>NC_090439.1:671048465-672419325 GCF_031143425.1 Pleurodeles waltl | reverse complement strand
CTAGGTGTCTAGTTTTCAAAAATGCACAGGTTTGCTAGGTTTCCCCAGGTGCCGGCTGAGCTAGAGGCCAAAATCCACAGCTAGGCACTTTGTAAAAAACAGCTCTGTTTTCTTTCTGAAAATCTGATGTGTCCACATTGTGTTTTGGGGCATATCTTGTCGCGGGCGCTAGGCCTACCCACACAAGTGAGGTACCATTTCTATCAGGAGACTTGGGGGAACGCTGGATGGAAGGAAATTTGTGGCTCCTCTCAGATTCCAGAACTTTCTGTCACCGAAATGACAGGAAAAAGTGTTTTTTTGGCCAAATTTTGAGGTTTGCAAAGGATTCTGGGTAACAGAACCTGGTCAGAGCCCCAAAAGTCACCCCATTTTGGATTCCCCTAGGTGTCTAGTTTTAAAAAATGCGCAGGTTTGCTAGGTTTCCCCAGGTGCCGGCAGAGCTAGAGGCCAAAATCCACAGCTAGGCACTTTGTAAAAAACAGCTCTGTTTTCTTTCTGAAAATCTGATGTGTCCACATTGTGTTTTGGGGCATATCCTGTCGCAGGCGCTAGGCCTACCCACACAAGTGAGGTACCATTTCTATCAGGAGACTTGGGGGAACGCTGGATGGAAGGAAATTTGTGGCTCCTCTCAGATTCCAGAACTTTCTGTCACCGAAATGACAGGAAAAAGTGTTTTTTTGGCCAAATTTTGAGGTTTGCAAAGGATTCTGGGTAACAGAACCTGGTCAGAGCCCCAAAAGTCACCCCATTTTGGATTCCCCTAGGTGTCTAGTTTTAAAAAATGCGCAGGTTTGCTAGGTTTCCCCAGGTGCCGGCAGAGCTAGAGGCCAAAATCCACAGCTAGGCACTTTGTAAAAAACAGCTCTGTTTTCTTTCTGAAAATGTGATGTGTCCACGTCGTGTTTTGGGGCATATCCTGTCGCGGGCGCTAGGCCTACCCACACAAGTGAGATACCATTTTTATCGGGAGTCTTGGGGGAAAGCTGGGTGGAAGGAAATTTGTGGCTCCTCTCAGATTCCAGAACTTTCTGTCATCGAAATGACAGGAAAAAGTGTTTTTTGGCCAAGTTTTGAGGTTTGCAAAGGATTCTGGGTAACAGAACCTGGTCAGAGCCCCACAAGTCACCCCATCTTGGATTCCCCTAGGTGTCTAGTTTTCAAAAATGTGCAGGTTTGCTTGGTTTCCCCAGGTCCCGGCTGAGCTAGAGGCCAAAATCCACAGCTAGGCACTTTGTAAAAAACAGCTCTGTTTTCTTTCTGAAAATGTGATGTGTCCACGTCGTGTTTTGGGGCATATCCTTTTGCGGGCGCTATACCTACCCACTCAAGTGAGGTTCCATTTTTATCGGGAGACTTGGGGGAACGCTAGGTGGAAGGAAATTTGTGGCTCCTCTCAGATCCCAGAACTTTCTGTCACCGAAATGTGAGGAAAAAGTGTTTTTTTGGCCAAATTTTGAGGTTTGCAAAAGATTCTGGGTAACAGAACCTGGTCAGAGCCCCACAAGTCACCCCATCTTGGATTCCCCTAGATGTCTAGTTTTCAAAAACGCACAGGTTTGCTAGGTTTCCCCAGGTGCCGGCAGAGCTAGAGGCCAAAATCCACAGCTAGGCACTTTGTAAAAAACAGCTCTGTTTTCTTTCTGAAAATGTAATGTGTCCACGTCGTGTTTTGGGGCATATCCTTTCGCGGGCGCTAGGCCTACCCACACAAGTGAGGTACCATTTTTATCGGGAGTCTGGGGGAAGGCTGGGTGGAAGGAAATTTGTGGCTCCTCTCAGATTCCAGAACTTTCTGTCACCGAAATGACAGGAAAAAGTGTTTTTTGGCAAAGTTTTGAGGTTTGCAAAGGATTCTGGGTAACAGAACCTGGTCAGAGCCCCACAAGTCACCCCATCTTGGATTCCCCTAGGTGTCTAGTTTTCAAAAATGTGCAGGTTTGATAGGTTTCCCCAGGTGCCGGCTGAGCTAGAGGCCAAAATCCACAGCTAGGCACTTTGTAAAAAACAGCTCTGTTTTCTTTCTGAAAATGTGATGTGTCCACGTCGTGTTTTGGGGCATATCCTTTTGCGGGCGCTATACCTACCCACACAAGTGAGGTACCATTTTTATTGGGAGACTTGGGGGAACGCTAGGTGGAAGGAAATTTGTGGCTCCTCTCAGATTCCAGAACTTTCTGTCACCGAAATGTGAGGAAAAAGTGTTTTCTTGGCCAAATTTTGAGGTTTGCAAAAGATTCTGGGTAACAGAACCTGGTCAGAGCCCCACAAGTCACCCCATCTTGGATTCCCCTAGATGTCTAGTTTTCAAAAATGCACAGGTTTGCTAGGTTTCCCCAGGTGCCGGCTGAGCTACAGGTCAAAATCCACAGCTAGGCGCTTTGTAAAAAAACAGCTCTGTTTTCTTTCTGAAAATGTGATGTGTCCACGTCGTGTTTTGGGGCATATCCTTTTCCGGGCGCTATACCTACCCACACAAGTGAGGTACCATTTTTATCGGGAGACTTGGGGGAACGCTAGGTGGAAGGAATTTGTGGCTCCTCTCAGATCCCAGAACTTTCTGTCACCGAAATGTGAGGAAAAAGTGTTTTTTTGGCCAAATTTTGAGGTTTGCAAAAGATTCTGGGTAACAGAACCTGGTCAGAGCCCTACAAGTCACTCCATCTTGGATTCCCCTAGATGTCTAGTTTTAAAAAATGCACAGGTGTGCTAGGTTTCCCCAGGTGCCGGCAGAGCTAGAGGCCAAAATCCACAGCTAGGCACTTTGTAAAAAACAGCTCTGTTTTCTTTCTGAAAATGTAATGTGTCCACGTCGTGTTTTGGGGCATATCCTGTCGCGGGCGCTAGGCCTACCCACACAAGTGAGGTACCATTTTTATCGGGAGTCTGGGGGAAAGCTGGGTGGAAGGAAATTTGAGGCTCCTCTCAGATTCCAGAACTTTCTGTCACCGAAATGACAGGAAAAAGTGTTTTTTGGCCAAGTTTTGAGGTTTGCAAAGGATTCTGGGTAACAGAACCTGGTCAGAGCCCCACAAGTCACCCCATCTTGGATTCCCCTAGGTGTCTAGTTTTCAAAAATGTGCAGGTTTGATAGGTTTCCCCAGGTGCCGGCTGAGCTAGAGGCCAAAATCCACAGCTAGGCACTTTGTAAAAAACAGCTCTGTTTTCTTTCTGAAAATGTGATGTGTCCACGTCGTGTTTTGGGGCATATCCTTTTGCGGGCGCTATACCTACCCACACAAGTGAGGTACCATTTTTATTGGGAGACTTGGGGGAACGCTAGGTGGAAGGAAATTTGTGGCTCCTCTCAGATTCCAGAACTTTCTGTCACCGAAATGTGAGGAAAAAGTGTTTTCTTGGCCAAATTTTGAGGTTTGCAAAAGATTCTGGGTAACAGAACCTGGTCAGAGCCCCACAAGTCACCCCATCTTGGATTCCCCTAGATGTCTAGTTTTCAAAAATGCACAGGTTTGCTAGGTTTCCCCAGGTGCCGGCTGAGCTACAGGTCAAAATCCACAGCTAGGCGCTTTGTAAAAAAACAGCTCTGTTTTCTTTCTGAAAATGTGATGTGTCCACGTCGTGTTTTGGGGCATATCCTTTTGCGGGCGCTATACCTACCCACACAAGTGAGGTACCATTTTTATCGGGAGACTTGGGGGAACGCTAGGTGGAAGGAATTTGTGGCTCCTCTCAGATCCCAGAACTTTCTGTCACCGAAATGTGAGGAAAAAGTGTTTTTTTGGCCAAATTTTGAGGTTTGCAAAAGATTCTGGGTAACAGAACCTGGTCAGAGCCCTACAAGTCACCCCATCTTGGATTCCCCTAGATGTCTAGTTTTAAAAAATGCACAGGTGTGCTAGGTTTCCCCAGGTGCCGGCAGAGCTGGAGGCCAAAATCCACAGCTAGGCACTTTGTAAAAAACAGCTCTGTTTTCTTTCTGAAAATGTAATGTGTCCACGTCGTGTTTTGGGGCATATCCTGTCGCGGGCGCTAGGCCTACCCACACAAGTGAGGTACCATTTTTATCGGGAGTCTGGGGGAAAGCTGGGTGGAAGGAAATTTGTGGCTCCTCTCAGATTCCAGAACTTTCTGTCACCGAAATGACAGGAAAAAGTGTTTTTTGGCCAAGTTTTGAGGTTTGCAAAGGATTCTGGGTAACAGAACCTGGTCAGAGCCCCACAAGTCACCCCATCTTGGATTCCCCTAGGTGTCTAGTTTTCAAAAATGTGCAGGTTTGATAGGTTTCCCCAGGTGCCGGCTGAGCTAGAGGCCAAAATCCACAGCTAGGCACTTTGTAAAAAACAGCTCTGTTTTCTTTCTGAAAATGTGATGTGTCCACGTCGTGTTTTGGGGCATATCCTTTTGCGGGCGCTATACCTACCCACACAAGTGAGGGACCATTTTTATCGGGAGACTTGGGGGAACGCTAGGTGGAAGGAAATTTGTGGCTCCTCTCAGATCCCAGAACTTTCTGTCACCGAAATGTGAGGAAAAAGTGTTTTTTTGGCCAAATTTTGAGGTTTGCAAAAGATTCTGGGTAACAGAACCTGGTCAGAGCCCCACAAGTCACGCCATCTTGGATTCCCCTAGATGTCTAGTTTTCAAAAATGCACAGGTTTGCTGGGTTTCCCGAGGTGCCGGCTGAGCTAGAGGCCAAAATCCACAGCTAGACACTTTGTAAAAAACAGCTCTGTTTTTTTTCTAAAAATGTGATGTGTCCACGTCGTGTTTTGGGGCATATCCTGTCGCGGACGCTAGGCCTACCCACACAAGTGAGGTACCATTTTTATTGGGAGACTTGGGGGAACGCTGGGTGGAAGGAAATTTGTGTCTCCTCTCAGATTCCAGAACTTTCTGTCACCGAAATGACAGGAAAAAGTGTTTGTTTGGCCAAATTTTGAGGTTTGAAAGGATTCTGGGTAACAGAACCTGGTCAGAGCCCCACAAGTCACCCCATCTTGGATTTCCCTAGGTGTCTAGTTTTCAAAAATGCACAGGTTTGCTAGGTTTCCCCAGGTGCCGGCTGAGCTAGAGGCCAAAATCCACAGCTAGGCACTTTGTAAAAAACAGCTCTGTTTTCTTTCTGAAAATCTGATGTGTCCACATTGTGTTTTGGGGCATATCTTGTCGCGGGCGCTAGGCCTACCCACACAAGTGAGGTACCATTTCTATCAGGAGACTTGGGGGAACGCTGGATGGAAGGAAATTTGTGGCTCCTCTCAGATTCCAGAACTTTCTGTCACCGAAATGACAGGAAAAAGTGTTTTTTTGGCCAAATTTTGAGGTTTGCAAAGGATTCTGGGTAACAGAACCTGGTCAGAGCCCCAAAAGTCACCCCATTTTGGATTCCCCTAGGTGTCTAGTTTTAAAAAATGCGCAGGTTTGCTAGGTTTCCCCAGGTGCCGGCAGAGCTAGAGGCCAAAATCCACAGCTAGGCACTTTGTAAAAAACAGCTCTGTTTTCTTTCTGAAAATCTGATGTGTCCACATTGTGTTTTGGGGCATATCCTGTCGCAGGCGCTAGGCCTACCCACACAAGTGAGGTACCATTTCTATCAGGAGACTTGGGGGAACGCTGGATGGAAGGAAATTTGTGGCTCCTCTCAGATTCCAGAACTTTCTGTCACCGAAATGACAGGAAAAAGTGTTTTTTTGGCCAAATTTTGAGGTTTGCAAAGGATTCTGGGTAACAGAACCTGGTCAGAGCCCCAAAAGTCACCCCATTTTGGATTCCCCTAGGTGTCTAGTTTTAAAAAATGCGCAGGTTTGCTAGGTTTCCCCAGGTGCCGGCAGAGCTAGAGGCCAAAATCCACAGCTAGGCACTTTGTAAAAAACAGCTCTGTTTTCTTTCTGAAAATGTGATGTGTCCACGTCGTGTTTTGGGGCATATCCTGTCGCGGGCGCTAGGCCTACCCACACAAGTGAGATACCATTTTTATCGGGAGTCTTGGGGGAAAGCTGGGTGGAAGGAAATTTGTGGCTCCTCTCAGATTCCAGAACTTTCTGTCATCGAAATGACAGGAAAAAGTGTTTTTTGGCCAAGTTTTGAGGTTTGCAAAGGATTCTGGGTAACAGAACCTGGTCAGAGCCCCACAAGTCACCCCATCTTGGATTCCCCTAGGTGTCTAGTTTTCAAAAATGTGCAGGTTTGCTTGGTTTCCCCAGGTCCCGGCTGAGCTAGAGGCCAAAATCCACAGCTAGGCACTTTGTAAAAAACAGCTCTGTTTTCTTTCTGAAAATGTGATGTGTCCACGTCGTGTTTTGGGGCATATCCTTTTGCGGGCGCTATACCTACCCACTCAAGTGAGGTTCCATTTTTATCGGGAGACTTGGGGGAACGCTAGGTGGAAGGAAATTTGTGGCTCCTCTCAGATCCCAGAACTTTCTGTCACCGAAATGTGAGGAAAAAGTGTTTTTTTTGGCCAAATTTTGAGGTTTGCAAAAGATTCTGGGTAACAGAACCTGGTCAGAGCCCCACAAGTCACCCCATCTTGGATTCCCCTAGATGTCTAGTTTTCAAAAACGCACAGGTTTGCTAGGTTTCCCCAGGTGCCGGCAGAGCTAGAGGCCAAAATCCACAGCTAGGCACTTTGTAAAAAACAGCTCTGTTTTCTTTCTGAAAATGTAATGTGTCCACGTCGTGTTTTGGGGCATATCCTTTCGCGGGCGCTAGGCCTACCCACACAAGTGAGGTACCATTTTTATCGGGAGTCTGGGGGAAGGCTGGGTGGAAGGAAATTTGTGGCTCCTCTCAGATTCCAGAACTTTCTGTCACCGAAATGACAGGAAAAAGTGTTTTTTGGCAAAGTTTTGAGGTTTGCAAAGGATTCTGGGTAACAGAACCTGGTCAGAGCCCCACAAGTCACCCCATCTTGGATTCCCCTAGGTGTCTAGTTTTCAAAAATGTGCAGGTTTGATAGGTTTCCCCAGGTGCCGGCTGAGCTAGAGGCCAAAATCCACAGCTAGGCACTTTGTAAAAAACAGCTCTGTTTTCTTTCTGAAAATGTGATGTGTCCACGTCGTGTTTTGGGGCATATCCTTTTGCGGGCGCTATACCTACCCACACAAGTGAGGTACCATTTTTATTGGGAGACTTGGGGGAACGCTAGGTGGAAGGAAATTTGTGGCTCCTCTCAGATTCCAGAACTTTCTGTCACCGAAATGTGAGGAAAAAGTGTTTTCTTGGCCAAATTTTGAGGTTTGCAAAAGATTCTGGGTAACAGAACCTGGTCAGAGCCCCACAAGTCACCCCATCTTGGATTCCCCTAGATGTCTAGTTTTCAAAAATGCACAGGTTTGCTAGGTTTCCCCAGGTGCCGGCTGAGCTACAGGTCAAAATCCACAGCTAGGCGCTTTGTAAAAAAACAGCTCTGTTTTCTTTCTGAAAATGTGATGTGTCCACGTCGTGTTTTGGGGCATATCCTTTTCCGGGCGCTATACCTACCCACACAAGTGAGGTACCATTTTTATCGGGAGACTTGGGGGAACGCTAGGTGGAAGGAATTTGTGGCTCCTCTCAGATCCCAGAACTTTCTGTCACCGAAATGTGAGGAAAAAGTGTTTTTTTGGCCAAATTTTGAGGTTTGCAAAAGATTCTGGGTAACAGAACCTGGTCAGAGCCCTACAAGTCACTCCATCTTGGATTCCCCTAGATGTCTAGTTTTAAAAAATGCACAGGTGTGCTAGGTTTCCCCAGGTGCCGGCAGAGCTAGAGGCCAAAATCCACAGCTAGGCACTTTGTAAAAAACAGCTCTGTTTTCTTTCTGAAAATGTAATGTGTCCACGTCGTGTTTTGGGGCATATCCTGTCGCGGGCGCTAGGCCTACCCACACAAGTGAGGTACCATTTTTATCGGGAGTCTGGGGGAAAGCTGGGTGGAAGGAAATTTGAGGCTCCTCTCAGATTCCAGAACTTTCTGTCACCGAAATGACAGGAAAAAGTGTTTTTTGGCCAAGTTTTGAGGTTTGCAAAGGATTCTGGGTAACAGAACCTGGTCAGAGCCCCACAAGTCACCCCATCTTGGATTCCCCTAGGTGTCTAGTTTTCAAAAATGTGCAGGTTTGATAGGTTTCCCCAGGTGCCGGCTGAGCTAGAGGCCAAAATCCACAGCTAGGCACTTTGTAAAAAACAGCTCTGTTTTCTTTCTGAAAATGTGATGTGTCCACGTCGTGTTTTGGGGCATATCCTTTTGCGGGCGCTATACCTACCCACACAAGTGAGGGACCATTTTTATCGGGAGACTTGGGGGAACGCGAGGTGGAAGGAAATTTGAGGCTCCTCTCAGATTCCAGAACTTTCTGTCACCGAAATGACAGGAAAAAGTGTTTTTTGGCCAAGTTTTGAGGTTTGCAAAGGATTCTGGGTAACAGAACCTGGTCAGAGCCCCACAAGTCACCCCATCTTGGATTTCCCTAGGTGTCTAGTTTTCAAAAATGCACAGGTTTGCTAGGTTTCCCCAGGTGCCGGCTGAGCTAGAGGCCAAAATCCACAGCTAGGCACTTTGTAAAAAACAGCTCTGTTTTCTTTCTGAAAATCTGATGTGTCCACATTGTGTTTTGGGGCATATCTTGTCGCGGGCGCTAGGCCTACCCACACAAGTGAGGTACCATTTCTATCAGGAGACTTGGGGGAACGCTGGATGGAAGGAAATTTGTGGCTCCTCTCAGATTCCAGAACTTTCTGTCACCGAAATTACAGGAAAAAGTGTTTTTTTTGGCCAAATTTTGAGGTTTGCAAAGGATTCTGGGTAACAGAACCTGGTCAGAGCCCCAAAAGTCACCCCATTTTGGATTCCCCTAGGTGTCTAGTTTTAAAAAATGCGCAGGTTTGCTAGGTTTCCCCAGGTGCCGGCAGAGCTAGAGGCCAAAATCCACAGCTAGGCACTTTGTAAAAAACAGCTCTGTTTTCTTTCTGAAAATCTGATGTGTCCACATTGTGTTTTGGGGCATATCCTGTCGCAGGCGCTAGGCCTACCCACACAAGTGAGGTACCATTTCTATCAGGAGACTTGGGGGAACGCTGGATGGAAGGAAATTTGTGGCTCCTCTCAGATTCCAGAACTTTCTGTCACCGAAATGACAGGAAAAAGTGTTTTTTTGGCCAAATTTTGAGGTTTGCAAAGGATTCTGGGTAACAGAACCTGGTCAGAGCCCCAAAAGTCACCCCATTTTGGATTCCCCTAGGTGTCTAGTTTTAAAAAATGCGCAGGTTTGCTAGGTTTCCCCAGGTGCCGGCAGAGCTAGAGGCCAAAATCCACAGCTAGGCACTTTGTAAAAAACAGCTCTGTTTTCTTTCTGAAAATGTGATGTGTCCACGTCGTGTTTTGGGGCATATCCTGTCGCGGGCGCTAGGCCTACCCACACAAGTGAGATACCATTTTTATCGGGAGTCTTGGGGGAAAGCTGGGTGGAAGGAAATTTGTGGCTCCTCTCAGATTCCAGAACTTTCTGTCATCGAAATGACAGGAAAAAGTGTTTTTTGGCCAAGTTTTGAGGTTTGCAAAGGATTCTGGGTAACAGAACCTGGTCAGAGCCCCACAAGTCACCCCATCTTGGATTCCCCTAGGTGTCTAGTTTTCAAAAATGTGCAGGTTTGCTTGGTTTCCCCAGGTCCCGGCTGAGCTAGAGGCCAAAATCCACAGCTAGGCACTTTGTAAAAAACAGCTCTGTTTTCTTTCTGAAAATGTGATGTGTCCACGTCGTGTTTTGGGGCATATCCTTTTGCGGGCGCTATACCTACCCACTCAAGTGAGGTTCCATTTTTATCGGGAGACTTGGGGGAACGCTAGGTGGAAGGAAATTTGTGGCTCCTCTCAGATCCCAGAACTTTCTGTCACCGAAATGTGAGGAAAAAGTGTTTTTTTGGCCAAATTTTGAGGTTTGCAAAAGATTCTGGGTAACAGAACCTGGTCAGAGCCCCACAAGTCACCCCATCTTGGATTCCCCTAGATGTCTAGTTTTCAAAAACGCACAGGTTTGCTAGGTTTCCCCAGGTGCCGGCAGAGCTAGAGGCCAAAATCCACAGCTAGGCACTTTGTAAAAAACAGCTCTGTTTTCTTTCTGAAAATGTAATGTGTCCACGTCGTGTTTTGGGGCATATCCTTTCGCGGGCGCTAGGCCTACCCACACAAGTGAGGTACCATTTTTATCGGGAGTCTGGGGGAAGGCTGGGTGGAAGGAAATTTGTGGCTCCTCTCAGATTCCAGAACTTTCTGTCACCGAAATGACAGGAAAAAGTGTTTTTTGGCAAAGTTTTGAGGTTTGCAAAGGATTCTGGGTAACAGAACCTGGTCAGAGCCCCACAAGTCACCCCATCTTGGATTCCCCTAGGTGTCTAGTTTTCAAAAATGTGCAGGTTTGATAGGTTTCCCCAGGTGCCGGCTGAGCTAGAGGCCAAAATCCACAGCTAGGCACTTTGTAAAAAACAGCTCTGTTTTCTTTCTGAAAATGTGATGTGTCCACGTCGTGTTTTGGGGCATATCCTTTTGCGGGCGCTATACCTACCCACACAAGTGAGGTACCATTTTTATTGGGAGACTTGGGGGAACGCTAGGTGGAAGGAAATTTGTGGCTCCTCTCAGATTCCAGAACTTTCTGTCACCGAAATGTGAGGAAAAAGTGTTTTCTTGGCCAAATTTTGAGGTTTGCAAAAGATTCTGGGTAACAGAACCTGGTCAGAGCCCCACAAGTCACCCCATCTTGGATTCCCCTAGATGTCTAGTTTTCAAAAATGCACAGGTTTGCTAGGTTTCCCCAGGTGCCGGCTGAGCTACAGGTCAAAATCCACAGCTAGGCGCTTTGTAAAAAAACAGCTCTGTTTTCTTTCTGAAAATGTGATGTGTCCACGTCGTGTTTTGGGGCATATCCTTTTCCGGGCGCTATACCTACCCACACAAGTGAGGTACCATTTTTATCGGGAGACTTGGGGGAACGCTAGGTGGAAGGAATTTGTGGCTCCTCTCAGATCCCAGAACTTTCTGTCACCGAAATGTGAGGAAAAAGTGTTTTTTTGGCCAAATTTTGAGGTTTGCAAAAGATTCTGGGTAACAGAACCTGGTCAGAGCCCTACAAGTCACTCCATCTTGGATTCCCCTAGATGTCTAGTTTTAAAAAATGCACAGGTGTGCTAGGTTTCCCCAGGTGCCGGCAGAGCTAGAGGCCAAAATCCACAGCTAGGCACTTTGTAAAAAACAGCTCTGTTTTCTTTCTGAAAATGTAATGTGTCCACGTCGTGTTTTGGGGCATATCCTGTCGCGGGCGCTAGGCCTACCCACACAAGTGAGGTACCATTTTTATCGGGAGTCTGGGGGAAAGCTGGGTGGAAGGAAATTTGAGGCTCCTCTCAGATTCCAGAACTTTCTGTCACCGAAATGACAGGAAAAAGTGTTTTTTGGCCAAGTTTTGAGGTTTGCAAAGGATTCTGGGTAACAGAACCTGGTCAGAGCCCCACAAGTCACCCCATCTTGGATTCCCCTAGGTGTCTAGTTTTCAAAAATGTGCAGGTTTGATAGGTTTCCCCAGGTGCCGGCTGAGCTAGAGGCCAAAATCCACAGCTAGGCACTTTGTAAAAAACAGCTCTGTTTTCTTTCTGAAAATGTGATGTGTCCACGTCGTGTTTTGGGGCATATCCTTTTGCGGGCGCTATACCTACCCACACAAGTGAGGGACCATTTTTATCGGGAGACTTGGGGGAACGCGAGGTGGAAGGAAATTTGTGGCTCCTCTCAGATCCCAGAACTTTCTGTCACCGAAATGTGAGGAAAAAGTGTTTTTTTGGCCAAATTTTGAGGTTTGCAAAAGATTCTGGGTAACAGAACCTGGTCAGAGCCCCACAAGTCACGCCATCTTGGATTCCCCTAGATGTCTAGTTTTCAAAAATGCACAGGTTTGCTAGGTTTCCCCAGGTGCCGGCTGAGCTAGAGGCCAAAATCCACAGCTAGACACTTTGTAAAAAACAGCTCTGTTTTCTTTCTGAAAATCTGATGTGTCCACATTGTGTTTTGGGGCATATCTTGTCGCGGGCGCTAGGCCTACCCACACAAGTGAGGTACCATTTCTATCAGGAGACTTGGGGGAACGCTGGATGGAAGGAAATTTGTGGCTCCTCTCAGATTCCAGAACTTTCTGTCACCGAAATGACAGGAAAAAGTGTTTTTTTGGCCAAATTTTGAGGTTTGCAAAGGATTCTGGGTAACAGAACCTGGTCAGAGCCCCAAAAGTCACCCCATTTTGGATTCCCCTAGGTGTCTAGTTTTAAAAAATGCGCAGGTTTGCTAGGTTTCCCCAGGTGCCGGCAGAGCTAGAGGCCAAAATCCACAGCTAGGCACTTTGTAAAAAACAGCTCTGTTTTCTTTCTGAAAATGTGATGTGTCCACGTCGTGTTTTGGGGCATATCCTGTCGCAGGCGCTAGGCCTACCCACACAAGTGAGGTACCATTTTTATCGGGAGTCTTGGGGGAAAGCTGGGTGGAAGGAAATTTGTGGCTCCTCTCAGATTCCAGAACTTTCTGTCACCGAAATGACAGGAAAAAGTGTTTTTTTGGCCAAGTTTTGAGGTTTGCAAAGGATTCTGGGTAACAGAACCTGGTCAGAGCCCCATAAGTCACCCCATCTTGGATTCCCCTAGGTGTCTAGTTTTCAAAAATGCGCAGGTTTGCTAGGTTTCCCCAGGTGCCGGCTGAGCTAGAGGCCAACATCCACAGCTAGGCACTTTGTAAAAAACAGCTCTGTTTTCTTTCTGAAAATGTAATGTGTCCACGTCGTGTTTTGGGGCATATCCTGTCGCGGGCGCTAGGCCTACCCACACAAGTGAGGTACCATTTATATCGGGAGACTTGGGGGAACGCTGGATGGAAGGAAATTTGTGGCTCCTCTCAGATTCCAGAACTTTCTGTCACCAAAATGACAGGAAAAAGTGTTTTTTTGGCCAAATTTTGAGGTTTGCAAAGGATTCTGGGTAACAGAACCTGGTCAGAGCCCCACAAGTCACCCCATTTTGGATTCCCCTAGATGTCTAGTTTTCAAAAATGCGCAGGTTTGCTAGGTTTCCCCAGGTGCCGGCAGAGCTAGAGGCCAAAATCCACAGCTAGGCACTTTGTAAAAAACAGCTCTGTTTTCTTTCTGAAAATGTGATGTGTCCACGTCGTGTTTTGGGGCATATCCTGTCGCGGGCGCTAGGCCTACCCACACAAGTGAGGTACCATTTTTATCGGGAGTCTGGGGGAAAGCTGGGTGGAAGGAAATTTGTGGCTCCTCCCAGATTCAAGAACTTTCTGTCACCGAAATGACAGGAAAAAGTGTTTTTTGGCCAAGTTTTGAGGTTTGCAAAGGATTCTGGGTAACAGAACCTGGTCAGAGCCCCACAAGTCACCCCATCTTGGATTCCCCTAGGTGTCTAGTTTTAAAAAATGCGCAGGTTTGATAGGTTTCCCCAGGTGCCGTCTGATCTAGAGGCCAAAATCCACAGCTAGGCACTTTGTAAAAAACAGCTCTGTTTTCTTTCTGAAAATGTGATGTGTCCACGTCGTGTTTTGGGGCATATCCTTTTGCGGGCGCTATACCTACCCACACAAGTGAGGTACCATTTTTATCGGGAGACTTGGGGGAACGCTAGGTTGAAGGAAATTTGTTGCTCCTCTCAGATCCCAGAACTTTCTGTCACCGAAATGACAGGAAAAAGTGTTTGTTTGGCCAAATTTTGAGGTTTGAAAGGATTCTGGGTAACAGAACCTGGTCAGAGCCCCACAAGTCACCCCATCTTGCATTTCCCTAGGTGTCTAGTTTTCAAAAATGCACAGGTTTGCTAGCTTTCCCCAGGTGCCGGCTGAGCTAGAGGCCAAAATCCACAGCTAGGCACTTTGTAAAAAACAGCTCTGTTTTCTTTCTGAAAATCTGATGTGTCCACATTGTGTTTTGGGGCATATCTTGTCGCGGGCGCTAGGCCTACCCACACAAGTGAGGTACCATTTCTATCAGGAGACTTGGGGGAACGCTGGATGGAAGGAAATTTGTGGCTCCTCTCAGATTCCAGAACTTTCTGTCACCGAAATGACAGGAAAAAGTGTTTTTTTGGCCAAGTTTTGAGGTTTGCAAAGGATTCTGGGTAACAGAACCTGGTCAGAGCCCCATAAGTCACCCCATCTTGGATTCCCCTAGGTGTCTAGTTTTCAAAAATGCGCAGGTTTGCTAGGTTTCCCCAGGTGCCGGCTGAGCTAGAGGCCAAAATCCACAGCTAGGCACTTTGTAAAAAACAGCTCTGTTTTCTTTCTGAAAATGTAATGTGTCCACGTCGTGTTTTGGGGCATATCCTGTCGCGGGCGCTAGGCCTACCCACACAAGTGAGGTACCATTTATATCGGGAGACTTGGGGGAACGCTGGATGGAAGGAAATTTGTGGCTCCTCTCAGATTCCAGAACTTTCTGTCACCAAAATGACAGGAAAAAGTGTTTTTTTTGGCCAAATTTTGAGGTTTGCAAAGGATTCTGGGTAACAGAACCTGGTCAGAGCCCCACAAGTCACCCCATTTTGGATTCCCCTAGATGTCTAGTTTTCAAAAATGCGCAGGTTTGCTAGGTTTCCCCAGGTGCCGGCAGAGCTAGAGGCCAAAATCCACAGCTAGGCACTTTGTAAAAAACAGCTCTGTTTTCTTTCTGAAAATGTGATGTGTCCACGTCGTGTTTTGGGGCATATCCTGTCGCGGGCGCTAGGCCTACCCACACAAGTGAGGTACCATTTTTATCGGGAGTCTGGGGGAAAGCTGGGTGGAAGGAAATTTGTGGCTCCTCCCAGATTCCAGAACTTTCTGTCACCGAAATGACAGGAAAAAGTGTTTTTTGGCCAAGTTTTGAGGTTTGCAAAGGATTCTGGGTAACAGAACCTGATCAGAGCCCCACAAGTCACCCCATCTTGGATTCCCCTAGGTGTCTAGTTTTCAAAAATGCGCAGGTTTGATAGGTTTCCCCAGGTGCCGGCTGAGCTAGAGGCCAAAATCCACAGCTAGGCACTTTGTAAAAAACAGCTGTGTTTTCTTTCTGAAAATGTGATGTGTCCACGTCGTGTTTTGGGGCATATCCTTTTGCGGGCGCTATACCTACCCACACAAGTGAGGTACCATTTTTATCGGGAGACTTGGGGGAACGCTAGGTTGAAGGAAATTTGTGGCTCCTCTCAGATCCCAGAACTTTCTGTCACCGAAATGACAGGAAAAAGTGTTTGTTTGGCCAAATTTTGAGGTTTGAAAGGATTCTGTGTAACAGAACCTGGTCAGAGCCCCACAAGTCACCCCATCTTGGATTTCCCTAGGTGTCTAGTTTTCAAAAATGCACAGGTTTGCTAGGTTTCCCCAGGTGCCGGCTGAGCTAGAGGCCAAAATCCACAGCTAGGCACTTTGTAAAAAACAGCTCTGTTTTCTTTCTGAAAATCTGATGTGTCCACATTGTGTTTTGGGGCATATCTTGTCGCGGGCGCTAGGCCTACCCACACAAGTGAGGTACCATTTCTATCGGGAGACTTGGGGGAACGCTGGATGGAAGGAGATTTGTGGCTCCTCTCAGATTCCAGAACTTTCTGTCACCGAAATGACAGGAAAAAGTGTTTTTTTGGCCAAATTTTGAGGTTTGCAAAGGATTCTGGGTAACAGAACCTGGTCAGAGCCCCAAAAGTCACCCCATTTTGGATTCCCCTAGGTGTCTAGTTTTAAGAAATGCGCAGGTTTGCTAGGTTTCCCCAGGTGCCGGCAGAGCTAGAGGCCAAAATCCACAGCTAGGCACTTTGTAAAAAACAGCTCTGTTTTCTTTCTGAAAATGTAATGTGTCCACGTCGTGTTTTGGGGCATATCCTGTCGCGGGCGCTAGGCCTACCCACACAAGTGAGGTACCATTTATATCGGGAGACTTGGGGGAACGCTGGATGGAAGGAAATTTGTGGCTCCTCTCAGATTCCAGAACTTTCTGTCACCAAAATGACAGGAAAAAGTGTTTTTTTGGCCAAATTTTGAGGTTTGCAAAGGATTCTGGGTAACAGAACCTGGTCAGAGCCCCACAAGTCACCCCATTTTGGATTCCCCTAGATGTCTAGTTTTCAAAAATGCGCAGGTTTGCTAGGTTTCCCCAGGTGCCGGCAGAGCTAGAGGCCAAAATCCACAGCTAGGCACTTTGTAAAAAACAGCTCTGTTTTCTTTCTGAAAATGTGATGTGTCCACGTCGTGTTTTGGGGCATATCCTGTCGCGGGCGCTAGGCCTACCCACACAAGTGAGGTACCATTTTTATCGGGAGTCTGGGGGAAAGCTGGGTGGAAGGAAATTTGTGGCTCCTCCCAGATTCCAGAACTTTCTGTCACCGAAATGACAGGAAAAAGTGTTTTTTGGCCAAGTTTTGAGGTTTGCAAAGGATTCTGGGTAACAGAACCTGGTCAGAGCCCCACAAGTCACCCCATCTTGGATTCCCCTAGGTGTCTAGTTTTCAAAAATGCGCAGGTTTGATAGGTTTCCCCAGGTGCCGGCTGAGCTAGAGGCCAAAATCCACAGCTAGGCACTTTGTAAAAAACAGCTCTGTTTTCTTTCTGAAAAAGTGATGTGTCCACGTCGTGTTTTGGGGCATATCCTTTTGCGGGCGCTATACCTACCCACACAAGTGAGGTACCATTTTTATCGGGAGACTTGGGGGAACGCTAGGTGGAAGGAAATTTGTGGCTCCTCTCAGATCCCAGAACTTTCTGTCACCGAAATGACAGGAAAAAGTGTTTGTTTGGCCAAATTTTGAGGTTTGAAAGGATTCTGGGTAACAGAACCTGGTCAGAGCCCCACAAGTCACCCCATCTTGGATTTCCCTAGGTGTCTAGTTTTCAAAAATGCACAGGTTTGCTAGGTTTCCCCAGGTGCCGGCTGAGCTAGAGGCCAAAATCCACAGCTAGGCACTTTGTAAAAAACAGCTCTGTTTTCTTTCTGAAAATCTGATGTGTCCACATTGTGTTTTGGGGCATATCTTGTCGCGGGCGCTAGGCCTACCCACACAAGTGAGGTACCATTTCTATCGGGAGACTTGGGGGAACGCTGGATGGAAGGAAATTTGTGGCTCCTCTCAGATTCCAGAACATTCTGTCACCGAAATGACAGGAAAAAGTGTTTTTTTGGCCAAATTTTGAGGTTTGCAAAGGATTCTGGGTAACAGAACCTGGTCAGAGCCCCAAAAGTCACCCCATTTTGGATTCCCCTAGGTGTCTAGTTTTCAAAAATGCGCAGGTTTGCTAGGTTTCCCCAGGTGCCGGCAGAGCTAGAGGCCAAAATCCACAGCTAGGCACTTTGTAAAAAACAGCTCTGTTTTCTTTCTGAAAATGTAATGTGTCCACGTCGTGTTTTGGGGCATATCCTGTCGCGGGCGCTAGGCCTACCCACACAAGTGAGGTACCATTTATATCGGGAGACTTGGGGGAACGCTGGATGGAAGGAAATTTGTGGCTCCTCTCAGATTCCAGAACTTTCTGTCACCGAAATGACAGGAAAAAGTGTTTTTTTGGCCAAATTTTGAGGTTTGCAAAGGATTCTGGGGAACAGAACCTGGTCAGAGCCCCAAAAGTCACCCCATTTTGGATTCCCCTAGGTGTCTAGTTTTAAAAAATGCGCAGGTTTGCTAGGTTTCCCCAGGTGCCGGCAGAGCTAGAGGCCAAAATCCACAGCTAGGCACTTTGTAAAAAACAGCTCTGTTTTCTTTCTGAAAATGTGATGTGTCCACGTCGTGTTTTGGGGCATATCCTGTCGCAGGCGCTAGGCCTACCCACACAAGTGAGGTACCATTTTTATCGGGAGTCTTGGGGGAAAGCTGGGTGGAAGGAAATTTGTGGCTCCTCTCAGATTCCAGAACTTTCTGTCACCGAAATGACAGGAAAAAGTGTTTTTTTGGCCAAGTTTTGAGGTTTGCAAAGGATTCTGGGGAACAGAACCTGGTCAGAGCCCCACAAGTCACCCCATCTTGGATTCCCCTAGGTGTCTAGTTTTCAAAAATGCGCAGGTTTGCTAGGTTTCCCCAGGTGCCGGCTGAGCTAGAGGCCAAAATCCACAGCTAGGCACTTTGTAAAAAACAGCTCTGTTTTCTTTCTGAAAATGTAATGTGTCCACGTCGTGTTTTGGGGCATATCCTTTTGCGGGCGCTATACCTACCCACACAAGAGGTACCATTTTTATCGGGAGACTTGGGGGAATGCTAGGTGGAAGGAAATTTGTGGCTCCTCTCAGATCCCAGAACTTTCTGTCACCGAAATGTGAGGAAAAAGTGTTTTTTTGGCCAAATTTTGAGGTTTGCAAAAGATTCTGGGTAACAGAACCTGGTCAGAGCCCCACAAGTCACGCCATCTTGGATTCCCCTAGATGTCTAGTTTTAAAAAATGCACAGGTTTGCTAGGTTTCCCCAGGTGCCGGCTGAGCTAGAGGCCAAAATCCACAGCTAGGCACTTTGTAAAAAACAGCTCTGTTTTTTTTCTGAAAATGTGATGTGTCCACGTCGTGTTTTGGGGCATATCCTGTCGCGGACGCTAGGCCTACCCACACAAGTGAGGTACCATTTTTATTGGGAGACTTGGGGGAACGCTGGGTGGAAGGAAATTTGTGTCTCCTCTCAGATTCCAGAACTTTCTGTCACCGAAATGACAGGAAAAAGTGTTTGTTTGGCCAAATTTTGAGGTTTGAAAGGATTCTGGGTAACAGAACCTGGTCAGAGCCCCACAAGTCACCCCATCTTGGATTTCCCTAGGTGTCTAGTTTTCAAAAATGCACAGGTTTGCTAGGTTTCCCCAGGTGCCGGCTGAGCTAGAGGCCAAAATCCACAGCTAGGCACTTTGTAAAAAACAGCTCTGTTTTCTTTCTGAAAATCTGATGTGTCCACATTGTGTTTTGGGGCATATCTTGTCGCGGGCGCTAGGCCTACCCACACAAGTGAGGTACCATTTCTATCGGGAGACTTGGGGGAACGCTGGATGGAAGGAAATTTGTGGCTCCTCTCAGATTCCAGAACTTTCTGTCACCGAAATGACAGGAAAAAGTGTTTTTTTGGCCAAATTTTGAGGTTTGCAAAGGATTCTGGGTAACAGAACCTGGTCAGAGCCCCAAAATTCACCCCATTTTGGATTACCCTAGGTGTCTAGTTTTAAAAAATGTGCAGGTTTGCTAGGTTTCCCCAGGTGTCGGCAGAGCTAGAGGCCAAAATCCACAGCTAGGCACTTTGTAAAAAACAGCTGTGTTTTCTTTCAGAAAATGTGATGTGTCCACGTCGTGTTTTGGGGCATATCCTGTCGCAGGCGCTAGGCCTACCCACACAAGTGAGGTACCATTTTTATCGGGAGTCTTGGGGGAAAGCTGGGTGGAAGGAAATTTGTGGCTCCTCTCAGATTCCAGAACTTTCTGTCACCGAAATGACAGGAAAAAGTGTTTTTTTGGCCAAGTTTTGAGGTTTGCAAAGGATTCTGGGTAACAGAACCTGGTCAGAGCCCCACAAGTCACCCCATCTTGGATTCCCCTAGGTGTCTAGTTTTCAAAAATGCGCAGGTTTGCTAGGTTTCCCCAGGTGCCGGGTGAGCTAGAGGCCAAAATCCACAGCTAGGCACTTTGTAAAAAACAGCTCTGTTTTCTTTCTGAAAATCTGATGTGTCCACGTCGAGTTTTGGGGCATATCCTTTTGCGGGCGCTATACCTACCCACACAAGTGAGGTACCATTTTTATTGGGAGACTTGGGGGAACGCTAGGTGGAAGGAAATTTGTGGCTCCTCTCAGATTCCAGAACTTTCTGTCACCGAAATGTGAGGAAAAAGTGTTTTCTTGGCCAAATTTTGAGGTTTGCAAAAGATTCTGGGTAACAGAACCTGGTCAGAGCCCCACAAGTCACCCCATCTTGGATTCCCCTAGATGTCTAGTTTTCAAAAATGCACAGGTTTGCTAGGTTTCCCCAGGTGCCGGCTGAGCTACAGGTCAAAATCCACAGCTAGGCGCTTTGTAAAAAAACAGCTCTGTTTTCTTTCTGAAAATGTGATGTGTCCACGTCGTGTTTTGGGGAATATCCTGTCGCGGGCGCTAGGCCTACGCACACAAGTGAGGTACCATTTCTATCGGGAGATTTGGGGGAACGCTGGGTGGAAGGAAATTTGTGGCTCCTCTCAGATTCCAGAACTTTCTGTCACCGAAATGACAGGAAAAAGTGTTTTTTTGGCCAAGTTTTGAGGTTTGCAAAGGATTCTGGGTAACAGAACCTGGTCAGAGACCCACAAGTCACCCCATCCTGGATTCCCCTAGGTGTCTAGTTTTCAAAAATGCGCAGGTTTCCTAGGTTTCCCCAGGTGCCGGCTGAGCTAGAGGCCAAAATCCACAGCTAGGCACTTTGTAAAAAACAGCTCTGTTTTCTTTCTGAAAACGTGATGTGTCCACATCCTGTTTTGGGGCATATCCTTTTGCGGGCGCTATACCTACCCACACAAGTGAGGTACCATTTTTATCGGGAGACTTGGGGGAACGCTAGGTGGAAGGAAATTTGTGGCTCCTCTCAGATCCCAGAACTTTCTGTCACCGAAATGTGAGGAAAAAGTGTTTTTTTGGCCAAATTTTGAGGTTTGCAAAAGATTCTGGGTAACAGAACCTGGTCATAGCCCCACAAGTCACCCCATTTTGGATTCCCCTAGGTGTCTAGTTTTCAAAAATGCGCAGGTTTGCTAGGTTTCCCCAGGTGCCGGCAGAGCTAGAGGCCAAAATCCACAGCTAGGCACTTTGTAAAAAACAGCTCTGTTTCTTTCTGAAAATGTGATGTGTCCACGTCGTGTTTTGGGGCATATCCTGTCGCGGGAGCTAGGCCTACCCACACAAGTGAGGTACCATTTTTATCGGGAGTCTTGGGGGAAAGCTGGGTGGAAGGAAATTTCTGGCTCCTCTCAGATTCCAGAAATTTCTGTCACCGAAATGACAGGAAAAAGTGTTTTTTGGCCTAGTTTTGAGGTTTGCAAAGGATTCTGGGTAACGGAACCTGGTCAGAGCCCCACAAGTCACCCCATCTTGGATTCCCCTAGGTGTCTAGTTTTCAAAAATGCGCAGGTTTGCTAGGTTTCCCCAGGTGCCGGCAGAGCTAGAGGCCAAAACCCACAGCTAGGCACTTTGTAAAAAACAGCTCTGTTTTCTTTCTGAAAATGTGATGTGTTCACGTCGTGTTTTGGGGCATATCCTTTAGCGGGCGCTATACCTACCCACACAAGTGAGGTACCATTTTTATCGGGAGACTTGGGGGAACGCTAGGTGGAAGGAAATTTGTGGCTCCTCTCAGATCCCAGAACTTTCTGTCACCGAAATGTGAGGAAAAAGTGTTTTTTTGGCCAAATTTTGAGGTTTGCAAAAGATTCTGGGTAACAGAACCTGGTCAGAGCCCCACAAGTCACCCCATCTTGGATATCCCTAGATGTCTAGTTTTCAAAAATGCACAGGTTTGCTAGGTTTCTCCAGGTGCCGGCTGAGCTAGAGGCCAAAGTCCACAGCTAGGCACTTTGTAAAAAACAGCTCTGTTTTTTTTCTGAAAATGTGATGTGTCCACGTCGTGTTTTGGGGCATATCTTTTGTTGGCACTAGACCTACCCACACAAGTGAAGTACCATTTTTATCGGGAGACTTGGGGGAACGCTAGGTGGAAGGAAATTTGTGGCTCCTCTCAGATCCCAGAACTTTCTGACACCGAAATGTGAGGAAAAAGTGTTTTTTTGGACAAAATTTGAGGTTTGCAAAGGATTCTGGGTAACAGAACCTTGTCAGAGCCCCACAAGTCACCCCATCTTGGATTCCCCTCGGTGTCTAGTTTTCAAAAATGCGCAGGTTTGCTAGGTTTCCCCAGGTGCCGGCTGAGCTAGAGGCCAAAATCCACAGCTACGCACTTTGTAAAAAACAGCTCTGTTTTCTTTCGGAAAATGTCATGTGTTCACGTTGTGTTTTGGGGCATATCCTGTTGCAGGCGCTATGCCTACCCACACAAGTGAGATACCATTTTTATTGGGAGACTTGGGGGAATGCTGGGTGGAAGGAAATTTGTGGCTCCTCTCAGATTCCAGAATTTTCTGTCACCGAAATGACAGGAAAAAGTGTTTTTTTGGCCAAAGTTTGAAGTTTGCAAAGAATTCTGGGTAACAGAACCTGGTCAGAGCCCCACAAGTCACCCCATCTTGGATTTACCTAGGTGTCTAGTTTTAAAAAATGCCCTGGTTTGCTAGGTTTCCCAAGGTGCAGGCTGAGCTAGAGGCCAAAATCCACAGCTAGGCACTTTGTAAAAAACAGCTCTGTTCTCTTTCTGAAAATGTGATGTGTCCACGTCGTGTTTTGGGGCATATCCTTTTGCGGGCACTATACCTACCCACACAAGTGAGGTACCATTTTTATCAGGAGACTTGGGGGAACGCTAGGTGGAAGGAAATTTGTGGTTCCTCTCAGATCCCAGAACCTTCTGTCACCGAAATGTGAGGAAAAAGTGTTTTTTTGGCCAAATTTTGAGGTTTACAAAGGATTCTGGGTAACAGAACCTGGCCAGAGCCCCACAAGTCACCCCATCTTGGATTCCCCTAGATGTCTAGTTTTCAAACATGCACAGGTTTGCTAGGTTTCCCCAGGTGCAGGCTGAGCTAGAGGCCAAAATCCACAGCTAGGCACTTTGTAAAAAACAGCTCTGTTTTTTTCTGAAAATCTGATGTGTCCACGTCGTGTTTTGGGGCATATCCTGTCGCGGGCGCTAGGCCTACCCACACAAGTGAAGTACCATTTTTATCGGGAGACTTGGGGGAACGCTGGGTGGAAGGAAATTTGTGGCTCCTCTCAGATCCCAGAACTTTCTGTCACCGAAATATGAGGAAAAAGTGTTTTTTGGGCCAAATTTTGAGGTTTGCAAAGGATTCTGGGTAACAGAACCTGGTCAGAGCCCCACAAGTCACCCCATTTTGGACTCCCCTAGGTGTCTAGTTTTCAAAAATGCGCAGGTTTGCTAGGTTTCCCCAGGTGCCGGCTGAGCTAGAGGCCAAAATCCACAGCTAGGCACTTTGTAAAAAACAGCTCTGTTTTCTTTCTGAAAATGTGATGTGTCCACGTCGTGTTTTGGGGCATATCCTGTCACGGGCGCTAGACCTACCCACACAAGTGAGATACCATTTTTATCAGGAGACTTGGGGGAACGCTGGGTGGAAGGAAATTTGTGGCTCCTCTCAGATTGCAGAATTTTCTGTCACCGAAATGACAGGAAAAAGTGTTTTTTTGGCCACGTTTTGAGGTTTGCAAAGAATTGTGGGTAACAGAACCTGGTCAGAGCCCCACAAGTCAACCCATCTTGGATTCCCCTAGGTGTCTAGTTTTCAAAAATGCGCTGGTTTGCTAGGTTTCCCAAGGCGCAGGCTGAGCTAGAGGCCAAAATCCACAGCTAGGCACTTTGTAAAAAACAGCTCTGTTTTCTTTCTGAAAATGTGATGTGTCCACATCGTGTTTTGGGGCATATCCTTTCGCGGGCGCTAGGCCTACCCACACAAGTGAGGTACCATTTTTATCGGGAGACTTGAGGGAACGCTAGGTGGAAGGAAATTTGTGGCTCCTCTCAGATTCCAGAACTTTCTGTCACCGAAATGACAGGAAAAAGTGTTTTTTTGGCCAAATTTTGAGGTTTGCAAAGGATTCTGGGTAACAGAACCTGGTCCGAGCCCCACAAGTCAGCCCATTTTGGATTCCCCGAGGTGTCTAGTTTTATTAAATGTGCAGGTTTGCTAGGTTTCCCCAAGTGCTGGCTGAGCTAGAGGCCAAAATCCACAGCTAAGTACTTTGTAAAAAACAGCTCTGTTTTCTTTCTGAAAATGTGATGTGTCCACGTCGTGTTTTGGCCATATCCTGTCGCGGGCGCTAGGCCTACCCACACAAGTGAGGTACCATTTTTATCGGGAGACTTGGGGGAACACTGGGTGGAAGGAAATTTGTGGCTCCTCTCAGATTCCAGAACTTTCTGTCACCGAAATGACAGGTAAAAGTGTTTTTGGGGCCAAATTTAGAGGTTTGCTAAGGATTCTGGGTAACAGAACCTGGTCCGAGCCCCACAAGTCACCCCATCTTGGATTCCCCTAGGTGTCTAGTTTTCAAAAATGCGCTGGTTTGCTAGGTTTCCCCAGGTGCCGGCTGAGCTAGAGGCCAAAATCCACAGCTAGGCACTTTGTAAAAAACAGCTCTGTTTTCTTTCTGAAAATGTGATGTGTCCACGTTGTGTTTTGGGGCATATCCTGTCGCGGGCGCTAGGCCTACCCACACAAGTGAGGTACCATTTTTATCGGGAGACTTGGGGGAACGCTAGGTGGAAGGAAATTTGTGGCTCCTCTCAGATCCCAGAACTTTCTGTCACCGAAATGTGAGGTACCATTTTTATCAGGAGACTTGGGGGAACACAGAACAGCAAAACAAGTGTTATTGTCCCTTGTGTTTCTTAAAATTTTTCCTTCCAAATGTAAGACAGTGTGTAAAAAAGACATCTATTTGAGAAATGCCCTGTTATTCATATGCTAGTATAGTACCCCAGAATTCAGAGATGTGCAAATAACTACTGCTTCTCAACACCTTATCTTGTGGCCTTTTTGGAAATACAAAAGTTTTCTTGATACCTATTTTTCACTTTTTATATTTCAGCAAATGAATTGCTGTATACCCGGTACAGAATGAAAACCCATTGCAAGGTGCAGCTCATTTGTTGGCTCTGGGTACCTAGGGTTCTTGATTAACCTACAAGCCCTATATATCCCCGCAACCAGAAGAGTCCAGCTGACGTAACGGTATATAGCTTTCAAAAATTTGACATCGCAGGAAAAAGTTACAGAGTAAAACGTGGAGGAAAATGGCTGTTTTTTTCACCTCAATTTCAATATTTTTTTATTTCAGCTGTTGTTTTCTGGATGAAACCTTTGTATGATCTACACAAATGACCCCTTGCTGAATTCAGAATGTTGTCTACTTTTCAGAAATGTTTAGCTTTCTGGGATCCAGCATTGGTTTCATAACCATTTCTGTCACTAACTGGAAGGAGGCTGAAAGGGCAAAAAATAGTAAAAATGGGGTATGTCCCAGTAAAATGCCAAAATTGTGTTGAACATTTTGGTTTTCTGATTCAAGTCTCCTTGTTCCTGAAAGCTGGGAAGATGGTGATTTTAGAACCCCAAACCCTTTGTTGATGCCATTTTCAGGGGGAAAAGCACAATCCTTCTTCTGCAGCCCTTTTTTGAAAAAAACGAAATTTTCACTGTATTTTGTTTAATTTCTTGGTCTCCATCAGGGGAACCCACAAAGTCTGGGTACCTCTAGAATCCCTAGGATGTTGGGAAAAAAGGACGCAAATTTGGCGTGGGTAGCTTATGTGGACAAAAAGTTATGAGGGCCTAAGCGCAAACTGCCCCAAATAGGCAAGAAAGGCTTGGCACCTGAGGGGGAAAAGGCTTGGCAGCGAAGGGGTTAATGTCAAGCAAAATAAACTGGATGTTTATGAACGAATGTTTGTAAATTAACCTGTCTTCTTTAATACATTTTTAGCTATGAAAGGAAGTGGGCAATGAAAAAGCGAAAGCCATGTCAGTTGCAAAAATACCTTACTTAACTTGTATGACTGAGAATATGATCTACTTTAGTGCTGAGGTGACTTTTTTTTCTAGTAAAAGTTTCCATCTGAAATGTGTTTATCTGCTAAGGTTTTGTTTTGCATCTATCTGTCATAAAAGTACATGCAGAGCATCTCTTTTCATGAGGAGAGGCCACTCAGATAAGAATAAGTAATTGAATATCACATATAGAAAATATCTACATCACTTCAGAGGAGGCTGTTATCAAGTGAAATCATATCAAGCAGCTAAACTCAGAACCCTCGAATAATTCCGCCCTATTAATAAAAACTTTATCGAGGTAAGCAGACACTTTGGTAGATTGCAAGTAGTATTCATGTGTAGTGCAGCAATCTTTCTTACTACAGGCAACAAATGAACACCATTGTTATCCCTGCTTTACGAACATCGAACATCTTTACAGAAAATGTGAACACGGATGTTAATAGCTTGTCTTCTTTCTTCCATTTCAGTTGATATTACTTATTTCGCATGCAGGTGGGGCCATCAGTGACATTTAATATACCATTAGTATATAGAGCCCGATGCAGAATGTCTGAGCCATACATTGTAGGGTTGCATAGCCAGTGTGCCATGATCCTCAAAAGATGCAGGCAAAGGCTGCCCTCTACCCATGGCTTTTGTACTAAAAGGCAGCACTAGTTAAGCTGTAACGGGGCCCTCATGCCGCAAGGCACCGATTCTATTGCCCCTGCTGCACCAATTCAATTCAATTCAATTTTATTTATTTATGTTTCAGAACTCAAATGAGATCCGCATAAAAAACAATAAAACAATACATTTGTCCCTACCACACTTTACAAATGAAATATAGTCGGACTTATTTAAAGCTCATACAGTAAAAAGTTTTGTAAAGTGCTCAACATTACTTTGTCCGAACATGCGATTGCACGATACAGTACTCCTATATAAGTGCAAAAAACAAAATAGTGCAAATGGACACATCAGTACAATCGAAGCAGAATTAGAGCAAAAGTACTAGGGCAATTTAAGTACATTACCTTCCATGTTGACATAGAAAGAGCCGAATACAAATGTGCAGTTACGATACTATAAGTAAAACAATGGGATGAAATATATACACAGACAGTCTAGTGTGTTGTCGTAATATAGTGAAAATAATCATGTGCACAAAATAGAGTGCTCACAAACCGTACCCAAATCTTCATATTGTGTGTTTCTTAATGAGGTGCTTCCACGCAAGAACCATGTATAGATCATGGGGTTACAATGAATAAAAAAAGTCAAATACCTTGTTCATCCTCACACCGGAACCCATCGTCAAGCATGTAACAGGGCACAGAGATACCTTTGCCCAACCCCTTATGATATATAGGTGGAAAAAGGTGCATTATTATTACAGATCCGCCTAATTGTTTTATTTCATACGGCACGCCAAAGCCACTTTACATGTGAATCAATACACCTACTTTACAATACGTATACTTAAATAGATATAAAAAATATTTTTTTTAAATTAAAAATTCTAAAACAAAATAGTTAATTCGGTGGATCATACAAGGCTCGGAGAAACTCAAATGCAGACAACAAGGAGAGCTGAAGACAAATAGACTTTAACCATTTACGCCAGAATGAGGCAAGAGATGGGCAGACCAATAGGATATGGATTAAATCTTGAGTTTCGGCAAGACAAAAATTACACTCTTTGGTCGAGCCGTGCCATTTCACTAGTAGCGTATTCAAAGGGAGCAAACCCTGGTGAAGCAGCATCCAAAACACCTAACCCAGTGTGGAATATTCCATGAAATATAGGGTAGTGTTTTATTTAATACTAGAGAATTTGCTGAATTCATGAAGGAACCCTTTTTTGCACAGCTCTCAAGGTCTAGCCAAAAACTCAATGACCACGTTGTCTGCTGCCGACCAGCTTTCAAAAGCAAGGGGGAGAATTCCAGGACCTGGTTTCATTCCAGCTCCAACCTTTCAAGAGCACAGGAAAAGTTTTTCCAGAGAGATTGCTTGGCATTATTATTATCTAGAAAAAGTTCTTTTTGTAGCACAGATCTTATAGTGTTTTCCTCGCTTCTTATGAACGAAGCGGGCAAACGTATAACCTCTGCTAATCCCTGAACATATGCACTTCGTAGGCCCATTTCTAGCCATAAGGCCGCCACAGAAACTGCAGTGTTAACAGACAAGAGTTTTCTAAGGATTTTACCTTCCGACTGATTCAGGAACCCCCATTAGGAGATATCAGTAAATTCTACCCCATACAGAAGGGTCGCAGCGATTTTAGCTCGATATACTGATAATAGGTATGAAAAATGCCTTCTTCCTGGAGCTAAATATAGTGCCCCTAGACCTTTCACTTGACAATCAGCCTTCGATTTTTTAGAGGCAATATGAGCTACATCACTAAGGTTCCCACAAACTATTTTCCCTAAAAAGGGATACGATTTCACAATGTCCCGTTTTTGCTTTCCTAATGACCAATGGAAGTCGGGAAATGTCATCTTTTTTTTCCCAGGAAGCAGAGAACCTTACTTTTGGAGGCATTAATCTTCAAAAAGTGGGACTCGGTTTATTCTGACAGGAACTGGAGATGATTCTGTAAACCTTTAGGTGTTAGGTCAAAAATGATGATGTCGCCCGCCTATAACAGGCAACATATTGGGTACCATCCTATTTGCGGGGGAAAGTCCATGGTCTGAGACAGGAAAGAAGGAAGATCTGAGATATATAAGGAAAATAGCAAGGGCACCAATAGGCAACCTTGCTTTAGTCCATTCATAGTAGATATCTCTTGGGATAAACCTTTATCACCCCCTAGAAGAATTGTACACCAAGTAATGGAGTGGCGAGCTATTACTAACTCTAGGAGAGACAAAGGCATCCCCATGCTGGCCTTTTTCCATAGCAGATCTACTTTATCGAATGCAGTTGAAAAAGCAATGAAGGCGGCGTATACTACCCCACCTCTTTGTTTCACATACTGTTCTGTAATAACTTGTAACACAGTAATATTATCCAGGGTACTATGTTTTGCGCCTAAACCCCGATTGTTCCAGGGGAATAATGTTATTCTTCGCTGCCCAGGAGGTCAGTCTGGAAAGCAGACATTTAGGGGGTCATTCTGACCCCCGCCGGCCTGGCGGGAACCGCCAGAAGACCATACCGCGGTCGAAAGACCGCGGCGGTCATTCTGAGTTTCCCGCTGGGCTGGCGGGCGACCGCCAGAAGGCCGCCCGCCCGCCCAGCGGGAAACCCCCTTCCACGAGGATGCCGGCTCCGAATGGAGCCGGCGGAGTGGAAGGGGTGCGACGGGTGCAGTTGCACCCGTCGCGATTTTCAGTGTCTGCCACGCAGACACTGAAAATCTATGTGGGGCCCTGTTAGGGGGCCCCTGCAGTGCCCATGCCAATGGCATGGGCACTGCAGGGGCCCCCAGGGGCCCCACGACACCCGTTCCCGCCACCCAGGTTCTGGCGGTGGAAACCGCCAGAACCAGGCTGGCGGGAAGGGGGTCGGAATCCCCATGGCGGCGCTGCTTGCAGCGCCGCCGTGGAGGATTCCCAGGGGCAGCGGGAAACCGGCGGGACCCCGGCGGTTTCCCGTTTCTGACCGCGGCTGTACCGCCGCAGTCAGAGTGCCCATGGAAGCACCGCCAGCCTGTTGGCGGTGCTTCCGCGGTCGTTGGCCCTGGCGGTCCATGAACGCCAGGGTCAGAATGACCCCCTTAGTAAAGATTTGACCAACTGCCTCCAAGAGGGCAATCTGCAGGTAGTTGGCAGGACAGTTTCGATCGCCCTTTTTGGTTTAAAGGTACAATAATACTGCCAACCCAGAAGGGAGGGATGCTTCTGGAGAGGCAGCACCTTCTGAAGACTATGGTGGTCATTACAACCCTGGCGGTCGGTGTTAAAGCGGCGGTAAGACCGACAACAGGCCGGCGGTAAAAAAATTGCAATTACGACCGTGGCGGAAACCGCCAACAAAGACAGTCACTTTAACACTCCGACCGCAACGGTGGTACAAACAAACAGCGCAGCGGTCACCTCCAACAGACAGGTGGGAGACAATGTACCGCCCACACTATTATGACAGGCCAATCCGCCACCTTTTCCGGGGCTGATTCCCCCGGGATAAAAACACAGCGGAAACAGGAATCCCAAAGGGAAAAGGCTTACATCTACACACCCCACGAGGAACGAGGATGCCATGGATCCGGAACTGCAAATTCTCCCTTCAATAGACTTCCTGCTCCTCTACCAGGAGCACGAACGCCGGCGGCGAAGACCACGGTGAGTACTGCACTTACGACACAGGGAAGGGTGTAGTGCTTTCCTCTTATCTAGTTTCTAAGCACTAACATAACAAAACAGAAATGCACTTCTGAGGTCAAAGAAGACTTTTATTGTTGTTAATTCTTCCCCAACCACAATATTTATGAATGACGAATTAGTAGCTTTCAAGCCCGCGTTAATCAAACAAAATATATCAGTTTGCAATATACACAGCAGGTTATATTTATAAGATATTGAATGCAAAGCAAAACAAATACTTCACCGTGTGGGAAACTATTTACAGCTTCATCTTTCTAAGGTCTGCAAGCTGATGACCCCCTGTCAGCCGCGAGAAAGAGATTCATCTACCCACACGGGATTGCTGGCAGCTGGCGCCAAGCTCCAGCACGAGGTCCGGCAGATTCGAATCTGACCCTCTGCAGCCTGTTACATTCGTTACAAAGGTGTGCCCCCTCCTCTCAGACCTGGGAAACTGAGCAAGCCTTTTGGAGACTGGCCAGGTCTCCAAGACTACTCCTGTTCCCAAGCTCAAGCGAAGAAAAACAACACCCATGTACCCTCTCTTATCAGGTCTAGTCTACTGTGAGAAAAACATCTTGTGCAAAAACACAGCTTGGAAAAATACAGCTTGGATTCTCAACTGCAATGTCTAACTCCACGTTAAAGGCAATGGGCAGCTAACCTAAATATCAAATGCAATGTCTAGTGTCATGTCAAAGCCAATAAGCATCTAAGCTGAATACAAAATGCAATGTCTTATATCATGTCAAAGCCCATAGGCAGCTGAGCTGAATACAAAATGCAATGTATAATATCATGTCAAAGCCAATAGGCAGCTGAGCTGAATACAAAATGCAATGTATAATTTCATGTCAAAGCCAATAGGCAGTTAAGCTGAATATAAAATGCAATATATAATATCATGTCAAAGCCAATAGGCAGAATACAGAATGTAATGACTAATGCAATGTCAAAGCCCATAGGCGGGTAAACTGAATACAGAATGTAATGGCTAATGCCATGTCAAAGCCAATAGGCGGCTCAACTGAACAAGACATATAAGGTGCTACTGGTGAACATTGAGCAACTAATATGCGCAGTGGTGAAACACAAAGTCATTGGTCAAACAAACTCCATCAAATGGCAGTACATTCCGCCCTTTGACCAATGAATTTTTGTTTCACATATCTCCTGTTTCAAACAAAAAAAAAAAAAAACATCAGCACAAAAAACAAAACATTATCAGCAAGTCAGATTTGAATGATCAAAGCAATCCCTGTAAAGCAATAGAAGTGAATTAACACATTGATTTCATAACCTTTCACATCAGATACATCTACATAGAAAAGACTGGGCAATTTGTACTCTGAATGAGTCTCTAATTCAACAGTGTTAGCAATTTGATGTGGCATGAGTTCTACTCATGTAAAGGTGCACGGTCCACCTGAAAGGTTTGCTGGAAGATAAGCAAAAGTCAGAGTTCCATGCGAGAGGGAGAAAAAAAAAAAAACACAGCTTAGTTCCAGTGGAAGAATGCAATCAAACAAGTTGAACTTGAACTGAAGGCGCAGTTTGCGCAAAATGGATCCATGGTGCTGGCACTTTACTCAGCCAGGTTCAGGTTGGGGGTTCGGTCCCTTCCCCGACCCCACATGCACACACCGGAAGGGGAACCACACAGCACACTCAGGGACAGTGGCGAAACGTGGTAGGATCTGCAAAAGAAACAAGTATGACTTTTCTTGCAAATAACATTTTTCATTTAAACTGCACCCTTCCTCTTCCTTTCCCTGTTTTATAATCAGCAGGACGTTTTTGAGGCCCTTTGTTATATTTTCTGCAGGTTCTGGAGGATCACTTGGGGCTTCAGCCCACACATCAGTACTGAGGTTTTTATCTGCTGCGCCACAACTTCCCTTTTCTTGCACTGTCAGAAGGGCTGGGGCAGACTCATTCTTTACCAAACCTGCATTCTCTGCAGTTTTGCCAATTTGGGCCATTCTGTCTCCAATTTGTATGAATGAATCAGATTTTTTTCTAGGTATCAGCATAATTTCGATTTTTCCTTGGTAATTTGCAGCAATCACTCTCCCTAAAACCTGATCAATTTGCCATTTCTGTCCTGGTAACTTTCCTCTCCCCAACTGCTCTGTGACTGCTTGCATGACAGATTGCCTTTGTGCGTGCTGCACAGTTTTTATCAAATCTAGGGGAATGTGCATCTCTCTCATCTCTGCCCACCTGTAAGTGGCTTTTTCTCTCAGCTGTTCACATTTCTGGGGCACCCACTTAGCCATCCCCACTAAGGCAGAATTCTGGGTGTACACTTCTCTCTCTGCATTTTTCTCATTAACATCTGCAAGGTAATTGAACCAGTTAGGTGCTAAAACATTAGCAATGGACCAAAAATCAGCGTAAAAATGACACATCTCACGTAGCTCTTGCTTTAAAATCTGACACACATTATACAACTCCATTCCTTCTCCTGTGCCAGAAAACAACATTTCAGTCAATGAATCATTAGTAAAACAAACATGCTTTTTATCTTCAGTGGACACGAATTCAAATGGTGCACACAATTTCACCGGTAACTCTTTTATCTGTGGTACTCTAGCCCTGTCTTGCAAGTACCAGATCCATTGTATGATTCTAGCTAGGGGCACTATTTTCTTTCCTTGTTCTTGAGTTACATGTACATAAGTATTTCCTTCTTGCACTGCGCAAAAACCTAAAGTCTGCATTATTTCATTTGCCAAATCACAAGCGCGCAACTGCATATAATTTTTCACAGTGACCATATACAAAAGTGTTAGGATTTCTCTCAAATGAGGGCTATTCTTTTTCCAAAAATCAAACAAGCTAATGAAACTCGGGGTGTCTTGCTCTAAAATCCTTTGTTTTACTTGTGCATTTTGCAACGGTAACTCGTAAATCACATTCTGGTCTCTCTCGTCCATCTTATCAGTTAAGGAATGCGCTCTCACTGCCAAAAACCCTGGCTCACACAAAAACTCAGTGCAGCTCGGAGCTGTCTTAACCCCCTCATTACTGGAATGGGACAAGAAAGATTCTTCTAAAACAGCCTTTTTATAACTTTCAGTCGGGCTAATTTGCTCACGTAAATTCCTATTTTCATGTTCCAACTTCCTACATTTCTCCTGCATTTCTCTGTAAGCAGATAAAGGTATCCAGACCTTTCTGTCATCATTACTTCCAAAAGACAATATCATGTCAAACACGTTTTCTACATATGTACAACAGGAATTATTTCTCAAAACACTATCTGTAATTCCCCAAACAGAAAACAATTCACAGTTTTTCCGAGCACCATCGGGCAGTTTACCAACACATGCATTCTCAGACATGGTCTGCCGTGCTACTGTGATTCTCCCAAAAAAAAAACAATTACACTTTTAAAGTGTGCACTTAGAAATCTACCAACTCGTCAACACCCTCTTAATCACCTCTTAATGACCGACCCCACTTCTGGTACCAATTGTAGTGCTTTCCTCTTATCTAGTTTCTAAGCACTAACATAACACAACAGAAATGCACTTCTGAGGTCAAAGAAGACTTTTATTGTTGTAAATTCTTCCCCAACCACAATATTTATGAATGACGAATTAGTAGCTTTCAAGCCCGCGTTAATCAAACAAAATATATCAGTTTGCAATATACACAGCAGGTTATATTTATAAGATATTGAATGCAAAGCAAAACAAATACTTCACCATGTGGGAAACTATTTACAGCTTCATCTTTCTAAGGTCTGCAAGCTGATGACCCCCTGTCAGCCGCGAGAAAGAGATTCATCTACCCACACGGGATTGCTGGCAGCTGGCGCCAAGCTCCAGCACGAGGTCCGGCAGATTCGAATCTGACCCTCTGCAGCCTGTTACATTCGTTACAAAGGTGTGCCCCCTCCTCTCAGACCTGGGAAACTGAGCAAGCCTTTTGGAGACTGGCCAGGTCTCCAAGACTACTCCTGTTCCCAAGCTCAAGCGAAGAAAAACAACACCCATGTACCCTCTCTTATCAGGTCTAGTCTACTGTGAGAAAAACATCTTGTGCAAAAACACAGCTTGGAAAAATACAGCTTGGATTCTCAACTGCAATGTCTAACTCCACGTTAAAGGCAATGGGCAGCTAACCTAAATATCAAATGCAATGTCTAGTGTCATGTCAAAGCCAATAAGCATCTAAGCTGAATACAAAATGCAATGTCTTATATCATGTCAAAGCCCATAGGCAGCTGAGCTGAATACAAAATGCAATGTATAATATCATGTCAAAGCCAATAGGCAGCTGAGCTGAATACAAAATGCAATGTATAATATCATGTCAAAGCCAATAGGCAGTTAAGCTGAATATAAAATGCAATATATAATATCATGTCAAAGCCAATAGGCAGAATACAGAATGTAATGACTAATGCAATGTCAAAGCCCATAGGCGGGTAAACTGAATACAGAATGTAATGGCTAATGCCATGTCGAAGCCAATAGGCGGCTCAACTGAACAAGACATATAAGGTGCTACTGGTGAACATTGAGCAACTAATATGCGCAGTGGTGAAACACAAAGTCATTGGTCAAACAAACTCCATCAAATGGCAGTACAAAGAGGGGAGGCAAAAACCAGGGACACACACATGCAACACCCCCACCCCCACCATCACCCACTACAACACACACACTAATGCAAATCAATACATCACAGTTACACCCCCTAAACCCCCCGGAAGAATGCAAAGACAATAGAAAATGAGTGCAACCATTGTAATATATTAAAGGCAAGTAGGCAGAAATATATATATACACCATGTACAAAATATATACCAAGCATAGTAGTCCAGGTAGTGCTCTAAGAAAGTCCGTGGAACACTGGGACCACACGGTATGGGCGAGGCCCACACAAGATCCAAGACCATGATGATGAAAACACTGCAGGGGCATCAGAGAGCAACTAAACAGGCACCTTAGGGGGAGGGAAAGGGGGGGGCACCTCAGCCGCTTGAGTGCACAATGCCAAATCCACGAGGGGGCCAAATGCCCACTGTTCCATCCTGGGGAGTGCAAAGCCACAGTATCTCAAGTCTCTACAGTGGGTGGGTTGCCCACTGCCATATCCTGGGGAGTGCAAAGCCACAGTCTCACAAGTCTCTACAGTGGGTGGTTTGCCCGCTGTTCAATCCTGGGGAGGGCAAAGACACAGTCTCTCAAGTCTCTACAGTGGGTGGGTTGCCCACTGCCATATCCTGGGGAGTGCAAAGCCACAGTCTCTCAAGTCTCTACAGTGGGTGGATTGCCCACTGTTCAATCCTGGGGAGTGCAAAGCCACAGTCTCTCAAGTCTCTACAGTGGGTGGGTTGCCCACTGCCATATCCTGGGGAGTGCACAGCCACAGTCTCTCAAGTGGATAACAGTCTCCACTGGTTCTGGAGGGGGCCTTGTGCTCAGAGTGCTTCATCCTGCTAAGGACAGAGGTAGTGGATGACAGTCTCCACCGGTTCTGGAGGGGGCATGGTGCCGAGAGTTCTTCATCCTGCCAAGGATTGGGGTAGTGGATGACAGTCTCCACAGGTTCTTGAGAGGGCATGGTGCCCAGAGTGCTTCATCCTGCTAAGGACAGAGGTAGTGGATGACAGTCTCCACTGGTTCTGGTGGGGGCATGGTGCCCAGAGTGCTTCATCCTGCCAAGGATTGGGGTAGTGGATGACAGTTTCCACTGGTTCTGGAGGGGGCATGGTGCCCAGAGTGCCTCATCCTGCTAAGGACAGAGGTAGTGGATGACAGTCTCCACTGGTTCTGGAGGGGGCATGGTGCCCAGAGTGCATCATTCACCCCGTAGGGACTCAGTTGCGTCAGTGCCCTTGCCGCTCATGGGCCTGCGTTGCTTGAGACGGCGGTGCCCTGTTCAGCGGTGCTTGAGATGGTGGTGCCCTGTTCAGAGGTGCTTGAGACAGCTGTGCCCTGTTCAGCGGTGCTTGAGATGGCGCTCTCCATTGCAGGGTCTCAGCTACTGGTGGTCCTTCATGTCCCAGCGGGGCTTTTGCTGGTGGTACTTCATGGCCCAGCGGGGCTTTTGCTGGTGGTCCTTCATGGCCCAGCGGGGCTAGTGCTGGCGGTGGCCTCCTGGGCAGCTGGGCTGGTGCTGGCGGTGGCCTCTGGGTTAGGTGGGCTGGTGCTGGCGGTAGCCTCCTGGGCAGCTGGGCTGGTGCTGGCGGTGGCCTCCTGGGCAGGTGGGCTAGTGCTGGCAGTGGCCTCCTGGGCAGGTGGGCTGGTGCTGGCGGTGGCCTCCTGGGCAGCTGGGCTGGTGCTGGGGGGCCCTCCTGGGCAGGTGGTCTAGTGCTGGCAGTCCTGTCCTGGGCAGCTGGGCATGTGCTGGAGGTGGCCTCCTGGTCTTCCCAGACTTGCTGGGTTTCGTGTGGCCCTTCCCCACCTTGGAAGGTGTCACAGCTGACTCCACACTCCCACCAGGACCCCTGGGAGCGGCTTTGGTGGCTGGAGTCTTCCCCCTCTCCCGCTGGGCACTGGCCAACTTCTGATGCTTCACAGGTGGGGGACTGTCTGTGCTGTGGCTCCGTGCCACACTGGCTGCCCTGGTGACCGGTGCACTCCAGATTCCGGTGACTACAGGCACCACTGGTCCCGGAGATGTTGTGGCTGAGGTGCTAGTTCGGGACCTAGGAGACGGACGGGGTGGGGGAGGTGTGGGAAAGAGGTCAAGGGTGGACAGGAAAAGTTTTTGGGACACACTGGGACGGGTAGCTGGAGGGGGTTTGGGAGTGGAGGAAGAGGTAGTGGGTTTAGGAGGTGTAAGTTTGGTGACTTTGGATGAAGTTGCATGCGCTGGAGGCTGTCGTGAGGTGGATGGCTGTTGGGTGGGTGTGTGCCTGCTTTTGTGTATCTTGGGAGGGGGTGTCACAGACACACTGGGAGAGGGACGTAGTGGCTGTAGAGGTAGTGCATGCAGGTGTGAGTGTAGACGAGACTGGGAGGGAGGAGGGAGACGAGGAGGAGGGGGACACAGTGGAGGCAGTGGATGTTGTCTGCATGTGTGTGATGCTTGCATGAGTGCCTGTGGGATGTGTGGTGCTTTTGTTTGCCAAAGCTTCCCTTGTGTGTTGACATGTGTGCATGCTGGTCTGTAGGTGTGCTTGGGATAGGCTGAGGTAGAGGGGATTGGGTCTGGGTGGAGGAAGTAGGAGGGGGAAGGCTAGAGACGGGGACAATGGCTGCTATCAGTGCTGAGGCCAGTGTCTGAAAAGCTCGCTGAAGGGCCGCCTGACCAGAATGAATGCCCTCCAGGAATGTTTGTTGCAACTGCCTCTCTTCACCCTGGATGGCATTCAAAATGGTAGACTGCGTAACAGTGAGGGACCTGAGGAGGTCAATGGCCTCCTCACTGAGGGCAGCAGGGGTGACTGGGGCAGGGCCTGAGGTGCCTGGGGTGAAGGTGATGCCTACCCTCCTGGTGAGCGGGCACGGGGCAAAGGCTGAGGGGCTGCTGGGAGGGTGGTGCTGGTACGGGGGGTGGCGGCTGTACCTGTAGATGCGGGGGGCACAGATGTTGCCGCCACCACAAAGGAGCTCCCATCAGAGGATGAGTCTATGTCGCTGGTGTCAGCTCCTGTCCCTGCCGTGGAGCTCCCCTCGCCCTCCGTCCCACTGGTGAACTCTGAGTCCGTAGTCTCGCCCTCCAGGGCCATGTGTGATGCAGCTCCCTCGTGCTCCGGTGCCACTGTTCCTCTTCCTGATGATGCTAATGCACACAAGAACAGGGAGACCACAAAAAGGGGGGGGGGGCGACAGAAGAAAGACATGTTGAGTGCATGCATTACCGCTACCATTGGCAGACACGACAGACACAGAAGCCCCCTGCACTACGCCGCGCTCTTGGGCTCCACTGTTCAAATCCTGGGAAATGGCCTACAAGGCTATGGATGACATCTGCACACATGGATGACACAGGGGAATGACTAGGTGTACTTGGCACTCTACAGAGGTGGGGTGGGGTGCCACATGGCCTGCCTTAAGGAGGGGCCTTGCCTATGGAACTCGCCCTGGCCTAGGGAAACCCACAGCCCACCTCCCCCACCGAGACCCCTCCACTGCACGCAAAGTCAGCAGAATGTGAGTGTACTCCCCTCCTTGTGGCTGCTGTGATGCCATCAAGCGCCCATCCAACTCCGGGTAGGCCACCGCCAGGATCCTGAACATCAGGGGGGTCATGGTGCGACGGGCACCCCTCCCACGTTGGGAGGCCATCCCCAGCTGAGCCTCCGCTGTCTTCTTGCTCAAGCGGCGAATGTCCTCCCATCTTTTCCGGCAGTGGGTGCTCCCTCTGTGGTAGACCCCCCTGGGTCCAGACATCCTTGGTGATATTTTCTGATGGGCTCTGACCTACATGCAATGTACAGGGGAAAAAGAGAAGTTATTACCAACTGCACCGTCAAAGTGACTGGCCCCCATCCCTACCCTTGCCATGTGGCACATGCATTCACCGTCTTTCATGCACGCAGCACTCTCCCTCCTTCCTTCTTACATCCAGCCCTCTCCACACAGGAATAGCCCATACAGCATGCTCCCAGTATAGTTACCTGTTTGTCTGGAGGACCGTAGAGTAGCTTGTACTGGAGGAGGACCCCATCCACAAGCTTCTCCAACTCCTCCGATGTGAAAGCAGGGGCCCTTTCCCCAGACACTCGAGCCATTGTCTCTTCCAGACCGAGGTCACAGCAGCACTGTAGGTCCTCTCCTGTCGAAGATCAGGTATCGAGTCATTGAACAGCTAGAAAATGGCAGTCACGTCCGCGGCGGTGCGTACCGTCACCGCCGGCGTACATCGTCATTGGATCCTGGGACCCCTAGGGTCCAATGTTTACCAATGCAGCATTGCGCCGCGGTCTACCGCAACGGTGTACAACGCCAGGGCAGTTACCTCACATCCCATTGTCCCACTTTACAGGTCAGGCAGCTGCCATTTCAGGGGCCCACATGGCTTCATTTTCAACTGCGTCACACATACCTAGGCCTACACTCTATACACATACAGGCCATCTTTTGTGTATGAATGGTGTTCTGTGTAAACTGTGGGTACTTACCTCTGAGTTGTTTGACTCTGTGCTCGCTGTTCTCCTTCATAGGCACCGTCCGCTGGGACATGTGAGGAGATGGTGGCATCCTCCGGTGTACCTGTCGACAATGGAGCAGCGACATGTGATTATCACATACAGGCTTGACCATGCCACAATCCAGGAACTGTGTACCCAGTTGGAGCTAGACCTGATGTCTGCAATCCGCCATCCCACAGGAATCCCACCTCAAGTGCAGGTGCTGTCAGTGCACCATTTCCTTGCAAGTGGGTCTTTTCAAACAACAGTGGCCATAGCATCAGGGATGTCCCAGCCTATGTTTCCCAACGTATTGTCCAGAGTGTTGTCTGCCCTTCTGAAACACATGCAGAGCTACATCATTTTTCCTCAGGCGGAGGATTTGCCTACAGTGAAAGGTGATTTCTATGCCCTGGGACACATCCCTAACATCATAGGTGCCATTGATGGGACCCTTGTGGCTTTGGAACCCCCCCACAGGAGTGAACAGGTGTACAGAAACCAGAAGAGTTGTCATTCGATGAATGTACAGATGGTATGTTTGGCAGACCAGTACATCTCCCATGTGAATGCCATGTTCCCTGGCTCAGTGCATGACGCCTACATCCTGCGGAATAGCAGCATCCCTTATGTGATGGGTCAACTCCAGAGGCACCGGGTGTGGCTATCAGGTGAGCACCTGGAAGCAAGTCAGTGGGAATGGTTCTCTGGGACTGGGGATATCCCTCTAGGTTAGTTGGTGTCTAACAGTTGTCCCTCGCCATTTGCAGGTGACTCCGGTTAACCCAACCTGTCATGGCTACTGACCCCAATGAGGAATCCCAGGACAAGGGCAGAGGAACGCTACAATGAGGCCCGTGGGCGAACTAGGAGGGTGATCGAGCGGAGCTTCGGCCTCCTGAAGGCCAGGTTCCGGTGCCTCCATATGACAGGTGGATCCCTATTCTACTCACCAAAGGAGGTGTGCCAGATCATCGTGGCCTGCTGTATGCTTCACAACTTGGCTTTGCGACGACAGGTGCCTTTTCTGCAGGAGGATGGTCCAGATGGCGGTGTTGTGGCAGCTGTGGAGCCTGTGGACAGTGAAGACGAGGAAGCAGAGGAAGAAGACATGAACAACAGTGACTCAGTGATCCAGCAATATTTCCAGTGAGACACAGGTAAGAATACAGACCTGCCTACTACATGTACTTTAACACTACTACCTCTCTACTGTCTGTCGTTTTCACCCAGTGTAGGGTCACTGAGTTGTCACTTTCCCTTACGATTTCACAGATGTGGGTCCCACTGTGTGACATCTGCTTAGATTCCTCATGGACTACAGCTGTGTGACATAGGTATGTTGACATTACAATTGAAAGAGCATTTTGTCACTGTAATTGCTAATACACTATTTCGAAATCACAGACAGACTCCAGATTGTTTTGTGCTTTAAGTGTATTTATTTAAGTGCTCAATATTGGAAGGGGTAGTGAAATGGTGAGGGGTGATGGCGGAGGAATGTCCATGGCAGAGTCCAGTCTATTAGTCTCACAGGTGCATTGCCCTTATGGGAATAGGAAGTGGAGCTGGGGCAGTTTAAGTATGGACAGGGTGACAAAGTGGGACAGTAGGATGACAATCAGGGTGGTCTCATTTCTTGGCGGGGGTATTGGCATCGTGCTCTGTCTTGTTCCTGGATCTCAGGGACCGTTTGTGGGCTGGTTCTCCCTCTGCAGGGGGTGGGGTGCTGGTGTGGTGGTCCTGTGGCGGAGCATCCTGTCCACTAGCGCCGGTGGAGGTGGTGGGCAGTTCATCGTCCATGCTAGTGTCAGGGGCCCCTTATAGTGCCACAGTGTCCCTCCTGGAGTTGAGTACTTCCTTTAGCACCCCTACGATGGTCCCCAGGGTGGAGCTGATGGTTCTGAGTTCCTCCCTGAAGCCCATATACTGTTCCTCCTGCAGGCGCTGGGTCTCCTGAAACTTGGCCAGTACCGTTGCCATCGTCTCCTGGGAGTGGTGGTAGGCTCCCATGATGGAGAAGAGGGCGTCGTGGAGAGTGGGTTCCCTTGGCCTGTCCGCCCCCTGTCGCACAGCAGCCCTCCCAGTTGCCCTGGATTCCTGGGCCTCCGTCCCCTGGACCTTGTGCCCACTGCCACTGCCCCAAGGTCCCTGTTGTTTGGGTGGTGGGTTAGCCTGGTTTCCCTGTAGTGGTGGACACACAGCTGATTGACGTGTCCTGGGGACTGAGGTGTGGGCCCACTGGGTGGGTGCTGTGCTGGTGTTTCCAGAGGGGGAAAGGTCTGTGGTGGCCTGTTACTGGGTGAGGGGAACCGACTGTCCCGAGGTCCCCGATGGGCTAGGCTGGTCATCTAGATCCAGTTGGACAGAGCTGCTGTCATCACTGTGGGCCTCTTCTGTTGGTGGTGTGGACATGTGTGGACCCTCCTGTCCGGTGACGTTGGGTAGGGGTCCTGCAGGGGTATAAAAGGATGGTTATTACATCTGTGTGTGGCATGGTGCGCAATGGGTGGGTGACTGTGTACCCCAGTGCTTGCATTCCTGTGTGGGAGCTTGTGTGATGATGGTTTAGGGGGTTGTATGGGTATGTACAGTGGCCATGCTTTAGTGATGGGTGTCCATGCTTTGTTGTTGCATGCAGGGCTTGGTGTTGGGATGGGTGGTTTGTGATGTTGGGACATATGTGAGGAGTTGGGGTGCTGGGGGTGAGGGTGAGGGTGGGGGTATGTGCTGGCATGCAGGTGGGGTGGGGGATGTAATAATTAAGATTTGTCTTACCAGAGTCCATTCCTCCACCTACTCCTGCGAGGCCCTCAGGATGCAGAATCACCAAGACCTGCTCCTCCCATGTTGTTAGTTGTGAGGGAGGAAGTGGGGGTCCGCCGCCAGTCCGCTGAACCACAAGGTGGTGTCTTGAGACCACGGAACGCACCTTCCCCCTTAGGTCGTTCCACCTCTTCCTGATGTCCTCCCGATTTCTTGGGTGCTGTCCCACTGCGTTGACCCTGTCCACTATTCTTCGCCATAGCTCCATCTTCCTTGCTATTGAGGTGTGCTGCACCTGTGATCCGCATAGCTGTGGCTCTACCCGGACGATTTCCTCCACCATGACCCTGAGCTCCTTCTCCAAGAACCTGGGGTGTCTTTGCTGTGCCACGCGGTGGTGTAGGTGATGTGTTGGGTGGAGTGTGTGGTGATAAGTGTGCTGATATGTAGTGGTGTGTTGTGTGAGGTGCGTGGAAGTTCTGTGGGTGATGGTGTTGTGTGCCTGTGGATGCTGTTGTACTTGCTGGTGGTGTCTCTCTCTGGCCTTCTTTCGGAATTTTTTGTCGTAGGGGTTTTTGGGTGATGTGGGTGTGTGTTTTATATTGTAATGGGTGTGTGGGAGCGGTGGGTGTATGTATATCAGGTGTGTTTATTTCGAATTGTCCAATGTGGCTGTGTTTTGTAAGAGTGTGTGTATTTTGAGCGCGGCGGTGTGTACCGCCAATGGAATACCGCGGTTGAAAGACCGCTGCATGGATTCGTGTGTCGTGATTGTGTGGGCGTTTTTCTGTTGGCGTCACGGTGGAGGTTTTGTTTTTGCCAGTGTATCACTGACCTTTGGTGTGGCGGACTTTTGTGGGTGTCTGAATTTTGGCAGATTCCGAAATGTGGGTCATAATAGCTGTGGCGGAATTCCGCGGCCGCGGCGGTGTGTTGGCAGTCTTCTGCACGGCGGTAAGCAGCTTTTACTGCCAATGTTGTAATGAGGGCCTATGTATAAGATCTTGCTCCAAGAGCAGATATCTTGTTTTATTATAGAAATGGGAAGTTCATCAGGTCTCATTGCAGCAGAGGAATGCATAGAGCAGATGGCAAGTTCAATCTCTTTTACTGAGGGAGGAGTGAAAGAGTGCATCCTTTTACTTTCGGGGGCCCAAAATGGCTCTACCCCATTTGCTGCACCAGTAACAGGTATACTGCACCCATCTTTGACAGACGGCCTAATCAGGGGAGGTGGCTTGGGCTAATACTTCAGCGCTGGTAAACAACAAGCACACTCAATAAATCATTGCCCAGCCAGTGCCTTTTCTTTTAAAAAGGGAAAGTACTTTATTATACATACAACTAAATAGGATGCATTTTTTTACTGCTGTCTAGTAGGAAGATGGGCATACCTAAGGTGACGCTGTCAGAATAGTTTACGAAATCAGCGATCTGCGAACCTTAAACCCACAAACCCTTCACCCACACTAAAAACATACAAATAGGTTTTGTGCCCCTGCCCCTTAGATGGTCTGTCGCCATGTGCAGCTGGTGAAGGCAGCATAGGAAGCTGAGTTTTGCAATGCTTGGCCTGCTCTCTGCCTGGTGCCACTGCTCTTGTACCATCCAGAAGCAGGCATTTCATTTATCCTATCCCCCTATTTGTTGGCAGACTGTAATGTGGTGTACAGTTGTGCTCATCTTCTCTGTTGTCCAAGGGAGATGCAGGTCCCAGGACAGTTCCTTAGTGTTTTGGGCCTCAGAGGATGAGGTTCCCAAGCTGTAGTTCTTCTTTGGAGGGGGCCCAACTCACCCCCCCCATTCACATTAAGAAAATGGGGATGTGCAGACCCGATGGGGCATGGCCTTCCCTAAGTAACTTTTTTAGAAAAGAGTAGTTGAGCAATACTTGTTCCAATTTCCTGCATGGTACCCTTAGGAGACCAGGCTTCTCTGGCATGTATGGCCAGTTTACAGTGTTTCTGTGCTATTTTGTTTCTGGGGGAGAGATCCTGGTCTCTGAACTTTATTTTCCTTTGTAGAGCTTGCTTTCAAGGTACCAGTCGCTGGACCTTCCCTCAGGGCTAGTAGCATCTGCCTTCACCAAGGTGCTACCTTAGAAGCCACTAAGCAGCACACCAGCAGATTACCTTCCCTAATTCACTCCCCAGGTCCTATGGTTTTGGCCATCTTGCAGGGCATCTGAGTGTCAGTAGCAGAGTCAGTGGCCCCTCCTGTTAAAGGTCATCCATTTTCTTGGCCAGTCCACAAAAGATAGAGTGCAGCCCGCAATTGTTTCCTCAAGCAGATCCATTCCTCTACTGTCCCCAAGAAGGCATAAGGGGACCAGCTCCACTGGCATCCAGCGACTAGGTATGCAGAAACACACCTTGTTCTTTGGTGCCATTGGATTCAAAGTCATTTTTCCATCCTTGCAGTGGATTCAGATGGCTTCTCAATTCTAGCAGGGATTTTCTCCGGTGTAGTTCCTCCTGGGTCCAGTGAGTACTTAATACTCTCTCTCTTGTGCAGGGTTTTTTAAGTAGGCATTGATATTTCTGGAAAGTAGGCACATCTTCCCAAACCTAGGGAGCCACATCATCACTTCACCCCCAACCCAACCTTTTCATATTGATATTCAGTCCTCTAAAATTTATAAACACATGCCTGGTAACAGGATTTAAGGTGGCTTCCTCTTCACGTTCTATTTCTAAACTAGTTCTGCATTTTATTAGGGTATCCAGATTCTTGTTTTTCATACAATCTGAGCAGTCATGTTCTAAACCCAAGATTTTTAAGTCTTCATTATTGCTTTACTACGATTGATCTACACCTTGGCAGCATGAAGCTTGTTAAGCACTTTGTTAACTACATAATAAAAGTGAAATTTTAAGTCAGTATGAAAGACCAATTTAGAAGAAATTAGCTCTCATTTAGGATTGATGAAGGAACAACATAAACAGTCTCTTTAGAGGTCGGAAAATTGCTGGGCTACCGTTAGTGGAGCCTCCACTGGTTCTGCTAACAGTAACTCCTAATTCACAGGATGTCCTCCATAGCATAGAGGGGCCACTGTAACAATTGTCCTGCACTACGGAGGGTGGCCTACCATCACTAATTTTTCCTGCTCATATCTGTCATGCAAGGCTCAGTGATAATCGGCAGGCAAATAAGATACCTGTATGTCAGGCCAACCTTTTTAAACAAAGAAAATAAACTGTTGTTCTGTGAGCAATAGAGAGTAAATGGAATCAGACCTAGTACACAGCAATGGTGGAGGCTATTTCATTGTTGGGATGCACTCACTGTGAGCATTCCAATTATCTATCTGAAAGAGTTTCAAATGGTCCATCCACAAGAGCAGTTTCCGTAAAGCATTAGGAATCCCAAGGGTTTCTATTTCCAGCAAGTAGGGCGATCAACCTTGGGCAATGACTGCAGCATGAGTATTCTCATTTTGGTTACAAGCTGTGTCTACTCTGAATTGTAGTGCCACACAATTATTTGAGGTGAAAGAGGATTTCTTAAAGCTGAGACCAGATAAGGTTAAATAAGCCTTCCCCATTATTGAAAGGTAGCCACTACATGTCTAGCAAAGATTTTACCGATGCTGTCTAACAGAGTTATCAGCAAATAGTTGAAGGCAAATACATTGGGCCTTGTCTACATACTGTCAAAATAAAACTCCACTTACAAGAACTGTGTACCAGAGACAAATTGACAATACTAGTTCTTGTTGTGTGCCCAAAGTGATAAATTGCATTTTACTGTGGTTACAGCTAAGGTATCAACACTCTCTATGTCCAAGGACCAGGCAGCCTTCAAAGTTTCAATATACAAACTTTAGTAGTTTCAAGATTATTATTAGTAGGCTGTACCAGCAAACCCCAACCATCAATCGGCATGTGTAACTCCAATAGTGGATGCACATGTTTCATCCAGGATTCAGTAGAAACCGGAGCTGCTTTTGTAATCTGCTGATTTCAAGTTTTTGGCTCAATACTTTGCTTTCTGATTCAAGATTTCCTAATTCCTTATAGTATTTCCTGCAAATTTTTAGAATTAGAAGCTTAAGACATGGCCCTAACTTATCATTACACTGCAATTTTGCTCTCATTTTTTCTTAACAGAAACTATCACTTAATTTGTGTTATCCTCATGGTCACTTCTCAGTGATCTTCCTCTGTCCCTCTTGCTAATCTGTTTAGGATTATAAATTAAATTAGTTATAATTACCATTGCCTCCTACCAGTTAATGCTGGGGTTAGCCAAGGTTAGAAAATTTCTAAGATTATTTGCTTCCATACCCCTAATTTACTGTCAGAGGGATAACAGTGTGCAGGTTTTTCAATAAAATGTAAAGTGACACACATAAAAGCATGATAATTTCCAAAAAGTGATTTGGGCAATGTAAAGGTGACAACAAATGGTATGAGTTAATAATCTCAGAACAGATTAACAGGCTTGACAGTCCTTGCTAAATAGTTGTTTCGCACCACAGGGTGAAGCTATGTCAATCAATTCAATAACTGAACTCCTCTATGATCTCAGCTAACATAAATCTGGGGAGAAGCAAAGGCCATAGATAGTATTATTACCTAAGATTAGAATGTCTTGGTTACTTTCTAGAGTATTTGTTCCACTAAAGTCACCAGCACAATCACTACTAAAGATCAATTACTTAACATATATTTTTCTAACTGGCCAAGAACAGTTGACTAAAGGAGATTGAGGTAGCTAGACATTAGAAATCAACAAGGCATGAATGCCCTTCAAACATCTACAAATGTATACTTTAATGAAAAGCAGGCCAGAATGTAGAGAAACAATGTTTACTCCTTTTACATTTTCTAAGCTTTTGCACAATTTCCATGCCCCTTCATGCTCGTTGTTGTTGCCACATTAGAAAACTTATGATAATTAGTTGCAAATAAATCACCATATATCATGTTTCTTTAAAATAAACAATGGAAGAACCTAATACATTTTACAACTTTCTAAAAAATCCTACTTAGTCCTGCTGAATTTCAGCTAATCTGTTTCAAAGGTTCTCCTTCTATGCTCCTTCTATGCTAGTAATATAGATATGGAGATTGTTCCAGGATCGTATATAACCAGGGTTAAAAATGTTGAATTTCATTCACTAAATAACCTTGATTAATTTGCCTTCTTATTCCTCTGTCTGTTAGGTAGATCACTTCCTGCAGTACAAATGTGAGTATTTGAAGGTAGGTGAATCGCTCCAATAATGGAAATTATCTCCATGACAAGATTAAATGTACTTATTGTGCTTGTACGGCATATTAATAGTGAGTAGATCGCAAAATAACACAAAAGTGTTAACCTTTATTTGATGATTTTTCCTGGTCATGGCTTACAAGCTTGGTACCTTAAACTGAATGCATGTGTGTAAGGGACCTAGTGTAAATGGTTCAAGAGCAGCATGATTTAAACTATAGAGTTTAATGAAAAAAATATCTGGACATTTTTTTCATTTCTTTTCTTTTTTTTGATCTGATTTTTGCTTGTCTCAGACCCTTCAAGGATTGGGTTATTAGTAAGGGTGTGGTGCCCTAACTGTTATTAGGAAGAACGAACAAATCAAGAGAACAAGCAGAACATAAGATGTGCAAATGCATTTAAATGTACATGTTATCCAGGATAAACAATAGGTGGATTTGGTTATTGAATATATATGTCTTAATGCTGCATGAAAAAATAGGGGTTTTATGTTTTGAATATGCATGGTATTGATGTATTTTATTTGCCAGAAGCATATTTGAAAATACGATTACGCAATAATCAACTATAACATGAAGATGTGTCCGTTCATAACTAACTTAAAAGACAGCATGCACATACATGATATCTGTAATTGCATCGCGCTTTTTGTGGAGTGAGTAAACAACTAGGTGAAACATAATTGTGGAGAGTATTAAGCCTTCCCTTTGAGGGAAAAATCTCAGAGAAAAAAAGTTTCCAAATGTGGTTGTTGTCTTTTTGACCATTAGGATATTAGGCAGAGTGGGGTGCATGGGGGATACTTCTTTTCACTTCATGTGTTCTTTTGCAGCTCAGATACGCACCTGCTCTGGAACTCTGCCTTGTCGCTGACAGTGCCACTCGTGCCCTAGAGTCGTCGGCCCTCAGTATCTGACCTCCTCCATCCTCCCTGATCCTCCTGAGTCCCTCTCCCCCAAGTCACTGCTAAGGGCGTGCCCCAGCATCTGCGAAAGCGGCCCCCGTAGGGTGGGTGCGGCTTGCAAACGGCTGATGAGCCCCACTTGTCATTCAGCAACATCAGCAGCAGCACCAGCGTCGAGATCTCCATACTCTTCATCCTTCATCTGACTATTTCTCAGCAGAGTCCAGTGCTCTCAAGAGAGACAGCATAACAGCCAACCGTCAACTTCCCCATGCCTCCATTCTCACTTCCATTACCACAATCACCCCACTAGCGGGAAATTAAGGGCGTTATAGGAGGCAAAAAAGGGAAGGAAGTGTTGGGACAAATCACATGACCATGCGGTCCGGCAAAACATGGAAGACACCCCCCCAACAAAATCGCTATGGGAAAAAGGAAAAGGAGAACACAAGCTCAGGACTGCATGCATTAGGCCCAGATTGTCTCACCCCTGATTGAGATTGAGTCAGACCCACTACAGGGAGGTCCAGAAGAGCAAACTCATGCTGAGCATAGTCTCGAACCGAGACACAGTCTGGAACAATCCAAAAAACGTTGTGTCACCAATTTCCAACCGAAAATCTACACCAAGTTCTCATTTTTAAAAAACAGCAGACCTGGCCTTGTCTCCAATAGCAACGACACACAGGGGCGACAGTCACAACTAATTCTCTTGATTTTCACCCATACAGCAGAAAACCTCCTATCAAGAAACAACTCCTCCACAATGGGGGCTTCCTCAAGCCCAATCTCTGCTCAACCTCTCGCAGCTAGCACAGTCTCAACACCTCTGGGGCAATCTGCCATACTCGCCAGGGCAGTTGTGCACGAGGAGCCCAGACGGACTCCAGTGAAGTCATGTTGGACTTCCCCCCAACAAAGTGCAGCCCACCAAAATCACCTGGCGCTACATGGACTGAAAGTGGCACAGCCCGACGAGGTAGGACAGCTGTCTACAGATGTTTTGGCCTTTCCTCTGAAGGCCTCTGAAGATGACTGCCTGGAAAGTACATCAAAAGATGGACCTCCGGGCCCCTCCCATTCACCTCCCTCAGTAAAAATGATATCAGAGGGGCTCCTCACAGGAGCGGATGCAGAAACCCTATCTTACCTAAACCCACAGGAGTGGGAAGATATGCTTGTTGCATATTCTCAAGACTCCCCTTCTGTCAATAGACTCACCCCAGAGCCTAGCCAGCAATCTCTAGACGACAAGCCAATGAACAACCAGGCCGTTCCACTTCCAAGCCAACCGTCCCCACGGTGCAAGGATCAGAGAAAGCATGAACACTAGCGCCACATCAACAACTGGGCAGAACACTGCCTCAAACCATCTCAATCCGCACATGGATGGCACCTGGGCCTCCCTGCTCAACACCTTGCAGCTCCTAGTCGAAGCACTCCACTATCAATCGGACAAAATGGACGTTCAGGTAACCCTGCTCAACACCTTGGCAGTATTCGTAGCAGGTACTGACGAGAAATTAGGCGACCTCAAATCCCTCTTTATGCAACCACAAGAAAACCCCAAAACTTTTCTATAAGCTGCCTATGTGGCCCCATAATTGACAAACTAGCCACGCTACCTTTGATGCTAACCAACCTCTGTGCATATCTTAAGATGGGAGCCTCCAGCCAGCATCCACACTTGCATCCCTCTCCTGGCCATATCGTACTACTCCAGGGAAAGACTCACTCTGACTCACTCTAGACCACAACCATCAGCCTAGGATCAAAAAGCGACAACAGAGCAAAAGGCCCCTTCCAGGAGACTCCAGTGATCGCAAACTCTTGCAATCCGACTCCAACAGTAACTGCACCGTCACCTTCAAGGGACATACTCTTATCTGGCAGCCCTGGGGACAGCAACGCCACGGTGAAACTCAACGCCAAGCAGAGATGCACTCAACGGAGGAAAGGCCACAAGAAGCGTATTGCAGGGATCGGAGCAATCCCAGATGCAGCACCTAAACTAACAATACCTGACATCTGGCCCTCCAAAGAAGTTATGTCCCCCGGGTCACCTGCCCTAACAATAATCTCAGCGCTTCCATCCTTGAACTTGGCCACAAAGCAGAAGAACGCTGCCAAAAGCAAGCACCCCTGGTCTGTAGAAGAGACGGGCAACAACGGTGAACTCCGCACTGCACCGCCTGGAAGTCACGGTCAATCCACACAAGCAACTTCCCACACATAAGTAACTTCCCACACCCCCTCCCGGGCTCAGACAACGGCTCTTCCACCTCAGGCCCTGAGAGCATCTATTACGCCTCCTAGCCCCAGACATCAGGCACAACTGGAAAACTTTACAATCAGCAGGACTAACAGTTGTTTGAACCAGAGAGAAGACCCCACCCCAGGGTCCCTTCGGCATCCCCTGCAGGAATTCAAGACTTCATCAGATTCGGCCACCACCAACTCATATATTTTTCACCCTCATTATAAATCTAAAGGATCTGGCGGCATTCTGAACGTGGGAACATTCTACGGCTATTCCCACATATCCCCTCCACAAGCAGCCTCAACCCAACTGATCTTCTAGCAGTTGAATTTCTTCATCCAACTAACACTACCGCTCCTGAAACCACTAAAGCCACATGGAAGACAAGCCTGATTGCCCAAACAATCCTAGGAGAAAGTATAACCTATGAACACTCAGTATTACCACGTACTGTGAGGTTGGCTACCCAACTCCCCTGTCGTCACCGGATCCCGCTTTAGAATTAGGCCCCCAGTGCCGGGAAACACGCTCCGTACTCAGGTGTCCTCTGGGCTGCTCTCTGGTAAACTCAAGTGCCTCCAGGACTGCTAGAGGGGAATCTCAGCCCCAAAAATCCATCACCTCAGTCAACCTCTTCTCAAACAATGAAGACTTAAGGTGGTTTTCAAACAAAATCAAAAACTGCAATAGGCAAGGGTGACAAACCTTAGATAAACAGATGGGCTTTATATCTATAAAGGAGACACTCATGGAATGTCAACGGCCTCCTCTCCAAAGTACAGGACTCTGATTTTATTCAATACATCAGCACTTTTGACATCATATTAATGCAGGAAACCAGGCTGGAGGAACCATTTCACTTGCAGGGCTGTATGTTTTTCATTACCCCAGCAATCAGGATAGCGAAGTATGGGCATCCGCAAGGTGGCCTTAACACCTATGTCTCCTTAGCACTATCGGCTAGAGTCATCCCTTTGCATTCCACCTGCTACTCCATCAATACGTTGTCAATTGCCGCTACAACAAGTGCGTCCGCAGCAGAGATATTTCTTGTAAACACCTACCTTCACCCTAAAATTAAACACAGTGAAGCCAATAATTTAGTGGCTCTCCTCGAGAACTTCTGAAGCAGCGCTGTCATAGCTGACGCGGCCGACATCATTATCTCAGGCGACTTCAATCAGCACCTACTAGGATCCTCAACAGATGAAGTTACAACTGCTCTTTCAAGCGCTTGGGACCTCCCCGCACAAGGGGCTAACAAACATGGCCGTCCAACAAAGATCAGCAGGATGCTGCTCAATGGCTTAGAACTATTACAGCTAAGAGCCCTGAATGGCAGATTTACTGAAGACTTGCCTCTGGCAGCATCATATTTTTCAACAATAGCATCCAACACAATTGACTACACATTTGTTTCTCTTCCACTATTCAAGCAAGTAGCCTTTCAGCTAGGCAACAGGTGCAAGAGTGATCACTGCCCACAGGAAATATCTATCAAACTGGGGATAACCAAAATGGAGAAAACTAACATTGCACAAATCACCACTTTTACCACAAATTGCTAGCGTGTCGGATCTCGCACTCGAACTAGAAACAACTAACAATAGCGAAGTGCCGAATGGGAACAACTCACAACCAGGCATAGCGGAATGTTTGCGGTACCAATTACCAACAGGCGACCACCACCTCCTGCAGCAGCAACTCACCTGGCACAAGCCCACAGGAGAGCACTGCGAGATGCAAAGAGAAAAATCAACTCTAGCATAAGGCGACCGTGGCAGCCTGGGTAATCCAGAACCTCTGACAAACCTAAGGCACCACAAACAGGAACTGGAAAAGATAAAATGGTCAATCAATAGGAGCTGCAATGAAGACTTGTGGGCCAGACTACATTCAGATGCAAGGAGTAACAACAGCCGACGCTTCTGGCACACAATATGCAACCTCACACGCCCATTCCATGGTGCCATTACATCGCATAAACCAGAAGCTGTCTGGGCCAAATATCTCGGAATGCATTTCAACGGACCAATATCAGTTAGCATGGTCATACAATGCATGATCACACCAGGAAGACTTCCTCTACACAGGCCTGCTCCAAAGACTACACATTCATTCCTTACTGATTCTGTCACTATAAATAACTAGCTAGAAAAGGACCGGAGAGATGGCGCCCCGGGACCAAATGGCCTCCCGTCTGCAGTCTTTAAGCACAATGGACCCTTCTGGAAAAAGATTCTTGAACCTCTCTACCTGGAAATAGGTGTGACAGGAATGATCCCGCAGTCCTGGAAGGGGTCCATAATCTCCTCCATCTATAAAACAAGGGACAGGTCGCTTCCCGATAACTATCGTCTGATTGCCTTAATTGACAATGGTGCAAAGTACTTTGCAGGTCTGTTACTGGATCATCTGCTGGCATGGGCTACCAAAAAGGAAATAATCCCTACGATTCAAACAGGATTCTCCAAACATACCGGCACCATCACGAACATCATGGCCATTGCCCTCTTAAGTGACAAAGCAAAAACACTGAAACTTCAGCTCCACCTATGCTTTGTTGACTTCAAGGCGGCATTCGACCATGTGGACAGGAACCGGTTGTGGAAGAAGCTTGCAACCTAGGGGCTTCCCCATCCACTTCTATGCCTAACAAGAGCTCTCCACACAGACACATGGGTCCAGATAAAATTAGGAACAGGCACTTATCTCTTAAGGCGGATCCCCACTACCAAAGACCTAAAACAGGGCTACATTCTGGCACCCACACTGTTCAATCTATATCTAGCAGACTTAGCAGGTGCACTCACCCTTACAAACTCGCACCCTCCAAAAATTGGGGACCTCGAGCTACCATGCCTCATTTACGCCGATGACCTCGTACTACCCAGCCACATGAAAGTAGGCCTTCAGAGACTACTCAACTCCACTCAGCTCTACACAGTTACGAATGGCTTGACAGCAAACCTTGGCAAAACACGCACACTGTCAATGAGGTCAAAGCCGTCCACGAGAGCCTGGTTTTGGGGTGAGACATGACTGGTCCACACAGATAAGTACAAATATCTTGAAGTCATTGTTGACAAATCGGGGAACTTCGTGCATCAAAGGAAAAGCCTAATGGGAAAAAGTCTAGCCATAGCACTCTCACTAAAAAGACTAAAAACCCTTCTAAATGAGCCCTCATACACCCCCATCTTAAAAGTGCTAAAGAGCAAGCTCCTCCCCACTATAACATACGTGAGTGAAGCACAAAAAGACAAGGACTCTGATGTCTTAAATCATGCAGTGAGCAAAGCTTACCGGACAATCTTTAACATCCCCAGATTCACCTCCCCTGCCCAACTGAGATTGGAGTTTGGTCTACTGAACCAATCCCTAGCTCGACCTGTCACCTACATAAACTTTTGGAGCAAAGCCCATGGTGCCTCCCCAGGCACTCTCAACTATCATTTGTGGCAAGAGCTTGAATGTAAGAACACCTCCCCATTCAGAACTAACTTAGATGACACTCTCTCGAAGAAGACTGGACTAACGGACTAGTGGAGGACCTCAATTCCACACAATGCTTTTAAGAAAGCAGCTAGGAAATCACTTAGGCTCCAGTCACTATTGGAGGACAAAACAGCCTTCTCACGGAGGTCTCACGCCTGGATGACCCTGCACACCTACACAGCTTTGACACCACAGCCATACCTAGGCCAGGGCTTCTCGAAATCAACAAAGGACGACTTCTTGAAGTACCGACTTGTTATCCTACCACTTGCCTTTTATGCGGCCCCCTGGTTGAGGGACGTAACCAACTCTATCTGCCGCCTGTGCGGTGAGGACACAGAAGATCTCCTCCACGTCCTTTGTTCATGCAATCATCTTGCACTAGAATGAAAAGCCCCACTGAAGAGCAAATTTAATGAAAAAGGCATACGGACACGGAGACAAGCAGTAATGGCGTGCTTTGCACCTGGTGACCTACGGCAGGTGTCACAAAAGAAGGAGTTAAACGAGCAGCACTGCCCCACATTCGATCTAAAGGAGGCCGACAGGCTTAATGCCTGACAATGGACTACAATGGCATTAAGCGCTGTCCTACTCACACTGGAGCAATGCAAAAATTTTAAATAGCAACACTTAACCATCATTTAAAGCAAGCTCTTATGGAGCAGTACTGAAATGACTGAACAATGATTTTCTTTTTTACCTTTTATATAGTGCTCATTTTTCTTTTTTTTTGTGTTATGGTTTTAAGTAACTAAACAATAAAAAAATCTCTCATTCTTATTCTTATTCTGGTTATACGACATAATATTAATGAATGCAATATCAAAGTACAATATCACCCAAAAAATCATTTGACCAAAACATTCTCACCCCATAAGTAAAAAAGAAAAAAACACAAATATTGATAACACAAATAACTCTGTCACAAATATCTAGTAAAATACTGTTAAACCATTAAATATATCAAAATCAAACTATCACCCACCTAATATTGCTTACAATTATTAAAAAAATTATGTAGTATCAGTAAATTAATTATAAAGGGCCGTAAAACCATATGCCATCACTAACTAAAAATATAACATTAAAATAAAGCCAATTATTTATTTGGACTACAAAAATATAAACCAGGACACATTGGGGGTCATTCTTACTTTGGCGGGCGGCGGAGGCCGCCCGCCAAAGTAACCCCGTCAGAACACCGCACCGCACCGCGGTCGAAAGACCGCTGCGGTGATTCTGAGATTTGCCCTGGGCTGGCGGGCGGCCGCCAAAAGGCCGCCCGCCAGCCCAGGGCAAATCAACCTTCCCACGAGGACGCCGGCTCAGAATTGAGCCTGCGTAGTGGGAAGGTGCGACGGGTGCAGTGGCACCCGTCGTGTATTTCAGTGTCTGCATAGCAGACACTGAAATACTTTGCGGGGCCCTCTTACGGGGGCCCCTGCAGTGGCCATGCCATTGGCATGGGCACTGCAGGGGCCCCCAGGGGCCCCGCGGCACCCCTTACCGCCATCCTGTTCATGGCGGGTTTCCCGCCATGAACAGGATGGCGGTAGGGGGTGTCTGAATCCCGCGCTCCGCCGCCATGGAGGATTCAGAAGGGCAGCGGTAAACCGGCAGGTGACCGCCGGTTTACCCTTTCTGACCGCGGCTGAACCGCCGCTGTCAGAATGCCCTTCGGAGCACCGCCAGCCTGTCGGCGGTGCTCCCGTGGCCGGTGACCCTGGCGGTCACCGGCCGCCAGGGTCAGAATGAGGCCCATTATCTCTAACACAACCGACAAACTGCAGCAAAGTAACATTATTGTAAATATTGTAAACATGATAACAAATACTGCAACAATAAAAAACATTAATAATTATTTAAAATATAATAAGCAATATAAACATAATACAATTTAAAATAAACATATGAAGCCCTAAAAGAATCCTTACTAAGTGTCAATCAAATAATGATCAAACTGAAAAAAATAAAATAAAAATGCACACTAAGTACGCAATACTTTCATCATAAAACAAAATAACTAAAGGACCAATGGGGCCCTTTACCTAATTAATACACCACTATTAAAGAAAAGCACAGAAACCTACTACATTTTGCAGTACAAATGCAAATACAACAAACTGCAAGAAAATTGACCTCCACTAGATTTACATAACAAAAGCTAGGAGCAAAACTTGACAAAACTACGTACAAACCACTACAAGTATGTAACATAAACCGCAAAGATAACCAGAATAAATTGTTTCCACCTTAACTTAAAATAATTAAATAATTTATATCTTTCCATTTATATCTCCAAATCTTAGCATCCATTTCAAAGGAAGTCACCGTCCTCCAGACCAACAGTGCCCACTTCATAGAACCTTAACAAAGAGGTATACAAAACAACAGCCCCTCAAATGTAAAAGTAAAACTAACTCCCAAACTTAAGTAAACTCTGTTTTAAACTCAACATCAGACACTCTCTACGTAGCAGGGTGAAGCTCCCCACTTGACCCACATCTCAGCTGAATTAAACAAAATCCGAAGAGAAGGAACAACAGGATAAAAATACAGTCAATATGTAAGTATAGGAAAGCATTTTTTACATGTTGGTAACATGTACAAAAACATGTTTAACCCAAAATAAAACATATATTCTTCAACCAATTTCTGATAAAATGACAGACAAATGCACATATCTTAATTTATTGAAATGCAAAGAATTGTTATTTCACATGGAATGCACACACAAAAACAAAAACATAAGCCGCAAAAATCTAAACTGCAAATGTACCAACTATTATGCTAATGCTTGTTATGGGAAGGGCACAACCAAAAAACGATGGTGTAATCACTGTTAAATAACACTACCACACTGCCAAATGTAACTGAGGTAGAAGTAAGGCCTGCTGTCCAAGATCTCAGAGAAGCAAGCACTAGCTCCCAGGAAGCCAAAGCAACTACCTTAAGAAGTATACAGCTTCATGTTCCTGAGCACATTACAGACCAACTGTCATCAATCGCCAATGTAAAAAGATTAAAAGAGGCACTAGAAGGCCAAAACTCAAACCCCTGCTGTTGTTAGAAGACACCAAGGCATAAACATTCCAGGACACCTAACCACTACAATCCTAGCACTCCAGCAACCTCAGAATGAGCACTGTCTGCAAAGAAACATGCAAAGCAGACAGTGCTTATTCTGAGGGTGTCTTGGTAGAGGGGGCCCGGCACTGGCTTTCTGACAGTCTTTGCATGGGGTGTCCCTGCCAAGAAAAGGCTGGCAGATAGTGCGGTTGTAATCAGCCAGGCAGTGCTTCGTTCAATGCTGCCCTGGCTAGTTACACCCCGACTGCCGTCACCACTTTGGGAATCGTCCTCCAGGCGGAGGCGGTGGTCTTAGCAGGTCTGCCCGCCAATGTTGTGATGTGCCAGTCTGACCACCACAGCGGAGCTGGCGGTCCTAGGCCCGTAGCCTCTTAATGATGCCGATACTCCCTAAAGTACCTGAGTTCATTACTGGTCTGCTACAGGCAATTACGACTTTAAATCAAATAATATCACATAGAAAAAAGAGCCACAAGTCAAGCCACTGCTGCCCCTAATTCATACCAAGATATGCAGATTTCAGAACACCTAACAACTATACATAACAAGGAACCCTTACTTCTACATGACAGTCACAGTAACAACAGAAGAATAATCATATTTGCAATGAAAATAAATCTGCTAAGTCTAAGATAATGTTAAATGTGGATGACAGATGGACCTTTTAAAATGTGTCCTCCAACATTCACAGAGAAATAGACCATACCCGGTAATTATCATAACATTAGCATACTCCTCATTTATGTGCTGCTGTCTAACAAACAAAATACAATTTATTATGAACTTTTACCACAACAAAATATAAACTAACAACTACTCCCCAACACAAAATTATAATAGACTTTGAACAGGAAATGATATAGAAAATCCTTAAATTATAAATTAAATTAAATTAAATTAAATTAAATAAAACTATATATGCAAAATATATGTAGAGTATACATTAAATAGTACAATAAAATTATAACTCTATAATAAATAGTTCTAGGTAACATATACAAACATGTCATCAAAATATAAGAATACAAGTGATAGGTATTCAAAATATATGTATGAAGAAATATTTTACACAAATTTTGTATAAAATGCAGAACATATGCAGCACGTATGACACTACAGCAAATACACCCATAAGAATGTTGTACCACTTAAGCATGTAAGAAGGTATTTGTTCCTTTGCAAAACAAATGCATCTGTGGCCAACTAAAAAGTACATTCAATAAAATAAGCAAAATACATACATAAAATATATATACAAATGTTGGTGCATATAGGTTATTATTGAAACAAGCAAACACTTTACAAAAGTACAATTTACACTCCATTTTAGGGAAAATGTTTGGCACTAAAAGAGTAATATTTACCAATTCCAATCTAAACCACTTTGGTGAAGAGTCTCTATTCCCACTTCAAATTGAACCATTTTATGGAAGTTGATTAACACTTAAAGAGCAAAATTTGATATACTTAGCACAACCTAAACATTTTTGGGAAAGGTGTTGGACTCTAAGGGGTATAACTTTAAATGAAATATAATTCTAATAGCTAATACTTTACAAATCTCCTAGCCTTATTACCCTATAAATGCAATATCCCACTAATACAAATATTATTATAAATTTTCTTTGAAGTTAACAAAAATAAAACTCAAAAAATAAAATTTAAATGGATATATATTTTTCATGAATATTTTATTAACTGAACAATTATAAATAAGGTTTACATGTTGTTATTAAACACTAAAATGAATTTATAATTCAAAATAACACCACTAAATATTAAAATAATAGACTAGCACATAAATATTTTGGTTACACAAACCTACTTTAAATCTTCCCACCCTTTACCCCAATAAACCCAACATCCTGCTGCTAAACATTTTACTCAACATGTATTTTTATTTTAAAATTACAAAACAAAAACATTTTAAAATTAAATACAATCAACATTTCTAAATCTTTTGTAAAATAAATATATAGATCATTCAACTATTTTAAAATTAAATACAAAATATATACCTCATAAATATGACAACTATTTAACAAAAACATCATAAAATCCGCATTATGTACAATAATATTTTTGTCAACATTATGTTTTACAAACAAAATTAATTCAAGACTAAGATATTCCTGCAACAATAGTTTTGTATAATGTTATTCTTTTTTAATATTGTGTCCACCATAACTATAACACGATATATTTGAGCATGCCTTCACATTAGTGGAATTGTAAGTGTAGTGTGAAATGTGGTGCAGGGATTTAGGGCCAGATGTAGCACACAGTTTGCACGTCGCAAACAACAAATTTTACTGTTTTACTGTTTGCGACATGCAAACTGCACTTGCCAATGCACAAAACCCTTTTTGGGATTCGGTAACCTGGCTACCGAATCGCAAAATGGGTTTGCGAGTCGCAATTAGGAAGGGGAGTCCCCTTCCTAACTGTGAGTCGCAGTGCAATGTAAGATTGCTTTGTGACCGCGAAAGTGGTCTCAAAGCAATCGCAGTTAGCACTCATTTCAAATGGGTGCTAACCCATTCACAAAAGGGAAGGGGTCCCCATGGGACCCCTCTCCCTTTGTGAATGGCATTAAAAACATTAAAAACATTTTCCCAGAGCAGGCAGTGGTCCTACAGACCACTGCCTGCTCTGAAAAAATGAAACGAAAACTTTTCATTTTGTAGTTTTGTAATGCATCTCGTTTTCCTTTAAGGAAAACGGGCTGCATTACAAAAAAAAAAAACTGCTTTATTTAAAAGCAGTCACAGACATGGTGGTCTGCTGTCTCCAGCAGGCCACCATCCCTATGAGTGCCGCGAGTCTCAAGGGGGTCGCAAATTGTGACCCTCCTCATTAATATTAATGAGGTGGACCTTTGTGACCCCCTTGCGAGTCGGAGATGGTGTCAGGGACACCATCCTACATTCTGAATTGTGACTCACAAATTGGGAATCGCTCTGACTTGCAATTTGTGGCTCACAATTAAGAATCTACTTACATCTGGCCCTTACACCCCACATTGGTGAATTGATGACCTGTTACAAAATACTGACTAGAAGTTATCAGACTAAGGGATTTCAGGTATTTTTGAATTGGAAGAATGGCTGTTGGAAAATCTAGTTCTGGCACCAGATCAACAGGAAACAGTCCAACGGAAATTACCATATTGGCTATACCTAGGCAATACATAAGATGTTATGAACAATTAAGGATGTAAAGTTGCATAGGCATCTCTTCTTGCAGCATTTTGTGAGTTCTGTCTTTGCTGTGCAGATTGGTTTAGGGTATTCTGCAAAATCACAGTGGTGCAAGAATCCTTCACTTGACTGCAAGGTAGTGGCCACCTCGTTCGTGTTTTTATGTTGCTGTGGTGATGAAATCATTTGAGGTAGAGGTATTAATCAATGATAAAGTGTCAGTAGCTTGTCATTAACAAATACTTTGAATCAGAATAGATTGCCCATAGAAACCTTACCACCCAAAGGTATTGCCAACATTTTTCTTTTAATTCAAATTGATTTATGGCAGCATTGCATTGGTGCTGCTTGAACAATAAAGCTATGTCTGGTGGTACACCTTTTACTTATAGTTGTTGACGATACTGCACCACTCAAACTTTGGTTGTGAACATTTGGTTTATTCACTGTTTTTAAAAACAAATGTGTTAGATAAATAAGGCACTACTGTCTTTCCTTTGCTAGTTACAAAGTGACTCCAATTTTAAGAAGACCTTCTTCAGTAACATGTCAGGACTTTCCTGAACCAGAACACAAGCAACCTAGATATATAAAAAATATGATGAATGAATTGCTTGAATTAACCCCAGTCACTGGTAATTACTAGGGCTGCATCCCAGTCCATCCTTATTTTTGTGCATTGCCCTAAGTCAGACGGGTATGGCCAGATATAGGTACCATGCACACTGTGTTACTGGAATCAAGCTATACCTGGCTGATGAGACCAAACTAAGATGAAAATGGTCCTGTGTTGCTTGTGTTCTGGTTCATTGGAACCTGGCCTGGCAGTTTAGGTTGGCTTGTTCCCACTGGAGCAGGGTCACGACTGATTGGCATGTGGCTGGGTCAAAAATTAGGTAGCCTGTGTACAAAAAAGCCATGGACTGGGATTTGGCCTGAATATTTATCAGTGGCTAAGGTTATTTCAAGCATTTCCATCATCACTTTTTCATATACTTTAGTGTGTTGCACTAAATGGAAGTGGGACTGGTATGACCAGATGTGGGTCCTACATACAATGTGTCACTGGAATCAAGCTATACCTGGCAGATGAACCTTAACTATTGTGAAAAGTGCCCTGGGTCAATTGTGTTATGGTTCCAGGAAGACATGTCTTGACAGTTTGGCTGTATTGTTCCCTTAGGAGCATCGTCAATACTGATTTGCAAATGTCTGTGTCTAAATTGAGATGGCACTGTATGCAAAATTACAATGTGGCTCAGAGTAGATACCAGCAGCTGAAATTATATCAAGCATTACATTCATCACTTTTTTCTTTTTTTATAGTTGATTTTTTAATAGCAATGAATTATAAGATTAAAATAACTTGCCCACCTTTCTGCCGTGCTCTTCTCATGGGAAAATTGGTTTGCGAAATATTTTGAAGACTGGGTTATTCACATCTGGAAACAGAAACTCACTACATGATTCCTGGACAGTAAATGCATTCATATAAGAACTATTTACAAATAAACACATTTTTCCACCACATATTTTATCACTTCAATATCACACAGGTGTAATACACCGATTATTCACTACATGATGACAAATCTTGATGTCCAGTGCTTCTTTATTGCCTCCATCAATGCACACTCAACATTTCAACTATGCACTCATCTGCCATGGCAAAATATATGTCCTAACAAGAAAAAGAAACATTATAAATGTTCTTTTATGTGCAGTTTTATCTCCATGTGTAGCAAACAGCCTCTGCTCTCTAATCATTAGGTTTGATAAATTCTTTCTATATTTCCTAATCACATATAGTAAGTTACAGCTCATTTCAGAACTCATCAGTTGATACTAAAAATTAACAAAACATTTTTACAGACATGGGCTCCTAATGGGCTTTTCAATTAACTGACTCAAGTCAGCAACTGCAACTTGGAAATGATTAAGACAGGAAGGAGGCTTCTAGAAAGGAAATATAAACTAATAAAGAATATTTGAAGGATGACATACATCAAATTGACTACCACAGATTACATAAAATAAATGATCATTTTCAGTTCAAATTTTACCCCAAATCATTGTCAGTTTACACCAACTGGTCTCACTGAAAATTGTCCTTTTCAATTATTGAATAGGTTTCTCTTTCAATTTATGTGCCTACAACCCATGTTGTGAAAGCGTCACTGCTAGATCACTGTCTCTTAAATGCATCCTTTTTAAGGACAGCAGGGAATATACACTTCTGCTTGCATATCACTTTCATGCTTCATTTATTTTCGGACCTTTGAGTGTTCTGTAAAATGGACACAAAAATATTATCCATCTGCCAATAACCTAATGCCTGGCTAGTTAAGAAACTCAGACAAACACTATGGTGGTCATTACAACCCTGTCGGATGGTGTTAAAGTGGCGGTAAAACTGCCAACAGGCCGGCGGTAAAGAAATTGGAATTATGACCATGGCGGAAACCGCCAACAAAGACAGCCACTTTAACACTCCGACCGCCACGGCGGTACAGACAAACAGCGCAGCGGTCACCGCCAACAGACAGGCGGAGGACAATGTACCGGCCACAGTATCACAACCTACCAATCCGCCACCTTTTACGGGGCGGATTCACCGCGGATAAAAACACGGCGGAAACAGCCATTTCAAAGGGAAAGCGCTCACCTCTACACACTCCACAAGGAACGACGACACCATGGAGCCGGAACTCCATATTCTGCCAGCGACAGTCTTCCTGCTCCCATACGAGGATCATCAATGCCGGCGGCGAAGACCATGGTGAGTACTGCACCTACGACATAGGGGAGGGGGAGGCAAAAACACAGGGACACACACAACCATCATTCCAACCCCCACCCCGACCCTCACCCACTACAACACACACACCAATGCATATCTATACATTACACTAACACCCCCCAACCCCACCGGAAGAATGCAAAGACAAAAGGAAATGAGTTGAACCATTGTAATATATTAAAATACAGTAAGCAAATATATACATATATATACACACATTAAACAAAATATACACCACGATTAGTAGTGCAGGTAATGCACCATTCATTGTCCGTGGACCACTGGGCCCAAAATGCATGGGCGAGGCCCACACAAGATACCTGATCAAAATGGAGAGAACACTACAGGGGCATCAGATCGAAATACAACAGGCACCTCAGGGGGAATGGAAGGAGGGGCACCTCAGCCGGATGAGTGCACCACACCAGATCCACGAGGGGGCTCCATGCCCATTGATGTATCCTGGGGAGTGCAAAGCCACAGTCTCTCAAGTCTCTCAAGTCTCTACAGTGGGTGGGTTGCCCACTGTACCATCCTGGGGAGTGCAAAGCCACAGTCTCTAAAGTCTCTGCAGTGGGTGGGTTGCCCACTGTACCATCCTGGGGAGTGCAAAGCCACAGTCTCTCAAGTCTCTGCAGTGGGTGGGTTGCCCACTGTACCATCCTGGGGAGTGCAAAGCCACAGTCTCTCGGGTCTCTGCAGTGGGTGGGTTGCCCACTGTACCATCCTGGGGAGTGCAAAGCCACAGTCTCTCAAGTCTCTACAGTGGGTGGGTTGCCCACTGTACCATCCTGGGGAGTGCAAAGCCACAGTCTCTCAAGTCTCTGCAGTGGGTGGGTTGCCCACTGTACCATCCTGGGGAGTGCAAAGCCACAGCCTCTCAAGTGGATAACAGTCTCCACCGGTTCTGGAGGGGGACTGGTGCTCAGAGTGCAGCACACAACCATTGACGGTCCCAGTTGCGTCACTGCCCCTGCCGCAAATGGGCTAGCGGTGCATTCCATGGTAGTCTTTGCCCTGTTCAGTGGTCCCTGGCCTCTTCAGCGGTGCTTGCGTTGCCAGTGTCAGACCTGTTCAGCGGTGCATTCTATGGCAGTCTTTGCCCTGTTCAGCGGTCCCTGGCCTCTTCAGCGGTGCTTGTCAAGGCGGTCCTTCATTGCCCAGCAGGGCTGTGGCTGGCGTTCCTTCATGGGTCAGCTGGGCTGTGGCTTGCGGGGCCCTCCTGTCCAGCTGGGCTGTGGCTGGTGGTGGCCTCCTGGCCAGAGACGATGTGGCTGGCCTCCTGGGCAGTGACTCTGGTGGTGGCCTCCTGGCCAATGATGATGGGGCTGGCCTCCTGGGCAGTGACTCTGGCGGTGGCCTCCTGGCCAGTAACGATAGGGCTGGCATCCTGGGCAGTGACTCTGGTGGTGGACTCCTGGCCAGTGACGATGGGGCTGGCCTCCTGGGCAGTGACTCTGGCGGTGGCCTCCTGGCCAGTGATGATGGGGCTGGCCTCCTGGGCAGTGACTCTGACGGTGGCCTCCTGGCCAGTAACGATGGGGCTGTTGGTGGCCTCCTGGGCAGCGGGGATGATGGCGGTCCCCTCCGCCGTGCTTCTCCTCCCAGACTTTGGAGATTTCTTCTGCCCCTTCCCCACCTTGGGAGGAGTCACAGCTGAGTCGACACTGCCCCCGGGACCCTTGTGAGCGGCTTTAATGGCTGGAGTCTTCCCCCTTTCCCGCCGGGCACTGTCCAACTTCTGGTGCTTCACAGGGGAGGGACTGGCTGTGCTGTGGCTCTGTGCCAAACTGGCTGTCCTGGTGGCCGGTGCACTCCACATACCTGTAACAACAGGCACCACTGGTCCCGGAGATTTTTTGGCTGAGGTGCTAGTACGGGACCTATGAGTTGGACGGGGGGGTTGGTGTGAAATAGGTTAAGGTGGGCCAGGAAAAGTTTTTGGGAGACACTGGGACGGGTAGATGGAGGGGGTTTGGGAGTGGAGGAAGAGGTGGTGGTTGTAGGAGGTGTAAGTTTTGTGGATTTGGGTGCAGGTGCATGGGCTGGAGGCTGTCCTGCGGTGGATGGCTGTTGGGTGGGTGTGTGCCTGCGTTTGTGTATCTTTGGAGGGGGCGTCACAGACACACTGGGAGAGGACACAGGGGACGTGTAAATGGGAGTGGAGGTGGTTAGTGCACGTGAGCGGGGTGTGGTGGTAGGTGTGCTGGTGTCGGACGTAGTGGCTGTAGTTGTAGTGCATGCAGGTGTGAGTGTAGACAAGACTGGGAGGGAGGAGGGAGACGACGAGGAGGGGGACACAGTGGAGGCAGTGGATGTTGGTGTGTCTGTATGTGTGTGATGCTTGCGTGAGTGCCTGTGGGATGTGTGGTGCTTAGGTTTGCCTGAGCTTCCCTTGTGTGTTAACGTGTGTGCATGCTGGTCTGTAGGTATGCTTGGGATAGGCTGAGGTACAGGGGATTGAGTCGGGGTGGAGGAAGTTGGAGGGGGGAGGCTAGACACAGTGACAATGGCTGCCATCAGTGCTGAGGCCAGAGTTTGCAGGGTTCGATGAAGGGCAGCCTGACCAGAATGAATGCCCTCCAGGAATGCATTTGTGTGTTTCAATTCAGGTCAATGGCCTCCTCACTGAGGGCAGCAGAGGTGATAGGGGCAGGGGCTGAGGTGCCTGGGGCGAAGGTGATGCCATCCCTCCTGGGTGAGCGGGCAGGGGTGAAGGCTGGGGGGCTGCTGGGAGGGCGGTGCTGGTAGGGGCGGTGGCGGCTGTACCTGTAGAAGTGGGGGGGCACAGATTTTGCCGCCACCACAAGGGAGCTCCCATCGGACGACGAGTCCGTGTCGCTGGTTGCAGATCCTGTGACCGCCGTGGTGCTCCCCTCGCCCTCCGTCTCACTGGTGTATTCTGAGTCCATGGTGTGGGCCTCCATGGCCATGTGGGATGCAGCTCCCTCGTGCTCCGGTGCCACTGTACCTCCGCCTGATGAAGCTGATGCACACAAGAACAGGGAGACCGCAAAAAGGGGGGGGACGACAGAAGAAAGACAGCTTGAGTGCATGGCTTACCGCTACCGTTGGCGGACAATACAGACACAGCAGCCCCCTGCACTATGTCGCGCTGTTGGGCTCTACAGATGCAATTCCTGGGATATGGCCTACATGGCTATGGTCGACATCTGCACACATAGATGACACAGGGGCATGAATACCTGTACTTAGCACTCTACAGAGGTGGGGTGCCACATGGCCTGCATTACGGAGGGGCCTAGCCTACGGAACTCGCCCTGGCCTAGGGAAACCCACAGCCCTCCTCCCCCACCCAGACACCTTCACTGCATGCAAAGTCCGCTGAATGATGTTGTACTCACCCCCTTGTGTCTGCTGTGATGCCCTCAAGCGCCCATCCAACTCAGGGTAGGCCACCGCCAGAATCTGGAACATCAGGGGGGTCATGGTTCGACGGGCACCCCTCCCACGTTGGGAGGCCATCCCCAGCTGAGCCTCCGCCGTCTTCTTGCTCCAGCGGCGAATGTCCTTCCATCTTTTCCGGCAGTGGGTGCTCTGTCTGTGGTGGACCCCAAGGGTCCGGACGTCCTTGGCGATGGCACGCCAAATATCCTTCTAGTGGGCACTGACCTACATGACATGTACAGGGGAAGAAGAGAAGTCATTAACAACTGCACCGTCTAAGTGAGTGGCCCACATCCCTACCCTTGCCATGTGGCACATGCATTCACAGTCCTTCATGCACGCAGAACTGTGCCCCCTTCATTCTTACAATCAGCCCTCTCCACACAGGCATAGCCCATACAACAAGCTCTCTGTTTACTTACCTGTTGGTCTGGAGGACCGTAGAGTAGCGTGTGCTGGGGGAGGACCCCGTCCACGAGCTTCTCCAACCCCTCTGCAGAAAAGGCAGGGGCCCTTTCCCCAGACGCACGATCCATTGTCTCTTCCAGACGGAGGTCACAGCAGCACTTGCAGTGTAGGTCCTCTCCTGTCGAAGATCAGGTATTGAGTGGTTGAACAGATAGAAAATGGCGGTCACGTCCGAGGCGGTCACGTCCGCAGCGGTGCGTACCATCACCGCCGGCGTACATCGTCATTGGCTCCTGGGACCCATAGGGTCCAATGTTAACCAATGCAGCATTGCGCCGCGGTCTTCGACCTCCTACCGCAACGGTGTACAACACCAGCGCAGTTACCTCACATCCCATTGTCCCACTTTAGAGGTCAGGCAGCCGCCATTTCAGGGGCTCACATGCCCTAATTACCAACTGCGTCACACAGACCTAGGCCTTGTTGCACAACACAAATACAGGCCACATTTTGTGTATGAATGGTGTTCTGTGTAGACTGTGGGTACATACCTCTGAGTTGTTTGACTCTGTGGTCGCTGTTGTCATTCCTAGGCACCGTCTGCTGGGACATGTGAGGAGATGGCGGAATCCTCCGGTGTACCAACCGCTGGTGGACCTGTCGACAATGGAGGAAAGACATTTGACCATCAGCTACAGGTTTGACCGTGCCACAATCCAGGAACTGTGTTCCCAGTTGGAGCTTCACCGGATGTCAGCAATCTGCCATCCCACAGGGATCCCCCCTCAAGTGCAGGTGCTATCAGTTCTCCATTTCCTTGCAAGTGTGTAATTTCAAACAACAATGGCCATGGCATCAGGGATGTCCCAGCCTATGTTTTCCAACGTGTTGTCCAGAGTGTTGTCTGCCCTGCTGAAACACATGTGGAGCTACATCGTTTTCCCTCAGGTGGAGGATTTGCCTACAGTTAAAGGTGACTTCTATGCCCTTGGACATATCCCCAACATCATAGGTGCCATTGATGGGACCATGTAGCTCTGGTCCCCCCCACAGGAGTGAACAGGTGTACAGGAACCGGAAGAGTTATCATTCGATTAATGTACAGATGTTATGTTTGGCAGACCAGTACATCTCCCAGGTAAATGCCATGTTCCCTGGCTCTGTGCATGACGCCTACATCCTGCGGAATAGCAGCATCCCTTATGTGATGGGTCAACTCCAGAGGCACCGGGTGTGGCTATTAGGGGACTCTGGTTACCCCAACCTGTCATGGCTACTGATGCCAGTGAGGAATCCCAGGACCATGGCAGAGGAACGCTACAATGAGGCCCATGGGTGGACTAGGAGGGTGATCGAACGGACCTTCGGCCTCCTGAAGGCCAGGTTCAGGTGCCTGTATATGACAGGTGGATCCCTATTCTACTCACCAAATAAGGTGTGCCAGATCATCGTGGCCTGCTGTATGCTTCACAACTTGGCTTTGCGACAACAGGTGCCTTTTCTGCAGGAGGATGGTCCAGATGACGGTGTTGCGGCAGCTGTGGAGCCTGTGGACAGTGATGAGGAGGAAGCAGAGGAAGAAGACATTGACAACAGGGACTCAGTTATCCAGCAATATTTCCAGTGACACACAAGTGAGAACACATTCCTGCCTACTACAAGTACTTTCACACTTCTATCTCTATCCTGTCTGTCGATTTCAACCAGTATATGGTAACTGAGTTGTACATTTCCCTTACGGTTTCACAGGTGTGGTTTTCAACTTGTGTCATCTGCTTAGATTCCTCATGGACATGGAGATGTGTGACATAGGTACATTGACATTACAATTGAAAACGCATTTTGTCACTGTCATTGCTAATACACATTTTCGAAATCACAGACTGACTCCAGATTGTTTTGTGCTTCAAGGGTGTTTATTGAAGTGCTAAATATTGGAGGGGGGTTGTAACATGGTGAGGGGTGATGGTGGAGGAATGTCCATGGCAGAGTCCAGTCTATTAGTCTCACAGGTGCATTGCCCATATGGGCATAGGAAGTGGAGCTGGGGCAGTTTAAATATGGACAGGGTGACAAAGTGGGACAGTGGGATGACAATCAGGGTGGTCTCATTTCTTGGCGGAGGTCTTGGCATCGTGCTCTGTCTTGTTCCTGGATCTCAGGGACTGCTTGCGGGGTGGTTCTCTGTCTGCAGGGGGTGGGGTGCTGGTGTGGTGGTCCTGTGGCGTTGCCTCCTGTCCACTAGCGCCGGCGGAGGTGGTGGGCAGTTCATCGTCTAGGCTAGTGTCAGGGCCCCCTTGTAGTGCCACAGTGTCCCTCCTAGTGTTGTGTATTTCCTTCAGCACCCCTAAGATGGTGCCCAGGGTGGAGCTGATGGTTCTGAGTTCCTCCATGAACCCCAAATACTGTTCTTCCTGCATGCGCTGGGTCTCCTGAAACTTGGCTAGTACCGTTGCCATCGTCTCTTGGGAGTGGTGGTATGCTCCCATGATGGAGGAGAGGGCCTCGTGGAGAGTGGGTTCCCTAGGCCTGTCCGCCCCCTGTCACACAGCAGCCCTCCCAGTTTCCCTGTGTTCCTGGGCCTCCGTCCCCTGGACCGTGTGCCCACTACCACTGCCCCCAGGTCCCTGTTGTTGTTGGGGTGGTGGGTTATCCTGGGTTCCCTGTAGTGGTGGACACACATCTGATTGACGTGTCCTGGGGACGGAGGTATGGGCCCGCTGGGTGGGTGCTGTGCTGGTGTTACCAGAGGGTTGAAGGTCTGTGGTGGCCTGTGCCTGGGTGTGGGGAACCGACTGTCCCGAGGCCCACGATGGTCAGGCTGGTCATCTGGATCCAGTTGGACAGAGCTGATGTCATCACTGTGGGCCTCTTCTGTGGGTGGGGTGGAGATGTCTGGACCCTCCTGTCTGGTGACATTGGGTAGTGGTCCTGCAGGGGTGTAAAAGCATGATTATTGCATCTGTGTGTGTCATGGTGTGCAATGGGTGGGTGACCGTGTACCCCAGTGCTAGCATTCCTGTGTGGGGGCTTGTGTGATGATGGTTGAGGGGGGTGTTATGGGTATCTGCAGTGGGCATGCTTTAGTGATGGGTGTCCATGCTTTGTTTTGTCATGCAGGGCTTGGTGTTGGGATGTGTGGTTTGTGTTATTAGTACATTTGTGAGGAGTTGGAGTGATAGGGGAGGGGGTGAGGGTGGGTGTCTGTGATAGCATGCATGTAGGGTGGGGGATATGATAGTTAAGATTTGACTTACCAGAGTCCATTCCTCCACCAACTTCTGCGAGGCCCCCAGGATGCAGAATCTCCAAGACCTGCTCCTCCCATGTTGTTAGTTGTGGGGGAGGAGCTGGGGGTCTGCCGCCAGTCCGCTGTACCACGATGTGGTGTCTTGAGACCACGGAACACACCTTCCCCCGTAGGTCGTTCCACCTCTTCCTGATGTCGTCCCAATTTCTTGGGTGCTGTCCCACTGCGTTGACTCTGTCGACTATTCTTCGCCATAGCTCCATCTTCTTTGCAATTGAAGTGTGCTGCACCTGTGCTCCAAGTAGCTGCGGCTCTACCTGGACGATTTCCTCCACCATGACCCTGAGCTCCTCCTCCGAGAACCTGGGGTGTCTTTGCCGTGCCATGGGGTGGTGTAGGTGATGTGTGGGGTGGTGTATGTGGTGATAAGTGTGGTGATATGTAGTGGTGTGTGGTGTTTTGTGCGTGGAAGTAGTGTGGGTGATGGTCTGGTGTGCCTGTGGATGCTTGGTAGTAGTTTGTAGTGTCTCTCTCTGGCCTTCAGTCGTGAATTGTGGTCGTAGGGGTTTGTGGGTGATGTGGGTGTGTGTTTTATAATGTATTGGGTGTGTGGGATTGGTGTGTGTATGTGTATCAGGTGTGTATTTCGAATTGTCCAATGTGGTTGTGTTTTGTAAATGTGTGTGTATTTTGAGTGCGGCGGTGTGTACCACCAATGGAATATCGCGGTTGAAAGACCGCGGCGTGGATTCGTGGGTCGTGATAGTATGGGCGTATTTCTGTTGGCGTGACGGCAGATGTTTTGTTATCGCCAGTTTATCACTGACCTTTGGTGTGGCGGACTTGTGTGGGTGTCTGGATTTTGGCGGATTTCGAGATGTGGGTCGTAATAGCTGTGGCGGAATTCCGCGGCGGTGTGTTGGCGGTCTTCTGCACGGCGGTAAGCGGCTTTTACCGCCAATGTTGTAATGACCCCCTATGTTTGTTGTAATATAATCCTCAATCACTTCAATAGTGACATGCTTCATCATTGGGTTCATCTTGGCTGCTAATAGCCAGGATGGGCTCAACCTTATTCCAGGGAGCAGTTTACAAGCAATCAAGGTTTCTAGGAAAAATGTTAAAAATTACTCACAGACTCCAAGGTGCCCCTTTATTAGCGGAGTGGGTGGGCATAGATAAAATCAACTATATGTATTGTATTTATCATAGTGGAAGTACTGAAGGACTAATGGTCTTAGGACCCTCCAAATATGGTTATCAACCTATTTGTTCCCTACACTATTGGCCACAAATGGTTGTGGCGTTCAACAGGGAATCAAAACACCATCGCCCCAGATTTTATTCAAAAGGACCATGCCTGTAGAGTGAACATGCAAAATATTATTGCAGGCTGTAAAAATAGCGGTGACTTGTCTGCCAAGGTGTGTAATCCCACATCACATGGCCATTGCATCCAAGTGGGTGTACCCGTAAGATTCCTAATGGTGCAGAACAGTTTTGGCCCTGTAGTCACACTTAATCCAATGGTCCCCGACCACCTTAGCACCTACTGGTGTCGTACTCCTGGCTCACAATTATTTTAAATAAGATCACCATATACTTAAGTACTTAACTTCTTCAATCTTCACTTGTGTGCAGTTAAATGTCACATTTATTTCAGATGTTATTTTCAGCTTAATCATATTACAATTTCATTTTTAGACAAATCTTTTAAATTAGTGGTTGTCTGAACAGAATAATCTTCATAATACATTTGTCATCTTTTCCAGTTTCTATCACAATTACAAGTTATATCACATCACATTAGGTTAGTAGGTTCCCAAAGGATCATATAAAATTGTAGTTTCTCACATTATATGCTCAGTAAGCAGTAAACCGCAGTAAGTAGATCAGGCGCCTTTCACAATGAATGTACTGCCAAACACCAAATTTATCAAGTTTGCTTAGAATGTTGCTTTTCTTTAATGATCAATGTCTCTAAGGTTTTCAGCTGAAGTATTATGAACTATAATTAAGGATAGTCAAAAAGCAATAGAGAGGAATGGCAGACAGAAATAAAGTGCATGTATATACAAAAGTATGTATAAAACATTCTTTCAAAATATGAGAATACCAGATCATTGCTTTATGTAAAAATTGAAATCCTATGTTATCAATTATGCTGGAAAGGTTCAAAATCACCAGGATATACATTTATAGTTGATATAAAAAAAATAGAGGTGGGGTTAACTTGGAACTGGCTTTACAGTTGAGGTTATTTCCAGCAAAGGGCATGTTTTAGTGCAGTATTGTAAAAAGTATGAGGAGTCTGTTTAAATTACGGTTGTGTGATGGAACCACGAATGCCGGAATAATGCATGCCTTATCAATGCAGTCTGAAACACGACCGCATCATTTCCAGTCATGCTTTTACCAAAATTTCTTTGTAAAAGCATGCCTAGTAAATGCATGAGTAGAAATGCTTGTGAGGTTCTGTCATGCAACAACCCCCTACTCGCCATGATGCCCAAAACTACCTCCACCCCTAATAGCTAAACTACCCTAATAGCCCCACCCACCCTGAACCCTAAAGAAACTATGCCAACCCCCAACCCCGGTCCTATAAACTATAGCACTCAACCCCTCAGCCACCCTGACCCCTAAAAACAACTACCCCGACCCCTACTCCTGCCCCATAAAACTAAACTACCCTGACACCTGACACCCCCACCCACCCTGAGCCCTAAAGAAAAATGACCTGATCCCCCACCCCTAAAAACTAAACTACCATGACCACCCCCACCCACCCAAAGCGCTAAACAAAACCTATCCTGACTCCCCCACCCAAGCCCCTAAAAAATAATTACCCTGATGAGCCTAAAAAAAATACCCTGCCCCCCACCCCTGCCCCTAAAAAGGTAAGTATCCTGACACCCCACCCACCCACCCACCCCAATCCCTAAATCCACCCCCACCGCTACAAACTATCCACCAACCCTGCCCCAACCCCACTTACCTCACTGTGTTCTCTCCCAATCCTTGCTCCTGCCCTTCCTTAATCCTTCCTCCACCCCTTTAAAAATAAACTACCCCACCCCCATCCTAGGCACTAAATGAAAAAATACCCAAACCCCCCACTCTCACCCCTAAAATAAAAATAGACCAACCCCCCACCCTAAGCCCTTAAAAAAATATACTCAAACTCCTCACCCCGCCCCTTAAAAAAATAGCCTACCCTCACCCTAATCCCCTAATCCACCCACACCCCTCCCCAGCCCCACTTACCCAATTGTGTCCTCTCCCTAACAAGTAGTGCAGCAGTTTAAAAGCACTGCGGAGTTCCTTGTATGACCAACAGTTCTGAGGCAACAATAAAAGTGCCAAGATAACTTTGGTGATTAATGTACCTGCTGGAGAGAGATCGAAGTTTTGTCTAATGGCAGTTTTGACTCATCTAAGGTAGCACAGAGGGTTAATATGCTTGCTTCAAAGAACATGTACTGTGCCTATCACAGAAAAGTATTTTATGTGCAATTCCTCAGTGGGATGCTGCTTTTCACACAGAGGTCCTTTTGTTACTGTGCAGTTCATAAGTTGCAATCATAATCTAGCACAGTGAGCTATAAACTGCCATCAAAAAGCTGCATGCAAACTGCGTGGCACAGGTTAGAAAGTTATGGTATTTTCCCAGTCTTTGATTATCCTAATTTTGCAGAAAGAGTTTTGTTTGGTTAGAAATACATTGTCATTAGTAAAGTCAACCTAACCTTACATTTTAAATCCCGAGTTTATGCTTCCGCAGACCAAGCACTCTTACAAAATGCCTACCAGTATGGCTGCCATTTGATCCTATACCTTGTCCACTTTGGCCTAGGTAACATTTAAATACACTGATTTACACATGTATGATTCATTGTTCCTGTATGTGTGCGTGATGTAAAGTATTTCAATACCTTATGCTGTTAGGAGAGGCACTGCACAAGAAATGAAATACGTGTGAGTGCGAGCATGGGTATGGAGAGATGAGAGACACCCTTGGAGGGGGATGGTGAGGGAATCCTTGAAGAGACCCAATAAAGATTGCTGTATCCTGGTGCACTGTAAGGTCATCACTTACTATGCTTTAAAGCCAAATGCAATTGAAAATATAATGAAAAAGTGTTGCACAATGCACAGTTTCTGCCATTTTTCCCAAAGTTCCTTGGGGGAGAACCCCACAAGCCCCTTTGTAGAGGTCAGGGTTGCTTACTGTGCACCCTTAGGGGGCTGGTCTGAGAACATTTGCCATGGCTGTTTTTGGCTCGCAGTCTGGCCCTGATGACGTTTTCTAATTTTTCCTGAGTTTGCTAATGACGTTTTTTCACTTCTGGCCCACATAACTGGGCTGCCTTCCTGCACCTTAATTACTTTCTTTTGCAAGGCAGAACTTCCTGAAAGTGGAAAACAGCCAGTAACCAAAGATAATGGTGGAGAAGATATCAGGAGAGCTGGAGTTCCAGGGCAAGCCCAAGGAAAGTGGAAGGCCTCATCACAGGCACGTTGGCAAGCAGAATGGAGTGCAAAGTTGACATGTAAGAATGTGATGTGAGAGACTGGGTAGGGGATGTAGGAGGAATAAATTAAAGCCCTGGTGTCATGTGTCACCGCTCTACCACTGGGGCTAGGTTGCCAGCTGCTGCAGTGGATGCTGAAGTGGCCCTTATTTTTTTAAATAAAAAAGTATTTGCAAGCTTCACACATGTCGAAGCTTGGGAAGATTTTAAAAAAGCTGTGAGTCGACGACTTTGCAATGCCATAGTATAGGTGTGAGATATTGAGATAGGAAGAAAGCTAGGTGCAAATTACTCTGTTAAATGCTATCTTATCCTGGAGCGTTAATGGAGAAAAATGCCGGCAATGGAAAAGTATCACCTATTGCTTTCCACAGGTACACCACGTGGTAAGTATATGAGGCATATGCAAACATTAATCATTTTATTAGTGCCAGATATCTCGTTTGAAGGTTTAAATAGTTTAGCGTGGCTGGGTAGCATCCTTTTCACACAGCATACAGAATTTGAGGCCCATTTAGCCCGTTATAAACCACATGGAGCTCAAACGTTTGAGGAGACAGTACGGAAAATAATCTGGGAGAACATCATGAGCACAGACAAATCCCATCAAGCACACCTACAGTAGATACTGTTCACCACTCTAGCACAGTGTTGGAGATCTTCCTTTAATATTTAATCCCAGCGGAGTGTGATAAGAATGACTTCAAGAGACAGGGAGACACTTGTACTCCTTGAATGTCTTCAATGATTCTAGCATGGACCAGCCATGATCAGTCTTATATTTGTGGGAGTAGAGTGTGACAGCATATCTAGGAAGTAGCTTTAGAGTAACAAGGCCCTTTGCATGTATAGACTTTGGGGTGCTTCGTTACACACATGTTGTTACAGGAGTTTGAGAGGATGTGCTGGGTGGTACATGTCCTCTTGAAGTGCATGCAGCACTTGAAAGACAACTAATTCCTGATTTTCTAATTGCCAAGGTCTGTGCATGGACTTTATTTTGGTCATACCTCAAGCATAATCAGAGGCTGAGACTGAGTACATTGTTGTTTAAATATCCATAAACAGTATCTTTAAAAGTGGTTCTTTCCTAAAGAACCATTGTGTAGGTGACTCTCCGTTGGTAAGTTTCCAATGTTCATTTTACTCAGCTTTTGTTTTAAAAAAAAAAGCATGGACAGAAATCTATTAATGTCAATGCCTATTAATCTCAAAGGAAGAAAGAGGTATTAGTGCAGAGACAGAAGTATTTCTTGAGCCTGGGCTCAGTGTGTTGGTTCTTAGGGGCAAGACCTGGTGTTTTGTGCCTCCTCCATCTGGTTCTGCAGCTGTTTACATCACTGAGAGCTGCCAGTGAACCACTGAAGAATGCCTAGTAGGTAATAAGGGATACAGTTAAATAACTGCAAACTAGCAAACAGATAATAGGGAAAGTTAAGCCACAAGGCCAACATTGCTTGTGTGTGTTTATTAAAAAAAAAGGACTGATAAAAGTTTGCCAGCCACTGTAGGCTCTTCTTTACTTCACTGTTGTATGAAATCAAATGCAGGGGAACAGCTATTAGTAGCAGCAGGTGGCCCTCTGCACCCTAATTATAGCTTTATTTTACAGTCTAACTTGGGCATGATGTGATACGTGATGAGGAGCATTTATCCACCATTTTGAAGTAAAACGTGCAGTGCTAGTGAAAAATTAGCGCCATATTTTAGTTCCGGACCAAACAGAGTGACAAAACAAAGTAGTGATATTCTAGACTGACAGCAAACAGTGGCACACTGATGATTCATAGCCCGTCACTCATTACTAACGTGCATTGTTTAAATGATTTTTTTTAATATACTTTCATGGTTTTTATTGTAAATGTATGAACTTAGAATTTGAATAGATAAATATGCCATCTTTTAAATGACATTTGAAGTTAGCAAGAATAGCAGGTTTTTGATTGTACACTGTGAGTGTGTTTGACAAAACTTAGCTTAGAGAGAGACATTATCAGAAACACTCCCCCAGCACCCCCCGCTGTCCTGTGTCACTGGTAATCACACTTTTTGTCTAACTGTGAATGTGTTCCATTCTGAAACAAGGGCCTGCCAAAACAAAAGCAGTGAAATGATTACTGTGGCTCTCAAATTCAATCTTCTTCCACACATATGCTGCTCCGAGAAACGTAATTAGTGATTACGGCTGGTAGAGTTTAAAAAAAAAAACTACGAAGGGCTAATTTGCATAGTAAACAAATACCTTTGTGATTTGTCCATACAAAGGTAATTTTAAATTTAAACCGAGCTGAATCTTTAGCTTGATGTGTCTCTAAAAACATATTTACGGACTCATTAAATGGTAGTTCTTACATTTATTATGTTGCTAGAATTTTCTCCATTATGTGTGCATACTGCCCACATTCCTAATTATCTTGTTTTAAAGAAAAAAAATCTTCAGTCACAATTCAATCATTAAACAAAGCAACAAAGCTTCACTCCATTAACTGCAGTTTGAAATAGAGCATCTCAATTGATTAGAATGTAGTTTTTTTTATAGGTCCTGTTTTATAAATTGTGCCTAGTCAAGTAAACATAACATTTGGTAATAGTCCTCATAGCAACTGTCAAAATGACTTATTGTTTTCTCCACTGCCGCATTCCTTCAGAATTAATAATACCTCTGTGCCCTTTATAACAGTTATTATTAATGCTATAAAAGTTCTCTATATTTAATGAGGGAATGTTTCATTACATTATGTAGTTCTGTTGACAGTCTGAAGAATGTTCTAATCTGCTTCTCTTTGCCTCCTGATTGAAGGATTGTAAATATGCAATTAGCAGCTGGAATGGAAGTAAAAACAGAAAATGTCAACTGTCAAGGAGCTCAGCTGAAAGACATGCACTTCTTGCAGCAAATACATTCAAAAGTATCCTAACCAAAGAGAATGGATGGTGACGCATCTTCTCTGCCAGCCTTTGATTTATTTTGCTTCTGCAACACAAGGAGATATCGAGCTCTTGCCTTTGTTTTTGTCTAGATATATTTATGTCAGGGTGTATAAGGTTTTGGTATGTAGCGGTACAGTGGCTATTTCAGGGTTGGTTTATTTAGATATGGAATGTGTAAAAAATAAAATAAAGAATTCTAGGGAATATTGCAATTACGATACATAGAGAAATAAATACGCCTTGTATAGCCCCGTTAGTGTCTGTGTGTTGTATACACTGAGACACAGTACTGGGATATTGACATCTCAAAATTAATTGGGTGAGTTTACTTCATGACACCCTCTGTTAGGTACATTAATAGAAATTGTATGATTTTGCTGACAGCGTTGTAACACAATTGTAGCGTCCCGGTGCCTGGCGTTTTTTTCGTGTTCTACTTTGAGTGGAAGAATAAATTCACGCAGGCGTACTAGAAACTTGAGCACAGCAATATGCCACAGCTATTGTGACGTCAAAAGGTCTAATAAGTGTTCCTAGCTCTGTAGCCTGGTATTTAGACGCTAACCTCCTTTAAAAATGCAGAAAGCACAGAGCCAGACCCCAATTCCTCAGAACCAGCTGGGCAAAGAACTGGTTGTTAAACCGTTGAACTGAGTAAAGACATGTCTGGAGGGAGGTATGAGACCGTCACCAGCCCTGTACTTACATTTCTAGTAGCAGATTTGTTGAGTGAGAGGGAGGCAAGGTGGCTTAATTCTGAGTACATTGAAATTGTTTCTGAGAGTTTAGAGATTTATGGGCAACATATGCCCATGCCTGCTTGTGATGAATAGTCAAAACGGGTTCACATTGTTACAAGAGGTACGTTAAAAACACATATAGGTGGCTCATCACTGTCAATGTCAATTTGACTGCTCAGTAGCAATTATATGGAATACAGTGGGCAAAGGGAAATGGGAACAAGAAGGCAAATGTAGAAGAGATCTTGAAGGGAAACAGCCGGAACCACGATATCTGAACATCGAATTGCCTGAACCACATAGTCTGAATGACGAATATATGTATATATATATATATATATATATATATAGTTATATATATGATAGTTTAGTTTTTTTTGGAAATGGTACTATTATTAATTATATCGTTTTTTTTTTTTTTTAGATTTCATGGGAGAGTGCACTAATAATGAACGTATTTATTTATTTATTATTTCTGTATTTATTTTTGAAGGTATGTAATATTGTCCACAAGGCATGGGATGGCATATATATATATAAGGGTTATGGGTGAGGATTTTATTTAAATGTAAGGTATTCATTTTAATACCCAAGGAGTATTTTTTACAGATTTTAATTAAATGATTGTTTTTGTAAAAACTATAAATTTGTCTTTAAAACTTTTTAAAACCCATCCTTAGGGACGGGATGCAATGGATATAGGGGTTCTGGGTGAGAAAGTTCTTTGATAGTGAGGTATACATTTTAATACTTGAGCAATACTTTTTACAGTTACACATTTCATTATGTTTGAATTTTTTTTTTAACAAAGTTTATCACTTTAACAGTTTCAAATAAGGACGAGATGTAAGGGATATAGGGGCTATGGGTGGGGAAGTGTATTAATACTCAATAATTAATTTAGATACTTTTTAAATTAAAATACATTTTTTTTTTTTTAATAAAAAATGTAAAAGAAATTAAAAATATGTCATACTCTTCACTGGGTATTGGATGATAGGTATACTGGTGTTATGGGTAAGGAAGTCTATTGATACTTAGGTCCAGAGTTATACTTTTTGACACAAACCTTTGTTAGCGCGGGTTTGCGCCAAAAAGCATACCGCTGGCTAGCACCATTCCAGGACGCCAGCCGGGCGCTATATTGAAGGAATGGTGCAAGCTGGCGCTAAGGCCCAGTTGGCGTCAAAATAAATGACGCTAACTGGGTAGGGTAGGCATAGGGCAAACTAGCGATTGTGCAGGAAAGAATGGCGCTAGTCAGGTTAGAGTCAATAAGATTACTCTAACCTTACTAGCGTCATTCCATTGACTCACAACCCCCATGGAAATGACTCCTGTCTTGGTAAAGACAGGAGTCATGGCCCCCAGTTCAATGGCCATGCCCAGGGGACTTAAGTCCCCTGGGCATGGCCAGTGGGCACAGTGCCATGTAGGGGGCCCAAGTTAGGGCCCCCTATGGTATTTAAAAAAAAAATCAAAGGACTTACCTGGGATGGGTCCCCCATCCTTAACTGTCCTCCAGTTGTGGGTGGGGGTGGGGGTGTCCCTCAGTGCAGGGAAGGGCACCTGTTGGCTGTTTCCATGGTCCCTGCCCATACCCAGGCATTAAATAGTGGCGCTAAGCCGGCTTAGTGCCATTCTTAAAGGCCCTCCTCCTCCCCTGCGTGATTCTTGCACGGGAGGATAAATCAGGCGCAAGGGCCTTAGAGTCATTTTTTGCCCTGGAATGCCTATCTTGAATTTCATTGATGCATGGTAGTTTTCCGCAGGCAAAAATGACGTTCACGCCAATATTTTGACGCTAGATGGGTCAAAATAGTATTATGGAGTTAAGTTTGCACCAGATTTGCGTAAAAAAAAATGACACAAGTCCGGTGCAAACAGAGTAGACATATGGGCCTTAGGGCCAGATGTAGGTAGCTGTTTGCATGTCGCAAACTGCGAAAAACGCAATTTGCGCCATGCAAACAGCCTAACGCGATGCACATCCCCAAATTGCAAGTTGGTACCGACTCGCAATTTGGGGATGCAACTCGCAAATAGGAAGGGGTGTTCCCTTCCTATTTGCGACCGCATCGCCATGCTGAGTTGCTTTGTGACCGCGAATGCGGTTGCAAACCAACTTGCAGTTACCACCCTCTTGAAGTGGGTGGTAACTCATTCGCAAAAGGGAAGGGGTCCCCATGGGACCCCTTCCCCTTTCTGAATGCCGAAAAAAATGTTTTTTCAGAGCAGGCAGTGGTCCTATGGACCACTGCCTACTCTGAAAAAAACGAAACCAAATTGTTTCGGAAGTTTTTCTTTTTGCAACTCATTTTCCTTTAAGGAAAACGGGCTGCAAAAAGAAAAAAAAACAGCTTTATTAAAAAAGCAGTCACAGACATGGAGGTCTGCTGTCTCCAGCAGGTCACCATCCCTGTGAGTGGATGGACTAGCTATGGGGTCGCAAAATGCGACCCACCTCATTAATATTCATGAGGTGGGTCTTTGCGACCCCATAGCGAGTCGCAGAAGGTGTCTGAGACACCTTTCTGCATACAATTTTGCGAGTTGCAAATTGCGAGTCGGTATGACTCGCAATTTGCAACTCGCAAAATTTTACTTTGCTACATATGGCCCTTAGTTATTAGTTTTAATACTTTGGGATTTTTTTTTGAAGATTCAAATTAAATGTAATTTATTGACATTTAAACATTGAAATAGTCTTTAATACTTTGCAGAAATTATCTTTAGGGATGGGATGCAAGAGATAAAAGGGTTATTTATGAAGAACTGTATTAAAGGTCAAATATAAATTGTAATACTAGAGTATTAATTTCTTGAGCAAAATATTTCAATAATGTTTAAGAATATAGAACCAAAAAATAAAAATAAAATTGCAAACCCTACCTATAGGGGTTATGGGTGGGGGAGTGTAGTAATGCTCCAGTATTAATTTTAAGAATGTGGTATTCATTTTTAATAATATATAATTAATTTTATTTAGCTTTTAAAAATATTCTAAAAATAAGTTTAAAAGAAAAACAGTTTTAGGAATGCAATATTTAATAACATGTGCTATGGCTTGGGAATTATACTAATACTAAGATAATACTTTTATTATCAGAGTATTCATTTTTAATAAATGTATAATAAATTTAATATTGAAATACTTAAAAAAATATAACACAAAATACTTATGTATATATTTAAAAAGAAAATATATATAGTTGCCTTTTTCTCTTATAATATTTTTTTGGGGGGAATACAACTTAATTTGTAGATTAACAAGACAAATGTCATTTTTTTCAGTGAATTGATGCTAATGTACTTGCCTTTCCTACTGTAAATTCACAGCGAGAGGAAGAGTGGTAATGTCACCATGGATTGAAGAGATGAAATCAACTACAGGTAGGAACTCTAACTTTTCTATAATTTAGTAAAAAAACAAATTAAGAAATTCCAATGTAGTTCTTGTTTGAGTTAAAACTGGCAAGTATTGTAGATAGTGGTTACTATGGTTTAGAAATCTAGTGTATGCTATACTGTCAAGGTAGTCAGAACCCACCATTAAAGAAAACTCTTGTAGTTTTGCCACTAGTCTTTCTGACATTTCTTTACCTTTTTTGTCTGTTGTGTGTGGGGTTAGGCAACCTCACAGTGATTGTGCAAGTCTTATTTCCTGGAAACTTTGCTCCTAATTCAAAATGTCCATGAAATTATAAGTTTGGGTGAGGTTTGCCAATTGCTTTGCTGAAGGAGTTGTGCCATCCCTCAATTGCATTGTTAGTCTTTCCACCACCCTCTAAGCAGGTCGTGTAGCAGTTCCACCATTCAATTGGAAACCTTTGTTTCCTCCTGCGACCTGATCTGCTTAGATGGCTAATATGCGTTTCCTCAATGTAATTTAGTAACTGTGACAATTTGTCCTCATTTTGTGTAAAATAGCTAGATTTTGTAATTGACGTGTAGTATTCATCTGCTGTCAGGTGGTACAAAGCATAATACAGTTAACTTTCTTAATTCAAATTGTAGCTTGCTGCTTGAAAATATTTCCTCAACCAAGGATGACTTTTGAATTCTGTGCCTATATGCCTGAGGAAAGTGAAAGAAGCATCCTTGTATTTGTGTTTCAGGATCTAGGCCCTCATTACGAGGCTGGCGGTCTTCAGACCACCAGCCTCACCATCGGACCGCTGGGACATAATGATTGTGGCGGTTGCCCCATGGTTGGACCACTGAACGCCACTTTTCAGCCCCCCTCCGGCTTGACAGTGCCAATGGTCTCAATCCGCCACAGTAGCGTTGCCCTGGGGATTACGACCCTGCTCTCTGCTGCCATGTAAAGGCTGGCGGAGGTGGGGTACTAGGGGGCTCCTGGCCTGCCCCATCATGCAAATCACTATCTGCTTTGCACCCGACCCACAACAACATTGCCACGGCTCTATTATGAGCCAGCGTCAGTGTTGTTGTGTGTTTCCTGCTGGGCCAGCGGGCAGAAACAGTGTTTCTGCCCGCTGCTGACCAGCAGGAAACTCATAAGAGGGGCCGTGGGAGTGCTGCCACATAGGCAGAAACTCGAGTTTGGCGGACAGCCTTTTCCGCCTGCCAAACTCATAATTAGGGCCATAATTTGATTATTGTATTAATCATTGATAATTCAAAATCTATTATTACTTTTCTAGGACTTCTGTTGATAGTTTTGCTTTTGATTACTGTTGAAAATGCAGTATACATTGAGGAATGTTTGCCAGGCAGTAATGTATAGACTACTGGGGCTGTTGTTTTATTTTTTGTTGCATGAATGGCATAAATTTAGCTGAATGGTTGGGGTGTTGATTTAAATGTTCCACAGGCAATAAACATAAAAACAGATGACATAGTGAGAGTAGCATTTAAGGTGCTGCCAGAACACAGCAACAAACGTGATGCTACTATAATGACCTATGGTACTGACAAATAAACAATATCTGGAGAAATGGGGCATAAAGATAGAACTGACAGTCCAACTGAAATACCCCTACTCACTCAAAAAATCAAGTCAAACTTTGCATCAAAAAGCCAGTACCCACAGCATTCTAAAAGGCATTGCCCATCATAAGGCAAAGGAGCGGTACACCAACTTCTCTATAATCCGTACCTATTCTACTCTGTCGAACAGCACCAGAAAAGTGTCTTTTGAATATGGGAACGCGAGGAGTCTAAACTGTAGCATAGCACAACAACAACTCAACATTATACCTAACAACAATAGCTAACCAGAGATCAGTGAATATCACTTAAAAATAATTTCTTGGAATGTTGCTGGTCTGAAGAGACTCCTAAATCACAACGCAGCCCAACAACACCTAACAAAACGGGGACATATCATGCCTACAAAAAACCTAGTCAACTTGCTCACTGGCTGTCCCAGGTTTCCATGAAATTCAACAGCCTGCTACAAAGAGAAACATTTTTGGGAGACGCTCTGGAGGACACTTGATCTATTTAAACATCAACTTAGACTCTCTAGTTAGTATAGTACCTACCAATAAACAAATGCTACAAATAAAAAGATAGGAAATCCTGACATCAAAAGCTCACAAGGGAAAATTTCTCCTAACTAACCTCTATTTCAACATATTTGTCCAAGCAAAGACAGAAAGTATGGCACAACTAGGTGACACCCTGGATGGAGCAGTCTGTGACCAATCTGGCTTTAACATCATAATCTGTTGAGATTTTAATCTTAGATCGCTAGGAACAAGAACAGACTTGATCTGCTGGGAATGCCCTGCCAGCCATCAACTTCAACAATTCTTTAAAAAACATGGCCTCGTCTCCATTCAGCACTCACAAAAAGTCAGTAACTTTGCACAACAGTTTCTGAAAACGTTTCAAAATAAGAGCACGTTAGACTATATCTTCTCAAATGAGGAAGTCATTGACTATCTAACATCTTTTGAAATCCCAATACTAAAGGCAAATGATCAACTTCCCCTTATAGAAATCTTTGAGATGTATCCAAGGCACCTGGAAATGTACAAACCAATCGGCATGCCTCAGGGGGAAGAAGAAACACAAATAATCAGAGAATAAAATGGGGACCCATTGCATCCCAAACATATAACCTGTGGTTAAACTCCAATGGCCGGACTCTTTTGTTACTATCGAGTAACTCACTCCGAACCAAATGGCCAGATATCACCTACAATATCCTCCAACACGCAGGATCCTCCAGCATACCCCAATGGCGTTTTGTAAAAAAACTCTCATCATGATTCCATAGGAGAGAGTAAGTTGAATCTAGCCAAATTGAGAAGCTCACTCGGCAAAACGAGCGACCCCATAATAAAAAAAGAACTAGCATCAACATTACAGAAACACACCAAACAACACAAGCAGCTGATTTGGTCGATAAAATGTCAACAAGCGGAGTCTGTTTACATCTACTCTTTGAAAAGAAAACACGTTCAAGGTGAATTATGGAGATACATTAAAAGCAAGATTGACAAGAGTGACCAACAAAACAACGCGATAAATGAAGCTTCCTGGGTGGAACATGTAAAAAAAACTCCATTCATCCGACCAATTCTCCCAAGCACAACCAGAGGAGAAACGGGGCTTCAACGAACATCAAACAGCCATGGCACTTGCTCCCTCTCCAGGAGAGATTGCCAGCATTCTGCGCAGAATTATTTAGTCAGGGGCTCCCGTTACAAAAATAATCCCTGCATACATCTACAAGGAAGATCTGAACATTTGGTCAACAATCGTTTCTGCACTGTACTGTTCCTGCCTCAACTCCCAGGAAGCATCACCGAACTGGAAAAGGTCCTTACTACACCCCATCTACAAAAAGGGGGATAGGCAAGACCCCACCAATTATCGCCTCATCGCACTCCTGGACACTGAGGCAAAAGGATTCGCCTCAGTCCTTCTGGAAGAACTGCAAAACTGGGCAGAGGCCAACAAGTTAGTGCCACTAAACCAAACTGGCTCCAGGGTGAATTCTGTGACCACAGACAACATCGTAGCCCTTTCCTTTCTAGCTCACAAAGCTGTGTCTAAAAAATCCCCCCCCACCCACTTTTCACATGCTTCATAGATTACTCTATGGAATTTGATGTTGTTTACAGGAATCTACTATGGAACAAGCTAAAAAACTGGGGCTTCTCAAACAACCTCCTAAGGGCAATAACATTTTTATATACATCCCCCTGGGTAAGGGTCAAGCTGTCACTCTCTACAGTCACCAAGGAGCTTCCTACCACCAACGGGCTAAAACATGGCAGCGTTTTGGCACCGCTTCTATTCAACCTCTACACTGTTGATATGCCACAGGCACTAAAACAAGCCAACCTGATACCACCGAAAATTGGCAATCAAAAAATCACCTTGCTAAAATACGCATATGACATCATCCTGCTGGACCACTCCAAAGTCGGCTTGCAAAAAGCGCTTACAGCACTGCACTGCTACAGCACAGCAAACAAAATGATAGCAAATGCAACTAAAAATAACGTAGTAATTTTTGGAAGGTCACTGAAATACCAGCACTTTTGTTGGAAACTGGGGCCACTTATCGTCGGGAACACAGATATGTACAACTATCTGGGAGTTCGTCTCTCAGCCAAGGGAATGCCCAACCCCACCTTCAACACCTGAAGGCAAAGGATGACTATACAACAACTAGAATATGCCAACTCAACAACTCAATAGAAAGCCCCTCCGCAAAATTAATTCTTCAAATCTCAAAGCCACTTTTCTCCCCGCAATGAACTGTGAACACAAAGTATTCCCTGTCCAATCCACCACACTGAAAGAAAAGCTCCAGGTCAAAATCTACAAAATACTTTTTAAGCTGCCACAATATATAAGGAGTCACCTAATTAGGCTGGATTTTGGTTTGGAGGGCCAGCATTGGGCCATGATGGGGGCCTTCTTGAAATACTACCACATGGCTCCCCCTAACACTCTGAAGTCAGACCTCTGCTACATTTTTGATACAAATACGAACCCCTGGTCACAACATTTAACTGCAGCTTTAAACAATCTCCAAATTGACCAAGTAGCACTGATCAGGTTGGCCCAATCACACATTGCAATCAAACCTGTGATCGAAAGACAGATAAAATTGCTTTCCTGGACACGTGATCTTGGAAGAACGAACAAGACTCCTGCGCAAGAAGCACTAGTTGCTTCTTATAAAAACTCCACACAGCTCTTGGCACCGCAGCCATATTCTACTCACCCCATCAGGAAACCCTGCATGACACAAATTGCCTTTGCGTGATTGCTCGGCCTGAGGACAAAAGAGCTAAACCTGAAATTGAGCTCCCTTACTGCCTTTAGGGGTTGAAGGATATGTGAATATAAATCTGAAACTTTTATCCACCTATTGTGCTACTGTCCTGCCCTAATGAACACACGATGCTCCCTCCTATGATCTCTCTTTCTCTGTCATAATCTAAGAACTTGCAAGGAGGCAATATCCCTGGTGTTTGCTTTAAAGGAACCTACTGACCTGGCCAGATTTGGGAAGTTTATCAAGCTGGTTCAAGCTTGTTAGAAATGGTGTCTTTGGTTGGCAGTCAGGTTACCCCCTGTCCAAGCAAGGACCCTCACTCTACTCAGGGTAAGTCACACACAATCCAAATTATCCTGTGCCCACCCTCTGGTAGCTTGGCACTGAGCAGTCAGGCTTAACTTAGAAGGCAATGTGTCAAGTATTTGTGCAATAAATCATGCAATAACACAGTATAGCACCACAGAAATACACCACACAGTGTTAAGGAAAATTTATAATATTTATCTGATGAGATGCAGGTCAAAACGATTAGAATGCAATAAGTATATGTTGAGTTATCACTGAAAAAGTAATATGAAGGCCCTCATTACAACAATGGCAGCCGCGCTGACGGCTGCCAACATACCGTAACTGCTGCGGTATACCGCTACAGGTATTATGACCCACACAGAGAAATCCACCACTATACAGACACCCACACAAGTCCGCCAGACCAAAGGTCAGTGATAAACTGGTGGTACCAAAACGCACAACATTACGCCTACAGAAATATGCCCACAGCATCATGACCCACGAATCAGTACAGCGGACATTCAAACACGGTAAACCATTGGCGGTACAGACCTCTGTGCTCAAAATACACACACACTAACAAAACTACACCACATTGGACAATTCAAACTACACACACCTGACACACATACACAAACCACACCCACACCACTATAAAACACATACCCACATTACCCGCAACCCCTTACAACGAAAAAAAAATATTGCCAACTGAGAGAGAGAGACAAGCCAGGAGCTGCCACTGAATCTGAGCCACACAACACCATCACCAATATACCATCCACGCACCTCACAGCAAACATCCCAACACATCACCCAACACCCCCTCACACATATCACTCACACTACACCCATGGCACCACAAAGACACCCCAGGTTCTCTGAGGAGGAGCTAAGGGTCATGGTGGAGGAAATCATCTGGGTAGAGCCACAGCTATTTGGATCACAGGTGCAGCAGACGTCCATTGCTAGGAAGATGGAGCTATGTCGGAGAATCGTGGACAGGGTCAACGCCAAGGGACAGCACCCAAGAACCAGGGATGACATCAGGAAGAGGTGGAACGACCTGCGGGGGAAGGTGCGTTCCATGGTTGGAAGACACCAGGTAGCTGTACAGTGGACTGCCGGTGGACCCCGACCTCCTCCCCCACAACTAACAACATGGGAGGAACAAGTCTTGGTGATCATGCATCCTGAGGGCCTCGCAGGAGTAGCAAGAGGACTGGACTCTGGTAAGTCTAATTTTTACTACTTTATCCCCCACCCTACCTGCATGCAATCACAAACTCCTACCCACAACCCTCAACCCCATCACTCCACCACCTCACATACACCCACACCATCATAACCCACCCATCCCAATACCAAGCCCTGCATGCAACACCAATGCATGGACACCCATCACAGACCTGCATGGACCCCCATCACCACAGCATGCACACTAGTGACAGTCACTTAGCCAAACCAAGCACAACTCACGCAAGCCAAAGCTGCCTTGCTAATAACGACCATAGAGGGAAACATATCCATGCATAAGATGGCACACGCAGATATAATAACACTGCATTTACATCCCCACAAGACCCCCATTCAACGTCACCGGAGAGGAGGTGCCACAGTAATGACAGCAGCTCTGCACGCCTGGATCACGATGACCAACCTGGCCGATCAAGGACCTCCGGACAGTTGGTGACCCAACTACAGTCCGAAACCGCCACAGGGCCTCCCCCTCAGGAAATACCACCACAGCACCGACCCAGTGGGCCCATCCCTCTGTCCCCAGGACACGTCAATCAGCAGTGAGTCCACCACTGCAGGTATCCCAGGCAACCCCACAAACACAGGACAACCAGGGACCTGGGGTCAATGGCAGTGGGCACACAATTCAGGGGACAGAGGCACAGGACAAAAGGGAAGCTGGGAGGACTACTGTGTGGCAGGGGGAGGACAGGCCCAGGGAACTGACTCTCCTTGAGGCACTTGCAGAGATCTTGGGAGCATACCACCAATCCCAGGAGACCATGGGCCAGATACTGTACTAGTTGCAGTAGACCCAGAGGCTGCAGGAGGGACAGTACCTAGAGATCAGGGATGACCTGAAAGACATCCACACTACCCTGGTCACCATTGCAGGGGTGCTGGCAGACATGGCTAACACCATGAGGGAGGCAGTGACACACCAACTGGCCCCTGACACTAGCCACACTGAAGAACAGCCCTCCACCTCCACCGACGCTAGTGGACAGGAGGCCCCGCCACAGGAACAACAGGCCATCAGCACCCCACCCCTTGCAGATGGAGACCCACCCCGCAAACAGTCCCTGCGATCCAGGCAGAAGTCAGAGAACATTGCCAAGACCCCCGCCAGGAAATAGGACTCTCCTGATTGTCACCCTTCTGTACCACTCTGTCACCCTGTCCTTCTTGAACTGCCTTTGCTCCACTTCCTATGGCCCCTTGGACAATGCACCTGTGATATAAATAGACTGAACTATATCCTGTTTCCTCCGTCATCAACCCAGCCCATTGCACATCCCCATTTACTTTTCAGCACTGAAATAAACACCCTTGAAACTATTACAAGAATGGAGTCTGTCAATTATTTGAAATATGTATTATTCCAACAAACTGTGCAATTCAAATCTGCCGTAATATTTACATAGGTATGAACTGTAGTGGGCATCAGTAAACACACCAGGAGCGCAGAGTGGGGCACAGAGATCTAAAAATAGAGATGCCAAAGGGTACAGTAAGTGGCCATAGAAATAGGGAAATCAGGCTGCCATGTCCAATGTCAAACACAATACTGCAGTGAAGTTACAGTGTCTTACCTGTGTGTCACTGGAAGTACTGTTGAATGAGTGTACTTCTGTTGTCCACATCTTCATCCTCTGCCTCCTCTTCGTCACTGTCCACGGACTCTACCACTGCCACACGATCATCTCCATGCTCACCCTCCTGCAGAAAAGGCACCTGGCATCTCAAGGCCAGGTTGTGCAACATGCAACAATGATCTGGCACACCTTCTTGGGTGAGTAGTACAGGGATCCACCTGTCAGATGGAGGCACCCGAATCTGGCCTTCAGGAGGCCAAACGTTCTCTCAATGATCCTCCTTGTTCGCCCATGTGCCTCATTGTAACGTTCCTCTGCCCTTGTCCTGGCATTCCTCACTGGGGTCAGTAGCAATGAGAGGTTGGGGTAACCAGAGTCACCTGTAAATATCAAGGGTTACCTGTTAGCCACACACTCACCCTTAGGGCCAAACCCGCACCCATATACGTACATCAACTGGGTGGGGACCATGGGCTCACCTATTAGCCACACCCGGTGCCTCTGCAGTTGAGACATCACATATGGAATGCTGCTATTCCTCAAGATAAATGCATCATGCACAGAGCCAGGATACTTGGCATTGACATGGGAGATGTACTAGTCCGCCAAACACACCATCTGCACATTCAGAGAGTGAAAGCATTTTCTATTCCTGAACACTTGTTCATTTCTCCGGGGGAGGAGGGAAATGCAATATGTGTACCATCAATGCCACCAATGATGTTGTCCCAGGGCATAAAAGTCAGCCTTCACCGTAGCCAAATACCCCACCTGGGGGAATACGATGTAGCTGCGCTTGTGTTTCAGCAGGGCACCCAACACTCTGGTCAGCACTTTTGAGAACACTGGCTGAGACATCCCTGATGCCATGGCCACTGTCGCTTGGAAGGAACCACTTGCCAGGAAATGGGGCACTGACAGAACCTGCACTAGAGGGGGGATACCTGTGGGGTGGGGGATAGCTGAAATCAGGTCTGGCTCCAATTGGGCACACAGTTCTTGGATTGTGGCCCTATCAAGTCAGTAGGTCAGGATAATGTGCCTGTCCTCCATTGTTGCCAGGTCCACCAGGGGTCTGTACACAGGGGTATGTCTCCATCTCCTATTCATCCTCAGTGGTTGAACGCTAGGGTGAAGAACTGTGAGTAGAGGGTCATATTCACACATATGTTAAAAATATAATTAATTTCTTCTTTACAGAAACAGTGTGTGAACTTGAGAGTCAGTTGATGTGGCAATGTCTGCTTTGACGCAGTTAGGTGCCATGCCCTGTGTCCCCCTGAAATGGCGGCTGCCTGACCTGTGAGGTGAGACAAGTGGAAATGAGGTAATTCCGCTGGCGTTGTGTGCCGTTGCGGTCGGCGGTCAATGACCGCCGCACAACTTCGCATTGGTTATCATTGGGCCCTATGGGTTCCAGTAGCCAATGGCGATGTACGCCAGCGGTGACAGTACGCACCGCCGTGGACGTGACTGACATTTTCTATCTGTGCACTCACTTGCTACCTGACCTTCAACAGGAGAGGACCTACACTGCAAGTGCTGCTGTGACCTGTGTCTGGATGGCTTGAGTGTCTAGGGAAAGGGCCCCTGCCTTCACTTCGGAGGAGTTGGAGAGACTGGTGGATGGGGTCCTACCCCAGTACACTCTACTATATAGTTCTCCAGACAAACAGGTGAGTACACTGTGAGAATGTTACGCGGGCCGTGAATGTATGGATTGCTGTGTGTGTGTAAGCCTCGTGTGGGGGGGCAGAGGGGTCAATGTCTGTGCTTAAGGGGATGGTAGGTATATGGTGGGCCATGAGTGTAACAGGCCAGACGTTTGTCTTATAACTTTTTCTATGCATCTTTTTCTACAGGTCATGGCCCATCAGAAATAGGGTATTTGGCAGGTCATCGCCAAGGAGGTGCGGATCCTGGGGGTCTTTGACAGGCAGAGCACCCACTGCCTAAATGATGGGAGGTTTGGCGCCGCTGGACAAGGAAGACAGCGGAGGCCCAGCTGGGGCTGTCCTCCCAATGAGGAAGAGGTGCCCATCGTTCCCTTACCCCCCTGATGTTCTGCATCCTGGTAGTGGCCTATCCGGAGTTGGATGAGCACTTTAAGGCATCACAGCAGCCACAAGGAGGTAAGCACAGATTCAGATTCATGACTGCGAGCGTTAAGGTTTTACCTGGGTGGGGGATGTGGGCTGTGGGTGCCCCTAGGCCAGGGTGAACATGGCAGGGTAGGTCACATGTTGAGCAGGCTCTGAAACACTCCAACCCCCAATAGTGTTAGTGGGCATCTACTACTGGGCAGGGTCCTGTGGGTTTCAGGTGTGCAGGTAATGGTGTTAGGCATTGTACCCCATGGGCTGGTGACTAGCATTGTAACTGGTAGTGCATGGCCTAGTGCATAGGGCTGTTCCCTGTGTATTGTGTACGCCAACGGTAGTGTTGTTGCTGGCATTGACCAAGTGTATCCTCTGTCTCTCCCCCCTTTTAGTTTTGTCACCCTGTCCTTGTGTGCATTAGCAACATCTGGCTGAGGAGCAGAGGCACTGGCGATGGAGGGAGCTGCATCCCACATGGACCTGGAAGCTGAATCCACCGACGGTGAGGGCACCAGTGGGACAGAGGGCGAGGGGAGAACCACGACGGAGACAGGAGGGGACACAAACAACATCGACTCCTCCTCCAATGGAAGCTCCATGGCGGTGGCGGACACCTCTGTGCCCACCCCATCAACAGGTACAGCCGCCACCCCATACCAGCACCACACTCCCAGCAGCCCCTCAGCATGTTTCCTGTGCCCGCTCACCCAGGAGGGTGGGCATCTCCTTTGCCCCAGTCACCTCAGCCCCGCCCCAGTCAGCCCTGCGACTCTCAGTTAGGAGGCTATTGAGCTCCTGAGATCCCTCACTGTTGGGCAGTCAACCATACTGAATGCCATCTGGGGTGTAGCAGGGCATTTGCAACAAACACATGCATACCTGGAGGGCATTCACTCTGGCGTGGCGGCCCAACAGAGAGCATTCCAGGTTCTGGCCTCCACACTGATGGCAGCCATTGTCCCTGACTCCAGTTTCCCCCCTCCAACTTCCTCTACCCAGTCCCAATCCCCTCAACCCCAGCCTATCCCAAGCACACCTTCAGACCAGCAATCGCCTAAATCAACACTCAGAAGTGGCTCAGGCAAACACAATCACCACACTTCATCTCACAAGCACTCACACAAGTACCATCCCCATGCAGACACTCCAACATCCACTGTCTCCACTGTGTCCCCCTCCTTCTCGTCGTCCACCTCCCTCCCAGTAGCATCTCCACTCACACCTGCATGCACTACATCCTCATCCACTACCTCCATCACCATCACGCCCCTCACTGGCAGTCACCACCCCCACATCCATGCACACGTCCCCTTTGTCCTCTCCTACTGTGTCTGTGACCCCTCCTCCCAAAGTACGCAAAAGCAAGCACACACACACACACACAACAGTCATCCACCTCACAACAGCATCCAGCCCATGCACCTTCACCAAAACACAGCAGACTGACACCTCCTACAACCACTCCCTCTTCTTCCACTCCCAAACCTTCACCCTCTTTCTGCCCCAGTGTCTCTAAGAAGCTTTTCCTTGCCACCATTGACCTATTCCCTTCCCCCCCGTCCTTCACCTTGGGCCAAGATACCCAGAACCCATCCCAGCACCTCAGCCACCCAGTCTACGGGCACTGTGGTTTCTGCAGCAAAGGCAGGTGTGAGAGGCACCAAGGAGACACATGTCATCCCAGCTAGTGTGCCAGCAACACCTGCCAAGGCCAAGGAGGGTCCGCCACCTGGCAAGGGCAAGAAGGGGACAGCAGTCAGCAAGGGGAAGGAGGCAGAAACAGCCAGCAAGGGAATGTCAAGACACTAGCTGGCAGAAGCAGATAGGCACCACCATCTGCCAAGGGCAGAAAGGGCACAGAACACCAGCCATGGCACTTCAGCCGTCCGAGGCAGCAGGTGAAGGCCTGGAGGCTCCCACCACCATTGCCTGCACCGCAACCTGCACTGCGGCCAGCACCGCCACCTGCCCTGTCGCCAACAGCACCACTGCCAGCAGCAGCCCCAGTGGGCAGCCATCCAGCGCTGCAGGTGAAGGCCTGGAGGCTCCCACCACCACTGCCTGCACTGCCACCTACACCGTGGCCAGCACCGCCACCTGCACCGTGGCTAGCACCACCACTTGCCTCGCCACCAGCAGCACCACTACCAGCAGTAGCAGCCCCAGTGGGTAGCCGTCCAAGGCTGCAGGTGAAGTCCTGGAGGCTACCACCACCACTGCCTGCCCCACCACCTGCACCGCACCAGCATCGCCACCTGCACCACGGCCAGCACCGCCACCTGCCCCGCCGCCAGCAGCACCAATGTCAGGAGCAGCAGCCCCAGTGGGCAGCCATCCGAGGCTGCAGGTAAAGGCCTGGAGGCTACTACCACCACTGCCTGCACCGCCACCTGCAGCGCAACTGGCATACACTGAGCAGCCGTCACCACCGAAGAGCAGTATGTAGTGGTGACTACATGGGCTGCAGTGCGTCCCAGCCCCTGCACCACCTGTCGGTGTGACACCCAGGTGAGAGACTGTGACCTTGTCCCATTCAGGATGAAGCACACTGGGACAAAGCCTCCTTCAGAACCAGTTGAAAAAGGCATCCACTCAGCCCCTCCTTGGCAGGATGAAGCACACTAGGCACAAAGCCCCCTTCAGAACCACTGGAAGAAGGCACCCACTCAGCCTCTCCTTGGCAGGATGAAGCACACTGGGCACAAAGCCCCCTCCAGAACCAGTGGAAGAAGGCATCCACTAGAGAGACTGTGGCTTTGCACTCCCCAGGACCAAGCAGTGGGCAAACCACCCACTAGAGAGACTGTGGCCTTGCACTCCCCAGGACCAAGCAGTGGGCAAACCACCCACTTGAGAGACTGTGGCTTTTCACACCCCAGGACCAAGCAGTGGGCAAACCACCCACTTGAGAGACTATGGCCTTGCACTCCCCAGGACCAAGCAGTGGGCAAACTATCCACTTGAGAGACTGTGGCTTTGCACTTCCCAGGACCAAGCAGTGGGAAAACCACCCACAAGAGAGACTGTGGCCTTGCACTCCCCAGGACCAAGCAGTGGGCAAACCACCCACTTGAAAGACTGTGCCTTTGCACTCCCCAGGACCAAGCAGTGGGCATGGAGCCCCCTCCAGGCCAGTGGTGTTATACCATGTTCTGGCTGAGGTGCCCCCCCCTTCCCCGTCCCCCTGAGGTGCCTGTTTGTTTTCAACCTGATGCCCCTGCAGTGTTCTCTCCGTATTGAGGAAGGAGTCAAGTGTGGCCTTGGCCTATGTGTTATGGCCTGTGGGCCATGGACATTTTGGAGTGGGCATTGTCCCTCCTTTTGCATATATTGTATATATTGTATAAACTGTTTATTTATTTCTGAATGTATTTCTAATAATTACTTATATTACACTCATTTTACTCCATTCCTTTTGTCCTTGCATTATTCCTGAGGGTTACGGGGTGTATATGTAATGTTGTTGCATGTGTTTGTGTGTATTGTGTTGGGTGTGGGGGTTGTAGCGTGTTGCATGTGTGTGTCACTCTCTTTTCCCTCCCCTGTGTGCTGGTGCAGTACTCACCGTGATCGTCTTCCCTGGCGTACATGTTCCTGGTGTATGAGAAGGTAGACCAGCATGGGGAAGATCTGCAGTTCGGGCTCTATGGAGTTGTGGTTCTTCCTTGAGTGTCGACAGGTGAGTTGTTTCCCTTCAGTGATTTGTTTCCGCCGTGCTTTTGATGGTGTTGGTACCGCCCGGAAAAGCTGGCAGATAGGCCTGTTGTAATGCTGTGGGAGGTACATTGTCTTCCGCCTGTCTGTTGGCCGTTACCACCACGGTGCTTGTTGCTACCGCAATGGTGGTCGGAGTGTTAAAGTGGCTGTCTGTGTTGGCGGTTTCCGCCATGGTCAAAATTCAATTTTTTTTCCCACCGGCCTGTTGGCTGTATTACCGCCGCTTTATCACCGACCGCCAGGGTTGTAATGAGGGCCAAAGTGTCTATAGTCTTTAGAAAGCAACAAATGTCTCTTTCAAGCACAAAGTACCTAGTTTGCGTGCAAAATCTCAGCAAAGAACCGCAGAGGAGGAGATGCGTGGAAACAAAGGGGGTGTGTGTCGATTCCTTGGGCCACACACAGAGATGTGTTGTTTAGTTTCCACGCAGAGACGGCTGTTCTTCGATTTACGGCACTAGGTCGTGGATACTCTTCGGGTTAAGGGGTTTTCGGACAACCCGGGGACATTACATCGATTTCTGGTACTGACAGGATGGGGCTGCGTCGATCCGGTGGGAGTTGCGTGGAAATTTCTACCGCACGGCAGGCGCTGCGTCGATTTCCCTATGGAAGTCAGGCTGCGTCGTTCCGGCTCGGCTGTGCGTTAATTTGGTGGGCTGTGAACCGAAATTCCGGTTGCTACGCTGGTGCTGCGTCGATCTTCTTGTTGCGAAGTCGGGTTGTGTCATTCCAGTTTGGTGTGCCTGGGACAACCCGGGGACATTAAATCGATTTCCGGTGCTGTCAGGATGGGGCTGCGTCGATCCAGTGGGAGTTGCGTGGAAATTTCTACTGCATGGCAGGCGCTGCGTCGATTTCCCTCTGGAAGTCAGGCTGCATCGTTCCGGCTCGGCTGTGCGTTGATCCGGTGGGCTGTGCACCAAAATTCCGGTTGCTACGCTGGTGCTGTGTTGATCTTCTTGTTGCGAAGTCGGTCTGTGTCATTCCAGTTTGGTGTGCAGTGAATATTTCACTGCTGTGCAGAGTGTGCATCGTTTCTGGCAGGCTGTGTGTCGATTTTCGCCGCACAAGGAGTCCCTCTTCTACAGATGAAGTCTTTTTGGTCTGGAGACTTTAGGGAACAGGACGCAAGCTCTATCCAAGCTCTTGGAGAGCACTTCTTCACCACAGCCAGAGAGCAGCAAGGCAGCAGGGCAACAGCAAGGCAGCAGTCCTTCACAGAAAGCAGACAGGTGAGTCCTTTGGGCAGCCAGGCAGTTCTTCTTGGCAGAATGCAGGTTCTGGTTCTGGTTTCTTCTCCAGGAAGTGTCTGAGTTGGTAGGGGCAGAGGCCCTGTTTCAATACCCAAATGTGCCTTTGAAGTGGGGAGACTTAAAAGAGTGATTTAGAAGTGCACATGGTCCCCTTTCAGTTCAATCCTGTGTGCCAGTAGGGGGTGTGGCAGTCCTTTGTGTGAGGGCAGGCTACTGTCCTTTGACATGCAAGAGTCAGGCCCTCCACCCACCCAGCCCAGGAAGACCCATTCAAGCAGCAGATGTATGCAAGTGAGGCTGAGTATTCTGTGTTTGAGGTGTGTCTGAGGGAATGCACATGGGAGCTGTCAACTAAACCCAGCCATGCATGGATTGTAAGGCACAGATGGATTTAAGAGCAGAGAAATTCTCATTTTCTGAAAGTGGCATTTCTAAAATAGTGAAATTAAATACAACTTCACCAGTCAGCAGGATTTTGTATCATCATTCTGGCCATACTAAATATGACCTTCCTACTCCTTCCAGATCAGCAGCTACCACTCAAACAATATATGAGGGTAGCCCCATTGCTAGCCTATGAAGGGAGCATGCCTCACAGCAGTGTACAAACACATTTAGGAGTTTTACACTACCAGGACATGTAAACCACATAGGTACATGTCCTGCCTTTTGCCTATACACCCTGCCCTATGGGTTACCTAGTGCATACCTTAGGGGTGACTTATATGTAGAAAAAAGGGAGTTTTAGGCTTGGCAAGTACTTTTAAATGCCAAGTCGAATTGGCAGTGAAACTGCAAACACAGGCCTTGCAATGGAAGGCCTGAGACAAGGTTAAGAAGCTACTTAAGTGGGTGACACAACCAGTGCTGCAGGCCCAATAGTAGAATTTAATCTACAGGCACTGGGTACATATAGTGCACTTTACTAGGGACTTATAAGTAAATTACATAATCCAATTAGGTATGATCCAATGTTACCCTGTTTAAAGGGAGAGAGCATATGCACTTTGGCACTGGTTAGCAGTGGTAAAGTGCACAGCGTCTTAAAACCAGCAAAAACAGTATATAAAATTGGAGGGAGGCAGGCAAAAAGTTAGGGGTGACCCCCCTAAGGCTGTCAGGTCTAACATGTGTCCCCCCCAGCTGAAAGTGGGGCGAGCTTCCCAACCTCCTGGGAGCTCTCATAGCTAAAGCAGAAGTATCTGGAGAGACCATCAGCGTTGGTGTGGTCAATCCCCGGGCGATGCTCCACGTAAAGTCCATCTCCTGTAGGGAAATGGACCACCTCAAGAGTTTAGGATTCACACCCCTCATCTGCATGAGCCATCTGAGGGGCCTGTGGTCTGTCTGAACCCAGAAGTGTGTCCCAAACTGGTATGGTCTCAACGTCTTCAGTGCCAGACCACAGCAAATGCTTCTCTTTCGATAGCACTCCACCTCGGTTCCCATGGTAATAGTCTTCTGCTAATAAAAACTACTGGTTGGTCTAGGCCCTCCTGATTTAGCTGTGCTAGAACAGCCCCTATGCCATGCTCTGAAGCGTCTGTCTGCACAATAAATTACTGGGAGTAGTCAGGGGCCTTGAGCAGGGGGACTGTGTACATGGCTTCCTTCAGGGAGTCAAAGGCTTTCTGACAAGCCTCTGTCCAATTCACCAACCCAGGTTGCTTTTTGAAAGTACGTTTTGTCAAGGGTGTCACAATGGAACCATAGCCCTTGACAAACCTACGGTAGTATCCAGAGAGGCCTAAGAAAGCTCTCATTTCCTTTTGTGTTCTAGGTGGTTGCCAGACCTTGATAGTTTCAGTCTTTGCCTGGAGAGGCTGCACCTTGCTACCACCTATTAGGTGTCCCAAGTACACCACAGAACCCTGCCCAATCTGGCACTTACTAGCCTTGATGGTCAGGCCTGCCTGTTGCAGAGCCTGAAGCACCTCCTTGAGGTGGAGCATATGTTCTTCCCATCTGGAACTATAGATGGCTATGTCGTCTAGGTAGGCTGCGCAGAAGGTATCCTTGCCGGCTAGGACCCCGTTAACCAACCGTTGGAAGGTAGCGCGGCATTTTTCAACCCAAAGGGAATCACCCGGAACTGGTAATGGCCATCAGATGTGGAAAATGCAGATCTCTCTTTAGCCCCCTCAGTCAAGGCGATCTGCCAGTACCATGTTGTAAGATAAAAGGACTGAGGAATTTGGCAGTGCCTAGCCTGTGTACGAGCTCGTCAGCTCGGGGAATGGGGTGAGCGTCAGTCTGTGTGACTGAGTTGAGACCCCAGAAGTACACAAGGAACCGGAGTTCTGGCTTGCTACCGGGTGCAGCAGCCTTAGGTACCAGCACCCACAGGACTGTCCCAGGGACTGCTGGAGTTCTCAATAACCCGTAGGGTCAACATCTTAGAAACATCCTATAAATTTTGTTCTTTACAGGGGGACTTTCTCTTGTGTCAAAATCATGGACACACAGGTGGGTGAGTCCAGGAGTAAGGGAAAACAGGGAAGACAACTGCTCCAACAATTCGTAGCAGTCTCCTCTCTGATCTAGAGTCAGAGAGCCAGAGAGATTGACACCCTCCACTGACCCATCACCTTCTTTGGCAGAGAGGAGGTCGGGGAGCGGTTCACTCTCCTCTTCCAGGCCCTCATCTGTCCCAAGGAGCCTGCTGACCTCAGACCTCTCAGAATGAGGCTTGAGTCAGTTGTGGTGGAGAACCCTTAAGGGGTGTCTAGGGGTCTTGAGGTCCACTAGGTACGTGGCCTCCCCCTTCTGCTCCTTGATCTCAAAAGGGCCAGACCAGCTGTTCTGGAGAGATCTAGGCTCTACTGGCACCTTTACCCAAACCTTGGGGGTCATTATGAACACGGCGGAAACAACCGCCTTGTTCATGCTGGCGGTCAAAACACTGACCGCCAGCGACCCCGGAACCCCACCGGCCAGATAATGAACCTTTCTGAGAGCCGGCGGGCGGAAACATTGTTTCCTCCCACCGGCTCACAGAAAGGCTCGGACGGACACTGATGGCGGCTCTACATGGAGCCGCCGTCAATGCCTCTGTGCTGCAGATGCAGTTGCACCCATCGCGCAGATTACTGCCCAAAAATCGGGCAGTGACCTGCGCGACCGGGCTTTGCACCGGGGCCCCTGCATTGCCCATGCAAACAGCAACAGCATGGGCAGTGCAGGGGCCCCCAGGGGTACAGCTACCCTGGCGGATGGTGTTTCAACCCACAGTCAGGCAGCCTGACGGCGGGAGCCTGCCGGTGGGTGACGGCTGCCACTGGTAGTCATCACCATGTCCATAATATGGTGGTTCAGCCCGCCATGCCGGCTGTTCAAAATGAGGGCCCTTGTCTCCAGGTGAGAACTCGACCAGAGTGCCCTTCCGGTCATACCACTCCTTCATCACCTTTTGACTGGCCTCAAGGTTATTCTTTGCCTGCTTCCAGAAGCGTTGAGTGTGGTTGCAGAGGGCCAGCCTGTAGCTGACCACATCCTTGGAAGGTGTCTCTGGAGCTTTCTCCCATCCCTCTTTTACTATTTTTAGCGATCCCCTGACAGGGTGACCATAGAGACGCTCAAAGGGGCTGAACCTCACCCCTTTCTGGGATGGGTAAGGCAAAGAACAAGCATGGCAAAAGGACGTCCCACTTACGCCTCATGGCCTCAGGTAGGCCAGTGATCATGCCTTTGAGGGTCTTGTTGAATCTCTCAACAAGCCCATTGGATTGAGGATGATAAGGAGTGGTAAACCGTTAGGTCACCCCACACTCATCCCACATGGACTTCATGTACGCAGACATGAAGTTTGTGCCTCTGTCAGACACAACTTCCTTAGGGAATCCCACATGGGTAAATATTCCCATCAGGGCTCTGGTCACCACTAGTGCAGTCACTGTTCTCAGAGGGATTGCTTCTAGATAGCGGGTGGCATTGTCTACCAAAACCATGATAAACTGTTGCCCAAAGCAGTTTTGGGGTCCAAGGGTCCAATGACTTTGATGCCCACCCTCTCAAAGGGGGTGCTAATGATGGGGAGTGGGATCAGGGGGGCCTTAAGCCTTTTCCCTGTCTTCCCACTAGCCTGGCAGGTGGGGCAGGCCCTGCAGAAATTATCTGAGGCTACCCGCATTCTAGGCCAATGGAAGTGGGTGACAAGCCTGGCAAAGGTCTTGTCTTGGCCCAAATCTCTTGCCAGGAGGATGTCATGAGCCAGACCCAGTAGGAAGGTCCGGCAACAATAGGGGACCACGAGCACACATGCTGCCCCAATGGCCGGAGCCTTCGGCTCACTGTAAAGGAGATTATTCTCCCAGTAGATATGGTGATCGCCAGAGGCTTCTCCAGCTGCTTGGACTGCGGCCTGTTGCCTCAGACCCTTAAGGGTGGGACATTCCTTCTGCACTTTGCAGAATTCCGCCCTGGTAGGCTCACCCTCTACTTGCCAGCCGGCAAGTTCAGGCAGGTTGCCCAGGTCAGCAATGTCCTTTCTGTTTGGCTCAGGGGCCTCCTTCTCCACCACCGTCAGAAGGGTTTCCCACGCATCTTGCCCTTCCTCTTGCAGCTGTCTGGGCCATTGTTCCAGGATCCAGACACCCTTGACTCCCTTCCTGGGCAGCCATGGACCTTGTGGTCATGCAGACCCACTCAGGCAAACCTAACGTCTCCAGGTGGGATCTGAGCTCTACCTCTTTCCAGGCAGTATGCTCTAGATCATTGCCTAACAGACAATCTACAGGCATGGCAGGACTCACAGCTACTTTCAGAGTACCAGAGACCCCCCCACACACATTCAAAGGGAACTAGAGCCACCAGTAGGTGACTCTCACAATTGTCAGCAACTATGACCTTGTGGAATGTATTATGGACTGTATGCTTTGCTGACACCAGCTGACTCTTGACAGTAGTCATACTGGCTCCTGTGTCATGCATAGCCTCCACCCTTTGCTCATCAATGGTGACCCACTGCCTACACTTTGAAGTATTCACATGCATCTGGGCTTTAGGTACCATCTCCTTATCCCCCAGGGATACTAGGGACACCTATATCTGCCCCCCAAAGCTAACTGGGACTGTTTCCCCCCGAGCGCTACACTTGCCAACCTAGGTGTCTGCCCTCCAGTGGTGGGCTGTGCTCTCTTGGAACACTGGGAGTCACCCTTAGAGTGTCCATGCTGGTAGCACTCTAAGCATTTGGGGCTGAACTTCACTAACTTCTTATCGAAGTACCCTGGTTTAATCGAAGTGATGGGCCACACATAGGGCCTTTAGGTTTTGACTCAGTGTCTGTGAAAGACAACCAGTCTAGGTTTTTATTCTTTAAAAAAAAATATATATTGCACTTACTATAACCTGTATGTGGTTGGTAGACCTCGGGTGAGCATATTCTTTGTCTCCTGTATAATTTTCTTTGTTTGCGAAGATTTTAAGTACCCAAGCAATAAAATGATGATGATATATAAAAAAATGTTCCATCCGTCATCCAACTTTCACTATTCTCCAAGATAACTAGGTTATGGGTTGTGCTAAATATTAAAATTCGCTTTTGAGGGTTCTCATTGTCATGCAGGAGGAAAGGTTCATTGGAGAAAGTTATTTTGAGCTCTGGGGATGTTAATATCTTCCTAGGTTTGGGGTGTTACATGTTGAGGATTACTTGCCAGTTTTTCACATTGGAACATCCTTCTCCAGTTTTTCACATTGGAACATCCTTCTTAGATTCGGTATGGAGGACATGCTAACTGCAACATGTACAGTAATGTTATGTGCTACTTTCCGTAATACTGCCCCACAGGATTCATTGGAAGTGTGTGCCAAAAGTTTAATCTGCTGTACATTTTCTCACACTTCTATTTCCATTGCAGAGGCAGAGTGGTTATGCTTTGCTGTCCTAACAACAGTATCTTCCAGTGCAACAGCTCTGCATCTGCAATGTGAAGAGAAGTATTGCACACACCTCCAATGTCTCATGGGTTCAGTTAGTCTATCTCTACAGTAGAGATACCCACCATATTTTAAAAGTTTGTGACCTGTGCGGGAGGTCATGTAGCTGGCTTGACGTTGCGATGCTATTCTTTAAAAATCTGTTGAGGAAACAAAAAAGAAAAACATGATTAAAGTTTATGGGGGTGATTATGACCTTGGCGGACGGCGGAGGCCGTCCGCCAAGGTACCGCCGCCAAATGACCGCACCGCGGTCAAAAGACCGCGGCGGCCATTCAGACATTTCCTCTGGGCCGGCGGGCGCTCTCCAAAAGAGAGCCCGCCGGCCCAGAGGAAATGCCCCTGCAACGAGGACGTTGAGCTCAGAATTGAGCCGGCGTAGTTGCAGGGGTGCGACGGGTGCAGTTTGCACCCGTCGCGTATTTCAGTGTCTGCATTGCAGACACTGAAATACACAGTGGGGCCCTCTTACGGGGGCCCCTGCAGTGCCCATGCCATTGGCATGGGCACTGCAGGGGCCCCCAGGGGCCCCACGGCACCCCCTACCGCCATCCTGTTCCTGGCGGGAGACCCGCCAGGAACAGGATGGCGGTAGGGGGTGTCAGAATCCCCATGGCGGCGGAGCGCGCTCCGCCGCCATGGAGGATTCCCCCGAGCAGCGGGAAGTCGGCGGGAGACCGCCGACTTTCCGCTTCTGACCGCGGCTGAACCGCCGCGGTCAGAATGCTCGTGGGAGCACCGCCAGCCTGTTGGCGGTGCTCCCGTGGTCGGTGGCCCTGGCGGCCACCGGCCGCCAGGGTCAGAATAACCCCCTATGTGTGTATTATTTTTCATTTTTTTCAATTCATCAGTTGCTTTGCTTTATCTGCAATAGGAAAGACACAGTTTAGTTTTTTTGTAAAATCTGCTGAAAAAAATAGATTAAAAGTTAGCAAATTTGTTGGAGATGACCCTTGTCATTTTTTAACTTCTACTTTATCTTTCTATTTTAAGTTATGCAATTGCTATAATTTGTTTTACTACCTGACGCTAATGATTGCTTTTCGTTCTGTTGTGAAATTTATTTTGATTTCTTGTCTTTGGGTACACCAGATAGTATCTTTTGTTTGATCCTTTTAGGTTTCTCACATTTCTCGTTTGGAAAAGAGAAATGTATTTTTTTATTGAAATTTATTATACTTCACTGTTTGTTTATTATTTTTACTTATGTAATGTTTTTTACTCAATACTTACTTTTATTTTTTGGAGATCTTTTGTTGGTTTTCATTGGATTTGCCTGTTTAACAGTTGTTGTCCTGCAGTAGTAGTCTTTATGTTAGGAATCTGCAAAAAAAATCTATTTAGTGTTTCATTTAGCATTTCATTTTTTCCACCTGTTCAGTGTTATGACTTACAATTCTATTTTTGACCCCTTATCTCTGCTCAGCACTTCGCCTAAGGTAAGTACCCGGTGGACTCTAAATAGTAATTTTACCCACCCTCTTACTATTCAGCACCTGCCCTGAGTTTAGTACCCAGTGGAGTGAGAAGAGACGCTTTGCCCACCACTCACTGTCCATGATCTTCCCTAAAAGTACCAGCAGAGTGAGAACAGTCATTTTCCCCCCTGGTCAATGTCCAGCACCTGCCCTGAAGTAAATACCCAGCAGAGTGAGAATAGAAACTTTATCCCCTGGTCAATGTCCAGCTCTTGCCCTGAGATAAGTACCCAGTGGAGTGAAAATACTAATTGTGCACCCGGGTCAATGTTCATCACTTGCCCTGAAGTAAGGACCCAGCGGAGTGAGAATAGTCATTTTGCCCGCTGGTCACTGCCCAGCTCTTGTCCTGAGGTAAGTACCCAGCGGAGTGAGAATAGTCATTTTTCCCCCGGTCAATGTCCAGCACCTGCCCTGAGGTAGGTCCCCAGTAGAGTGAGAATAGTAACTTTGACCCCTGGGCAATGTTCAGCACCTGCCCTGAGGTAAGTACTCAGCAAAGTGAGAAAAGTAATTTTACCCCAGGTCAGTGTCCTGTACTTGCCCCAAGGTCAGTACCCAGGGGAGTGGGAATGGTAAGTTTGGCCTCTGGTCATTGTTGAGCAACTGCCCTGAGCTCAGTACCTAGTGGAGTGAGAATAGTAAATTTGCTCTGTAGCCACTGTCCATGATGTGCTTGAGGAGTGACCCCTGACCTGCTTTAAGGCCAGGAGCTCGCTCCACATGCCGTGCAGCTCCACCTAACTGTGCCCTTGCCCTTCACCCCGCCCGAGGTTGAGGACCTCATCCCTGGTGTCTAGTGGGTTTTGTGAGTATTGCGTGTTTGTTACTGTATCTGTCTCCGTCTTTTTGTGTGTCTTTTTGTGTGCCATCTATGCCATTTATGATTGGTTGTGCCGTTTCTGTGCTTTTGCGCCTTTTGTCTGTGTGCCTTTATTCGCTGCTTTTTTTTTAGCCCTTCCTGCCCGTTTTTTGGCTTTCAGCCACTCCTTCTTGCCGCTGCGTCCCTGCGACCCCACCCCCTCATGCCCCCAGCTGCTCCCATTCGCTCCCCGCTCCCTGCCGCCCAGCTTCTCCTTCCTCCAACCTCCCCTTCTTAATGGCAGCCGCTGCGCGGTCGTGCACAGCGGGGCACGCTGCTGGGGTGCCGGAGGCAAACCCGTCTGCACCCGTCCGTGCCTGGACCGCATCCAGTGCCAGACCCCTTAGCCCGCACTCCACCCACGACACCCGTCGCAACTACAGTGCCAACAAACTTCATGCCCACGACCCAGGCCGCTCCACCGCCTGCGTCCAAGCCACCCCGAGGCACAGCCATGGACCCTTCTCCGGTCTTGCAACCTCGCCTGCCCCCAAGCCACCAAACACCACCCCAGAACCACACACAACCACCTAAGCTGCATCCTCCTCAACACCCGCTCCGTCCACAAGCACACCGTCGAACTCTGGGACCTTCTCACCTCATCATCCCTAGACGTGGTCTTCCCCATCGAAACCTGAAAGAACCTCTCCTCAGATCCAGACATCGCCATAGCCATCCCCGAAGGTTATAAGATCATCCACCGTGATTGTACCAACAGACCAGGAGGAGGGATCGCCATAGCACACAAGAACACCATCAGAATCTCAACCAACGCCAATGACGCCCTCGCCACCGCCGAACACCTACATTTCCAGATTCACATCAACGGCAACACCACCCTTAGCGGAACACTCGTCTACAGGCCCCAAGGCCCCTGACCTCAGGTCAGCTACTCCATCACCGACATTATCAGTACCCAGGCCCTTGCCTCTTCAGACTACATTCTCCTCGGCGACTTGAATTTTCACCTTGAGAACACCAACAACACCAACTCCACCGCCCTGATCGACAACCTTGACAACCTTGCCCTAAAACAACTGGTCATGACGCCCACCCACTCTGCCGGCCACACTCTAGACCCCATCTTCTCCGCCAGCAGCCACAACTCCTTCAGCCATACCACCGAACTTCACTGGACCAACCACCAATGCGTCCATTTCACCTTCCTGAAACCTACGCTCACCACCGCCCACAACAGATCCCCTGCTGCAGCTGGAACAAGGTCTCAGAAGACAAACTGATCTCCATCTGCGCCCGGGCCCTACCATCTAGCATCAACGACCCCAACACAGCCACCCTCAACCTCAGACAATGGCTAGACGTCTGCGCCAACACCTTGGCTCTGCTCCGAAAATCCCCAAACAACCACACCTGTGCCAAGGCCATATGGTTCACAGCCGACCTTCAATCCTCAAAGTGTGAATGCCGGAAAATCGAGAAGAAGTGACGCCACGAACCAACAGAGAGCAACCTCGCCGTCCTCAAGACTGCCACCCGCACACCACCAGCTCATCCGGACCACCAAAAGATCCTTCTACAAAGATCGCATCGACAACAATGCCCACGACAGCAAAGAGCTCTTCAACATCGTCAAAGAACTCACCAATCACAGATCATGCACCATTGACCCCCCTCCTTCGCAAGACCTCTGTGACTCCCTTGCCACCTTTTTCTATCGCAGGATCACGGAAATCCACGACAGCTTCAACTCTTCAACCCCCATCACCACCGTGACCACCACCAACCCTGACGTCCCCAGCCACACCAACCTCTTGCTCTCCTGGACCCACATCAGCGATTAGGACACCATCAAAACCATGAGCACCATCCACTCTGGCTCTCCCTCCGATCCCTTCCCCCGCCATGTCTTCAACAAAGCGAACCCCATCATTGCCCCCAACTGCATATGATCATCAATAGCTCCTTCGAGACCGAAGAGAGCTGGAAACACGCCGAAATCAATGCCCTTCTGAAAAACCCCAAAGCAGACCTCGAAGACCTCAAGAATTACCGACCCATCTCCCTCCTCCCATTCCCAGCAAAGGTCATAGAGAAGATCGTCAACGGCCATCTGACCCGCTTCCTGGAAGACAACAACATGCTGGACATCTCCCAATCAGGATTCCAGAGGAACCACAGCACTGAGACCGCCCTGATCGCCGCAACCGACGACATCAGGACCATGCTCGACAAGGGCAAAACCGTGGCCTTCATCCTCCTGGACCTCTTCGCTGCTTTCAACACCGTCTGCCACCACACCCTCTGCACTTGCCTCTATGACGCAGGGATCTGCCACAAAGCTCTTGCCTGGATCACGTCCTTCACCTCTGGCCAAATGCAGAGAGACCGCCTTCCTCCCTTCCTGTCGGGGGCCACCAAACCATCTGTGGCGCTCGCCAAGGATCTTCTCTCAGCCAAACTCTTTTTAACATCTACATGGCACCACTCACCAACATTGTCCGATCCCACAACCTCAACATCGTCTCCTACGCCGATGATACCCAGCTGATGCTCTCCCTCACCAAGGACCCCGCCACCACCAAAACCAACCTCCACAACGGACTGCACGCCATTGCCACCTGGATGGAGAAAAGCCACCTAAAACTTAACTAGGACAAGACAGAGATTCTCATCCCCGGCTCCAACTGCTCCACATGGGACGACTCCTGGTGGCCATCCACCCTAGGAACTGCACCAACACCCACCACCCACGCACGCAATCTAGGCTTCATCCTAGACTCATCGCTCACCATGACCGAGCAAGCCAAGCTGTCTAATCTTCCTTCTTTAACACCCTCCACATACTTCGCCAGATCTTCAGATGGATCCCCACTGAAAAAAGAAGGACGATCACCCACACTCTCATCAGCAGCAGACTGGACTACAGCAACGCGCTCTATACAGGGACCAGAGCCAAGCTCCAGAAGAAACTACAACAAATACAGAACGCCTCTGCACGCCTCATCCTCACCATCCCCCGCCACGACCACATCTCAGCCCACCTCAGAGACCTGCAGTGGCTCCCTGTCACCAACAGGATCACCTTCAAACGCCTCATCCATGCTCAAAAAGCCTTTGCGACACAGGCCAGGCCTACCTCAATGAGCGACTCACCTTCCACACTCCCACCTGCCAACTCCGCTCCGCCAACATTGCCCTCGCTGCTGTCCCTGGCATCCAGCAAACTACAGCCGGCAGCAGATCCTTCTCCTACCTCACCGCCAAGACCTAGAACACCCTCCCCGCACACCTTCGACAGACCCAGGACCTCCTGATCTTCAGAAAATGCCTCACGACCTGGCTATTCGAGCAGTAGCAGTCCTCCCCTCCCACTCAGCTCCTTGAGACCCTAGTGGGTGAGTAGCGTACTTTACAAATGTTTGATTGATTGATTGATTGAGGTAAGTACCCAGAGGGGAGAGAAAAGTAATGTTGTGCCCCGGTCACTGTCCTCCACCTCTCCTGAGATAAGTACCCAGTGGAAAGAGAATAGTCATTTTGTCCTCTGGTCAATGTCCAGCACCTGCTCTGAGGTAAGTACAAAGTGGTGTGAGAATAGTAATATAGCCCACCCCTCGGTCACTGTTCAGTATCTGTCCCTATGTAAATACATGCAGGAGTAAGCTTAGTTATTTTGTTCCCCAGTTACTGTCCAGCATATTCTTTCAGGTAAATACCCATTGCAGTAACAATTCTCATTTTGATCTTCAGTCACTGTGTAACACAGTTCCGGATTTAAGTACCTGGTGGAGTAGGTGTGGTGATTTTTGACACCAGTCACCTGCTCTGGGGTAACATCCCACCGGAGTTGTAATACCAATTTTGGCCCTTAGTCATTTTTCAGTTTTTTAAAGTTATACTTCATTAGGTCTTTTAATTATTTATTTGTTTTTATTTACCTTCTAATGTTGAGATGTTATGTACTCGATATAAAATAACCTCATAAGTGTTTGATTCAAGTCTATGAAAATAACAAATTAAAAATAGTACATTACGTTTTCTTTCATTACATTTTTGTTGTTTATCATTAAATATTCCAATTTATTTGCATTTTTCTATGTCTAAATGGCTCTGTAGTCCACAGAATAAATGTCAGTTTTTTTAGCTTGCGAACACTTCTCTTGTCAGTAGCGTGTTCAGTAGTATCTTTGGGCCAGATGTATCAAAGATCCGTTTTGCATTTCTTAAATAGCGAATTGTAAGAAATCGCTATTTAAGAAATGCAAAATGGGATGTACGCAATTTGAGAATTGGTAATAGTGATTTCTCAAAATTCTCAATCGCTATTACCAAATCACAATTAGATAATGCGACTCCATTCATCACTGTGGGCCCGTGCAGCAGGCTGTGGAACAGTGGTAATACAGGCTGCCTCATTTGCCCTGTTAAGTAAAAGCCTGCTGTTTTTAGCTGATGTGGCTTTTGGGATCCATTTTTGTCTGTCCACCTTCTGCTCACAAATCGTGCATTCCCTCGTTAGTGGGACCAAAAAAATGGATCAAGGAAATCTAAGAGATTTCCTTGAGCCATTTTTTTAGTCACTTTTAACACCTGTTCAGAGCAGCTGTTAAAAGGGGGCATACCATTATTTATAATGGGCCCCTATGTACTCTGCAGGGGTAGCACCAAAATGTTGGTGCTACTCCTGCAGAGTACATCAATAGCGTAAAAGAAAACAATGCTATTGCCCCCTACCCTGCAACATGGTGTTCTGTATTTTAGATACAGGGCACACATGGTGGCAATAGGGAAGTGCTAAGGGGCACAAGGAAAATGGTCCTGGACTGGGTGCAGCACCACTTTCCTCAAATCTGCCCCCTAGTATGCTGGCATTTATGTCAGACTTGCTTTTGGATGGAGTCAGCAATCAACAAAAATAGCAGGGGCGGCATTCATTACAGTGATATGGAAACAGTGACGAACGCCAACCAAGACCCTCTCTTGTGACTTCTATGTTGCTCCCTTTTGCTAAATGTCTTTTTGAACTGTTCTGAAGGTACAATGTTGGCACCAGTGTGGATTACCTCATCATACTCCTTATATTTTTGAATGATCAACATGGATGCTCCTGGGGACAAGTGTCAGAATCTGTTTAGATCATCTGGACCTGCTGTTCTTAATGAGACTAGTGGAGGCCCCTGTTACCAGTGAAGAGAAATCTTCCCAGGGGTATCTAGACGTACACAATTCTGCACATGAAGTGATAAGCCATCTGGAATCAAATGCATTTAGAAAATAAGCACATCTTCACAATTATTTTCATCACTTGAAAACATTAGCAATATCCTCATAAATTAATTCTGAAAGTAGAGGGCACAAACAAAAAGTATATGAAAGTAATTTCTCACCAGGACACGCTTTGTATATGGGTGGGGTAGAGAAAGAACCCTTTAGGAAAAGGTATAATGTGTAGGATTGGTCTACAGTGTAAACCTCCACACCCTGACAACTGTTGATGAAATTCCAAATGTGAAGAAACTTGGAGCACAGTTTTATAAGCCTGCCTATGGCTGTAGCTTTTTGTGTGAACATCATGTGCTACATTCAGAGCTTAGATATACCAAAACTCTACATGCCTTTTAAAAAGTAAAAACAAACATGCTAAAAATGCTACTTTTGTTGCCTGGCTTTGCATTTTGTTGAACATTAGCTTTCAGTCTGCACTTTTTCTGATGAAATACTGCTCACACGAAAATGGTTGCTCTTATGTGGCAAACTTGGGAAAAGCACATAGGCCCTCATTACAAGGCTAGTGGTCATGAGACCTTGCTGTGGTGGTCCTTCTACCACGGAGCCGGCGGTAAGGACCCCCACATTATGAGTTGTGGGGCTTGGCAGATGCCAAACCTTCTTAACTCCACCTGGCCCATTGCTGCGGCCGGCAGTGAGCACCTCCAACCCGGCGGCAGGCCTCAGCCTGCCGGCCAGATTACAAAACTACAAACCGCCAGGCTTTCCGTGGCGGTCACCCAACGATGAAAACCCTGGTGGTCATGCACCCGGTGACAGGAATCTCCATTCCTGTTATCGACACACACATGCACATATGTCCCCACACATGCTCACATGTCCTCACCTGTCCACACACTCACAAACACCCCGCCCCTTCACGCACGCACGCATTCATTCACATACACACCCATTCAGCATACGTATACATACACACAGACACCCCCACTCACTCACAAACATGCACTCAGGAACCCCCACTCCCTCGCATTCATCCACACAGACACATGCATACATGCAAACACACATTCACATTCACTCACATACACGCACACATTCACCACTCCTGCTCCACAGACACGCCGACACTCACCCAAACACACAGACCCCCCCTCCTTTCAGATGCCCACTTACCTTCTCCATCAAGGAGGCCGACCGTGAGGGTTTGGGTCCTTGTGGTGTTGCATCGCCAGCACAACCACATCAGTAGGACTCTGCCACGCTGTATTATGACTTGTAATATGGTGGGCGAAAGTCCTGCTGCCATGGCAGTGCAGTGCTGGACTTTCACCCAGAAATAGGCAGACATCCTCCAAGGACTCCTAAAATGGTGGGCAAAAGACCCCCAGCACTGTCGGTCTTTTGCCTGCAGTGGCTTCGTAATGAGGCCCATAGTTATGAAGGAGGAGGCTTGGTCCTTATTATAATTAATCAGACAAATGTTTCAGTTATCCAATATTTCCATGCACGATTACTCACAGAATGGAGGAAGAACTATTAATCTGGCACACCTTTGTTTGTCTGAAACAGGAGACAGTTCCCATTACTTGTGAAATCGTTTGTGCTGAATCCATTTCTCTCCCTCATTTAACTCTCTTTGCATGTTTTACATGTACTCTATGATTATCACATATAATGTTGTGAATCCTTTTACAAGTTGATTTTCACCCCAAATGTGTGATTTCCAATGGTAATTCCTATGGGTAACTTTGCTCTCCAGTACAAAATACATGGCTCAACAAAACTACACCAAATTTGACAGAAAGTTAAAACTTTATTCAGAATGCATGCTTTTTGTGACTTGATGAAAATCCATTCAGCCTTTTTAAAGAAATTATAGTTTCAGGATGGCTCAGCAGTTAAAATGTTAAAAAGGCAGGTATTCAGTTGGGCCATCATCATGAACATGGCTGTCTGGACTGCCATGCTGGAGGGGGCAGTCATTACCGCCAGCGGCATGGTGGTCCAGAACGCCATATTCTGAACATGGTCACTACCACCCACCACCAGGCCAGAGACCACCGCCGGGTCGACTGTGAGCACATTCGACCCGGCGGTGCAGGCATTACAGGAGGTGGGATTACGATCCCATTTCCACCAGGGATTCCCTGGTGAGTTACCTCGCCATGTAATCCCTGGTGGAAAGCATACGGGTCACAGGAATAATTATTCCAGTCACCTGTATGTGACATGCCTGGCCCCTGCCCCTTTCTACAATCCCTACCCACCCCAAAACCCCTAGAACAGCCCCCACCCCCTGAACCCTGAAAACCAACCCCTAACTCTCCACCCCCAAAACCCCTTGCAGGTTCCCCCACCCCGACTCTCATCATCCCCCAGCCTTACATACAGGACCCCCCACACCCCAAACCCCCAAATCCAGATTCACCCAGTTATGTACATGCACACATGCAGACATCCACTCAGACACACATCCCCCCACATCCACTCACGCACACCCCCATGCACTCACACACTAACACACACACCCTCCCCCTTCCCTCTTGGACAGCACTTACCTTTTCCTTCACGCTGCTCCGGGAGGGAACGGGCTCCCTGGATGCTGCTCTGCTGCAATTGCCACCTCTCCATACATCGTCACACCTATAACTGTTTCATTATAGACGTGGCAGTGTCTGGAGTGACGTGGTGGCAGTGAAGGTGGAGCATCCACCCCCTCCACCGACCGCCATCATGGCACATGAGGGGCCTCACCGCCTTCAATGGCAGTGAGCCACCATGCCTCATGATATGGCAGGAATACAGCTGCCAACACTGGCAGTTTTTCATTGACCACCGGCACTGTTGGCAGCAAGGCATCCTACCAAGAACGTAATGAGGGCCTTGGTGTCCAGGTATGCTCTAATTTGACAGCACGATTGGAAGACCACAACATGAGCAATATGTTGTGGCAGCCATTACAGGAATTCAGGACATCGTCCCTTCATCCCTGAAAATAATTTAAAAAATAAGGGGGCTAGGTGAACACAGCCTGATCTCCAGGGGAATGTTGGTGGTTTGCAAGTGGCCCATCCCGTTAAATGGCTGACCACAAAATGGGACAGCATTGAAATGCATTGTTGTGAAAACCTGTTTTCGAGGTTCACTACAAGGAACGCATATGGAGGGTAATAACAGATTTTTGTTGCAATATAAATCATTTCTTGATTGTTTTATACTCATTTTAGGAATTCTGGTGAGTGTCAGATAATTTTCCTCTGTGAAAAATGTTGCAACTTCCCATGATTTGATGAACCTTGTTTGAGACAAAACTGCTTCCTCTCACAGAGGTTATGGAAGATGTTCCAGAGGCTAAAATGAGAGCACATTTTCAACAAGTTCACATGTGAGAATAAGGTTGGATAGTCTGAGTAAAACATACTTCCAAAAGCAGCACCACCAGGTCAGTTGAATCCCAAGTGTTCTACCACAGCTTTAAACAGTGCTCTAGTGAAGAACGTTAGCATAAAATTACGGTTAGTACTTTCCATGTTGATTCCCAGAGGAAAATTCTGTCACAACTACAGAAAGGAATTGCTGCATCTTGTTACACCAAATTAGTAGAAAGGTAGATATTTCCCAATAAAACATACTTTTTGTGATTTTATCTAAAGCAGTTCAGTAGTTTTTGAGAAATAAATGATCAAATTTTATAGCTATCCAGGTGGTTGCATTTGTAGGACTCTTGTTAAAGGACAGCAGGCACGCAACTTCAAATAATCGATCAGTCTGTTTGGCCGGCAGGACTTTTGCCCCACGGGAGCTCATGCTGTGATTTTCTGACTACAATAGGAAAATAAATATTGTGGCCCCATGGTCTATAAAAAATCTAAAAAGTATAAGGGGACAGCAAAAGTGTACTCTGGCCCCTGGACTTTGAAGGGGGCTCCTAGAAAGGAAACATTTGGGGTCAAATAAAAATAAATAATAACTGTGGGAGCCTTATTACCATGAGAGACTTGTGGGAGCCAGCATGAGCCCCTGAGCTCCCAAGTGTTGAACTTGTGGCCAACTTTACACTGCACACATGTGTAGAAGGGGTGGCCACCCATAGGTTGTTAGGTGTAGGGCCTGGCTCCTGCCACAAGCCATGGGACAGGTCCTGTGATTCACTCCACACTGGGCACACCCAAAGGATCTATGTTGTGGATGCAGACACAAATGGAGGGTTGGATACAAGGAGAATCAATGCAAATGATCAATGGATGTCATGATATGAAGGTTGGATTTTCTGTTGATCTATTTGTTGACCACTTCTGTTATCAAAAGACATCCATTGATCAATAGCATTGATTTCACTTGGGAATATAGGACAAATGAATATAATAATAAATATAATAAAATAAAATAAAATAAATAAATAATATACTTACTAGAACTTCAGCCCTTCTCATTTACCATATCATCAAAACTACTAAACAATATACTTGTTTCTTATATGGTATATATCAGCAATATATTTTTGAATTTGAAATCCCAGAAATGGGGATGCCCCATTCCTCTGTTTTCCTGTCTTTACGGTATATTATATTTTTCACCCTGATAACAAATCCTTTCTTTTTAATTGAAACAAACGTAAGACTAATGGCTACAGGAGCAATAAACATTGCTCTAATATGGTGCTCAAGTTAGCGGCTGGTACGTTTTCTTTTATTTTTGCCCCAATGACAGCTTTCTTCTTTGAAACAAACATAGGAGTAATGACTATGGGAGCAATAGATACTGCTCTTACGATGGTGCTCACATTAGATACTGAACTACATGAGTTCAAGGACCTCGGAGAGTGTAGAATGAACATTGCAACTGGTGAGTTTGTTACCAAATAGGACCATCTCTTCACAAAATAATTGGAGAACAATAGCTTGTCTATGGCAAGACATGTTATAGCTGTATCAGGTGGATTCACCACTAAAAGCCTTATGATGTTTTCTCCATAGTTCTAATTTTCCTTTTATAAATGATTATGTTTTTGATGTACCATTATTTTTGTTAATCGAGATGCATTCATCCATTATGTGACTCCTAGGACATGGAAGGCAGTCCAGTTGTAATTGCACACTTAGCGAATAAAAACTGTTTTTTTCTGATATCTAAAATTGCTTCCTGATACTTTTAGGGATAAATGAGTATATATATATATATATATATATATATATATATATATATATATATATATATATATATATATATATATATATATGATCCACTTTCAGATCAGATTACTGTCTGTACTATACAATGACTTATTTTGGATTTGAACTTGGTAAATTTTGGAAGTTTACCAAAAATATCTCACAGATTTTAGGAAGGTCTATAGTTAGATTATATTACTGTGGACCATACATACATGTCACTCAATCCTCAGAGCTCCTATTTGAGGATTTACATTTTATCGTGTTCAATTTAATCACCTTCCCCTGAGCCTTGATCTCTTTCCTCTTTTAAGGAATATTGAAAAGGAAACTACATGAAATTTATTGTTATAGGGTGTAACCTTCTACAACCACACATACTCACCTAGATAAGACATTTCAACTGTATGAGGGCATGAATTAGATAAAATTACAGTATGTCATATTGTGTTATTTCATCTCTTGGTGTCTTATCTAAGCTCTTTTCACTCATTCATATAAGGATATAATGTACGTTCCTCAAATCAGGAGGTGTTTTTCCAGAGCTCTATGATTTATATGTAATTGGGTTTTGTTTGATGATAAGGTATATGTTTCCTTCTCTATTCTTTAGCTTTAAGAAAGCCTCAGGCTATCCAGCCACAAGAGAGCGAAACACGTGTCAGCTAAACAATATGTATAACTTGGCTAATCAATATGTATGATTATGGAAACATTTCCCTTCAAAGAAGTATAGGTAATATTGGAAATAGAACTATGATAACAAGGCAATCAACTGTGGTTATTTGTCTCAAGAATTAACCGGCGGCTACACTCATTCTTTCTCCTGTTCCTTATATTGAGATGCCAGTGGGCCCCTCTCTCCTATGAGTGTTCTACACCTTCCACCATATAGAACTACGATATTTGTATAGAAAGGGGTTTCATTTGAAACCTGAGAGTGTGTTGGGCCTCAGTCTTTTACAACTTTACTGTGCCTGAATTGTACTGCCTTTTAACGGTGAATACAGTAATGATGGAAATGATGCGATAAGTTACAATATCTTATTAACTGCTATGGATACATGGGAAGAAGTTAAGAGACCCTAGTAAGTGTAAGAGGAAGAAGAACCAAGTTAGATTGGAGCAGGTTGTGTCAAAAGAGATGTAGATGATGTTTGGGTTTTAAGTGATGGAGAGTTGTGATGCCTAACAGTTTGTTGCTACCAATGGTGAGGCATCACCATGGTCCAGCTCATGTTGGTTGTCATGCTATGTTGTGAACCTTTTGCCAGACTTGCTTTAATCCCAAATTCAGATTGATGACAGAAGCCCTTTGACACAGGTGTCTCACATTTCAGCAAATGATTGTAAGCAAACATACATCAACTACACTGAGTAACATAGGAAGATCAGGAGGACCTTTCAACAGGTTAATTTGATTGAGCTACCCGTGGGCAATGGACTGAGATATGTATTGGTTATTGTATAGGTTTTCTCTTGTTGGGTTCAGGCTTACCCGACTAGGAGAAATGACAGCCTCACAGTAGCAAAACTGTTGCTTAGAGAATTAACACCCAGGTTCGGCTTCGCATCCTATCTAGTGTGAGACCGATAGTGAAGTCCTGAAATTACTGTGTGCAGCATTAAAAGTTGAGCAAAGGGCCCATTGCAATACAAGCTGGAAGCTTCTGGGTTGGTGGAGGAAGTTAATGGAACTTTGAAGTCCTGACTGGCAAATGTTTGTGCTTCCACCTCATTAAAATGGCCTGATGCATTGCCTCTTGTTCTGATGAGTTTGCGCCTTACTCTAGGAAGGAAAACAGGCCTATCACCTCAGGAGATTATCATGGGAAGTGCCATGCCGCTATCAGCTGTGCCTGTGAATGTGCTTGTGAATATAACAGATGACGTGGTAGTCGATTGTTGCAAAGGACTGGCTGATGTGGTTTATTCTGTGTCTCAGAGGGTTGGAGAAGCTACAGTCCTGCCACAGCAGAAGGTAGCTCATGACCTGTGTCCAGGTGACTATGCTAAGGTGAAAAAGCATGTGAGGAAACCCTGCTTGGATTTGCAGTTGAAGGGGCCTTTGCAGGATGCTGGTGACGACGACAGCTGTGAAGCGCGCTGGTCTCCCTAACTGGATTCATGCTGCACACACTCGCAAAGTTACTTGTAACCTTGATGAAACAGCACCTATCCCTGTAGGACTGGTTACAGTGAGTCAAAGGGAACAGGTTAGTCAAGATGTTGGGGATAAGTAAATAACAGCACAATTGTGGTCTGAGGTTGGTATGAGTGGGTCAATGCCATTGGTTGGTCCAGAAGGCTTGAGAAAGAAACAGTTGGCTCCACAATGCTCTGATGCAGACAAAGGACCAAGTGCTGTAGCAAAAAGTATTGTGCCTGGAGACAATTAACCAAGTGAACAAACTTGCCAGTAGTGCAAGTTCCCCAACAATTCCAGAAAAAGCTAAAGAGTCTGGTCAGAGTGACAATGATACAGACAGAGCAGTAGCTTGGAGATCAAAATGAAGGACAGTGCCTGTTCAAGAAAACACAGCACCTGAATGGACATATTTTGCACATTTATAAGACACATTTTAAGTTTTATTAGAGCCGTTTGATGGACCATGTAGCAATTAAAGGAGGATCCTTGCAGATAACATTAGAACTTTGCTGAAGAGACAATCACTTCCTCTTTGCTTTGCTCACTGTCAGACCTGGCATCCTTGGCATAGTCTCCACTAACATTTTTCTTCTACTTCCCAGGTTGTTGCTATGCACTGGACTCTGTTTTTGATGTTTTTGTTACTCTGGGCACTTTACCACTGCTAAGCAGTGCTAAAGTGCAAGTGCTCCCTATGTGAAATTGTATGTGTAATTGGCATATTTGAATTGCTTGTAAGTCCCTAGAAAAGTGCACTGGAGGTGCCTCAAGACTGTAAATCAAATGCTATTAATGAACCTGCAGCACTGATTGTGCGACCCACCTGTGAACATGGCTCAGACCTGCCACTGCAGTGTCTGGGTGTGCAGTTTCAAACTGCCAACTCGACTTGGCAAGTGTACCCGCTTGTCAGGCCTAAACCTTCCCTTTTAATACATCTAAGACACCCCTAAGGTCGGCCCTGAGTAGACCTATGGGCTGGGTGCAGTGTATGTTAAAGGTGGGACATGTACTTATGTGTTTTACATTTCCTAACAGTAAAATACTACCAAATTCGGTTTTCACCGTTGCAAGGCCTATCTCTCTCCTAGGTTAACATGGGGGCTGCCTTTAAATATTCTTAAAGTGCAGTTTCCCTTTGAGAGCAGATAGAGATGTGGAGTTGGGGGTCTCTGAACTCACAATTTAAAAATGCATCTTTTAGTTGGTTTTTAGATTGTTAGTTTGAAAAGGCCACTTTTAGAAAGTGGACATTTTCCTGCTTAAACATTCTGTGACTCTGTCTGTTTGTGGATTCCCTGTCTGCGTCAGACTGACAGTTGTACTGCTTGTAAATCTCCTCTAGAAAGTCACATAAAGGGAGCAGGGGTGTAGCCTGCATATCCTGATGAGCCATCTGGGCTAGAGTAGAGGGAGGAGTGATCACTTACAACTGATCGGGCTGTGCTTGCCCTCACACAATGCAGTCTCTAACCCTCTGGTTTGTGTCTGGGGCTTGGCCTGGCCAAAGTAGGATCCTGTAAACAACAGAGACTTTTTTTTAAAGTTGGACAACATCAAAAGGATATAGGTATTGGACCCAAAACCCCAGAGATTTCTTCAAGATTTGCTTCTGGAACCAAGAGGAAACTCTACCAAGGAGAAGAGCTGAACAACTGTGGAGAAGTTCTACCCCTGCTGTGACTGTGCTTTGTTGGGCTATCCTGCAGTTGCTATTTTTGCATGTGACAAGGGGACAAAGACTGTACTTTGTGGGATATTCCTGCTTGAGAAGAATCTTCAAGGGCTTGGACTGAGCTTGCCCCCTGTTCGGAAATCCCAGGCCCATCAAAGACTTCTGCCAGCACCTGCGCTCTCTGCTGAGACTCCTGCCCTGCCAAGTGGTACCTAATCCTGTTCCTGGACCCTTGAATGGAGAAGCTAATTAAAAAACAAGAAGATCCAAAGAAACCGACTTCAGATGACTCCAGATTGAAGCCACTACCGAATCCTGTGACGTCACCTGTAACCAAAGGCATGGTCCTCGCTGGAATACAATGACCCCGCAGGTCCGATGCCACTGCAGCCTTGTCGAAGTCCATGACTCTGTGAAGTTGCCGCACCACAGTGTGACCACTAGATATTGACTCAGTGGGAAGTGCTCAAATCCAACATTGTGCACCAACACCGCCTCAACTCCACCGCTCCTCAGAAAGGACACAACACCTCTTCATGACGCCTCCGCTACTTTCCTCCGCAGCACCGGAACCGTCGCCGTCTCGGATCCAGCAATGCCGCAATCCCCGACTTTGTGGATAGCCCTATTTCCTCATTTTCACAAGACACTGTACTTGGGGCTCTGTGTGACTCTGCGACCAGTGCCATTGGCGTTGGATTGTTGAGAACGACTCCCTCACAACGCTGTGATATCACCAATTCAAAGCATTTGTATTTCTAAGCAGTTTAATCTTCAAAAATTAATTACTTTGCCTGTGTATGCTGGATTTTTGTCATTTTGGTCTTGTTTTGCTCACATGGTGTTGAATCATTTTGTAATGTTTTTACTGTATTACTAAGTGTGTTGGTACGAATACTTTGCACATTGTCTCTGGGTTAAGCCTTTCTGCTCATGCCAAGCTACCAAGGGGGTGAGCAGGGTTAATCAGGTGTGTTTCACCTTTGCCCTGACTAGAGTCAGGGTCCTTGCTTGGATAAGCGGTAACCGGACTTCCAACCACAGACCCCATTTCTAACACTCAGAAAAAAGACTGAAAAATTACTTAAAGAGACAGTTGCTATTTTTGTTGCCGCAATCTGCATTTCTACAATTTGCATTAATTTTTTTCCCTTTTGATTACTGGTCTGAAATTAGAGAACTCATTGGGCCCAATGGAAACAAGAGTAGTAAACGTAGATACATATGCTTAGGAGTATCAGTTGTGAGAGTTAGTTTGATGATTGAATTGCTTATTGGATTAAGCTTACCTAAAACATCTAGAACAGGAAACATTAGATTAACTAATGCCCAGAATTACACAATGCTTACAGATAATAGAATTCATACACTTAATAAGAAGGTATTGCATTCAGATGGTACTATAGGGGATCTTTCTCCAAATGCTTATTATAAGTGACTGTATGAATATGTTGATACCATGAATGTTAATAGCTGCTATGTGTGCACCTGACTGCCTTTGCCAGTTAGTGAGGGAATAACATATCATAGTATCCCCTTGACTTATGGAATTTCCTGTAGCCTATTGCTGACTCTTGTATCAGCAAGCATATTTCCAGTACAATTATTCTATTTACGATCTGGTTTTCTCAGTAGTCCCTATCATGAACCATTTGGCCAGTATTGCCAAAGCTAAGAATATTGACACTTTAGGAGGATTCTTTGAGCCTACCTTGACATTTGGTACAGTTCATGCCCATAGAAATAAATTGACCTGTATTCTGACCCCGGTAGAAAAGGAGTTTTTGGAACAAATTGAAGACAGAAGAGGAGCAATGAACACAGAGGCAGAAAAAAAGGAGTAGTTAGTGACTGGGGAAGAGATGAAGTCCATCCATCATCAGGGAGACATGCTGCCTTGGTTTTATATTGGCAACATGTAGGGAATATATATACACCCAGATCATAAAACTGACACTGAGGCCTGATTTAGATCTTAGTGATAAGAGTCCCACCATCACTTTTCCATCAGAAAATCCATCCGCCACCATGATGGTCCACCTGCCCTATTTAGATGCCAGCAGGAGCATAGGTGAAAGACATCACAGCCAAGAATCTCTACCCGCATCGGCAGTGCCAGAGGCTAAAGCAGCCCCCTTTACCTTCGAGCCAATCACGATGTGCATTCCCACCAATGCAACTGTGGGGGCTAAACATCCACACCTGATTTGAAGGATTGTGAAGGATAAAAGGTCGAACTCATCCTTTTTTAACTTTCCACATTTACTACTGCCATGAACCTGTTCAGACCAGTACTGCCACTGATGCTGCTGCTCCTGGACTAAGCTGAGAAACAACCCAATCGTCGCCAGAACAGAAGGTAAATCCAAGCAATAAATGTTATCCTTTGAATTGTTGCTATCCATAGCACCGGACTCATGCATGTGTAAATATTTTTGGAAAGCATCACCATAATGATGCACAATGCTTATGTGTGTAATTTTGTACTTGGAAAATGTATCATAACACAACTCAAGATATTAGTAGCACCCACCAATCTGGTACAAACTGCCTTCATGGCAATGGACACCTACACAAAAAGTCACAACAATCACAAAGAGGAATGTGTCTATATAGGTGTCTGCAATAATTTCCCAATATAACAAAATCATTAACTGAAACAGTATACTCAATAGGAACTACTCAATCCCATGGTAATCTACCAATTCCGCTACAACATGCTACAAGTGGGTGTATACAGAATGTACTACTTATCTTATCTCTAAACTGCAAACATGGCAGAGATGTATGAAGATCACATGTCCCCTTGGTGTGTGCAATATATCACAAACATTACATGTCACTTAACTGTAAAATGCCAGGCTCCCTGTTTAAGGCATATCTGAATATCATTGACACATCATGTCAAACTAAACACACATGCATTCTCCAGTCACAAAAACAGAAAACAATTTTATTTTGGTGTAAGTGACCCGTAGCAAGATGAATGTTTGCACCAAAATAAACAAGCCCATTACAAATGTGCAAAACTAATGTATGCATTTTTTAAAAACATTACTGAAATCCACAAACTGTGCTGGTCACTGTCACAAATGGGGGTAAGTGCATGGCCCACACATTAGCAAAAATAGCATTATCAGCAAACAAGTAATAACATTCATTAAATAGTGGAAGGACAAATGTATTCTCAGAAATAATAACATGTAATAGAAATTAGATAACTCTCTCAGAAGTAAATGAAATAAAACTGTATATAAAAAAAAAAACAACGGCACAAGGCCAGTAGTCCACAGTGTGGGTGCATGCGCAAAACTTCCCCTCCTCTCAAAGGGGCATCTATGGGACAAAGAGCAGGCACCTACATGATGTCACTGGGAGGGGTCCTTGGGTTTGAGATGGGTGGGTTTGGGTTTGGAAAGTGTGGGCTGGGATTTTAGAAAGGGTGGGTTAAGATTTGTAAGAGGTGGGTTGGGATATGTAATGTCTAGAGAGACATTTGGGAGGGCTGGAATTATGTCTGGCAGGGGTAGTTTTGAGTGTGAAAGGGGTCAGGGCCAGGGAAAAATGAAGGTCCTCCTTTGGAAAATGGGTAGGGTGGTTGGCAGGGAGCCCGGCTTGGGAGGTAATGGGGTCTCTGTGTTTTTTGTGCATGTGTCTGTGGAAGGAGTGCGTGCCTGACGGTCCGGTGTATGTGCAATATTTTTTGATCTGTGTTTCTTACTGGGTTTCTGTTGGGTGGGAGAATGTGGGAATTTGTGTTCAGTGTGTGTGTGGATGTGAATCTTGAGGAAGTGGTGTGTGCTGTTGTGGTGTCTGTGAGTGTGCTGGCAGTGTGTGAGTGTTGGTGTAGTAGTGGGTGTGCTGATTGTGGGCATGTGGGTGGTGTGTGTGGGTGTTGGTATAGTGGTGGGTGTGGTGTCTGCAGGTGAGCTGGTGTCTGCTGGTGGTAAGTGTGGATTTCTGTGTTATGGTGGGTGTGGTGTCTGCAGGTGTGCTGGTAGTGGGTTGATGTGCTTGTGTTGTGGTGTGTGGGGTGTCTGTAGGTATGCTTGTGCTGTTTGTTGTGGTGGGGATTGTGGTGCCTGCATGTGTGTGTCTGTGTTTCTTGCTTTATTGTCATGAGATTGTGCAGCTTGTGATCATTGTAGTCTGCGCGTGCAAATGTTTGAATGTACTTGGGATAGGGCTAGTTGGAGGAATTTGGATTGGGAAGCAGTGGGAATCTGGGCACGACATTGGGGTGGGTTGTATTTTGCACTCAAAGAGGAGACTAGTCTCCGCAATGACCACTGTAGGCCAGACAGGGCACACTGAATGCAATCCAGTTAAGCCAGCATCTGGGCATTCCGGCCAGCCAGCCCCTGGATGGCAATCAGTAATACAGCCTGGCATACTGTGATCTTCCTTAAAGATCAACAGCCTCCTGACTGAGCCCACCCTTGGGGGCTGGGGGAGGAAGGGAGGTACCTGCAGCAAGAGGGGCAGCTACGGCCAACTGGGGGTAGCGAAAGGGAGGGTGAAGACAGAAGCTCGGGTGGCGGATGATGACTCTGGTGTTAGAGACACCTCGGGGTCTGCCACAGCTAGGGACTGGTCTTAATTGGTCTTCATTGGAGGCCTCTGAATTAGATGTAGAGTCACTCACACCCTCTGTGCCAGTCTCCTCACCCTCCGTACCACTGGCTCCCTCAGAGTCTGTGATCCACACCGAAACCAAAGTGACCAGCTTTCTCCCCACAGATGTGGCCGCTGTCACCTTTGCCTTGCCCAGACAGTGCTGAAATGAAAGATACAACAGTTTGAGGATATATCTGTGTAAATACAATTGGACATGAACTTTGATCACACAACATTTGCTCAAAGTCTGGAAATTACCCATGTAAGCTACTATATCACCTATGCCTTTGCCTCTTATCCACTTGTAGTCCCCTCCATGACAAAGGACCTCAACAGCATGAGTAAACACATAGGCTTTGAGACGTTTTTAACACACTGCATTACAGAACTAAAATATATATTCAGTTTTCCAATAGAGCCATGTGTTAGGCTGGAAATTGACTTCTCAAGAAGGGGTGCGACAACATCTATGTGATGTAACCTTCCATCTGCAAATGCCTTGTAAGCATCACATTTCTCACCATCCTTGGTTTCTCATCGGTACAGAAGTAAGGACACCAAAATGTTGTTTTGGGGACATGTTACTGTCTCATCAATGTGTACACATTCCTGTCTGTTGCAATCAGTTTGCATAAGAATTTATGTTCTTTCACGCGCAGTGGCTTACATACACATTTGTGAAGGACCAAGGCATCATGCCAACCTGCTACTATCCACATGAACTGAATGGAAATTTGCTGTATAAACAGGTTTCAAACATGTTCCAGTTAAGGAATGATGGTAACACGGCTTACATTACCTACCTACATTTATAATGGAGCATCCCACCTGACCCTGTTAATAATTGGGGCACGTTTGGTCCAACTGTCCTTCATGACATAGAGAAAATGCAGGTAGCTCTTTGTTTGTATGCAGACTTGTGTGTGTTCAAAACAGTCCTTGGCCTTGATGAAGAATCTAGTGGCAACCTTCAGTACAAAGCAATGCATCAGACACAGCATCAGGCACTGTCTGATTAACTTACACCTCCAGAAATCCTCATGTGCATTGGATTTGTGTCAACCGTCATGTTGATGCCATACAACATTGCTGCAAATCAAAAAGGTTAAACAAAAAAAATATCTACAGACAATAGTGTACCTCCTTGATAGTGCTGTTGGGGCCTCAACTACCCATCAAGCTCTGGGTAGGCCTCCACAAGGATGAGGGCCATTTGGGGGGCTCAAGCTGCAGCACAACTGATTGGATCGCTGGAAGGACTGCCCGAGCTGGCCTTCTGCAGACTTGCGCTTTGAGAGTTGCAGGCCCTCCCATCTCTTTCACCAGTGCAGGCTGTGCTGCTTATGGATCCCCAGGGTCTACACGTTCTTAGCAATAGCCTTCCATATGCCCCACTTTTGATGGGTATTGACCAGTATGGATGATAGAAAAGAACAAGAAGAGAAGTTTTGAGTGATTTGTTTTGTCTGTAGTGATTTGACACAATTTTGTAGCATTGCTCACATGCATTCACCAAACACTAACTTCATCTTTTCCTAAACCATTCAGAGTTTCCTAGAAAATACTGATTTACAGTGATTGCTTGAGCACCCTCAACACTTTCTATCTCTTCATGTTATCAATTCTGACCCAATATATCATCTAGGCCAGGGTTATGAAACACTTCCTGTTGTGAGACCCACTTCTAATTACTCTCAATCATGGTGGGCTACTAAAGGCTAAACAACCTGTTCGATCCTTTTACATATCCCTACTCATAGCTACATTGGCTTCATGCCTAAACTCCTAAGAGTTAGAACCCATGGTTTGCATCTCATACAGTGACTAAGAGCAGTGTGGAAGAGCAGCTATGTGTCAGTGAGAGCAAAAAGGAATTGCGGGGATTCTATGAACAAGTGTGTGTATAGGAGTGGGACATAATTGTGTGGATGAATAAGAGCCTGTGGCTTTTGAATTAGCATCACAGGAACGAAGTTTCCCTACATGTGGTACCATGATATGTATAAAACCATACAGAGCATCCTTTTGCACAATATGGGCTATAATCCCTCTTGACAGAAGAGCATCCAACAGTTCCACAACCTTAAGGAGCCTGCAGTTTGTGCGATGAAACTGGAATTGTGAGTTACATGGACAGATGTCACAGCTTCTCCTTTCCGGGGACTTTACATTTCCATTGAAAGACATTTTGAACAGTGGCAAACAACATTCCGTCCCCAGCAAAATTGCAATACTTCACCCATGAACATAAAGGGATGAATTAGGTTGTGAAAAAGGGAACCAGTACATTAGTCAAACATTTCTCAATAAGACATGTACCTGTTCCTCTGGGGTCCCATAGAGCTGGCTGTACGGGGACAGAACCTCCCTGTGAAGAGGTCCTGCTCCTCCCTGCTGAAGGCAAAGGAACTGTCACCTGCTTTTCCTAACACCCTGGCTCCCAGAGGTCAGTAACAGCAGCAAAAAATGAGGGGATCTCGTTGGCTGCATTGTTAGGAGGAAAGGGAGCTTTTACTCAATAGGCCATGTACACATAAACGGTGAACTCAATCGATGACGAAGATGGACACAACCATTGACTGGCACATACATTGGCATATGGCAGGGACTGTAGTGGAGGCTAGCACCTGCCACACTGTGAACTTCTGCTGATGGCTGTTGGGTAACCAGTTTCTTGGTGGAAAGGCTAGGCATCCGGGTGGAAGCTGTGCATTTTTTAATTGTTAGTGCATCATCAGCACTCAAAATGGAGGTTAGTGTATTTAAAAATGGCAAATATGAATTACACAGTTTTTGGCAAAATATGACACCTTAAAATTGGACCATGACTGTGTCTGATATCGATAATGCCACAGGGGAAGTAAAACCTCAGTTGAAGGTATTTAGAAAAAAACAATTTAAAAAATGTGCAAATAATTCACTTCAAATGTATTATTTGCACATAATATTAAAAAATAAGCAGCAGAGAAAAAGTGTTTTTTTGACTACACAAAATATTGGGAACATTCTATGTATGTATATGTCACAAAGAAATGTATAATGTTACAAAGATTTCAGATGTGTGATGATTGTCAAGGTGTAGTGTGACCATTTAAGCTGATGTTTTCTTTTCCATACATGCAGAACTTTGAATACAGGCATGGGTAGGAGAAAATGGCCTCAGGTCTTCAGGCCCTTTCCAGACCTTGCCACCATAGAGGAAAAGGGTGTAGTAATAAGTTTCAGCTAAATAGTCAACCTATCCTAGATTTGTGTCAGCAGTTAGAGCCTTATCTCCTTCTTCACAATTAGAATACAACAGCAATGACACCAATAGTGAAACTCATGGCAGTATTCCATTTGATGGCTCTTTTCAATATACTGAGGCAGTACCTGGGGGCATGTCCTAAACAACTTTCAATGGTGTGCTATAGGAAGTCCTTGCTTCCTTGACGAGAAACATCAACAGCTACATGCAGCTCCCACAACAACAGCATTTTGCCACTGTAAAGGAAGAATTGTATTCTTTGGGTGGAATACCACATGTGGTTGGAGCAATAGATGTCGTGCATATTGCCTGGGTTACCACCACATTCAAGTCAACAGGTCTACCACAATCGGAACAACTTCTATTCTATCAATGCGAAAGTTGTCTGCGTACCAGATGTATACATCTCACTTGTATGTGCCTGCTTTCCTGGGTCAACACATGATTCATTGGACCTACGGAACTGCACCATGCCCCTGCAAATGTTACAAGTTGGACCTGAGAGGGCCTGGCTTGTTGGTAGGTACAATATGACTTGAGGATAATTTACTTGAATCTCAGTTTAGGAAGGTACAATGGCTTGGTATGATCTTAATCTATTGATATGTTGCTTCCATGTAGTAGACTCAGTTTATCCTAACAGACCATCGTTGTTAGCGTCCTTGAGGAATCCAACAACACATGGTTTAGGTGCCTAGACATGACCGAAGGCACTTGCCTCTACTTACCTGATAAGGTGTGCCAAATCATGGTTGCCTGCTCCACCACATCACCCTGTGATGGAACATCACAATAATCACAGAGGAAGGAGACCATGAAGAGCCACCAGCTGAGGATTTTGAAATGCCCAAAGAAGATGACAGTGGTGAAGAATAAGGAGTTGACCTTGGTCAAGATGTAAATGACCAATTCCGTACAAAGTTTACCTTTACGTATTGTCACCTCCAGTGTCAGTACAACTTCTGACATAGGGAACATATCAGTCTGCAGTGGTAATTTGGTAGAAATGGTCAGTACAAGGAAGCCCACTGCAAATATGTTAGTGGGTCAGAGTTGACCTACATTGACTACTGTGGTCATTGACATAAATTAACTTTTCTTGTGCTAAGTATGAGTGTCCTCCTAACTTGTCATTTGAGTGGAATTTAATATGTGAAATCTTTTACTATCCCATGTTATTCTGTTTCAGGGTCCTTCACCATACCATTTTCATTTGGACATTTCAAAGTTGTAGCATTTGCAGTGACATATTGCTGCTGGAAAGTACAAAGTGAACATGTGTGGCTCCTGGAACAGACACCCACTTGGGGTGGACAGATCTTGTACAGAGACAACTTGTGCAGTGATAGAATGGAAGTGCAGTAGATTGTATCAGGCCTGTTTTCTCTGTGATAGCGCCATCAAGGCAAAACGTGACAATTAAATTGCTCAAACGACATGTGTATGTCAAGCCATAGCATACTGTTCTTCCTTTACATTGGCAATCTTCAATTTGTGTTCAGTGGAGGTAGCCGTAGATGCATCTTCTCATAGTTAATATAGGGGGTCATTCTGACCTCGGCGGTAAAAGGCCCTTACCGCCGGTCAGAAGTCCGCCATTCTACCGCCGCGGTAAACCGCCACGGTCATTCTGACCACCAACTGTGAAACCGCCAACAATCCGACATCCAAGGAAGGCCGTCTCATCAGCGGGCCGCGGAAAACTGGAGATGACCAAACCTCCACCGTCACGCCAACACAAACACGCCCATGCCATTCTGACCCACGAATCCACGCGGCGGTCTTTCAACCGCGGTATTCCATTGGCGGTACACACCGCCGCGCTCAAAATACACACACAGCTCCAAAACACAGCCACATTGGACAATTTGAAATACGCACACCTGAGACACATACAAACAACACTCCCACACATCCAATCAACTATAAAACACACACCCACATCACCCACAAACCCCCACTAGTTGGAAATCGGAGAGAAGGCGATAGAGATAGAGATAGAGAGAGCGAGCACAGCAATAGAAAACCCCAACACACACAAGAACCCAACTTCATCACCCACACCACATCTACGCACATATCACCACATATCACCACGCACATCACCACAAACACCACCCCACACCTCATCCACACTACCCCATGGCACCCCAAAGACACTCCAGGTTCTTGGACCAAGAACTCAGGGTCATGGTGGAGGAAATTATAAGGGTTGAGCCCCAGCTCTTCGGCACACAGGTGCAGCACACCACTATAGCAAGGAAGGCTGAGCTATGGCAAAGGATCGTAGACAGGGTCAACGCTGTGGGACAGCATCCCAGAAATCGGGAAGATATCAGAAAGCGATGGAACGACCTACGGGGGAAGGTGCGCTCGATGATCTCCAGGCACAACATCGCTGTGCAGAAGACTGGCGGCGGACCCCCACCCACTCCACCCCAATTCACAGCATGGGAGCAAGAGGTGGTAAACATCCTGCATCCTGATGGCCTCGCTGGAGTAGGCGGATGAATGGACTCTGGTAAGTCGAATCTCAACTACTTCACCCCCCCCAACCACCAGCATGCCAACCCCCCCCTCACCCCCAATCTCAACCCCAAAGCACACAACCTCCCTGCCAATGTCTCACCAGCACACCCCACCCTAAACAACACCAACCCCTGAATGCCAACACAAACCATAGACAGCCACCACCAAAGCATGACCATTGCACATACCCATACACCCCCCCCCCCACCACCCTCACAACACCTCCCACAAGGGAATGCCAGCACTGGGGGACAAGGGCACTCAAAATGCACGCCATGGCACACACAGAAACAATAACCATACTCCTTTACCCCTGCAGGGCCCGAACGCCAACACACCGCCACCGAGGGTCCAGATTTGTCCATCCCACCCCCAGAACAGGCCCCCAGCGAGGACAGCAGCTCTGTCGACCTAGAACCTGATGACCAGCCCGGACCATTGGGGACCTCTGGACAGTCGGTTCCCCACACACAGACACAGGCCACAGCAGACCCAACCCCCTCTGGGAACACCAGCACAGCTCCCACCCAGCGGGCCCATGCCTCTGTCTCGCGGACGCGTCAATCAGCGGTGTGTCCGCCACTACAGGGCACCCAGGCTGACCCAACACCCCAACAAAAACAGGGACCTGGGGGCAGTGGTAGTGGGCACACCGTCCAGGGGACAGAGGCCCGGGGAAACAGGGCAACTGGGAGGGCTGCTGTGCAACAGGGGGGGAGGACAGGCCCAGGGAACCGACTCTCCAAGAGGCCCTCACCACCATCATGGGAGCATACCATCACTCCCAGGAGACGATGGCGACGGTACTGGCCAGGTTCACCGAGATCCAGGCACAGCAGGAGGAACGGTACATGGGGTTCAGCAATGAACTCAGGAACATCGCTACCGCTATGGGGACCATAGTCCAGGCCCTCAACTGGATAGAAACCACATTGCGGGACCATGTGGCACCACAAAGGGCCCCTGTCACTAGCCAGGAACAGCCTACCACCTCCGCCGGCGCTAGTGTTCAGGAGGCCCCCACAGAACGACGGGCCACCAGAACCCCACCTCCTGCTGAAGAACAACCACCCCGCAAGAGGAACCTGAGATCTCAAAGGAAGACAGAGTAGGATGCCAAGACCCCCGCCAGCCTAATATCCCCCCGGATGTCATTCCACTGTCCCACAGTGTCACTCTGTCCAACCTTGAACTGCCCCTGCTCCATCCTTCCACAGGCATATGGACAATGCACCTGTGCGACCGAGAACTGGACTCTGCCATGGACATAACTCCACCCTCACCCATCACCGTTTTAATATCATGTACCAATATCTAGCACTACAAATAAATCACTCATTGCACTGAAATCATTCAGGAGTCAGCCTGTATTATTTACAAATGTATAACACATTACTGATCAATAATGTTCTGTTATTTTTGTGATGACAACATACCGATGTCAATAAGCATTAGTCCATGGGCTAACCAAGCAGAAGTCACGCAGTGGGTCATACAGCACTGAAAAGGGAAGGGAAAATCAAACATCAGTTTAAAAGAACTGGGGGGAAATACACAAAGTAAAGATGCAGGGGGCTTTCAGTAAATGTTAAATGGCATGGGTGATACTTACCTGTGTGCTACTGAAAATACTGTTGGATAACTCTGTCCCTGTTGTCTGGGTCGTCCTCTTCGTCTTCCTCCTGTTCACTCTCCGCAGGCTCCACAGCTGCTTCAACAACACCATCTGGACCATCCTCCTGCAGGAAAGGCACCTGACGTCGCAATGCCAGATTGTGAAGCATACAGCAGGCCATGATGATCTGGCACACCATCTTTGGTGAGTACATCAGGGATCCCCCTGTCATATGCAGGCACCTAAACCTGGCCTTCAGGAGGCCAAAGGTTCTTTCTATGATCCTCCTAGTTCGCCCATGGGCCTCATTGTACCGTTCCTCTGCCCTGGTCCGGGGATTCCTCACTGGGGTCAATAGCCAAGGCAGGTTGGGGTAACCAGAGTCACCAATTAGCCACACACGGTGTCTCTGTAGCTGTTCCATCACATAAGGGATGCTGCTATTTCGCATCACATACGCGTCATGCACTGACCCAGGGAACTTAGCATTCACATGGGAGATGTACTGGTCAGCCAAACAGACCACCTGGACGTTCATAGAATGGTAACTTTTCCTGTTTCTGTACACCTGCTCATCGTCTTTTGGGGGTACTAAAGCCACATGGGTCCCATCAATGGCACCAATTAAGTTGGGGATATGTCCAAGGGCATAAAAATCACCCTTCACAGTGGCCAAATCCACCTCCTCAGGGAATACAATGTAGCTCCGCATGTGTTTCGTTGAGGTACTGGGTTTTTCAGAACCGGTACTGATCCGGTAGCCCAGCGGTGCCAGGGTACACCCAAAGACCTCGGGTACTTTCCTGATTCAGACTACAGAAACTCAGAGTCTTCTAGGTGAAGTCAAAGATCGAATTTATTGGCTGCAACCAATTGACAAGTGTCCTAGAAGTACAACAGCACAATTTGTATGTTCTCAGGAGACTGTGTTTCAATGCAAAGTCAGGTTTCCTTATATACAGTTTTTTAAGCTTCAGGCAAACATTCTTGACATTTTGGTTGGTCATTCACATGTTTTCACTACAAAGGAAAAAACAGTGTCATGATGAAACCTCATATTTCATGTCATCCAACCCATAATAAATTACCCGGCAAGGCCTAGTATTTTACATCAGATAAGTGTGGACCCCCAATAAAAACGGGCACCTCCCCCTCGTAAAGTAAGAAGAAGAAAAGAGCAGGTGCAGGTGTGAGCAAGATTAGGCAGGGTGTGTGAGCGATAATAAGGGTTTTATGGCATGGTGTGCCTTGATGCTATCTGATTCGGCCACTGGGAGAGGGACTGACCAAACAGGTTTGGCCTGAGGCAATGGTTCCAGCTTGCCCAGGTCAGAGAAAAGTCAATCAAGGTGTACGTGTCCTTGGAATCAAATCTGACTGTATTATAAGCCTATGTGAGGGCAACTTTTAAAATGGCTGCCGTGTATAGAATGGGAGCCACGAGTGCAGGACGAAAATGGCGATTTCGAGGTGAAAACGCTGCTGGAATTGAGCGAAAATGCTCATGCTTAGTGTACTAGTCATTATCGGTCTTTTGATACTAAAATCGTACTGCTGTGGCAAAGTAAATTACATGGGTCCAGAATTTTTAGAACCACAAACCCTCCTTTTGCCCTTATATAGGTAATAAACCTATTCTCATGCTAATCTGAGTCCAGGTCTATGTTTATAAGGCCATGGAGATGTTGCTGGAGCAAAATTCTAGTACTTGGTAACTCTCTCTGGACAGGTCTCCTCGAACATGAAGTAGCACAAAAGGCCACATATGGCAGGACAAAATAAGGAATACCTCTATCTGCAGTAGGTGGCATAAGATCACACACCCAACAATTAGTGATGTTCACTACTAACTAGTGTTGATGCAGAAGCTGTACAAAAGAATTGCTTACAAATTCTGATCTTCTAACCTGCTCATGTTCAGGAAAAGGGTGAAAAGAGTGCAAAGAAACAATAGTAGGAAAAGATATAGGTTGGGAAGTGGGTGCAGAAGTCAATTGAGTAGAGAAAAACAATCCCACCCATAAATGACAACGTCATGTTTAACGACACTAGAAAACACGTTATTAAGAACATATAGACAACGGGAGAAAGTAGTGACCACTATTTACAAATGAAATAATAATTTTTCACAACCCTAACCAAAAAGCAAATCCTAAAATTATCTAGTAACATTTTTAGGGCTCCTCTGCATTTCAGTAATTTTTGTATGTTCAGGTGGAACAGTGGTGACTCTCATCAATGCTCTAAGGTGAAAAGGGGGTACTCTTTCCACAGAAAATGGACTTTATTCTGCTTTTACTAAACAGAATAGTACTTTAAAACAATGCCAGCAAAACAATCAGTCTCCTAACACCTAGTCTATACAATCACACGGAAACCTCTTGTGAAACCAACTATGCCCAGAGTCCGTTCAAAAAGCCTCTCTCGCAGCCTTCTATTGTCCATCAAATTTTCTTTTGTTGTTTTCTTTCGCATGGGCCTCTCAATTCAGGCCTCTTCGTGAGAAAAGTACTGCTTAGTTGGAGTGCCCTCCTGGCAAACACCCACAGCTCACTCGAAAGTCTCAATGTCTTAAAGCAATGCACCAGTGTCTCTCCTCTGTGGCAGATACTACAAACAATGTGCTCTTCATTGATCAAGGGCACAAATCATCTCGTGCAGACCCAAGCACCATTAATTGGGAAATAGCTCAAGCTCAGCAGCACTTTCAGACTCCAACACTCATTATTTAGTGTCAGAGGACGCTCAAGCTGCTCTTTCATGGGCACCAAAATATAGTGCCTTTTTCCAAACTTGAAATCTCCGGTGCACTGCCCTTCTTCCGTTGGAGCAAAGAAAAGGGGGTGTGTGGCCAAAACTCAGGCCAAGGGGCTCAAGGGATTGCACACTGTCAGAGGTTACCAGCACATGACAGGTAGAGAAATGAAACCTCAAAACAGCTCTGCCATCAACAACAGGAATCCTTCTCTTTAGCTCTTTTACACTGAAACTTTGGTTTTGTGATGTCCAACGGCGTCTGATGGAGCAAGTACGATACCATGCGCTGGCGATCGCTGTCCAGCTTTGCTACTTCCTGGGTGCTGAGACTGTAGGGCCAAGACGTCCGTCTTTCATCTGTAGCTGTCACTGATGGGAATTAGGCTTAAATCAATGTCCTGCAGGTTATTATGACTTGATACCCGCAGAATCTAGTGACGTAGGAAGTGTGCCACAGCTGTTAGTTTCCTTCAATTTAGTACAAAAACAGTTCATGGTTTTTAACAAGGGGACTGCAAGCAGGTGGTCTGCAATCTTCAAAGGAGTAGCCATACACCATGGGCATAAAATACAAAGCCAAAGGCAGAAGGGCAAAACAGGGTCTGTAGCATCTTTAATTCAGTTCTCTCCATTATTCTCTGCCATCTATAGCTACATGAGAATTCTATCTGAATGGATTTCCTCACACAGTGGCATTGTCTAATGGGGTAAACACATATTTGCCTCAATGATTAAGTCTAGGTGTTCCTCCTTACCTTAGAACATCTCAATAGAGAAATCACATGATACCGATTATCAGGGACATGTAGAAACCTTCCTTTAAAAACTGTGCATCAGGTGCACTATGCAATACACAGGCTAATAGTCAAATGTGCAAACAAAAAGACAAGAACTAGAGGGTCCTGATATTTGCATGATTAGGACACATCTGATCCCACAAAAAATTAAAGTAGCAGGAACAGAAGGGAACCGAAAACCAAATTAAAATAGACATTGAAAATTCGTCATGTTCAAAAAGGTAAACATAAGATATCTCCTATTGAGATGGAAAACTTGTCTTACTATAATATTGAGTCAGTTAACCAGTCTATCGCTACCCTGACAGTCAGGCTGGAAAACATTGAAGCAGGCAAATTCTTGAAAAACAGTCTGGTCATACCAAAGGGAATTATACATAACATGGGGGTCCCTGGTACATCACTGAAGTCTAGAAATGTGAACCTGAACAATACATCAATAATAATAAAAGGGCTGACTGGTGAAAGGAATTCGAAAAAGAGAAATGGGACTAGGACATAGCTAAAATCTCAATAACTAAGCATGGTGCGACATTGGTCAGGGGAAGTAACCAAAGAAAAAATCTATAGAAAGAACAAAAAAAATTATTTGGGTGATAGTCAGGCATGTGACACAACACCAAGAGTACGGGTGATACACAAAGGCCAAAGTTACACAAATTTTAACTCTACCGTTGGCGACTACACCATATACGGTACTCCTAGCTAATGTTTCAGTTCCTTCTTCAGGAAAAAATGAAAACCTGGTTTTCTTTTAAGGAACGAAAGCCATATGCTACTTAGGAAACAGAACATCATTAACTAATGTAATATAGAAATTAGGCCACCTTGAGTCACAGATCTATAATTTCATCCTTAGGTCCAATCAAGGATACATAAATGTAGGGCTGCCTGTTCCTTTAAGGGAAGGGGCAGTAACGTGACTAACTGCAGGTGACACACTTTGATCCTGTATATCTCTTTTTATTTTCCTTCAATACCATTATAGCCAAATAGACATTCACTGGTGAAGTGTTGTCTTTTATGTTCACAGCATGAAATATCATTGTCTGTGGAATTTAGTAACCAGAACAAGTTCAACCAACTGTTGCGTAGCGATGGGCATCGTCATGACCATCCCCTCACAACACACGGGAGCTTGTAATAGTATCAAAAGCAGCAACAAACATGCAAAAAAAAAATAAAAAAAATAATAAAAACGCACAAAACGTCAAGCCATCAGATATACTTGCTGTGTATCAAGCACAAAAAGCATAGACAAAACAATAGCATGTGTGAATAAGCGGTGACACACAACACCATGTCATGTACTTTATGCACTGTAAACCTGCAGCCCAAAACCCAATATTTGGGCCTGTTTAATTTGTCAGGTTTAAAATCCTTACCCTCCTTTTGACAGTAGATCACCAGGCAATGGAAATCTGCTGTCAAATATAACTTTACTGTTTCTCTTCTAACATACAGGACCAGCAAGAACAATTCATGATAGGACCAAATACATGAAAATAAATTTCCATTACTTAACTGTTACCCTCTTGTCAGTTACTTCGCAACATCAAGCCACCTTAGTTTTACCTTTCTAAAAGTAAAAATTGTTACACTGACACTCCATATTAATTTGGCACCTACAATTTCCACTGTGAAAAATAAGTCTTAATTGGCAAATCGTTCTCATTAAGGCATGTAGCATCCAAAATTTTAGAAAAGGGCTGCATCTTATTTTCTGTCTAAGACTTAATGCAACACTTCGTTTTCTGTCAAATAAAAGCAACTAGCAGGCATAATTTTATTTTTTTAGAGCGGAGACGCAAATGTATCAGTTCTGCAGAGCATTTAACATGATGTTGGGACTTTCGAAGAAACCCCTTTTTTTATATTTTCCCTTTGGAATTAAGTTCTTTAATTGTATTGATGTTCTTCTGGAGAAACCAGAAATCCCACTTTTAGAGGCCCGGTAGGGTCATTCTGCATTTCACAGAGACAAGGCCCTAATTTAAAAGGTCACAATAATTTAAAAGGTCACAAGTGTCAACATGACAGCCTCCTCCATTGTTTATGGGAAAACTAAAGATAGCATCTCAGCAGCATGACTTGAGCCAGCCTCTGTAGCTCTCCTAGCTTCTGCCACTCTGAATCTGTCAAAGACAGTAGGCCTTTCTATTTTCCTTCTAACCTGCAATAATTCACTCTATTTAAAAAAAAAAAAGATTCCTTTTTAGGCGCTAAAAAAATGTATCTCTATTTCCAGATTATTAAACTACATTTACTGTGAATAATTCACAAACCTTAATAACACACATACCAGTTGTTAGAATAAATGCTTGTTGCAATCCCATGCAATGGTACATATTTCATCAACCTCGAATGAATGAACGTCTCAGTAGGCCCAGCTGAAGTTAGAACCTTCAACCTTGATATTAAAACAAGCCTTTGTACTGGCACATTGACTCATTGAATCATAAGAAGGCACAACCTGCAAATATATATCAAACCTAAATGTATGCATTTACTGAAGCCTGAGACACTTTAAAAAGTACTCTGAATGAAAGAAAATGCAGTTTAAACAGTGCTTTTGCCCAAAATCGACTTTGATATTTTAGGCATTAAAAAATCAATATCCTACAATTTTCTTGCATAATATGCATTACCAGAATGTCTATTACACAATCCATGAGTCAGCCATTGAAAATATTAACTTATACTTTATAGAAATGAGCTTGTTTGCTCCTGCGCCAAGGGAAAATTGCACATACAAATGTCATTTTAGCGGTGCAACATAACTTAAATTAAATTGTAATGTTAGGAGGTCATAGTATAGGTATTAAGCTTTATAAATATTAAAAAACGATTTTGAAAGGCACTTATTTTTTAAATAATTTTTCCATAATTAATAATTTTCTTTAAACAAAAAAAAAAAAAAAAAAAAAAATATTCTTTTTTTTGTGATAATTCCACATATAAAAGCAAGCTGCATCCCTTGCCTATTATTTGGGATACATTAACTCACAAGCCTAAGCGCATAAGCCTAACTTGAAATGCGTCACATTTTTGCGCCACTTTCATTTAAAAGGAAGGTTATGCAAAATTCCACCCATGTTTAACTGGGAAAGTGCTGACTGAATTGAAAATAGATAATTTCGTTTTTTTGGGGGGGGGCCCTATTTATATCTATTGAATGTGTTTTCTAATTTATTAAGCATTTAACGGCAGTTTTATATATGTGCACAATTGCTCATTCTATAAATTAAAGAGCAACATATAGCTATGTTAGCACATCACATGGTTCATTTCTGGATTTTTTCTAAGTTTCTACTTAATATTAATTAACCAACATTTTACTTAACAAACTGTAAACATCAAGAAGACCCACAAACACACATTGAGCTCATTTCAGATATAAACAGAAAACACTCAGTACACACAATACAGCGCGCTTTAGCCATTTTTCATAAATAGCGCCGTCGCAATTTACTTACAGAACCGTTTGCAGATCCTAGTTGTAAGTCATATTTACAAGAAAAAAAAAAAGAAACTTTTCTCAATTATTTCCAAGAATAGCGGACCCATACTTTATTAAACGTGATGGGGCCCACTCCGTGCTTCACATATAGTTCATAGGTTGGAGTTCCAATCGGAGGAACCGGACATGAGTCCTCCAACCGGGAGTCCCTTTTACAACCAAGACAAAACAAATTTCCAAGTCTGCTAAGACCAGGCATCTTCGCTCACTAGTCTAGCTTCAAACTTCAAAGGATTATCGTTTACGATAGTCTCATGAATACACGAGTCCTTCGGCTTTGGTACTTGCAAGTTCCAAATCAAAGTGATCCCAAAGGGATACCAAACCAAATGTCCAATTAAGGACCAAACCAAGTGTCCAACTAAGGACCAAACCAAGTGTCCAACTAAGGACTGGGAGACGCTCCACTTATACTTAACTGAAAATATCAATGACGTCACCAGAAGACTCGTCTTATCGTTTCGCTCTACCAAAAATCAAGGGTCCAAATCAGGGCGATAGCCAGGGCAGCAGTCCTTCATAGCCGTCGGGAAGCGGGGAACCTCGCAACAAAGACTTTCGGACCACGTCGACATGCAGGGGTCGATGAAGTGGCGGCCTTCCTCCAGAATTTTCACATGAAGCTCCCCACGGACCTCAGGCTTGGACCGGTACCGCTGGTTTCGCCCCACGTTTGGGCGCCAACTGAGGTACTGGGTTTTTCAGAACCGGTACTGATCCGGTAACCCAGCGGTGCCAGGGTACACCCAAAGACCTCGGGTACTTTCCTGATTCAGACTACAGAAACTCAGAGTCTTCTAGGTGAAGTCAAAGATCGAATTTATTGGCTGCAACCAATTGACAAGTGTCCTAGAAGTACAACAGCACGATTTGTATGTTCTCAGGAGACTGTGTTTCAATGCAAAGTCAGGTTTCCTTATATACAGTTTTTTAAGCTTCAGGCAAACATTCTTGACATTTTGGTTGGTCATTCACATGTTTTCACTACAAAGGAAAAAACAGTGTCATGATGAAACCTCATATTTCATGTCATCCAACCCATAATAAATTACCCGGCAAGGCCTAGTATTTTACATCAGATAAGTGTGGACCCCCAATAAAAACGGGCACCTCCCCCTCGTAAAGTAAGAAGAAGAAAAGAGCAGGTGCAGGTGTGAGCAAGATTAGGCAGGGTGTGTGAGCGATAATAAGGGTTTTATGGCATGGTGTGCCTTGATGCTATCTGATTCGGCCACTGGGAGAGGGACTGACCAAACAGGTTTGGCCTGAGGCAATGATTCCAGCTTGCCCAGGTCAGAGAAAAGTCAATCAAGGTGTACGTGTCCTTGGAATCAAATCTGACTGTATTATAAGCCTTTGTGAGGGCAACTTTTAAAATGGCTGCCGTGTATAGAATGGGAGCCACGAGTGCAGGACGAAAATGGCGATTTCGAGGTGAAAACGCTGCTGGAATTGAGCGAAAATGCTCATGCTTAGTGTACTAGTCATTATCGGTCTTTTGATACTAAAATCGTACTGCTGTGGCAAAGTAAATTACATGGGTCCAGAATTTTTAGAACCACATCGTCAGGGCAGACAACACTCTAGACAAGATTTTTGAAAACATAGGCTGAGACATTCCAGATGACATGGCCACTGTTGTCTGGAATGAGCCACTTGCCAAAAAATGGAGGACTGACAGAACCTGCACTAGAGGGGGAATTCCTGTGGGTTGGCGGATACGGGACATCAGGGCTGGCTCCAGCTGGGCACACAGTTCATGTATAGTGGCTCGGTCAAGTCGGTATCGTAGTATGATATGGCGTTCTTCCATTGTCGACAGGTCCACCAGCGGTCGGTACACGCGAGGATTCATCCTTCTCCTCGCAAGTCCCAGCGGACGGTGCCTAGGAAGGACAACATGGAGCACAGAGTCAAGCAAATCACAGGTACGTTCACCACAGCATGCATAGCACACGATTATCTATTATGTATTGAAAGGCGTGTATGTGTGGCAATGCAAGGCCTGTGTGACGCAGTACAAATTATGCCATGTGGGCCCTTGAAATGGCGGCTGCCTGACCTGTGAAGTGGGACAATGGGATGTGAGGTCAATGCGCTGGCGTGGCACACCGTGGCGGTAGGCGGTCGAAGACCGCTATACGAAGTCGCATTGGCTAACATTGAAGCCTATGGGTTTCAGGAGCCAATGACGAGGTGCGTGACCGCCATTTTCTATCTGCTTAATCACTCGAGACCTGATCATCCACAGGAGAGGACCTATACTGCAAGTGCTGCTGTGACCTCGGTCTGCAAGTGACAATGGCTGCTGCGACTGGGGAAAGGGCCCCTGCCTTAACGTCTGAGGAGTTGGAGAAACTTGTGGATGGGGTCCTCCCCCAGTATGCGTTACTCTACGGTCCTCCAGACCAACAGGTAAGTACACTGGGTGCACATTGAATGGGCTATGCCTGTGTGGAGTGGGGTGGATGTAAGTTGGTGGGGTGGGGGGCGAATGAGGAGTGCAACGCATGACAGATGAGAGCATGTGCCATATGGCAAGGTTGGGGAGGGGGGGCCAATCGCATCTAACATGCAGAAAATTGATGAATTTTTCCTTCCCACCCTGTACATGTCAAATAGGTCAGCGCCCATCAGAAAGTGGACATTTGGCGTGCCATCGCCAAGGAAGTCCGGGCCCTGGGGGTCCACGTCAGACGGGGCACCCACTGCCACAAGAGGTGGGAGGACATCCGCCGCGGGACCAGGAAGACCGCCAAGTCACTGCTGGGGATGGCTTCCCAACCTAGGAGGGGTGCCAGTCATACCCTGACCCCCCTGATGTCCCGGATCCTGGCGGTGGCCTACCCTGATTTGGATGGGCGCTTGAGGACATCACAGCAGACACAAGGGGGTGAGTATCAGCACATTCTGCTATCTCTCTGCGCAGTGGAGGCGTCTGGGTGGGGGAGGAGGGTTGTGGGTGACATTAGGCCAGGGCGCTTTCTGTAGTGTAGTCCTCTCCTTTAGGCATGGCCCTGTGCTCCCGGCCCCCAACTCTGTAGGGTGACAAGTACAGCTATCGATGGTCCAGCATCACACATGTGCGCGTTTGTCGTCTCTAGACCTGTTGTCCTAGTCAGAAGTACTGAGTAGTGTACCCCGAATGCGCGGCTTAGTGCATGAGGCTCCTGTGTCTGTCCTCTCCGCCAACGGTGTTGACATTGCATGCACTCAACCTGGTCTTCGTTTTTCTCCCCCCACCCTTCTTCTTCATCTTCTTGTGCATGTGTGCATTAGCATCATCAGGCAGAGGAGAATTGGCATCGGAGCACGAGGGAGCTGCAAGTCACAAGGCCCCGGTGGGACCAGGAACAGACACCGAAGGCACCAGTGATCCGGAGGGCGAGGAGAGCACCACAACGGGGACCGGTGGTGACACCAGCGACAGCGACACGTCCTCGGATGGGAGCTCCCTAGCGGTGGCGGCAACATCCGGGCCCCCCGCCTCTCCAGGTACAGCCGCCACCCAGCGCACCAGCCCCGCCCTCCCAGCAGCCCCTCAGCCTACGCTCTGTGCCCGCTCGCCCAGGAAGGCGGGCGTCTCCTTCGCCCCAGGCACCTCAGCCCCTGCCCCTGTTACCCCTGCTGCCCTCAGTGAGGAGGTCATTGACCTCCTTCAGACCATCATTGTTGGGCAGACTACCCTTTTGAATGCCATCCAGGGAGAAGAAAGGGAGGTGCATCGGAGCAATGCCTACCTGGAGGGCATTCTTTCGGGTCAGGCTGCCCATTAACGATCGTTCAATGCTCTGGCCTCAGCACTGACGGCAGCCATTGTCCCTGTTTCCAGCCTCCCTCTTCTGACTGCCTCCACCCTGTCTCTGTCTCCTGTTCCTCAGCCTATCCCATCCACACCATCAGACCAGCCTGCACACACCTCAACACCCAAGGGCAGCTCATCCAGACACAAGCACCACAGAACCCACAAGCATTCACGCAAGCAACACCCAGATGCAGACATTCCAACAGTCACTACCACCTCTGTGTCCCCCTCCTCCTCGTCTCCCTCCTCCCTCCCTGTGACGTCTACACTCACACCTGCATGCACACCACCATCAGCCAGTGCTTCCATCACCAGCACACCCTCCAGTACAGTCCGCACACGTGCAGTCACCACCCCCACTACCATTTACACGTCCCCTGTGTCCTCTCCCACTGTGTCTGTCACCCCCTCTTCCAAGACACACAAACGCAGGCAGACACCCACCCAACAGCCATCCACCTCACGACAGCCTCCAGCACAAGCACCTGCACCCAAAGACAGCACACCTGACTCTCCTACAACCACATCCTCTTCCTCCACTCCCATCACCACTTCTCCTACCTTTTACCTTGGTCCTAAGAAAGTTTTCCTCGCTAATCTTGACCTCTTTCCCTCCACTGACCCACCCCCTCCATCTGCAAAGAGTCCCAAGAGCACCTCAGCCACCACCAGCCCAGCTTCGAGTGTCACTGTGGTGCATGGGTTCTGGAGTCCACCCTTTGCCAGCAGTGACACTTCAATCAGCAGCAAGGGGACAGCCAGCCCCCCACCAGGCAAGAGGACCAGGAAACTAAAGGGCCGCCGTGAGAGGACTGACACGGCTGCCCCCAAGGAGCAAAGTTCGCCCACTTCACCAGCCACAACATCTAGGGGAGGCAAGGGCCCGAGAGCCCCATCTAAGGAGCGAAAGGGCAGCAGGGCGGAGAAGTCAGCCAGCAGGAGCGCGGAGCAGGAGGGGCCCACAAGCCCCATCCCGGGTGTTAGGGAGAACACCAAAGGGCCCAGGACTCCGTCACCGAAGGGTCCAGCAACAGCACGGTCGGAGGGCGACTGAGCAGGGAGTCCAGGCCAGGTCTGGCTCCCTTGACTTACTGGACGAGCACCGCTGAACAGGGCCCCGCCGTGCAAAAGAGCACCGCTGAACAGGGCCCCGCCATGCAGAAGAGCACCGCTGAACAGGGCCCCGCCGTGCAGAAGAGCACCGCTGAAGAGGGCCCCGCCGTGCAGAAGAGCACCGCTGAAGAGGGCCCCGCCGTGCAGAAGAGCACCGCTGAAGAGGGCCCCGCCGTGCAGAAGAGCACCGCTGAACAGGGCCCCGCCGTGCAGAAGAGCACCGCTGAACAGGGCCCCGCCGTGCAGAAGAGCACCGCTGAACAGGGCCCCGCCGTGCAGAAGAGCACCGCTGAAGAGGGCCCCGTGTGCAGAAGAGCACCGCTGAAGAGGGCCCCGCCGTGCAGAAGAGCTCCGCTGAACAGGGTCCCGCCGTGCAGAAGAGCACCGCTGAACAGGGCCCCGCCGAGCAGAAAGGCACCGCTGAACAGGGCCCCGCCGTGCAGAAGAGCACCGCTGAACAGGGCCCCGCCGTGCAGAGGAGCACCGCTCCGCTGGGCCCCGCCGTCTCAAGCACCGCTCCGCTGGGCCCCGCCGTCTCAAGCACCGCTCCGCTGGGCCCTTCCTGTCAAGCACCGCTCCGCTGGGCCCTTCCTGTCAAGCACCGCTCCGCTGGGCCCCGTCGTCTCACGCACCGCTCCGCTGGGCCCTTCCTGTCAAGCACCGCTCCGCTGGGCCCTTCCTGTCAAGCACCGCTCCGCTGGGCCCTTCCTGTCAAGCACCGCTCCGCTGGGCCCCGCCGTCTCAAGCACCGCTCCGCTGGGCCCTTCCTGTCAAGCACCACTCCGCTGGGCCCTTCCTGTCAAGCACCGCTCCGCTGGGCCCGCCGTCTCAAGCACCGCTCCGCTGGGCCCTTCCTGTCAAGCACCGCTCCGCTGGGCCCCGCCGTCTCAAGCACCGCTCCGCTGGGCCCTTCCTGTCAAGCACCGCTCCGCTGGGCCCCGCCGTCTCAAGCACCGCTCCGCTGGGCCCCGCCGTCTCATGCACCGCTCCGCTGGGCCCCGCCGTCTCAAGCACCGCTCCGCTGGGCCCTTCCTGTCAAGCACCACTCCGCTGGGCCCTTCCTGTCAAGCACCGCTCCGCTGAGCCCCTCCGTCTCAAGCACCGCTCCGCTGGGCCCCGCCGTCTCAAGCACCGCTCCGCTGGGCCCTTCCTGTCAAGCACCGCTCCGCTGGGCCCTTCCGGTCAAGCACCGCTCCGCTGGGCCCCGCCGTCTCAAGCACCGCTCCGCTGGGCCCCGCCGTCTCAAGCACCGCTTCGCAGGGCCCTTCCTGTCAAGCACCGCTCCGCTGGGCCCCGCCGTCTCAAGCACCGCTCCGCTGGGCCCCGCCGTCTCAATCACCGCTCCGCTGGGCCCTTCCTGTCAAGCACCGCTCCGCTGGGCCCTTCCTGTCAAGCACCGCTCCGCTGGGCCCCGCCGTCTCATGCACCGCTCCGCTGGGCCCCGCCGTCTCAAGCACCGCTCCGCTGGGCCCTTCCTGTCAAGCACCGCTACGCTGAGCCCTTCCTGGCAAGCACTGCTCCGCTGGGCCCTTCCTGCTTGCACTGTTAACGGTTCACTGTGCCCACCATGCCTCCTCCTTGACCAGTGGAGACTGTAATCCACCTGATGGACTGTGGCTTTGCACTCCCCAGGATGGAACAGTGGGCAACCCACCAACTGTAGAGACTTGAGAGACTGTGGCTTTGCACTCCCCAGGATGGCACAGTAGGCATGGTGGCCCCTTTGTGGATCTGGCGTCGTGGACTCATGTGGCTGTGGTGCCCCCCCCTTCCCTTCCCCCTGAGGTGCCTGTAGTTTTTTCATCAGATGCCCCTGCAGTGTTCTCTCCAGAGGACTCAGGTCTCCTGTGTGGGCTTTGCCCTTGTGTTGTTACACTTTGGCCCACGGACACTTCGATTTTCGTTTGATGTGCAGGACTAATTGCCTCGGTTATCCATTGCACTGTGTATGGATTTGTTTTGATATTGATTATTTGGCTAGTTGACCATTACTTTTCAGAGCCTATTTTGTACATAAATTTTTATTCACTATTTAATTATGTCTTTGCATTTTTCTGGGGGGTTTGGGTGGTGTCACTGTGAGTTGTTGCTCTGCATTGGTGTGTACATAGTTTGGGGGGGTGGGGGTCGCATATGTGTGTGCCGTAAGCTTTCCTCCTCCCCCCTCCCGTGTGTCGTAGGTGCAGTACTCACCGTTGTCGTCTGCGCCGGCGTTCATACTCGTGGTAGATGAGCAGGTAGACGAGAGCAGGAAGGATGTTTAATTCGGGTTCCATGCTGTCCTCCTTCCTCGTGGAGTGCGTAGAGGTGAGCTTTATCCCGTTCGTAGTCTGTTTCCGCCGTGTTTTTATCGGCGGTGCTCCCGCCCCGGAAAAGGTGGCGGATTGGCCGGTCATAATAATGTGGGCGGTACATTGTCTGCCGCCTGTCTGTTGGCGGTGACCGCCGCGCTGTTTGTTTGTACCGCCGTGGCGGTCGGAGTGTTAATGTGGCGGGCTGTGTTGGTGGTTCCCGCTAGGGTCAGAATTCCATTTTTTGGACCGCCGGCCTGTTGGCGGGTTGGCCGCCGCTTTATCACCGACCGCCAGGGTTAGAATCACCCCCATAATATTTTCTTAGCACAACACTGAATGGCGGTTGTGTCATTGCAACACATACTGCCAATGTGTCCTGCAATGGTCATGTGGCCTCAATTGTTGCTATGCAATGCTGATGTAAAATTCCTATTGTGAGGACAGGATGTATGGCTTCAAATGAGGTCATGCATCAATGAGAGATTGCCTATTTAATTTGATCCAATGCATAATTCCCTTTCTTCAATGGTGGCAATTGTGGAACTCCCCCCCCCTGAATGGCACAGACTATTGAGGTTATACATAGTTTGTGAAACTCAGCTCTGGTTTCATCTAAGACTTGTTACCTACACAGGTATATTACCAACAGATTTGGATTTTGCTTTGTTTTGTTTTAATGAAATGGGTAACAAATTACCCCTTTGTCATTTCTAATTTTCATTTGCAAATAATTGTTCATAAGATCTGACAAAATGAGGTGGAAGCCAGACATGAAAAATGAAATGCCACAATAAATGCAAACACAGTCTTGCAATTTTAGTTGAAATAATTTATTTGCATGACACAACGGAACAGAAAGATGTATAAAAAAATAGAAAAAATGATATGAAAAGTAAAACTCGATCATGGTGTACAAAAGTATAGTCAAAAACAGTTTAGAGTCCAAGATAGAAAATTCAACTGAACTTAAAAAATGTAAATGTGTCCCTGAAATAGTCCAAAGAGTGAATGGTAGACACTGAAGGAAATTAGGATCTGTGTTTCTTGGTGGTCTCGCCATCCTCTCTTGATAGTATGTATGACCGTTCACAGGGACTAGGTGGGTGGAGCAGACTCCTCTTGTGGCAGGCCTCCCTGGCTGTGGATAGCATTGGTCCAGATGTAGAAGGACCCCAGAAAGCAGCATATGGTATGGGAAAAGCTCTGCACATATGATGGTAGATGTCAAAAAACATCCAGTCAGGAAGCTCATTTTGTCATTGTGATTACACATTTCCAACATGACCTTCTTCTGTTCCTCCTTGGTCTCCTAGAGCTCAGCAACAACCTGGTCCATTGTGTCTTGGGACTGTTGTCCTGCTCCCAAGAATCTGTCTATGGTGGTCTGGCTGATAAAGACACCAGTGGTCTCACTTCCCTGGCCACTGATTCCCATCCACAATGCCTACATCCACTACCCTGTACCCTCAAGCCAGTGTGCCTCATTCTACTCGGTCCAGGCAGAACTGGAGGTGGTGTTGTCTCAAAAGCAACCAGACTAGGGGTCACAAGATGGGTGACCCCACGTCCTCCACTTCCACAGGAACATCTGGACTTGCAAGAGTGGAGTCCTCACTGAAGGCTTTCTCCTGACCTAGAGTGGAGGTGTCTTCGGTGGCAGATGGTGGACTACTGGCCGTGGGGTTGGACTTTCGAAGGATGCAGAGAATATTTCATTATTATCTAGTTTGTCCATTATATGTGTCTTTATCTACAAAGGGAACAACAGAAAAATTTAAAACAGACTGATAGACTGATTAGATCTTTGTGTGATTTTCATTGTTTGACACATGCAGATGCCAGCTCCAGCGATGGCATGGTAGGGATATCCCGAAATGCAAAAGTGGTATTCCTGAATTGTACATTACATGTAGCAGCCATTCAACCCAAAACAGTGGCGAGTAGATTGGATCACTGGACCATTCCATTGCCTATTAGGCAACAAAACGTTAGATAAACTGTGCTATAATTTAATATTAAAATTGTCATTGGTCATCGTATGGACAGTGCACAGTATGAATTATATGAGCATTTATATCACTTCAGTGTTTCTATGAGAAGGTGTCAACATGGATGAGGAACACAAGTGCCATTTTCATCCATAGCATGACATGGTGACTGTCAAATGCACAAGTCTCTGAGATGTGTGCACATATGGAAGTAAAGGAAGGTGGAGCAATATTACATTACACTATTGTTTTTTCAGATACAAGAACAGGGCATCATGGTAGTTGTAGTCATCTGTTGACACCATATACAATGCTTGTTTAAAAAGTGAGTTACACATATTTATTTCATAGACAATGGTGGAGATGAACACACATTTACAACATGTACACACACAAATATGGGTATGATATGAATAGGTGAAAATGGCACTTACAAACACTATACATTCCTGTGCAAATGGATGGTGTTTTGGACCTCTTTATGGGAGAACACCAACATACATTGATTAAAAGCAAGGGAATGAACAAATGAAAAGAATCATCCATGGGAAACAACATACATTCTTACTAAACATATTGCATATTGTTAAAAAGAGAGATATAGCCATGAAGCTAGTAGTTGATATGAAACAATATATTTTGTGGATTGAAGTTTAGATGTATATTATTTGCTAAACATGCTAAACATCTAACTTAAGTGCACAACTCCATTTGTGATTGTTGAGACATTGTTAAGTACAACTTATCAGATTCCACTCCACCAATGAAGATTCTAGTCAAGCCTTCAGGATGTAGCATATGCAAGACCTTCTTCTCCCACGAAAAGGGTTGTAATGGAAAGCGCAGAGAACCAGTAACCATCTTCTAGGCCTCCAGGTGACACTCGGAGGCCATAAAATGAACTCTCCCCCGGAGGTTATTTCTCTGCTACCTAATCTCACCCTGTGTGCACAGGTTGTTAGATACAGCATTCATTCTGTCAACTATTCTGGACTACATCTGCCTTTTCTGAGATATGGTTGTATTTTTGACTTGTGCCCTAAACAATTGTGCCTGTACTCTAATGATTTCATCCACCATGACAGTCAGTTCTTCCTCTGTGAAATGAAGATTTCTCCTCCTAGTGGCAAAAAAATGAGGGATACTGTGAGAAAATAAAATTAACAAAAAACAGAGAAAGAGAGGAGCACAAAAAACATGCCGCCTGTGTTGTGAATTTGGCTGACTGTCTGATCTTCTGCAGTGTAATAGCAAAGGGTCATGGTCTGTGTTTTATAGTTTGTTTTACAGCTTTTCACAATTGTCCAATATACAACCTGTGTGGACTACTAGCCTCCAAACAATGGCCACAGCCATAGTACTGTAGTGAAAGGTCCTGCAACGGACTCCCGCCACCATGGGCCCCCTGCTGAAACACCATCAGCATGATTGTGTGATATAAATAGGCTATGCTATAGATCCCGCTGTCAAGATGGCAACGAAGGACCTACTCATCAACATTGTAGTCCACTGCGTCGGCTGCCGGATACAGCTTGCACGACAGAGTGAACTCTGCTGTTGCAGTCTTTGGCTCAGCTGCAATGTATCTAAATACAGCAGTCTTAACACTATCGACTTGATGGTCTTTTCAAGCCCAACGCCAACACGGCTTGGCAGTAACACTGTCAACATCGAAATCAGCCCCTAAGTTTGTAGGAATGAGTGAGTGCAGACATGTGTTTTTGTTTCAGCATGTTTGGAAATTTATGTTGAATTGACAAGACCCTGCAATTCCAGGAGTTTATTTCACTTGTGTGAAGAATGCTTATTTTAGATTGCCAAAAGGATGGTATGATACATCCTATTTAGGAGTAGTTTTTCCAAAGATCTAGGTTGTGGAACATTTTGATGATCCCATGTGGGATGAGAAGTCAAATGCCCGAGTCAATAAAGGTGCCAGTACTTCAGAGGTTAGAGGAGATAGTTGTGGGACAATTAGTCCATCTAGGAGTAATCCTAAACAAATTGAAGATAAGGATCTTATCAGCCATTGCAGATAAGTTGTCTACAGATACAGCAGTTGCCTTCTTGCTAGTTGACACAGAAATGGTTGCCATGAGGTCAATGTGTTTGCAAAATTATCTTTCCTTAGATAGCCACCATGTGAAAGAGGGGGGAGTTTACAAGATGCTAAAAGATCAACAACATTGCACTTTTACACCTGAAAACAGTAAGGAGCTAAGGAAGTACATGAAGAATATAATTGACGTGAAAGAAGTTTTGAAGAAGTTAGAAGCAAAAGGCGCCTGGGAGTGTTTTTTCAACAACTGGAAAATGGTTTGGAAACCTATGTATTGAAATTATTGGCAGTATCCTGAGACCTTTGCCGATAATAGCTTAGTGTGCCTTAGTTCTGTTTGGTTCTTTCAAGTTGTGCAAGAAAATTAAAGTGAAGAGAGCAGAGAAAGGGGGAAGAAAAGAGGATTTTGAGCTTGAGAACAGGCAAAATATCTGTTAAAGTGATATTAGGCAGTTAGTTAGAGGAGTCCAGAAGACCTTACCTTGTATGACCTCAAAGATTTTGATCTGTCTCATTGGTAAGAGAGATTGTAATCTGATGTGATACCTGTGATAGCTTGATTCACCAGCAGAGGGGGGATTGATGAAGTTGAAATAGTATGTGGTATAACTCCCAAAATACAAGTGTGATCAAATAATTTGATTCTGATTCCTCATGATGTTAATGAATAGTTTTCACTAAAACAATAATGAATTTCTAGAAAAAAAGATTTTAAATGTTACATGTTAATTTTACAAATGTTAGTTCCACTTTATAGTTACTGTCATGTATTAACAAGGTAATTTGCTGTTGCATTTTATTGTAAAGTGAACAGTTACAATGTTTGTTAATGACAGCATTGCAATGATGTAGTTATATGTATTTTCTTAAATGAATAAAGTCTGCATTGCTAATTCCATTTGCTTCTGTTTAGCCCTATTGATTTGCTAGGCTGGGAACATGTCATTTCTTTTCAGATGTTGTTCTCATAAAATGTTACTTTGGAAATAGATGCCCTATTATTTTATGCATAGATAGCCTGAGAAAGTAACCTTTATGTCAATACATCAAGAAATTGTGAACATGGACATGTATTCAATTGTTTTAAATGATACAGGAGACAAAATATGGATGCCTTTTCAATGTTGGTAATGGGAATCTTTCCTAATGTTGCAGATAACTGTTTATGATGGACTATGATTGGACAATTGCACCTTCCGTTCCATGTGGTGTGATTGATGGAGCAATCATTGTTCACTTTAGACTCAAATTTACCTTTCCCCATATGGATTCGGTGAACTCTTTCCTTGGACTTTGAGAGGTACAGACATCTTTGCCTTTGTCCTTGATGTTGAGCTGAGAAGACTTATTATTTTGACCCATGAGAAGACTTTTGTGACATGCTGACACCTTTCCTTCCATTTTTACTTACTTTTTGCTGACTTCAGCCAGTCTTGTCTGCTCAGATGTCATTTTTCCACATTATTTTGTCCTCTATTTCCTTTTTACCTCTTGTCCCCACGTCTTGTAGCCCAGCACCCAGAGAAATTGCAGACTCTGTACCATTAAGGGCTCCCCATTGTTTAGAGAACTAATTAGATAAATTGACACTTATACAAATGCTTGGAAGTACTCATCAACGTATATTTTCAGAACATCTGGTGTTTATGTTTTATATTGCATTGATAGAATGCTCAGTCAGTTGGATGATAGTTAATCTGGATTGCTCCAAAGACTAGAACATCCAATGGTAATTTTGTATCTTTATAGTCTTGTTTTGAGAATTGTCTACATTAACCTGAGTCTGAGCTTGAAATAAAACCCTTTAACTTTATCTAAGACTTGGGTTTCCCTTGTGTTGCTATATTGGTCATACTGTAAATTTAAATGTTGATTGTGCCATTTTTTTTTTACCCCATTGCTAAGGCGAAAAGATCTACTGATCTTGTTTAGAGCATACATGAAATGCGGCAGCAACATGCAAAGCATGGCAAAGGCTGGTCATATTTGGGGGTTACTACTATTGTAGCCACATTTGATTCTGGTAGGAAGCGGCCCACTCCACCTCCCTCTAGTTACATAATGAGCGGATGGAGGCATAGAGCATCCTGGTAGTCAGTATAATATTCCAGGGTGTATCCCTCCTGCTCCAGGGTTTTCTCAAGCTGAGGCTCAGTTATACCAAATTGTATTTCCTCCATGGTGATGGACGCATCGAGGTCTTACCAACCTTGGAAGAAGAGTAGAGGGAGTGGAATGTCTGCCAGGATGGTTTGATATTGTTCATGGGACAGGGTGAGGGTGAGCCACATATAGCACCTGGTAGTACTCGGCGAACACCATCGCTATCGCTTCCATGTCATTGTGCAGGATCCCAGCTTGATCAAGGTTTTCTGGAATTGCCCGGGCAGCCACTCCTTGCGTTGCTAACCCATAGAGTAATTTACCTGATTTGCTGCCCATCTCATAGACCAGCTGAGTGGAGGCCCTCCAGAACTGCCTGGCCTCCTCTATGGCAGTTTGTCTAAAGGCAGAGCTTGCTAGTTCCAACTGGAGCCTGAGGGTCTCAGAGAGTTTGAGCTCAAGCTGTGATTCAGCTTAACTATACGGCATTCCAAGTCAAACATGCAATGTTGCTTGTCTTTCTCAAGTCACATAACATACCCTTTATTGATTCCTCATGTTGCAGCCTTCCCAGCAGCTTAAAGCAGGGTTGCAGAGACAACAGACCCATGTTTAGCTGCCAAGTAGGCCTGTAGTTCTGTGTCTAGGAAACATTGTGCTTTTCTGATGTTTGTAAAATCAGGCATTGAGCCGACACACAGGGCACTGTGGACGCATTAACCTACCAATTTGTACTTCAGTGCTTCTTAATTCTTGTGTCTCTGTTTTAAATTTTTGATTTGAATAATTAAAAATATGTTTTGAGCATTTAACTCAGGAGCGCTGTTTATCAAATATTACAATTAAAAACTATGTAACAATGGAAAGAGTGAATAACAATATGAACCAGTGGCTTTTTTTACATACTTTTAACTGAAAAACATATGCTCATTTGTCTATAAAAGAAAGCTTATTTTTGAAGTAAGTAGGTCATAAATGGTAAATTCTCATGTATGATCAACTTTTCTAACAGAAATGAAAGCAAAATGAAAGACATGTTCTTAAAGCCACCAACACATTACCTTCAAAACATGAGGAGCAATTCCATCTTGTGAAGTCATCAGCTATTGATTGTTACTCATCCTCAAATCATTAGGAATAATCACAAATTGTGAAGAAATGACCTACACATATTCAAGCCAAGTTATCAGGAACAATCTTATCTCCTGAAGCAATCAGATACTAATTGATATAAACTGGGTTACTGGTTGGCAGAAGTATGTACCCTGTCTAAGATGGAACCACAGTCCTAGTCAGGGTAAGTCACCACACACCCTACATTAACCTGTGCTCCACCTCCCCCGGTAGCTTAGCACGGAGTAAGCAGGCTTAACTAAAGAGGCAATGTGTTACGTGTTTGTACTACACCTCAAAAAGTAAAACAGCAGAAAAAACACACGAAAAGATACCACATCTGGTTGGAAAAATAGAGCTTAAGTTAATGACAAAACAAAACCAAAATGACAAAAATCCAAGAAGTAGGACTTGAGATATGATTTGTTAAAGATAAACTGAAATGTAGTGCTTAAAAGTATAAAGCACCATCTGTAGCTATATAGCCACGCTGGACCGGATCAAATCTGAAAAGTCAGACCGACCGCAATGAATCACGGGTCAGCTCCAGAGACCAGCCTTGGCCTGCTGAAAAGTACGTTAATTGTGTCAACATTGAGGTAGATAGGAGGAGCAGGGTAAGAAATGCATTGTTCCTTCAGATATAGATGAAGCGTCGGTTCCGGGCAGTACAAAGTTAGAGATGCGTCGGAAATGGAGGTGATGTACCATGCTGTCAGCAATGCAATGTTCCCGATCCTCGGAGCAACGGTGATGCATTGGTCCCAATAAAGATGCGCTGGTTCCAAGCGATGCAACAGTGTAGATGCAATGGTTTTGGATTCGAGCAGTACTTTATAACCACTTCCGAGGGCCTAGGACTGGATTGGTACCACCTGGTAGAACAAGACTCACAGATGGAAGAGTCCAGATGTCATAGGTGATGGGTTGGAAGTTTTTTATTTCACTGAGACTTCAGATGAACAGGGGGTAAGCTAGCATTTTCCTAATTGTAACACTAAATCTGACTTTACCAATAAAGAGGATTTATCTTTACAATTTATCATTACAATTCCATAGGCACTAAACATGGCAGATCTACCCATTACAAGTCAGGAATTACAGCATATTAAATGTAATAAAGAATCCCCAATGTTATCCTATGGGAGGGGTGGGCCATGTCCTACCTTCTAATTGCACTGCACCCTGCCCTATGGCCCACATATTTGAGGTGACACACATGTAATAAGAGAAGAGTTTAAGGGTTGGGAAGGAGTTGTAAATGCCAAGTTGACATGGCAGTATAACACTGCATTCAGGCTACAATGGGAGGCCCGGGACATGTTTTAAAGTGCCACTTAAGTGGGTGGCACAAGCCGTGCTGCAGGGGCGCTAGTAGCATTTAATTTACAGGCCCTGGGCACATGTATTGCTCTTTACTAGGGATGTACAATTAAATTAAATTGGCCAATTAGGTATATACCAATCAAACCATGTTTTAGGGAGAAAGCACATTGTTTTGCTTCACTAATGACCGAGCTGAAACACTTATGCACTGACAGAAATCTCTGGAATGTACTTCTTAGTCCAAAGAAGGCATTTATTATTTGACTACGCAAGGTTCCTAAAACGAGATTAGCATGCTGAAAACACACGTTTAAAAATGGTCATAGCAATGAAATGAAAACATGTACAAATGATTCTCCACTGCATTATCCACAGCAAATATATGTATCTATATTATAATGCGAAGCAAATAATGAATTAAAAAATATACATCACCGTGAGGCAAGGGAAACACTGCTTCATCTCCCTCCTGTTCAGCATCAGATCGCCAGATCTAAGAATTGATCGAGGAAAGAGAGATAAATTATCTTCACGGGAAGGATGACACACTCCAGCATCCTGGATATGCCTGAGATCTGCAAACACTCTCTTTTTCCGGTCCATCTGTTCTTGGCCTTTTATAGTTTGAACAAACAAGAGAGGAAATGTCTAGAACCTCCCTCTCCCTGCAGAAGTTTATTCATTCCAAGAATGCTGATTGCTTTATGCCAGCTTTGAAAATAACACGTCGGGACTTGTCCACAATCCCAAGGTGCCAATTAAAAACAAGAGCATTCCCTGCCGTACATTCTTATCAGCCTAGGCCCTTGGTAGGAAAGAACACAAAAAATAAAAACGTGTACATTGTGCAATGTGGAAAACTACTTGCAGCTTTTAACGTGGCAGTGGCTAATGCTAAAATAAAGTCAATAGGTAAAATGAATCTGGTACTCACTAATGTGACAGTGTGCTGCTAGGCTAAGTGCAACATGGAGTCAATGGACAAAACTCAGATATCATTACACACATGCACTTTAGCACTGGTCAGCAGTGGTATAGTGCTCTGAGTCATAAATAAATCAGCAACAAATGAGACAAGCAGGCAAAATGTATGGGGAAGACCATCCTAAGACTGCCAGGTCGCACACTGATTATCAAGCCATCCTCAAAGCATCAGGCACAATTGATGAGTTCAAGAAAGTCCTGATATCTGAATGGATAATGGCTTATAGGTGTTGGAAATAGCATTCAATAGCTCTCAAATGCTTCATATGTAATCCTGTTTCACAAGGGAGACTGGGTTAGATTAAGCCTATTACTTTCTGAACTATTGCAAAATGGTTAGAATAAGACTAATACTTTCTGAAATATAGCAAAATGCTCCCTAGGGCTTGAAAGCCACAAGTATCAAGGCATACATTATGCTTAGAACATTCCCCAATTATACAGTCCAAAATGAATCACTTCATAAGTAACATCATGTCTAGAGCAAATTAACAGCTTTGTACATACCTATTGTCCTTGTCATTTCAAGTGGTAGGCTACTATTATTTACTATTCTTACTGCCTACAAAATTTGTAACACATCCATACTGCTATATAATGCCTGCTACCTTCCCTTGAATAGATCAGATAATACTATCTTCTGAGTATCTGCTGTGAACTCTTTTCAGCTCCAATGACTGTCTTTTTTTTAGGTGTCTTCTTTATGCATATTTAGGACTTTAATTTGTACTTCAGATAATTTCCCATTACTAATGTATGAAAATATGAGGCAGAAAAAACAATCCTTTGAAGATTCTTTCTGGAAAGTTTAAGAATGCAAAGACAGATTTGACAGTAGGTGCTGGATTTACTAACTAAAGTAGTATTAGGAAGATTAAGGCTCGCCACTTATGGCCAGTGTTGACTGGTGCCGTTTGAAAATGGCGGAACATAAAAGGCATGCTTGAGAATTATGTTGCAAGAGAGGGAAGCCCTATGGGCAAAATGGAGGTTTGAGAGGCTTCTCCGCCAACACAATTTTGAAAAAAGGGGTAGCAAGTGGTGCTTCTTAAAGTACATTTTAGAGAGCAGGGGGTGTACGAAGCAATTGTGAACATATAGGCTTGAAATATTTAAACACAATAAAAACTGTTCCATATCTTACTACACTAAATATGTTCTACAATTAGTGTAGCGGGCAAAACTAAGATTTCATTTTCACTTAATTTTCATTGCTCGTCCACTCTATTCTGTCTGTATGCAGACACAACAGCATGGGCAAAATCTTTCTTCCACCCATGGCATCCATTTAGCCTATCTGTGCCTGGGCTGGAAGAAACCTCCAGTGGGCCTTTCACAGATAATATACTTTGCTGGGACCTTGCTCTGCCTCTTAGCAACACCTGCAGTCAAAGAGAAAGCCTCTGATTGAAGTTGCATTTGTAATAAAAAAGCACACAATGCACCATGCAGAGAGCAAGCGTCTGCCTGTAGACAGATTACAGGAATAGCGATCTCATTTATTTGTAACTTCAGAAAGCCAAATACTAGAATACATTTCCATCTATGCCCACAGTGTCTACGCATGCCTTCATTTCATTCTACTGTCACTCTCGGGTTCGTAAGTGCAGCATTTAAGGGCCTAGTACCTGGTGAGGGTGATGCTGGATCCGGCATCCATGCTTACTGTACTCACGCTGTGGGAGTGTGGGTGGGCCCACATGGAGAACGCATTATTAGTGAAAGGGACAAGCCCATGAGTTTATTGGATTCCATTAGAGGAATCACTACACCTACCCTTGAAGCCAGCTCGACCGTAGCCCATAAAAATCATATATGAAAATGAGATGCTACAAAAAAAAGTGGTAAGCTGCGACAGGAACTATCCTATAACCATATGCTGTAGGAGCACACACACAACTGAGTCATTAATTATACCAACGCATAGAAACGTGAATTACATGGGATTACAGCTCCTCTGGGTAGCAGCTTCACTCTAAATTCAACGATGCTTGCTCTCACACATGGTAGATCATCCACTGTGATGGTATTTGCATCCAGTCATTTTTTTAAAGCCCCAATCTTTGTTGTGTCAACTTGTCAGGGGTCAAAGGGAAGAGTGGGCATGACTTACAAAATCAGTCTGCTAGTTTTAGACTTGTCTCATTTCAATTTCATTTCAAATTACCAGCTGTGGCTGGAGCCCACAATAGGCAAACTGCCGCTCTTCATAAACCATGACAAGCACTGGTCAAATGTGTGTGATCCCTCATAAGGGCACGCCAGCTGCCTGCATTAACTACCTGTAGCAGCTCTGCAGGACTAAGTGATCTTGAGAGCCACACAGCCATCAGGGAATATACATACAAAAAAGATAGCTTAACATCCACAGACAGCTCTCCTGATATTAAAATTCTATAATTCAAACGTACTGGTGTGCCAATATAAAGATCCTATGACTTCCTCAACTAATGCGTTAACAATTACCAGGACTGACACAATCAGTGAACGTTTGCAGGTACCAACCCAACCTCAATTCTCAGTTATTATTCTGGCTACATGACTGAATCCCGCTTTACACCCCCACACTAAACACTTGCCAACTCCGAGCTACCTTCTTTGGCCCGTCCTTTATCCAATTCCTGTTATGCATAATATGCAAACAATAATTATATATATTTACTTTTTATTTAAAAAAATTGTGTGCTACCTACATTTTGCTCAGGGTTAAAGTGTCACTGGACTGTGATTCGACTCCAATCTTCATGACAATGATGATTATTGATCACATGAGGCTCTACTGGAGCCTTCCTGACCACAGCTGCATGCGTTAAAGCCACAGTTATGGCCTGACTCTTCTGACTGCCTTGTTCGCTAAGAGGGGAGAGAAGGAGAGAAAGGCTGGCTGAGCAGCCCTCTCAGCCAATCCAGGTGCTGCCCGCTTGCTGTTACATAGTATGGGAGCAGCACTGGGATTGGCTTGAGCAGGCAAACTCACTTGTCACTAGGAGACTGGGGGATTGGCTGCCTTGAGCAACTCCCACTCACTAATGTGCAGTAGAGTGAATCCTTTAGTGTGCATTTCACACTGGCTGGAGAAAGGCACCCGTCCAACCTGCCATGCACACTTTGTGGCCCAGGTGTTGTATGCTTGCTGCTACCCATGTCCATGTGTATTATCAATGAAGACCTAACCCCTTCAGAGCCGCCGCAGAACCCGCAGCTGAAGGCTGACACTGGCTAATGCTAATTGAGTAAAACTGTTACAACTCTGCAGGTTTCCTAAGAGGTATAATATTAAGTGTAATATGCACATGCAATAGGGGGTTGAGGGGCCAAATTATCAGTGGGCAACGCCCTAAAGCAGGATTTTGGCATGCAATTCAGTTTTAGTGATGTTGTCTGGGTCGCACACTACATGATTATTCCTTATCTAGAGCCAATTTCATATTATATCAATTTCTGTGGTATCCTACTTGGCACAATGGTATTGTGTTGTAATTTCAAGTCATGTCTTTAGTATGCTAATTAGATATTTTCGCATCTGAAAGTCGTACCTCTTTTGTCCCACAGAATGTTGACAAATATGCAGTAGGAGCTCTAAGAAGGTTAATTACAAAGATCTTGGAAAGTGCCATTTCCCATAGCCGTGGGCCTGATTTAGAATTTGGTGCATGGTGTTACTCCATCACAAACATGACGGATATCCCATCTGCCCTATTATGATTTCATTATAGCCTCTGGAAATCATAATACAGCATATGGGATTACTGTAACATTTGTGAAGGAATAACCCATCCCAGAGTTTCTAAATCCACTAAATGTAAACAGGTTGCTAAGGTACACAGCACACACAATTTTCCAATTGTTATAAGTCAACATTCTTTATCTTTTAAATGTCTGAAATGTATTTGGTCACACCGCCATGTTCAAATTTCAAAATACTAACCGTAATAATAAGCTTTTTCAGCATTTCTATTCTTGGTATCCTTAATTGCTTCACATTTCTTACCTGTAGTATACTTTCTAAATCATTTCCTTCCTTGCCCCTTTTCAGTGCATGGCCATTTGCATGTCCTTTTTTAGGTTGAAACACACATACAGTGGGCTTACCAAGAAAACAGAGGGGCGTTCAGCCTGACCATTGTTTATCATTGGTTATTTTTACTGGCTCTCTTGATTGCCCACTTCTTATTCAAAAGTTTCCCTTGCCCATCTTCTGCCTGTCTGGAGTACCACCAATTTGTGTCCTGCCACTATTTCCTTTTTGGGAACTCCTTTTTCCTTTTGTCTTAGGCACTCCACAATAATGCAGCTGTCTTGCTGGTGTTTATTGGTGTGCAAACATTATTAATAAAAATGGTAACATTAACAAATAATGAAATAACATGTATTCAGTTAAAATGAAAATGTTTGTTTTTGAAAATATGATCACTCTGGTGTCAGCCGCAATGTGGTTCGACAAAATAATAAATAACTGTCTAATGATAATGTATTTTGTTTATTCATAATGAAATGTACTGAAAAATGAATTTTAATGTACTAAAATGATTGATAGTTTAAATATTACAAAATGTTTTATTTTTCATGTTTTAGCATTGGCTTAAAAAAAGGCCTCACATTTTAGTAATTTTCCAGAGGCAATGTTTAAAATCTTAACTCTGCAAATGTTTCTCCAAGCATCCTGTGTGACTTGCTCACTGTGGAAAAGTTATGTTCTTGTGTTGTAACATTTGTCTGTCTTCTTGGGATGAGATAAAGAGTACCCAGGAACAATAGTCTTCAGTGTTCGTATGTAACTTGCAACCATTGTATTCTACTGTGGAAACTGGTGACTGCAATGAGAAAAGATGAGGCAACTGTGGATGGAGGAAATGAAGAATAGATACTTCTGGAACATGGAGAAAAGCTAATTGGCTCTGACCTTAACCACCCCATAGACTGACCAAAAGAAACTTAGTTAGTTTCATTCTAGGGATTTAATATAGCAAACTAGGGGAATTTAGGGCAGATTCCCTTTTACTAAGCTAGCAACATGGTGTGTTCCTATTTTCTTAGCTTGTTGTCTATGATTCTGTCAGTTCAGATGCATTAAGGCCAAACATTACTGAACAGTTCCCTATTATGTCATTGCCCAATGAAGAAGACCAGAAGATGCTCCACTGATGAAGATATTGCTGCTTGCTGATCTATTTAGGAGAGGTGTGATCAAATGTACATTTGTCTTTCTTGCAGATTTTTATGTTTTGTCTTTTCAGAAACCCAACCACTATTTTTGGTTAGTGCCATAGTCAGATGTTTCCCATATTCACATTTGTCTTCTTTTCTTTTTGCATGAAGCCCAGACATGTTTATTGAGTTAGGGTAATAATCAGGATGCTACAATCTAAATTCTACAGTTTCATATAAATTGGTTCCAGACATTGGCGGTAAATCCCACTTACTGCCATGCCAACTGCTGCCAACATACCGCCGCCGCGGCAGATTTCTGCTACCCATATTGTGACACACAAACACCAACCTGTCAATATTCAGCCACACACAAACGTCCGCCACACCAAAAGTCACTGATAAAGTGGCAGTATGAAAACCCACACCGTTACGGCAACAGAACAATGCCCACAACATTATGACCCACAAATCATCACAGCAGACATTCAACCGTGGCAAATCATTGGCGGTAAATACCGCGGCGCTTAAAATACACACACTTAAACAAAACAACACAACATTGGTCCATGCAAACTACACACATGACACACATACACACACCAGACCCACACCCAAACCACTATAAAACCCACATTACCCACAAACCCTTATGGCTACAAACAATTGGCACAAGTCTGACACCACGACCACAGACAAGACCACAGCCACACACCACCATCACCTATATACCACCCACGTAACTCACATCACACACCCCAACACATCACCCTATACACCCTCACCCACACCACTCACACTACACCCATGGCACCACAATGACACCCCAGGTTTTCTGAGGAGGAGCTAAGGGTCATGGTGGAGGAAATCATCCAGGTAGAGCCACAGCTATTTGGATCACAGGTTCAGCAAATATCCATTGCTAGAAAGATGGAGCTATGGCGGAGGATCGTGGACAGGGTCAACGCCATGGGACAGCACCCCAGAACATGGGATGACATCAGAAAGAGGTGGAACGACCTATGGGGGAAGGTGTGTTCCATTGCAGGAAGATACCAACTGGCTGTACAGAGGATTGGCGGTGGACCCCTAGCTCCTCACCCACAACTAACAACATCGAAGGAGCAAGTCTTGGCAATCATGCATCCTGAGGGCCTGGCAGGAGTAGGAGGAGGACTGGACTGTGGTAAGTCAACTCTCTATTACTAGCACCCCCCTACCTGCATCCCATCACATACCCCCAACCTTACCCTCAGTCCCATCACTCCACTACCTCCCACACACCCCACCATCACAACCCACTCATCCCAATGCCAAGCCCTACATGTATTACCAATGCATGGACACCACTCACAGTACTGCAAGGACAGCTATCACCACAGCATGCACACTAGAGAGAATCACCTAGCCCACCAAATAACAGCTCACACAAGGCAAAGCTACCAGGGCAATAACCATAGAGGGCAACACACTCGTGCACAATATGTCACTGCATTTACATCCCCACAGGTATCCCAGCCAATGTCACCGGAGAAGATGTGCCAGCAACATCCATTCCCCCCCCCCCCCCCGGAAGAGGCGCACATTGATGACAGCAGCTCTGGTCGCCTGGATTACAATGACCAACCTGGCCCATCAGCGACCTCCCGACAGTCGGATACCCAGGCACACACGCACACCACCACAGAGCCTCCCCCCTCAGAAACACCACCACAGCATCCACCCAGCAGGTCCATACCTCTGTTTCCAGGACACTTCAATCAGCAGTGTGTCCACTACTACAGGGACCCCAGGACATCCCACAAACCCAAGGCAATCAGGGACCTGGGGTCAGTGGCAGTGGGCACACGGTTCAGGGGACAGAGGCACAGGACAAAAGGGAAGCTGGGAGGACTACTGTGTGACAGGGGGAGGACAGGCCCAGGGAACCGACCCTCCAGGAGGCACTCACTGTGATCCTGGGAGCATACCAACAATCCAAGTATACGCTGGGCCCGATCATGGACAAGTTGCAGGGGAACATGTGGCTGCAGGAGGGACAGTACCTGGGGATCAGGGAGGACTTAAAGGCCATCAATACCACCTTGATCTCCATTGCAGGGGGCTGGCTGACCTGTCAAACACTATGAGTGAGGCAGTGGCACAACAGCAGGCCCCTGACACTAGCCACACTACTGAACAGCCCTCCACCCCCGCTGCAGCTAGTGGTCAGGAGGCCCCGCCATAGTACCAACAGGCCACCAGCACCCCTCCCCCTGTAGAAGGAGAACCACTACACAAACGTTCCCTCTGATCCAGGCAGAAGCTAGAGACTATTGCCAAGACCCCGCCAGGAAATAAGACCCTCCTGAATGTCACCGGTGTGTCCCACTCTGCCACCCTGTCCACCTTGAACTGCCATTGCTCTCCTTCCTATGCCCCCTTGGACAATGCACCTGTTCTACCAATAGACTGGGCTCTAACTTGGACTTTCCTCCATCATCACCCCAGCCCAATGCACTTGCCCTCTACTCCTTAGCATTTAAATAAACACCCTTTGAAAAAATACAAGTATGGTGTATGTCAAATCATTAAAAAAATTATTTGATTTACAAGATTCAAACATTGCAATTCAACTGTACAGGAATGTTGACATAGGAACGACCTGTAGTTGGCTGCACTGAACACACCAGGAGTTATAGTGGGGCACCAACATCTGCAAAAAGAGATGTCAAAAGGTACAGTGAGTGGGCATAGAAGTGGGAATTCACAGCCTGCCAGTGGCAACGTGAAACCAAAAACTGTTAATGGAAACTGAAGTTAGACTGTCTTACCTATGTGTCATTGGAAGTATTGACGAATGACTGCACTTCTGTTTTCCTAATCCTCATCCCCTGCCTCCTCATCTTCACTGTCGACAGGGTCCACTGCTGCCACATGGCTATCTCCAGCCTCCTCCTTCTGCAGAAAAGGCACCTGGTGGCGCAAGGCAAGGTTGTGAAAAATACAGCATGCCATGATGATCTGGCAGAGCTTCTTGGGTGAGTAGCACAGGGATCAACCTGTTAGATGGAAGCAACGAAACCTGGCCTTCAGGAGGCCGAAGGTCCTTTCTAAAATCCGTCTAGTTCGCCCATGTGCCTCATTGTAACGTTCCTCTGCCCTTGTCCTGGCAGTCCTCACAGGGGTCAGTAGCATGAGAGGTTTGGGTAACCAGAGTCACCTGCAAATATGGAGGGACAACTGTTAGCCACACACTCACCCTTAGGGCCCATAACATACCCATACACCAATATCCACCTATTAGCCACACCCCAGTGCCTCTGGAGTTGGGCCACAACATTTGGAATGCTGCTATTCCGCAAGATAAAAGCATCAGGCACAGATCCAGGATATTTAGCATTGACATGGGAGATGTACTGGTCTGCCAGGCACACCATCTGGACATTCATGGAGTGAAAACTCTTTTCATTTCGCGGTGGGACAAATGCTATATGTGTCCCATATATTGCCCCAGTGATGTTGGGGATATGTCCCATTGCATAGAAGTCAGCTTTCACTGTGGCCAAATCCTCCGCCTGGGGGAAAATGATGTAGCTGCACATGTGTTTAATCAGGGCAGAAAACACTCTGGTCAGCACGTTTGAGAACATTAGCTGTGACATTCCTGCTGCCAAGCCCACTGTCACTTAGAAAGAACCAGTTGCCAGGAAATGGAGAGGATAATGTGCCTGACCTCCATTGTTGCCAAGACCACCAGGGGTCTGTGCATGGGGGCATGTCTCCATCTCCTATTCAGCCGCAGTGGTTGCAATCTATGTGGCAATATAGTGAGTATTTGGTCATTATGTGTACATTCTAACCACTACAACGTTGCATTTTGTGATTGTTACACTATTGTGGTGGGATATGTCCATAATGTGTATTTGTGTACTGTGATGCAGTTGCGGTCCATGGCCTTCCATCCCCTGAAATGGCGTCGGCCTGTTTTGTATGGAGGGACAGGTGGAAATTAGGTAATTCCGCTGGCGTTGTGCACCGTTACATGAGGCAGTCGAGAACCGCTGTGCAACTCCTCATTGGTTTATATTGGGCCCTATGGGGTACAGTGGGCAATGGTGATGAAAGCCGGTGGTGACAGTACGCAGCGCTGCGGAAGTAGCCGCCATTTTCTATCTGTTCACTCACCTGCTACCTGACCTTAAACTGGAGAGGATCTACACTGCATGTACTGCTGTGACCTGTGTCTGGAACTGTCCACGGCTCGTGTCACTGGGAAATGGGCCCCTGCCTTCACCTTGGCGGAGTTGGAGAGACTAGTTGATGGGGTCCTACCTCAGTACCGACTGCTGGATTGGCCTCCAGACCAACAGGTGAGTACACTGTGATTACGATGCATGGGGCATGAATGCATTGCTTGCTGTGTATGCAGGCCTCACGTGGGGGGGGGGTGGATGTACCCTGCGCTGCGTGCAACGTGTATGCTGGGCCATGTCTGTGATAATGGGGATGGAATGGGGCATGGTGGGCCATGAGTGTAACAGGCAGGCCGGTCAGAGTAATACCTTTCCCTGTGAATAAAGAAGGGTATAAGGCGTGTCATTGCCAAGGACATGCGGACCCTGGGGGTCTACGGCAGGAAGGGCACTCAGTGTTGGAAACAGTGGGAGGACCTGAGATGTTGGGCACGGAAGATGGCAGAGGCCCAGCTGGGGATGGCCTCCCAACAAGGGAGGGGTGCCCGTCTAACCCTGAAACCCCTGATGGCCCGCATACTGGCGATGGTCTATCCGGAGCTGGATGGGCGCTTGGGGGCATCACAGCGGCAACTAGAGGGTGAGTACAGTGCCATTCATTACCACTTACGCTTGGTGGGGTGGTATTGGGTGGGGGATGTGGGCCTGTGGGTGCCCCAAGGCCAGGCCTGACATTGCAGAGTAGGTCCCATGTTGGGCAGAGTTCTAATGTGAAAGTCCTCCAATCAAACTAGTAGGCATCCACTACTGGGGAGGGCTCTGCGGATCTCAGGTATGCTGCAATTGGCGTTAGGTGTCTCTATCCACGGGCTGGTGACTAGCATAGTAGTGCATTGCTTAGTGCGTAGGGCTGTTCCCATCTACAGGAACAGCCACCACCCCCCGTACCAGCACCACCCTCCAAGCAGCCCCTCAGTGAATTTCCCATGCCTGCTCACCCAGGAGGGTCCAGTATTGAAAGTGACGATTATTGAGTTCATCTTATTGCTGTTGATTGTTAGGATGGTATCTCATTCCTATCAAAGTTCAAAGATTCATATCAACCTCTAAGAATAATTGATGGTTACCCTATACATGTTATCTTATAAATAAATTATCAAAAGAAATATAAGGCTGGACACGCCTACATGTGTTACTCTTCCCCCTTGCAGTCCATGTTGCTGTCTCTCACCAATATGCTTCTCCCACACTACCTACATGATGGGCTTGTTCTCGTGTGTTTCTTCCCATCTGTTGCTTTCTTGCCCATGTGCATTTCCACCAGGTCCATGTGCATTTCCACCAGGTCCAAACTGCTTTCTCTCTCATCAGTTTGCTTTTCTACCCCCTGTTCCACATTCCTCTCCCTCTCATTATTCTGCTTTTTTCTGCCCCATGCCATCCATGTTGCTTCCCTCCACCTGCTTCTCCATTGCTTCCGCCCCCCCAGTTCCCTGTGTTGTTTTCCCCACCATGTTGCTTTCGCTCCCCATGTTGCAACTCCGCCTGCGTTGAACAAAAAGAGCAGTAACGCTTTTAGTTTTATTTGCCTATCATTTTGTAAGCATTTGCATGCATGATGCATCCATGCTGCATCATGGGCTTTTTATACATTCTTCTTTAGCCATGCTACACAGCATCAGGGATGCTGTACAGAATCTCTAAAAACCATTGACTAAGTCAATAGGTTTCAAAGGAGAGATCGATCGATAGGCGTTGCCCATGATTGTCCTTCATAGTTAGCTTCACGCTGGCCGGAACCAGAGGAGCATACAATGACTTCCGTAAGCTTTTATTTCCGGCCTCCAGAAGCTGCTTTTTTCACCATGTCTCTCAGCAGCTGTGGTTTTCCTCTGTGCTGCTTTCTATTTTGTAGCAACAGCTGTTAATGTTCCAGCTTTCTTTCTACACAACAGCTGTAGTATTCTTGACTCTGTTTTCTATTTTGTGAGCAGAGCGTGCATCTGCACAATTGTAAATATTCCTGGATCGCAAACTTTTCATGCAGTCCTATGAGCATCAAAAATTCAAACTGTTTTGAGGTGTCTGGTGTCAACTTAAGCATATGAGGACTATTGTTTATGAAAAGACTGCACACATTTACACGTTGCATCAAAATCCAGATATTTGCAAAATGAACTGGAAATTCTTTCTGAAGTACTGAAAACAAATCCAAATACACACAAACGTAAAAAGATGGCACATGGGCGGTACCAGTAGACGCCTGAATTTCCAATATATATAAAGAGGTGCACTGCATTCTGCATGTTGAGTCTGCAGAGTGATTGCTTTCTGTACAGTTTCGGAGAGAAATATGGGGAATTCTTCTTACAGGAGAGTGTTTCCTCTCTAAACCTCAGCCTTATCTGGAAGGGCCACAGGGGAGTCAACGTGTTGAGTGTCAGTGCTGTGTGTGTCCCCATTATACTTTCACAGAGTTCTCAAGTTTCCCAGGTTAGTCACTCTTTCCATCCAGGTTTATTGTTTGCATCCTGGACTTGCAGTCTTTATACTCAATCAAAAAGGACTAAAAAAAACAGAACATAAAGAAAAGAACATAAAGGTGGCCGGAACCAGCTACTCGTAAGGAAACTAAAGAGTTCTGCTGGTTGTAGCGAGTAGACAAAGACGTGAGGCTTCCATAGAGTTTGAGGTGTATCTCAAACTGTTGTGCATACTGAATCTCCATTGTGACTTCTACTGAATCCATTTTCTCTTAAACCAATAGACAATCCGTCATACATGTGTTGCAACGATACTGTAACAATATTTTGCTCAGTAGGAATTAAAAGTAGCCCCTGCCTTCAGCAGGTTGAAGCCGTTCACTACATCAGACAAGGTGGTCAGTATCATAACATCTACAATAGTAGACATAACATTGCAGCTGATAACACTAGGGTGCTTTTATGCAATAAACAATGCTAAACCAGATATGCAATTGTTAGATGGGAGAACGTGGTCTAGTAACACATTTTCCCTCAGTAAAAATAATTGTGTGATTACGGGCAAATCTCTTTATGTTATTGTGATTGGCATTACCAGTCCCCATGATTTAAGACTGTGTACTATAAGCATATTATACAAACTGTATGGAAATACTGCCCCAATTGCATGTCTCCAGCCTAGGTACTCCCCGTACCATTTTGTGAAATCTAGCCTTAACTTCACGATATAGTAATATGATTTTTGGATAGCGCCTTGAGATGCTCCTGTTATAATAAACGTGTTTTCTATAAATCAATGTCAGTGCTTATTTTTTACTATTAGTTGCAAGTGGTGGGCATGTCAGTCACTATTGGGGACAGGGACTTAATTATCATCATCAGACTTTGACTCAGTGCTAGAGAACGAAGGCTTCAAAACGTGATGTAGAAATTTCAAATCTTTGGCATCAAAAACAACTCTTTATCCATCTAAAGTTCTTCCCATGAATACACATAAACTATGGCTACACCCACTCCCCTATCACTCCAACTCCTCACTAATGTACAAATAACACAAACCACACATCCCAACACCAAGCCCTGCATGACACAACTAAGCATGGACACCCAGCACTAACGCATGCTCACTGCACATGCCCATAACAACCCCCCAACCATCATCATACAAGCCCCCACACAGGAATGCCAGACCTGGAGTACACGCTCACCCACCCATTGCCCACCATGACACACACAGATGCAATAATCATGCTCTTATACCCCTGCAGGACCACTACGTAACGTCACCACACAGGTGGGTCCAGACATCTCCACTCCACCCACAGTATAGGCCCACAGTGACGACAGCAGCTCTGGCCAACTGGATCCAGATGACCAGCCCGGACCCTCGTGGGCCTCGGGACAGTCGGTTCCCCTTGCCCAGGCACAGCCCAACACTGACCTTCCACCCTCTGGTAACACCAGCACAGACCCACCCAGCGGGCCCATACCTCCGTACCCAGGACACGTCAATCAGCTGTGTATCCACCACTACAGGGAACCCAGGGTAACCCACCACCCCAACAACAACAGGGACCTGGGGGCAGTGGTAGTGGGCACACAGTCCAGGGACTGAGGCACAGGAACACAGGGGAACTGGGAGGGCTGCATTGCGACAGGGGGCGGACAGGCCAAGGGAACCCACTCTCCAGGAGGCCCTATCCTCCATCATGGGAGCATACCACCACTCCCAGGAGACGATGGCGACGGTCCTGGCCAAGTTTCAGGAGACCCAGCGCCTGCAGAACGAACAGTATTTGGGGTTCAGGGAGGAGCTCAGAACCATCAGCTCTGCCCTGGGCACCATCGTAGGGGTGCTGAAGGACATACAAAAGACCATGAGGGACACCGTGGCACTCCAAGGGGCCCCTGACACTAGCATGAACGATGAACTGCCCACCACCTCCGCCGGCACTAGTGGACAGGACGCCCCGCCACAGGACCAGCACCCCACCCCCTGCAGACGGACAACCACCCCGCAAGCGGTCCCTGAGATACAGGAACAGGACAGAGCAAGATGGCAAGACCCCCGCCAGGAAATGAGACCACCCTGATTGTCCTCCCACTGTCTCATGTTGTAACCCTGTCCAGATTGGAACTGCCCCAGCTCCACTTCCTATGCCCATATGGGCAGTGCCCCTGTGAGACTTATAGACTGGACTCTGCCATGGAAATACCTCCACCATCACCCATCACCATTTTTCCACCCCCTCCAATAATTAGCACTTTAATAAACACCCTTGAACCACAAAACAATCTGGAGTCAGTCTGGATTTGGAAAATGTATATTAGCAATGACAGTGACAAAATGCCTTTTCAAATGTAATGCCAACATACCTATGTCATACATCACATGTCCATGAAGGATGCAAGCAGATGACACACGTTGGTAACCACACCTGTGAAACCGTAAGGGAAATGTACAACTCAGTTACCAAATACTGCTACTAATTGACAGACAGGATAGAGGTAGATGTGTGAAAGTGAATGTAATAGTAAAACAATTGTTCTCACCTGTGTGTCACTGGAAATACTGCTGTATGACTGACTCCCTGTTGTCTATGTCTTCTTCCTCAGCTTCCTCCTCATCACTGTCCACAGGCTACACAAGCTCCACAGCTGCCACAACTCCGTCATCTGGACCATCCTCCTGCAGAAAAGGCACCTGGCATCGCAAGGCAAGATTGTGAAGCATCGAGCAGGCGATGATGATCTGGCACACCTTCCTTGGTGAGTAGACTAGGGATCCACCTGTCATATGGAGGCACCTGAACCTGGCCTTCAGGAGGCCGAAGGTGCGTTCGATCACCCTCCTAGTCCGCCCATGGGCCTCATTGTAGCGTTCCTCTGCCCTGGTCCTGGGATTCCTCACTGGGGCCAATAGCCAGGACAGGTTGGGGTAACCAGAGTCCCCTAATAGCCACACCCGGTGCCTCTGGAGTTGACCCATCACATACGGGATGCTGCTATTCCGCAGGATGTAGGCGTCATGCACTGAGCCAGGGAACATAGCATTTACCTGGGAGATGTACTGGTCTGCCAAACATACCATCTGTACATTCATGGAATGATAACGCTTCCGGTTCCTGTACACCTGTTCACTCCTGCGTGGGGGGACCAGAGCTACATGGGTGCCTTCAATAGCACCTATGATGTTGGGGATATGTCCCAGGGCATAGAAGTCACCTTTCATTGTAGCCAAATCCTCCACCTGAGGGAAAACGATGTAGCTCCTTACGTGTTTCAGCAGGGCAGACAACACTCTGGACAACACGTTGGAAAACATAGGCTCGGACATCCCTGATGCCATGGCCACTGTTGTCTCAAATGACCCACTTGCAAGGAAATGGAGCACTGATAGCACCTGCACTTCAGGGGCTATTCCTGTGGGATGGTGGATTGGTGAGATCAGGTCTGGCTCCAACTGGGTACACAGTTCCTGGATTGTGGCACGGTCAAACCTGTAGGTGATGATCAAATGTCGCTCCTCCATTGTTAACAGGTCCACCAGCGGTCGGTACACCGTAGGATTCCGCCATCTCCTCAAATGTCCCAGCTGACAGTGCCTAAGAAGGACAACAGCGACCACAGAGTCAATAAATTCCCAGGTATGTACCCACAGCTTCACAGAACACGACACCAAATACAAAACTCTTCCTGTATGTGTGTTGAGTGTAGGCCTAGGTATGTGTGACGCAGGAGTAAATGAAGCCATGTGGGCCCCTGAAATGGCGGCTGCCTGACCTCTGAACTAGGACAATCGGATGTGAGGTATTTGCGCTGGCGTAGTACACCGTCGCGGTAGGAGGTCGTAGACCGCGGCGCAATGCTGCATTGGTTACCATTGGACCCTATGGGTCAGAGGAGCCAATGATGAAGTGCGCCGGCGAGGATGATACGCACCGCCGCGGACGTCACCGCCATTTTCTATCTATTTAATCATTCGATACCTGATCTTCGACAGGAGAGGACCTACACTGCAAGTGCTGCTGTGACATCAGTCTGGAAGAGACAATGGCTGCTGCGTCTGGGGAAAGGGCCCCGGCCTTCACTGCTCAGGAGTTGGAGAAGCTAGTCGACGGGGTCCTCCCCCAGTACACGATACTCTGCGGTCCTCCAGACAAACAGGTAAGTACACAGGGAGCACCTTGTATGGGCTATGCCTGTGTGGAGAGGGCTGGTTGTGGGAAGGAAGGGGGCAGAGTTCAGCGAGCATGAAGGAGTGTGAATGCATGTGCCACATGGCAAGGGTAGGGATGGGGGCCACTCACTTCGATGGTGCAGTTGGTAGTGACTTCTCTTCTTCCCCTGTACATGTCATGTAGGTCAGCGCCCACCAGAAGAAGGACATTTGGAGTGCCATCGCCAATGACGTCCGGACCCTGGGGGTCCACCAGAGACGGGGCACCCACTGCCGTAAAAGATGGTAGGACATTCGACGCTGGAGCAAGAAGACGGCGGAGGCTCAGCTGGGGATGGCCTCCCAACGTGGGAGGGGTGCCCGTCGCACCATGACCCCCCTGATGTTCCGGATCCTGGCGGTGGCCCAGCCGGAGTTGGATGGGCGCTTGAGGGCATCACAGCAGACACAAGGGGGTGAGTACAACATCATTCAGCAGACTTTGCGCGCAGTGGAGGTGTCTGGGTGGGGGAGGAGGGCTGTGGGTTTCCCAAGGCCAAGGCGAGTTACGTAGGCTAGGACCCTCCGGAATGCAGGCCATGTGGTACTCCACCCCATCTCTGTAGAGTGCCAAGTACAGGTATACATGCCCCTGTGTCATCTATGTGTGCAGATGTCCACCATAGCCATGTAGGCCAGATCCCAGGAATTGCATCTGTAGAGGCCAAGAGCACGGTGTAGTGCAGGGGGCTGCTGTGTCTGTATTGACCGCCAATGGTAGCGGTAAGCCATGCACTTAACCTGTCTTTCTTCTGTCGTTCCCCCCCTTTTTGTGCTCTCCCTGTTCTTTTGTGCATCAGCATCATCAGGCGGAGGTACAGTGGCACTGAAGCACGAGGGAGCTGCATCCCACATGGCACATGGCCGTGGAGGGCCACACCACAGACTCTGAATACACCAGTGGGACGGAGGGCGAGGGGAGCTTCACGTCGGTCACCGGATCACAAAACAGCGACACGGACTCGTCTGCCGATGGGAGCTCCCTTGTGGTGTTGGCACCATCTGTGCCCCCCAAAGGTACAGCCGCCACCCCCCCTACCAGCACCGCCCTCCCAGCAGCCCCTCAGCCTTTGCCCCGTGCCCGCTCACCCAGGAGGGTGGGCATCACCTGCAGCCCAGGCACCTCAGCCCCTGCCCCTGTCACCCCTGCTGCCCTCAGTTAGGAGGCCATTGACCTCCTCAGGTCACTCACTGTTGGGCAGTCTACCATTGTGAATGCCATCCAGGGTGTAGAAAGGGAGTTGCAACACGGTAATGCATTCCTGAAGGGCATTCATTCTGGGTCAGGCTGCCCTTCATCGAACCCTGCAATCTCTGGCCTCAGCAATGATGGCAGCCATTGTCCCTGTGTCTAGCCTCCCCAATCCAACTTCCTCCCCCCAGACCCAGTCCCCTGTACCCCAGCCTATCCCAAGCACACCATCAGACAAGCATGTACACACCTCAAAACACAAAAGTAGCTCAGGCAAACATAAGCACCACACAACCCACAGGCACACACACAAGCATCACCCACATACAGACACACCAACATCCACTGCTTCCACTGTGTCCCCCTCGTCGTCGTCTCCCTTCTCCCTCCCAGTGTCATCCACACTCTCACCTGCATGCACTACATCTACAGGCACTAGGACTCGCCCCAGAACACCCAGCACCACACCCCGCTCACCTGCATTCACCAACCCCACTACCATTTACACGTCCCGTGTCCACTCCCAGTGTGTCTGTGATGCCCCCTCCCAAAGTACACAAACGCAGGCACCCACACACCCATCATCCATCCACCTCACGACAGCCTCCAGTACCTGCACCTGCACCCAAATCACCTAAAGTTACACCTCCTACAACTACCTCCTCTTCCTCCACTGCCAGACCCCCTCCAGCTACCCGTCCCAGTGTTCCTAAGAAACTCTTCCTGAGCAACGTTGACCTCTTTCCCACCACCCCCACCCCTCCAATTCATAGGTCCCGTAGTAGCACCTCAGCCAAAAAAAGTCCGGTACCAGTGGTGCGTGTTAAAGGTGTGTGGAGTGCACCGGCCACCAGGGCAGCCAGTGTGACACTGAGCCAAAGCACTGCCAGTCCACCCCCTGTAAAGCACCTTAAGTTGGAAAGTGGCCGACGGGAGAGGGTGAAGACTCCTGCCGGCAAAACAGCTCACAAGGGTCCCGGGGGGAGTGCCGAGTCAGCTGTGACTCCTCCTAAGGTGGTGAAGGGGCTGAAGAAGTCTCCAAAGTCTGGGAAGAGCAGCACGGCGGAGAAGGCCGCCATCCTCCCCGCCGGCCGGGACACCACCGCCAGCAGTATCGTCACTGGTCCGAAGACCACCGCCAGAGTCAGTGCCCTGGAGGGCAGCAGTATCGTCACTGGTCAGGAGACCACCGCCAGAGTCAGTGCCCTGGAGGGCAGCAGTATTGTCACTGGTCAGGAGACCACCGCCAGAGTCAGTGCCCTGGAGGGCAGCAGTATCGTCACTGGTCAGGAGACCACCGCCAGCGTCAGTGACCTGGAGGGCCCCGGCAGCCACAGCCACGCTGGGCACTGAGGGACCGTAATGCCACACACCGCTGAACAGGGCAAAGCACCGCCATGGTGAAGACCGCTGAACAGGGCAAATCACCGCTGAATAGGGCAAAGACCGCCATGGTGAAGACCGCTGAACAGGGCAAAGCACTGCTGAACAGGTCAGAGACAGCAAAGGCAAGCACCGCTGAACAGGGCAAAGCACCGCCATGGTGAAGACCGCTGAACAGGGCAAAGCACCGCCAAATCAAGCATCGTTAGACCATGTGCAGCTGGGACAGTGACGGAACTGGGACCTTCACGGGGAGCGTGATGCACTCTGGGCACCATTCCCCCTCCAGAACCAGTGGAGACCTGCATCCACTCTGTCTGTCCTTCACAGGATGAAGCACTCTGGGCACCAGTCCCCCTCCAGAACCAGTGGAGACATGCATCCACTTGAGAGACTGTGGCTTTGCACTCCCCAGGATGGTACAGTGGGCAAGCCACCCACTGTAGAGACTTGAGAGACTGTGGCTTTGTACTCCCCAGGATGGTACAGTGGGCAAGCCACCCACTGTAGAGACTTGAGAGACTTTGGCTTTGCACTCCCCAGGATACATCAATGGGGATGGAGCCCTGTCGTGGATCTGGCGTGGTGCTGTCATCTGGCGGAGGTGCCTCCCCTTCCCTTCCCCCTGAGGTGCCTGTTGTATTTCTATCTGATGCCCCTGCAGTGTTCTCTCCGTTCCAGGACAGGTATCGTGTGTGGGCCTCGCCCATGCATTTTGGGCCCAGTGGTCCACGGACATTGAAATGTGCATACCTGTACTACTATTCGTTATGTATATATTTGGAATGTGTATATATTGATGTATATATGTGCTTACTGATTTTTGATACATTGCAATGTTTGAACTCATTTCCTTTTGTCTTAGCATTTATCCGGGGGGTTGGGGGTTGTTACTGTGATGTTCTGAAATGCATTGGTGTGTGTGTTGTAGTGGGTGAGGGTCGGGTTGGGGGTGGGGGTGTTGCATGTGTGTGTTCCTGACTTTTGCCTCCCCCCTCCCCTATGTCATAGGTGCAGTACTCACCGTTGTATTCGGCGCCTACGTTGCTGGTGATTGTAGAGGAGCAGGAAGACAAGCGTAGGGAGTATTTGGAGTTCGGGCTCCATGGTGGGCTCCTTCGCCGTGGAGTGTGTTAAGGTGAGCGTTTTCCCATTGCAAAAGCTGTTTCCGCCGTGTTTTTATCCACAGTGAATCCGCCCCGGAAAAGGTGGCGGATTGGCGGGTTGTGATACTGTGGGCGGTACATTGTCTTCCGCCTGTCTGTTGGCGGTGACTGTCGCGCTGCTTGTCTGTACCGCCGTGGCGGTCGGAGTGTTAAAGTGGCTGTCTTTGTTGGCGGTTTCCGCCACGGACATAATTCCCTTTTTTTGTCCGCCGGCCTGTTTGCGGTATTACCGCAGCTTTAACACCGTCCGCTAGGGTTGTAATGACCACCTTTGACTGCAAAGGAGCAAGTGTCTCATCATACCAACAAATCATGAGGACCTCCCAGTGGGAATTAATACATTTTTACCTGAGCTTTTTTTTACCATTCCATTGCTATTAAATGAGCATGTCAGAATGCTATACAAAAACCAAACAATTAGATGCAATGACTAGTTAGTGGAAGAGCTTCAACTTCCTAGAGATCCTTCAGGTCCAACAATACTTTACTACATCCTTAGCAAGTTATATGCTTGGAAGTGGCAGTAAGACTCAGATGTTTGTGTTATTTAATTGCTAATTCTGGTAATGACCATATGTTTGTGACTTGTAATACACTAAGGTAATTTTGATGCATCATATCCCATATCCCATAATCATCATATCCCATAAGTTATCCGTGATATAGAATACTGCTATAATTCTTAATCCACTCTTTATTTTGCTGGGAAATTATATATCCGGCTTTAATGTACCACAGACTGATATTAGCTTCTGCTATGTGGCAATAGCTGTGGCTTGACCCATTATCACTATGTATTGGACTAATTCTAACCTGTCTGAATACTTACAGTGGTGGCAGATGATGTGCTAAACATACAAGACTGGGACAGCAATATATCATATCAGAGGAAATAAGGGGAAGTGCGTTACAGCTAAAGTTTAGTCTAAGTTCCATTGACGTTTCTCACACAGGAATTGAAGTGTCTCTCTTTTACTTTCTCTTTGACTTATTACATTCAAGTGCTTGAGAGGATATGGCAGTAGGGTTTTCATGTTTTGGATTTATAACTATACATTCTGTATTCCGCATCACTGCATATCACATATGTCCCTTAATCCCTGAAACAAACACAATTTTTTTACAATGTTGGTAGCTGTGGAATTTAGGTCAAGGCTTGGTGTCATCTAGGGAAACCTACTAAATCCAGACATTTATTAAAACTAGATACCAAGGGGAGTACAGGTGGTTTGACATGCATGGATCTTCACAATACCTTTTCTTAGTCAGAATGCCCTACAAATGTGAAACTTTGGTTAAAATCACACTTTTGCCTCAAGTTTCTGTAAAGGAAAGTCCTGGAATCTGCAGGGATCCACAAAATTCCTATCATCCAGTGTTCCCACACTACTCTTGATAAAAATGACAGTTGTATGGCTGGGCCTAGCGCTCTTTATAAAAAAGACCTCAAGCTTGGGGTGGAGGCAACATTTTTGGAATGAAAAAACAAACCTTGTTTGCTTTGCAGAGAGCTGCAGCTATTTGTGCCAGAGCTTGGCTACCACTCAGGGAAACCTACCAAACCTCGACATTTCTAAAAACTAGACAACCAGGGAAGACCGGCTGGTATGCTTTGTGTGCCAGATGAACGTTTACTACCACTCCAGATGGAAGCCTGCTTTGGCTTAGGAAGAGTTGTCTTTCATATGACTTTAGCACACAAACTGCACTAAACCCAAATCACTCCAATGTGTGGAAGTTGTGGATGTCTGAGAATAGATTGGTTCACGAATTCACCTCATAAGGAGAACATAACTACTTTTTAAAACCGTAGTTAACATGCTGGAGAGACTCTCCTGAGTTCTGTTAAACGCAATTCAGAAAGACTAAGCACAGTGTATTGAGCATGTTCTGTCCACCGTTATATACAGTACATTGATGGTAATGCACTTGTAATAGGGCAGATAGAACATTTACCATGTTTGGTGGTGTATGAAGGTGGAAACCAGGTCAGAGGAAAACCAATGTGTGCCTATTTACCTGAGTCTGTAATGTCACATTGGCTCAAATCTAACTTAGGAAGAAAAAGTCTTGGATTATGGCACTTCTTTCCAATTAAATGAAACAATTTGAAAGACTACACAACTAGTCAGACATAAGGGGCCATTGACTGTCATCATCAATGCACAGCCTTTAGTATTACATACCATTAACGTGAATTCTCCACTTCATTAAATTTCCCAGAACCCCACTTTTGTGTGGTACAGAGTAAAGCAGGTTGGAGCACATATGGTTGCCTGAGATGGACACTAGGGACAGTAATAATGAGTCTCCTACCTCTTTCCTCCCCCAATAAAAAACTTTGCATCAGCAATATGGTCCAAAAATTATCTCACTTGCAGGAATATGGACAACAAAGTGAAGATTCACAACGGTGAAACAGTCGCCCTCATCCTCCTTGACCTCTCGGCTGCCTTCGACACCGTCTGTCACCGCACCGTAATCACCCGCCTCCGCTCCACCGGGATCCAAGGCCAGGCCCTGGACTGGATCGCCTCCTTCCTCTCAAACCGTTCCCAAAGAGTTTACCTCCCACCGTTTCGCTCAGACCCCACTGAGATCATCTGCGGCGTACCTCAAGGCTCATCGCTCAGCCCGACACTCTTCAATGTCTACATGAGCCCCCTCACCAACATCGTACGCAAGCACGACATCATCATCACCTCCTACGCCGACGACACCCAACTTATACTCTCCCTCACCAAGGACCCCGCCAGTGCCAAGACCAACCTACAAGAGGGGATAAAGGACGTCGCAGATTGGATGAGGCTCAGCCGCCTAAAGCTGAACTCTGACAAAACGGAAGTCCTCATCCTCGGCAACACGCCGTCCGCCTGGGACGACTCCTGGTGGCCCACGGCCCTCGGCACCGCACCGACCCCCACAGACCATGCCCGCAACCTCGGCTTCATCTTGGACCCCCTTCTCACCATGACCAAGCAAGTCAACGCCGTGTCCTCTGCCTGCTTCCTCACCCTCCGCATGCTCCGCAAGATCTTCCGCTGGATCCCCGCCGACACTAGAAAAACCGTGACCCACGCCCTCGTCACGAGCCGCCTGGACTACGGCAACACCCTCTACGCTGGGACCACCGCCAAACTCCAAAATCGCCTGCAACGCATTCAAAATGCCTCGGCCCGCCTCATCCTCGACGTACCCCGCAACAGCCACATCTCCGCACACCTGAGACACCTGCATTGGCTCCCAGTCAGCAAAAGGATCACCTTTCGACTTCTCACCCACGCACACAAAGCCCTCCACAACAAGGGACCAGAATACCTCAACCAACGCCTCAGCTTCTACGTCCCCACCCGCCTCCTCAGTTCCTCTGGCCTCACGCTCGCTGCCGTCCCTTGCATCCGCCGCTCCACGGCGGGTGGGAGGTCTTTCTCCTTCCTGGCAGCCAAGACCTGGAACTCCCTCCCCACCAGCCTCAGGACCACCCAGGACCACTCCGCATTCCAGAGACTCCTAAAAACCTGGCTTTTCGAGCAGCAGTAACCCCCCCTTTCCCCTAGCGCCTTGAGACTCGCACGGGTAAGTAGCGCGCTTTATAAATGTTAATGATTTGATTTGATTTGAAGATGCTGCAGCCTTGCAACATCATCGAAAACTGATGAAGTAGTGGCTACTGTTTCTATAGCATTAAGCCTTTCAATAATGACTAAGCAAACGTTTGGGCATCAATCATCCTCCTGTGGTGTTCTGATGATAAACAATACTTCATTGTAGCTCACCAAATGGAACAGGTGAGTAGCCAACTTTGCATTGCATATGGAGGTTTTAAGACTCGCCTGATATGGTTGAAGTACCTCACCCACTGCATCCGGTTTTGCATAACTGTTGTAATCAAGTATGCAGATCGACTTGTAGACTGTTAATCCGAGACAGAGACCCAAGCACTGTTCTCATCGAGAACTGCAGTGAGCACATATACTTCCCCCTATCTGTAAATTTGCCAGCAAACACTGCTCTACCATTTTTGGGCTTTTAACAAAAAGTTTCCTTTGTGTGCCTTGTAACTGTACTGCATGCCACAGTACCAGCTTTGTTCACTTTCACTGAGCAGGTGGACATCTGCATTGAAGTTATCCACATAAAAGTTTTAAGTGATTGTAAAAGATTCTATTACTGCTGTCACCAATTCCTAACGTGAGTGGTCAACCTGAAGGATTTATTGTTGCATCCTTCTCTGTATATACTCTCAGTCTGTTTCATAGCCAATAGAGCTCTTGCACAACATGTACATCCTGATGGCCATACTGAGCTCTTTTGCTTGGTACGTACTGCCTGAACTGTAGTCTTCGTTTCAATAGGATCAATGACTCATTGACTGCTAAATTATTTGCTGAAGTATAAATAAAAGGAAACCTGGCAGACAAATGTTCCACAACAAGCCACATTTTGAACAACTTATTGTTGTCTAGATGGCCCTGGGGCAATGCTGCACAATTATCAATGAAATGCAGCAGATAATGTAGAGTGAAAAACCTTTCTCGGCTCAAGATTGGTGCAAAGCTGAGTGCTGCCTCAACAATACAAGTAGACCAAGAAGACTCCAAGATTGGTCTGTGCACTATTTCCATTTTAACCTTGAGGTCCAGGCATTTTTTTTAACATGCCAAGTTAATGGGGAGTCCACTGGTGTGCCCTAGAACGAGAGTCAAAGAGTGTCTCTATTATCCCTCTGATTCTGATCAGCATGCACATTAGTTTTGTGCACAGGTTTATCAAGGAAATCAGCACCAGGAAAATGTGAGAAGTCATTAGGAAAAAAATATTGCAGAATTGACTTTACATGTAGTATCTGCAGTGAATTGGGGAATGTGTGGCTGAGCTAAATTGGGGGACTTTCAAATTCTGCTGCATGATCTTCTCCCTTAGAGGGTGACCCAGTATCAAAACGTGTCTCAGAGCTCTCCCTCATCCATTGGTTTAGGGGCTCAACAGCAGTTATCTTCTGAGAAGCCATCTCTGTTAACAATCTACTGTGTTCTGTATGTGCGTGAGTGCCTGTGTGTGAGTGTGTGTTTGCCTGTGTGTGTGTGTGTGTGTGGTGAAAGAGAAAATGCAATGCGGTGGAAGTGAGAATGCAGTAATGAAAATGTGGTCAGTTTGAAATAGAAAAAACAACTTAGGCCCATATTTAAAGAAAATGGCAGAGCACAATGCTGCACCAAAATTGGCAGCACCTTGCTCTGTCATTTTCAAAATGCAGGAATGTGCTGTATTTAATTGAATACGACACACCCCTGTCTTGTTACCTGCACTGGCACTAAATTGAGCTAACTAGCACCAACATAGGAATTCTTGCACCATCGTGCAAGGAAGTCTGCTTTATGTGGGTTGATTGTTTGTGTCTGGGAAGGTGCCCCTTCATACACCTAAACAATCACTAATGGTGATTTGGCACTTCTGTGTGTGCTGCAGAATGCAACACACACAGGAGTGCCAAAGTGTCATGTTGAAATTATTGTTTATGTGCAGGAAGGGACACTTTCCCACATGTAAACAATAATGTCTGGTATTTTGCTCTTTCTATGCTTGCTGTAGAATGCAGCACACATAGAAAAAGCAAAAAAACGAGGAGGAATTAAAGTATTCCTCCTCGTTGTGCCTTGCTAATGCCACCTCTGGGGTGGCGTTTGATTTTGGCGCTATCTCAGGTTTACGAAAACTCGTAAATCTGAGGAAGCGTCAAAATGTAACACACATTGTATGCCCCTTCCACACAAAGTGCGCATGTGAAGGGGCCATACTTACAAGTGGTGTTGAGACACAAAAAGTGGCTTAACGCCACCTTGTAAATATTGTGCAGGGCATAGCGCCACCGGAGCGCCACATAAAGTGACGCTCCATTGGCATTAGTGTCTCATAAATATGCCCCTCAATCTTTCTACATGCTGCAATGTAAAGAACTTCTCTCTCGAAGCTAAAGACAATATATATATACACAATAAACACACAACAAGACAAAAGCAAATATCATCCCAAGCACTAAATGGGACTACTTTGTGTGAGGATGTGCTCCTTGTGAGCAGAATGAGGGTGACTCACAATGAAGTTAGCCATATGCCCCTCAGCAAAGACAAGTGTGTCAGCCCACTTAAGCAATTAATCAGATATTGTGCTATGCACATTCCACATCCACCCTCCACAGCATACATCGTGGGGCGATGGGTAGTCCATTTCTGCCACTGAACAGTGATTCAGCCATTCACATCTTCCTTCTGTACACCAGAGCGCAGGACAATGTTTCAACCACCTCAGCCATTGATCAGTTATTATGCATTCACATTTTACTTCCACTGATCATGGCACATATTATAGAGCAATGAGATCAATCAATTCAGCCATTCATCATTTATTGTGCCATTTACTACCCACCACAACATACATTGAGGAAGAATATATCAGCAGAGTGGCGGGGGCAGCAGAAAGACCATAGACAGCCTTGAGAATAAATAACTGCCATATTTTCTTTTCTCAGGGTAGGCGACTGCTCATGTCATGCAAGTTGTCTCACCTGCCACCCTCGAAAGAGAAATACTCAACATTTGTATCACCCTCAGGGGTTGACCCTCATCCTTGTGGATGGATTCCCCTAAAAAGAATTAAGTTCCCAGTGCTTCTCACTTGGTGTAGGGCCCCTTAGGGGAGATGAAATGCTTCCTGGCGGGCGGCGTAGCACTCACCTGCTGCTGTCTCTGCCACTATCCAGTAGGCTGATGAGGTACGTGCACTGATCATGACATGGATGGGCTTCTGGAGCAGCAATTTACCTTGATTGGGGAAGCGTTCAGTGTAAGCGCTAGCTGTTCCCTAATGTCCCATTTCTCATCCGCTCGTTCCCATTATCGGTGTTATAAAGGAAGTGACGTTGATGGGAATGTTCCAACAGCCATAGCTAAACATTTAATTTGACATTGTTTCTATACAAACCCTTTTTTAAAGCTCCTACATGTTAAGGGCAATATCTCTGGCCTCCCTAAACTCAAGTGCATGCTAGCCAGGTAATCTGATGCTCCACAAGATCGCCGTGCAACTAAAAATACCCACATTAACATTATTTTCATGATTACTATTCTACCGTCATTTAACTTCATAAGCCATTTAATTAAAATTACTCCATAAGTAAACTTTGTGTTGAATAATTTGTCCCATTTTTTCCAGGGTGTCATAAACATTTTCTTAGGCATATTTCATATAATATCAACTACCCACTAAAGCACTCCATAAATGTTCTGCAGGGAGCTAATCAGACAGAATGACAATATTTATAATAATTCCAGTCTGCAAAGCCTGGCAGGTTTGTTTTACTATCTGCCTGGCTATTTCTTCCATTTGTGAAACGTTAACCAGTAGCACCACCATCTTGTTAATGTTGTTCCGAAACCCGTTAAACTCATTATGTAGCATAGATTTTATGACACTTATGAATGCATAAATAAATAAATGCCTAAGCAGTCAGCACTGAATCAAGTGCAGGAAATGAGCGAAACATAATCCATCTAGAAAATGAATTGAGTGGTGAAATAAGTTACATTTGATATGAAAGTTAGGTTGCAAGGATGTTATGTGAGTTATGGATTGTGGAACTAAGACTTGTTATTTCCTATGGCAGTTCGCTTTTAGGGCCTGATATACCATTTGGAGGTTGAGCCGTTCTCTCCAAGGTCAATGATCAAATTTAGCAATGTTCATCGGTCCGACAGACGTTTCTGGCCCTGACGGAAACCACTGTCAAAGTGTTGATTACGTTTTCTGGAATTGTCTCTTTATTTATTTATATATATATATATATATATATATATATATATATATATATATATATATATATATATATATATATATATGTTCATACATATATATATATATATATATACACCCTACAAGTGTTTTTTCATGACAAAAATCTGTCATTATCACTCAAATAATTATTTTTTTGTGAACCACAATTGCTATAGATTTGAGTTGTTTATTGTCTGTGATGTTTAGCTTGATGTAATAACATTGGTCATTTTGATATAGTTTTAAAATATCTTTCCTGGAGATATCTCCAATTTTCTGAATCAATTTTCTCAAAATCTGCACTGTCAATTTCCTTAATAATATAAACACCTTCCTGATGCATCATTTACACTTTGACTCTTCTGATGTAATAAGCTCAACTTTAAGCGTTGACTATACAGTAAGTCCCATATCAGGGGCTGTGGTTGAAATGTTGTCCGGACTTAATTGATTTCTATCCTTTTTAATATATAAATAAGCACCAAACTACTATTTACAGTATCAGTTGTTACATCGCAAACCTACACAGTTGGGTCTTCTGCCACAATTATTAATCCAAATGTTTTGTGCATTTCTTTGACATCTTCTAATTATATATTTTAAGTAACTACCACACCTTGATCGTCTCTCCCCAGGTTTCATATGGTAGCACCAACATAGGGAGGGGAGATCAACGTTTGATGGAGGTTCATAGGTTATATCTTCACACTGTGAAGACACAAAAACTAAATTAGAAGAGTGTTTCAAGTACTTTAAGGAAACTCACAACTGCAAATGAGAGTTGCAATCAGGAAGATATTAAATGTAAGCTTGCCCTAACTGGTTATACTTGTTTGTGTCATGAGTGCCACAGTGCCGCAGTGACGTTTCTTGGTGGTACTGGGGTCACACAGTGGAGCAGGGGAGTGCTCTAGCTCCTATGAGATGTGCTTGTTGGGGGATAAAAGACACGCTGACGGGCAGACACTTGCTCTATTGTGAAGCTGTATATTGTGAGAACAATCCCTTAACTTTTTTACTGTTTTTATTTGTTTTTAATCCTGCTGTGAGTTGATTACTGATTTTCAAGTTCAAGATTTGTGGCTGTTTGTGGGGGTATTGTTTCTTTATAAATAAAGCTGCCATGTGTGGACTTTTAAAGTCATTTTGACCTTTTATGCACTTGTGGCTCTTGCACGGCCCCTGCTTTCCGGGATGCTCCTTTTTCATCCTGTGATGCCTGTCAAAGCCCGCAGTGGTGTTTCTCTGTCGGCCATCTTGCTGGTACTGGTGCCACGGAATGGGACAGGGTAGCTCTCTAGCTTCTATGACATGTGCATGTTGGGGGATACAAGGTACACTAATGCGTGGATGCACTAATGGCATACCAAAGGCTCACGAAAGGCAAGCCCGTCTTCACCCCTCCATGCCTGGATGGCGCCTGGGGCCAGGAATGCTGTCAGGTTTAACTCCAAGGGTAAGCCTTATCAATACTCATGTGCCGAGCTCTTTGGACGGTGTTCTAAAGCTGAGAGGAAAGAGTATGATATTTTTAACCCAGCAGACACATTTATAGGTCACTGTTCGCACTGTAACTGGCAGTCTGTGTTATTTGTGGATGCTGGAACCCCCACACTTAATAATAAAGAAAGTTTCACAACTCAGGGTTTTCCAGGCCAAGAGGTGATTTTATGTGCCTTGATTAACGCTCAGTCTATGGCCAAGCACTGTACTGAAATTAAATAACTGATTCTCTCACAAGGCTAATACTGTCTGTTTATTACAGAGAACTGGGCAAGAGACTACTGGCCTTGATTTTTTAAAATTCTCTGAACTGCATGCTAGAACCTATAAAGGATCAAAGCTAATCATAAATTGACATTTTAGGGTCTCTTCATCTATCGCCCCCGGGTCCCCAAACTAACTTTATCATGGACTGGAGCCTCACATTGGGACCTTACACTACTTATCCCAATTTTACAATCCTGGGGTACTGGAGGACATAGAATGTAATGATTCCACTAGGTTGTTGGAATTAATGAAGGACTTTGGTTTCACCCAAGTGATAAATTGACCTAATCATATGGCATGACACTATATATATGTTATTTTTGTTAATCATGATGCTCTAGAGATGTCAAATATTCTCCCGCTGTGCTGGACAGATCACTTGGTACCTTTTAAAATTCCTTAACGGAAGCATAGAGGTCAGTTGTGGAGCAATGCCACCACTTTCAGAAGGTGGAATAAAATTTCCTCTGAAGGCTAAGAAGTAGCACTTAGTGAATCTCTAGAAAGGACTGATAGACCACTGACACACACTGCAGAAGATTGCAACATGATTGTAACAAATGACATTAATCATATTGCTCTCTAACCACTAAGTTCAGCTCCAAAACCAGAACAACTGCCCCCTGGTTCTCAGGGAACTTAATAATTCATAGACGCCAGTACAAAATGCATGAGCGGCGATGGAGGCTTAAGTCCTCTATAAGCAAAATATAAGCATAAGGAATTGATGCACAGGTATAAGAATGCATCATGACAGCTAAGTCTTCTTATTTTTCTAGGAAAATAAGGTCGGCTTTTCACACTTCCAAGGAACTTTTTAAAGTGCTCAACAGTCTTTCCTCTCCGCAAGCCCAGCAAGCCATAGCAAGTTTGGAAGTCTTTTGTAACAGTGTGACAGCTTACTTCAGGGATAAGATTATTAAGATTGTGTCATGCTTCAGTTCTAGTGAAGATAGGCCTCCCTTGGATAAAACTGAGGAGGCAATTAAGTCCGCCTCATCTTCTACTCTATCTGGCTTCCCCCCTCTTTAACTTTTAAACATTAAAAAGCTTCTTTTGCACTTAAAATCCGGTTCACCTTATGATCTGTGCTCTCCCAGAATTTTACTGTTGGTACCAAATCAGATTGCCTCTTTTCCTGAAAGTGTTTTTAATCAAATTCTTATAACTGATATTTTTTTCCCATCATGGACGGAGTCAATAGTTATCCCCCTTAAAAGAAACCTAATGGAGACCCTGAGGACCTAAGCAATTTGTGTCCTATCTCTCTTTTACCCACACCTACAAACATCTTTGAAAAATATATTAATCAGGAACTGACATAGTTCTTGTTCACCCAAGGTTGTTTGGATCCTTCGCAGAATGGATTTCAGAGATGCCACAGCATGGAATCTACCATGCTAGTGGCTACCGATGCTATCTGCTGCCAGGGGGATCAGGGAGGGTCTGTCATAGTGATACTACTGGACCTCTCAGTGACATTGGATATGGTGTCCCCTTCGCGTCTGGCCCATATATGTACTGGGCAGGTTCGAGGGACTCTGCTTTGGCCCTCCTGGAGTCCTTTCTCAATGACAGGACTGACACTGTTGGGTGTGGTCATTTTAGGGCAGAATTCTTCCAGGTGCTGTTTAGGGTTCCACAGGGTTCCTCCCTCAGCCTTACTTTGCTTATCTTATACATTTCCCCCTTAGGAAAGTAGATAAAGTCTTTTGGTTTCCAAATACTATCATGTGTAGATGATACCCAAATTATTGTGTCTATTACAGATGACATACTCAAGTTAGGGTATAGGTTAAAATGCTGCATGATTGAAATTAATATCTGGATGAAAATTAATTGAATAAAACTGAATGTTGGCAACATGGAGATCCATATTTTTGGAAAGCAAATGTCAGTATGGTCTGAACTGTAACTCCAGAGTGGAGGAACATACCTCAATTAAATATAATGCAAAGAATCTAGAAACCGAGTAGCAGTATAAACCATAGGAATTACTATAGACAAAATTTGATTTCTACCAGATTGCCCAATTCCCACAAGTAATAGGCGCCCTCAATGGGACACATGTAGCTATCTGTCCACCATCGGCCACAGAGTATGTTTATCGGAACCGTAAAAGTACACATTGCATGAACATACAAGTAATTAGCAATGCCTCCAACATTACAACCGATCTCCTGGCCAGATACCTAGGTAACACACATGACTCCTACATCTTTCAGCACAGTGGAATATACTCAAGACTACTTGCTGGGGAGTTTGGTGAAGGATACCTACTGGGTAATGTAATAGTTGACAATGTCACATTGATGTACATGTGATGTCACGGATTTCAATTACTAATTTTACTCTCCTGTCATTCTAGGAGGCAGTGCCTATGCCGTGCGGTCATTCATACTGACGCCCTACCTGAGTCCTGCCACACCAGCCAAAAGGAGGTATAATGCTGCTCACTCGACAACCTGCAGCGTTGTTGAGAGGACCTTTGGCCTGCTGAAGAGCCGCTTCAGATGCATACACAAGAGTGGTGGTACATTATAATACAGCCCTGAAACAACATGCAAACCCGTGGCTACATGTGCTATGTTGCACAAAATTGCTACAACGAGGGGCATACCTGTAGAACCCACTGAGCCGGACCCAGATGAGGATGATGATCCCTTGCCACCCCTTCACCCAGCAGACAGAAGCAGTGCAGCAGAGGGCAGCCAAAGACGTGCTGAGATCACGCACAACTATTTCTGATGTAAGTAATGACAATACCACATCTATTTTATGTAATGCTGTAGGTAGCATCTTTATTGCCTTGACTTCAGGTAATATATGTGTGATTAGGACATAGCTATGCACTATAGACAAACAAGTGCTAGTAACAGTATCACACTATTAGCATCATAGTATAACTGTTTTGCTACATGTTCAGCTAGTCCCCTGTACCCCTCAACATTTCTTCCTACTTCCGCGCACTCCACTTGAGTGCTCAGTGGCCTCGGTGGAACCTCTAGTAGCAGGTTCAACGACAGTACTGTGTCTCGTACGGCGACACCTAGGATCCATCACATGGGCTGTGAGGCTGCTGAGGCTAGAGAGCTCCTCACTATCCCCACCACCCAGTTCGCTGTTTGTAGCACTCTGTGCTGTCTGCAATGTCTCCAAATCATTGGTTATTTGCACCAATCCTTGAGCAATGTCCCGACTGCAATGTGCCATCTCCACTTGTACGTTGTGATATAAAGGTAGTTGCAGTAGTAAGCTGATTGACAGATCTGCAGAACCCATCCAACCTGCCCAACAATTGGAGATGGAGCCTACGGTGTCTGACATGCTCCTGTTGAATCAAAGTGCAGAGTTCCCTAATGGCGTTTGTCATCTTCTTTGTATTTTCTGCCGCTGTTTGCTGTCCCTCATGCAGCTTGCACATGTTTTCATTAAGAGGCTCGAACTGCTTGTGTATTACTCCCATGTTTTCATTGAGAGACTTGAACTGCTTGTGCATTGCTCCCATGTTGTCATTGAGTGCATCCACCTGCTTGTGCATTGTTCCCATGTTGTTATTGTGAGACTCAAACTGCCTTTGCATTGCGCCCATTTTATGATTGATTGACACCAACTGCCTGTGCATTGACTCATGTCTTTACATTGCAGGTGCTGCACTTTCAGCATGGAAGCCTCAAGGCCCCCAAAGAGTAATGGGCCCTCACCTTCCTCTGTGGACTGTCTGCCTGCTTCACAACGCATACTGAGGGGAGTGGACTGACACTGGGGCATGGACTGCTATCTTACTCTGCTTCTAGCCTCTGGGGGTGGTGTGGGTTCTTCATCTGGCATTTCATGAGAGTCCAGGTTATACTCAGAGAGAGGTAGCACTCTTGCCCTGCGTCTAGTTGGTGCATGTATGAAGGACTCACTGGTGTTTGGGTTGGACTATGGCTGAGTTTCGCTACCCCCCACATTGCCACCTTCTGCTGCGTCAGGGCCTCGAACATCCGCAACAACAATGTGCAGCATGTCATTTTTTAATAGTACTCAAATAGTTGTGTAATAGTATTAAATGTCCACTGGCATAGTATTACTGAGAGTATTTTGTGTTGTTTCTCTATTTGGTTTTACACTATCTTGATATGTATGTGGTAGTTGCACTTTAGGGGTGTGGACTACCACTCCCATAAGGCAATGTTGTGTTGTATGTAAGATGTGCCATGGACTAGTTATCACACTGCATAGTGCCAATAGCTATTATATAAGGGGCATTTGTACATGCACATATGTGGAAAACATCATTACTGCCCTTACCTTTGTTGGTCCTGGGTGTGTCTGAGGTGTCAATGTCAGTGACACCACTGACAGCTTCAGGAAGCAGTGTCAACTCCACCATGTTTTCCATTGGTGTAGACAGTGTCTGGGTGGGCGTTCCTCCTCCAGTGCTTCTTGCCTCCTTTAGCCTGCTGGCTACCCTTTCTTTTGCACATGGACACAAGTCACACCATCCCTTGCGTATCTCCTTGATGGAGCGCTGCGCAACACCCACTGCGAATATTTTGGTCTGGATGTCTGACCACAGTTTCCTCTTCTCACTTTCAGGTACCTGTATTGAGTTTTTCCCAAAGAGTTTGTCTTGGTTCTTGACCACCTCCTCAGTGAGCACCTCCAATTCATGCTCACTGAACTTGAGCTTGCACTTCCTGTGTCCTTTCTCCTTCACATTCCCATCAGTGGCCATGATCCTGTTTGGTCCTGGCTGGCTCTCAAGGCTGCCTCCCTGGTGCTTGGCTGGGTCTCTCTGCCTGCTCCTGTGGGTGGGGCTTCTGGAAACAGCATGGGGTGATTCATCTTCCTGATTGTGATGTCTTCAGGCTGTTCCAGGATGCCGTTTTCGCAATTTGCGATTTGCAAGTACTGATTCGCTATTTTTTGCGGTCGGTATTTTCAAATTCTAAATAGCGATTGCGAATTTTAAGAAATCGCTATTACCGACTCTCAATTTTCATACATCCCATTTTGCATTTCCACAATAGTGACTTCTTAAAATTCGCTATTTAAAAAATGAAACCCGGGAGCTTGATACATCTGGCTCCTGGCTGCTAAAGCTAAATACGTAGGTGTAATTTTTTATAGCGCCCTTTCTTTTGATACTCAGGCCAAGAGGACAATGAGCACCTCTTTTTTATCACTAGAATCTTAAAAAAGATCTTCCCTTTCATCCCTACCAAGCTCAGAGTTGCATCATGCATACTACTTCTCAGCTGGATTATTACATTTTTCTGTATTTAAATATTAATAAATCTACTCTAAAATGACTTAGTTCAAAATGTGGCTGCACGTCTGGTCCTGGATATCCCTAAACGCATTTCGGTTAGGGATTGCATTAGGTCCCTCTATTGGCTGCTGATCAGAAAGTGTGTGACCTTCAAAGCCGTTTGCCTGGTTCCTACTGCTCTTCATCTGCAGGGACTGCTGGCCCTGAGAACGGCCTTCCACTGGTATAACCCCAACAGACAGCTGAGTTTGCCCTCTCCTAGGAAGGTGAATACACCAAGATTTCAGAAAGGCAGATGGGGCGGGTGGTTCTTTTCTGTTGCTGCAGCCTAGCTGTGGAATGGGTTACTCTCTTGCATTCCTCATTTCACCTCTCAAACTGCTTTCTGCAAGAAATTGAAAATCTTGTTTTTCTCCCTTCTGTGATTGATTGGCCTTTTCTCACATTATAGCTTCTTTCTTTATTTCTAGCACTTTGACATCTCTGGGTATAATGCACTTTACAAATTCCAAACACAAATACCAATACAAAGGCACTCAGTTGAGTCTCATGAGATGTTCTCTAGTTGGTACCAACTAAAATACAATTTCCTGATCAGTCTATGAATCTACTACAGTCATTTTATAAATCCATGAAAACGTTGATGTTTTTTTAAAAATTAAATTGTGTTCTGCAAATAGAGGGAACATCTTATACAGCCCCTCTGATAAAGATTTTAATAAAGGTCCTGGAATAATTTGTCAAAGCGGTACTAAAAGGAAAGTCTTCTCATTCAGACATAGATCTATACAAATTTCATAATTTGCGGATAACATTTTGAAAAATGCCCAAAGCTACACAAAGGAAAGGTCAGAAAAGGTAAGGTATTTAACATTTTAAAAAGTTATCAGGAAATAATCTTAAATAAGATTAATCCGTGAAACACTTTGGTGAAAAGTGGAAGCAATCATGTTCAAATTAGTCCTGGTATCAAAATTTTAGATACATTGCCATTTAGTTTCTGATAACTTTAATCAATGTTTTAATTTTAACTATGAATAACTTTTGACAATCAGCAGAAGGAAATGTCAATGTTGGCAAAAAAATACGCTTCTCATTTATTAGGCTTATTGACATAGTGAAAAACATAATTCACTTCATTTTAATTCATTTTTCAAAGGAATTTGAATTCTGAAAATGCAGCCAGATACTTTGCAGCAACTTGTGGTTGATTCACAACATATGTGGATCACTTTTGTCTATGGAATTAAAGTTATGATTGCCCTCCAAATACAAGAGAACAAGGACAGCAAAGTAGTTCCTTGGAGCTGTGTGAAGTGAGTCTTGACAACAAGGACAGTTTGCACATTGACCATGTTCCAGTGGTGTCTGTTGAGAAAATGGCAGTGGCGGCTGGCAAGTACAGAAAGTACGGCAATAGGAGGGGCAGGGAAATGGATGGGTGCATAAAATAAATACATGACAGAAATAAAATAAATACATAAATGAAAAAATAAAAAGTGATGCTGTTAACCAGCATGAGAAAAGTGCCAGGATTGGAGTGCACTCCCGAGGACACTGGAGGCTTGTGCAGGCTCTCAAGCCAGCTGTCTTAGACAGGTTGAGAGGCTTCTAGTGTACATATCAGGCTGGACATTGCAAGATGGTCAGCCAAAGTGACATGTGCACTATAAACTAATAAACAGTCAGCCCATCAATGCCTCTACTCAGCAGGCCCCACCCCGTCCTGTCCCTTGGTTCAGAACAGGTTGAAGAAAAATAAAATGGCAATGAATTAACTTCATAACCATTTTATTTTTCGTGTCTGGGGCTTTTCTGAGGGCATTTAAGTGGGTGGCCTTCCTCCTCTCTAATGGAGGAGCCATCCCTGGAAAATGGTGTGTACTTGGTTGGTGTGGCAGAATGACCTATGGGTGTAATCAATGGCACCTAGCACGTGGGTCGTATTAGACCTGTTGTGGCATACATTTCCAAATCTAGACTGACAGTGACAGGGTGATGCACTGCAGAAGTTAACCAGTGATTCTGATGGGATGACCTGCTGTTCATATTCTGCAAACCTATCCAGGAACATATCTGGAGGGAAGCAGTATCTTCTCACAACTTCTTACTCAGACACAACAAAGTGAGTGATGTTCTATTTGTATGCCCTAAACTGTGGTAAGTCCCCTTTGAAATGACAGTGTATGTATCTTTACATCTATTTCTCTTTTCTGTGTTTACACTCATTGAAAGCCTTTGCAACCTCTTTTGTGCCCATGAAAACATGTGTACACATAAAATCAATGTCAAGTCTCATCTATGCTCCCACTTAGCCTTTAATTTTCCAGCACTCTGTTTATGGCCATTACTTGAAATATTAAAGAACCTCCAACCAAAAGATGATGCAAGCATTATCCAAGGGCAGCACTGAAGAACAGGTTTATGTTATACCACATTTAGGACTCTGGAACCATCTAAGTTCGTCTCTGAGATTTCGATTCTCAGTGGTGAAACAAATCTAGTACCTCAAATCTACCGCAACAACATTAACCCGAGCAATCCTATTTGGATTCCATCTCCTCAGCCCTGTTACTAAAACTGAGCATTCTTCTTTCTACTCTGGAGCAGTGGTCAAAGAAAGATAACCCAGAAAAAGAACTTAGACTTACTATTCAGTGGCATAACAAAACACGAGAGGGCCCTCCTGCACAGCACATGGAGGGTCCCCTCTCCAGACTCACTCAGGAGCTCTCAAGGCAGGTTACTGTGCTCCCAAACAAAGAGTTTACCTCCCACCGTTTCTCTCAGACCACACCGAGATCATCTGCGGCGTACCTCAAGGCTCATCGCTCAGCCCAACACTCTTCAATGTCTACATGAGCCCCCTCGCCAACATCGTACGCAAGCACGACATCATCATCACCTCCTACGCCGACGACACCCAACTTATACTCTCCCTCACCAAGGACCCCACCAGCGGCAAGACCAACCTACAAGAGGGTATGAAGGATGTCGCAGATTGGATGAGGCTCAGGCCCCTAAAGCTGAACTCTGACAAAACGGAAGTCCTCATCCTCGGCAACACCCCGTCCACCTGGGATGACTCCTGGTGGCCCATGGCCCTCGGCACCGCACCGACCCCCACAGACCACGCCCGCAACCTCGGCTTCATCTTGGACCCCCTTCTCACCATGACCAAGCAAGTCAACGCCGTGTCCTCCGCCTGCTTCCTCACTCTCCCCATGCTCCGCAAGATCTTCCGCTGGATCCCCGCCGACACTAGAAAAACCGTGACCCACGCCCTCGTCACGAGCCGCCTGGACTACGGCAACACCCTCTACGCTGGGAACACCACCAAACTCCAAAAGCGCCTGCAACGCATTCAAAACGCCTCGGCCCGCCTCATCCTCGACGTACCCCGCAACAGCCACATCTCCGCACACCTGAGACACCTGCATTGGCTCCCAGTCAGCAAAAGGATCACCTTTCGACTTCTCACCCACGCACACAAAGCCCTCCACAACAAGGGACCGGAATACCTCAACCGACGCCTCAGCTTCTACGTCCCCACCCGCCTCCTCCGTTCCTCTGGCCTCGCGCTCGCTGCCGTCCCTCGCATCCGCCGCTCCACGGCGGGTGGGAGGTCTTTCTCCTTCCTGGCAGCCAAGACCTGGAACTCCCTCCCCACCAGCCTCAGGACCACCCAGGACCACTCCGCTTTCCGGAGACTCCTAAAAACCTGGCTTTTCGAGCAGCAGTAACCCCCCCCCCTTTCCCCTAGCGCCTTGAGACCCGCACGGGTGAGTAGCGCGCTTTATAAATGTTAATGATTTGATTTGAGGGGACGCCTGGAGCTCAGGCCTCCCCCGCACCATGGGGACTGAAGGGACTTTTGTTACTCCACTGTTACTATTTCTGACAAGTTTGACTAGGAGAATCTGGTCCATCACTTCCCAACACCCTCATGCCTTTGGGATATCAAAATCATTCACCCAGATTAGAAGGAACAAATAGTTGTAGATGTTGCAATTGTTTTCCACGGTATACAAACTCCTTAATTATAAAATCTGTCCATTGGAGTAAAATCCTTAGAAATTAAGCACAGAATATACCACATTGTTTACCATCCAAGGGCAGAAATTATTATTAGAACAAGCCATGAAAATTACAGGTGCAAACAACCTCTTCTGTCACAAATTAAAGTATTTTGGAGAACATCACCAATCTTTAGGTGGATGCAAACAATATCACTATATCATGATTGTTCAACTTTCTGCTAAGACATAACCTCAAAAAATGGGAAAGACACAAACCCCGACCTTCTAATTTAATTTGTGCTTGTGCCTTCCCAGTGCCTATCTCTCTTCTCTGTATCAAACTTCATTCATAGGATCAAACTAAAAATCTATTTTTTGGATCGGAGGCTTCAAAAACATTAACTGATTGTACTGGAATGTATGATTCCCTCGCAGTCAATCAATACCCCAGCAGAGTCTAAAGGCAAACCTGTTGGACCTATCATCCTTGATTTGGTCTATCCAAATGTTTTTCCTACACTCCTCCTATTTTCTGAACTTCGTTTTTGTAGGCATAAGGACGCTTTGCACTTCACCATTGTTTAAGTTCTTTTGGTCTCTCCTTAAAACATGGTACAGTTGGCTTACAACTGCTGATTGGCATACATAGTTTACTCATAAGTCCGTAGTATATGGTACTACATGTACTCCCAGCCTATAAATTAAATGTTACTAGTGGGCATGCATTGTTCATTGTGCCGCCCACTTAATTAGTCTTATAAAATAAGTCTCAGGCCTAGAATTGCACTGTGTACAGTTTTAAACTGGCAAAAGAAACCTTGTACCAGTCCTAAACCTTCATTTCTAAAACATGTATTTCGCCCCTGACATATAACCAAAACAGCCTACATGGCAGGATGTGTTGTATTCAAAATGTAGGCTAGCTACGTTTAAGTTTTACATGTCCTAGTATTGAGAAACTCCTAAATTTAAGCCCTGTGTCTACCATTGGATAACACTGGGTTACCTTATTCCATTTAATAGGTGTGAATGCTTAGTTGGAAAATATATTCAATTGTAAAGTAGAATTTTAAGTCACAGTTCTGACAATGGCACTTTTAGAAAGTAGACATTTGTGTTAACAGTCGCTCTGAGTTCTCTGTAGCTCTCACTACCTTCTTCTCCACAGGAGCAAATACTGTTCAGCAGAATCTCCGATCATAGTATCCAGCATTGTGTAGCCCTCTTCTGCTGTGGCTTGAAGCTTCATCCCACTTGAGGTGTTCCAGACACTATCTAAGAAAATATTCTTAAAGATATAAGTTTGTTCCTTATTCCCTATTTAAATTTGATCACCTCCTCTCTAGTACAAGACTTAGGGCCTGATTTAGCTTTCAGTGGATTGATTACGCCATCACAGTGGTGAGGGATATCCCATCCACTGAAACATAAATCCCATTGGAAATAGTGGGATTTAGATTTCAGTGAAGGTGACACCTGTCAATGTTGAGAGTAACCCATCCGCTGAAATCTAAATCAAGCCCTTACTATTGAAATTATAACTTTTCTACTCAAACAACCATGTGTAGACCCTGAAGACCCAACTAAATCCGTTCTCTGTATCGAACCTCTAGAAAACCACAACCTCCCTAAAGAATATAAAATTGTGCTTTAGGTCAGGATGCAAAGCAGAGACCACAATGTTACAGATAGTGGAAGATGCACTGCAAATCCTAGACAAAACAAATTGTGCCTACTCATTTTTTTTGTATTGTCAGCAGCATTTGACATGATCAAGCAAGTACCCTTCCTAAAGCTCCAGAAAGAACATATTTGGATCAGTGACACTATTCTGAGATGATTAGAACTGTAATTTTTCAATTACTTTCAAAACATAAACATTTGAACTCTCTCTCCAGTCTATCATCTCTTTTTCCAGGGACTTCCTCACAGTTCCATTCTTTCTGTGACACTCTTCCTTGCATGCAAGCAACCCTACAGGTCTGTCTTGAGACAGTCAAACATCTATTATCATGATTACACTTATGACACCCAGCTAAATATGAAAGTTATGTGAACACAGGATGTAGTTGATCTTGCAAAGATCCTAAAAGACTTTTACCCATGGACATCGCTCCAGTATTTCAATATTCTTGCAGGCAGGTCACTTCCTCCTCTTCACTGCTCCCGGTACGTGTGCCATTTTGGTGTTTTCCCTGAAGGATTTCGCTGCTGTGGCCCCTCCCCCCTCCCTCCTCCTCGTCTCCGCAGCCTTTTCCCGCTTTGTAGCTTGCTGCCCATCCCCCGCACTCCCATTGGAGGTTCCCTCCCTCCTCCCAGCTGCCACTACCTCCCACCTCCCCTCTTATGCCACCAATCACCACTACACTGCCAACAAACTCCACGCCCTCAATCCAGGACGCTCCTCCATCTGCTTCCAGTCCACACCGACACGCACCAAATGACCCTTCTCCTGCAAAGCCTGCAATTTCAACTGCAACCTAACCTCCAAACTCCAACTCAAAGCCACAGACAGCTGCCTTAGATGCATCCTGCTTAACACCCGCTCCATCCACAAACCTGCAATTGAACTCTGGGACCTACTGACCACATACTCGCCTGACGTCGCATTCCTCACCGAAACCTGGATGAATTCGGCCTCAGAACCCGACATAGCCATAGCCATACCAGAAAACTACAAGATCACCAGAAGAGACCGCAGCAACATACCAGGAGGAGGAATAGCCATAGTCCACAAAAACACCATAAGAGTCTCCACCAACTCCCTCAACACCATCAAATCCGCCGAGCACCTGCACTTCAAAATCCACATCAACAACACCCTCAGAGGAACACTGGTCTACAGACCCCCAGACCGCAGTTCTGCGACGCCATCGCCGACGCCATCAGCTCCCAAGCCCTTGCCTCAATGGACTACATCCTCCTCGGCGACCTGAACTTCCACCTAGAAAATAGCAACGATATCAACACCACCAACCTAATCAACAAACCTTGCCAACCTCGGTCTCAAGCAACTCGTCACTTCACCCACCCACTCTGCAGGCCACACACTCGATCCCATCTTCTCAGCCAGCAACCATGTCAGCCACACCACCGAACTCAGCTGGATAGACCACCGCTGCATCCACTTCTCCTACGAGAAACCAGTCACTCACCACCACCGCACACAACCCCCCTGACGCAACTGAAGCAAAATATCAACGGATCAACTGATTTCCACTCTCGCCCGGGCCCCACCCCCTGGGACCTCGGACCCCAACACAGCCACCACCAAACTGCATCGCTGGATAGAGGACTGCGGCAACACCCTTGCACCGCTCAAAAAAAAAAAAAAAAAACACCCCCCACAGAATCAAGGCCTGCTGGTTCACCCCAGACCTACAGGAATCCAAATGGCTATGTCGCAGAATGGAAAAAACCTGGCAGCTTGAACCTACCAACTCCAACCACATCGCTTTCAAGGATGCCATACGCAAACATCACCAACTGATCCGCACCACCAAAAGGACCCACTTCAAAAACCGCATTGACAGCAATGCCCACAACAGCAAAGAGCCCTTCAGCATCATCAAAGAGCTCTCCACTCCCAGGACCTGCTCCAACGAACCCCCGCCATCACAGGAGTTTTGCAACTCACTCGCAACCCACTTCTATCGAAAGATAGAAGAAATCCACAACAGCTTCAACCCCCGACCCACCAGCTGACTACAAACACCCACAAAACCAATGCCCCAAGCAACATCCACCTCCTCCACACCTGGACCCCCATCAACATAGAAGACACCACCAACACCATGGCCTCCATCCACTCCGGATCACCATCGGACCCCTGCCCACACCATATCTTCAATAAAGCAAACATTATCTTTGCTCCCCACCTCTGCGACACCATCAACAGCTCCTTCGAGTCAGCCACCTTCCCAAAAAGATGGAAGCACGCAGAAGTCAACGCCCTGCTGAAGAAGCCAAAGGCAGACCCAGATGACTCATACCGGCCGATCTCCCTCCTCCCCTTCCCAGCCAAGGTCATTGTGAACAGCCAATTATCCTGGTTCCTGGAAGACAGGCACTCAACACCTCCCAATCCGGATTCCACAAAAACCACAGCACTGAGACCGCACTCATTGCTGCCACAGACATCAGGACCATGCTCGACGAAGGAGAAACAGCAGCACTCATCCTCCTGGACCTCTACGCAGCCTTCGTCACACTCTTTGCACACGCCTCCACAACGCTGGAATCCGCGACAAGGCACTTGACTGGATCTCGTCATTTCTCACAGGCAGAACCCAGACAGTCTGCCTCCCACTGTTTTGCTGTCAGAAGCCTCCAGAATCATCTGTGGCATCCCCCAAGGATCATCGCTCAGCCCAACGCTCTTCAACGTTTACATGGCTCCCCTCGCCAACATCGCACGAACCCACCACATCAACATAGTTTCTTATGCAGACGACACTCAGCTAATCCTCTTCCTCACGAAAGACCCTACAACTGCAAAGAACAACCTCCACAGCGGACTTCAAGCCATCGTCAGCTGAATGGAATCAAGCCACCTCAAGTTAAACACAGACAAGACAGAAATCCTCATCTTTGGCACCAACCCCTCAGCATGGAACAACTCTTGGTGGCCCACCTCCCTAGGATCTGCACCCTCACCCACCACCCACGCACGCAACCTGGGTTTCATCTTGGACTCCACACTCAGCATGACTCAGCAGGTCAACACCATCTCCTCTTCCTGCGACAACACTCTCCGCATGCTCCGCAAAATCTTCAAGTGGATTCCCGTAGAAACGAGGAAACTGTCACCCACTCCCTGGTCAGCAGCCGATTAGACTACGGAAATGCCCTTTATGCAGGAACAACAGGCAAACTCCAAACAAAGCAAAGAATCCAGAACGCTTCCACCCGCCTCATTCTTGACGTCCCACGCCGCAACCACATCTCCCCCCACCTCAGAGACCTACACTGGCTACCAGCATCAAAGAGGATCACCTTCAAACTCCTCATCCACGCACACAAAGCCCTCCACAACATAGGTCCAGCCTACCTCAACGACAGACTCACCTTCCACACCCCCACCCGCAATCTTTGCTCCGCCAACCTCACCCTCGCCTCCATCCCCCGCATCTACAGCACCACCACCGGAGGAAGATCCTTCTCCCACCTAGCCGCCAAGACTTGGAACTCCCTACCACTCTACCTTCGCCAGACCCAAGACCTCTTGACATTCAGGAAATGCCTCAAAACATGGCTTTACGACAAGTAGACCCCCCCTCCCCCAGCGCCTTGAGACCCTAACGGGTGAGTAGTGCGCTCTATAAATCCTTTGATTGATTGATTTCTGTCTAAGTTAATTAACCTGCCACCTAATTTGTCTCTTCATTGGCATGGTATCCAGTGACCCTCCTAATTATACATGTAATATATTTCCAGTGACAGTGTTATCCAAATGTGGGAATTTGATTTAATGCTGTTATGGAACGCCCAGTGAATGTATGAGCTGTCGTGCCATTATTCAATCATTTCACTTTTTTACCTTTGTTGTAATAGTGTTATTCCAGCCTCCATTGTTTTTTGTCTGCATCCATTGTAGTCCCTGTGAATTACCTTCGTGGTATATAATTTACTTCAAGGATGGGTTGTGTAACATTGAGCCTGGGTGGAGTTTCATTAGAACTGAAAAATGTAGAAAAACATCTCCTCACTCTCTATTCAAAGTTGTTTACCACCACAGTAGAACATAGCTGGTTAGAAGCCTTATATCTGCTACCACACTCACCACTGCAAGCTACCCTTTTTGAAGGTTCAGCCTTCTTCATCAGCATACAAGGTAATGCTTTACAAAACCCTAAATGAGATAAAATAAATTACATTAAAATAAATAAATCCTACGGTAGATGTCATGCTTTCTTCATTAACTTAGCTTGTTTAAAAGGCAGCATTTAACATTACATCAATCTCCCATATACTCCAGAAATATCTAAGTAAACACTTTCCTAGTCTAAGTTTTGCTCTGCTAAAAATGTGTGGTTGTTTTAAGGTTTGGCACAATGGTGCTTGCTCGCTGAAACTGTGTGAACCACGCACAATATCAGCAGGTTCTTGGAATGTCCAGAATCCAGAAGTCAGATGATCAGCTTTTACCCGGCAGCTTAATACTGGACTTTCAATTTAACTTTTGGTGTGTCACTGCCTGGATATGAGGGTGAAGGTTGATATTCCTCACGTGTTTACAACGATATCCTTTGTAAAGTTTTGTTGGGACAAATAAGGGTAAGTTAGTGAAGGGGCTATAGAGAGTATATAGCCATGAGGGCTTTATGAGGAAGGCAAGAGTCTGAACTTTTTGAATGTTATCACAATGGCATCTTATTATAGAACAATGCAAACTCTCCTAACCTTCCAAACAGAAAATACTTCTACCTGATAAATAGAAGTAAAGGATAAGAAGGAAGGATAGCTTTATAAGGAAGTTCAAACACATGTAAACATTTTACAACTATGTATGGTAGTGTTACAAAAAGTAAATAGAAAACATTTCTCTTGGATTTGAACAAATCCTTAAATCCATATTGGCATTCACCTAAAATGTCAATTTTTTCGACATCAATCTATAGAGACATATAACTATACATCGAATAAAACTGCCATTAGTAAGAAAAATAGAAATGAGAGTGACTGCAGCACCGATATTCGAGGAAGTTATAATCTTGATTGTTTTTTTCCTCAAAGAACAGTCAACGTAGCTTTACTGACACAGCTAAGAAAAATGTACTGGTACACTTAAAAAAAGATTTTGCAGTGGCCTACTATTGTAATATTTTCGAATTCCGTAGTTAGCCAGTGCGTTCTTGGCTTACTCCTGAAAGTTGTGAGTAAGCCAGGAGCACCACAGGAGTACGTCACGCTTACTCAGGCTGCAATCACTGTGCATCGAGCCCATCAAAATTTGTTCAGCGTTGTCAAGAAGACCCTTTTCAGGTCCTCATTCGGGGATCCGAGCGCAGCCTGGTAAAGCCACTGCATGCAAGGGCTGAGAGCAGAAAACAAGACTTGGATAAATCAGCGATCACGGATGCTGCTGACATAGAACCATAGATGAAAGTCCACTGGCGAATTCTCCTGCACATCCAGCAACCCACATGCAAATCAGGTTTTTTTTCCCATTAGAATGCAAATCATGGCTACACCCTGTTTCTACATGTCGGTATTACTATCCTTGGACTATTATTTGAGAGACATAAATACATATAGTCAGTAAAGCCATTTTGATCTTCAGATGCAATTCCTCTTTTGCCTACTGCTAGACAATGCACTTTGATTACTTATCGGTCTCTCTTCATCCTTTCTCCATGATTACGGTACATGTATGGAGACAGATAAATACATTTTGAGGACAGAAATCCATTTTCGTCTGATGTGCCCATGTTCATAACCTCTGCAATACCACCAGCCTACATCATTTTCAGATCTCTTTCTTTTACATCGTGCAACCATTTCATATACAGAGGCACGAATATACAGTAATATTGAATAATTACGACACTCAGAGCAAGTGCATTCTCATCATGCCAAAAACAAGAATTCATGAAACATACATCAGTCTTCAATTTTATTCCTAGATATAAGCGTTCCTTCACTAAATCAGATTGCTGCAATTTCTCTAAATCAGAGGCTTGCAATTTGTTTGATTTTCTCACACCTATTATGCAGCATAATTCGTGTGTGAAAAACAATTGCTACAGCAATTGCTAAAGAACCATCGGCAGCCTAATTTATGCTTTAGCTTTTCCTATAGCGTGCCGTGATTTGCTGATAGACTACAGTTAAAATCTGAGGGAACCAAACCATCAATAAAAATGCATCGCAATTTGCTAAATGCCAAGGGGGGGAGGGGGGGTCTCAGTAGGTCTACTGGAATGCAATAGTCTCCGGGATATTTAAAAAAAACTTATTTTAGTGCAGAAGATCTGAAAGCCTTGTGCTGGGACTGTAAACTTGCTGGTCGTAAGCAATGAGTAGGGGGGATAGATGACCCTGACACAAAAATGAAGCTCCCTGAAGGGACATGTACCCCCTGGGGTTTTTGGGCGGGTAGTCCAGCCCGGTGGATGACAAAGGCAGTAATTGGCCAGGCACAGCTGTGGGGTAGGGTTTTAGGGTTTAAGTAGGATGTCCAGCACTGTGCTGCCCCTTCACTGAGGCTACACAGTGGTTGGTTTATAGGCAGTGCATTCTTTAGCAATTTGAAGCCTGTTATTAGCCATTTTTGAGAGGCAGTAGCTTGTAGTGGATAGCATGCAGGGAGTCAAGAGTTTAGAGGAAGCATTGTAGCTTATCAGGGTGTTTAGCAGAGGAGATCTAGTGGATGCTTTGGACCTAGGAGGAGAGGAGACCAGGCCAGGTACATGCTTTGGACAGATCGGTTGATGGGGTTGTGGTGTCAGTGCAGGCATCCTCAGCCATGGTCAAAAAGCAAGGTGGTGGACTCCTGTCTAAGGCCCCCACGTGCATTTCTGGCAAGATCAGCGGAGCATGTGAGAACAGGGCACTCACTTGTAATTGTGCAGCCAGCGTTTGGACTTCTAGAGAAGAACAGATCATCTTGGCCAAACTTGGAGAAGGAGATTGGGAAGGGTAGGATGGCAAGGCTATTCAGGCAATGGAGGAGAAAATGGCTGGACCTCACAAGGTGTTATCATGTTTGTGTATTGAGATTGACTAAGTAGGGACAAGCTGGTTCTGTAAGGCTACTGGTGGATCTCTTCTGCATCACAGGGAGAGGATATCAGCAGGGGTCGGCTCGAACATAGGAAGAATGTTTTTGCAGCAATTTAATGGAATGTCAGAGTGGGGATTCAGTGAAAAAAAAACTGAGTTGAACACTCTGATGAGGCAGGGAGCAGGTTTTGCCATTTTCAGCTAAAGCAGTATTCAGTTAGTGGTGGCATTGGTGTTAGGGGCATGAAGTTTGCATGTTTGCAAAAAAGAAAGTGCTTTTCAATTGAAACAATATGTCAGTGGTCATTTGGTTAATGGACAGTCTCCAAGTAATTCGAAGGTGTTCCAGTTGTTGAAGGTGTTTGTTTGGGATGCTTGAAACACAACGTCATTTCTAAAGCCAGACATGTCCCAGGAATTAACAATGAAATTGCACTTACATTATCTTGTTCACAGTGGAGGACGTTTCATGTGCTGGCATTGGGAGCAGAAGAAGAGAAAACTTGGATGGCGCAGAGTCTTTGGCAAATAGGCAAGTGAGAATAACGGAGTTGGTGCTGGGCTCATTGGCGCTGTCAATAGGAAAGTTTTCAGACAGGCATAGAAGGCGTTTCTGAAGTCAAGGCACAGAGGAAAATTGATAAAGATGGGGAAAAGTTGAAGAGGATGGAGAACATGGAACATTTAATTATTTCCATGATAGAAAAAGATTTGACGGTGAATAATGATAACAGTTAAGTTAGCTTTCATAGCATTTTATGGTAAATTGTTGTGGTATTACACTCCAGCAGGGGGAGATGGAGTCAGGATTTTGAGGGTTGAAGTAGGCAGAATGTAAATGATGGAGTAGTTTGGAGGCCATTTTAAGGGAATGGAGGTGTAACCTAGTTTGTTTTGATGAGGGTTCTGCTTTCACTAATAATTATGTAGATGTTCTTTAGGGAGTCTTGAGTGTCAAAGATGTTGGGATTATAAGGACCGGGTGAAGTGAGTAGGGAAGAAGTAGAGTGAACCGTGGAAAGGAAATTATTGTTTTAAGAATATTGCATAGTGAAGAGGAATATGGTATTGCTGACAGCCTATCTGGGAGTGTGTCTGTGCCCAGTACATTGGTGGAAGTGGTTCCTAGGAGTGGGTATACTACAGTGTAGATACATCTTTAGACATAAGGATGGATCCAGAGCAATAGCATTTCAGCTGTTGGGGTTGTCAAGGAAGCATAGCAGAAATTGGGTTTACCAGGAAAGGAATATGATACAGGACTGAGCCAGCAATGGAGGCAGGGAAAAGAGGTTGGTCAGGTGACAAGATTAAGAAGTTAGGTAGGTGGTCTTCAGACTGGTATAGGTGATAAAATTTGCTGGGAACAGGGGATTGTTGATTGGTGGTATGAAGTTAGTGTGCTTACAATCCAGGTTCCATTGATTAGTCAATGAAACAGCCTACTCAGGCCCCACGGGAATAAAGAAGACAGGGGTAACCAATAGAAAAGTAACAATAAGGCAAAGTGCATATGTTTACGTGCCAGCATAAAAGCAAAGTGAGTGACAAGACACAAATACAACTTTGGCTGCATCTTCAATAGTGAGCTTCTTTTGAAAAAGAAAAGGGAAGGCATTACTAGTTGTTAGCCATTGTAATTACCTGCTTATAGGATTAGATACTTATGTGTGGTAGAGGAACATCCCACAAAATTGCTAGAAACAATGCCAAACAGGCGCCTTAAATCTACATGCACGTAAATAACTCATTTTTCAATATAGGATACCCCGAGGTCATTTTGGTTTCTGGAAAACATTTAAATATCAACATACCAGAAGGGCGAGGGTGTACCATGCATATTTTATGTCCTTTTGCCCTGAAACCAATTGGTATGGATTAAATGTCTAAAGTAACTTTAAAGCACATGATAACAGGGATGCAGGAACAATTGGAGAGCATGTAGCATGTCATACCTTATTTTGATACTGGCGCATTTCAGAAAAATTCGATGGCTCTGGGTCATTAAACGTGAACATTGGTTACACTGTCAGAGGTTCTTTCAATCAGGTTAAGGGGTTGGGGGAAGTAATCTAAGCTACCTCGATTCAGACAATATGGTGCTGTGTATTGCCAAACAGATGGATAACTGGATGGAAAGGTGCAAAGCAAATATTCTGGAAATCGAGGACTTAATGACACCCTATTAAGACCATGAAATCTGACCTTTGTGTTAGGTCCCGATCAAGAGGTCTTGAATCACCATATAGGTGAAACAAAGAGCTCCTGAAAACTGGTAGAAAAACCCCTCCAACAAGTGACTTAAAACATAAATACTGCTGCCTAATGTTTCATGAAAATGTGAAAGTCCCACTGAAGTCAAATGCCTCTCTTTTGTACATTTGACAATGTATTGAGACAGTGGGGAACCATTTCCTTATTTTGCATGGATGTGAAGGTAAAGATGGCTCAGTCAAAAGCAGTAAACTTCCATTTACACTGACACCCCACCAGCAGTAAGATTGCTTTGAAACTGAGGCAGTATTTAGGGTTGTTTTCTCCATGCCTCAGGTAGTGTACCAATAACATCTAAACATTACACCTTTGTTAAGAAAGTTGATGGACAAGAGCAAAGTGAGACAGGAACAATATTGACCTTGGATGTTATTGAAGAGTCTAAAAAAACTGAAGTAGTCCATATGTGTCTCATGATTTATTTAGTTTAGACTTGTTGTTGATACTACAATCAGCAGAAGGATTGTGGAAGAATATTATAAACCATGCATGTAATATGGAAAAGAAACACTTTTGTGTTAACTGAAAATCATAGTGTTAAAAAAGAAAGTCATTTGCTAATTATAATGAAATCACTCTTTTTATACTAACTGAAGTAGAAATGAAGATGATCTTAGGGGGAGGGGATGGACAGGGGCTAAAAAGAAAACATACCTGTTCCCATCGCCGCCTGCCGCCTAGCTCCTCTGTTCTTCTTTTGGTGTTCCAGCATTGACTGGAACACCATCACAGGCTCCCAAGCCACCCTGGTGCTGCTCTCATGCTAAGCGTAGTATGACAGCAGCACCAGGATTGGTCTGAGCAGCTTGTTCGGCCCTCAGACAGTGTCCTGGAGTATTTTCAGTTTCTTCAACCCGGCTGTGTAGCACAGCCAGGTTCAGAGAAACCTAAGTGTGCAAAACACACTTGCACATTTAGAAGCACACAGACTCCACTCCCTCGCCCCCACCACCACCACCCCCAATGGCCCACCCCTCCGTTCACACGCTGTCGGCTGAGCCAGGAGCTGAAAAGTAAAACAATAATGATATCATTTTGTTTTTCAGCTCCTGGCTTAGCCAGTCAGGTGAGGCTCCTTCGCCATTGCGAAGGACACACCTCTGGATGATGGTAACAGTTGCTCCTTGCTGAATGGCATTGTCCTGAATTTAGCCAAATTTACAAGTGGAAATAGGCTTGAAAGAAAAGACTTTCATGGAAGTCAATTCCATGAGTCATACCTTATTGTTTATTTTTTACCTTTTTTCTGAGGTGAACATCTCTGGGCACACTTAGTCAAACCCCAATAACCTCCACTGCCGAATCACGGGCTGTAACTTAGCAAATATCAACTGGCTTTTCACAGTCACATTTCAGGTTATTGTCCAAGGCTTGGCTTACCGTTATGGCTTAGTGAGTACAGGGACAACCGTGGAGCAATGCTAATGCAAGTAGGACCTTGAATTCAAACTTTTATTTTGTAATGGACATTTGTTTCCTTGGGTGATTTTTTTAGGGAAATATATATTTTGAATATTTGACTTTAAGTATTGCTAAAGAATTTAAAACTTAGGATTTCATAATGTAACAGAGAAGGCAAACTGTTCATGTCATTAAGAGTTAAACGACTGATCCCATCTGTCAAGTGCAGAAGGCTCACTCAAGAAACAAGAAAGGTAAGAAAATGAAGCTTGTTAGGGATTTAATGGGTCCAAGATTCCTGGTTGCAAACCATTTCTTCTGAAAAATGCCCGACAGTAAACAGTTGCACAAATAAAGTGCGGCCCAACTACAACTACACGTGTGAAAACCAACACGTAGTTTATGTCCAATTCATTGCTATTTACTTTCTAATCGAGGATAGTCACTAAGAATTAACTTGTTCAAATAGCTTTGATTATGGAGCATCTTTGATAAACACTTTTCTGATATAACCTAGTGCAGTGCTTTAATCAGAAAAAGCATTTATAATGTCCAGTTCACCTGAAGGTAGTCCATAAATTCCGAGTGAGGATGCAGGACCCAAGGCCTCCCAGTACAGCTAAACTAATCTAAAAAGGTTTCTTCCTTATGGGACTCCTTCAAAAGACAGTCTTTTGAAGGAGTCCCATAAGGAAAGAAATATTTGCCTTTTCAATCACCCTCTCGTTGAAAAAAGAGGAAGCCACAAGGAAACAACAGACCTATTGATTAATTCGTTTTATTTCAAGTCTTTATTAATTTGATAGGGCAGTGTTGTCAGGGAGTTGATTTTATGTTGACAGTGTTTACAATAATGAAAGCATTACATGATATATTCACAAACATGATTTGGTGTGATTAAATGAACACATATCCAATGAGAATTCATTGTGTCATTGTAGATGAAAATATCTCAATCTTTCCCCACTGTTTCCCACTTAATTTTGGTTCTGAGTGTTTATAGCACAGCGACCGTGGCTGTATTAGGCAAGCCCTTTTTTTCGGTCTTTGTGTATGATCATATGTGCAGCAGATTATATAAATCACTTCTAAGCCACTCTTTGAAGTCTCCCCCACTTCAAAGGCACATTTGGGTATCAAACAGGGCCTCTGTCCTACCACCTCAGACACTTGCTGGAGAAGAAACCTGAACCAGAACCTGCATCCTGCCAAGAAGAACTGCCTGGCTGCTCAAAGGACTCACCTAACTGCTTTCTACAAAGGACTGCTGCCTTGCTGTTGGCCTGCTGCCTTGCTGAACTCTTGCCTTGCTGCAGAAGTGCTCTCCAAGAGCTTGGATAGAGCTTGCCTCCTGTTCCCTGAAATCTCAGGACCAAAAAGACTTCTATCTTTCAACTGCACTCCTTGTGGGCCTCCAAATGCCTAGGAAAGCAACAAGGTTAAAAATATCCAAATAGAACAGCTATCATAGCACAGTAAATGAAGAGGTAATAAATTCCACTTAAAGCTGGCACAATGTATTCATATGTACAATCACAAAACTTCATCCCAGTCTACTTGGAAATACTTGGGAAAAGTCTATGTTTTCAGGAACTACACCACAATCACTTTCAGTATCAAACGAAAGCACACAAATGTACTCAGTGCTTTTTAAAATGATGTAAATATTTGAAATGTAAAGGCTATGGACTATTTATGAACAATTCCCATTCTCTAACCAAAACATAAAAAAGCAAGATTAAAACCACAATGCCATTTTCCCGATATACAATACCCAATACAAAATATCCCACAACTCACACTCCAAACTAAATTTAAACTTGCAATTTTGAAAGTAAATAAAACATAAAATAGAAATAAAATTACCTCATAGTATAAGTAGGATATTCAGTACTACACATACAGCCCATATCAATTATATTCAAACAGCACTTCATAACAAAATGGAAGTCAAAACATTCTAAAAGTAACAAAAACAATATAATCTAAATAAAGAAAGAAAAAGGATATTCTGTGCAAGTGTTAATTTTCTAATAGGTTTTAATGATAATTTTAATATATTAATTATATAGTAAATTAACATCCAAAAACGGGTATCTTTTTGAAAATGGTTCCCATAGTTAATTTCTGTTCTTAGCTGACCAAAATTCTAATAAAAGGTTGTGGTTGTTTTCCATAGTTCGATGCTTATAAAGGTGTGTTAGATGGTTTAATAGATGTGTACACAGCTACCCCTAGTGGGTTGCTGTGTTATGTTTTACAAGGTCATGTTTGACCAAGTTCTTACATAAGTTGAATGTTCTATTGTCTGAAATTGTAAGTAATACATGGTTTCTTCCTCGAGGATGGCAGTAAGAGTCACTTTGTAAGAAGTTTCTTCCTGAGAAGAGAAGTTTAGATGGGATGGAACAATGGAGCTACAGATGAGACGGAAGAGGAAAAGTTACTGTTATGAAAATGTCCTTGTTAATGTGACATCGCCGCATTTTAGGTTATCAATTAAACTATTGGTTGAATCGTAACCACCCCATGTACTGACAGTCATAAACTTTTTGAAGATTAGTATAACAATCTGGGTAGGATTTTCTACAGACAGACTCCATGATGAGATTCTAGGGAGGGAAAGGAGATTGTGTATTTCAAGAGTTCCTGTTGATGGTTTGAATCATACTAGCAGTGTGGGTTTAGCTGTTGAAAGGCCCAATCTTCTGAAGTCATACCTGAGGCAGGTGAAACAGAGATTTAGGCCCTCATTGTGGCATTGGTGGTAAAAATCACATACCGCCGTGGCTACGGCCGCCAAAAGACCGTCGCCGCGGCTACCAGCCATCCTCTGTATTATGACCACAGCCGGATTCCTGTCAGAAGAATGGCGGAAATCCGGCTGTGGCCATTCAGGTGGACGGCGGTAAGGTGGCGCTGCTGCCAGCAGCAGCACCACGCCAGTAGACTGCCACCAGCCGTATCATGACAGATGATACGGCCTGTGGTGTTCTGCTGGCGGAGGCTGCTGCTGGCAGCAGCGCTCTGTCCCGCCTCCTGCCAGAGGCCCACCTGAACACAGGATGCTTCAAAAGGGGCAGGGGTGGGGTTGTTGTGTGTGTGTGTGGTGGAGGGTGTAAATGTTTGTGTGTGTGTGTATGCGGGTGTGTGTTCCATGTTGAATGTGCGTGCATGTATGGATGTGTGTGTGCGTGTGTGTTGTGTTCTGTGAATGGGTGTATGTATGAAAGTGTGTGCGGATGTGTGTGTGAATGGATGAATGCATGCGTGGATGCATGTGGGAATGGGTGTGTGTATGTGTGTGTGTGTGTGTGTGAAGGGGGTGTGAATGTGGGGGGGTTTGGAGAGGAAGGGGGGGTATCTGGAGAGGGGGATCGGGGTGAGGAAGACCTCTATCAGTGACAGGGAAAGGATTCCCTGTCACTGATAGTGCGTACCGCCATGGTTTTCGTGGTGGTAAGCGGAAACCATGGCGATAGGCGGGGTCACTATCCCGCAGGCGGTACGGTGATGGCCGCCGGGCTGGAGATTAATATCTCCAGCCCGCCGGCTGTTACCCCCATTGCGGTCGGTGTGGTACATTGGGAGTTTGCCAGCAGCCAAACCGCCAATGTCATAATATGGTGGAAAGTACTGCCAGTCTGTTGGCAATATTTTCCACCATATTACCGCCAACTGTCAGGGTCACAATGAGGGCCATAGAATCTTTGGATTAGGGCATCGTAATGGTGAGATTATTTCACAGGTTCATAAAGGCCACTGATGCTAATTGCCTTCAATGGAGCTCTCTACATTCCAATGCCTAATAATGGTTAAAACATATATGGTAAAAAGCTTAAGGGGATTCTTTTCTAAACTAAGCAAAACCCGGATTTCTTGGCACCCCAAACTCAGAAATGCACATTCAAGGTAAATGAATGAATTCCAGCAAACAAAGAAATGTAACTAGAAGAATCATACTGACCTATTAACAGTTAAGTCTGCTGATTGGCTCCAACAGTCAAACCCCACAATCACTACTTTTGAGCTCTGGAATCCATTTATATGCAGGTTCACCCTGGAAATAGGAGGTACAGTAAGTCCTGAGGGACAATGATCTCTTGACATGTTGCCACTTGGCTGACTAAGGAAGTTGGCCATGATGGAAGGGACATCCTGGAGACCCACCATATTTCTGTCACTATGACAAAGGGGTACTTGGCAGTATGATAAAGTTTCTTTTGGAGTGAGACAACAATTCAATGGAAAATAATCAAAGGGAGTCATTTGCAGTGAGTTTTTTTATTTGTATTATTTTTGTCAAGCTCCAATACCACAGCTACACATAAACTATTTTATAGTGTAAGATTTATCAGCCTTTTTTCTCTTGGCCCCTATCAGGCATGTCATGTATACCTGTGCCTCACCAACCCCATTAAGCTCGCTCTCTCTCTCTCTTTCTCTCTCTCTTTCCCATCTTCCATTCTAGAGGTAGGTTAGTAAAACAACATTGATTCCAGGGAATAGAGTGAAATCTCTTTTGAATGTCACCAATCATTTATTTTTATTTTTCAGAGCCAAACTCCTGTGTTTTACACTATTTGATTATAAAGTTCTCCCTTTCCAGGTGGAGGCATTTTCACAATTTCGTTTTGGTTGTCACTGAGAGTCTGAGCACACATTTGGTTTTTATTTGATTGGTTTTCCCTCATCCACTGTGATCACCTTTCTGTCTCTCTTTCAGTTTCCTATTCTAGCTGTCTCTCACTTTCAGACTGAATTCTCACATTCATATCTGTCTGCTATATTTTCTTTGACTGCACTACGATGGACAAACTGAAAACTCAGCCATTCTGAAAAGATGGGGTGACAGGAGACAACTTCAGGGTGGGTTAATACTTAAGGCTTGTGCGAACCTGGCAAAAAGGGATATTGTTCAGCAATTTGACAGTCATCTTTAAACACACACATCGAAGTTCAGAGCCAAGGGACGATAAAGTAGGAACTGAGGTGACCTCTGCATGGTTCCCGCTAATGATGGGAATACATGGGCTATGATGTACAGTTCACAGGGCACAAACAGATATAGTTACCTCATTCCCAATGAGCAATTTCTGTCTTCTAACCTCACATCTGTACACAGTTTTCAAGGACTGAGCTTGTGCATGCAACAAAAGTATCCGTGAGTTTGTTTTACTTACTACGTGTGAGGAGTAAACCACAGGATGTGTTTTTTTATCTGGTAAAGCATCTATAGTGTGTTTTTCAAAAATGGGGTTATTAGCTTATGGGGTGGATGTCCCACTCAAATAATCAACACAATCATTGTCAGGGTGAGCCACAAAAGTAACTATATAATCCTGTGTTGAACCCTCTAGTAGCTTGGCACAAAAGCAGTCAGGCATACCTTAGAGGCAATGTGTAAAGTATTTATGCAGACCTCAAAGAGTAATAAGATAAAAATACAATACAAAAAAATCCTAAACCAGTGGTTAAAATGGAGTATATTTTATTAAATAAAATGCAAAAGAACTACAAGCATCCAGGAGAACCGGAGACAGGCATTTTTAACTTTACAGGTGACGATAGCAGAAAAAAACACAAAACACAATGCTTTCAAACATCTTTGTGATATAAATCAAGGGCGGGTATTGCTCCTCCCCAGCCACCCTGTCAGGAAGCCCCCCTCCATTCACACCTAGGACTTCTTTGTTCCCATGTCTAGAAGAAATACACAGCCCATAATAGCAGAGTCATTCACAGTCATGTGACCCAGGATACTGGCAGAAGAGCACAGTTGGTTGGGGAAGAATAATGCCAACTTTCTAAAAGTTACATTTTCAAAATTGTAACTTAAAATCCTACTTTACTCCTAAGGAGAATTTTATATTATAATTCATTTTGAGTGTAAACATAATTTCTCTATCAATTCCCATTCTGAAGTTAGCATTTATTAGGTGTAATAAGGCAACCCAGTGTCTATGGGAGATATAGCCTTACAACACGAAAAATGACTTTAGGAGTTTTACTCTGTTAAGACATGCAAAATTTAAATCTGTGGGTCCTACTTTGTAAATACCATGCACACTGCCATCAGGTGGCTAGAGTCTACCTTAGTAGTGATTTAAAAGTATTGAAAAGAAAGGTTTAAGCAAAATGTTTTTTGTTTGGTAGGTTGAAATGGCAGTGTAAACCTGCACTACAGACTGCAGTGATAGGCATGAGACTTGTTTTAACATATTCCATAGTGGGTGGCTCAATGAATGCTGCAGGCTTCCTAGAAGCGTTTAGTTACAGGCCTGGGTACTCGTCATACCATTTACTAGGGACTTAATACCAAAATAAATGTGCTAAATGTGCTAATTAGATGTAGGCCAATTTTAACATGTTTTAAAAAGAGACCACAAGACCCTTAGCACTGGTTAGCGGGACTAAAGTACACAGAATCCTAATGCCAACAAAAATAAGTTCAGCAAAGTAATAGAATGAAGGTAATATGTTTATGGATATACTATGCCACGGATGTCAGGTCTAATAATGATGCTGATGGAGCACAAAGGTGAGGTGCCACGGGAAAATGGAGGACAGTTGAGGTATGGGAATTGAGCTATAACACTTAATCAGAATAAACTAGTAAAGATCCAGTTTCTGGGCTATTTTGACTCACACTTGACTTAATGTTCTTATAGATATATCATAACTTATTATGTATCTATATGATAATACTCTATCACTTCATCAGTCACTCAAATAATGTGCAAAAATTAAGGGCCTGGTTTAGATGTTGGCGGTAAGAGTTCCGTGTTGACTTTTCGACTGTAAACCCACCCGCCGTATTTAGATGTTGGGAGTCCCAAAGATAAAAGACCACATTCGAACGGCCGTCACCACCAAGAAACAATGCCCACGAAGATGGCAGGAAATGGAAAAGGAAATGCTGGTGGGAACTCAGCCAGCTTTCCCACCGTGCAGATTTAGATGTGCCTTACTGCAAAGGAAAAAGTGGAGGTTTGACCTCCACTACTTAGTTGGCTGATTGGTGTAAAAGGGGTGAAAACTCACCTTTTTATCACTTCCCCCTTCTTTTACTGAACATGACTGTACATCCCTTGCAATCACTGCTGCCACTGACTCGTGGAAATAATACAACAACCCCTGGTGACAGGGATGTTCCATTGCCAGGGTACATTAGGTGGGCACTGAGCGGGAGATGGGGACCACTGGGGACATAGACATGTCACAGTAATTATTTTAATCACTGTGACATGCATATGCTAAGGACACAAGTGGGTCAGACAAATATTGCGGACATACACAACTGTCATTGTGGTGCCAGTATTCATTGCCAAATGAATGCTGGCACCACATTGATGGTACATTCACACCTATCAACTGTGGCGATGTGGGTACATTGCCAGGGACCTATACCTGTCATGTTGTAGATGAGTGTGTAGTTGTATTGTTTGTTGTCGTTGTGTGGTGTGTTGGTGCAGTGTCAATGGTGTGTGTATATTGTGTCATGGATGTGCGTCAAGTGTGTTTTCGGTATGCATGGGTTGTGTGTCGGACTGGCAATGGGTAATTGTGTTTATGTGGTGTGTTGTGTAGTGTGTAGTGTGGGGTGCAACTATGGCTAAGGGACAGTGAGTGTGTGTGTCACTTTCCTCACTTCAATAGCCATTGTATGAAGTCCATTGAATCCCTCTGCGATATTCTGCCATCAGCAAACCACCACTAGTAGACTGCCGCCTTACTGTTACATCTAGATATGGTGGGTGGAACACCCCTAATTTGACGGTCTTTTCGGGACTTACGCCGATGCGGCTTGGTGGTAACAATGCCAAGATCTAAATCAGGCCCATAGTCTCACATTTCTATCCAAATGAAAAGGATCCTTTAAATTCATACAAGATTAGATACTAAAATAGTGTCTTGGTCAGTTTCTATATAGATATATGTAAGTAGTTCATGGGATCACCAGGACACCCAAGGCCATTTTGGTTCCACCGGAGCTGACAGCATCTCCTGGACACACTAGGCCTTCCTGCCCTCATACCAAGCCCTGCCCACCTTCCTGCCCATCCCTCCTCCTTTCCTTATTTAATGGAGAGGGCAGCACAGCTGCACTGCTGGTACACCAAAGGCACGCCCTTCTGTTCCAGTGACAGGACCCCTAGACCTTGTCAGTGGCTCAACTACTCTGGCACCACACCCAGATCCCTAAACCTCAGAGGACCCTGCAGCGAATGCTGCTCCCAAACACCAATGAACACGGAAGGTCCATTCACTTGCTGGCTCTGCAGCTTCCACTGCCACACCGCCACACCCACACCAACAACCCATCCCACCACCGAACCCCAGAATCAGCTCAACTGCATGCTAATCAATGTCAGATCCCTCAGCAAGCACACCTTCGAAATCTGGGATAGCATCACCACCACCATCCCGGACGCAGTCTTCATCACCAAAACTTGGCTCAAGCAAGCCGCAGCCCCTGACATGGCTACCACAACTCCCAACGGCTACTAAATTATCCAGAAAGACTGCCCACTCAAACCAGGAGGAGGGATAGCAGTCATCAACAAAGACTCCTTCAGACTCACCACTATGGAGGACAACTTGAAGTTCATCATGGAACATCTCAACTTTCAAATGCGCATGAACGCCATCACTACCATCAGAGGTACTCTCACCTATAGATCACCAGGTCCCTGCAACACCATCATGGAGATCATTGCCCTCCTTGCTAACGAGTTGAATCAATACTTCTTCCACCTCAACAACCAAACAATACTAACTCTACCAACCTCCTGAAGAACACAGAAAACCTTGGCCTGACACAAATCGTTACCAGCCACACACAGAACGCCAGACACACTCCCAACCCCATATTCACCATGAGTGACAGAATTAGATTCAGCCACATCTCCGAAGTCACTTGGTCAGACCACAGCATCATCCATTTCACCATCGCAGATGCACCGCAGCCCACCAGCACACCACTCACCCTCATGAAGTGCAGTTGACACTAAGGCCCTCATCAAAGACCAAATGGACTGTTGTGGCGACTGCACCGCCAACAGGCTGGCGGTGCAATCCAGGGAATTATTCCACCACATTTGCCCCGGTGGTGCTAATCCTCCTGGGCAGCGCTGCTTGCCCAGGGGATTACGAGTCCCCGACCGCCAGCCTTTTCCTGGCGGTTTGAACCGCCAGGAAAAGGCTGGCAGTATGGGGAGTTGCGGGGCATAGCAGACAGTGAAAAGCGCGACGGGTGCAACTGCACCCATCGCATGGCTGCAACACCGCCGGCTCCAACCAGGTTTCCGCCGGGCGGCCCATGCAATCCCAATGGATGACCACCCACAGCTCCACAACCCTCCACATCACAGACAACATGAACCAAGGCACCCAGAATTTCTCAGACTGCAGCACAGACAGCATAACCCCCAACAAACAGCCCAACGGCAAGAGGCCCATCAAACACCCCACCTGGTTCATACCTGAAATGGTCAGGTTGTCCCTGTTTTTAAAAAAAAGTGACATTTCAGCATGTTTGTGACACACATTACCGAGCTCATAATTTGGTTTGAGTAGTTGACCCAGATTTGTATGTGTGTGAGTGAGAGGATATTGTCTTTAACATCCCTTATTTTTTTCTAATTCATCTTGATTTAGAGTTTTCAATCACCTATTTTCCTTTGCTGGCCACAGCAATGTATTTTTAATAAATGAATTTCCTGTAGACAAGATATCCCACCTGAAAACCAAAGAAGTTAACTGGTCATCATTTTAATAAGAGCTCCATGCACATAACATAACAGTCTATTATTTATATGTAAAATGGAAATATTTACAATTCTCCATTGATATATGAACCCATCTTTGGTATGTACATCCTTCATTAGCTCTCAGTCACTGCAATTAGTTCACACCACATAAACCAAGTAAAAGTTTAAAAGTTAAATTCTAATCACACCAAATGGGCAGAGGATTTCAAGAAAGCTACAGTACAGTCTATTAAACATGGAAAAATAGCAGAACTAAAATCATTGAAGCTTAATTAGACGTATGAATTAACTTTCTGTCTCCGATATGTAAATGTATATTAATAATTCTTCCTTTAGCATCATTCTGTGTTTTTGAAGGTCAGCAAGTCAGATTATAATTAAATATGGCTATGATACACAATTTCCCATTTCTCCCACTGCCATGAAATAGTTTACCTACCCAATCGCTTTTAAAATGTATCTACCTAATAATGATTGGAATTCAAACTACTCCCCAAAACAATGATTGTGTTCATAAAAATGAAAAACAAAAGTCTTACCATTTAATTACTCGTGAAGTACAGAAACCCCAATGTCCCTGCTGGGTTTACTGGCAGGAACAGTGCTACGATATTGGTCTGGGCTCTAAGGGAGCAGGGACCAATAATGTAGCACTGCAGCACCCATCGGAATATGCACTGTCCACCAAGATGACACTGCACATTCCGATGGTGCTGGATAGGGGACCCCTGCACTGCCCATACTATAGGCCCCCCTGTGGCTGCTGGCACAGGCTTTCCACCAACCTTCTCATGACAGGGTGAACACCATGAAAAGGTTGGCAGAAAGTCGGGTTGTAATCAGCCAGGCAGCCCTGAGTTCATCGCCGCCCTGGCTGGTTACAACTCCACAGATCCATTGGGAACAATGTTCTCGGCGGGGACAGTGGTCCCCGGGTGGGTACGTCCACCAGGGTTGTAATGTGACAGTTGGACAGCCACAGTTACAGCAGTCTGACCGTCACCGCAAGGCTGGTGGACTTTGGACCGCCAGCCTTGTAATCAGGCCCTAAGTCGGACACATTCCTTTTGCCCACATAGCTGCGGACCTTGCTGCATTTGTTGAGATGGGACTTTGTCCCCCAGTGGCCCTATGTCCTGGAGGAGGAGCCTCATATCATGCTATGAAAGCGTTTGGTGATTCCCAATGAGTAGGGTATGTTCCTTTTGCCAATGGGACACATGCCGATCTGTGCCCGGGTGTGTGCCTGAGCGAAAACTGGGCTAAGAGTGGTCCCATCTGCTCCCATCAGAGCCCAAAAGAGGCTGAGCTGGGCCACCCCCTGTCATGTGTTCTGATTTATTTCGGTATGCCTGTGAGTCACTGTTCAGGCCATTTTGTTGCTGTTAAAGTTAACTTTCCTTTTCGATTTGTTTGGGCCCTGTGAATCTTGGGTGAAAAAATTTCAACTACTTCTGGAGGCACCCTCAACATGGGGAAGAGGAAAGTGTAGTCTTTCAATGCAGTCGATAAAAGACCCATGACAAATAAATCTATATTGTCCTTTATTAATACGTCCTGCTTGTATGGGAGGAGATTACTAATGTGGAAGACTAGCTGGCCCTACACTGTCACAAGGTCTCTTCCTTAAGTGATCACGCAGAGTCTCTGCCTACAATGATGCCTATTGAGGTTTCTCCGAACACCAGTTTGGCATCAAGCCTCATAAGTATGGTTGCGCACCCCAGGGATTCTCAGTATCTGATTATTCCTAACTCGTACAGAACCTGCAGAGAAGGTGCCAGGGCAAAAATCCAAAACTGTGTTCTACTCAGTGTGTCTAATCTGGGAAAGAAATCTGGAAAGGGGAAAAGAAGGGGACATTGGCTCAAGTCCCCGCTCCATCTTTGGAACATTGTAATCATCAAGATCTCTTTCACAAATTGGACATGACAATATCAGCTGTTCTGGATGCATTTAGCCTTCCATGAGCCAACCTGGAGGAGATGGTGGGGAAATTGGGGGTGACTGTGAGTCTTATTTATTTACATGTGGAGAAAGTTGACAGTATTTTGAGCAAGACAGCTCTATTGTCTAATATTACCCATGTAGTTGCCAAGATCCCCCATCAAGGTCAGTCTAGGTGGCTCCATTCATCTGGTTTTACTGTGACTCTTAAGGGCTTGGGCCCTCTGGTTGCACTTCAGAGAATCTATCCCCAAATGCTCTTTCACACCATGATAGATGGATAGCCCCCCAGGTGAGCCTTCTGTATGATTGCAGTAGTAATCCACCTCCCAACAGCATTGGGTTCATTGTTCCTGGTCACTCAAAGGACTCTTACTCTCATCTTCTCCCTATGAATGTAGTCCCAGAGGAGAAACCATGTGAGGTAGTTATCCAGCCTTCCCTGGCCTCCAACCCTATACACTAGTAATGACTAATGTTTCCCCTTTTAGGGGGAAGGAAACTAAAAACTTCCAACAGCTTAAAAATTAAGTCACTCATTCACTACCTAAAAGGGATAGCTATGAATGACTTTTATATGGCAAGATCGTTATGGTCCATAGTGTGGGCTGGATAGGGAACACCAACAAAACATGCTCTGGTGAATGCACTATATTATTATAAACTTTTGTAATGTTACACGGGGTGGACATATACTTTTTCACCTCAGAAACACTGTATTATCTAGTAGCAGAATTTCAGTGTTCCCTTGAGGTTTTATTAATTTGCCTCTTATAGCTAGGTCACACGGCGGGGCACTCCCTTATAAGCATGGTGGCTCTGCTAGTCTATTTAATTGGGACAAGAGTGCTAGTTTGCAGCTCCCCAATTGATTTGAGACTTTGACCCAATTAAATGACCTGTACTGACTGGCTCCACCCCAGGGCATGCAATCTGGTAGTAGCAAAAATGTCTAGATCTTCTAGGAATATTGAGGTGTTAAGCTGGAATTTAGCTGGGATTTGTGGTAAATTCTTTGAAGAGAGATGGATTAAAATGCTGTGTATCTATGATATTATCTGTCTTCAAGAGACCTGGGATGCTCAGGGGATTTGCATCAGATTGGTTATAGTACATTCTCAGCCACAGCTACTGCCTTCATCCATGGTAGACCCGGGGGTCTAGTCACACTTATTAATTTGGGTTTGAATTGCAAAGTGGGCATGGTTACTTCTAATTTGCTCAATAACTAAATATGCACAGGATGTTCATTGTGAAGATTTACAACTCTATCAACCAGAGAGGATCAAGGGGCTTAGAAGTTTTGAGACCATTTTTTTCCTTGATTTGTCCAATTTCACACTGGTTATGTTGTTGGGAACTTTAATTTGCACTGTTGCATGGATTGCCAAATTAGTGTGGTTTTTGACATTTTGTCTCCACTTACTGATTAGGTCCATCTTTGATATTCACGGCAGGGTGGTATGTTGAATAATTTGGACACAGAATATGATTTAGTTAACTTGTTGAACTGGTGAGAATCTAGAATCCAAGAATTGACACCCACGTTCAGAGGGAGGGGGCTTAGCTCTACGATTCACTATATTTTTGCTCCTGCCTGTTTATTTCGCTTCCTCATAAACTTTAAGGTACAATTGGATGTTTGTAGTGATCATAACCCCTTATTAGCAACCTTTTTGTTGACTGAGTTGCCTGTGGCAGTGGCACACCTATTTAAGGAGCCAGTCATAAAACCAGACCAAGGTCCTAGGATCAGATGAGCTAAGATCATCCTGCTGATTTCTTTTCTAAACTGCTTGTCAGCTCCAATCTGAATTCTTATGCCTCTGATGCCAGTATTTTGGGAGCTTTTCTTTAGATCTGTTAAGTCTGTTTCCTCTAGACTAGGGGTGTCGGCACCACTTTCTCACTGTAAATATTTTGACCAAAGGTGCTCTCTGGCACACAAGGATCTGCTGGTGTCTCTTTATAAAAAGCCATGAATTAAGGAAGAGGTGAACAAGGTGAGTGCTATATACAGTTTGTCTGCAAAGAAAGAAACAATTACCTAAAGAGGGAGGCTTGTCATAATTTACTCACCACTAGCATCCTGCAGGATAGTGTGGTTTTCTAGAGAGTTGTGAACCACCCTCTGTTTAGTTCTGAGCAGGTGTCAAACCAGGCTCCAACTATTACGGCACAGGCATGGACTGAGCAGTTCAAGGCCAATTACAAACATGATGGCCTGAATCCTCCTTTATCTTGTATTCAGGTGGACACAAGACTTACATTTCAGTAGGACAAGGTAAAAACAGGTATTCTAGCCATTCCCCAAGGTAAAGCTCCTGGCCCTGATAGCGTCTCAGGTGACTTGTATATGTTGTTATGCCTCATGCAGTGGTATTTAAATGTCATTGAAACAGAGGGGACCCTCTGTTGGCATAACCATGCTCTACGAATGAGCAACAAAGATGCCATTAAAATGTTGTTATTATTTGGTAAAATGTGCTGTGTTTAAAAGACAAAGGTCAGATGTTAGGCAATAACATCTGGTAAATAGTTTTTTAGCAAAGCCAGATGATTTTGTAAAATGAACTATTTGGCAATCTTGCAGAGGGACAGTAGATATCATTTTTTCTAACACATAATACAATTTAAATACCTGTAAATGAACTGTTCAAATGCCTGAGCCTATATCAGTAGGTTGGAAACCACAAATTAAGAACACTTTAAACAAAGATTTTAATAGGATCAAAATAAATCAAGACATATTTCCTGAGACCCGATTTCCATACATTATTGCTTGTGAACTTTTTCTCAGTAACAAACTGTATGATCAAATTTAGTGGGCAGTTTAATGGAAAGTGTGCTTTATGTCAATGACAATGCGCTACCACACCATGCTTTAGTAATATTTTTGAGAAAGTATTATTCAAAAAGCATCACAAGCTACATACTAAACCCATACCGCTCTCTTGCTGAATACATTTTCTACCCTGTTCTTTGTGTGTGACGCTTGTAATTTTTGCAATCCCTATGACTTTAGTGATGTAACATTGAAAGCAGCACTCTGACTTTGAAATTTGTTCCACCACCACTGCACTAAAATCTATACATAGATAAAAACATATCAAAGAATTATGTTCAGTATAACCAATGGCTCCTGACCACGTGGTTTTCTGCAAATTTAGGAGAGACACATGCTACGCAAATGAAATGAAACACTATGTATGACTCAAGCGAATGTTTGGTGCAATATTACTGGAAATTATTTGCAAGAGGACCCTTAGGGTGAAGCTCAACCGGATTGGCATAAGCTAAGAACTGCATCCTATTTGTTTCAGGGTCATTCATAAACACTATATTGAGCTGTACACACTAGATATGTTTTTAAAAAGGACTTCAAATTCTATAATAATGGCAGGCTGCTGCAATTAAACTACGGTATTAAATGGACTTTTGGCGTTTTGTTGTGCTATTTGCAAGTTTGAACTCCTTTTGTGTGTGTTGTGCCCTTCAGAAGTATGCTGTGGCAGTATTACAAGTATGTGATATTACATTGCAGTATATCCCAAACCTGTATTTCACGGTTCATTAATTGTATAGATTGTTCAAACCCCAGTTGATGATAGCATTTCAGAGATGCCATTATCTGGTTCTTTTTGAATGACAATCTTTTGAAACAGGTTGTATACTTTAAATAGCATTTCGTTCAAAACTGCTTTTATTTGTGTGAAATACAATTCAAAACATACTAAAATAAAACTGAATGCTAATCTGGAAAGGCAAAAGACATTCATTTTCCCTGGGATTCGTTCTTCAGTCAAGTGTTACTGTAGCTATTATTGCCTGCTAGATTCATTTCAGACCTGGATGGATGTTTCTCCTGTAAGAACAATTTCGGAATGACTTCCTCTTCACTAAATATTGAAAGACAAGTCTGGAGGGACTTGAAAGCTGGTGGTATGGGCACACAGCTGTGAAATCAGGTTTTCAACTCTGCAATACACTCACAAGGCACTTAACGTCCTAGATTTTATTTCTTGCATCTCCTATCCTTTGCATTTCTTTAGCGCTTATTATGTTTTCTTCAATGTTTTAGTCACGCGTTGTGGCATAATATTCGGGTGAAAACTAACAAATATTATGTTGACTAATTTTTGTGTTTACTGTTAATTGAAAAATACTTTCTCAAACATTTAACAGTAAACCATTGATCGGACAGGAGTAAACAAATGTTTAATGACATCAGGAAAATTAACAATATTTAAAGTATGCATTATTCACTTTATCAATCAAAAATAAAATTCTCTGTCTTTACAAAGAATACATACGTTTTCATTTTTTAACTATCTCAAGTCTGTGTGTGTTTTGTAGTGGTCTGGATTTAAATGCCACAGCTTGTTATCCTCTTGTTCAGGGTAAAAATAGAATAAAACTTCCCAGCATTCATTACCTGAAATATGTTTCATGCCCTCCGCATGTCCAAGACTCTGGGGGTCATTACTAGTACGGCAGTCTCATGAGTCGTACGACCAACAGGCTGGTGGAGAAGACTGCCAAATTATGACAATTGTGGTCTTTTCAACAGAATACAGTCAATCCACTGCTGGCAACACCAGTGCGGCCAGACTGTCACGGACGATGGTAGCTACCTTTAGGTCGAAGGAGACCATGTTCCTGCCGGACAGAATTTGAGGCTGCACAACGCCAAGGTTTCCGCTGCGGTCGCACCACCATGGAAACTCTGGCGGAAACCAACTCTATAAAAGGAGACAAATTCAGGAACACGTACCAGCCTTGAGCCACCATGGAACCTGAACTATATGTCTTTCAGCTGCTCATGCTTGCCCAGTGGCTCCAAAACCTGTGACGACGACAGCAACCGTGAGTACACTCACTAACCTGTCACACTAGATACACACTGTGAACGGATGGCTATGGCGACATACACGTACCCTCACACTGACACGCACAATCACACACAGCCACATACACACATGCACATACATAGTACACACTACCACCAACAGACCCACACACACATATTTTAAAAACACACAATCGCATATATTTACAAAGCACAAGCACAGTCAAACACGATACACAACACTACCAAATGGCACAACTACACCACAACCGCAACACCTCAAAAGCACGTTAAGCATCCAAAATACACACCTCCATTTGACAAGTCAAACAAACAACACAACCTAACAACACCAGAGAACCAATACATGCAATCACAAATTCAAACAGCGAGGCATACATGATACCTCGCAAACACACATCACAATGGATATGACATACCAATCATCACACACACTCTTGCACACAGTACAACCAAACAAGGGCACACAACACTCCAAATAACACGTCAACACAATCACAACACACAATATCAACAGAAATCCATGTTCCAAACTCATCCATGTCCATCACACAATGCACACCCATCTCTGCAGGACAAATGCAATGCACACACCCACACATGCTGGCCAGACACAACTGTTAGCACAACCACCACACACACAAAACATACACGCTCAAACTAAATTAGCCAAGACCAAAACAGCCATAAGGAATGAAACACAGGATAAAAATGCAACCATGGAACCAACAACTGGTTTGCTCAGAGCTATGACAATAAATGCATACATAGATTTACAGAACTATGTACATAATAGGAAGGCCATAATCCAGTCCAAACAAATATGTGCATCATGCATATATGGCACATCCAAGTACACCTACTTGACTCCTGGCTGCCATATAACCTAACAGGTTCATCAAGGGACATCAAGGGGGAAGGCAGGCACCTCAGGGAATTGGGAGGAAGAAGGGAGGTTTGGGTTTAAGTTTGGGAGGTGGATCTTTGGGCTTGGGATGGGGGCATAGGTCGAGGCTTAGAGGAGGGCTGGGAACTCTGGTGAGGGGTCAACTTCTTGGCACAGGGAAGGGCATGGTTACCTACAGGAGGGGTGAGTGGAGGAATTGGAGGTGGAAGGGCTGGACTTGGGGAGGGAAACAGATCTTTTGGGAGTTACACAGGGTGGGAGAGGAGTAGGGAAAGGGGACAGCTCCAAGAGGAAAATTGTCTTCAGCACATAGGGACGGTCCTGGCAAAAGGGTTTGGGAGTGGAGAGAGAGGGAGTGGATGTAAGAGATGCTTTGGTGGGTATCTTGGGTGTATGTATGTGCGAGGTATGCTTGTGTGTGCTGGGTGTCTGTTGGGTGGGTGATTGTGGGCGTTTATGTGTCTTGGGAGAAGGGGGTAGAGGTGCGGGGAGATGCCATGGTGGATGGATGACTGTCTATTGGGGTAGTGACTGCAGGTATGGTGTATGTGCTGCATGTAGGCGTGTCTGCGGATGTGGTGATGAGTGGATGTCTCCGGGTCTGCTATTGTGGTGACTGTGGGTAGGATAGGAGTTGTGGCTGAATCAGTAAATGTTGGTGTGATGTCTGTAGGTGTGGCCGGTATAGTGTCTGTGAAGGTTGTGGGTGAGTCAGTGCAGGTAGTGAGTGTTGGTGTGTCTGCAGGTGGGTGTTCTTTGTGTGCATGCTGGTGGTGGGTTTTGTGGTGCTTGTGTTTGTCAGTAGTACACTTGTATGTTGAGGTGGATGCATGCTTGCCTGTCTGTGTGCTTTGGCTGGGATGGGGAAGAGGGGTTTGGGATTGGGAAGAGGAAGATGGAGGGGGGACAATAGACAAAGGGTTACTGGCTGTCATCAGCACGAATGCAGAGCCTGAAAGGATCTCTGTAGGCCAGCCAGTGCACCATGAATGCCCTCCAGGAATGCATTACTCTGCTGGACTTGAGTTGCCAGTCGCTGGATGACATTCACAATGGTCAACTGACCCACAGAGATCGAACTCAGGAGGTCAATAGCATCCTCACTGAGGGCAGCAGGGCTGACAGGGGCAGAGGTGCCTGCAGTGAAGGAGACATCCACCCTCCTGGGTTAGCGGGCACGGACAACTGGGTGGGGAGCTACAGTGAGGGCAATGGTAGTAAGGGGGTTGCAGACAATGATGGTGCTGGCGTGGTCCCAGAAGGGTCTGCCACCAACAGGGAGTGTACACTGGAGAAGGATTCCAAAGATGATTTTGTGGATCCTGTCTCCCCCGGGGCACTCCCCTCGCCCTCCGGACCACTGGGTCCCTTGCTGTCGGTGGTATCAGCACTCTGGGTCCCGTGGCCAGCATTATCCCCACTCGCCTGTGTCCTGTTTCCTTCACCCTCTGATGCTGATGCACACAAATACAGAGAGAAGGAGGGAGAGATAGAGAGGGAAAGAGAGGGTCATCACATTCTTCACATACACACATGAAAACATGGACAACTGTAGGTATACATCTCCTGGCTAGGCTCTCACAAATAGTACCCCACATAATCTACACCATGTCACAGCAGGTTACTTCTATCCAGCCCTTTTTGTGATCCCACTCACCCACATCATAATCCAATTGAGGTAGCACAACTGGAGCATTACAATATTTCACCTGTAAAGCAATGTGAGCATACTCATCATGCCCTGGTTGAAGCTGAAAATCAATCCCAATACTAATCATAACTCTCCATACCCCTATCACCTTTCGAAAAAGCAGTTGACAGATCACAACATATCATGCATGTTCTGATTCTACACCTGACCAGTCCATGTCCATAAGTAATGTTCCATGATAGTTAAGACAACTCTATTTGAAGACCACACAGCACCTGCCATTCAAATCACATGCCTGGCTGAACCTTCTGTACATGTATGCCACAACGGATACAATCACTGATGTAGCCACAACATGAGGCACTCCCATAGAGGTGACATCTGATGTGAAGAATACATGTCTGGATAACAGTCATGTCACTACAAGCACCAAATCCCGGAGGAACATATGCAGACACTAAACACAGATACACCACATCACAACAACTAAGTACATCATACTTAGGGCACCTAACATTCCTCCTGACATGCAGTTACAGTTCCCCGACATGACTACATGAGTAAACCAACATCACTCACACCTTTCCTGACATGTAATTACCTGTGCCTACATCCAGACAACACACATATCCCAATGAAAAGATATGTACACATGATGTACACATGGAACTACACGACTGCCATTGCACTGGCAACATATCCCACAAAAACGCCTGTATAAGAAATAGTAGTGCAGCTAAACCATTACATCTTGAAATAAGAAGTCAATAAATACCAATTCCTGTCCCATCTGGCCGCATCAGCTAGGCTAAAGGGAGCAATGATTGTCCCACTCTTTTACATGTGCCCCCAAGAAACCATTGAGACATGATGTGGGCAGCTAATAACATATGTTTCACTGTTTGTGGTAGGGCATTAGCACACATAGCATGGGCATTACATATTGTCAAAGGGTAGCTCTGCCTAGCCACTTACCTTCTTTAGAACAAAGCCATTAGGATAAATGTGGTTTGCCCACATGTCAATGGCATGGAAATACATGAAAAGGGCTACTAGACACAATCACACACACCTAAGGTAGAATAGCCTTACCTTACAACCTTCACATACCCCTTAGTATGACAATGCGGATACATCAACAAACCCATATGTACAGTCCTATACTTGCCATATATGTGGAGTGATTGAGATGCCTACCTCACATGAAGTCAATTCCTGTACCAAGACAACCGTTACTAGCCTCTGTAAAAAAATATGTCAGGCGCTGAGTTGCAAATACAGGTGATCAAGACAAATGGGAGTGGTCAGACATCCTAAAGCTACTAAAGCATATATGCTGAAAGATAGGCCTGGAAATACTGTGTGGGTAGGATGAAACAGCATCTTGCATCTATATGAATGGCTGGGTGGAGTCACACATGTTGCATTGTCATTCGAGCATCTCCACATGCAGTCATAGATATGTCTTGACAAAGATGATCTAAATGTACACATAGCAAACCATGATGTCAGATCTACATTCAATAGGCAATGCGGGTACTATGTATTCCCACTATTCAACATACATGTAGCACCTATAACACTATCATAGCTGCTTCAGTGTGACTGCAAACACCATACAACCAGAGCCAAGTACAAGGATCCCTTGTGGCTGTTGTGCTGCCCTCAAACACCCATCCACCTCAGGGTAGGCCATCGCCAAAATACGGCCCATTAGGGCGGTCATGGTCCGATGGGCACCCCTCTCTCATTGGGAGGACATCCCTAGCTGGGCCTCTGTGGCCTTTTGGGGACAGCATCTCAGGTCCTCCTACTGATTTCGATAATGGGTTCTCCATCGGCTGTGGACCCCCAGGGTCTGCACTTGCTTGGTGATGGCACGTCAGATCCCCTTTCTCTGATGGGCATTCACCTGCATGGATGACACAGACAAAAGCAGAAAGTCATGTAGACATGCACCATACCAACAGGAGCGATCACTATACATCTGTCACTGCAAGCAGGCACACATACCCATCCCCTCTGCTCACAGGCCTTCACAATATGCCATCTGCATGCATTTATACCCTCACCTGTTCACATGCCCAAATAAACGTCACGCACAACACCTATCACACATGGCTAGGGCATTGAACTCACTTGCTCCTCTGGTGCCCCATATAACTGTCCAAACAGGGCTAGGACTTGCTCCACAAGCTTTTCCAGCTCTTCCGAGATGAATTCAGGAGTCCAAACACCTGCAGTTTGTGGGATGATGGCTCGCAGAGGCAGTACACAGCATCTAACGTCGAGGAGGTATGGCTGGCAACAGTGTCAGGAGTCAAGTGATCAACACTGCAGAAAATGGTGGTCATGGCCACCACGTACTGGACTGTCTCCACGTGCGGTAATGCCCATTGGCCCAGTCTGCCAAAGGCAGCAATGGTAACTAATTACAAGTTGCACGACGGTTACAACTGCCTACCGCCATGACAACTTCCGCCTGAGGACTTATGTCATTTCCAACTGTCCACTACAGTAGATCAGGCACCTGCCATTTTGGGCACATGTAATCGATGGATGTGCACATTTTTCTGTGTCAGTCACTTACTCCCCAAATTTTCAGTGTAACCGTATGCTGGGCCATCATGGTTTTGCATCATTTTGTGGCAATCTTTACACAATGATGAGTTTAGACTGTCTATATGTTGAGAACTATGTAAAGCTACTCTGCGGTACATAGTCCATGCCTAGGTATAGCTAGTTTCCAAAACATATGTGTGATTAGTCCAGGGCAGCTACATCACACACACATACACAATTACATATGTTTCATATGTACAATCCAATTTACATGTTAGCCAATGTGCAACCATGAGGGTGAATTATGTGCATATATCCATGGTCTGTATTTGATATGTCTGCAGTCCTACGCATCCTCTACAGATGTCAGGTGTTGAGTAATATAGCATGTGTTGGTGATTTGCATACCACATTACTCATTGTACATTCTCTCCTCTCAACATAGTTATCCTGCTATGATGAGAGTGAGACAACTGCCAATGTACTGTCCAGTAGTTGACCTCGCAACAATGGAAGACAGGCATGTCATCCAGATATATTGTCTGAATCATCATACCAGCATAGACCTATGTATGCAGTTGGAGCCAGACCTGATGCCAGCCATTCGCAATCCCTACTGCATTCCTACCATCTTGCAAATATTGTCAGTGCTACACTTTCTGGCCACTGGGTCCTTTCAGAATACTGTCACTTTAACAGCAGGGATGTCTCAGCCCATGTTCAGTCTGGTGTTGAAGGATGTACTGTGTGCATTGTTGAAACACCTGGACAGCTACATCAGGTTCCCCCAAAGAGTGGATTTGGCGTATACGAAGGCAGACTTTTATGAGATGGTACACATTCCTCATGTGGTCGGAGCCATTGATTGCACCTGTGTAGCCTTGGTCCCTCCCAGTGCCAATGAACAGGTGTATAGGAACAGGAAGAACTACCACTCAATCAACGTCTAGGTGGTGTGTCTGGCAGACCAGTACATCTCACTCGTCACAGCCAAAGTTCCCGGATCAGTGCATGATTCCTACATAATGCGAAACAGCAATGTCCCACACCTGAAGATACAACTACAAAAAGAGAGGGCCCGCCTGCTTGGTAAGTATGCATTGTATTGTGTGTTTCTGTGTTATGTCATCCGTCATCACATAATAGCCAGTCGCAGAAGCTATTTATAAATTGTTCTACCATTGTTTTCACAGGTGACTCAGGCTATCCAAACCTTCCTTGGCTGTTGGCACCAGTGAGGTACCCAGCCACCCCAGGGGAACTCTGTTTCAATGAGGCCCACGGGAGAACACAACATGTAATCGAGTGAACATTCAGGCTTCTGAAGGGAAGATCCAGGTGCCTGGACCTATGTGGAGGTGCCCTCCTCTACTCGCCTCAGATGGTATGCCAAATAATCCTTGCCTGCTGCATACCCCACAATCTAGCCCTGAGACGTCAGATACCATTGATTGCAGATGAGGGGGAGGCAGCTGGACCAATGCTGATATGGCAAGTGATGCCTGAAGATGAAGGAGCAGCTAACTCTAGGACAGAGCTCATCAATCAGTATTTCCACTGACATACAAGTATGTGAAGTGGGCCTTTAAAAGTGTTGAATGTGCACATTTTGATGTGGATGGCTGCCATTACACCTCCTGACTTGATTCATCAGTGAAGGTGTAATGAGCGCCAGTGCCTGTGTGTGAGTTGTGGAGGCAGACCGATAGATTGTAAGGTGTACAGTAATAGAGGGTCAGCTCAAACATACACTTCTGGAAAGGACTAATCAGTATTGAGCTATGTTTCTTGCATTTTCCTATCCTCTTTTCCTTCCACTCACTGAAATTGCAATTTCCTGTCTTGCTTTGCGACCTATGACTTGAGGTATTCATTGTCAGTAGCCAATGGTAGTAAATGACAGACATGAGACGTGTTAATGACAGATAGCTGGTAAAATGGATATAGTTACAGTGGGATGGAAACTTGTTTTTACTCCCTTTATCCATTTGGACTAGTGACTGCTTCATCCTTTCCCATTTACCAGTGGGGTTAGAGGGATGTGAAATTGTGTATTTCATGTTATTTGATGTATGTGGCCCTTGTGTGAAGAATGAATCATGACCTCTGGCTCCACAGTGGGTGGAGTGCTTTGCGATGACCATGGGGCCTAGCTGTGTTTGTATTCTGAAATTGTTGTCCAAGGTGCAGATGACTGTATACTTTTGTATAGATGACAAAGGTGAATGAAAACTCCTACAGGTATAGGCCATATGTTGGTGTATTGTTAATGTACTGGGTCCTCAGTGATGCCATATGTGTGGTCCATGGGATATGTGATCATGTAGCTATAGTATGTCTATGTGAAGAGTCTGTACCTGGTGAAGCATAGGTCCAATTTGTGTGCCCTTGCTTTGTAGGTGGGTTACCAAGGGCATGATTTCTGTTATCTGTATTTGTGCACTGTGTGCCACCATGCCTTCCATCCTGATAGTACTCTCTGCCATGCTCTTTTTGCAGATTGTAATCCTGACTATACTATGGCATTGGCCTGAATTGCAACCTCTCTGACATCTGTCTTGTGACATTACTATTGTTATGTTTCTCAAGCTGTGGGAGCCTTCAACTGATGACCATTGTACTGGCTGTTCGATACAGTGGGGCATGACCTCACCATAGTTGGCAAGCATGGCAATTGCTGAATATTATTAAAGACACATATACAGTAGCTGTGTTCAATAGTGACCTATAGAGTATATAAAGATAACTGAGGTCAAAATCAAAGTGCTTAAAAGAAAAAAGGGGTGATGAGTTAGGTCATGCCAGATGGATTCATCAAGTAGCAGCTACACCAGTTGGTTACACTGGTCCAGTGTCCTTGTACCATGGGAAAATGGAGCCATGTCTCAGAACAGTCTACAGAGTGTCTCAGTGGCACACAAGGTTGACATATAAAGAGAGGTTTACTTCCTGGCAGTGGGTTTGGTCTTGGCATCTGCTCCAGCTGGATGCCTGGGTTGACATCCCTGTTTGTGGGGGGTTCTTCAGCTACAGTGGGAGGGTGTCTGAGGTATGTGGTTGCCCTGGCAGGACCTCCATTCCACTAGCTGCCACAGATGTAGATGGGGCAGATGTGAAGTTGCTTGTGGAAGGTGGCTTATGTGGTGTTGATGAACCACTGAGGGTGGTATTGATGTCCCTCAGCACCCCTGCAATGGTAGCCATGGTGGCATTGTGTGCCTACCACTGCTGCATGACTTCCTGGTGGTATTCCCTCTGAAGCCTCAACATGGTGATAATTTGGTCCATCCTGTCTTGGGGCCTTTGGTATGCTCCCAGGACTTGGGAGATGGTTTCTTGGTCAGTGGAGTCCCTTTGAGGCCCCATCCTCTGGCCCAGAGCATCCCTCCCATGCACTCTACCCCCAGTTGCCTATGCCCCGGCAGGATGTGCCCACTCCCAGTGGTAGCAGGGCCTTCATTGTCAGGGATGTCAAGGCTCGACTCAGGTCCCTGTACTGTGGGACACACAATAGATTGAACAGACCTGAGAACACCAATTGGGGGCGGATGGTTGCTTGTGATGTAGTTTCACCAGGGGTGAGGGGGTGCTGATGTGGGCAGGGTGAGGCAGGGAGTCGTTGACTGACCAGGTTCGTCATTGTCCAGACATCCAGGTGTGTTTTATTCACTGGGGCTCTTATCCTGAAGGTACTGGCAGTGTCTGGCATCATCTCTATTGTGGCAATGGCTGGGTTACCTGCGGAGGGAGTAAGACACAGCGTTAAGGTTGGAATGCATGTTTGAATACCTCTTTGTGAGATGCAGACAGTGGCTTTGCATGATTACTTGCAATGACATTGACAGATGCTGTACATACTACTCTGTGACTTGTTTTCCATACTCTACGTTGGGAGCTGTCTACACGTTTGGTACAGATTACACTGCAGATGGGTTCTGTTTTTGTCTGATCATTGACATGACTGTTCACCTCTGTTACCTCGTGATTTGTGAGGCGTGCTAGAGTTCAGAAATTAAAGCTGTACAATGCACATGTGTCCTAGTGGGAACACAGTATGTCAGCATGCAAGGGTAATAGTCCTGTATCTAAATGTTGTGCATGTGCATTGACTCTTGCCATCTTACTTTCCTAACAGGTGAGTCTATGACTGGCTTTGGATATTTGATCCGTGGCCATTTGGAATGGTCACTCAGCTGTAGCTGTATGTTGTTTTGTATGCTGTGTGCCATTGCATTTCTGTAATTGCCATGTACAGGTCCTCACTGGGACAATTTAGATGGTGTAGTTAGTACTTTAGTTGTGCATGCATTAAATGTGATGTGTTGTGCACATTTACGTTTTAAAAAAGTTTAGTTAGTACATTCTGGGATTCATAGTGATTTGATTTGCCAGCAGTTCAAGTGCCATTGCCAAGGGCTGTGGGGCAGTTGAGCTGGGTGGAGAGGTGCATTAGATGAATAGGTGGGAGATGCGTTGTGAAATTTAGTTAATTTGGGAGTATTTGGGTGGTAAGGAAGCATGCAGGACAATACAGTGTGTGACATGACTGTTGTGGGTGCTTACCAGACTCCAGTATCCCAGGTATTCCAGTCAGGTACTCTGGATGCAGTATGTCCATGACCTTCTCCTCCCATGATGTGAACTGTGGGGGAGAAGGTGGATGCCCACCGCCGGTCTTGTGCATGGCTTTCTGGTAGCATGATGTCATGGAACACACCTTCCTCCGTAGGTCGTTCCTCCTCTTTCTAATATCTTCCCTTGTATGTGGGTGGCTGCCTACTGAGTTGACCCTGTCGATTATCCTTTGCCACAACTCCATTATCTTGGCAAACGATGTTTGTTGGAGCTGTGCTCCAAACAATTGTGGCTCTACCCTGACAATTTCATCCACCATGACCCTCAATATGAAACAGTGAAACAATGATGTGTGGGAGTTTTGTGAGTGCAAGGGTGCAGTGTTGGGTAAAAGGTGAGGATGTGGGTACTGCGTTCCGTGGCTGTGACAGTTGTCAAGATTTGTGTGTGCTTGTGATGTGTGTATTGTGTTTGTTGTGCTAATGTGGGGTGTGTGTTGAGGGTGATATGTATGAGTGCCCATGGTGTTGTAGTGGGGTCAGTTTTACGTATCCTTTGCGCATAAGCTTCAGGCTTTAGGCCTTTGTACATTTTGCCCTGGATGTATTTTATTCCTTTGCTCGTAGCTTAGAGCCTTCGTGCACTTTGCTTTAAATGCTTTTTATTCGGCTTCGTACTGTTATTTTTCAAATAGCCAGTTCTACGGTCTTGTTTTATATTTCATATCACACTGTTTAGCCTACTTCAGCACTGGAGTTCTCCATAACGCATTACTCTGTGCTTCAGTCAAGGATACAGTCTGGTACATTGCCGATAGACGTGGTAGGAGTTTAGTCTTTGGCATTCCTGCGTAGGGACATTTTGTGATCACGCTGACATGTTAGTTATAAAAACACTTCCTTGTCCCAATACACGGGAGAGAGGGAGATTCCGACCAGGGAACCACAACTAGACGCTGACTGCCTCGTTGCAGATGCTGAACCAGATCACAGGCCTTTGCTCAGGAATGAGGGTTGATGTCTTCCCAGGGAATCTGAAATGCAAGTTAGAAGCTTAACATGCTGTGCTCGAAATAGAACTAGCTGAGAGAGAGTAGAAATTGTTAACACCATGATAGCGTTATTCTTATGTTTCACTCTCCTTGTGACTATTTCAATCCTACTGTGTTGTATGGTTCTGGTTATTGCTGCTTACGCCTTAATATCTAAAATGCAGTCGTTTTATTAAAACATTATATAAACTGCCTTTGTCATTTGTATATGAGATCATACTGTAAATGAGAGAGTTGGTTTGGATCTGAGTGACCACGATTTCCCTGAGAGGTTCCAAAGATGTCATGCGCTCTGCTACCTAATCATCCCTTCCCTTTGGGAGAGATGAGGCACTGCTAGTTAGCCGGAGCAAAACCGGATTGAAGGTAGCAAAGGTCCTTCTAAGTGGGTAAGACTAAGTCCCCCACAACAGGAACGACCCTGCTGCCCAGAAATCCAGTAGTAGGATAATGAGAGCCCACGCGACAGTGTGTATGTGCCCTTTCAATTATTTTCTTCTACTTTCTAGGTTCATGAATGGCATTCTTGTTGCAAAGGATTGTGGGTTGTGTAGGGGTGTATTATATAGTGCAATGAGTAGGTGTGTCAGGTGTGTGGATGTGTGTCAGGTGTGGGGTAATTCAAACTATCCAATGTGGTGTGGTGCTCTGCCATTTGAGAGTTTTGACTGCGGCGGTTCACACAACCAATGGCTTACTGCTGTGGAAGAACCGCTGTGGTGATTTGTGGCTTGTACTCTGATGGGTGGAGTTGTGTCATGGTGGTGGTGCTGGTGGTGGAACCAGCTCTTTCCCACTCTCCATTGTCCTGTCAGTCTCAGATTTGTTGCTGTTTTTTGGAGGTCTTCACAGTGTGACTCAATACAGTGGTAGGATGGCTGCCAACATGGTGGTCGTTTGGCAGCCGCCACCGCGGCGGTCTTCCAAAAAGACCACCAAAGTCGTATTGAGGCCCTCTGTGAGAGCTTGACCACTCACCTGAAAAGCAGGTCACGTGCAGAGGCCATGACGTTTCCCCTGTCCTCCTAGGACACCTCTCAGCACTGTTGATCTTAACACGGGCATCCTGGCAGGTGTCCCCAAAGAGAGGGGGATTTGGATGACAGAGAGAGAGAGAGAGATACTGCCACTGCTGCTGGTCCAGCTGGGCCCCTACTCTTGAGGATGCAGGTGATCGGTGTCACTGCTTTGTTGAGGAGTCAGGTTCTATACAGGAAAGGAATAGGTATGAGTGACGTGCTGCCTACTAAGCAACTAACGCTCACACACTCACTCAGATACCCAGATAATCACCTGTCACTCAACTCACTCCCTTGTATTTCCTTTCCACTCCATAGGGCTGGCCAGGAATGCGCCACTATTCCCTGGGACTTCTCTCTGTCCTATATTGTGTTAAGTAATCACTCGACATTGTTGCACACACTAAACATGTAACTTAACAAAAACATGCAAAGCAGGAATATTTTCTTCCCACAAGCAAATATCCATAAGCACTGGTTGAACAATAAAGCTCAGAAGACTTTCAAAACACAATTGCTCCATGTTCATTTTTGTGACAATCAAGGACATTGAGTATGGATCAACGCTGAAAATGATTTGTAGGAATGTGTAATTTTGTTAGTAACAGGAGGCACACAAACATTAATGAGGGTTATATTCTTAGACCACGGTTTTAGGTGTGTTGCTTTCTTTCACAGGTCACAATTTAAAGACAAAAATCTATTGGATAAGAGTAATAATAAAAATAATCAAGGCTAAACATCTTTCAGACTTTCTTGCTGGCCACCTTGAATGTCTCTCTTTCTGAAATGAAAGTCACCAAGGTCTTTTTAAAAAATACACAATGGATAGGTTTAAAAGCATTCAAAAGCATTCACACTACTGTGAGTGCCTTTTATTTTGTCACTTAGCTTTACTGGAAGAAGTTCTGGATCCTGGCTGCGAGCAACATTGAGAAAGCCTTGGAGAATTCTCTGCTGGGCACCCTCACCCACAACACCATACACACTAACACATCCAACAACATTACAGATACACCCAGTTACCCCCTGGAAGAACACAAGGACAAAAGGAAGTGAGTCCAATCAGTGATATTTTGGAACATGCAGATACAGCAAATGATATTTAAAAAAATCAGTATATACAAATATTTCAAGTATGTACAGAAGGCCGTACACTGTCCCTTGTAAATGTCCGTGGACCAGTGGGCCCAAAAACCAGGGGCGAAGCCCACACTTGACTCCTGCCTCAAAACAGAGAGAACACTGCAGGGGAATCAGGTCGAAAAAACACAGGCACCTCAAGGGGAAGGGGGCACCTCAGCTGGAAGATGCTACAACGCCACTGCTCCTGGAGGGGGCCACATGCCAACACCGATGTCCTGGGGAGTGCAAAGCCACAGTCTCTCAAGTCCCTCAAGTGGGTGGTTTGCCCACTGCTTGGTCCTGGGGAGTGCAAGGCCACAGTCTACCAAGTCTCTCAAGTGGGTGGTTTTCCCACTGCTTGGTCCTGGGGAGTACAAAGCCACTGTCTCTCAAGTGGGTAGTTTGCCCACTGCTTGGTCCTGGGGAGTGCAAAGCCAGTCTCTCAAGTCTCTCAAGTGGGTGGTTTGCCCACTGGTTGCTCCTGGGGAGTGCAAGGCTACAGTCTCTCAAGTGGATGGCTTCTCCACTGGCTCTGGAGGGGGCTTTGTGCCCAGAGTGCTTCATCCTGCCAAGGATTTGGTGAGTGGATGTCTTTCTCCACTGGTTTTGGATGGGGCTTTGTGCCCAGAGTGATTCATCCTGCCAAGGATTGGGTGAGTGGATTTCTTTCTTCACTGGTTCTGGAGGGGGCTTTGTGCCCAGAGTGCTTCATCCTGCCAAGGATTGGGTGAGTGGATGCATCTCTCCACTGGTTCTGGAGGGGGCTTTGTGCCCAGTGATGCTGCACCTGGGTAGTGGCAGTTCCTATTCCCTCACCTTGGTGTCTGAGGCACGAGATGAGCAGAGAACAGGTAGCGTGATACTCCATGGAGGCAGAGCCACACTCCACCCTGTGGCGACTTAGGCTGCAAACTGCTGGTAGTGCCAGTGCTGGTGGTGGTGCCTCATGTGGTGTGTCCAGGGTCCAGGACGTCTCCTGCAGCCACGGATGGCTGCCCTCTGGGGATGCTGCTGATGTCTGATGTAGTGGCACTGGCTGGGCATGTGGCGGTGCATATGGTGGTGCAAGTGGCGGTGGTGTCTGCGGTGGAGATGCTGCCGGTGCTACCCGTCGTGCAGGTGTCTGTAGTAGTGGAGGGAGACACCAGGCCGTCTCCAGCAGCCTCGGACGGCTGCCCACTGGGGATGATGCTGGTGACTGTCATTGTGGCAGCGGCGGTGCAGGGGTGGAGATGGCGGGGCAGGTGGCGGTGAAGATGGTGCAGGTGGCGGTCATTGTGGCAGTGCTTACCGTGGTACAGGTTGCTGGCTTGTCAGGAGAAATGATGGTCACCAGTCCCTCACCAGAATGCTCCGTGCCTAAGGTGATTTGCCCTTGCGTTTGTGTCCCTTTCTCACATTGGTAGTCGCTGCTGGGACCTTGGCACTGTCCTCTTTGGTTTTGGATGAGGCCTTGCTGGGTGGGTGGTGCATCTTTTCACTTCTGCATGCTGACCCTTTCTTAACCTTGGCAGGTGGCAGAATCGTGTGGTCCTTATCTTCGGTAGGTGGCACACTGGCAACCCTGACGGGTGCCCCCTTCAATCGTCTCGGACTTGCAGGGACCACAGCGGACCCCAATTTGGTGGCTGTGGTGCTGACCTGGGATCTAGACATCCTGGCCCTAGGGGAAGGATGCGGGGAGGTGTGGGGAAGAGGTCAATGTTAGCCAAGAAAAGTTTCTTTGACACAATGGGACGGGAAGATGGAGGGGGAGTGGAAGAAGAGGTAGTGGCTGTAGGAGGTGTACGTCTGCTGAGTTTGGGTGAAAGTGCATGGGCTGGAGGCTGTTGTGAGGTGGATGGCTGTTGAGTGGGTGTGTGCCTGCCTTTGTGTATTCTGGGAGGAGGGCTTATAGACACACTGGGAGAGGACACAGGGGACATGTGCATGGTTGTGGGGGTGGTGATTGCTCATGAAGGGTGTGTTGTGATGGGCTTGCTGGTGATGGAGGCAGTGGCTGATGATGTTGTGAATGCAGGTGTGAGTGGAGATGCTACTGGGAGGGAGGTGGATGAAGAGGAGGTGGGGGACACAGTGGAGGAAGTGGATGTTGGTATGTGTGCATGGGTATGGTGCTTTTGTGAGTGCCTGTGTGATGATGTGTGGTGCTTATGTTTTCCTGAGCCACTTTTTTGTGTTGATGTGTGTGCATGCTGGTCTGAAGGTGTGCTTGGGATAGGCTGAGGTAGAGGGGGTTGAGTCGGGGTAGTGGAAGTTGGAGGGGGGAGGCTGGACACAGGGACAATGGCTGCCATCAGTGCTGAGGCTAGAGCGTGAAATGCTCTCTGTTGGGCCACCACGCCAGAATGAATGCCCTCCAGGTATGCATTTGTTTGTTGCAAATGCCTCTCGACACCCTGGATGGCATTCAGAATGGTTGACTGCCCAACAGTAAGGGATCTCAGGAGGTCAATAGCCTCCTTAATGAGGGCAGCAGGGTTGACTAGGGCCGGGCCTGAGGTGCCTCGGGTGAATGAGATGCCCATCCACCTGGGTGAGCGGGCATGGGAAACATGCTGAGGGGCTGCTGTGAGGGCAGTGCTGGTAGGGGGGGTGGTGGCTGTACCTGTTGTTGGGGTGGGCGCAGAGGTGTACGCCACCGCCAGGGAGCTTCCATCAGAGGAGGAGTCGCTGTCACTGGTATCGTCTCCTGTCCCCGTCGTTGAGCTCCCCTCGCCCTCCGTCCCACTGGTGCTTTCACCCTCTGTGGATTCACCCTCATGGGCCATGTTGGTTGCAGCCCCCTCCGTCGCTGGTGTCTCTGCTCCTCTGCTAGATGATGCTGATGCACACAAGGACAGGGTGATAAAACAAGAAGGGGGGGAGAGAGACAGAGGATACACATGGTCAATGCCAGAAACACCACTACCGTTGGCGTACACAACACACAGGGAGCACCCCTATGCACTAGGCCATGCCCAACCACTCACTAAGGTAGTCACTAGCCCATGGGGTACAATGCCTAACGCTACCACCAGCACACCTGACACCCACAGGACCCTGCCCAGTAGTAGTTGGCCACTTGTACCATTGGGGTAGGGGTGCTTCAGAGCTTGCAGACAAGGGACCTACCCTGGCATGATCGCCCTGGCCTAGGGGCACCCACAGCCCACATCCCCCGCTCAGCTAGTTCCTAAAGTGCACAAAGTCAGCTTTCTGAAACTGTACTCACCCCTTTGTGGCTGCTGTGATGCCCTTAAGCGCCCATCCAACTCCGGATAGGCCACCGCCAGGATGCAGAACATCAGGAGGGTCATGGTGCGACGGGCACCCCTTCCAAGTTGGGAGGCCAGCCCCAGCTGGGCCTCCGCCGTCTTCTTGGTCCAGCGGCGCAGGTCCTCCGATCTCTTGCGGCAGTGGGTGCTCTACCTCGGATAGACCACCAGGGTCCGCATCTCCTTGGCGATGGCACACCAAATACCCTTCTTCTGGTGGGTGCTGACCTAGAGGGAAAAGACAGTGGAAAATGTAATTACTCACCCGTCTGGACAGTCATACTCATTGCTTACCTGTTCCCACCCATGCCATGATGCACATACACTGACCACCTCTCATGCAACATTCAGGCCAGGACTCCTTAGCACCCTCCAACATGTGGCTTACATCCACACTACTCCAAACAGGCATTGCCCATGCATCATGCTCACGGTGTACTCACCTGTTTGTCTGGAGGACCGTAGAGTAACGTGTACTGGGGGAGGACCCCATCCACTAGTTTCTCCAACTCCTCTGCAGTAAATGCAGGGGCCCTTTCCCCAGACACTCTAGCCATTGTCGCTTCCAGACTCAGGTCACAGCAGCATTTGCAGTGTCGGTCCTCTCCTGTTGCTGGTCAGGTAGCAAGTGAGTGAATAGGTAGAAAATGGCAGTGACGTCCGCAGCGGTGCATACCGTCACCGTCGGCGTATATCTCCATTGGCTCCTGGAACCCATAGGGCCCAATGATAACTAATGCAGAGTTGTGCTGCGGTCTTCGACCGCCTACTGCGACGCTGCACAACACCAGTGCAGTTACCTCATTTCCCCTTGCCCCTCCTCACAGGTCAGGCAGAAGCCATTTCAGGGGAGCACACAGCATGGCACCTAACTGCGTCACAGAACATATTGGCACATATACTGAATCTCGATTTCACACACTGCTTCTGTGACATTAATTCAAACACAGTTGTGCTATCTATGTGGTAAATGACCCTCTGCTCACCGTTCCCCTCCAGAGGGTACAACCGCTGAGGCAGCATATGAGATGGTGGCATCCTCCGGTGTCCAGACCCCTGGTTGACCTGTCGACATGGGAGGACAGAAACATTACAATCACATCCAGACTTGACCATGCCACGATCCAAGAACTGTGTGCCCAATTGGAGCTAGACCTGATGTCAGCTATCCGCCAGCCCACAGGAATACCCCCTCTATTGCAGGTTCTGTCAGTGCTCCATTTCCTGGCAAGTGGCTCCTTTCAAACTGCAGTGGCCATGGCATCAGGGATGTCTCAGCCAATGTTCTCCAACGTGTTGACCAGAGTGTTGTCTGCCCTGCTGAAACACATGCGCAGATACATCGTGTTCCCCCAGGTGGAGGATTTGGCCACAGTGAAAGCTGACTTCTATGCCCTGGGACATATCCCCAACATCATTGGTGCCATTGATGATACACATGTGGCATTAGTCCCCGCCCCACAGAAATAAACAGGTGTACAGAAATAGAAAAAGCTATCATTCGATGAATGTGCAAATGGTGTGTTTGCGGACCAGTGCATCTCCCATGTGAATGCCAAGTATCCTAGCTCTGCGCATGATGCCTATATCTTGAGAAATAGCAGCATCCCTTATGTGATGGCCTAACTCCAGAGGCAACGGGTGTGGCTAATAGGTGAGCCCAAGGTCCCAAAACAGTATATGTAGGTGTCTGGGTATGGGGTTGAACCTAAGGGTTAGTGTGTGTCCCACAATTGTCATTCGATATTTCCAGGTGACTCTGGTTACCTCAACCTGTCATGGCTACTGACCCCAGTGAGGAATCCCAGGACCAGGGCAGAGGAACGTTACAATGAGGCACATGGGCGAACAAGGAGGATTATTGAGAGGACCTTCGGCCTCCTGAAGGCCAGGTTCCGGTGCCTCAATCTGACTGGTGGATCCCTGTACTACTCACCCAAGAAAGTGTGCCAGATCATCGTGGCATGCTGTGTGTTGCACAACCTGCCATTGAGACGCCACGTGCCTTTTCTGCAGGAGGATGAGCCTGGTGATGGTCTTGTGGCAGCGGGGGAGTCTGAGGACAGTGAGGAAGAGGAGGCAGATGAAGAAGATGTGGACAACAGAACAAACATTATGCAGCAGTACATCCAGTGACACACACGTAAGAGACTGTAACTCCACTTAACATTTCAGCATACTTTAGGTCATTGTACATGGCAGCCTCTTACCCTCTGTGTATGGCCACTGACTGTTCCCATTGGGTTTCCTTTTTTTCAGCTCTGTGTACCCCATTCTGGCTTCTGCTATGTGTACTGCTGCCCACCAACTGTCATACATTGGTATAATTCAATGAACATAGACGTTGCAATGCTTTGTGAATGCAGTGAGGATACATCTTTCCAATCATTACACTGACTCCAATATGGTTTATATATCAATGGTGTTTATTTTTTGTGATAAATAGTATGGGGGTACGTGCAAGGGTCTGGGGTGAGGGTGGAGGAAGGTCCATGGTCGAGTCCAGTGTCTTGGTATCACAGGTGCATTTTACAATGAGGCATGGGAAGGGGAGTAATGGCAGTTCAAGGTGGACAGGGTAACAGAGTGGGAAAGAAGGGTGCCAATCAGGAGAGTCCTATTTCCTGGCAGGGGTCTTGGCAATGTTCTCTGTCTTCTGCCTGGAATGCATGGACCTTTTGTGGGGTGGTTCTCCTTCTACAGGGGGTGGGGTGCTGGTGGCCTGTTGGTCCTGTCGGGGGGCCTCCTGTCCACTTGCTCCGGCAGAGGTGGTCAGCTGTTCATCGGTTTGGCTAGTGTCAGGGGCCCTTTGTTGTGCCACTGCCTCCCTCATGGCCTTGCCCATGTCAGCCAGCATCCCTGTTATGGTGACCAGGATGGTGTAGATTTTTGTGAGGTCCTCCCTGATTCCCAGGTACTGTCCCTCCTTCAGCCGCTGGGTCTCCTGTAACTTGGCCAGTACCGTGCCCTTGGTCTCCTGGGAATGGTGGTATGCTCCCATGATGTTTGAGGGAGCCTCGTGGAGGGTCGGTTACCTTGGCAAGTCCTCCCCCTGTCGTACAGCAGTCCTCCCAGTTGTCCTGTGCCTCTGTCCCCTGAACCATGTGCCCACTGCCATTGACCCCAGGTCCCTGATCGTCCCGTGTTTGTGGGTTTGTCTGGGGTCCCTTAGTGGCGGACACACTGCTGATTGATGTGCCCTGGTGACAGTGGCATGGGCCCACTGGGTGGGTGCTGTGGTGGTGTTTCCTGAGGGGGAGGCTCTGTGGTGGGTTGGGACTGTGGCAGGGGAACCGACTGTCCAGTGGTCCCTGATGGGCCAGGTTGGTCATCGTGATCCAGGCATGCAGAGCTGCTTTCATCACTGTGGGCCTCTTCTGTGGGGGGACTAGATGTAGCTGGCACCTTCTCTCCGGTGACGTTGGGTAGGGGTCCTGTTGGGATGCAAATGCATTGTTATTGTATCTGTGTGTGCCATCTTGTGCAATGGGTGTGTTTCCCTTATTTAATTGTGGTTTCCCTATCGCACTGGCCTTGTGTGATTGCTGATTGTGTCGGCTGAGTGAGTCTGTCTACTGGGCATGCTGTGGTGACGGGTGTACATGCATTGGTGTTGCATGCAGGGCTTCGTATTGGGATGTATGGGTTGTGATGGTGGGGTAGATGTGAGGTGATGGAGTGATGGGAGATAGGGTACGGGTGGGGGGTATCTGAGATAAAATAGTAAAAAATGTGACTTACCAGAGTCCAGTCCTCCTGCTACTCCTGCGAGGCCCTCAGGATGCATGATCGCCAAGACTTGGTCCTTCATTGTTGTTAGTTGTGGGGGAGGAGGTGGGGGTCCACCGCCAGTCCTCTGTACAGCAATCTGGTGTCTTGGAACCACAGAACGCACCTTCCCCGTAGGTCGTTCCACCTCTTCCTGATGTCATCCCTGGTTCTTGGATGCTGTCCCACGGCGTTGAACCTGTCGATGATTCTCCGCCATAGCTCCATCTTCCTTGCAATGGACGTCTGCTGCACCTGTGATCCTAATAGCTGTGGCTCTATCCGGATGATTTCCTCCACCATGACCCTTAGCTCCTCCTCAGAAAACCTGGGGTGTCTTTGAGGTGCCATGGATGTGCTGTGAGTAATATGTGTGAGGTGATGTGTGTGGTGATGTGATGGGATGTATACTGTGATGTCCGTGGATGGTGTATGAGTGATGGTGTTTTGTGTCTCTGATTGGGTGTGTGCTCTCTGCTTGTCTCTCTGTGCTTGGTCTCTTTTTTTGGTTGTAAGGGGTTGTGGGTAGTGTGGGTGTGTGTTTTATAGTGGTGTGAGTGTATGGGTGTGATGTGTGTATGTGTGTCAGGTGTGTGTAGTTTGAATTGTCCAATATGGTGTTGTTTTGTAAGTGCGTGTGTATTTTGAGTGCGGCAGTGTGTCCCGCCAATGGTTTACCGCAGTTGGAAGACCGCCACGTTGGTTCGTGGGTCGTGATACTGTGGGCGTATTCCTGTTGGCGTGACGGTGTGGGTTTTTCTATCGCCAGTTTATCACTGACCTTTGGTGTGGCGGACTTGTGCAGGTGTCTGTATTGTGATGTATTCTCTCTGTGGGTCATAATACCCGTGGTGGATTACCGCTGTGGCCACGGTATCTTGCTGGCCGTCGGCCCGGCGGTAAGTGGGATTTACCGCCAGGGTTGTAATGAGGGCCTATGTCCTCCTGGTCTTTGTCTCTGGGTGCAGAAATTCAGTGCTTTCCCCCGAGTTGTCCTCAGGGGATGTAAGGGGGCCAACCTCACTGGCCCTTGGCAAGACTCACTGGTCTAGGGGTCAACTGGAAGCAGAGTTCCAAGTCCTTTTGGGAATTGGGGGTTTCTCCTTCCAATTGTCCATTGCTTTTACTGGTCCAGGGCCCAGAATTGGAAAGCAAAAATAGTGCCAACCAAAAGAGTTTCCTCCCCTGCAAGACTTTTTAAAGGGAGGTGTGGGGAGTTCTGGAAGCCAGGCACACCTGGACAATCCTGGAGTACCCCATTACCTCCCCACCCCTGCCCCAACCCTCCTGAACAGCATGCTGGGTCAGTTTAACATGGCACCATGCACTGCCGGGGCCTTTCCCACCAAAAGTTCAAAGAGGAGTCCCCTTATGTGTTGACTCTAGTTGTTTGGGCTTCCTCCTCTGTTCAGTGGGCTTTGGCTGTCCCCAGCTCTGATGCAGTGCAGCAAGTAATTAACAAATGAAGATTTTTATCTCCACCCTTTCCTGCTCAAGAGCTGAGGGAACCACTGTTCATTACTCCTTTTTGCGTGTGGGGTGGCCTTTGTTCCTGCTGCTGGAGAGAAATGTAATGAACTTGGCAGAGGAGGATGAAGAAATGTCTGGGCTCTGACGCAGAGCATAGCCAGCGTAATACGACAATCATAGATTACCAATAAGTTCTACAGACATCTTCTTAGAACTCCCAGATTTGTTTTTCTGGCACATGTTCCACACCGTTTTGAGATGTCACTGGACTTTGTAGACCAAAAGGAAGCAAAACTGCACTCTAAAGCAGCTTACCCCCATGTGTAAAATAAAGTGTCACTGCAGACAAAACAGTAAATCTCAATGGCTTTCACTGTGAGTGTGCACTAACATTATAAGGCTTACCTCTGGTTAATATCTGATCCTGCGGAGTATCTCTCCGCCAGTTTACCTGTGCACAATTACCTGGCTGTGCACAAAAGAAGTCTCACACGTGCAGCCCTCACATCCGTGCACATGCGTGTGTCCACGTGTTCCCATGTAACCAGCCACATACCCCTGTTGGATCGCAGTAGCCTTATATAAAAAGGTGGACACTGGCAGTAAATATGTACAGTACATTTGCAATGTTATTATCATGTGTGAGACCCATGTGGTGAGACTCATCCCCAGGAAAAGGTCCAAAACTGGTTGATCCAAAAAGCAAGAGATTACTGCTCCTTTAAAGTGCTTATCAGTACTGCATTGAAGCGTATAAAATTGTATTACAAGATTTCCGAAGGCAAGGTAAGGATTTTTGGAGGCAATTTACCTGTACAACCCCCCCCACACCAATGACCCCAACACAGGTGCACACAACCTCGCTAAATGGATCACTACCTGCGCAGACAAACTAGCCCCCTTCAGAAAACACATCGCCACCCGCAACATCAAGAACGCCCCATGGTTCACCCCCGAACTCCAAGACTCCAAGCACAAATGCCGCCAAGTGGAGAAAATATGGCGACAAGAACCCTCTACAACCAACTTCTCCACCCTCAAAACCACCATTCGCACCCATCACCAACTCATACGCACCGCCTAAAGAGATCACTACAAGACACGTCTTGACAACAACTCTCAAAACAGCAAAGAACTCTTCACCACCATCAATGAACTAGCCAAACCCAAAGCCAGCAACATAGACCCCTCTCACACACAGCCCCTATGTGGCACCCTCTTCAACCACTTCCACCACAAAATCCTGGAAATCCACAACAGCTTCATACCACACACAACCACCACACACACCCCTCACTCACCCAACTCAACCCCTGCTCATGACCCCCCACCACACTCCACACCTGGGCCCCCACCACACACGAAGAAACCGAAAAAATCATGAACTCCATCCACTCCGGATCCCTCTCCGACCCCTGTCCACATCGCATCTACAACAAAGCCAGCCCAATCATCGCCCCCATACTCCGTGACATAATCAACTCCTCTTTCGACTCCGCCACCTACCCAAACCCCTGGAAGCATGCAGAAATCACCCCGCTCCTAAAAAAAACCAAAGCCGACCCAGAGATCCTCTCCAACTATCGCCCCATCTCCCTCCTCCCTTTCCCCACCAAGGTTGCAGAGAAACTAGTCAATGCCCACCTATCCCACTTCCTCGAAGAAAACAACACTCTTGACCCCTCACAATCTGGGTTCCACAAGAACCACAGCACAGAAACCGCCCTCATCGCATGCACCGAAGACATCAGGAGCAAAGTCGACAAAGGCGAGACCGTCGCACTCATCCTCCTAGACTTCTCCGCAGCCTTTGACACTGTCTGCCACCACACACTTTGCACATGCCTCCACAACATAGGAATTTGCCACAAAGCCTCAGAGCCTCAACTCCTTCCTCACCGACCGGACCCAAAGAGTCCGCCTTCCACCTTTCCACTCCACCACTACCAAGATCATCTGCGGAGTCCCCCAAGGGTCCTCCCTCAGCCCCACACTCTTCAACATTTACATGATCCCCCTAGCCAACATCCTCCGATCACACAGAATCACCATCCTCTCCTACGCAGATGACACCCAACTCATCCTCTCCCTCACACGCAACCCCACCACCGCCAAAACCAACCTACACGCTGCTCTCCTCGATGCCGCCAACTGGATGACAACTAACCACCTCAAGCTTAACTCCAACAAAACCAAGATCATCATCTTTGGCCCCAACAAAACCACATGGGACAACTCCTGGTGGCCCACCGCCCTAGGCCCTGCACCCACCCCCGCAAACCACGCATGCAACCTCAGCATCATCCTGGACCCCTCCCTCTCCATAACACAGCAAATCAATGCTCTAACCTCTTCCTGCTTCCACACACTCCGCACTCTAAAAAAATCCTTCAAATGGATTCCCCCAGAGACCAGGAAGACAGTCACCCATGCGCTCATCAGCAGCAGACTAGACTATGGTAACGCCCTCTATGCCGGCACCACACTCAAACTCAAACGCAAACTCCAGAGAATCCAGAACACAGCCGCACGCCTCGTCCTTGGCCTCCCCTGCCACAAACAAATCTCACCACACCTCAAATCCCTTCACTGGCTCCCCATAGACAAGAGAATCACATTCAAGATCCTCATCCACGCACACAAATCCCTCCACAACACCGGCCCAACCTACCTCAATGAAAGAGTGAACTTCCACACTCCCACACTCAACCTCCGATCAGCCGACCTCGCCCTAGCCACAGTCCCCCTCATCCAACGCACCACCACAGCAGGCAGGTCCTCCTCCTACCTCGCCCCCAAAACCTGGAACTCCCTCCCCACCAACCTACGCAAAACCAAAGACCTCCTGCTCTTCAGAAAGAACCTCAAGACATGGTTGTTCGAACAGTGACCCTCCTTGCCCCCCGATCATCCCCCTGATCCCCCCAAAGTGCCTTGAGACCCTCACAGGTGAGTAGCGTGCTCTATAAATCTTTTTGATTGATTGATTGATTAATTGATACAATTAGTGCAAAAGGAGAGACAGAGGAACTATCCCCTGAGCATTTCCTTGTTATACCTAACAAAATAGTGCTAGGATCTGTATCCTATCACTCTTGAAGCTCAGAAAAAAGTCCCCAAAGGTGTCCTACATTAAACAAGATATTTGAGGGATCTTACATATTTGTTAACCACATCTGGACCACTGAATTGTTTATTTTAAAATAATATTTAAGAACTTTCTTCACAGTTGAGTCAACTGCAGTGGCGATGCCCTACCTGAGTTGGAGGAGGGTGTGCCTATGATAAAGCATGCAACAGGAATCTGTGGGCGAGTCCACTTCTCTAATATTTTGTTTGATGTAGGACAATTTTAGGGACCTTCATGCTTTTCTCTTTTAACATGTGTAAACTCATCAATCCTATACAAGATGATTAATATCTGGAGCAAAAGAAAAAAACACTGTTAAAGCCAATAGTTCTCACTATTTTATAATATAAATGTATTCATTGATTGGCAACTTTAAATATGTTTAAGTGGTTGAATGCTAGAATGGGTTATAATTTGAGTGGATTAGTAAATTCATGGATAGATAAAGGGTGAGGTAGTGTATGATGAATGATTAAAAGAGTAATTGCATGGATGAATATGTTATCTTATGAGTGAATAAAACAATATTAGCATTGCCAATTCGACCTGGCAAGTGCATCCACTTGTCAGGCCTAAACCTTCCCTTTTTGAACATGTACAGCACTCCTAAGGTAGGCCCTTGGGCAGGGTGCTGTGTATGTTAAAGGTAGGACATGTACTTGTGAGTTTTACATGTCGTAACAGTTAAATACTACCAAATTCGTTTTTCACTGCTGCAAGGCATATATCTCCAATTTGTTAACATTGGGGCTGCCTTTAAATCATATTTAAGTTAAGATTCCCTTTGGGCACAGATAGAAATGTGGAGTTTAGTGTCTCTGAACTTATATTTTCAAAATACATCTTTTGGTAAAGTTGGTTTTTAAATCGTCACTTTTAGAAAGTGTGCATTTTCTTACTTAAACCATTCTGTGACACTGCCTGTTTGTGGATTGCCTGTCTGGGCCAGACTGACAGTTGGGCTGTTTGTGAATCCCCTCTAGACAGTGAGACAAAGGGAACTGGGATTTTGCCTGCATAACCTGATTGGTCATCTGAGCTAGAGTGGAGGGAAGGGTGGTCACTTACACCTGAATGGGCTGTACTTGCCCTCACACAATGCAGTCCAACCCCCTGGTGTGAGCATGGAGTCTGGCCTGGGCAAGGAAGCATTTTGTGAACAACAGAGACTTTCCTTTGAATTTTGCCAACTTCAAAGGCAGAAAGGGGCATAAGTAGTGGACCCAAAATCCCACATTTTCAGATTACTTCTGGGATCAAGAAGAACCTATGCCAAGAAGAAGAGCTGGAGAACTGAGGAGAAGTGCTGCCCCTTCCTGTGATTGTTTTGTTGAGCTATCCTGCAGTTGCTACTTATGCCTGTGAAAGGAGACAAAGACAGGACTTTGTTGTGCATTCCTGCTTGAGAAGAATCTCCAAGGGCTTCAACTGTGCTTGCCTCCTGTTTTGAAGTCTCATGGCCATCAAAAACTTCCTCTGCCAACACCTGGACTCTCTGCTGAGACTCCTGCCCTGCCAAGTGGCGTCCTTTCCAGTCCCTGGGCCCATCAAAGGTGAAGTTGGTGAAACAAGAGCTGAAATTCCACACACAGAATGCTGTGCAGGGAAATTTTTGATGCACCATCGGCAACGTGGCTGCTAAACGATGCACCGCCAGCTCTGAGGCTGAAATCGAAGCTTGACCTGCATTGCGGCTCGGAGATCGGCGCATCGTGGCTGCAGAAACGGCGCACAACACCCACGCTTGTGGCTGCTGATAATGATGCAAACCCCATGCAATGTGGCTTTCTAACACAGTGTGACTATGCGCGGATCCGAGGTGCCCTGTCCTAAAATCAATGCATCACTCTCTTGTGAGGGAAAAAAACGCCGACTAGAGAAAAAACAATGCATGGCCTCCCTTGTGAGGAAGGGATTGATGCATCACTGACTTTTCCGATGTGCGCTCGCCCATGCAGCTTTATTTGTGATGCAAACCAGGCATTTTGTGCAAAATCATTGTTTCCATTATTTTCTTTGGAGTAAGACTCTTATTCTTTTGAAAATTCATATTTTAACTTGTGTATGTTGGATTTTTGTCATTTTGGTCGTGTTTATTTTAGATAAATATGTCCTATTTTTCTAAAGTGGTATGGTGTTCATTTTGTAGTGATTTATTGTATAACTGTGTGTGTTGGTACAAATACTTTACACATTGCTTTTGAGATAAGCCTGTCTGCTCATGCCAAGCTACCAAGTGGGTGAGTGGGGTTAACCAGGTGTGTTTCTCCTTTGCCCTGACTAGATTAAGTGTCCTTGCTTGGACAGGTGGTAACCTGACTGTCAAGCCAAGACTTCATTTCTAACAGTACCTTATGTGGAGGGTTGCCCCAACATCGAGGGTCCGATGCATGGAATGGAGGAGATAATGCAAAAGCGACGCGTCGGTTCCGATCCACGCAGTCAGGGGATGCATTGTCATTGAGCTGCATAGTCCTCTGTCTTCTAGCACTGTGAGGTGTCGAACTCCTTTGCGATGAAGATGATGTGTCATTGTTGAGTCATAAAGCCGGCGATGCAAAGGTGATATGCTGGGACTGAGGAGGTGTGGTGATTCATATCAGCGCAGTGACAGAGAGAGATTGATTTTTGTAGAACACAGCTACAGAACACACTTCCATGGGCCAGGACTGGAATAGCACCACTTGGCAAGGTAGGATCACAGTTGGCACAGTCCAGGAGCTATAGCAAAGCTGAGTTAAGTCTTTGTTGTCCTTGACACTTCAGAACAGGAGGCAAGCCAGCAAGCCTTTGAACTCACTTTGGCTCTAGGGATGTACAAATTCAGGTCCAGTCCTTCTTACTCCCAGGCAAGGACGGCAGTAGGCAGCAGGGCAGGCTCATCAAAGCAGGAATCCAGTGCAGTCAGCAGAGTTCCAGTAGAGTGATAGTCCCTTCAGCAGCACAGCAGTCCTTTGTCCTGGCAGAAGGTCTTCAGGTCCAGAAGTGTACTGTTGGTAAGGTCAGAAGACCAGTTCTTATACCCAGAGGTGCCATTGAAGGGGGAGAGACTTCAAAGAGAGAACTTTGAAGTGCACACAGTCCCTGCTCTTCCTGCCCTGGCTCCAGGTGCACTACCGGGGGTTATGCAGCTTGTTTTGAGGGTCTGGACCCAGCCTACTTAGATGCAAGTGTCAGCTCATTCTGCCCATCTTAACCAGGATGACCCATCAAGATGTTAATGGCCCATCAGGATGTGGACGACCCTTCATGCACACCTAGCTTCCATTGTGTCTGGCTGCATAGAGGAATGTACAAGAGCCTAGCTGTCACCTACCCAGATGTGTATTCAGAGACTGGCGGCAGTGGCACAGAATGGTTAAAGTGAGAAAATGCTAACTTTCTAAAAAGTAAAAGAACAGATGATGAACAGAATGCTGAACGATGCAAACATTCACCCTCAGTCACAAAGATCTAGGTTCAATCCATCTTTCTTTACCCACCACACCACCCCAGTTTTGACCCAGCCATATGTATATCAGTGTTGACATCCTGAACTGCCAGGCGAGGTCCTCCCTGGACTGGAATCATGCATCCTGGGACTGGTATCACCCCTCATCAGCCAGGCTAGCTTGAATCCTGTGGCTCAGTGAGCACGGGACCCATGTCTGGGCATACCCTTCCCACTTAGGGCCACAAAAGTGAGAAGAACAGATGATGATCTGAATGCTGAACAATGCAAACATTCACCCACTGTCACAGGGACCTGGGTTTAATCCAATGTTTTTTTGCCTATCATACCACCCCAGTTTGGACCCAACCTAATGCAAATCAGTGAGTAACAAAGCTCAACACTCTAAGAAGCCCTAAGGAGCTGCTAGTGAAACTTTTAGCAATAATGTAATAACTAAGTCGTACTTTCTGAGGACACTTCAATTATTCTTTCATCACATCTATCACTGCTGTTTAAAACTGGACATGCCTTTTGTCTACAGCTGTGGACAAGTTCTTACAAAATGCTCAGTGTGGCTGCAGTAAAGATATAGCTCAATTTTCCTTCTCTTCTTTTCTTGTTCTACAAGAGATTTTCCCATGTTTCCTGCTTGCATAGGCTCTTCTGAGGTGGCAGATGAAATGAGGATATTTTGAAGGCAAACTTGGTGTCCACCAAGATAGTACAGTTACCTTTTCTCATTTTCTCTCCTTTTGTTGATGATCAGTTTGGAGAATCAAGTCAATTAATGCACTTGTAGTAGTAAAATGATTAGCAGTGATAGATAAACCGTCCTTTAAACATACTCAGAACCCATGGTAAAATGGAGCTGCTTCATCCATTCATGCTGCATTTGATTTCAGTTGGCTAAATAAACACATATAAGAGATGATGTCTTTAGATTGTTGTCAAAGATATATCTAACATGGGCTTCCTCTGTAGTCTATCTTTGACCAAAAATAGCCTTAACGTCTTCACTGCCAGGCCTTTTTCCCCCTCAAGTGCCAAGCCTTTTTTTGGCTATTTGGGGCAGTTCGCGCTTAGGCCCTCATAACTTTTTGTCCACATAAGCTACCCACGCCAAATTTTTTCAAACATCCTAGGGATTCTAGAGGTCCCCAGACTTTGTGGGTTCCCCTGAAGGAGACCAAGAAATTAGCCAAAATACAGCCAAAATTTAGTTTTTTTAAAAATAAATTGGGGAAAAAGGGCCGCAGAAGAAGGCTTGTGTTTTTTTCCCCTAAAAACGGCATCAACAAAGGGTTTGCAGTGCTAAAATCACCAGCTTCTCAGCTTTCAGGAACAGGCAGAGTTGAATCAGAAAACCACATTTTCAACACAATTTTGACATTTTACTGGGACATACCCCATTTTTACTATTTTTTGTGCTTTTAGCCTCCTTCCAGTTAGTGACAGTATTGGGTGTGAAACCAATGCTAGATCCCGGACAGCTAAACATTTCTGAAAAGTAGATAGAATTCTGAATTTAACAAGGGGTAATTTGTGTACATCCTACAAGGTTTTCCTACAGAAAATACCAGCTGAACTTAAAAAAATATTGAAATTGAGCTGAAAAAAACAGCAATTTTTCTCCATGTTTTACTCAGTTACTTTTTCCTGTGATGTTAGATTTGTGAAAGCAGTATACTGTTACGTCTGCTGGACTCCTCTGGTTGTGGGGATATATAGGGCTTGTAGGTTTATCAAGAACCTTAAGTACCCAGAGCCAATAAATGAGCTGTACCTTGCAATGGGTTTTCATTCTATACTGGGTGTACAGCAATTCATTTGGTGAAATATAAAGAGTGAAAAATAGGTATAAAAACGTATGTATTTTCAAAATGGGCACAAGATACGGTGTTGAGAAGCAGTGGTTATTTGCACATCGCTGAATTCTGGTGTCCCCATACTAGCATGTGAATTACAGGGCATTTCTCAAATATATGTCTTTTATACACACTTTCTTACATTTGGAAGAAAAGATTTAGAGAAAGACAAGGGGCAAGAACACTTGTTCTGCTGTTCTGTGTTCCCCAAGTCTCCCAATAAAAATGGTATCTCACTTGCGTGGGTAGGCCTAATGCCCACGACAGGAAACACAACATGGACACATCACATTTTTACATTGAAAACTGACGTGTTTTTTGGAAAGAGCCTAGCTGTGGATTTTGATCTCTACCTCAGCCGGCATCAGGGAAACCTACCAAACCTGTGCATGTTTTAAAACTAGACACCTAGGGCAATCCAAGATGCCTTATGGGGCTCTCACCAGGTTCTGTTACCCAGAATCCTTTGCAAACCTCAAAATCTGGCTAAAAAACACTTTTTCCTCACAATTTGGTGACAGAGAGTTCTGGAATCAGAGAGGAGCCACAAACTTCCTTTCACCCAGCGTTCCCCCTAGTCTCCCGATAAAATTGGTACCTCACTTATGTGGGTAGGGGTAGCAGCCGTGACAGGAAATGCTCCAAAACACAGGTGGACACATCACATTTTCCCAAGGAAAACAGACCTGTTTTTTACAAAGTACCTAGCTGTGGATTTTGGCCTCTAGCTCAGCCAGCACCTAGAGAAAACTACCAAACCTGCACATTGTGAAAACTAGACACCTAGGGGAATCTAGGATGGGGGTGCCGTGTGGGGCTTTCATCAGGTTCTGTTATCCAGAATCTTTAGCAAACTTTAAAATTTGGCCAAAAAAAACACTTTTTCCTCACATTTCAGTGACAGAAAGTTCTGGAATCTGAGAGGATTCACAAATTGTCTTCCACCCAGCATTCCACCAAGTCTCCCGATGAAAATGGTACCTCACTTGTGTGGGTAGTGCCCGCGAAAGGAATCGCCCCAAACACGATGTGAACACTTCAAAATTATAAAGTACTAAACTACCTCTTTTTGCGGCGGGAAGCTGCGTTTTTGGTCCTGGGCTCAGCAGCCATATAGGGAAACCCACCAATCCCAAATATTTCTGAAAACTGACAACCCAAAGAATCCAGGGAGGTGTGACCTGGGAAGATCATCCAATGTTTTCTTACCCAGAATTCTCAGCAACCCTCAAATTTAGCTAAAAAAATCACATTTATCCCACATTTCTGTGTGGGATCACCACACTGGGATAAAGTTCCTACCGCCCAACATTCCACCTCATTCTCCTGGTAAAAACGATACCTCACTTGTGTAGGTGGGCCAAGTGCCTGTGACAGGGAAGACCGAAAACATGTTGAAATTGAGGGGGAACCAAAGCGTGTCCAAAGGGTCAGTTGAAAAAAAACATTTTTAGGCTGACAAAAGTGGACCAGAATTTTTATCGGTATAGATGAGACAATGCTGGGTGGTAGGAATTTTGTGGATTCCTGCAGATTCCAGCAGGTTCCATCACAAAAATGTGGAAACAATGTGTGATTTCTAGCAAGGTTGGAGGTTTGCAGGGCATTGTGGGTGCGAAAATGGTGCAGGGCTCATGTGAAGCACAACCACATGGACTCACCCATATGTTTAGTTTTCAGATGTGTCTAGGTCTTGTGAATTTTTCTACATGGCAACGTCCCAAAGTCCAAAAAAGTGCAGCCCTCACCATTCCAAGTGGGACGATTTTGAGAGTTAGCCAAGCTCTCATGGCCCAAATGTACAACCAAAACCCAAATATATCAAATATCCTCTTGCTTGCCGTGGGATAAGATGTTTTAGTGTGCTGGAGGAGAGCTGAAAGACTGTTACCCCTTTCAGTTGAGGTGGGGGCATAACCATGCCCATACTGGTTGGTAGCCACCACCACACTATTTTTTTTTCAATTCCCTGGCATCTAGTAGACTTTCTGCCCCAGGTGTGGATCGGGGGTAATTGCCCCATCTGCCCACTGGTGGGCAGAACAACTTTGTCCCCATTTATTTGGGATGGACCCACCCGCTATTTTGAAAAACAAAATCTTTTGTGGTCTCTGGTGGACTTTCTGCCCCCTATGGGGGCAGATTGCCCTTCCAAAAATAAGCCGATATGGCCCCAAGGGGGGCAGATATGGCAAAAGTAATGTTCCCCCATGTGGAGTGACCCTTGCCCAAGGGGCTGCCCCCCAAAACAAAACACACATACACACACACCAATCCCTGGTGCCTAAGTGATTTCTGCCCCCCCAGGGGCAGATCGGCCTAATAGAAATAGGCCAATCTGCTCCCAAGGGGGGCAGAAATGGCCTAAAAACAATTTCCACCCCCCACGGGGAGCGACCCTTGCCTAAGGGGTCGCTCCCCTTATCAATATATATTTTTAAAAAACATACCTGGTGCCTAATGGCTTCTTCCCCTACTGGGGGCAGATCTGCCTAATTAATATAGGCGGATCTGGCCCCCGGGAGGGCAGAAAAGGCCAAATAAAAAAAATGCCCCCCAGGGAGCGACTCTTGCCTAAGGGGTTGCTCCCTTTATCAATATAAATAAAAATAAAAAAAATCCCTGGTGTCTAGTGGCTTATCAGCATAATAAATATAGGCTGATCTGCCCCCGGGGTTGATCCCCTCATCAATATATATTTTAAAAAAAAACATCACTGGTGCCTATCGGTCTAATTAATATAGGCCAATCTGCCCCCTGGGGGGGCAGAAATGGCCTTAAATAAAATGCCTCCTTGGGGAGCAGCCCTTGCCTAAGGGGTTGTTCCCCTTATGACAATATCAAAACAAACAAAAAATTCCTGGGTGTCTATTAACTTCCTGCAGCACCATCGCATAGGAATGCACAGAGACATGGAAAGGGAAGGAAAATACTTTTCTTCCCTTTTCATGCCTCTCTGCCTCCCCTGCCCCCTATACCGAGGAGAGACTAATCAGTTTCTCCTCGGTCTCGCTGGAAGTATTGATTCCAGCGTGATGGGAGTTGATCTCTGATGAGGTCAGCGCGCGTTGGTGCGCTGATGTCATCAGCCGTCACTGGGGGGTTGGGGTGGAAGGTAAACCGATTCCCCTCCCAGCCCTGCCCTGGTGGAGTGGGGGGGGACCCGCTCCCCCCTGAGGTCCTATGCCAGGACATAATGGTTACGTCAGTGGCGCCTCAGCGCCGCACCACTGGACGTAACCATTACATCTGTGACGGAGAAGGGGTTAAACGGCTTGTCACATATGTCATACTTGTGTATGAAGGGATCTTCGGTTAAAATTTGAGGATTTTATCCACACCAGTCAACCTTCAGTTAAATATCAAAGCATGTAAGCAGTCTAATCATTTGATCTAATCATTTGAAAGCTACCAAGATGCAAATTTTGGGGCACTAAAAATGATCTAAACTATTGTGGATCCTTACCACCTCTGAAGGTGCCAAACTATTGGTGGAGTTCTCATAAGTTAACATTTCAGAGAGCTTAGTAAGATCATGTCTAGTTTTAGTTTTGAATGGGGAAGAGGAGGAGTTATTTGCCTCTCCCATGAGTATAAAAAGCTGGTTTAAGTTATTCAATAGGTAAGCCCACTTACTGCATGCTGTTTCAAGATTTTCTTGAATGTCTGTAATGGCTTGCACTAAATCCTGCAAACGATTGAGAACAGAAACCATGCTGGGATGGAGACTTGCCAAACTGCTGGGATTTGTGGTTGATGTCTGACCAGTTCTGATGACAATCCAGCACGTTCCTCAGAATGTAGGGCTGGCCAGACCAAAGTTGAATCCTCACACAGAACTCACTACTGGAACAAAAGGGGAATGAAATGCAGAGAGGGAAAAACAAATAGCAAGCCAAAGTCGTCTTTGACACCACTTTCTCTCTCATTGTGGTCTACCACAAATCTTTTCTAGGAGGCTCAGTGTCCCTTCAGCAAGGAATTATATTTAATGCATTTGTCCGGTTGCTGCATGACATGGAATTGTTTAGGTTCATAATACTTCTGCACCAAATCAAAACCTTGGGTGTAGACTGTAGTTAGACAACACTGTAGTTAGATGAGGCTGATCCTAGAAGGTGGGTTAGAATATATGATAATGATGATGAAGAAAGAGTCACATCTGTGGCATTTTTGTATACAGGTCAGTAAAAATTGCATCTCACAGAGCTCAGCAGATAATTATTCTCATATGGTGCAATTCAGGGTACCTTCCCAGTGTGTTTAGTAGTGCCATAATGTATGTGGTATTGTGTCCCAGCTCCTGTCAAAAAGCACTAGCCTTGTATTCCAGATCCCATCAGAGTATTGTGGGTTTGCACACTTCTCCACCCTACTGTCACCCACATACACAGAATGACATACTAGCTAGAAAAAGAGAGCCAGGGAAAGTGGAATGGTGTAATTGAGAAACAGTACCACTGGAAATTGCCACTCTGCTTGGTCAAACAGTTGAGCTCTGTCTTCAAGTGGAGGAATGGTGATACCAAAGACAAGAAGAGGTCTCCAGTGATTTTATCAATCTTGTTATAGTACGGCATTTCTAATATTGTATATGATCTATCTTTAAACAATCTCTGCATCTCTAATTCTCTAAGGTTTCACAAATCTCTGTGTCTTACTAGGGCTGAAACATATTTATAATCTATAAACATAAAAGAGAAGACTACTCAGGGCTATTCAGAGTTTTACTCACTACCGGCAACTACCTTCTGAGTTATATGAACATGGGCGTTGATTCAAATTATGTTCAAGGTAACATATGCATAAACAAACTTTAACATAATAAACGTACAGTACTATTAAGAAGTTCATCTCATAACAAAAATTACTTCCCCACCCTATGTCAGTATCTTAATACTATACAAACATTTAAAAAAATTAATGTCTATGAAGAAATGAGGATACTAACTTTTCGTCATGAATAAATACCAAAATTAAATGTATGATTTCATAATCCTTAAAGAAAGACTTCTTAACTAGCTTTTGGAAACAGTGTCTTAAATCCTGTGACACAAGTAGACTCCTAAATTACTTCTCCATGTCCATTCATCATCTTGTCAGCTCCCCAGAAGCAAGCAACAACGTTTCAAAGACTGTATCAACAAGGTCCCTACTATGTATCCTAATTCTGTGGCTATTACACTCTAAAGCATGGGAAACCTATACTATGTGACATGAAAAGGGCCATTGGTACTTGCAAATCTTGGGAGAGTAATGTAGCATCTTGGGACATGCTGATTCCTTGACTGAGATCCAGAGGCGGCTGACACAAATTAAAAGTGGTGGGGTGGGTGCGGCGGGTGCCGGGGAGCGTGGGGGGCATGTGGGTGAGAGCAAGGGGAGGAACGCACAGGGAGTTTTAACATTAGAATAAAATAAAATACTTACCTGGTCCTGCTGGCCGCCTTGCGCTCCTCTGCTTCCTGGTCCCAGCAGTCCATGGGACAGTATTAGAGGCTCCCTGTGCAATCCCTGCACTGCTTTCATGCTCTTACCAAGCATGAGAGCAGTATGGGGATTGGCCTGAGCGGGCTGGTTTGCTGATCGATCAGGCACAGAGAGTCTGTGATGTTTCTCCAACCCCGCTGTGTAATGCAGCTGGGTTGGAGAAACTGGCCGGCCAAACAGACATGCGCACTTAAGTGAACACCACTACTCCACTCCTCCTCCCTTGACCCAGCCCCACCCCACCCTGCACATGGTGGCTCAGCCAGCAGCTGAAAAATAAAACAATAAAATGTTGTTTTATTTTTCAGCTGCTGACTCTGAGCCAGTGGGGTAGCGCTCCTTCGCCATTGCGGAGGAGCCACCGCTGCTGAGACCATGCCTACTCATGCTGCACATCTAGCAAAATGTGAAGCCTCTCTTCAAAGGACATTAATGCTCCGCACACTCTGCCTGCTTTTCTGGTTCTGAATGCACCCATCATGAGCCAGTATTACGCTTCTGTGCAAGTCAAGTGTGAAGATGTACGTGGGGTCCATGGCTCATGACAGTCACCCTCCTCTGCCAATCCCACAGCATCAGAGATAAACCTTTTAGTAGTAGAAAATTGATACTTCTCCATGCCTTCTATATTTGTTGCTGCATCTTGGCCTATGTGTACTGTATGATGAACCTCTATTTAGTTTATAGCATAGAACACATGAACATGTTATTGATATGCAACAAGAGAAATCACAAAGAGAGTTCTTTGTTTTTAGTTCTGTGAAAGGAGCCACCATAGAGGCAGCAATGGGTGGAAATCTGGAGCATCTTTCCTCACTCTCCTCCCTTCCCTGAGTCCTCATCTTCCATAATAGCCTATTGAATCATAAGATATATCTTCATCCTCTGCTCACCAAATTCCCCCCTTCCTGTTTGTTTAAACAGATTGTTGATCACCCTAGTGATGTACAAAATGTATTCATGAGGATCCAGATGGGATTTAATCTTCTGGGAGTGTCTTGCCATGGCCATATCACAAAACCCTCTTATGCCCTCTGTTCTGTAGGATGTGAGCACAGGACTCATGTTGCTTCTCCCCTCTGGCACCAGGCGGCATGTTGAAATCATTGTTCCCTTCCCAGAGCTCTTCACCCCCTGGAACCTCATGTACTGTTGCTTCCCCTGGTTGGCAGCCATAGTTTCCTAGTTTATCAGCTTCATCTGCCTTTACCTATTTCATGTAACTGTGTAGGCATAGTTTCTCGCTTGCCTTGCTTATTGGCACCAACTGGAGTGACCTATTAACTCTAACAGATAATGCTCTTGGTTCAGGCAGTTTGGGTAATTGATTCTAACTGTCAATTGCACCTGACATCTGCACAAGTTCCATCCGTTAGTTTAACATGTGCTTTTGCCCAGGTTCCATTGGAACTATTCAGTCCTTCCATGTGAGCCACGTGCCCTTCTGGAACAGTCTTGCTATCGGGTATAAATATCCCACTGAACCTGAGTCAGGGCTTGGCATCATTACAGTCCTGCGCAAGCATCTTCCTGCACTCACCCTCCATGTCGCACAGAACCTCCAGCGCTCTAGTCTTCCAATCCTTCCTAAAATCCTGACTCTGTCATCGTCTCCAAAGTCTTCACGTCCAGAGCTACAATTCTACCTTATATTGTAGCTTCTTGCTCCTCAGCCTTCAGCCTTCCTTCGAATTCCAGTTGAAGAAACAAATACTAGGCTAAGTACTGATCTCAGGTTAGTGAGCACTAATCCTTAGTTCAGTTTTTAGAATTGTCTAAGACTAAGGGGCATATTTAAGCCCCTAGCACCATTCCAATGCCACATTGGCATTAGAAGGCCCAAAACGCAGCACCATATTTACAAAGTGGCGCAATGCATGCACCACTTTTCTTAATTATGCCCTTGAGTTTCTTCATGGAGGACAACTCATTCTTGGAAAATGTGTTCCTATGTTTTTGAAGTCCTAGCACTCCTAACACTTTACCTTGTGAGTGCTCCGAATTTCATTTGACTTTTAACTGAAGGTCTCCATGTTTTTGTTCTTGATAAGTTTTTGTATTAAGAATTTGGAAGGACGTTGAACGCACAATCATGAGCTTTAAGCTTTGAATCAAACCTTGTTGTATTGGACTTTCTGCGGAATGCCAGAACACTTCTCGTATGCTGAGAACTGTTAATAAACTACTCTTCTTGTTGTTTCTAGTGCACCGCACCGGCATCCACACACAATGGGCCAGGGAGTACGGATCCTCTTCTGCAGTGTTGCAGTGCAGCAGAGCAGACCCAGTGATATAAGTCTATCTTTTTCTTGTTTTATCACAACCCCCTTCCCCTTGGAGGCAGTTGGTGAATTTATGCTGTTACTTGATTTCATTCTCTGCCTCAGGTGGGATTAGAGGTCCAGCATTGTCTCCACAGTCAGAATCAGGTGAGTGCATGACACAAAGCTAAGCCGCACACTTTCCACCGCTCAGATGATATGGACGATCAATTACATGCTCAAACATTAGCTCAGGCCTTTTCAGAATACACTTCAAGTGCATTAGAATTAGCAAACGCACTTTCGATGTACAAAAGTGAAATTCAATCCTTGTGACTGGAGAATGTTGCTTAAGGATGATAGTGCGATATTGCCCCCTGCCATTCACCCTGGTTATTTGATGTAGGAGCAGGGGGCAATTCCCAAAAGTACCTGTCCCATTTTAAAACCCACAATTTTGGCAATATGGGAAATCCTACCAGTATTTCCCCCACCTGGAACTGTAAATCGGTTCATGTCACTGTAACCACTCCAGTCCCTGTGTGCCTTGCTTCCCTGGAATGGTTTTTTGGTGATAATAATACATTTAATACTTTCTGGAGTCAGGGCCAGTTGCAATTTCTTGTAAAACCAGGAGCATTTCTTTCAGACACAACTAAGATTGCCTTTATCATATGCTATCTCCAGAGCACAGCTGCTGAATGGGTTATCCCACTCATTGAAAATAATGACCCAGTAATACATGATTTCAGAAGATTAAAGAGATGATACTCTGTCTTTTTGCTGAACACACCTTTGTTCAGGCCGGTGATAATGAGTTATTAAACTTACAACAGGGTTACAGGGATCTTCTAATTCACATTACAACCTTTTGTAGACAAGTTGCAGAAACCCAATGGCCAGATATAAAAAGAACCTCCCTCTTTTATAGAAGATTGAAAAATGACTTAAAGGATTACTTGGCGCACATTGTGGATTTCCTAACAGATTGTTCAGACATCATTGATGTAGTTGTTCGATTAGATCTTCGGTTAAAAGAATGCAAGGGGGAACACCCTTGGGGAGAACCTAAATTATTAGTAGTACATCCCAAGTGAAAGATGACTGAGTCAAAGAATCAAGATAGTGCAGACCTGAAGCACATGAGGGCTTTGACAGTCCACTGACTGCAGAATACAAAGACTGCAGGAAAAGGCTAAATTTATGTGTATATTGTGGTGAGGCAGGCCACTTTGCAGTGAGTGCACTGTCATACTAAAAGAGATTTGAGAGAATGTTGCAGTAATGTCTGATTCGATGCATGAACAACTAGAGAGCCTGACTGACACAGGGGTCAATCAGTCCATTGTGGCCCTAGAACAGAACCCCCATTACTTGGTAAACACTTTAAATACATTTCCACAACATTTTACAATTCTAGTCACCCAAATACTTTCTCCCCAACAGGGAAATGTATTACCTATACTCCTAGATTCTGGGACTACTGGAAACTTCTTAGACCTAGCCTTGGCTAGTTTGTTACATATACCACAGGCTAATAAATGTGAACCTGAACTGCTTAGAGCTCTGGATGGTTCTAAGATCTCTACTGGGATGAGCACATATGAAACAGTCCCTATAATTCTAGCATGTGAGAATGGGCATTCCGAGACCTTGACCTTTGATCCTATTGATGCATCCACCTTTAGTGCCATATTAGGGGTTTCTTGGCATCAACTTCACAATCTCTCCATTGCTTGGTCCTTCCGTCTTGTCACCCTGGGTTCCCACTATTGTCGAACCCATTGTTACAAAGAAGCACAAGACATTTTATCTCCTTTGACATGTGTGACCCTAAAATCATAAGTTCTGATGGAAATTCCTGTAGAGTATCAAGATTTTTTAGATGTCTTTGATTAACAAAAAGCTATGCAATTACCTCCTTGTAGGGAATATGATTGCCGCATTGATTTAATTCTGAGCACAGCCCTCCCTTGCAGTTGTGTCTACTCTCTCTAAAACCCAATACAGAACACCTAAAAAAATATCTCTATGAGTTGCTAACCCTGGGATTCATCCATCTTTCTACCTCACTTGCATCTTTGTCGCTCTTCTTTTTTTGAAGAAGAATGGTGACTTACAGGCATGCTATAGGGCATTATATAAAGTCACAGTAAAAAACAGATATCCATTGTCAAGTCTTTCTCGATCAGGTTTGGAAGTCCACTGTGCACACTAATTTAGATCTGCGTGGTTCATACCATCTCATTCACACAAAAGAAGTTGATGAGTGGAAAGCAGCCTAGTATTTTATAAATGAGGTTCTACAAGATCTACTAGACCTTTTTATGGTAGTATACATTGACGGCATACTCATGTATTCACAAAACATGACAGAACAGGTAGAATATGCCAGGAAGGTCCTACAAAGATTCAGAAAACATGCTCTTTTTGTTAAAATGTGAATATTTACTTCCCACACTCTTTTGCATTCCTTACTTCCCATACTCTTTTGAATTTCTGGGATACATCTTATCCTTGGAAGGTGTGGCTATGGATAAGGCCAAGATTCAAGCAATATTGAACTATACAACACCAACCACAGTTAAAGAGTTACAAAGATTTTTAGGCTTTTTTAACTTTTGTAGATAATTTACCACATATTTTTCTTATATTGTAAACCCCATCACAAGACTTTTACGTTAAAATGTGCCTTTTGAGCGGTCCCAGGAAGCCAATATTGCAATTAATTTACTTAAGGAAAAATGTAACATGTCCCTGGTAGTTAGAGATCGTGACCCCACACTGCTTTACTTTGTAGAGGCCGACACTTCCTAGGTAACAGTAAGAGGTATTCTGTCACAACGCGATAGTAAAATAGGACACATGGACCCAGTTGCTTTCTTTTCCCAAAAAAGTTGCCGGCTGAGCAGAACTATAAAATGGCAAAACAAGAATTATTCAGCATTACATTATGCTTCCAGGAGTGGCAGATATATATCCTAGGGGCACAGCACACCATTACTGATGCTAATGGTGTGTTGTGCCATTACACGGTCTCTGCTGGTGGAATCAGGTGAGTGCATGACACATAACACATAACATCTACCTCTGCCATCTTCTCGCAACCTAACTGGTATTAAACATCACACTTGCTCCTTCACTACGGTCCTGGCCACATAGTGAATGGGACTCATCTGTATCAATTATTCCTCAGCACATATATTAGTGCTGTTTACCTCACATCCTTTAAATCTTTCTAGCAACCCACAGCAACTTATTGGGATGCTAAACTTTCACACCCAATATATACACCCAATTAGTGTCCATAATACATATGATGCATACCCACCTTGATCATCTGGGAGTGTGCACTTAAGGGTCCACCACTTATGCCCACTCCTTTGTTTATCATCTATTGGGAAAATTATGATATGTTCAACCTGTTACTAATAATGCATGCCCAGTATTAAGCAGAAACAAGGTTCCACCTTTCTTCATTCTAGTCCCAAGCCTGTTGTCATAATTAACTCTTGATGTGTTGTTCATATCTCACCACCCATTCACCTACAGCTTTGTGGTGCAGTGTTCAACCTCCCCTCCAATGAATGGGACCACTTTGGGCTTCACCCCCATTCCTACCACTTGGTCTTGAAGCAACACTGCAACACTTGACTGTGTAATATTTTCACTCTTCATTTGCCTTATGATGTTGAAACATAAATGCTAGTGCCAATCACTTCTCAAAGCAACAATGCCCTATCTGATTGCACTTCTTTCGCCATCCTCTACAAGCCTTCCTTCCCTTTGTGTGGGACCCACACTGCTGTGCATTTTGGGCCATCCTTTTCAATGTCATTGTTATAGATATATCTGACTGGGCTTTCTTCAATGCCCTATATAATGTTTACAGTGGAGTTTTCTACGCTTTATTATTCTGTAGGTTCCCTAATGTTTCCTCACTTCTGACCTGCAATGGAGAAAAACACATTTTAAATATTCTTAATGTGATATTATATTGAATTGGTGTTTCAGAAATGGCCCTAGCCTTCTTACCCGGATAAAACATCACCTTATGTTGCCTCAACCTCAACTTGCCCAGTGTAGTAAGCCCAGTTATCAGTTTGTTTTTTTAGAAGTAGGGAGCATGTTTGTTTCTGTGACAAATCTATTGTGTCTAACACTACAGATTCTTCTCAATGACATGTTAAACCCGTTCAACTTTCCCACTGTAATCATTTGTACAGTTCTTTGAATCGTTTACATGCTTAACATCGCCATGTTATTCTATCCTGCAATATCTTGGTACACCTCCTCCAGAACCTCTGCTGCTCTTGCACTCTCATCTTTCTTCTGTGTTACTCCCTTATCCAATGGTTGAATTGAATATTTTAGTGCTCCCATTCCAGGCTTGTCTGGGCATAGCTTCTTAAACCCTCTAGCCGCCAGAGCACCTCACTTCCTTAACAACAGTCATCTCAAATTAGGCATAATTTGTGTAATTTTGATACTCTCACTTAATAAAAGCTATGCATAATTACCGTAATTACACCACACCATGTCACATAACAAGATATCCTGTGGGGAGCGGATTGTAACTAGATCGGCATCTTCCCAATGCAATGCAAGCAGCGGAGTGCAGGCAGTCAACAAATACTTTAGGAACAATATTTACTTGAGCAGACTGATCAGGTAATTTTTGATTGTGAAACTAGAAATCTAAACACGAACGACGCTGTTGAATGAGAGCTCAAGTTTCTTTAGGGTAGGCAGTCAACAAACACTGCAGGTAGATTTTAAGCAGAATATTTGTGTAATTTTTTAGAACACAAATATAAGTTTGAAGGTGAGCAGCAGTGCTTTGAGTGCGAGCAACTGTATATTAACTTAAAATTACACTTCTGAACCTACTGCTTTTAAACGTGAGACTCATCTCATGCAAATAGGTTTAATTCCGTATAATTTTGATGTAATTTTGTGAATGTACGCTACAGCAAATTATGCGATTTACACACACTCCTATCTCAAACACTACTCACTGTTATGCTAAATGATTTCTCCAGAACCTTATATCACCATCTGGTTCACGTGGTTTTGCAGTAAATATATTAGACTTCTGCCCTCATCTACCGTGGACTTGGAGATGGAAGAAGAGGATCATCTTCCCAGACCATGGAAATGTTGAGAATCATGACAGTCAATATCAGTCTCCCCACATTTATTCTACTCCTAATGCACTACATCCATACCCAGTTTATACAACCTCATCAATTCATCCCTTCCACCACTGCAGCTGAACCACGAGATGGGTATGTAGCTACTGAGAGTATACTGTGTCCTACAAGCCCAACAAATACATGCTAAAGCCTCCTGAGAATTCGGCACTGACTTTGAATCACTCAAGTTGATTTCACTTACTTTTTTAAGAAACCATTCACCCACATATTTATGACTTTAAACCCTGCCTCTCTACCCCCAAATGACGTGTCATTTTATGTTGCAGAGTTTTTTTGTAACACACTACACACCCTGCAAATATTAGTTGGTGCTAGGGTAAATGCTTTGATGCACACAGAGCTTTAACCACAACCTCACTGCTCTACCATCAGAGTATATCTAGTAACTCATTACATGCACCCAAAATCAACTGACGGGCAGACAGGACCCCAAACCTGGGTAATAGGGTGGTCATGCACAAGGTGTTACATAAATCTAAACAACTCTGGGGAATAACAGAGGCATCTGACGTCAACAGAAACTCACTACAATACCCAGAGTGTAAGAATAGTTGGTGTTGCCTTTGTATCAAACAGTCATCTCTCTGACTGCTTAAATGCATTGTAGGCACGCAACTTTCACATTAGCTTTGAGGAATCAAAAAAAATTACATGCTCCACTTATCTCGGACAAGGTGTCACTGGCTCAACACAAAACCAGAGCGCCAGCTCTGACTAGCGCTAGGCACCAAAGACATTATAACTGACAAGATGAAAATTATGTCAACAATTTTCCCTGGGCCTTTGTGTTCAACAGCCACGTGATCGAGGCTTACACCACAGAATGCTCCACACACTCACATACACGAAACTCACCCCTCAAGCACTGATTATGCCACTTTAACAAAGATTTCCATTGTTGCCAGCTGCAGTCAGTGCTGATAACCCCGATAAAATGACCAATGGGCCAGCTGAATCTGGCTGCTGCATGCACCTTCACACAATGAGAAATCATATGTCAGTCACTGCGGCCAAGGGTATATTATAAAGTGAAATGCAAGAGTATTACTTACTAGGTAATGATTACTTCGAGACAGAGACTGCATCCCTCTTAATTTAGGGACGAATCCCCATATATGCTTATCTGGTGCAAGCAAAACACTCATCAGGCAACCAAATGCATTGGTCTGATCTTGCTCTCCTATAATAAAAACTCATTGTTTCTGTGAGGCTTTAAGATGAAAAAGTGCTGTCAATGGCCACTATTAGATAACCTCCCCAGTTCAACCCCACCACTACAGGGCCCCTTCGTGGCCATCAACAGGGCCTCTCCTCTTAGACTCTGCACCTAGAATCATTATGGAATGCAAGCGAGTGGCTAGCTTTCACTGCACCAAGTTTAGACTGTGTAGAAAGGATATAGTATAATATCACTTACAAGGACGTACATTACATTCTTTCCTCTTATTTTGCATATCTTGGCCGTGCTTCTATAGTGTTTTCGCTCCCAGTTCTCTCAAAACTACCACTCCTGCGCCCACCCGGGTCCACTTATTATAGACCACTTGCCTTGGAGTGAATTTAACTTCTCCAGCCGTGCGCATCCAACTAACTGTGCACTTGTTGCCTTCATTAGCTCTCTGCTATTACCAAAGGTTACAGGCATCAAACCCCCAACATAATACAAATTTCATATGTTTAGATAAAAAACATATTAACGCCTTGTAACGTTTTGCTTCTTGATATGAGTGCCCTTTACTGTTGCATTTCGGGAGCCTTTAAAACGAATAATCCTTGTCACAGTCTTCTTCAGCCATTCCTTATTCATTAATGAAGGATAATATTCAATAAACAAACACTGTGTCAGAGAAGCACTTAGCAATGACATACATTTTCTTCTTCTAACTTCCTGTGAAATGCATTGGGCAATTTTATTTTCACCAGGACAAAGTGTCAATGTGTTAAACCCTAATAAAAAAGGATGGATATACTCTTGCAGGAGAGATAATTTGTTGGCAACAACTACAGTTTCTGCCGACAGTACAAACAACAGGGTATTTTAGGAGTTCTGCGTGAAGTTGTTAATTGCTCACTGCAATTGATTTTCTGTCCATTTTGCACTCTCTGTACACTTTGTTGAACCAGGAAAGTATATCTCTTAATATGGATGTGTAGCGTAGCGAATAGTATATATGAATGTATTAGCAAATAGTTTCACAGTGTTCTTTCCTGCAGAATGAGACAGGAAAACATTCAGGCCATTGTAAACAACGGTCTATTGTCTGTGCTTTATTTTGGGCCATTTGAACAAAATGGGGAAAAAGCGATGTTAGAAGGGAGCCTTGTCACCTCCTGTTAGACCTGACATCCGTGGTGTGATATTCCCCCAAACTTTTTGCCTTCACTCCTTCTGTTTACTAAACTCGTATTTGTTGGCTTTACAACTCTGTGCAATTTTCCACTAACAAGAAGTGCTAAGGTGCTTGTGCTCTCTCCTTCAGACGTGGTAAAGTTGGCCTACACTTAATTGTCCCATTTAACTTATGGATGTGTCCATAGTAAATGGTACTCCATATACCCAGGGCCTGTAAATTAAATGCTACTAGTGGGATTACAGAACTCAATGTATCACCCTCTAAAGAAGCACTTTTAAAACATTTCTCAAGTCTGCCACTGTAGCATGTGGTACAGTTTTAGACTTGCATTTTGACCTCAACTTTTTGTCAGGACCAAATCCTCATTTTTAATGTATATCACCCTACCCCTAAGATAGGCACTAAGGCTCAGAGTGCAAGGTTGTTTGTATTTACAAAATAGGACATGTGTATTTAAGTTTTACATGTCCTGAAAGTGAACAACTTGTAAAGTAATTTTTCGCTTTGGTAATACCATTTCCATTGAATAACACTGGGTTGCTTAATCACATTTAGTATGTAATAACTTTGGATTGTAAACAAATAGGAATATGCTGTTACCACTCAAATTAATTGTAATTTAAAATACTCTTTAATGGTAAAGTCAGATTGTAAGTTACAATTCTGGAAATGCCACTTAAAAAAGAATTGCATTTTCTTGTCCCAACCATTTATGCCTTGTGCCAGTACCTAGGGTCACATGACTGTGAATGGCTCTGCTGTTAGATTTTGTGTAGTGCCTCCAGACAGTGACACAAAGGGGGCTTAGGTATGGACATAATGGGCCATACTAGCAGGATAACTGGGGAGGGGCGGCATCCAGCCTCACTTACACTTCAAAGGACTTTGCCTCCTGAACACACAAAGGAACCCAGCATCAGGCCAGCCCTGCCTTTTGTCACTCCTAAACAGTTTGAATCCTTGGCATGGGAAGAGGCCAGTTTCTGGGTAGTACAAGGAATGGTACCACACAAAGGATGACAACAGGTTTGAATGTTGGACTTCCAGAGCCATGCTTCAGGACACCCCTGGACTAGTGGAAGTTACAGAAGAAGGTCTGCCCTGCTATCAGAGGACAACCATACTGCTTAACAAACTGACTTGCTATCTGAGAAGTAAGAATTGACCTGCATTCCGGGCTACCAAGAGTGACTCCAAGTGTCCATTGCTGTGCCTCTGTGTAAGCTACAGGGACACAACAAGTATCAGAGGTCTTCCCTTCAACTGCTGATCTGACCAGCTGCAAATGGACCTGCCAGGACCAGCAAATGGACCTGCCTGAGCCTAGCTGCTGGCCTGTGCTGTAGTAAGACCTGACCTCCAAGAGGTGCCCGAGGTCCTGGACCCTTGGCTGGCATCAGTGAGAGCTCCTCATAAGAGGAAAGATAAAGCTCCTTGTGACCCCAAATGGGCCCGTTCGCCCTAGGATTCTGACATCCTTGAAGAGCTGCAACTCAAAGCTCCAGTGAAAGCTACCCTTTGCACTAACAGTGACCAAAAGCAATGACTGACAATGCAAGAGCTACACTTTCCGCTATAGTACTGACAGCAACGAAGGCCTGCTGGATCTCTGCAGCAAACACATTACATATCCTTTTTCAGACATAAGACTCAACAGCTAGCTTTTGGGTAAATATAGCAGCAATTTTATTTGTTGACATAAACATCTAAGGCCAGACTTCAGTTTGAGTAGTCCAAGAACTCAATTTTCTCCCATACCATCAACATGTCTACCTTTGACGTTGATGTGGTCTGTTCTTATCTTTTTAAGAACTTGTGAAGGTGTTAAGTCATCTAGACAATGAAATTGATAAGACACATAGACCCTCATTGTGACATTGGCAGTACGTACTGCTTACCACCATGCTGTTTGCTGCCAACACGCCACCGCCGCGGCGGATCACCGCTACCAATATTATGATACACACACAGCAATCCATCACTATACAGCCACACACACAAGTCCGCCAGCCCAAAAGTCGGTGATAAACTGGCAGTAGCAAAACCCACACTGTTACGCCAACAGAACTACACCCACAACATTATTACCCACGAATCACCGCAGTGGATATCCAATGGCGGTAAACCATTGGCGCTACATACTGCTGTGCACAAAATACACACACATATACAAAACTACACCACATTGGACAATTCAAACTACACACACCTGACACACATACACACACCACACCCACACCACTATAAAACACACACCCACATTACCCACAATCCTTTATGACGACAAACAAGTGCCACAAGAAAGAGAGCAAGACCACAGACAAAACCACAGCCACACACCTCCATCACCTCTACACCATCCACGCACCTTACATCACACACCCCAACACATCACCCCACACACCCCCACCCCCACCCACATCACTCACACTACACCCATGGCACCACAACGATACCCCAGATTCTCTGAGGAGCAGCTGAGGGTCATGGTGGAGGAAATCATCCAGGTAGAGCCACAGCTATTTGGATCACAGGTGCAGCAGACATCCATTGCTAGGAAGATGGAGCTATGGCAGAGAATCGTGGACAGGTTCAACGCCGTGGGACAGCACCCCAGAACAAGGGATGGCATCAGGAAGACTACAGAGGAAGGTGTGTTCCACAGCAGCAAGACACCAAATAGCTGAATAGAGGACTGGCGGTGGACCCGCACCTCCTCCCCCATAACTAACAACATGGGAGGAGCAAGTCTTGGCAATTATGCATCCTGAGGGCCTGGCATGAGTAGGAGGAGGACTGGACTCTGGTAAGTCAAATCTCTATTACTATCACCCCCCTACCTGCATACCATTAAAAAAAACACCCTTACCAACACTCCCATCACTCCATCACCTACTACACACCCCACCATCACAACCCACCCCTCCCAATACCAAGCCCTGCATGCAACACCAATGTATGGACCCCCAACACAGACCTGCATGGACACCTATCACTAAAGCTTGCACACTAGAATGAAACTGCAAGCCCACCAAATAACTATTCACACAAGGCAAAGCTGCCAGGGCAATAACGACCTTAGAGGACAACACACCCATGCACAAGATGTCACACGCAGAAACAATAACACTGCATTTACATCCCCACATGTCCCCAAGCGAAAGCAACATCCACTCCCCCCCCCCCGGAAGAGGCCGACAGTGATGACCGCTGTTCTGGACACCTGGATCTGGATGACCAACCTGGCCCATCAGGAATCTCCAGACAGTCAGTTACCCAGGCACAGTCCCAAACCACCAAAGAGCCTCACCCCTCAGGAAACACCACCACAGTACCCACCCAGCAGGCCCATACCTCTGTCCCCAGGACACGTCAATCAGAAGTGTGTCCACCACTACAGGGACCCCAGGCCTCCCCACAAACACAGGACCATCAGGGACCTGGGGTCAGTGGCAGTGGGCATACGGTTCAGGGGACAGAGGCACAGGACAATAGGGAAGCTGGGAGGACTGCTGTGCGACAGGGGTAGGACAGGCCCAGGGAACCAACTCTCCAGGAGGCACTCACCAACATCCTGGGAGCATACCACAATTCCCAGGAGATGATGGGCCAGATACTGGACAAGTTGCAGGAGAACCAGCGCTGCAGGAGGGACAGTACCTGGAGATCAGGGAGGACTTGAAGTCCATTAACACCACCCTGGTCTCCATTGCAGGGGTTCTGGCACACATGGCCAACACTGTGAGGGAGGCAGTGGCACCCTACCGGGCCCCTCCCACTAGCCAAACCACTGAACAGCCCTCCACCTCTGCTGACGCTAGTGAACAGGAGGCCTGCCACAGGACCAACAGGCCACCAGCACCCCTCCTCCTGCAGAAGGAGAACCACCCGCAAACGGTCCCTGTGATACAGGCAGAAGCCAGAGACTATTGCCAAGACCCCCACCAGGAAAGAGGACTCTCCTTATTGTCACCCTTGTGTCCCACCCTGTAACCCTGTCCACTTTGAACTACCATAGCTCCACTTCCTATGCCCCCTTGAACAATGCACCTGTGATCCAGATAGCCTGAGCTCTATCCTGGACTTTCCTCCAGCATCAACCCAGCCCATTGCACTCCCCCCTCTACTTATTAGCACTTAAATAAACACCATTTGAAAAATAATACAATATGGAGTCTGTCAAATGATTGAACTATGTATTCGTTTAACAAGTTATCAACACTGCAATACAACTGTACAGTAATGTATACATAGGAATGACCTGTAGTTGGCTGCAGTCAACACACCAGAAACAATAGTGGGGCACAAATATCTGCAAATAGATATGACAAAAGGGTAGAGTGAGTGGCCATAGAAGTGGGAAAATCAGCCTGCCAGTGACAATGTCAACCCCAAAACTGCCATTTAAATTTGAAGTTACTCTGTTTTACCTGTGTATCATTGTAAGTATTGTCGCATTATTGCACTCTGTTGTCCTCATCCTCATCCTCTGCCTCCTCATCTTCACTGTCCACAGGGCCAACTGCTGCCACATCGCCATCTCCAGCCTCCTCCTCCTGCAGAACAGGCACCTGGCGACGCAAGGCAAGGTTGTGCAACATACAGCATGCAACGATGATCTGGCAGACCTTCTTGGGTGAGTAGCACAGGGAACCACCTGTCAAATGGAGACAACGAAACCTAGCCTTCGGGAGGTCGAATCCCCTCTCTACGAATCTTCTTGTTCACCCATATGCCTCATTGTAATGTTCCTCTGCCCTTGTTCTGGCATTCCTCACAGGGGTCATTAGCCATGAGAGGTTGAGGTAACCAGAGTCACCTGCAAATATCGAGGGACAACTGTTAGCCACACACTTACCCTTAGGGCTCACACCATACACCAACATCCACTGGGTGGGAACAAGAGCTTACCTATAAGCCACACCCTGTGCCTCTGGAGTTGAGCCATCACATATGGGATGCTGCTATTCCTCAGGATAAAGGCATCATGCACAGACCCAGTATACTTAGCATTGACAGGGTAGATGTACCGGTCTGCCAGGCACACTATCTGCACATTCATAGAGTGAAAGATCTTTTGATTTCTGAATACCTGTTCATTTTTTCCAGGGGGGTGACAAATGTAATATGTGTACTATCAATAACCCCAATAATGTTGGGGATATGTCCCATTGCATATAAACCTGCTTTCACTGTGGCCAAATCCTCCACCTGGGGGAAAGGGATGTAGCTGCGCATCTGTTTAATCAGAGCAAACTACACTCTGGTCAGCACTATTGAGAACATTGGCAGTGATATTCCTGCTGCCAAGCCCACTGTCACTTGGAAAGAACCAGTTGCCAAGAAATGAAGCACTGATAGCACTTGCACAAGAGGGGGGGTCCCGGTGGGGTGACTGATAGCAAATATCAGGTCATGATCTAATTGGGCACACAGCTCTGTGATTGTGGCCCTGTCCAGTCTATAGGTGAAGATAATGTGCCTGTCCTCCACTGTTGCCAAGTCCACCAGTGGCCTGTACACAGGGGAATGTCTCCATCTCCTATTCATCCGCAGAAGGTGCAATCTAGGGGGCAAAACGGTGAGCAGCTGCCCAGTATCCCATATTTCCAAACACTACACTTCATTGCATGTTGTGACTGTAACAGTATATTGTTGGATAGGCCCAAATGGTGCTTATGTGTACTGTGACGCAGTTAGGTGCCATGGACTGCCCCGTCCCCCCCGAAATGGCATTTGCCTGTCCTGTTAGGAGGGACATGTGGAAATGAGGTAATTCCACAGATGTTGTACGCCGTTGCGGGAGGCAGTCGATAACTACCATGCAACTCCTCATTGGTTAACATTGGGCCCTATGGGTCAGTGGCCAATGGTGATGTATTTTGGCGGTGACAGTACGCACCGCCGTTGACGTGACTGCCATTTTCTATCTGTTCACTCACTTGCTACGTGACCTTCAACAGGAGAGGACCTACACTGCATGTGGTGCTGTGACCTGTGTCTGGAACCTACCATGGCTCGTGTCACTGGGGAAAGGGCCCCTGCCTTCACCACAGTGGAGTTGGAGCGACTGGTGGATGGGGTCCTACCCCAGTACTGAATGCTATATGGGCCTCCAGACCAACAGGTGAGTACACTGTGAGCACGATGCATGGGGCATGAATGCATGGAGTGGTGTGTGTGAAGGCCTCATGTAAGGGGAGGTGTTGGTGGAAGGGCACTGGGCAGTGTTCTGCATGTATGGTGGGCCATGTCTGTGCGTAAGGGGATGTGAGGGCTAAGGTCGGCCATGAGTGTAACAGGCAGGACAGACTGACTAATAACTTTTCCTATGTGTATTTCTCTGCAGGTCAGCGCCCATCAGAAAAAGGATATATTGTATGCCATCGCCAAGGACGTGCGGCCCCTGGGGGTCTACGGCAGATGGAGCACCCACAGTTGAAAACGGTGGGAGCACCTGAGACGCTGGGCATGAAAGACGGCGGAGGCCCAGCTGGGGATGGCCTCCCAACATGGAAGGGATGCCCGTCGAACACTGACCCCCCTGATGGCCCGCATACTGGCGGTGGTCTATCCAGTGCTGGATGGGCGCTTGGGGGCATCACAGCAGCCACAAGGGGGTGAGTGCAGTGCCCCAATTACTACTTGCATGGTGGGGTGGCATCCGGTTGGGGTGTGGGGGTTTGTGGGTGCCCCTAGGCCAGGCTGGACATTGCAGGGTAGGTCCTAATGTAAAATATCTCCAACCAAGCTAGTAGGCATCCACTAATGGGCAGGCGTCTGTGGGTCTCAGGTATGCTGCAATTGGCATTAGGTGTCCCTGTCCATGGGCTGGTGACTTGCATTGTGACCGTTAGTGCATTACCTAGTGCGTAGGGCTGTTCCCTGTGTGTGTGCTGTGTACGCCAACGGTAGTGTTGTTGCCACCATTGACCAAATGTATTCTTTGTCTCTCTCCCCCCCTTTTTGTTTTGTCACCCTGTCCTTATGTGCATTAGCATCATCTGGCGGAGGAACAGAGGCAACGGCGACGGGGAGAGCTGCATTCCACAGGGCCCAAGAGGCCAAATCCACTGACGGTGAGAGCACCAGAGGGACGGAGGGCGAGGGGAGCACCATGGCGGAGACTGGAAAGGGACAGTTCAGACAGTGATACCTCTTCCAATGGAAGCTCCCAGGTGCTGGTGGCCACTTCTGTGCCCACCCCAACTACAAGAACAGGCGCCACACCCCATACCAGCACTGCCCTCCCAGCAGCCCCTCAGCGTGTTTCCTGTGCCCGCTCACCCATGAGGGTGGGCATCTCCTTCGCCCCAGGCACCTCAGGCCCTCCACCAATTAGCCATGCTGCCCTGAGTGAGGAGGCTATTGACCTCCTGAGATCCATCTCTGTTGGGCAGTCAACCATTGTGAATGCCATCCAGGGGCTGGCAGTCCATTTGCAACAGGCTAATGCATTCTGGGAGGGCATTCACTCTGGCATGGCTGCCCAACAGAGATCAATCCAGGCTCTGGCCTCCTCCTTGATGGCAGCCATTGTCCCTGTTTCTAGCCTCCTCCCTCCAACTTCCTCTACCCAATCCCATTCCCCTCAACCCCAACCTATCACAAGCACACAGGCAGACCAGCATGCACACAGGACAACACACAGGAGTGATTCAGGCAAACAGAAGCACCACACATCATCCCACAGGCACTCACACAAACACCATCCAGAATTAGACATACCAACATCCAATGCCTCCACTGTGTCCCCCTCCTCCTCCTCATCCACCTCCCTCCCAGTAGCGTCTACACTCACACCTACATGCACTACATCCTCATCCACTACCACCACCACGCCTATCACTACACGCCCCTCACTGGCATTCACCACCCCCATGACCATGCACATGTCCCCTGTGTCCTCTCCCATTGTGTCTTTGGCCCCTCCACCCAAAGTATATAAATGCAAGCACTCAGACACCCAACAGCCATCCACCTCACAACAGCATCCAGCTCATGCACCTGCACCCAAAATCAGCAGACAGACACTTCCTACAACCACTTCCTCTTCCTCCACTCCCAACCCTTCACCCTCTTCCCACCCCAATGTCCCTAAGAAGCTTTTTCTCTCCACCGTTGACCACTTCCCTACCACTCCCCCCGTCCTTCATGTCGGGCCAGGGTGGTCAGAACCCAGATGAGCACCTCAGCAACCCAGTCCATGGCCACAGTAGTGTCGACAGCTACTCCAGGTGGGAGAGGATCCTGGGCACCAGGCAGCCACACTTAAAGGGTGCCTGCACCAGCAGCATCTAGGAAGGGCAAGGAGGCACCAGCTGCTGTGTCTCGGAAGGGCAAGGAGGCACCCCAAGCTGCTACAGGGAAGGGCAAGGAGGCACTCCCAGCTGCTACAGGGAAGGGCAAGGGGCAATCACCAGCTGCTGACAGGAAGGGCTGGAGCCTCCCCCACCGTCACCAGCACCGCCACCAGCACTGCCGCCAGCACTGCTACCAGCACCACTGCCAGCAACAGCAGCCCTAGTGGGCAGCCGTCTGAGGCTGCAGGGGAAAGGCTGGAGCCTCCCCCCACCGCCACCAGCACCACTGTCAGCAGCAGCAGCCCCAGTGGGCAGCCGTCCGAGGCTGCTGGGGAAGGGCTGAAGCCTCCCCCCACCACTGCTAGCTCCACAAGCAGCACCGCCACTGCCACCACTAAGCAGCCATCACCGCCGTCGGGCAGTGTGTAGTCCTGCATCCATGGGCTGTTGTGTGGCCTGGCCCCTTCAAATCCTGTGGGTCTGACACCTAGGTGAGAGACTGTGACCTTGCACTCCCCAAGATCTATATCACTGGGCACAATGCCCCCTCCAGAACCAGTGGAGATGCCATCCACTCACCCCATCCTTCCCAGGATGAAGCACACTGGGCGCAATGCCCCCTCCAGAACCAGTGGAAGAAGCCATCTACTAGAGAGACTTTGGCCTTGCACTCCCATGGACCATGCAGTGGGCAAACAACACACTTGAGAGACTGTGGCCTTGCACTCCCCAGGACAAAGCAGTGGGAAAACCACCCACTTGAGAGACTGTGGCCTTGCACTCCCCAGGACCAAGCAGTGGGCAAACCACCCACTTGATAGACTGTGGCCTTGCATTCCCCAGGACCAAGCAGTGGGCAAGTCATCCACTTGAGAGACTGTGGTCTTGCACTCCTCAGGACCAAGCAGTGGGCAAACCACCCACTTGAGAGACTGTGGCCTTGCACTCCTCAGGACCAAGCAGTGGGAAAACCACCCACTTGAGAGACTGTGACCTTACACTCCCCAGGACAGAGTGATGGGCATGTTGCCCCCTCCAGGACCAGTGGTGTTGTACCATCTTCTGGCTGAGGTGCGCCCTCATTCCCCATCGCCCTGAGGTGCCTGTGTATTTTTGACCTGATGCCCCTGCAGTGTTCTCTCCATGTGGTTGCAGGAGTGAGGTCGGACCTTGGCCTATGTGATGTGGCCCTGTGGCCCACGGAGATTGAGGACTGGGCAGTGTCCCTACATTTGTAAATATGTACATACGTTTGGATTTTGAAGCACTTATTCCTAGTATTTTTTTGTATTACACTCACTTTCTTCAAATCATTTTGTCCTTGCATTATTCCTGAGGGGTACAGGGGGAATATGTCATGTTACTGCATCTGGTTGTGTGTATGGTGTTGGGGGTGGGGGTGTTGCATGTTGCATGTGTGTATCACTCTCTGTTTCCTCCCCCTCCCTTGTGTGCTAGGCAGCAGCACTCACTATGGTCATCTTCTCCGGCGTTGATGTTCATAATGCAGCAGAAGATAGACAAGCATGGGTAATATGTGCAACTCGGGCTCCATGGCGTCGTGGTTGTACCCTGAATCTCCAGAGGTGAGCCCTTTGGCTTCTGAGATCTGTTTCTGCCAAGCTTTTGATGTCGTTGGTACCACCCCAGAAAAGGTGGTGGATAGGCCTGTCATAATAGAATGGGCTGAACATTGTCTTCCGCCTAGCTGTTGGCGGTTACCGCCATGGTGCTTGTTGATTCTGCCGTGGCGGTCGGTATGTTAAAGTGGCTGGTTGTCTGAGTGGTTTCCGCCGCGGTCATAATTCCATTTTTGTTACCGCCGGCCTGTTGGCGGTATTACCGCCGCTTTATCACCGACCGCCAGGGTTGTAATGAGGGCCATAATGCCATGTCAGTTGGAGACAAGTGCCTTAGGTTACATCCGAAATTCCTTAAAATTCACCACTTAAGATAAGATCGATAAACAACAGTACAAAATGCTCATCAGGTTGCCATTGGATTACAGAGGTCCTTCACCCAGGTTATCTCACAAGAAACTGCAGCATCCAATCCTATGCTGAGAGAAGATACGGAGACAGGTCTCAGAGGAGAGGAGCCAAGCCCAGCTGATGTTTCTTTTCTTTTCTACGGAAAAGTCTCTCCCAGCTACTGATAACTATAGCTTCTTGCTGTAAACAGGTGTGGAGAGTGGTGCATCCTGAGAAACTCAAGATGCAAGTTAAGCTTCTCCATGCTGTGATAGGATAGCACATAGAAGTAGTCTTTAGGTTGAAAGGTTACCAAATGACATTTGAACTATGATAAAAGATTCATATTATTCTTGTTGTTAGAAGCATGCATTAGTCCTTTTTAATAATATTCTGTCATTAATTTACATTTGATAAGCAACAGAACAAGACTTGAATATAATATGAGATATTATATTATATGTAAATATAATGTAACATATAATATAATATATATGTGATATATTTAAATATAAATTGCCTTTTCTATTAGTGCATAACTTGTGTGTCATAGAATTTTATATCCATGTTACCACTGTGTCCGTGACCCCTTTTTCAGGGATTGGTAGTAACACAGAAAGCAAAACAACTATGTACTGAGTGAGTGTAGGAAAGAAGCCTCTTTCTAGCATTGTTACCCCCACTTTCGGCCTGTTTGTGAGTGTGTGTCAGTGTGTTTTTAATGTGTCACTGGGATCCTGCTAGCCAGGACCCCAGTGCTCATAGATAAAAACCTGTATGTCAGTGTGTTTTGCCTGTCTCACTGGGATCCTGCTAGCCAGGACCCCAGTGCTCATAGTTTGTGGCCTAATGTGTGGTGCCTAACTGTGTCACTGAGTCACTGCTAATCAGAACTTCATTGCTTATGCTCTCTCTGCTTTTACATTTGTCACTATAGGCCAGTGACTACATTTACCAATTTCAATTGGCATATTGGACCCTACTTAAAAGTCCCTAGTATATGGTATACAGGGCATTGGGGTTCCAGGAGATCCATATGGGCTGCAGCATTTCTTTTGCCACCCATAGGGAGCTCAGACAAACTCTTGCACAGGACTGCCATTGCAGCCTGTGTGAAATAGTGCACACACTATTTCACAGCCATTTTCACTGCACTTAAGTAACTTATAAATCACCTATATGTTTAACCTTCACTTACTGATGGTTAGGTGCAAAGTTACTAAGTGTGAGGGTACCCACGCACTAGCAAAGGTGCCCCCACATAGTTCAGGGCCATTTCCCCGGACTTTGTGAGTGTAGGGGCGCCATTACACGTGTGCACTACATATAGGTGAATACCTATATGTAGCTTCACAATGGTAACTCCAAATATGGCCATGTAACATGTCTAAGATCATGGAATTGCCCCCCCCATTCCAAATCTGGTATTGGGGAGCCAATTCCATGCATCCTTGGGCCTCCACCATGGACCCCCAGTACTGCCAAACCAGCTCTCTGAGGCTTGCACTGCAGCTACAGCTGCTGCCCCTCACAGGCAGGGTTCTGCCCTCTTGGGGTCTGGGCAGCCCAGGAAGGCAGAACAAAGCATTTCCTCTGAGAGCAGGGTGTTACACCCTCTCCCTTTGGAAATTGGTGTTACAGAGGTAGCCTCCCCCAGCCTCTGGAAATACTTTGAAGGGCACAGATGGTGCCCTCCTTGCATAAATCAGTCTGCACCGGTTCAGGGAACCCTTCTCCCCTGCTCTGGTGGGAAACTGGACAAAGGAAAGGGGAGTGACCCTGTCCATCACTACTTCAGGGGTGGTGCCCAGAGCTCCTCCAGTGTGTCCCAGAATTCAGCCATCTTGCTTTGCAAGGTGTGGGGGCACTCTGGAGGGCTCTGAGTTGCCAGTGCCAGCAGGTGACATCAGAGATCCCTCTGATAGGTCCATACCTGATAAGGTAGCCAATCCCCCTCTCAGGGCTATTTAGGGTTTCTCCTGTGGGTTCTCTTCAGATTAAGCTTGCAAGTTTCCTTCAGGAATCCTCTGCAACAACTTCAGACACTTCTGACCTCAGATCAACCGCAGCCTGCTCGAAGAAACACTGTAACTGCAACAAAGTGTCTACAAGGGACACTTTTCTTCAGCAGTCTCACTTCCAAGTCAGCAACTGCATCCGTTTCCATGGTGTGCATGCTCTGGGGACTCCCTGTCTTTATTCTGCACCAGAAGGACCGAAGAAATCTCCAGTGGAGTGACAGAGTCCCTCCCCTGTTCCAAGCAGGCACCTTCCAAGGCAACGACCGGTACCCTGGGACTCCTCGCATGGCAATTAGCGTGCTCGTAAGGACACAGAGGGTGGACATCATCAACATAGACTGTCCTGAGGTCCTGCTGATGCAATTTGGAGGAGGTCCTGAGGCCTCTGTGCACTCTTTGCAAAATTCCTTCATGCGCAGCCTGGCCCTTGTCCCCAGCACTCCACCCTGAGACGCTGAACTCACTGAGTTGTTGTCCGGCGTGGGACCTTCTTTTGTTGCGCTGCATCAACTGCATGTTGCACCTCCTTTGAACCCATATCCTGTGGCTTCTGGGTTGCTGGCTGGCATCCCGAGTGCTCTCTAAAGTGCTGAGAGCCCCCTCTTCCTCCTTGCATAGAGTTGAGGTCACAGGTCCCTCCTGGGTCTGTCCAGCGCCATTTTGATGAAAAATGCACTTTTGTCGTAGCCAAGGCTTGTTGATGCCTTCCAACACCAAATCTCTTCTGCAACAATCTTCACACCGTGGGGCATCTTTTGCATTATGAAGGAACCCGCTGGCATCATCCTAGGGTGCATTTCTGCAGTCTTCTACTAACTGGGGACTCTTCTTTTGCACCCTCTTCTGGGTTGGCAGGGGCTCCTATCCTTCCTGGAACTTCTTTCGACTTCTGGACTTGGTCCCCTTCCTTTGCAGGTCTTCAGGTCTAATAATCCAGAAGTTTTTCTTTGCAGACTTGGTTGGCTGCTGCAAAATCCCAAAACCGAGGTGTAGTGTGTCCCAAGGAAACTTGCAGTACTTTACTCCTGCTTCTGGGCTCTGGGGTGGGGTAATTTGCTTACCTTTACTATATTCTTACTCTCCCAGTGATTCTGCACACACTACACTTGTCTAGGGGGGAATTTGTGATTCACATTCCACTTTTTTAGTATATGGTTTGTGTTACCCCTAAACCTATTTTCTCCGATTATATGACGGAACACCGAATTAAAAACAACTACTAACCTTAACAACGAGGTCGGAACACCGACCTCGTCCTTACTACTAATGATTTTACCTCGAATGCCTTAACAACAATATTTAATTGTAAAGGCATTCCTGATAAAATCATTAGCAATAGGCACCATTCACCCTACATCCCTCACCCCACCCCCCCAACCCCACCCCAAAACCTAAAACCCCCTGACCCCCCACCCACTCCTCCAAACCAAAAACGCCCCACTTCCCAACCCCACCCTAAAACCTAAAACCCCCTGACCCCCCACCCACTCCCCAAAACCAAAAACGCCCCACCCCCCAACCCCATCCCAAAACCTAAAACCCCCTGACCCCCCACCCACTCCCCAAAACCAAAAACGCCCCACCCCCCAACCCCACCCCAAAACCTAAAACCCCCTGACCCCCCACCCACTCCCCAAAACCCAAAACGCCCCACCCCCAACCCCACCCTTAAACCTAAAACCCCCTGACCCCCTACCCACTCCCCAAAATCAAAAACGCCCCACCCCCCAACCCCACCCCAAAACCTAAAACCCCCTGACCCCCCACCCACTCCCCAAAACCAAAAACGCCCCACCCCCCAACCCCACCCCAAAACCTAAAACCCCCTGACCCCCCACCCACTCCCCAAAACCAAAAACGCCCCACCCCCCCAACCCCACCCCAAAACCTAAACCCACCACTTACCTTCGCCAACTCCCTTCTTTGTACCTTAACCACGCATGTTCGTTGTTCAGAACATACGTAGTTAAGGCACAAAAATACGAAGTTGTGGTTAAAAAAAGCGTTGTTACGCTTTCGTTAACCACGACTTTCGTAATAAAAAAGTCGTAAAAAAGGATGTTTCCCATTTTCTCATATTGCATTCTATGGGATTTCCTACTGTTTGCATTGTTCTATGACTATTAACTTGTCTAATTTTGGTGTCTAGTGTATATATTGTGTATAATACTTACATCCAGAAGAAGTATTGTTTCTAAGATATTTTTGGTACTGTGTCATCCAAATAAATACCTTTATTTTTGGTAACACTGAGTATTGTCTTTACTTGTGCATAAGTACTGCGTAACTATAAGTGGTATTGCAGGAGCTTTGCATGTCTCCTAGTTCAGCCTAAGCTGCTCTGCTATAGCTACCTCTATCAGCCTAAGCTGCTAGAACACTACTACATTCACTAACAAGGGATGACTGCACCTGGTGTAAGGTGTAAGTACCAAGGTACCCACTACAAACCAGGCCAGCCTCCGACATTGGTGGTGCAGCGGTGGGATAAGTTCTTGCAATTGCTTTACCAATTTGTTGCCTGTGCTTTTCACAAGAAAAGCTTGCTCCACTACTTATAGCATATATAATATATACTTAGAAACTATTTTCTAACTTTCTCTAAAGTTCTTTAAACTATGCAAAAGTTTTTACAAAGTTCGGAAAAGTTTTCTTCTTTTCTTTAAAAAGTTAGCTCTGTTATTCTACAAACTTTTTACTCACTTTCCTAAACTTTTTCTTTTCAATATGTCTTCTGTAGAAGTCACCCCTAGAGCTGTAAAGACTACCTATGACAACTTAAACTATAAAAGCTTGAAGGGACTCTGCATTGAAAGAAATGTAGGGATTGGGAAAAACCCCAATAAGGAGTACCTCTTAAATCTCCTCCTTCAGGATGACCAGGGAATCAGCACTGAAGAAGAGGCAGAAGATAACTCCAACCAGGAAAGCTCAGAGGAGCAAGATGACAATCCTGAGGAGGGTCCTTCCACAGACCTATCAGCCAACAAGCCCATTAGTATAACTAGTAGTGGTAAGGGTTCACACAGAAGTAGGGCTCCCTTCACCCCTAGAGGCCAGGTCACTAGAGTGGCCCCTGTTAGAGATGGGTCTGCCTCTGCACACTCTCATGTTACCTCTGTTTCAGAGGCTTCACATAATTCTAACCTTGAGGTCCAGTCCCTAGATAGGGAACTCAGAAAACCGAGGTTAGAGGAGGCCATACTGAAGCTAATGCAGCAGCAGTTGGCCGTAGACTGGGAATCCCTGGCTGTAGAGAAAATTAGGCAGGGTTTGGGGTTAGTTCCCCATGGTGGCAGCAGCAGTTTTAGAAATACAAATGTGAGGGAACCTTCGTTTGTTTCTAGAAATCTGCACAAAGTTGTCCCTCCTTACATGGATGGTGATGACATCAACAAGTGGTTTGCTGCACTTGAGAGGGCCTGTAAAGTTCAGAGCGTCCTTCATGTACAGTGGGGTGCTATCCTTTGGTTACCCTTCTTTGGCAAAGGCATAGACAGATTTTTTATTGTCAGAGAGAATGATGCTGGTACTACCAAATTCTTAAAAATTTACTCTTGGATGGTCTGGGCTAAACCACAGAACAGTATAGGCTTTTTTTCCACCCGGAGGCCGGCAAGGAGGAGGCAGTGACGTGGCTACAAGGGCAGGAGCCCTTTAAATTTTGACCAGCGCTCCCGCCTCGCGGGACGCGCTTTTTTTCCACCCGGGGGCCGGCAAGGAGGAGGCAGTGACGTGTCTACAAGGGCAGGAGCCCTTTAAATTTTGACCAGCGCTCCCGCCTCACGGGACGCGCTTTTTTTCCACCCGGGGCCGGCAAGGAGGAGGCAGTGACGTGGCTACAAGGGTAGGATCCCTTTAAATTTTGACCAGCGCTCCCGCCTCGCGGGACGCGCGCGGGTGCGGCCAGGCGAAGCCCGGCCAAGGGCGGGCCCGTCCTGTGCCCGTCGGAGACCAGAGGAGGCTGGGCTGGCCCCCCCCCCTGCCCATCTGTACTGCGGTAACAGTAGGTTTGTTAGTGTCTGGTTAGTGCTTGGTGGGATTCCCAGGTTCCTTTGTTCTCTTCCTATACCTGGGAGAACCTTGAGGGCGGGGCCATTTTTATCCAACTTCTTTTTTGTTCTCGTTTTTGGGGTCCCCAGGCCTTGGCCCAGACACGCTGTAGCGAAACTATGGGGAAGCGCAAGGTAGACGATGTTCCTGCGCCTCCCTCTGGCGCCAAAAAACACAAGAAACAAGCTGGTCGGAAAATTGACGTCCCTCCTAAGCCCATTAGGAATCAGTTTCAAGCTACTGACTCCTTGTTCGAAGAAGTAGAGGCAATATTGAGGAGTCCATCCATTACCGCTCCTTCTATCCCGGGTAATTCGACTATCAGAAAGATTCCGGATCTATTTATCAAGAAACTCCGGCCACCTCCCTTGTCTGTGGAAGTAGACCTCCATCCCCCTCCTAGACTTGAGGCTGTAATTTCCTCATCGCCAACGAGGCCTACTCCAAATGTTGATTTTGCAGACTGTAATCAACTTAGGGACTCTTTGCATTTGGGCTCCAAGTCTGTAGTTTCTAGTGATATTCTTTGTTCTAATAGATTTCAACTCCTATCCACTTCTAGTAAGAGCCCAGGTAGTTCCCCACCCTTAATTTCTGTGGAACCTGATACAGAGGAACTGGCCTGGCAGGCTAAATGCAAGATGTCACTGGAACTGGAAATTGTTTCCCAGAAGCTGGACAATCTAAAATCTTTGGTAACGGTTATCCTGGACAAACTTTCTGGACTATCTGAGACGAATGCATTGTGTAATTGTGAGTTGCTTAGCATGAATGACCACCTTCCTGAGCTGATTGGAGGGCCTAACGTGCTAGACACTTTAGATACTGGGGACAATTTAGCTTCCCACCCCAAACGTCCAAACCAGGGAGCTAAGTCTATGAGTATGGCTATAAATAAAAAGGGGAGCTGCCTTTCTCTATCAGATGGCAACCCCATTGTCACCGGTTGCATGTTTACTCCCGCTCCAACAAATAACGATCTACGTCCTTCCTGTATAAATCCCCTGTCTATGGGAGTCATGGTTGGGAAGGGTGCATGGGTGTTTGTAAGTCCACCCAGAGTTTTATGTCCAAGGCAACTACAAGTCACTCAGACAACAGTTCCAAAGGGGAGCCACGATCAGAGTAGGAAGGATGCATACATCTATATGACAGGGGTCCCCAGGCTGTCTGCTGGTCAGAGAGAGTCTCATGATTCTCTCATTAATAAAGTTGTCTACTGGTTTCGTACCCAGAGGAAATGTCTGTCTGTTATCCGCTCTGACATCCGGGAGGCACGTAGATATGCCCATCCAGACACAGATTTAGACTATATCTCAATCCTCTTTTTTGACACCTCCATGGTTGATAACCTTTTGACCTTCAACCTACGGACTCATTGTCTGATATCGGGTAGAAATATTGGAATTGGCCTCTGTTAGCATTCTCCAGGGGGGGAGTTACGAAGGACTAATAGATCTTCCAATACTCATGAGGGGAAGGCCTTGGGCCCACTTAATAGTAATCGATCACTTTTGACTAAGATCTGCTCCCCCCGGTTATCCGACTTAGATTGACTAAATGATGTCTCTCTCTTATTGTCTCCCTCTTTGGTTGTTATGCCCCATAGAGATACATGATCTAGGGCTCTGAACTCTACCACATCCCCGAGAGTTAGATCCTCACCTGTGCCCTTTGTACTTAATATTTTATCTTGGAATGTGGCTGGAATAAGGAAAAAGTTGGGAGACCCTGGATGGGTTAACTTCATCTCCAAGCAAGACTTATGCCTTTTTCAGGAAACCTGGGCGGAAGAGCTAATATATGTTGAGGGGTTTACAACTTATTTTGTCGCAGCCCAGCCTGCCTCTGGAGGCTTTGGTAGGCCTATGGGTGGGCTTATGATTTTAGTGAACAAGAAATTGCAATGCGACCATTCCGTGTTTCCCCTCAACTCATTAGATCTCATGGGTGTCAGACTTATATTCCACCCTGGCTTCACAGTGATCTTGGTCAACGTGTACGTGAGGTTTGTCCCCCCCAACATGGAATCAGGGGTACTTGCCCAGCTTGTAGAGTATATGGAATCTTTGCATCCTTCTAACCATCTGGTGATAGGGGGTAATATTAACTGTTCTTTTGTATCCCAGAACCTCGTAGGAGATTTAACAACTGAAGAAGACGACTCCTGGGGTATCCCCCAAGCGAAGAATGATTCTTCTAGCCCTGGTTCTTGTGCCGCTATACAGATGGCTTCCCTCTGCCTACGCCATGGACTCAGGGAATGTAATGGTCGGACCAGATCTGATCTAAATCGTGCCCCCACTTTTAAGCGGGGGTGCTCGTTTAGTACTATTGATTATTTTTTTGTTGACATTAGGCTTTGGTCACATATTCTGGATATGAAGGTTGAATCTCGTCACAACAGTGATCATTACCCTCTATGCCTCACTCTATTCAATAAAGCCTTTGGAAGAACTCAACATCTAGAGATCACTGACGTCCCGATCTCTTCCCTTAATACCAGGCAAACCCGTGTTAGTTGGCCAAAAGTTATATCTAACCCACTTTTGGTCAAACAAATTTACTCCTTTTTTTTACAGTTGTTCTCTGGTCTTGAAAATCAAGAGTCCGATAATCTTCCAATCATGAAAATTCATGTTGAATTGATAAATCTTTTACAGAACGTTTTTCTACAAAGAAACCATTGTGAGACATGCTCCAGATGCTATTCGATCCACGGAATGGTTCAACAATGATTGTGACCTTGCTAGGCTCAATCTTAAATTGTCCCTCTGCAAGCACTCGCAGGAGGAGATCAGGACCGCTAGAGTCGGCTATACTAATGCCCTGAACCTAGCAAAGAAAAACTTGGAATTTATGATCTGGCAGAAGCTGCTGGAGGCAGTCGAAAATCGAGACGAGGGCTCTTTTTGGAGGCTGTTGACTCACAGGCAAAGAGAGGGTTGTGCTACTCTTAATTTTCATATCCAACCTGAAAGATGGGTGGCTCACTTTTCCGAGATTTATGCGTCATCTGCGCAACAGCATCATGAGGCCTTTACGGGTGACAAATGCAGACCTCTTATTGAGGGTCCTATGGAGGGCATTGTTTTTACAATGGCTAAAACCACAGTAGCTATTAATTCTTTGAAACCAGCCAAGGCCCCTGGCCCCGGAAAGATACCGGGGGACCTGTTCAAGTCTGAACCCGTTATTTGGGCGTGGTACATTAATACCTTATCCAATGCTATTGCAGCAGGTAGCCCCATTCCGGATTCGTGGCTCGGAGCCGAAATTATTCCTATCCATAAAAAAGGAGATGTGGGACTGCCTGCCAATTATCGCCCAATTAGCCTTATCGATAATCTTCAAAAGATTTTTTTCTAAGCAAGTCCTAGATAGGCTAACGGACTGGGTCCAAGCTAACCAAGTCCTATCACCCCTCCAGGCTGGGTTTCGATCAAAAATCAGCACTATGGACCAAGTCTTTAGACTCTTTTTGTTACTTTGGAAATATGTTACCCTGGCCAAACAAAGTTTGTATGTTGTTTTTGTTGACCTTAAATCTGCGTTTTATCTTGTTCCAAGGCAGAAATTGTGGGAAGTCTTAAAGAAAATTGGCGTCCCTATGAACTTGGTGCATCTAATTCAAAGATTACACAAGAATACCTATGCTCGAGTAAGGTGGTGCAGCCAGGGGGAACTTACTGATCGTATTAATATTAGGCGGGGAGTACGCCAGGGCTGCGTCCTGGCACCCTCTCTCTTCTCGTTGTTTATTAATGAAGTAGTGCAAGTTGTAACTGACTGCCAAAACGATGCCCCTTCCCTGAATAACTCAAAAGTTCCAATTCTCTTATTTGCTGATGACTCTCTCTTGATCTCTAAAACACCTATGGGTCTTCAGGTTCTCCTGGATAGGTTTAGTGTGTTTCGTGCAGATCATGGATTGGAACTTAACTCTAGTAAAACAAAACTTATGATTTTTGGTCCTGGCAGCTCCAAACGGTGTAACATCTTGCATAATGGGGTTTCCTTGAGCAAGGTATGCTCCATTGATTATCTAGGGGTGAAAATTAGCAATTATATGAACTGGCAGGCCCAGGTAGGGAAGAGTTCAGCCCTCCTAGCACATAGGTCAGGGGCAATTCTGCGCTTCCAAAAGTCTAATAATGAGAAAGTTGTTTCTCCAGCTATCAAAATTGATTTAGCCAAGGCTCAGAGTGCCACGGTTTATGGTGCTGAGGTTTGGGGTTGCTCTAAATCTAGCAAGCTATCTGTGGGGGAAAATAGCTTTGCAAGATCACTCGTGGCATGTCCTCGTAGTACACCCCTGGTCCAGTGTTTATGGACCTAGGGTTCCCTCGCATCTCTGATGTAATTGCTTTAAGGCCTTTAATTTTTTGGGTTCATATCTGGACCACCCCTGAATTAGTCACCTACAAGGAATCATTGCAAGATTTACTGGACAGACCAAACGTATTTTCTATCCCTTGGTTTAAGCACATTTTAGAATGGTTCCATACCTTGGGACTTAGTTATTTTTGGTGCCAGCCCAATAGTTTAAGGAGGGCCCATAAGGACCATCTGAAATCTGTTTACTGGTCCCATGTTAGGGAGACACACCTGTCTTGCACCTCACATGGTAGGCTGACGTCTCTTTTCCTTGACTACAAGTGGTTTCCCCACTTCGAACCCTTCCTGGACCTAATTACCGATCAACTAAGCAAAAGTTTGTATGTTCGTTTTAGGTATGGAAGCCTCCCTTTGAAGTCCTTTTCTAGCTCATGGAGCTCCACCCTGTCATCTGATAAATGCCCTTGCTGTAATGGTTCTGTGGAAACTGTAGTGCACTTTATGTTTATTTGTCCTGCCTATGGTATGGCTCGGCGGAAATGGCTTTGTCCCGCCTGTAGGAACATGGAGCTAAGAACGTGTAGAGATGCCCTTAGGTTGATGTTGAGAGATTGTTCCATTCCCCTAATTTGTGCGGGCAGCAAGTTCCTTGCGTCCGCTTGGTACACACGCACATTTTTTTTAAAGAAAATGGTTTATAGTGATTTGATATTAACTGATCCCTGATTTTACCTTATTTAACTCAAATTGTTTTATTCACTGAATTTATTTTATAAATCATTGATGAGGAAGTTCAAAGCAGTTAACAAATGGAACTTTGACTCTTGCTCCTCACTTATAGGATGGGACGCATATATAGATTTTATTGTAATTTTTCCTGTAGACTCCTCATTTGATAGTATTTTACCTTATTTGTATGGTTATTTAGACCGAATAAAGCTTTTTTTGTATTCAAACAGTATAGACTTGAGTTCAGAGAGACCAGAAAGGAGTCATCAGAGGATTGGACAGACTTTGTGGACTGTTCTGTGAAGGCCCTAGAACGGTGGTTACATGGCAGTAAGCTGACTGATTATGAAACCCTATATAACTTGATTCTGAGAGAGCATACCTTGAATAATTGTGTGTCTGACCTGTTACATCAGTATCTTGTGGACTCAGATCTGAGATCTCCCCAAGAAATGGGAAAGAAGGCAGACAAATGGGTCAGAACAAGGGTGAGCAGAAAAGCTCATACAGGGGGTGACAAGGATGGCAAGAAGTAGGATGGCAAAAAATCTCAGGACAAGCATGGGGATAAAGGTAAACATAAAGATCCTTCTTTAGGTCCACAACACTCATCTGGGAGTGGGGATACAACTTCTTCATCTTCTTCAAACTCTTCACACAATCAGAAAAAGCCTTGGTGCTATGTGTGTAGAAATAAAGGCCATTGGCCAGGGGATAAGTCCTATACAGGTAAAGCCCCTGAGCCTACCACCACTAAGACATCAGACTCTAGTGCCCCTAGCAGTAGTGGTAATAGTGGTGGGACTACTGGCAATAGGCAAACTAAAGGTGTAGTTGGGTTCATTCTGGGACCATAATAGAAACTGGGGAAGACAGTCCCAAGACAGTTTCTGTCACACCTGGTGGCATTGGCCTTGCCACCTTGGCTGCTTGTCCCCTCAACATGGATAAGTAGAGGCAGTCAATCTTAAGAAATGGTGTTGAGGCCCAGGCCTACAGGGACACAGGTGCCAGTATCAATTTGGTGATTGAAAACCTAATGTCACCTGCACAACACCTCCTTGGACAGAAGTACCAAGTTACTGATGTCATTAACTCCACTCAGTCCCTCCCCTTAGCTATAGTTCAACTTAGTTGGGGTGGAGTTACTGGCCCTAAGCAGGTGGTGGTATCACCTAGTTTAGCTGTAGATTGTCTCTTAGGGTATGACCTAGAGGCCTCAGGTCGGGCTGAGGTAGAGTTTAGTACTCATGCATCCATGCTGGGTATCCCTGAGGAATTGCTTCCTCTCATTTCTGGTGAAATGACAAAAGCAAAAGAGAGAAAATGGCCTGAAATCTCAGGATCCCTCTCCACCAACAGGTAAAAAGGGTATCAAAGTATCCCTTCCCCACCCTGCCACTAAGTATACCATTCCTGTGGTGGGAGAAACCTCTCCTGGGGTGGAACCTGTACCAAAGGAGCCTTCAGCTACCACAGCTGACCTCCCAGAGGTAAAAGTACCTTTCTGTGGAACCACTAAAGCAGAGGTGCAAAATTGCAGCATTTTAGTAAATATGGAGCATCCCTCCAGCCCTCCCAGAGAAACATTAGTGCAGCAGCCCTGCACTGTCTCTAAACACTTAGGACAGCAGCCCTGTCCTAGTGTGGAGCTTGTAGGACAGCAGCCCTGCCCTGCTCCAACTCAAGAGAAACAGCAACCCTGTTCTCTCTTACAGCCATATGGACAGAGTTTTTGCCCAGCTATGGCTCTATTGAGACAGCATCCCTGTCTAGCATTTCCTACATTTGACATATGCCCAGTGGACCAATCCCACTGCCCAAATTTAAAAGATACTAATAGGAACTCTGAGAATGTACACTCACACTGTTGGTTAGGTAAAAATCTCCAAACAGGGTGGTTTATATCCCTGCAGGGAAGTAACCATATAGTGGATGATAAAGGGATTAAACACTTGTAGGAGGCTGGCGTGGCTTGTAGTGGGTACCAAGGGGTACTTACACTCTGTACCAGGTCCAGTTATCCCTTATTAGTGTAGAAGAGGTGTTTCTAGCAGCTTAGGCTGATAGAAGGTAGCTATAGCAGAGCAGCTTAGGCTGAACTAGGAGACATGCAAAGCTCCTACTATACCACTGGTGTCATATGCACAATATCATAAGAAAACTCAATACACAGATATACTAAAAATAAAGGTACTTTATTTTTATGACAATATGCTAAAAGTATCTCAGTGAGTACCCTCAGTATGAGGATGCCAAATATACACAAGATATATGTACACAATACCAAAATTATGCAGTAATAGCAAAAGGAAGTAATGCAAGCAATGTAAAGTTACAGTAGATTGCAAAGGAGCACATAGGTATAGGGGCAACAAAAACCATATACTCCAAAAGTGGAATGCGAACCACGAATGGACCCCAAACCTATGTGAGCTTGTAGAGGGTCACTGGGACTGTAAGAAAACAGTGAGGGTTAGAAAAATAGCCCACCCCAAGACCCTGAAAAGTAGGTGTAAAGTGCACCTATAACCCCCAGAGAGCACAGAAGTCGTGATAGGGGGTTTCTGCAAGGAAGACCAACACCAGCAAAACAACAACAGTGGATTTCCAGACCTGAGTACCTGTGAAACAAGGGGACCAAGTCCAAGAGTCGCGACAATGTCGAGAGTGGGCGGGTGCCCAGGAAATGCCAGCTGAGGGTGCAAAGAAGCTGCCACAGGATGGTAGAAGCTGTGGATTCTGCAAGAACGAAGAGGGCAAGAAACTTCCCCTTTGGAGGATGGATGTCCCACGTCGTGAAGAAGCTTGCAGAGGTGTTCCCACGCAGAAAGACCACAAACAAGCCTTGCTAGCTGCAAGGGTCGTGGTTAGGGTTTTTGGATGCTGCTGTGGCCCAGGAGGGACCAGGATGTCGCCACTTGGATGAGGAGACAGCGGGGGCACCCAGCAAGTCATGGAGCCCTCACAGAAGCAGTCAGCACCCGCAGAAGTACCAGAACAGGCACTTGGAAGAGGAGTGAACTGGAGTCCACCCGAAGACACAAAAGGGAGTCCCACGATGCCAGAGGACAACTCAGAAGGTTGTGCACTGCAGGTTAGAGTGTCGGGGACCCAGGCTTGGCTGTGCACAAAGGATATCCTGGAAGAGTGCACAGGAGCCGGAGCAGCTGCAAATCACACGGTACCCAGCAATGCAGTCTAGCGTGGGGAGGCAAGGACTTACCTCCACCAAACTTGGACTGAAGAGTCACTGGACTGTGGGAGTCACTTGGACAGAGTTGCTGAGTTCCAGGGACCACGCTCGTTGTGCTGAGAGGGGACCCAGAGGACCGGTCATGCAGTCTTTTCTTTGCCTGCTGTTGCAGGGGGAAGATTCCGTCATCCCATGGGAGATTTCTTCAGAGCTCCTGGTGCAGAAAGGAGTCAGGCTACCCCCAGAGCATGCACCACCAGGAAAAAGTTGAGAAGGCGGCAGGATAAGCGATACAAGGTTGCAGTAGTCGTCTTTGCTACTTTGTTGCGGTTTTGCAGGCGTCCTGAGCAGTCAGCGGTCGATCCTTTGGCAGAAGGTGAAGAGAGAGATGCAGAGGAACTCTGGTGAGCTCTTGCATTCAGTATCTGAAGAATTCCCCACAGCAGAGATCCTAAATAGCCAGAAAAGGTGGTTTGGCTACCTAGGAAGGAGGATAGACTAGTAACACAGGTAAGAGCCTATCAGAAGGAGTCTCTGACGTCACCTGCTGGCCCTGGCCACTCAGAGCAGTCCAGTGTGCCAGCACACCTCTGAATCCAAGATGGCAGAGGTCTGGGGCATGCTGGAGGAGCTCTGGGCACCTCCCCTGTGAGGTGCAGGTCAGGGGAGTGGTCACTCCCCTTTCCTTTGTCCAGTTTTGCGCCAGAGCAGGGCTGGGGGATCCCTGAAATGGTGTAGACTGGCTTATGCAGAGATGGGCACCATCTGTGCCCATCAAAGCATTTCCAGAGGCTGGGGGAGGCAACTCCTCCCCAGCCCTGACACCTTTTTCCAAAGGGAGAGGGTGTAACACCCTCTCTCTGAGGAAGTCCTTTGTTCTGCCTTCCTGGGCCAAGCCTGGCTGGACCCCAGGAGGGCAGAAACCTGTCTGAGGGGTTTGCAGCAGCTGCAGTCAAACCCCGGGAAAGGCAGTTTGGCAGTACCCGTCTAACTTGCTGATGGTTAGGTGCAAAGTTACTAAGTGTGAAGGCACCCTTGCACAAGCAAAGGTGCCGCCATATAGTTCATGGCCATTTCCACAGACTTTGTGAGTGCGGGGACGCCACTACATGCATGCACTACATATAGGTCAATACCGATATGTAGCTTCACAATGGTAACTCCGAATATGGCCATGTAACATGTCTAAGATCATGAAATTGTTCCCCTATTCCAAATCTGGCATTGGGGAGCCAATTCCATGAATTCTGGGGTTTCCACCATGGACCCCCAGTACTGCCAAACCAGCTCTCTGAGACTTGCACTGCAGCTACAGCTGCTGCCCCCTCACAGACAGGGTTCTGCTCTCCTGGGGTCTGGGCAGCCCAGTCCCAGGAAGGCAGAACAAAGCATTTCTTCTGAGAGCAGGGTGTTACACCCTCTCCCTTTGGAATTAGGAGTTAGAGGCTGGGGAGGGGTATCCTCCCCCAGCCTCTGGAAATGCTTTGAAGGGCACAGATGGTGCCCTCCTTGCATAAGCCGGTCTGCACCAGTTCAGGGACCCCTTCTTCCCTGCTCTGGCAGGAAACTGGACAAAGAAAAGGAGAGTGACCACTCCCCTGTCCATCACCACCCCAGGGGTGGTGCCCAGAGCTCCTCCAGTGTGTCCCAGACTTCAGCCGTCTTGCTTTGCAAGGTGTGGGGGCACTCTGGAGGGCTCTGAGTGGCCAGTGCCAGCAGATGACGTCAGAGACCCCTCCTGATAGGTCCATACCTGATAAGGTAGCCAATCCCCCTCTCAGGGCTATTTGGGGTCTTTCCTGTGGGTTCTCTTCAGATTCTGCTTGAAAGTTTCCTTCCTCTGCAGCAACTTCAGACTCTTCTGACCTTGGATCATCTGCAGCCTGCTCCAAGAAACACAGTAACTGCAACACAGGGGGTCATTCTGACCCTGGCGGTCGGTGATAAAGCGGCGGCCAACCCGCAAACAGGCCGGCGGTCCTAAAAATGGTATTCTAACTCTGGCGGGAACCGCCAACACAGGCCGCCACATTAACACTCTGACCGCCACGGTGGGACCGACAAACAGCGTGGCGGTCACCGCCAACAGGCAGGCGGCAGACAATGTACCGCCCACCCTATCACAACTCACCAATCCGCCCTGCCGATAAAAACACAGCGGAAACAGACAACGGACAGGAAAATGCTCACCTATACACACTCCACGAGGAAGGAGGACTGCATGGAGCCCGAATTACACATCCTACCAGCTCTTGTCTACCTGCTCATCTACCAGGAGTACGAACGCCGGCGCAGATGACAACGGTGAGTACTGCACCTACGACACAGGGGAGGGGGGAGGAGAAAAGATTACGGGGACACACAGGCGCCATACACCCACCCCCCCACCACAAATACCTACACCCCATTGCCGAGCAACAAGTCAGAGTGACACCACACAAACCCCCCGGAATAATGCAAAGACACAATTTAAATGTTCGAAAAAATATATGTATAAATAGCTCCATAGAAGGAATGGCAAATATGCCATATAAAAGATACAAAAATAAGGAATGAAGATAGTCAACAAGATATCCATAGGCAAAAAGTCCTGCACATTCCGTCAAAGTTCCATAGTCCGTGGGCCAATGTGCACAAACACATGGGCAAAGCCCACACAGGAGACCAGATACCATTGGAGAGAACACTGCAGGGGCATCAGATGATAAAAGTACAGGCACCTCAGGGGGAAGGGAAGGGGGGGCACCTCAGCCACATGAGTCCACGACGCCAGATCCACGAGGGGCCTCCATGCCTACTGTCCCATCCTGGGGGGTGGAAAGCCACAGTCCATCAGATGGATTACCGACTCCACTGTGATTGGAGGAGGAATGGTGTCCCGAGTGCTCCCTGAAGCCCTGCTCGACACTGAACCGGCACTGTCAATGGGCCAGCGGTGCTTGACAGGAAGGGCCCAGCGGAGCGGTGCTTGAGACGGCGGGGCCCAGCGGAGTGGTGCTTGAGATGAAGGGCCCAGCGGAGCGGTGCTTGAGATGAAGGGCCCAGCGGAGCGGTGCTTGACAGGAAGGGCCCAGCGGAGCGGTGCTTGACAGGAAGGGCCCAGCGGAGCGGTACTTGACAGGAAGGGCCCAGCGGAGCGGTGCTTGAGATGAAGGGCCCAGCGGAGCGTGCTTGAGATGAAGGGCCCAGCGGAGCGGTGCTTGAGATGAAGGGCCCAGCGGAGCGGTGCTTGACAGGAGGGGCCCAGCGGAGCGGTGCTTGAGACGGCGGGGCCCAGCGGAGCGGTGCTTGAGATGAAGGGCCCAGCGGAGCGGTGCTTGAGATGAAGGGCCCAGCGGAGCGGTGCTTGAGATGAAGGGCCCAGCGGAGCGGTGCTTGACAGGAAGGGCCCAGCGGAGCGGTGCTTGAGACGGCGGGGCCCAGCGGAGCGGTGCTTGAGATGAAGGGCCCAGCGGAGCGGTGCTTGAGATGAAGGGCCCAGCGGAGCGGTGCTTGACAGGAAGGGCCCAGCGGAGCGGTGCTTGAGAAGGTGGGGCCCAGCGGAGTGGTGCTTGAGATGAAGGGCCCAGCGGAGCGGTGCTTGAGATGGCGGGGCCTGTTCAGCGGTTCTTGGCCCGGCGGGGCCCGTTCAGCGGTGCTCCTCCCGGCGGGGCCCTGTTCAGCGGTTCTTGCCCCGGTGGGGCCCTGTTCAGCGGTTCTTGGCCCGGCGGGGCCCGTTCAGCGGTTCTTGGCCCGGCGGGGCCCTGTTCAGCGGTTCTTGGCCCGGCGGGGCCCTGTTCAGCGGTTCTTGGCCCGGCGGGCCCGTTCAGCGGTTCTTGGCCCGGCGGGGCCCGTTTAGCGGTTCTTGGTCCGGCGGGGCCCGTTCAGCGGTGCTCCTCCCGGCGGGGCCCTGTTCAGCAGTTCTTGCCCCGGCGGGGCCCTGTGCAGCGGTTCTTGCCCCGGCGGGGCCCTGTTCTGCGGTTCTTGGCCCGGCAAGGCCCGTTCAGCGGTTCTTGGCCCTGCGAGGCCCGTTCAGCGGTTCTTGGTCCAGCGGGGCCCGCTCAGCGGTGCTCCTCCCGGCGGGGCCCTGTTCAGCGGTTCTTGCCCCGGCGGGGCCCTGTTCAGCGGTTCTTGCCCCGGCGGGGCCCTGTTCAGCGGTTCTTGCCCCGGCGGGGCCCTGTTCAGCGGTTCTTGGCCCGGCGGGGCCCGTTCAGCGGTTCTTGGCCCGGCGGGGTCCGTTCAGCGGTTCTTGGCCCGGCGGGGCCCTGTTCAGCGGTTCTTGGCCCGGCGGGGCCCTGTTCAGCGGTTCTTGGCCCGGCGGGGCTCATTCAACGGTTCTTGGCCCGGCGGGGCCCGTTCAGCGGTTCTTGGCCCGGCGGGGCCCGTTCAGCGGTGCTCCTCCTGGCGGGGCCCTGTTCAGCGGTTCTTGGCCCGGCGGGGCCCGTTCAGCGGTGCTCCTCCCGGCGGGCCCGTTCAGCGGTGCTTGTCCTGTGTGTCTAGGGAGCCAGACCTGGGCAAGACTTCCCTCTCATTCCCCATCCGAACTTGCAGTCGCGGCGCCCTCCTGTGATGGAGTCCTGGGCCCGTGGGTGTCGTCCGTCACACCCGGCATGGGGCTTGTGGGGACCTCCTGGGAAGCTCGCCTGCTGCCTGACTTCTCCGCCCTGCAGACCTTTCCCTCCTTCGCTGGAGCTCTGTGGCCCTTGCCTCCCTTGGATGATGTGGCAGGTGACGGGGCAAGGCTACTGTCTTTGGAGGCAGCCGTCTCAGGCTTGTCGCGCCGGGCCTTTTTCTTCCTTGTCCTCTTCCCAGGGGGGGGGCTGGCTGTCCCCTTGCTGCTGGCCGATGTTCCTGCCCTAGGATCTGGTGGACTCCAATAGCCCTGCACTATGGTCACAGTAGATGCAGCGCTGGTGGTGGCTGAGGTGCTTTTTTTGGTCTTACCAGATGGAGGGGGTGGGTCAGTGATTGGAACGAGTTCAAGGTTGGAAAGGAAAAGGACTTGGGGAGGACAGGGACGGGTAGGTGTAGTGGGTTTAGGAGTGGAGGAAGAGGATGTGGTTGTAGGAGAGTCAAGTGTGCTGTCTTTGGGTGCAGGTGCTTGTGACGGAGGCTGTTGTGAGGTGGATGGCTGTTGGGTGGGTGGCTGCCTGCGTTTGTGTGCTTTGGAAGAGGGGGTGACAGACACACTGGGAGAGGACACAGGGGACGTGTAAATGGCAGTGGGGGTGGTGACTGCACGTGTGCGGACTGTAATGGAGGGTGTGCTGGTGATGGAAGTACTGGCTGATGGTGGTGTGCATGCAGATGTGAGTGGAGACGTCACAGGGAGGGAGGGGGGAGATGAGGAGGTGGGGGACACAGAGGTGGTAGTGACTGTTGGCATGTCTGCATCTGGATGTTGCTTGGGTGAATGCTTGTGGGATCTGTGGTGCTTATGTCTGGATGAGCTGCCCTTGGGTGTAGAGGTGTGTGCAGGCTGGTCTGATGGTGTGGATGGGATAGGCAGAGGAACAGGAGACTGGGACTGGGTGGAGGGAGTCAGAAGAGGGAGGCTGGAGACAGGTACAATGGCTGCCGTCAGTGCTGAGGCCAGAGCATTGAACGATCGCTGATGGGCAGCCTGACCCGAATGAATGCCCTCCAGGTATGCATTGCTCTGATGCACCTCCCTTTCTACACCCTGGATGGCATTCAAGAGGGTAGACTGCCCAACAATGAGTGTCCTGAGGAGGTCAATGACCTCCTCACTGAGGGCAGCAGGGGTAACTGGGGCAGGGCCTGAGGTGCCTGGGGCGAAGGAGATGCCCGCCTTCCTGGGCGAGCGGGCACGGAGCGAAGGCTGAGGTGCTGCTGGGAGGGCGGGGCTGGTGCGCTGGGTGGCGGCTGTACTTGTTGTGGCGGTGGGCACGGATGTTGCCGCCACCGCTAGGGAGCTCCCTTCCGAGGACGTGTCGGGGTCGCTGACGTCTCCACGGGTCCCCGTTGTGGAGCTCCACTCGCCCTCCGTCTCACTGGTGTACTCGGAGTCTGTCGTATGGCCCTCCGGGGCCATGTGAGATGCAGCTCCCTCGTGCTCCAATGCCACTTCTCCTCTGCCAGATGATGCTAATGCACACATGAACAGGAAGACAAAGAAAATGGGGGGGGGGGAGAAATGAAGACAGGTTGAGTGCATGCATTGGCAACACCGTTGTCGGAGAGGACAGACACAGAAGCCCCCTGAACTAGGCCGCGCAATGGGGGTACACTACTCAGGTATTGAGACTAGTCCTACGGGTCTATGGACGACAAATGCACACATGGGTGAGGCCGGACCATGGATAGTTGTACTTGGCACCCTACAGAGGTGGGGGCGGGGGCACAGGGCCATGTCTAACGGAGGGGCCTAGCCTACAGAATGCGCTCTGGCCTGGAGATAGCCACAGCCCTCCTCCCCCACCCAGACACCTTCCCTGGGCGCAAAGATAGCAGAATGTGCTGATACTCACCCCCTTGTGTCTGCTGTGATGTCCTCACGCGCCCATCCAAATCGGGGTAGGCCACCGCCAGGATCCGGGACATCAGGGGAGTCAATTGGCGGCTGGCACCCCTCCTACGTTGGGAGGCCATCCCCAGCAGAGACTCGGCGGTCTTTCTGGTCCCGCGGCAGATGTCCTCCCACCTCTTTCGGCAGTGGGTGCCCCGTCTGTTGTGGACCCCCAGGGCCCGGGCATCCTGGGCGATGGCACGCCAAATGTCGATCTTCTAATGGGCGCTGACCTATGTGACATGTACAGGGTGGTAAAAGAAAGCGCATCAGTGGCACATGCTCTCATCTTTCGTGCGTTGCACTCCTCATTCGCTCCCCTCCCCACCATCTTACATACACCCCACTCAACACAGGCATAGCCCATTCAACGTGCATCCTGTGTACTAACCTGTTGGTCTGGAGGACCGTAGAGTAGCGCATACTGGGGGAGGACCCCATCAACAAGTTTCTCCAATTCTTCGGAAGTGAAGGCAGGGGCCCTTTCCCCAGTCGCAGCAGCCATTGTATCTCCCAGACCGAGGTCACAGCAGCACTTGCAGTATAGGTCCTCTCCTGTGGATGATCAGGTCTCGAGTGATTAATCAGATAGAAAATGGCGGTCACGCCCGCGGCGGTGCGTACCGCGGCGGTGCGTACCGCGACCGCCGGCGCACATCGTCATTGGCTCCTGAGAGCCATAGGGTTCAATGTTAACCAATGCTGCTTTGCGCCACGGTCTTCGACCGCCTACCGCCACGGTGTGCCACGCCAGCGCAGTGACCTCACATCCCACTGTCACACTTCACAGGTCAGGCAGCCGCCATTTCAAGGGCCCACATGGCATGATTTCTACTGCGTCACACAGGCCTAGGCCTTGCATTGCCGCTCATACAAGCCATTCAATGCATAGCGATTCGTGTACTGTGCAAGCTGTGTGAACGAACCTGTGGGTTGCTTGACTCTGTGCTCCATGTTGTCCTTCTTAGGCACCGTCCGCTGGGACTTGCAAGGAGAAGGATGAATCCTCCCATGTAGTATGTGTATCAGGTGTGTGTATTTCAAACTGACCAATGTGGCTATGTTTTCTATGTGTGTGTGTATTTTGACCGCGGCGGTGTGTACCGCCAATGGAATACCGCGTTTGAAAGAGCGCCCCGTGGATTTGTGGGTCGGAATGGTATGGGCGTATTTCTGTTGGCGTGACGGTGGAGGTTTGGTCATCGCCATTTTTTCGCTGACCTTTGGTGTGGCGGACTTTTGTGGATGTCGGGTTTTTGGCGGTTTGCCAGTTGCGGGTCAGAATGACCGTGGCGGTTTACCGCGGCCGCGGCGGTGTTATGGCGGTCTTCTGGCCGGCGGTAAGCGTCTTTTACCGCCAGGGTCAGAATGACCCCCACAGTGTCTACAAGAGACACTTTTCTTCAGCACCCTCAGCTCCAAGTCAGCAACTGCAACAGTTTCCACGGTGTGCATGCTCTGGGGACTCCCTGTCTTCATCCTGCGCCAGAAGGACTGAAGAAATCTCCCTTGGAGTGACAGAGTCACTCCCCAGCTCCAAGCAGGCACTTTCACAGAGGGTGGACATCATTGACGTAGACTGTCCTGAGGTCCTGCTGACGCAATTTAGAGGAGGTAAGACCTTGTCGTCCCTGAGAACGATGGTACCCCTGTGTATTGTGTCTTCTTCATCTCCTGATGCCTCTGTGCACTGTTTGCAAAATTCCTTCGTGCACAGTCTGGCCCAGGTCCCCAGCACTCAACCCTGCGACGCTCAACTAACTGAGTTGTTCTCCGGTGGCGTGGGACTTTCTTTTGTTGTGCTGCATCAACCATGTTTTGCACCTCCTTTGAACTCGGATCATGTGCTTCTGAGGTTGCTGGCTTGTATCCTGAGAGCTCTCTAAAGTGCTGAGAGCCCCCTCTTCCTCCTCACACAGAGTTTAGGCCCCCAGGTCCCTCCCGGGTCCATCCAGCGCCATTTTGATGAAGAACACACTTTTGTGGTAGACAAGGCTTGTTGATGCCTTCCAACACAAAATCTCATCTGCAACGATCTTCACTCCATGGGACATCTCTTGCATCATGCAGGAACCCGCTGGCATCTTCCTAGTGTGCATTTCTGCAGTCTTCTACAAACCGGGGACTCTTCTTTTGCACCCTCTTCTGGGTTGGCAGGGATTCCTGTCCTTCCTGGAACTTCTTTCGACTTCTGGACTTGATCCCCTTCCTTTGCAGGTCTTCAGGTCTAATAATCCAGCAGTTGTTCTTTGCAGACGTGGTTGGCTGCTGCAAAACCCCCAAAACAAGGTGTAGTGTGTCCCAAGGAAACTTGCAGTACTTTACTCCTGCTTTTCTGGTCTCTGGGGTGTGGTAATTTACTTACCTTTACTGTATTCTTACTCCCCCAGTGATTCTGCACACACTACACCTTTCTAGGGGAGAATTTGTGATTCACATTCCACTTTTTTAATGTATGGTTTGTGTTGCCCCTAGACCTGTTTTCTCCCATTGCATTCTATAGGATTTCCTACTATTTGCATTGTTCTATGATTATTTACGTGTCTAATTTTGGTGTCTAGTGTATATATTGTGTATAATACTTACCTCCAGAAGGAGTATTGTCTCTAAGATATTTTTGGTACTATGTTACCTTTATTTTTGGTACACTGAGTATTGTCTTTACTTGTGTATAAGTACTGTGTAACTATAATTGGTATTGCAGGAGCTTTGCATGTCTCCTAGTTCAGCCTCAGCTGCTCTGCTCTAGCTACCTCTAACAGCCTAAGCTGCTAGAATACTACTACATTCACTAACAAGGGATAACTGCACCTTGTGTAAGGTGTAAGTACCCAAGGTACCCACTACAAACCAGGCCAACCTCCTACAGTGAGGATGTGTGGGCTTACAAGAACATGCACATTCAAGAAGTGATCCTCCTGACTAGGTTCACTGCAACAACAACAAGGTGATGGATGAAATGCTTGAAATAATCTCAGCCATAGTCAAATATTGCGGGCCACAGTCCAATCCATTGTTGTGAGGTTATTTTAACGTTTTTACACGGACACATTATTTAACTCTGGGCCTGAAGCCTGTGCCCTTTTACCTAGTTATATTTCACTTTTATTCCTTTTATTATTTTAGCAACGCTTCATTTCCGTGGAGATGTTTTTTATTCCTTTCATCAATTGCCCTTCCTTGCAGAAACATCTATTCATTTCTTTGCACTACATTCTCATCTTGTGCTCAAACCGAGGCTGTACACAATGTTTTACAGGTATTGCCAGTTCAAAAGGAACATTGTCTACCTTACACAGAAAAATACATGTTGTCATGTCAGGGCAATTCTCAAAACAACAAATATGTTATTATAAAACATCAAACGGCCCAAACATCTCAGAGGGGACATTACAGGCAGTTTGCCATCTTATACTGCACATTGCGCAGTTTCTGCTAAAATCTTTTGGTTCCAACTGTATTTTGTAAGTTTGCGCCATTTTTGCATCAAAAAGCGGTGCACATGCAGTGCTAAAAAAGTATAAATATGGGCCTAACAAACCTCTTCTCTACCTCCGACAGGTATGGGGGTTGGGCTTCCATCCCAGGAACAGAGGGGCAGATTAGAGCTACCACTGCTACTTGCTCTCATGTAGAAACTTAATAGTGTAGGTTGGAATTCTAGGCACCCTATTATTGCAACATGGTCAGACTCTTCTTGTGTTACATTCTTTTGGTGACTGCTGTCATAACACTGTGTTCCTTTATCCTCATAGTCACAATTCATGCCCTTCTACATAGAACACAGTTGCTTCAATAAAACGTATTGAACCAAGATCCTGCTTTTGTTTTGTCCTTGCATGTATGAGACTTGTATAACTGAGAGAAAGGGATGAGATCTGTTCCACCACAACTTCCCTGAGTAGTCTGAATGCCATGTGATAGGCTGCACAAGTTTCCATTGGATTACAGAGGTCCTTCATCCAGGTTATCTCGCAAGATACTGCAGCATCCAGTCCCATGCTAAGAGCAGATATGGAGCCAGGTCTGTGAGGAGAGGATCCAAGCCCAGCTGATGTTTATTTTCCTTTTAGGGAAGTCTCTCCCAGCTACTGATAACTATATCTTCTTGCTGTAAACAGGAATCCAGAGTGGTGCATCCTGAGAAACTCTAGATGCAAGTTAAGCTACTCCATGCTTTGATAGGATAGTACATAGAAGTAGTCTTTAGGTTGCCAAATTAAATTTCAACTATGAAATAAACATTCATATTATTCTTGTTGTTAGCAGCATGCATTAGTCCTTTTTAATAATATTCTGTGTGGTTAATTTATATTTGATAAGCAACAGGCCAAGACTTGAATATAATACAACATATTTATATATAATATAATATATTTATTTAGATATAAATTGCCTTTTCTCTTAGTGCATACCTTGTGTGTGATAGAAACTGAATTTAAATTACCACTGTGTCCCTGACCCCTTTCTCAGGGATTGGTAGTAACACAGAAATCATAGACACCACATCAACTATGTACTGAGTGAGGATGTTTGGGGTTACAAGAACCTGCACATTCAAGATTTAATGCCCCTGACTAAGTTCACTGCAAAAACAACAATGTGATGGATGGATTGCTTGAATTAATCTCAGCCACATGCAACCACTGAGGGCCGCACCCCATTCTGTTGCTGTGAGGTTATTTAGAGTTTTTACACGGGCACATAATTTAGCTCTGTGCCTAAAGCCTGTGCCTTTTTACCTGGTTATATTTTGCTTTTCTTCCTTTTATTATTTTAGCAAGGCTTCATTTTAGTGCAGATGTTTTTTATTTCTTTTATCAATTGTCCTTCATTGCAGAAACTGTATTTCATTTCTTTGTATGCCATTCTCATTGTGTGCTAAACCCAAGGCTGTACACTATGTTTACAAGGTATTGCCAGTTCAAAGGCAACATTGTCTACCTTACACAGAAAAATATGTGTTGTCATGTCAGGGTAGTTCTTACAACAACCGATATGTTCATCTAAAACATCACACTGCCCACATCATCTCCGAGGGGACATTACAGGCAGTTTGCCATCTTATCCTGCACGTAACTGAGTTTCTGACAAAACCTTTTGGTTCATGTGTGGAAGGGCTCCCAACACAGTAACAAACCTCTTCTTTACCTCTGAACAGGTATGTGGGTTGGGCTTTTTTACCAAGACCGGAGGGGCGGATTAGAGCTACCACTGCTACTTATTCTCATGTAGAAACTTACTAGTGTAGGTAGGAATTCTAGGCACACTATTATGACAATATAGTCAGACTGTTATTGTGTTTCACTCTTTTGGTGACTGCTGTCATAACACTGTGTTCCTTTATCCATATAATTGCAATTCATGCCCTTCTACATAGAACAGAGTTGCTTCAATAAAAACTTTTGAATCAAGATCTGCTTCTGTTTTGTCCTTCATGTATGGGAATTGTATAACTGAGAGAAAGGGATGAGATCAGCTCCAGGATGACTTCCCTGAGTAGTCTGAGTGTCATGTGATGGACTGCCAGAAGTCACTTCTAACTCAGGTACTTGTGAGTTACTGCTTGGTAGGTGGAAAAGGTTAGGCTGACATTTGTCACACGTTGTGGGATAAGGCTCAGACTCTCATGCTCGCTAGTGTGCCACCCAAACTCCAACAGTCTTGTATGCAAAAAAGGACTCTACAACACCATAATTTATTGTCCACCATGCCATCTCATGTTTGTACCCAGTGATATGCATATCAGCGGTGACCCTGCGCTTTGTAGGAACAGTCAAGCCTGAACTTCCAAGCCATGTTCTCCCTCACCCAAAATACAAGCGATCGCTGTATTTCATCCTGATAAGGACAAAAACAATTTGGACAGTTCAGGCTGGACTGCGTCGAATTGACCAGTGTCAAGAAAAATGTACATATGGTTGAGTCCAAACTGAGGTGGCACGGTGTGTTAAATAACGATGAATTGTGTTTACCAGTGGCTGAAATTAATTCAAGTATTCTATCCATCACTTTTTTGTATACATTTGTGTGTCGCCCTAAGTGAGATGGGTGTGCCCAAATGTGAATCCTGTGCACCCTCCGCCACTAGAACCAAGCCATAACCGGCTGATGTGCCCATAACAAGTATTGTATTGTATTGTAATAGTATTTATATAGCGCTTACTACCCCTGACGAGGTGTCAAAGTGCTTTTTGGTGAGTAGCACGCTACTCTGGAACCCAATAAGAATTAGTGATGGATTAGTATCGGGAAATATGAGTACAGTTTTAGTATTATTATGAGTTAATTTGAGCCGCGGATTTGAGAGTTTGTTAGTTAGATTGACTGGAGTAAGGGAGGGGAGGGTGAGGAAAGAAATCCAGAAGTGTTAATTGGGAGTATATCCCTCATTTACTCAACCCGAAGGCTTGGGATGAGTAAAGGGGGATGGAGGAGGGAAGAGTCTGTGGAAGGGTTAGGGAGAGCATAGTAGCAGGGTGAGATAAATGAGGGAGAATTTAGTAGGGTTGTGTGGGAGGTCATGGTAGTAAAGTGAGGTTTGGTGAGTTAGATGTGGAAGCGGAGAGAAGAGCTTAGGCAGAGTTATTTAGGAGATGAAAGTAGTAGAAAGGATTTGGGATGAGTCAGAGTGGGAATGGAGGATAGTTTGATAGAGACATGACATATGATGATGGGTAGATAAGTGTGATAAGATGAGAGCAGGGATTCATAGATATCTAGTATAACAACCCACCCAGGAGCCATGCAATGACCCACGAACATGCCAAGCACAGAAACATATGCACATACATACTTATATATACATATATATACATACACACACACATATACAAACACACATGAATACACACATATATGTACGTACACTACATTATTAAAACCATGGGTAAATATATAAAGGTATAAGGTGTAAGCACCTAGGGCACCCACCACAAACCAGGCCAGCCTCCCACAACAGTACCTTCCGTTCGGTTCACAAAAGGCTACCAAGAACACAGTTTTAGACAGAGGTTTAGTGATCTTAGTTTAGAGTTTATGGGGTGCTTGAATATCAACTCCTGGCAAAAGATTTCAAAATTACAGCACATGGTGTGGGGTAGCAAATTTAGACATGCATACAGTTTACAGGACGGATGTGTAGAAGTGTGCAGATTATATTGGCAGTTCTCACATTTACAAGAGGCTTAGGAGACTGGAAAGCCTGATCAAATACCTCATATTAGATTATCAGTATTCCCCTTAGATTTTGTATATGGCTTCCCATTCAAATTGTCGGCTTCAGCTTCTGGTAAGACTTGTGTAGACCAGAGTGACCTCAATCAGTTTAGTGCCAACATTTGCCCTAGTCATTCATTCATATATACTGCAGTTTTGTAGCATGCAGAAAAGACTTAAATTGGGGGGCGTGGGTCAAATAGCTTTACACAGAACGTAATTACAATTGAGAACCAACACATCAAAACGTTGGACTATTTTTTTTATAAGGCCATTTCCATGGCTCTATATAGACTTATCACAGGTGAGTGTGATACAGAAGTAACTGATATTTTGATCCTCTTTAGAAGGTTTTGAAGAAATTCTTTTGGCACACACTCAGGCAAGGGTTGTCAACGTGTTCTTTTTATTTGGAAGGCTGTATCTCAGTAAGGAGAATACAATATGTTCAGTTTACCCAAGGCTAACATGTAGGCTCATAATGCACTGGGCTGTCACTTGTGTGAGATGGATCCGGGTGTGGAATTTTATAAAATATTTGCTTGTCCACGGGACACGTTGCTTCATAATCTACTTGCCCTGTAAACAAAAACAAAAAAATCCACTTGTGCCCTTGGTGCCATGTATTGCGGTGAAATATTATGGCAGAAATCTCATTATACAAGAGCTCTGAATGATAGCCTCTCCGATTATGTCAGGGCTCATATTTTTGTAAGGTTTTGATACTAGCAACTCCCTTATTTTGCCACCTTTCAACAGATCTACATACAGGGGCAGAAGATGGGGGTGAGTGTAAGGAAATGGCTCCCTGTTGCAGTTACCCCTCACCTTTTTGCCTGATACTGATGCTGACTTGACTGAGAAGCGTGATGGGAACCTGCTAACCAGGCCCCAGCACCAGTGTTATTTCACCTAAAATGTACCATTGTTTCCACAATTGGCACACCCCTGGCACACAGATAAGTCCCTTGTAAAAGGTACCAGTGGTACCAAGGGCCCTGTGACCAGGGAAGGTCCCCAAGGGCTGCAGCATATGTTGTGCCACCCTAAGGGACCCCTCTCCAAACACATGCGCACTGCCATTGTAGATTGTGTGTGCTGGTGGGGAGAAAAAGGCAAGGTCGACATGGCATCCCACTCAGGATGCCATGCCCATAAAATACTGCCTGTGGCATAGGTAAGTCACCCCTCTAGTAGGGTGCACTATACCACAGGTGAGGGCATAGCTGCATGAGCAATATGCCCCTACAGTGTCTAAGTCTATTCCAAGACATTGTAAGTACAGTGTGGCCATATTAAGTACATGGTCTGGGAGTTTGTCAAAAACGAACTCCACAGCTCCATAATGGCTACACTGAATACTGGGAAGTTTGGTATCAAACTTCTCAGAATAATAAACCCACACTGATGCCAGTGTTGGATTTATTAAAAAATGCAAACAGAGGGCATCTTAGAGAGCCCCCTGTATTTTACCCAATTGTTCAGTGCAGGACTGACTGGTCTGTGCCAGCCTGCTGCTGAGAGACGAGTTTCTGACCCCATGTGGTGAGGGCCTTTGTACTCTCTGAGGACAGAAACAAAAGCCTGCTCTGGGTGGAGGTGCTTCACACCTCCCCCTGCAGGAACTGTAACACCTAGCAGGACTGCTGACCTGAAGCCCTGCAGAGAAGACAGACACCAACTGCCTTGGCCCCAGCCCTACCGGCCTGTCTCCCCACTTCAAGAAAAACTGCAACAGCGACGCGTCCCCCAGGGTCCAGCGACCTCTGAAGCCGCAGAGGACTACCCTGCATCTAAAATGACCAAGAAACTCCAGAGGACAGCAGCACTGTTCAACAAAGACTGCAACTTTGCAACAAAGTGGCAACTTTTAAAGACCACACGTTTCCTGCCGGAAGCGTGAGACTTTCCACCCTGCACCCGACGCCCAGACTCGACCTGCGGAAAACTAACTCTACAGGGAGGACTCCCTTGGGACTGCGAGCCCGTGAGTAGCCAGAGTTGACCCCCCCCTGAGCCCCCACAGCGATGCCTGCAGAGGGAATCCAGAGGCTCCCCCTGACTGTGACTGCCTGCTTCAAAGAACCCGATGCCTGGGAAACACACTGCACCCGCAGCCCCCAGGACCTGAAGGGTCCGAACTCCAGTGCAGGAGTGACTCCCAGGCGGCCCTCTTCCTAACCCAGGTGGTGGCTACCCCGAGGAGCTCCCCCCTTGCCTGCATCACTGAAGAGACCCCTGGGTCTCCCATTGAATCCTATTGCAAACCCGACGCCTGTTTGCACTCTGCACCCGGCAGCCCCTGTGCCGCGGAGGGTGTACTTTCTGTGCCTACTTGTGTCCCCCCCCGGTGCACTACAAAACCCTCCTGGTCTGCCCTCCGAAGTCGCAGGTACTTACCTGCTGGCAGACTCGAACCGGGGCACCCCTATTTCCATTGAAGCCTATGTGAAAACAGTCCTGGGTTGCTTCTGTTTCGATTCAGGGAGGACCTTGCCTGGCAGTTTGGGCTGGACTGCTCCCATTTGAGCAAGTTCAAGACTGATTTACATATGGCTTTGTTCAAACTGATGTGGCATGGTGTGAAAAGCAACGATGTACTGGGACGCAGCCTGAGTGATTACTAGTAGATGAAATTCCATCTATCACTTCTTTGTATACTGAACTGATTTGGGGCATCTGTGGTTGGAATGCAATCCTTGTAGACTTAAGCCAGAGTCTTAGTTCACACAAGATAGCATGCAATGTGGAGCATTCAGATTTTTTGGTCCTTTGAGTAGTCTTTAGATATGTACACACGATAAAACCATCATTACAGATACACAGAGATATCTGTAGTGAACATGGTCACCTTCTAAAAGGAATAAGGGAGAAACTATTGCTGTAGGATTGTCAAGCACCATCATTAAAAGGTTGTTCTTCATCAATGTGTTATCAGTGTTATCTGTGTCTTTCCCATGACTTTTGAATCCATTTGGTTAAAATGGCAGTTCCTGTTGCGACAGAAGTAAATTACTGAGTGGTAGTCAAACAAAATCTCAAGACTAGAGCTGTCCCTGATGCAGGATATTGCAGTTACATTTTCAATAGCTGCACACACCTCATATGCTTTGGAGACATTTCACTCAAGGGTGAAGTTCAAGTCTATATGCTGCCTCAGGGCAGTTTAAGACTTACACCTCCTGCAAACTATCAGGCAAAACAGTATCTAGAAATTCATTTGACTTACCAAGAGCACCAACATTGTTTTGCTGATAAGTTACCACACACATATTAGATTGAGTAATGAAGGGACTGCATGGCCAGTACTAGCTGGATACACAACCTTTCAAAATCTTGAAAACCTACCTATCACAGATTCTAGAGGGGTTTCTTATTGTACATGAAACTGAATCAATATGTGCCATAAACAGTACACCAGCTCTAGACTAGCTCTACCTGGGCCAATAGTACACAGGTAGGGTGCTGTGCAGCAGCGTCACCTTACCGCCGTCGGCCGCCAAGGCCATCGCTAGAATTCCGCCATCCTTCTGGCGGAATTCCAGCTATAGTCATACTACGGGCGGTTGCTTGGTAGCCACAGCGATGGTGTTTTGTCGGCCGCAGCCGTGGCGGTAGGCGATTTTTACCGACAATGTCATAATGAGGGCCATGGAAAAGTACTTTTGCATACATTTACACTAACATGCACGGCACACCTTCATTGGCAGTTGTCCATGAAGTCTTAAAACAAGTACAAAATTAGTACAGGGATTTACCAGCTCTGGACTTTAGTATTAACTTAATGGGAAACTTCTCTACAGTGTCCTGTAGCACCCTAAGCAATATTAAGGTAGAAATATTGTCTCTGACCATACGCCAGAGGCTTATGGCAGTTCAGGTTCAACACTGTGAATGGGAATTACTAAGAATAATTTTTGAAGTTTCTACCTCTGTGGGCCATGATACTCTGGATAGAAGAGACCTTAAAACCAAACTTTGAAACTAAAGCGACATTGAAGATTCCATTAAGGAAAAGCCTGTAATCGAAGGTAATAAGAAGTAAGGGGGGGAGAGAGAAGACGGACATGATCCTCTGTATTTCGGGAGTCTACTCTGAATGGTGATAATCTAAGGGACCAAGGCAAAGCTAAAATGCCGGACCTGAATCAGTATTCTGATAGTCACTCTTTCTCAGAAACCAAGAGGGTGGGCTAAACACTCTATTCCATATCATTTCCTTATGCATTGAGCCTCGAGCACAGGCCCAATACCCCTTGAATCCAGAAGCAAAGCATGATATAAAAACAATACTAAATACATTGAAATATCAAGGCATTGTAGTGACTAGTCCTTCACCAATGATTACTCCTCTTTTTCCCGTCTGAGAACCAGATGGATCCTATAAAATAGTTTTGGATTACAGGAATCTAAACACTCATCAACAAACCTATTATGGAAAAATTACTAAATAAACTTGGATATTTCCAATAGGTTTTCAGTCACAATATAGCACCTGAAAGTGAGTATTTAGCTCCCTTCAATATCTACAGAGTGCAGTACTTGTTAAAACAATTTCCTATGATGTATAAGCATAACCCTTTCCTGTTTTCAGCAGGCATAATGGAGATCTTACTACCAGATCTTGGGGCGCTGTCATGCATTGATGGCATCTATCTCACTAATGTCAATTTAGCTGCACACCTAATGAAGTTGGACCAGATAGTGCCCATATTAACATTACATGTTTACAAGATTAACTTAAAAAATCTAAAATTGGGGGAGGGGGCTTGGCCGGCAGCTGAGACAAGATGATGTGCAGCAGCTGAGCTCCATGCCCACGCCTCTTCTCAGGGCTCACTGGTGCATCACAAGCTCACATAGGGGACATTAGATGTGGCTTATCATCGGGGACACTTGCAGTGCTACTTTAAGCAGCAGTGGGGGCATGGGACACCACTGGGCCATCCGATGCTGAGGTACCCATCTCGGTGACTGAGGCGAGTGCCAGTGGCCTTTTTGGGCCCACAGTGGCCTCATAAATATCCAGGTGAGGCTGCAGTACAGTGACGATGGACAGCCGCAGGGGTAGCAGGCCTGCTGGCCATTTCTTGGGCAGCAAGTGCTGGCATTCAGGAAGACCATCCCACACTTGCTTGCTGCCTCCCTCTATTTGTTCCAGAAAAATTCTATACTGCAAGCAGTGGTGAGACTTGACTCTTTTATAACCGGTGAGTACTGCCTACTTTCTAGAAGCTTCACGAGCTGCATCCCGTGGCCTCAAGGAGTTCCCTCTTCTGTAGCTTTAGTGGGATTGGTTTTTTTAACCTCCTTTGGGGAGGTTATATGTGGATTGGCAGACCTGTCAGTGGAGAAGTGTGGCACAATGGTTAGAGCGGCAGACCCTGATGCAGAGATCTGGCCTGGGATGAGGGTTCAATTCCTGCTTCGGAGGTTCTTGGGCTCAATTCCCTTGGATGTGATAATTCTCGCCTCGGTGACTAATCTTATTAATGGGTCCCACTCTGTAACTCTGAGCAATAGCTTGCTTAATCTCCACAGCGGCTTTGACAGCGCTTGGATGCCTGGCTTCACTGTGGGGGTTGCCCAGGAGTGGGTGCCTCATGGGGAAAAGCCAGGAGGGGTTCCATAGTGGTATGTGTACAGCGCCTTGAGACCCTAACGGGTGAGTAGTGTGCTATACAAGTGTGAAGTTTACAACGTTTTTACCTGTCCAGGAAGGATAAATTAACTGTGTGCTGACACAGGGACACTCGGTGATGGGTTTAGGTATAATATAATCCTCCCTTTTTTCGCCTCGGGGTCTTTAGTAAAACCTTTAACTTTGGCCTACTCACTGTGCTGAGACTCAAGCTTTATGTGGTAGCCTATGCCAAAGCATTTATATCGTCAATTGAAGCTTCTTGACTGTTGGGGCAGCTCTATCTTATCTGAGGGCTTTCGTGATATCATGACAGCAAAGAAGATTGAGAGAGCCACCCCTTTAACGAAGGATGTCTTTCAATCCCATCTTGGTGATCACCATAAACCGGCCAATATGATCACTACACAAATGCTGACCCTGAAATCTGACCTGGTGTTCGAGCTAGCTGATGTTTCCATGGCAATCCATGCCTTCGGAGAGAGAGTAGTTATCAATGAAGTTGATAATATTACTATGAGCCAAGATATTGAAAAGCTGCAGGAGAACAGTCCTACGTTAGGAGTGATCACTTGCCTATGGGAAAAATGCAGAGACCTAGAAGATAGGTGTAGACATGATTACATTCAAATCTGGCATGTTTGAGCAGCGGAGGAAGGTAAGGGTATTCTGTCCTTTTGTGCTGTGTTGTTTCAGGCAATCCTCCAGGATGAGAAAGTGGAATCCATCTCAATAAACTGGCGGACAGAATTAGTTTTTTGCTCCCTGGGGCAGACTCCCGACCTCAGGACATATCATGAAACTGGGCTCCTCTTCATTGAAAGAGCAGATCCTGACTGGTATGTGGAAATAGGATACAAGTCCCATGCTGGACCATCTGATTGAACTTTACCAGGCTCTCTCACAGGCTACACTGAATAAATGTCGTACTACGTCACTGTTACGGAAGAGCCACGTAAGCAACAGATACGCAACCGTTGGATGTTTCCATGTTCCTTGTGGTTCTGGATGGACTCAAAGACATATACTATGCATACGTCAGAGGAGGCACAAGACATTATAGACCTTCCAGGGAAGAGTACATTGTTTCCATCTGGTAGCGTTTTGGAACAATGACACAGCCCAAGGGTAGAGTAGGAGAAACCTAAATTGAGACACAGATTAACTTGCAAATGAGAACCTTGGACTGGTTGTCCTGAACTTTGTTTTTTGTATCATTTGCCATTGGGCCCATAAACTGTGGGGACAGTGAGGTCCTTTGGCACATCGAGGTGCTCAGAACGAGATGCAGAGTGACCTGCAAATAAGACAATATTGCGTACTGAACCTGCTCTGGAACTGTAAGCTTTGGACTACCTATTATGAACCTTTGTTTGCGCAAGGGCCGAAGATATGCAGTGTTGCTGGGTATTCTGGTATGTTGTTGTGCCTCTAAATTTATGACTCCTGTGACATTTTATTTCATGCAGATTTTCTTTGTTACTTGGGGTATTTGCCCATATTGGGTTGTCATCCAATGGTGTTGAATTTGTTATTATGACCATTTGTGATTTTTGAATAAATGTTATATGTGAAGTGCTGATGGGTGTACCTGTAAGAGAGGACATGGTCTCAGACTCTATGTTTACTGGTACTGGCATAGGGACAAACAGGGGAGAACTGAATGTAATTCAAAATGGAAAATATATGGGGACATGCAAGGCTTCCATAAGGCACAATACTGTAGGTTACCCTTAACCAAAAGTGTCTGCCCTGCCCCTAACCACCTTTAGAGTCCCTGACTTCCACCACTACATTTTTACTGTTCCAGTGAGCCGGCATCTTCATCCGGCAACACTTGATGTCAGTGCACAACAGGAAGTTTATGTAATTCCTTTGAAGTAGAAGGAGAGGGAAACGTGAGGTGCCAGTCATCTTACTGAAAGTAGGTGGTGCTCGTCCATAACTCAAATACACCGTTTCCTCACTAATTTCACTTTTAATTTTTTATTTCTTCTATTCTTTTTTCCTTTCTGACACAATACATAAAAAATGCCAATGACATCAAAATGCATGTGGTCCATGACTTTCCAAAGGAAAATTGAAAATTGGGCTTTACTTTACACTCGGCCCAAATGAAGACACAATTTGCCCTATGACAGTCGGAAGGGCCCATACCTAATGCTTTGCTTTGTGCCAGTCGGCATCAAGCTGCTGTCAGTTGTTGCTGCTGCTGCTGAGTGGCTGCACCAGTGCCAGCTCCTTTTCTAGGCCTCCCTCCTTTCATTGTCCTCAGCAACCCAGGAGCAGGGAAAAGAGGGAGGTAGAGAGCCAGGCTGCTGGCAATGGGGACCATGGACCCGGAGAGCATTCAGACCATCATCTCGGTGTCTCTTCTATGTGCACAGGAGGAAGGTGGGCACTGGGCCTGGACATTATTTGTATATGAGGGGGATGTGTTCTTGGAAAAAAGAAATCTTGCAGTCAGAACTCCATGGAAAAGAAACAGTATACCCAGAGTCCCTGAGAAAAGAATGTGGTGTTATGGGGTATGGTTCTGAGGCCAGCAGGGATAGCTGGATACCACATGAGCATGAGCTGCTGAGTGGGAGTCCGGCAGCCCCCTCCAGATAAAGATGAGCGTGGCCTGAAAGAGTGCCTTACAGCCAAGTGGAAAGCAATGCTGGCCACTTTGTGAAAATGCCCGGCTGCCGGTGTTGAGCTGGTTTGCTGCTGTTAGTGATGGGCCCTAAAAAAGGGCATCCTGAGCCTGTGTGTAAGCGCAGAAGAAGTGACTGCAAATGTAAGACAGGAGTGTGCTTGGCCACCAGTAGCAAGTTTGTGAAGGAGGGCAGTTGGTGAAGAAGTAGGACGGGGCGGCATTCCACCACATGCGGACTCTGCAGCATTTAATGGAGTTTTTAGATAACTCTGCTGAATTTTGGGGAATAGAACTCGATGTGCTATGCCCACCATTATTTGAAACACATTTTGCTGTCATCCCTTATGTGTACCTTCATTTGCCAGTCCCAGCCATTGTATGAAGCCTCGCCTTGGCTCCACTTCTTGCCCATGTGCAGAATGTTAAATGGTGTGTGTAGTCTTGTGGAATGCTAATGGACTCAATGCCCCTGTTAAGCACCACAGAGTAAGGACGGAAATTAAGGATGCCATATCGGATGTCTGCTGTCTCAACTAATCATATCTTAAAGAATCTGATACTTGTTTAATGTGACATAGGCTTTACCCTATCCTATTTTACCCTCTGCACAATCTAAGTAATGTGGTGTGATGATAGCAAGGCGTAAAGTCTTTTCCCTTGATATTATCTGCGTCCATAAGGACAACACTGAGGGCCACTACATTTATTTAGAGGGCAGGTACCATGTAAATCCATATTACTTTTTCAAAGTTTATGTCAGGGTCAGGATGGTATTTGACTCACCTCTTCCACTTGCTGACTGCTTGGATGACCATTTTGTTCCTTTGGGTGAGAGATTTTAACATAGTGCCAAACGCCCAATTAGATCATCATCCTGGGGTTAGGTTTTTGAAAGGACCAATATCCACCACACTTCTGCAGTTGTTTCAGGACTTTGGCCTCATGGATTTGAGGAAATAACCATTATGCTGAGGCATAGGAATTTACCTATTTCTCCTATGTAGACAGATTGTATTCCTGCATAGATTTAATGGGGGACACCTGATGTTGTTGATTTTACCACACTTGTTGCACACAAGGGGTTGGAAATCTCTGACCATGCTTTACACCAATGGCAGAGATGCACATCTAGGTGGAAGACATCCAGGTAATGTTCTGATAAAGCTTTTCTTAGAGATAGTGTGGCTAGACAAGCCTGGAAGGACATCATTGAGCACTACTTTGATGAGAACTTACTAAGCATTACTTTGAGGAGAACTCCAGAGATTATATTTCTCACACCATGAAGTGGGATACTTTTGAAGTGATCCTTCAGGTCCAATGTATAGCTGAATGGGCCAGGCAGTACAAAATCCATGGGGACCATAAAGCCCATCTTGAGACTGTGTATCTACCCACAATCGCCCGACTTTGAGAAATGGGTTACTAACACCACATGCGTTAATCCATTGGCGCTAAATTGAAACTGGATTTGATGTCAGTAGAGAAATCTGAGAATGCACTGGAATGCCTTCACCCAAAACATCTATGAGTGTTATAATAGAACAGATGCCTTGATAGCTTGGCGTCTTAGAAGCCAAACTTCAGGCTGATGTATTCCCCCACTTTGGGATTTGGGAGTCACTCTACTTGATAGCCCACCAGACCATAAACATTTTTGGGGGACTTGTATTGGGAAGACCCTATTGATCTGGCTGCTGCGCAGGCCTTTATTGATGACCTTGTCTCAGTCACGGTAACAGATATAAATTGAAGGAACTCATCACGGAAGATGAGGTCACAGCAGCAATTGCAGCCCTTCACCCTGGCACTGTGACCAGCCCGGATGGCCTTACTAACCACTTTTATAAGTCCTTTAGGATAGCTTTGATCCCACACCTTACTGCACTTTTCAGTCAGTGACTCCCTCTGTGGCAGAGGCAAATTCAACTCTAATACTTATGTCAGGTAAACCGCCTGATGAATGCAGTCCTTATTGTCAGGTTGCATTGTTAAATTTGAATGCCAAATTCCTTATAAAAGTTCTCGCAAACTAGTTGCTGCCCCGTATGCTGTACCATTTTGACGTGGACCAGTTGGTGTTTGTCCCGTCCCACCAAGCAGCTGACAATATCTGGCTGGTATTTTACCTTGAGACGAAGGCTCATTTTCATTCCATCCCTATGGTAATACTCTCTCTCGATGCTCAAAAAGCATTTCATAGAGTTAAGTGGGCTTTTCTCTTCAGGGTACTGGAGACCATAGGGCTGGGGCCTTGTATGTTAACATGGTTAGTGGCTAATTATTGATCTTCTTGAGCCTGAATCTTGGTGAATATATAGGGGGACAATAGGGGAACTTTTTAGTGCTATTAAAGCAGACATAGGCGGTCATTCAGCGGTCAGGCCGGCGGTGCTCCAATGGGGATTCCGACCGCGGCGGTAAAGCCGCGGTCGGACCGGCACCACTGGCGGGCTCCCGCCAGTGTACCGCCGCCCCATTGAATCCTCCAAGGCGGCGCAGCTTGCTGCGCCGCCGAGGGGATTCCGACCCCCCCTACCGCCATCCAGATCCTGGCGGTCCGACCGCCGGGATCCGGATGGCGGTAGGGGGGGTCGCGGGGCCCCCGTAAGAGGGCCCCTACATGTATTTCACTGTCTGCTGCGCAGACAGTGAAATACGCGACGGGTGCAACTGCACCCGTCGCACAGCTTCCACTCCGCCGGCTCGATTCCGAGCCGGCTTCATCGTGGAAGCCTCTTTCCCGCTGGGCTGGCGGGCGGCCTGAAGGCGACCGCCCGCCAGCCCAGCGGGAAAGTCAGAATTACCGCTGCGGTCTTTCGACCGCGGAACGGTAACCTGACGGCGGGACTTTGGCGGGCGGCCTCCGCCGCCCGCCAAGGTCAGAATGAGGGCCATAGTATGCTCAAAATGCCTGTATCTATCCTGGTGGGGCACAGTGGCTGTTATTAAGCAGAATGTGCATCCCTGCTTACTCTATCTTTTCCAGGCGCTCATGGTTAACGTACCAAAATATGACTTAAAAGTCCATAGAATCCATTATATGAGGTGGAAAGATAGCTAGAATAACATGAGGAGGGCTGCGTGGATCTAAACGCTGGGGAGGGGGGTGACTCTTCTGAACGTCACCAAGATTACGAAGTGGCTCAGAATCGGATGTTTTTGAATGGTCCTTCTATGAAACGGAACACTCGATGCATATGAAGGTGGCGGTGATGGGGTGAGCTCCATAGGCAGTACTGTGGTTACTGAAAGCGGCTGGACCGGTGGTGTGTTATGTCTCTGGGATACTGCAGACTGCATTTGAAGTTTGTGACTCGCTCACTAGATCTTCCCTTCCTAAATTCTTTCCCCTCTCTTTTTACACCATTACATGGCAACAAAGACTTTAATTCAGGAATTAATTGGGGGGGTTTAGATACTCGTTCCAGGGGTGGTGCAGGATGTCGTGAGATTTGTACCATGGAGGTGAGGTCCTAGATTTCTTGCAGTGTAAGAAAGACTTTTCCCTAGCTAAGTCAGAAGGGATGAGATATTGTCAGCTACAATACTGGGTCCTCTCTCCACCTAATAAAATAGCAAGACATTCACAATATATGGTGGTCCTAAAGGCCTTATATCAAATATCTATTCCCTGCTGATAGAAGAAGTATGGCACCTGGATTAGTCCTATATGAAATGCTGGTCCCCCTATTTAGCACATCCAATTTAATTGAAGCAGTGGCAGACCCCATGGGCAGATATCCCATCCTTGTTTAGGAGTGTACAGCATCAGCAATCCCAGTATAAGGTGATGATGCTTTGATCTACTACACCGCACCAATTCCAGATTATGTATGGACAGTCGAATGGGAGGTGCTGGAGAGGATGTGGTGAATGCTGAGACATAATTCATTTGGTGGTTCTGCTCTAAATTGAGCCTTTTTTGGAGAGAGGTCCTAAGCCATATGAAGGGGGTAGTGGGTTATCCTCTGCTCCCCAATACGAGAACATTGATACTTGGTCTGCGCCTTAAAGAATATGAGGAGATGATGAAGGGAAGGCAAGTCTAATATTCAACGTTCTGTTGGCTGCAAACAGCTTATTGCACAGAAATGAAAGTCAACCACAATCCCCACAAATTATGAATGGGCTGGGAAGTTATGGGCATTGTTAGCAATGAAGAAGTTAATGCGGGACTACATGATATGGCATACAAGTTTGATGATCAGTTTCAGACTCTGTTCGACTATCTTAGAACATCTTCTCCAGGTCTGGGATGCCCAAGTTCATAACATTCTTCAAATGTATGGTTTAATGGGGGGGCTACTTGAGCCTATAGAGGCATGCTTCAGATATAGTTTTGTTTCTTTTCTTTTTGGCCTTTGGATTGGGTGGTGGGATGGCACAAGTTTCAATTGTGAGAACGTTGTGTGAGGAATCACTAGCAATTGTAGTGGATCTCATCCTCTAGAAAGAGAGGGAGGTGAGGGTGGTGGGGGAGGGGTGTTTTATTTTTCATTATAAAATGTGGAATGTCTGGTTTCAAAGGTCCACTTGCCATTTTGTTTGATCACTATGTTGTTTTATGCACTAGACTAGTTAGTGCTTGTAATGCTCCGTGACATTTCTATAACAAAATATTGTTGACCAAAAAAAATCAAAGTCTAAAATTGCCTAGCTGACTGTGATTTGTCTCAGGTATGAGTTATTCAAAGAGGGCAAGGGTCTTCAGAAATGTGCTACCCTACAGCCTTCTAACACACTGAGGAAGTTACAATCCCTGTTGGGATTCCTTAACTTCGGACAAACGTACTTGCTCACTGTGTTGATTGAGATTGAATGATTTGATATCTCAAACAGTTTCTTCAAAACAATAGAAGAATAAACCCACAAATATCTTTGAACACTACAAGCAGACTTCTAGAAACAAAATATTCATAAACTGATGATTCCCTATACCGAGAAGTCACACTTATATTCTCTGGTTGAAGCATGTTTTGCTTTTATCTAGAAAAGGATTGCAGCTGTGCAGACAGTTATCTTGAAACAGCACCCGTTGGTGCACGGAAAACTAATAATTGTGGTTTCTCCATTGCCAGCACTAGAGGCACCCACTAAAAACAAACATTCCTAGTGTGCGACCTCTTCACCTGAGATGGGTGCATCGATACTCTACCATAAGTGCAGTTGATGTGAAGTTTCAGTATGATCTGACTCTTCATACACAAGCTTTCCTCAAATATGAACAGAATGTGATTTCAACTCCTGTGCAGTAGTGCAGGGTATAGTGAAAGATGGTGGGTTCCACTCACAGCACACCAAAACCAAAATCCTAGGTGACGGCATTGCACAACATGCAGGAACCCATGCTTTAGTATGAGCAATAGAGGGCTGACCCTTCAGTTTCCACACTAATAGTGTCCAACCCTTTTGGGTTCTGGGTTACCAAACAGATATAAAACATTGGCACCTAAACAGATTCAAAGATACATAAAGGAAACTTATTAAGATCAAACTAGGGAAAAGGTGTTGCATTACATGATAAGCTTCCATTGACCTATGTGATACACATTTTGGGGTATCAGTGTGATGGGATCCATGCCAAAAGGAACTAGCAGTCTTAAACCAGATCTCAAATAAAAATCAACACAGATATACTAATAGGGACACAGGCAACTATGAAGAGTGAGACATTTCTAGATGGCTTCCCCTGAAATACACCTACACCCTCATTTCAGATATAACTCCTGTGATTACTATACCTGGAGTAGGAGACAATATTATTCCTAATAAACTGTCCAGATTATACCTAATCAAGGAAGTTCATGAGGGGCTGGCGTCTGCCCATTCTGGGATAATTGCAGCTGTAGCAATGATACAGCAACACTGCTGGTGGCCCTTTTATTTTAAAAGCCTAGAGATGATGTTAAACAATGTGATGCTTGTTGACAGATCAAAGCTTCTACTGTTAGAAGACCCACTCAGACTTCCCTCACAGTTTTCTACATTCTGTTTAACATTATGTATATTTGGGGCATGACAGTCCAAAAAACTGTGTTAACCAATATAGGTACATATTTGTGACAATAGATTCATGTGCTTGATTTTTAATGGGTGTGGCCTTTGAGAAATGCAAGTTCTTGAGCAGTCATAAATGATTTGAATTGTTTAGTAGTCATGGGAGCAGTTCAATCATTTCATTCAGCCAATGATCTTGTGTTCACCTCCATGGCATGCAGAGATGCTATGCCTGCTCTGAGAGTTTCTCTGCAATTTAGCAATCCTTATACAGCGGAAAATAACAGACTAGTTGAAAATGGTAACAGCATGATTAACCAGGCTTTGACTGTAAGAGTACTGAGTTCAGGTCATTATCAGTCTGAAGTTCACAGAGCATTAAATAACTTGCCTTGATGAATATTACTAGGGTGTACTCCATGGAAAGTATTCCTAGGCATTTCCATGAATGTACTTGGCCTAGAAAATCATGGGAGGGTGGTGGGCAAACACACTTGACCTAGACCAACATTTTAATTTCTTACAGCACGTCCAAGAAGTTAGAGACAAGCTGTCCAATCTGAAGAACTCTGAAGACAATGGTGGATGGGTCCCTAAGGTAAGGGATCTAATTTGAGAAAAGATCTCTCATAACCACGCCTTTGAACATTCCTATAGACTGACTACTCCTGTTCCTGGGGTAAAAAGTGAAAGAAATGTAATCTTACATCCATTGTTGGGTTCCAACAAAAACCAAAAGGTGTCCATTGACCACATTGAGAAGTGCTGTGTAGCTGATTTCCATTCAGCAGACACTTCTGGACATTAAGAAGCAATAAGAGTAGAACATCTCAGCCTCTCCCTACTCGGCTACCTTATAGGCGTGCGCAAAAATACAAAGGTACAAATTTTTAATTTATGCCAGTTAATTATAAATATTGCATATAAAAGCCTAGATTAAAATTTGGTAAAACACGGGATTTGAAATGAGCAACATCACAAATTAATTAATTTGTTGCTGTTTTTACCAACTGATCAGAGGCATTGATTTTATGTTATTTTGGAATTAAATCTAAAGTTAGCAACCCTCCTAGGTGGTATAGCAAATGTTTATGTTTTAAAACTTTTGAGCTTGACTAGTGAGTGCTGGATCACTGTAAATAACAGTACATGCATTACTGCACTTTGACAGTTCTAGCTTGTCTTCCAGCAATGACAATGTGTGACTATATCTGGAAATGAGTTTTTAAACTTGCCAAAGTTGAAGAGGTGTTCAATAATCTGTTCCATCATTTGTAAATCTAGCAATGCTTCAAGTAGAAAAATACGTATGGGTGTTTTCTCCCCTAAGTTCGCAATTTCCAGCCAAAGGAGGTGGTTGAGAGTGTCCTTTTGGGCAGAAGAATGTTGCAGCAAGTTGAAAACCCTCTTTTAAATATTGGTAGTTAGAATGTCTAGAAGTGTTGCCTCTCTCTCCTCAGCGACTCTGTGCCACATGCAAGGGTGAGAAGTAATTTAGCATTTATTACTCTGAACATCAGGACCAGTGCTGGGCTCGGATGTTGCTAATGGAGTGCACAGAATGCATACAGCAAGGAGGAGACTTTGGGCCTGATTCTGACTTTGGAGGACGGTGTTAAACCGTCCCAAAAGTGGCGGATATACCACCTACCGTATTACGAGTTCCATAGGATATAATGGACTCGTAATACGGTAGGTGGTATATCCGCCACTTTTGGGACGGTTTAACACCGTCCTCCAAAGTTAGAATCAGGCCCTTTATTTATAATGTACTGTTTTTTGGGAGGAAACAAGCTTTGATTGTCTATAAGGAACCACATGTATTTGAATTCAGGTTCATTCTAAACTCGGCAGCCATCAAAGATCTCCTTGCCATTTTTTCAAATGTTATTGCCCATAATTATGATTTTTAGTTATGTGGAGGTTTACTAGTAACTAGTTGGTGAGAGAGTAGCTGTGGAGCATATTGAGCAGGCGCTGTATTCTAATCTGTGTCTTACTCATTAGGAGGCCATCATCTGCATAAAGTTTGGTGGGGTCAGCATTTACATTGTCTAATGATGTTGAACGGTCTGATAAAAAAAATATTGCAGTGACACTAGAACGTAGCCTCTGGGTGTGAAGATCTTTTGCAATACTGTGCTGCATTATCCAATTTTAACAAAAAAACATGTATTAAAGTATAACGTAATCATACGTCTTAACAAGATAGGTGGAATGCCGGTGCATGAATGTTTGGCCCGTAGGATACTTCTGGAGACCAAATCAAATGCCAGCGTGATCAGGGAAGCATAAATGAAGCACTTATCTATTATTCGGAGTTCTGTCAGTTAAACTGGACAGTGTGCCCTTTCTTTGATTGATGCCAGTTTAATTCAGTCTTATGTTCGGAGGCCCAGTGCTTAAGGTCTTTGAGAAAAAGGTCTCCACAACGCTTAGCTTTGTTATCAAGTAAGGATATTTGTTGGTAGTTGGTGGGGGGGGGGGGTGGGGTATCACCCCTTAAACACAGGATGACTAATTGTTCATCTCTAAGAATCAGACACTTGTTTGGTTCCTAATCCATGGTTAAAGTGCGGTGTTACTTTACCTTACCAAAACTGTGGGTTGATTTTCAATAAAAATTGGGGAAGGCCATTTGGGCCAGGCTCTGAATATTCTAGGAGCTCCTGAAGGGGCCAGTGACTCGGTGGGCCAGGATCTGCTGTGTGTAGGGCATATGTGTGTGCTCTGGTGTGACCTCTCTGTTGGATCTGTAATACCTTCCTCCAAGTCCTTACCACTTTAAAGTTCTTCAAAGAATTTGAACTAGTCATTTTCACTGATGTTAGAATTATCTGCTGACACTTCACCATTTTCCAAACAATTAAAAATGCCCCAGAACTACTTTTGTTTGCTTTTCTTGCAGGCATAAAGGAGCTTTCAACAAAATCCTGTCATTGTCATTTGCCTTCCTAAATGGTCTTTTGTTTACCACTGGCTTGGGACTTTAAGCTTTTCCAGCTGACCTTGGTTCAATGGACTACAAATGCTGAGTCTTAATCCTTGATTTAGTTCTTTTTCCGCAGATCTCAAAGATGTTGAGTACTACCCTTTGTGTCCTGCCCGAGGTATAAATACATTTGCGTTACACTTTTTATTAGAATGCTGTGTCAGAAGATTGGAGGTAACATTTCCCACACTTGTACTGAATTGCTGTAAACTTTTTCCAGTTGGTAATGCTTGGGGTCACAATAGGTCCCAACACCAACCCTGAGCCCTGGATCCGCAATTGTGCTTACTTTTTACTCTTGAGCTTGTTATTTTAATGCAGTCATTCATTGGGATTGCGGTCAGACTGATTATTACGTTGTGTTTTTTTGTGCATAAAGAAATTACTTCTGGATCACTCTTTTTTACAGATGACCCCCTTCATTCCACAAACATATTTGTAGTTTGCTTGCTTAGATGGAGCAGGGGAACTATTTATAGGTTATATTCACTTTTCTATTGAAGGAAGTAATGCTGCTTGGAGCCAGCTTCAATCTCCCATGGGGTTATTTGCATCAGATGAAGCTGCAACCAGGCAATTAGACCCTTTATCCTCGTCATTTAAATGACTCCTATAATGAACGATAACAACCCTCAATGGATTCATAGTTATATGGGGAAAATTATTTTAAAATTGCTGAGAGGTTTTTTATAAGATCGATTGTACAGCACCACTTCAAATGCTTTAGCTTTGTGTCAGTGCCTGTAATATATACAGCCAGTGCATTGAGGAGGTCCGCTTGTCTGACTGGTTTGAGTGATAGTTTAGTGCATAACCTGAAGCTTGGAGCGTTTATGTAAAGGGGTGGAATTGCTGGGATGTGCGCTGAGCAGCTCCAGTTCAGATAAATGTTGTGCTTAGTTTCTCAACAGCTTTTAAATGAACACATTCCACAAGTGTGGGACTTATGGTGCCTCGGGGGTTTGTAGCATCAATGAAAATGTGCTCTTTAGCACAATGTTGTTTTCGCTATTTGTTTTGCACCCTAGTGACTCGCTGGGCACTATGGCTTAGTCCATTTCATTTCCCAAATATCCCTCACATCTAGTGGGGTCCAGGAACAGGGTGTTTAATTGCACAAATCCTGAGTCATTTCAGTCTGTTAGTGAACATGTGGCTATTGTGGCCCTCATTCTGACCCTGGCGGTCGGTGATAAAGCGGCGGCCAAGCCGCCAACAGGCCGGCGGTCTAAAATATGCAATTCTGACCCTGGCGGGAACCGCCAACACAGCCCGCCAATTTAACACTCCGACCGCCACAGCGGTACAAACAAACAGCGCGGCGGTTCCCGCCAACAGCCCGGCGGCAGACAAAGTACCGCCCACCCTATTACGACCCACCAATCTGCCACCTTTTCCGGGGCGGGAGCACCGCCGATAAGAACACGGCGGAAACAGACTACGAACGGGAAAACGCTCACCTCTACGCACTCCACGCGAGATTCCGGCAGTATGGAGCCAGAGTTACAGGTCATCCCCGCACTCCTATTCCTCCTCATATACCAGGAGCACGCCCGGCGGCGCGGAAGACATCGGTGAGTACTGCACCTACGACACAGGGGAGGGAAAAGATTACCGGCACACACCCACCCACCCACACCCACTACAACACACACATCAATGCATTCCCACAGATCACTGTCACAACCCACAAACCACCCCCCTCCGAAATAATGCAAAGACCAAAAGAAGAGATCATAAACGGGCAGATATATTGAAATATGTACGCCATTAATCCCAAAAAATAAATAAACTATGTACAAAATATATACAGCTACTAAATGTAGTCCAACCACTGTCCGTGGATCACAGGGGTCCTGTGCAAAGGGGCAAGGCCCAGTCCCACGACAAGAACTCCACGGAGAGAACACTGCAGGGGCATCAGAAAGAAAATAGGACAGGCACCTCAGGGGGAAGGGAAGGGGGGGCACCTCAGCCACTTGAGTACACGACGCCAGATCCACGAGGGGACTCCATGACCACTGGGCCATCCTGGGGAGAGCAAAGCCACAGTCCATACAGTCCATACAGTGGGTGGCCTGCCCACTGGGCCATCCTGGGGAGAGCAAAGCCACAGTCCATACAGTCCATACAGTGGGTGGCCTGCCCACTGGGCCATCCTGGGGAGAGCAAAGCCACAGTCCATACAGTCCATACAGTGGGTGGCCTGCCCACTGGGCCATCCTGGGGAGAGCAAAGCCACAGTCCAAACAGTCCATACAGTGGGTGGCCTGCCCACTGGGCCATCCTGGGGAGAGCAAAGCCACAGTCCATACAGTCCATACAGTGGGTGGCCTGCCCACTGGGCCATCCTGGGGAGAGCAAAGCCACAGTCCAAACAGTCCATACAGTGGGTGGCCTGCCCACTGGGCCATCCTGGGGAGAGCAAAGCCACAGTCCATACAGTCCATACAGTGGGTGGCCTGCCCACTGGGCCATCCTGGGGAGAGCAAAGCCACAGTCCATACAGTCCATACAGTGGGTGGCCTGCCCACTGGGCCATCCTGGGGAGAGCAAAGCCACAGTCCAAACAGTCCATACAGTGGGTGGCCTGCCCACTGGGCCATCCTGGGGAGAGCAAAGCCACAGTCCATACAGTCCATAACAGACCCCACTGCCACTGGAGGAGGCAAGTTGGCCAGAGGACATCCTGCAGCCCTGCCCGAGATAGATCCTGCCCTGCCACGTCTGCCAAAGGGCCAGCGGTTCTTGCCCTGAAGGGCCCAGTTCAGCGGTTCTTGAGACGGCGGGGCCCAGTTCAGCAGTTCTTGAGACGGCGGGGCCCAGTTCAGCGGTTCTTGCCTTGAAGGGCCCAGTTCAGCGGTTCTTGCCTTGAAGGGCCCAGTTCAGCGGTTCTTGAGACGGCGGGGCCCAGTTCAGCGGTTCTTGAGACGGCGGGGCCCAGTTCAGCGGTTCTTGCCTTGAAGGGCCCAGTTCAGCGGTTCTTGCCTTGAAGGGCCCAGTTCAGCGGTTCTTGAGACGGCGGACGGTCTATGGCCAACTGCTAAATGCCTGGTGGTGCCCTCCTGGGCAGCGGGGATGGTGCTCCTTCACTGCCCACCTGGGCTGTGGGTGGTGGGGCCCTCCTGGCCAGCTGGGCTGGGTCCTCCCTGGGCAGCGGCTATGGGGCTGGTGGGCTCTCCCGGGGCAGCTGTACCGGTTCCTCCCGGGGCAGCGGCTATGGGGGTTGTGGGCTCCTCCTGGGCAGCAGGCCTGCTGCCTGACCTCTCCAACTTGCTGCCCTTGCCCTCCTTAGTCGTCGGCCTGTGGCCCTTTCCTCCCTTTGGAGCTGTGGCTGGTGACTGTCTCTGGGTGGTGTCCGGGGGGGATGTAGAAGGCGGGCTCCTGCGGCGCCCCTTCCGCCTTCTGCTCCTCTTCCCAGGGGGTGGGCTGGCTGTCCCCTTGCTGCTGGGCGAAGATCCAGACATGCGGGCTGGTGGGCTCCAATACCCCTGCACCCTTGTCAAGGGGGCTGCAGGGCTGGTGGTGGCTGAGGTGCTCTTCTTACCCCGACGAGAAGGAGGGGGGGGCTCAGGGTCAGGAAAGAAGTTAGTAGTGGCGAGGAAGAGCTTCTTGGGACAATGGAGAGTGGTAGGTACAGTGGGAATGGGAGTGGAGGGAGAGGATGTGGTTGTAGGTGAGTCACGTTTGCTGTCTTTGGGTGCAGGTGCAGGAGGGATAGGCTGTCGTGAGGTGGATGGCTGTTGGGTGGGTGGGTGGCTGCGTTTGTGTGGTGTGGAAGAGGGGGTGACAGACACAGTGGGAGAGGACACAGGGGACGTGTAAATGGCAGTGGGGGTGGTGACTGCACGTGTGCGGACTGGAGTGGAGGGTGTGCTGGTGATGGAAACACTGGCTGATGGTGAGGTGAATGGAGGTGTGAGTGTAGACGTCACAGGGAGGGAGGAGGGAGACGAGGAGGTGGGGGTCACAGAGGTGGCAGTGACTGTTGGCATGTCTGCATCGGAATGTTGCGTGTGTGAATGTCTGCGTGATCTGTGGTGCTTATGTTTGGATGAGCTTCTCTTGGGTGTTGAGGTGTGTGCAGGCTGGTCTGATGGTGTGGGTGGGACAGGCAGAGGAACAGGAGACTGGGAGGAGGGAGTTAGTAGAGGCAGGCAGGAGACAGGGACAATGGCTGCCGTCAGTGCTGAGGCCAGAGCCTGGAACGATCGCTGATGGGCAGCCTGACCCGAATGAATGCCCTCCAGGTACGCATTGCTGCGATGAACCTCCCTCTCCACCCCCTGGATGGCATTCAAAAGTGTAGTCTGCCCAACAATGAGCGTTCGGAGGAGGTCAATGACCTCCTCACTGAGGGCAGCGGGGGTAACAGGGGCAGGGCCTGAGGTGCCTGGGGCGAAGGAGATGCCCGGCTTCCTGGCAGAGCGGGCACGGGGCGAACGCTGAGGGGCTGCTGGGAGGGCGGAGATGGTGCGCTGGGTGGCGGCTGTACCTGTAATGGGGGGGGGCACGGTTGGTGCCACCCCCGAAAGGGAGCCCCCTTCCGAGGACGTGTCCGTGTCGCTGCAGGGTCCAGTCGTCCCCGTCGTGGAGCTCCCCTCGCCCTCCGTCTCACTGGTCCAGTCTGACTCTGTGGCATGGCCCTCCTGGGCCATGTGAGATGCAGCTCCCTCCTGCCCCGATGCCACTTCTCCTCCGCCTGATGATGCTGATGCACACAAGCACAGAAAGACAAACAAAAAGGGGGGGGGAGAGAGAAATAAAGGGATATTGATTACATGGATCTCCGGTACAGTTAGCGGACATGACAGACACAGATGCCCCCTGCACTAAGTTGCGCACTTGGGGTCCGCTACGCATTCCGTGGAACATGCCCTACACGCCTAGAGTTGACAACTGCACCCATGGATGACACGGCCCAGGGATGGCTGTACTGACAAACTACTGAGGGTGGTGGCTGGGGACACAGGGGCTTACGGGGGTGCCCAGCCTACAGATATCGCTCTGGCCTAGGGGGACCCCCAGCCCTCCTCCCCCACCCAGACACCTCCACTGCGCGACAACAGAGTAGATAATGCTTGGACTCACCCCCTTGTGTCTGCTGTGCTGCCCTCACGCGCCCATCCAAATCAGGGTAGGCCACCGCCAGGATCCGGAACATCAGGGGGCTCAGTTGACGGCAGGCACCCCGCCTACGTTGGGAGGCCATCCCCAGCAGAGACTCGGCGGTCTTCTTGGTCCCGCGGCGGATGTCCTCCCACCTCTTGCGGCAGTGGGTGCCCCGTCGATGGTGGACCCCCAGGGCCCGGACTTCCTTGGCGATGGCACGCCAAATCCCGATCTTCTCATGGGCGCGGACCTATGTGACACGTACAGGGAGGGAGAAATACCACGTTCAAGTTACTCAGCATTTTCCTTTCCAGTGGCCCAACGCCCCCCATCCCCGCCAGGCCCCCCGCCAGGCCCCCCGCCATGCCCAACATGCCCCCCATCCCCGCCAGGCCCCCCGCCATGCTCAACATGCCACCCATCCCCGCCAGGCCCCCCGCCAGGCCCCCCGCCATGCCCAACATGCCCCCCATCCCCGTCTTGCCCCCCGCCAGGCCCAACATGCCCCCCATCCCCGCCAGGCCCCCCGCCAGGCCCCCCGCCATGCCCAACATGCCCCCCATCCCCGCCAGGCCCCCCGCCAGGCCCAACATGCCCCCCATCCCCGCCAGGCCCCCCGCCATGCCCAACATGCCCCCCATCCCCGCCAGGCCCCCCGCCAGGCCCCCCGCCATGCCCAACATGCCCCCCATCCCCGCCAGGCCCCCCGCCAGGCCCCCGCCATGCCCAACATGCCCCCCATCCCCGCCAGGCCCCCCGCCAGGCCCAACATGCCCCCCATCCCCGCCAGGCCCCCCGCCAGGCCCCCCGCCATGCCCAACATGCCCCCCATCCCCGCCAGGCCCCCCGCCAGGCCCAACATGCCCCCCATCCCCGCCAGGCCCCCCGCCAGCCCCAACATGCCCCCCATCCCCGCCAGGCCCCCAAGCCAGCCAGTGGCCCCAAATCCAGATTGAATTAAACTCACTTGTTGGTCTGGAGGACCGTAGAGTAGCGCATACTGGGGGAGGACCCCATCCACAAGTTTCTCCAACTCCTCTCCAGTGAAGGCAGGGGCCCTTTCCCCAGTCGCAGCAGCCATTGTCCCTTCCAGACCGAGGTCACAGCAACACTTGCAGTATAGGTCCTCTCCTGTGAAAGTTCAAGTCGCAAGTGGATAAGTAGATAGAAAATGGCGGTCACGTCCGCGGCGGTGCGTACCGCGGCGGTGCGTCCCGCCACCGCCGGCGCCCTTCGCCATTGGCTCCTGAAACCCATAGGCTTCAATGTTAACCAATGCGGCTTCGCGCCGCGGTCTTCGCCCGCCGCCCGCCGCGGTGTGCCACGCCAGCGCATTGACCTCACATCCCATTGTCACACTTCACAGGTCAGGCAGCCGCCATTTCCAGGGCCCACATGGCTCAATTTCAACTGCGTCACACAGGCCTAGGCCTTGCATAGCCACTCAGACACGCCATTCACTGCATAGAGATTCGTATACTGTGCTAGCTGTGAGTACGTACCTGTGGGTTGCCTGACTGTGTGCTCCATGTTGTCCTTCCTAGGCACCGTCCGCTGGGTTGGGCGAGGAGACGGATGAATCCTCCCGTGTACCGACCGCTGGTGGACCTGTCGACAATGGAAGAACGCCACATTATCCTGACCTACCGTCTTAACCGTGCCACTATCCATGAACTGTGTGCCCAGCTGGAGCCCGACCTGATGTCCCCCATCCGCCAACCCACAGGGATTCCCCCTCTGGTGCAGGTCATGTCAGTACTACATTTCTTGGCAAGTGGGTCATTTCAGACAACCGTGGGAATTGCTTCCGGGATGTCTCAGCCCATGTTTTCAAAGGTGTTATCCAGAGTGTTGTCTGCCCTGATGAAATCCGTGAGGAACTACATCATTTTCCCTGAGGTGGGCGAATTGGCTACAGTGAAGGGTGATTTCTACGCCCTTGGACATATTCCCAACGTAATTGGTGCCATTGATGGGACCCATGTGGCTTTGGTTCCCCCAAGAGACAGGGAGCAGGTGTACAGGAACAGAAAAAGTTACCATTCAATGAACATCCAGGTGGTGTGTTTGGCTGACCAGTACATCTCGCATGTAAATGCCAAATTCCCAGGGTCAGTGCATGACGCCTACATCCTCAGGAATAGCAGCATCCCTTACGTGATGGAACAGCTACAGAGACACCGTGTATGGCTAGTGGGGGACTCTGGGTACCCCAACCTGTCGTGGCTACTGACCCCAGTAAGGAATCCCCGGACCAGGGCAGAGGAACGGTACAATGAGGCCCATGGGCGTACTAGGAGGGTGATCGAACGCACCTTTGGCCTCCTAAAGGCCAGGTTTCGCTGCCTGCATATGACCGGTGGATCCCTAATGTACTCACCTAAGAAGGTGTGTCACATCATCGTGGCCTGCTGCATGCTTCACAACCTGGCTTTGCGCCGCCAGGTGCCTTTCCTGCAGGAGGATGGTCGAGACGGTGGTGTTGTGGCAGCGGTGGAACCTGAGGAGAGTGACGAGGAGGAAGACGACGGGGCTGAAACAGACAACAGGGACAGAATCATTGAACAGTACTTCCAATAGGACACAGGTAACATTTCAAAGATAATTTAGTAAATGTTAACTACTCTGCAGCATCTCTGCTGCCTGTCTATTTGCCCCAGTGTATGATGACTGAGTTTTGGCTTTTCCCTCCCTATTTCAGATCTGGGGTCCCCACTACGAGTCCTGTGCTTCGTTTCCCCATGGACTACAGCTTTGTGGCAGCTGTTTGTTGACTTCACCATGTACAAGGACATATTTGCACTGTCATGTCAATTACAATCTATTGAAATCACAGCCAGACTCCTGATATTTTGGTGCAAAATAGGTGTTTATTGAAGTGCTCAAAATGGGATGGGTGGTTTCAAGTGGGTGGGGGCTATGGTGAAGGAATGTCCATGGCAGAGTCCAGAGTAACAGTCACACAGGTGCATTGTCCAGAGGCCTGTGGAGAGATGGAGCATGGGCAGTTCGAGGATGGACAGGGTGACAATGTGGGACAGTGGGATGACATCAGGTGGTATCCATTGCTGGCGGGGGTCTTGACATCCTACTCTGTCTTGCGAGATCTCAGGGCCCTCTTGCGGGGTGGTTCTTCTCCTGCAGGAGGTGGGGGTCTGGTGGGCTGCTGCTGTGCGGGGGCCTCCTGTCCACTAGCGCCGGCGGAGGTGGATGGCTGTTCTTGGTCCAGGCTAGTGGCAGGGGCCCTTGGGTGTTGTTCAGTGTCCGCCCTGCTGTTTACGAGGTCCTGCAGCAGCCCTACCATGGTAACCAGGGTGGTGTTGATGGCTCTGATGTCCTCCCTGTACCCCCGATAGTGTTCCTCCTGCAGCACCTGGATTTCCTGGAACCGGGCCAGTACCGTCGCCATCGTCTCCTGGGAGCGGTTGTATGCTCCCATGATGGTGGTGAGGACCTCGTGGAGAGTGGGTTCCCTGGGCCTCTCCTCCCCCCCCTGTCGCACAGCTGCCCGCCGAGTTGTCCTGTTTCCCTGGGCCTCTGCCCCCTGGCCGGTGTGCCCACTACCACTGCCCCCAGGTCCCTGTTGTTGTTGGGGTGGTGGGTTATCCTGGGTGCCCTGTAGTGGTAGACACACCGCAGATTGACGCGCCCTGGAGACAGAGGCATGGGCCCGCTGGGTGGGAGCTGTGCTGGTGTTCCCAGAGGGGTTAGGGTCTATAGTGGCCTGTGCCTGTGTGAGGGGAACCGACTGTCCAGAGGTCCCCGATGGTCCGGGCTGGTCATCGGTGTACAGATCGACAGAGCTGCTGTCATCGCTGACGGCCTCTTGGGTGGGGGTGTGGATAATTCTGGCCCCTCCGCCGCGGTGTGTTGACGGTCGGGTCCTGCAGGGGTATAGAGGTATGGTTATAGTTTCAATGTGTGGCATATGGGTGTATCTGTGGGTTCCCGTGTCCCCAAGTGCTGGCATTCGTGTGTGGGGGCTTTGGTGAGGGTGGCTTGTGGGGGGGATGTGTATATGCATTGGGCATGCTTTGGTGATGGGTGTCCATGCTTAGTGGACGCATGCAGGCCTAGGTTTTGGGATGTGTGGGTTGTGATGGTGAGACATTGGCGGGGAATAGGTGTGCTGGGGGTGGGGGTGAGGATGGTGGTGGGGGTGAGGATGGTGGTGGGGGTGAGGGTGGGGGTGAGGATGGGGGTGGGGGTGAGGGTGGGGTTCGAGGATGGGGGTGAGGGTTGGGGTCTGATTTGGCATGCAGGTGGGGGGGAAGCAGTATTGAAGCTTCAACTTACCAGTATCCATTCCTCCGCCGACTCCTGCGAGGCCGTCAGGATGCAGGATGTTCAAGACTTCCTCCTCCCATGATGTGAATTGTGGGGGTTGAGGTGGGGGTCCTCCGCCAGTCTTCTGCACGGCGATGTTGTGCCTGGATACCATGGAACGCACCTTCCCCCGTAGGTCGTTCCATCGCTTCCTGATGTCTTCCCGATTTCTGGGGTGCTGTCCCACTGCGTTCACCCTGTCGACAATCCTCTGCCATAGCTCCGTCCTCCGGGCAATGCTGGTGTATTGTATCTGTGTGCCGAACAGCTGGGGCTCTACACGAACGATTTCCTCCACCATAACCCTGAGTTCTTCGTCTGTGAAGCGGGGTTGTCTTTGGGGTGCCATGGGGTGGTGTGTATGATGTGTGGGGTGGAGTATGTGTATTTAAGTGAGTTGAGTGTGGTGGTGTGTGTTGTTTTGTGTGTGGATAGTGTGTGGGTGATGGTGTTGAGTGGCTGTGGCTGTTATGTTTTGGATGCTGGTGTCTCGCTCTTGTCTTCTTTACGAATTTTTAAGCGTAGGGGTTTGTGGGTGATGTGGGTGGGTGTTTTATATTGTATTGTGTGTGTGGGAGTGGTGTGTGTATGTGTATCAGGTGTGTGGGATTCAAATCGTCCAATGTGGGTGAGTTTTGTTCGTTTGTGTGTATTCTGACCGCGCCGGTGTGTCCCGCCAATGGAATACCGCGTTTGAATGACCGCCGCGTGGATTCGTGGGTCGTAATGGCATGGGCGTATTTCTGTTGGCGTGGCGGTGGAGGTTTGGTCACCTCCACCTTTCCGCCGACCGCTGGTCTGGCGGTCTGTTGTGGCGGTCGGATTTTCGGAGGTTTGCCTTCTGCGGGTCAGTATGACCGTGGCGGGTTTCCGCGACCGCGGCGGGATTATGGAGGATTTCTGACCGGCGGTAGGCGCCTTTTACCGCCGAGGTCAGAATGACCACCTGTGTCTTTTATGTTGACAGTCTCCATTTTGCCATATTTTGGCCTAGGGCACACGTTTGCAAGTTTAGGTTTTGATTGTAGCCTTGTCAAGTTGTACCCGGACAATGAGACAATAGGATTCTCAAACATCGAGTTTGTTTGAAGAAATTTAAGAGTGTTCGTTGTGAGTTTTCCCCGAATTGGCTGATTTTAACAAAGACTGTGATTTCAACAGAGAATTGTTATCAACTTTGGCCACATCCTATGATGTTCACTTTCTTGTCGCTAGGACGCCAGCTGTGTTTCTTTGTTTTCCATATTTCATCTTTTTTTTAATAATAGAACACCAGTGACGCGTATCTATTTGAATTGGAGTACATTCACATTGCTAAGCATAAGTTCCACAAAGCTTCAGGGGAAATTCTCCTTGCCATTCTAGTGTTGCGTTGTACAAACTCATCTTCCACCCCAAACGGAGGGTTAAAAAACCACTCCTTGCTTCCTTTACGACCGCACCTAGGTATTGTGAGTACCTCTTGATCACCTCTTATTTGCTTCCTGCTTTCTCTTTTCAATCTCCTCTCAGGCAGCCTCCAAGACTGAGAAAGTTAGTTAAAATGCAATAATATGCATCAAACCATGCCAGGTGGACTGCTATAGACCAGGGTTGGTGAATTCAGTAACCTGGCCTCCCTCTTCGAAGTACAGGAGGATGTAGAGGAGGGCAGCAAGAGATGTGAGCTAAGAGCACAGTAGCTCAAACCACTGCACTGCACTGCATTGCATGCCGACTTATAGCCAGCCCTGCTCACTCCTGTCAGTTGCACCCTCAGTCCCTACCACCAGTAGTCAGCAGCTCCAAGCATGTGGCCCTGTGAGACGAGAGCCTAAAGCTCCCACAGGGCAGATGGCTTAGAGAAAGGGGAGTGGCTAGGGAGATTATGTGGTTCAAGCCCAACTGGTGTCTATATAGGCCCCTTCTGCACTGCCTGGGACTCACCCCAACTCTGCGGTGTGTAGCACACAGCAGCTCGCTTCTCCCATACTCTCAACCTTAATGCCACTTGCACAGGATGGCCAATAGTAGGTCTCCGGTGAGGTGGCTTTTACCCTAATCATCTCAATGTGGTCTCCATAGGTAGAGAAGGACAAACACCACCTCCTCCTTGCAGTCACGTGGTACACTTGCTTGATTACTCAGGTGAGGATATTTGAGCATATTACATTTGAGCTTTCCATCGAGCAATAGAATCTGTGGCTGAATCTGATGCTGCTATCACTAATACTGTATTGCAAATGTTCCAAGCAACACCATGGTTTATTATGAACCACCACAGGTGTCAACATCAATCAAGATGACGCCTTTCTGAAAAACAACAATATATGCGGATGAATCTGCATCTGAATCCTAAAGAGAGGGCTTTTTATTACGCTCCACGGTGACTTTACACCATTGATTTCTTCTTGCTTATCATTGGTTTTGTGATAGGTATTTCATAGCATGTGGTCCTATGTATGGATCACTTCAGGAATGTTTCTCTTCATCATGTTGCAGACAGTGTTGATCATCGTTCTACTGCCACTGAATGGACATTATGGTAGTCATTATGACAATGGCGGTGACTATTAAAGTGGCGGTAACACCGCCAACAGGCTGGCAGTAATTACCGTCAATTATGACCATGGCGGTGATAACTCCCACAGACAGCCAATGTATCATACCAACCCCCAGGGTGTAAACACCACTGACCAAGGCGGTAGCCATCAACAGCCAGGTGGAAGAAAAGGTACCGCCCACCATATTATGACATAGCAAACCGCCAGGATTTCTGGGGCAGTACCAACGCCATCATTAGCCTGGAAGAAACAGAACATAGAAGGTGAAGACTCACCATCAGAGATACAGAGAAGATCCACGCCGCCATGGAACCGGAACTTCAAGTCTTCCCGCTGCTCATCTGCGCCATGCTTCACCTGGAACACCAAAGCTGAAGAAGACAACGACTGTGAGTAAGCCACCTAGCACACAAGGGAGGGAGGGAGGAAAAGGAGAGTGACACACACACACACAACACACACCATACACACACACACCATGCACACAACCAGTCTCACAGGACACACGTCAAAATAATGCAAGGACAACATTTAGCCAGAACTGCAATATAATGCCAACAACCACCATATTGTCCATGTCACAAGGGATATTTGGGTCACTGTTCAGAAAGGGCCAATGGCCAGTCCAAATTACAAAAGGCCCACATGGGGACAGGGCACAGTCCAAACCCCAAATTGTTCCCTGACGAAATCCGCACTACACTGTGCAGGGACATCATGTTGGGAATGGCCAGGCACCTCAGGGGGAAGAAGGGTTGGGGGCACCTCAGCTGAAGTGGAGAACTTGCCCACTGGTTCTGGACGGGGCTCCATGCCCATTTCTTTTTGCTGGGGAGTGCAAGGTCATAGTCCCTGAGGTGGGGAACTTGCCCACTGGTTTTAGAGGGGGCTCCATGCCCATTTCTCTTTGCTGGGGAGTGCAAGGTCACAATCTCTGAGGTGGGGAACTTGCCCACTGGTTCTGGAGGGGACTTCTTGTACAACAGTCCCTACATGCCCTCTGCTGGAGATGAGGGCTGCTGTGTCCCAGCTGGAGGTGAAAGCTCCTTCCCCACTGCTGTTGGAGGGGAAACCCTGCCAGCCTCTGCGGAGGTGAGGGCTCCTTGCACCCTGCTGTTGGAGAGGAAACCCTGCCAGCCTCTGCTGGAGGTGAGGGCTCCGTGCCCACTGCTGTTGGAGGAGAAACCATGCCAGCCTCTGCTGGAGACGAGGAGCCCTTTCCACTGCTGTTGGAGGGGGCCTCTTGCCTCTATTAGTTGGTGGAATGGGAACCTTCGCTTTCTTGGGTGGTGGAGTGGGATTCTTCCCTCTCTTGGGTGGTGGAGTGGGATCCTTCCCTCTCTTTAGTGGTGGAGTGGGATCCTTCCCTTTCTTGCCTCCACGACTAGGAGGTGCCTCCACTGTCCCCGAGGACTGTGTGGCCGAGGTGCTGGGCTGGGTCGTTGTGAGCTTCTTAGGGACGGTGGGGTGGGATGAGGGATGGGAGTGGAGATTGAGGGAGTGCTTGTTGGAGGTGTATGTTTGCTGGACTTGGGTGCAGGTGCATGGATAGTGTGCTGATGTGAGGTGGATGGCTGTTGGGTGGCTGAGTTCGTGCGTTTGTGTCTCTTAGGAGGGAGGCAGACAGGGTGGGAGAGGACAAGGGGACGCGTGGATGGGTGTTGTGGAGGTGTCTGCAAGTGCGATGTGTGTGCTGCTTGGTGTGGTGATAGTGGTGGTGGCTGTTGATGCAGTGCATGGAGGTGTGTGTCCAGATGTGACAGTGAGGGAGGAGAAGGAGGAGGAGGGGAAGACAGTGGAGGCAGTGGATGTTGTTGTGTGCAACTGTCTGTTGTTTGTGTGAGTGCTTGTGCTTGTGTCCTGAAGTGTGCTGCCTGTGTTTGTCTGTGCCACTCTTGTGTGATGTGTTGTGTGCATGCTTTTCTGTATGTGTGCATGGGATGGGTTGGGGGTTGAGGAGATTGGGACTGGGAAGTGGTAGTTGGAGGGGGGACGGTAGGAACAGGGACAATGGCCCCCATCAGAGAGGAGGCCAGAGCCTGGAACAATCTCTGTTGGGCCACCAATCCACTGTGAATGCCCTCAAGAAATACAGTGCATTGCTGCATCTAGGATTCCAGCCCCTGGATGGGATTCACAATGGTTGACTTCCTTACAGAGATGGACTCAGGAGGTCAATAGCCTCCTCACTCAGGGCAGCAGACTGGGGCAAGGCTTGAGGTGCCTGGGGAGAAGGAGATGCTCACCATTCTGGCAACTAGGTGAGGGGCTACTGGGAGGGTGGTGCTGGTACAGGGGTGGTGGCTTTACCTGTAGCTGGGGTGGTAACAGAGGTGTCCGCCACTACTGGGAGCTTCCATCGTTGAAGGAATCAGAGTCAGTGTTGTCACCTCCTGTCCCTGCTATGGTGCTCCCCTCACCCTCCATCCCACTATCCATCACACTGGCATTCCATTGGCTAGGTACCACAGCAAGATGAGAGCCAACCCACGCCAATTACACCCTTCCTGGTAGTCACTAAGCCCTGTCTGACATTTAATGCAGCCATCACCCATGAGCTGTATCATGCTGCAATGTTTGACCTGGCATTAAGGGGCACCCACTAACTGACACCCACCACCAGGATCCATGCCACCTACCAATTATAGTTGTAATGCCCACTGTACTCACCCCCTTGTGGCTGCTGTGATGCCCTCAAGTGCCCATCTCGCTCTGGGTAGGCCACCGCCAGTATGCTGGACATCAGGGAGGTCAGGTTGAGATGGGCACCCCCCTACTTGTTGGGAGGCCATCCCCAGCTGGGCCTCCACAGTCTTCCAGGCCCAGCGTCTTAGGTCCTCCCACCTTTTCCTACAGTGGGTGCTCTGCCTGCTGTAGACTCCCAGGGTCCATACATCCTTGGCGATGGCACGCCACAATCCCTTATTCTGATGGGCACTGACCTGGAGAGGAAACACAGAGAGAAGGACACCATTACACATACAATCCAGCCTGTCACACATATGGCCCACAAATCCCATTTCCAGCTCTATTGGCACACACATAACACAGCGCCCACTATGTACACTACCACCAGACATACCACCTCCCCAACCGACACAATGCTTGCACATACTTCTCTATGCAACTTTGTAACATGCATTGTGCTCAAGGTGTACTCACCTGTTGGTCTGGAGGCCCATACAGCTGTCCATGCAGGGGTAGGACCCCATCCACCAAGCGCTCCAACTCCTCTGAAGTGAAGGCACGGGCCCTTTCCCCAGTCACACGGGCCATGCAGTGTAGGTGTTGTCCTGCGGAAAGTCAGGAATCAAGTGAGGATTTAGATAGAAAATGGTGGTCATGTTTGTGGCTGTGTACACCGTCACCGGCGCCGCTGCTCCCCATTTGCCACTGTACTTCATAGAGCCCCATATTAGCCAATGAGGGTTTGCATGGCAGTGCAAGACTGCCTTCCGCCATGACACCCAGTGTCGGCGGAGTTACCTCACTTCCACCTGTTCAGATAATCCATAACTCTGTCATAACTACAATTTACATATACATTTACATTCTCATTGTCCCATTATATAAATGTTCAATGTGCACTGAGGCGGTGACTCCATTGTTCAAATTGTGACACCCTACTCACTCTTTTGTCCCTTGGATACCTACCACTGCAGATGAATAGGAGGAGACAAAACCCTGTATGCAGACCCCGTGTGGACTTGGCTACACTGGAGGGAAGGCACATAATACTCACGTATAGACTGGACAGGGCCACAATCACAGAGCTGTGTGGTTATTGTTTCTCAAACAATAAAGTGTTAAGGAATTACCTTGTACCTACTGCTTCAATTTATAATCAAAGAGGTCCCTTGGCCTAATAATGCTAAGAATGACATGATGAACTTTTCAAATTGGTATTAGTGTTACTAAAAAAAGAAGTCCCTTTGACTTCTGTGGTAGAAGGATGTATCTTACAGACATCCACCTGCTTTGGAAATTCAGAGGTTGTTACAGATATAAAAACCAATCTCGTTATGTTTTAAAACGTATATATAAAAACTAGCATTCCACGCTTTTTTGAAAACATAGGGTCTGGTTTAATGATTGGAATTAAAACTGTGTTCAAACTGATGGTATAATTTTTCACTCATCATTCTCCAGCATTTTTCAAAGATTTCCTACTATCCTCTTACTGCTTGGCTGTAGTATTGTCATCTTCCTCCTGATTTGACAAGGAAATAACCAGCATGGAGTACACATTACTCATATCAAGCTTAACAAAAGTGTCAAGATCCCTTAGCATGCTATTCAGTAAATGCATGGGTTCCTGAACTCAGTGGAAATTGAATGTTATCTTTTCACACAATAGATGTTCTGCAAGTTAAATCTGTCGTTTGGTGCATACACTGTTCAGCTGAAATCAGTTTGGATCTACATCTGGTGCAGCCCTTGGTTGCTTTCTGTAATGTGAGAGAGCTCCTCCAACTGTTACTGTCACACAAGAGGGAATGCCAAGCAATGCATTTGTCAGTATTGGAAGATGCTCATTGTACTGGGTAAATATCACCAGTGTCACTCCTTGAAGACCTCTCAAGATCACTAAGGGGCATATTTAATGGAAGTGGTGAAGTGTAGCTGCTGCTCCAAAATTGGCAGTGCTGCACTGTATCACTTCTAAAATGCAGGAATGTGCTGTATTTAAAAGAAGACAGCACATCCCTGTATTTCTCCCTGTGCCGGTGCTAAATTAGCTGCAGAGCTCCAACCCAGGCACTTTTGCACCATGGTGCAAAGAAGGCTGTGTTGTGGGGCAGATTGTTTTAATGCAGGAAGGGACAACTTCCTGCACAAAACCAATCTTTATGGTGATTTGTTCCTTATATTCTGCAGCACACAATTAGAAAGAGCAAAAAACAAGAAGAAATTAAAGCATTTCTCCTTGTTGAGCCTTGGATTTTGGCGCTGCCTCAGCTTTACAAAACCTCATAAATCTGGGGCAGCATCAAAATGCAATGGGTGTTGCTCTGGAACGCTCAAAGTAACACCCATTGCAGGACACTTACACTCAAAGTGTTGCATGTTAAGGGGCTGCATTCACAAGGTGGCGTTAAGCCACAAAAAGTGGCTTAATAGCACCTTGTAAATACGGCGCAGTGTACAGCGCCACTGGATCGTCACAAGAAATTATGCTCCAGTGGCACTAGGGGCTTGTAAATTTTCCCCTAAGTGCTTTAGAGCTGCAACCATTTTCTAATTAATTCACCTCATAAGCCAACGATAACATGCACACTTTGAATGTCTTTGTCCATGACTACACATATGCTTCATGTGAACCTGAGGCTAACAAAATATCATCAAATGGGGACTAAGAGATACCCATGATTTGACAAAGAAGATGCACAGGATCTTGTATCTACTACAAAGGCTATGATGTGAAGGGGACAATTGTCAACAAACTTTTTTTTCTTAAGCTGCATTACTCTAAGGAATTTGGCATATTCATTACTGTGCCTGCCCTGTATAATTGCTAAAACACATCTCTTCTTGATAGACATGATATTTTTTTTTTATGATAATGTTTTTTTCTAACAGCTCTTATGTAATGTGAAACTTCAAATATCTCTTCTTATCAGTTGAAATATGCAAGGCTTAGAAAAAGTATTCATGGAAAGCTTGCTACCTTATTTTGTGTTATTTTATATCTTTTATGGTATTTTATATATATAAAGAAAAAAGAAGGGGGACCGGGAGATTACTTGGTCCAGTGTACATTCTCCCAACAATAGTACGAAAAACCAAAAGTACACTGTTCCATTAAGAGAAAAGAGAAGAAAACTAGGGAGACATGAATCATCAGGAGCGAGTGCCCTCAAGCATCACAATGGATGACTGGCATCATCATCGGGTAATGCTCCTCGCCAGGCCGGCAGTGCAACGCCTGAAGGGCTCCCCACATAGGGGGGGCACTAAGCCGTATTGTACCGATGGTAACTAAAGAGGTCGCACCATCTAAACGGACATGCCTGCACTCAAGCACCCGTATAAAAGGAGAGAACAAAGAAAATTAAGGATAAAATTGGTTAAACATCACTGCATATATCATCATTTTAATCAATAGTCAGGAATGAAACCAAGATTAAAAACACAGTAATAAAATGAGTGTCAATGCTCAATTACTTTCAAAGAGCAGTAAGATCGGAGGTCTGACTATTTACCAACCTTCCTCAGCCAGGGTCAACATGTTTCGCGTCGTGTGGTCCCTACGGATCCAATGACGCTTCATCAGGACCAGAATAATCAATATGTGAGCTCCTCTCCAAATAAACAACAGCGAATGATATGGAAATCAAGTCAATAATTAATATAGGCCGGTCACTTACATTGAAGTACACTAGGCTAGGTCACAGTCAGGTCGCCCTAGAAAACATAAAGTGAGAACAAACACCAAAATATACCCAACAAGTGGTCATTGGTGTAATGGTGCAAACATTGTGCAAATAGATCGCAAAAAAAGAAGGTAAGATGACAAAAAGTGGGCTTACCACCCCCAAGTCGGGAACAGGCTCCTTGGTAAGCACGTCCCAAGGACTCGGCTAACAGCTAAACAGGGTGAACATAAGTAGTCAATCAAAGTAGGTTAGAGTTTGTTTGTCATGAAACATATGAATATATAATATTTATATATATACACTTTTATGCTTATTCTGATTTTACAAATTCATTTTTAGTTATAGAAGTTTATATCTTATTTTCAAGAGCACTGATTGCCAATTATATAGGTCTATTTTTGATCCAAGTTTCTCATATTCAAAATTACATTCCAGGGATGTAGTAATGATCCTAACACCACATTCCATTCAGAGCAGACCAAGACTCTTCTTTCTTTTACATAGATGCTGGTTGTCTTTATATTTCAAAGAACGTGAGAAGGTGTCAAGTTGTCATGACAATGACAGTGATAAGACACCTAATATGACATCAGTATGGAACAAGTGCCTTGATATCTATGTTTCAAGGTCAGCTAATAACAAGAACATGAACAATGTAGTCTGAATTGATGTATTTCTGCCATATAGTTTGTACTAATGCATCTCAGACTAATGCATTGATGCACACAGGTTATGTCAAACAATCCTCGAAAATTCCCCATGTAAGATAAGATCAATAATAAGAACAGTAGAAAAGGCTCTTCAAGTGGCCATTGCTTAGAGAGGTCCTTCACCCAGGTCATCCCTCAAGACACTGCCAGAGTACTGACAGAGATGAACAGATTGTCGTACTGCTGCAGCATTCAGTCCAACGAGCTCAGCTGCTGCTTGGTTTCCTTTCAAGGAAACACTCTCTCCTGGCTACTGAAAACTACAGCTTCTTGCTGTAAACAGGTATGTAGTTCACTGAATCCTAAGAAATCCTAGACGCAAGTTAAGCTACTCCATGCTCTCATACTATAGAGCATATGAGTAATCTGGGGTTTTAGTTTGCTAAATGACATTTTGACTATACTAGAAATGTTTATATTATCCTTGTTGTTAACAACATGCATTAGTGCTGTTTGAAAAATATTCTGTATGTTTATTTTACATGTGCAAAGTAACAAGAGGAGACTGTTGAAATAAAACCCTTTTGAATGTAGAATGTGTTTCTCATAGTGCATTACTTGTGTGTGATAATATAAAGAATGAAATTGGGTTTGAAATTCCACTGTGTCCCTCACCCATTTCATAAGGGCTGTTAGTAACCCAGAAAACATGGGAACTACATCAACTATGTATTGAGCAAGGTTGTGGGGGACCACAACAGCCTTTATTTTCACATTCATGCATTGGTGCTCTAAACTAAGTGCAGGCATCCATGGGTAGGAAAGCAAAAATTTAATTTCAGATCTGTACTGATACTGACACTTATTTTTTACTGTTTCTGAATTTTGTTCTGATCCGTTGGGTTTAGTTGTGCTTGGTTGTGGGTGGTTAGCGTAGAGTTGTTAAATGTTCGTTTACTAACCATTGTAAAATATTGAAATAAAATTAGCTTTTATTTGGATCAGGACCTTCATAGAGGGTTATGTCTATGGATGGGTTTGCCAAAAGACTTTGCAATTTCTGTATGGGAAGTTTTCCATTGTCTGAAATCCAACCCCAGCTGAGATTTTGCATTGCTTTGTCAGCACTGTTGTGTAAGTGGTAAAATCAGCACCAGTGCAAGCCAGTTTAGCACCATGGACAGCCAGGAGAACTCTGCCTCTGGACCCCATGGACCAGGTAGAGGTGAACTAACTGCTGTTGCTTAGTCCCTGGACTCATGCAAACTTAATCCTGCAAGGGTTCCCCACAGCTTAACTTCCAAGTGGTCTTTTGTCACTAGTGGACCACTGCCACTGACTTCAGCGCGAGTCCTGTTCCGAAGCCACAGGGAGCCAGGACATCGCTACACCCGGAGACCGCAGACCAGGTAAAACTGCTCTGGCTGTTGTGATCTGGTGCTAGGGACCCTACAACCTTAACCCTGTAGGAGTTCCACTCAACTCACCTTTTAAGTACATTGTGGCAATGAGTGATATTTCCCCCATAGACTTCAATGCAACTTTTAAATGCCAGTTCTGCTGTGATTAACTATTGCTTCTGAAATCTATAACTTCAGTTATACTTATTCAATTCTGTTTGTTTTGGTGTCTCAATTAAGATAGAAATAAGCTCTATTTTTATAAATTAGTGTTGGAATTCTTTTAAGTTGTGTTAATTACGTATCATCTGTGTTTGTGCTGTAAAATGCTTAACACATGTTCCTCTAAGTAACTGCTGCCTGCCACACTACCAAGTCTCTGGGGTATTGTGAGAGAATTACATGATGAGGGCTATCCCCCACACCACATAATACTCCACTTTCCTACAGATGATATTTATAGTATAACAATAGCCAACCAGTTTCTAAATCTGGGCCATAGAGTATGCTTGCAAGGTGTTACATCCACTAAACCCCTTTGATCTTTGAGGTGTCCTTTGAAAGGGCCTCAATACATGGCAAATAAGGCAAAATGGAACATTTTTTAGAATCACCATCATCTAGCTCATAGTGCTGCAAAACAAACAATAGAAAGCTATACATGCTTTGGAAATAACAGCTCTTACCCCAGCCAGTTGGATATCAATTCATAGTTCAAAACAACGAGGAGTGTAACAGTAAGATAGTCATAGAGGGCATTGCAGGCATCCCCCGGCATGACAAAAAGAGGAATGTCAGCCTTATGTTGCAGCCATTTCAAGCCCGCAATTTGATTAACCAGTCATTCTAGGGATATATTATTTCTCACCTCTAAAACTTTGCTTCAAATTGCATCCAGCACAGTGAAATGTAATTCTTCATAAATCTGTTAGTGCCTTTAGGTAAACTATATGGGACTTCCTGCCGTCTCGACTGCAACTAAAGTCACTGTCACCAGCATTACCATTAAGCCTTTTGCTCACTTGGTTTGAAAACGCTTTTCAGCCTCAAGTTCCAGCATGCTGGTATGCCTACAAAGATATACTGCAAAAAGAGGACAGTATGCCATGACCTGTGTAAAGTGAGCATGCCAAAGCTTTGCTCTTATGTTTCAGAATCCAAAGCTCTATATTATATGGGTCAGTTGATTGATAGCTCAGAGCCTTTGTCACCCCCCTGCCCACATAATAGCCTTTCATAATTTTGGCAATTTCTGGCAGAATTTATAATACCGTTATCCCAAAACATGTTTTGACTTTGTTCTTTATATTAATAAACTGACTTTAATAGGAATATTGAAACAAAGTGACAAAGTACCGTTTGGAAAACTTTCGATACATGCATAAAGTTCAGTCCTGACTCCAGGTTAGTTTGGTCTTTCTTTTGAGATCTTTGTTTTATTTATTAATTGAGATGGTTTTATAATGTCATATTATGTTATGGTATGTTATGTTATGCACACTATGGCCTGAGAGAGTATCTTGGTGCTGCAGTGTTAAAGTGCTTACAAATTCTTGCATGTGGCCTCATAGCACTTAAGATGTGGGTACGCATAAAGCTACACAATGTATATGTTAGGGTAGGGCTCTACAGAATTTAGGGCCATATTTATCAACATTTGGGCAACACAACACAGCAAGACTTACTGCACCGTGCTGCATCAAATAGAAAGAGGAGAACTGCTCCATATTTGCAAAACATATGTTGCATTCCTACTCTCTCTCTGCCCTGGCACACTTGTGACTGAAACTGCCAATGCAGGCACACTTGCTCCATGTAGCAAGGGTGTCTGCATTACAACGAGGATTGCTTTTTTGCAGGAAGGGGCACCTGCCTGCACAAAAACAATTCCCATAGGCATTTTCCTCTTTCTAGGTGTGCTCCAGAATGGAGTACACGTAGAAAGTTGAAATATCAAGGAGAACTAACTATATTTCAACTCATTAGGTTTCATCTGGGAAAGTGTGTCATTTTGACACACTCCCAGGTTTACGAGTTTTAGTAAATCTAGGAATATTCCAACAACCATGGGTGGATGCATGGAAACACTCATGCTCCCGCCACAGAACGCCTTCCCTATGCAGAGTAATGTAAGGCCGCAACTTGCACTGCCTTGCTTTACTCCTGATTTACTATGCCACACAGAGCTGCGGAAGGTGACTATGTGGTATAGTAAATCCGACTTAAGGGCTTGTTTTGCATTGCATCCCCTTGCTGGATGCAAGGGCAATGTAAGCCCTTGATCAATCTGGACCCGTGTGATCAGGCATTAAGGAGACCTTCAGATAAGGATGGTTCATGTAAGGAAAACCTATCAATGAATATGTGCCTAAAGAAAAAAAAACTTAGAAAAACAGAATTCTGAAAGCCATTGGTGAAGAAGGCATGCCAGTGTACCTTGCTGTCCCATGGCTTACATATGTGCATCACATGGTTTAAAACCGAATTGTTTGTTATCAACTCTACAGCATGGTGTATTCTTAGTTGTACAGATGCGCAATGCACCCTCACTTAGGGGCAATCTGTCTACGAAATTGTGGTTCAGTGTTGGTAATATCATGAAGGTATTTCCTACATTTTTACATGTCACCAGACATTATGGGACTAATTACAAAACTTCTTCCAGTAGTGGCTCTAAATTACAGCTGGAAAAATGGACATCTACGTCAGAAATTCCATTGCATAATACACAAAATATGGATATATGTTTTTTGTGGGTTTGGGTGCAGATATTTTAAGAGATGTGAAGATGTGTCTATAGTTTTATTTGTCAACTTGATTAAGGCATTTGGATTTCCGATGGCAGTGTCAAAGGATGGAATGAACACCCGTATATAGAAGTGCTATTTGCATAGTGCAAACCTAGACGAAAAGCAGCGGGGAGGTAGAATGTCAGAGGCAAGTTGGTGCACTTTTCTAGTCATTGTGGGACTAATGCATAAAACATGGAATCACGACTGTGGTGGAAACCGCCAACATAGACAGCCACTTTAACACTCCGGGCCTGATTCAGACCTTGGCGGGCGGCCGAGGCCGCCCGCCAAGGTCCCGCCGACAAATGACCGCACCGCGGTCAAAAGACCGCGGTGGCCATTCATACATTTCCGCTGGGCCGGCGGGCGCTCTCCAAAAGAGTGCCCGCCGGCCCAGCGGAAATGCCCCTGCAATGAGGATGCCGGCTCCGAATGGAGCCGGCGGAGTTGCAGGGGTGCGACGGGTGCAGTGGCACCCGTCGCGTATTTCAGTGTCTGCATAGCAGACACTGAAATACTTTGTGGGGCCCTCTTACGGGGGCCCCTGCAGTGCCCATGCCATTGGCATGGGCACTGCAGGGGCCCCCAGGGGCCCGCAGCACCCCCTACCACCATCCTGTTCCTGGCGGCAGACCCGCCAGGAACAGGATGGCGGTAGGGGGTGTCAGAATCCCCATGGCGGCGGAGCGCGCTCCGCCGCCATGGAGGATTCTGCAGGGCAGCGGGAAACCGGCGGGAGACCGCCGGTTTCCCGCATCTGACCGCGGCCGAACCGCCGCGGTCAGAATGCCCTGCGGGGCACCGCCGGTCTGTCGGCGGTGCTCCCGCCGACCCTGGCCCCGGCGGTCACAGACAGGCGGAGGACAAGGTCCCGCCCACTGTATTACAACATGCCAATCCGCCACCTTTTCTGGGGCGGATTCACCGCAAACAAAAGCACAGCAGAAACAGGACTTGGAAGGGAAAACGCTCACCTCTACACACCACACGAGGAACCAGGACGCCATGGAACCCAAGCTCCAGATACTGTCAGCCTTTGTCTACCTGCTGCTCTACCAGGAACATCAAAGACGGCGGCGAAGAGCACGGTGAGTACTACACCTAGAACACAGGGGAGGGGGGAGGGAAAAAAAAGTGACACACACACGCAACACTCCCACCCCCACCCTCACCCACTACAACACACACACAAGTGCCCAAAATGCATGGGCGAGGCCCACACAAGACACTCGATCAAAACGGAGAGAACACTCTCAAATGGATAACAGTCTCCACTGGTTCTGGAGTGGGCTTTGTGCCCAGAATGCTTCATCCTGCCATGGTCAGAGGTAGTGGATGTATCTCTCCACTGGTTCTGGAGGGGGCTTTGTGCCCAGAGTGCTTCATCCTGCTCGTGGCGGCCTCAGTAGCGTCAGATCTTTTGGCGCTCATTGGCCTGCGGTGCTGGTGGCAGCGGTGTCCTGTTCAGCGGTGCTTGTGACGGCGGTGTCCTGTTCAGCAGTGCTGGTAGCAATCTTGTCCTTGGCAGCGATGCTGGGGGCGGCGGTGTCCTGTTCAGTGGTGTTTGTGGCAGCGGTGTCCTGTTGAGAGGTGCTGGTGGCGGTCTTGTCCTTGGCAGTGGTGCTGGTGGTGGTGGTGTCCTGTTCAGCAGTGCTTGTGGCGGCAGTGTCCTGTTCAGCGGTGCTGGTGGCGGTCTTGTCCTTGGCAGCGGTGCTTGTGGCAGCGGTGTCCTGTTCAGTGGTGCTAGTGGCGGTCTTGTCCTTGGCAGCGGTGCTTGTGGCGGCGGTGTCCTGTTCAGCGGTGCTGGTGGCGGCGGTGTCCTGTTCAGCGGTGCTGGTGGCGGTCTTGTCCTTGGCAGTGGTGCTTGTGGCGGCGGTGTCCTGTTCAGTGGTGCCGGTGGTGGTCTTGCCCGCCGTGCAGGTTTTCGGCGACTTGTCTGTTTTTCTGTGCCCCTTCCCCACCTTGGATGGTGACGCAGCTGTCTTCCCACTCCCAACTGTACTCTTGGGAGAGGCTTTGGTGGTAGATGTTTTGCCTCTCTCCTGCCGGGCAGTGGCCAACTTTTTGTGCTTCTGAGATGGAGGACTGTCCGTGGTCTGGCTCCTTGCCACTCTGGCTGCCCTGCTGCTTGGCGCACTCCAGAAGCTGGTTACTACTGGCACCACTGTTCCTGCAGATGTTGTGGCTGAGGTGCTGGGTTGGGACCTGGAAATGCGGGCCCTAGGGGACTGAAGGGGTGGGGGAGGTGAGGGGAAGAGGTCAAGGTTGGAAAGGAAAAGTTTTTTGGACACACTGGGACGGGTAGATGGAGGGGGTTTGGGAGTGGAGGAAGAGGTAGTGGTTGTAGGAGGTGTATGTTTGCTGACTTTGGGTGAAGGTGCATGGGCTGGAGGCTGTCGTGAGGTGGATGGCTGTTGGGTGGGTGTGTGGCTGTGTTTGTGTACCTCGGGAGGTGGGCTCACAGACACACTGGGAGAGGACACAGGGGATGTGTGAATGGTAGTGGGGGTGGTGAGTGCAAGTGAGCGGGGTGTAGTGGTGGGTGTGCTGGTGATGGAGGTAGTGCCTGAAGATGTAGTGCATGTGAGTGGAGACGAGACAGGGAGGGAGGAGGGAGATGAGGAGGAGAGGGACACAGTGGAGGCAGTGGATGTTGGTATGTCTGCATGGGTATGATGCTTGCGTGAGTGCCTGTGGGATGTGTGGTGTTTATGTTTGCCTTAGCTTCCCTTGTGTGTTGAGGTGTGTGCATGCTGGTCAGATGGTGTGCTTGGGATAGGCTGAGGTACAGGGATTTGGGTCTGGGTGGAGGAAGTTGGAGGGGGGAGGCTGGACACAGGGACAATGGCTGCCATCAGTGCTGAGGCCAGAGTATGAAAAGCTTGCTGTTGGGCTGCCTGACCAGAATGAATGCCCTCCAGGTATGCATTCGTCTGTTGCAACTGCCTCTCTACACACTGGATGGCATTCAAAATGGTAGACTGCCCAACAGTGAGGGACCTGAGGAGGTCAATGGCCTCCTCACTGAGGGCAGCAGGGCTGACTGGGGTGGAGGCTGAGGTGCCTGGGGCGAAGGAGATGCCCACCCTCCTGGGTGAGCGGGCACGGGACACACGCTGAGGGGCTGCTGGGAGGGCGATGCTGGTAGGGGGTGGTGGCGGCTGAAACTGTAGATGCGGTCAGCACAGAGGGGCCCGCCACCGCAAGGGAGCTCCCATCAGAGGAGGAGTCCGTTTCGCTGGTTTCAGCTCCTGTCCCCGCTGTGGAGCTCCCCTCGCCCTCCGTCCCACTGGTGGCTTCTGACTCTGTTGTGTCGCCCTCCAGGGCCATGTGGGATGCAGCTCCTTCCTGCTCCAGTGCCACTGCTCCTCCGCCTGATGATGCTAATGCACACAAGAACAGGGAGACCACAAAAAGGGGGGGGGAGACAGAAGAAAGACATGTTGAGTGCATACAATACCGCTACCGTTGGCGGACACTACAGACACAGAAGCCCCTTGCACTACGCCGTGCACTTGAAGTTCCCAAATTAATCACAGGGATATGGGGTACAAGGCCTATGCCCGATTGCTGCACACATGGAAGTCACAGGAGCCTGTCTAGGTTTAGTTGGCTCTGAACAAAGGTGGGGTGGGGTGCCACATCGCCTGCCTTAAGAAGGGACCTTGCCTACTAAACTCACCCTGGCCTAGGGGAACCCACAGCCCACCTCCCCCAAACAGACACCTCCAATGCGCGCTTAATCAACAGAATGAGAGTGTACCCAACCCTTTGTGGCTGCTGTGATGCCCTCAAGCGCCCATCCAACTCCGGGTCCACCACCGCCAGGATCCGGAACATCAGGGGGGTCATGGTGCGACGGGCACCCATCCCACGTTGGGAGGTCATCCCCAGCTGGGCCTCCGCCATCTTCTTGCTCCAGCGGCGAATGTCCTCCCATCTTTTCTGGCAGTGGGTGCTCCGTCTGTGGTGGACCCCCAGGGTCCGGACTTCCTTGGCGATGGCATGCCATATATCGTTCTTCTGGTGGGCGCTGACCTACAGGAATAGTACAGGGGAAAAGGAGAAGATAGAACCGTCCGCACTGTCACAGTCTTTGGCCCGTATCCCTACCCTTGCCATGACGCACATGCACTCACCGTCGTTTCATACACGCCTCATTCTCCCCCCCTATCTTTCATCCACACCACTCCACACAGGCATTGTCCATTCAGCATGCTCACAGTGTACTTACCTGTTTGTCTGGAGGACCGTAGAGTAGCGTGAACTGGGGGAGGACCCCATCCACTAGTTTCTCCAACTCCTCCGTGCTGAAGGCAGGGGCCCTTTCCCCAGACACATGAGCCATTGTCTCTTCCAGACTGAGATCACAGCAGCACTTGCAGTGTAGGTCCTCTCCTGTCGAAGATCAGGTATCAAGTGATTGAACAGACAGAAAATGGCGGTGACGTCCACGGCGGTGCGTACCGTCACCGCCGGCGTACATCGTCATTGGCTCCTGGGACCCATAGGGTCCAATGTTAACCAATGCAGGATTGCGCTGCGGTCTTCGACCCCCTACCACAACGGTGTACAACGCCAGCGCAGTTACCTCATATCCCCTTGTCCCACATTACAGGTCAGACAGCTGCCATTTCAGGGTGCCACATGGCATTAATAATAACTGCGGCACACATATCTGGCCTTGCCTAAACGCTAATACACACATATATCGATTTTCAAGACATATGGAATAAAGTTGTGTTTACGTTACTCAGTGTTGGTTGACTCTCTGCTCGCAGTTCTCCTCCATAGAGCACGTCCGCTGGGGCAGGTGAGGAGATGGTGGCATCCTCCGGTGTACAGACTGCTGGTGGACCTGTCGACAAAGGAGGAGCGACATGTAATTGTCACATATAGACTTAATGGTAACACAATCCTAGAACTGTGCGCAGTTGGAGCCAGACCTGATGTCAGCTATCCGCCATCCCACAGGAATTCCTCCATTAGTGCAGGTCCTGTCAGTACTCCATTTCCTGGCCAGTGGTCTTTTCAAACAACAGTGGCCATTGCATCAGGGATGTCCCAGCCTATGTTCTCCAACGTGTTGTCCAGAGTGTTGTCTGCCCTGCTGAAACACACGTGCAGCTACATCGTGTTCCCTCAGGTGGAGGATTTGCCTACAGTGAAAGGTGACTTGTATGCCCTCGGACATATCCCCAACATCATAGGTGCCATTGATGGTACACATGTGGCCTTGGTCCCCCCCGCAGGAGTGAACAGGTCTACAGAAACCAGAAGAGTTACCATTCAATGAATGGGCAGATGGTGTGTTTGGCTGACCAGTACATCTCCCATGTGAATGCCAAGTTCCCTGGCTCAGTGCATGACGCTTACATTTTGAGGAATAGCAGCATCCCTTATGTGATGGGGGAAGCTCCAGAGGCACCATGTGTGGCTATTAGGTGAGGACATGGACCCAATACAGTGTGACTAGGTGACTGGGTCTGGGTATGTCCCTAAGAGTTAGTGTATGTCTAACAGTTGTCCCTCGACATTTGCAGGTGACTCTGGTTACCCCAACCTGTCATGGCTACTGACCCCAGTGAGGAATCCCAGGACAAGAACAGAGGAATGCTACAATGAGGCACATGGGTGAACTAGGAGGATTATAGAGAGGACCATCGGCCTCCTGAAGGCCAGGTTCAGGTGCCTCCATATGACAGGTGGTTCCCTATTCTACTCACCAAAGAAGGTCTGCCAGATGATCGTGGCCTACTGTATGCTTCACAACTTGGCATTGCGACGACAGGTGCCTTTTCTGCAGGAGGATGGTCCAGATGGAGGTGTTGTGGAAGCTGTGGAGCCTGTGGACAGTGAAGACAAGGAAGCAGAAGAAGAGGACATGGACAGCAGGGACACGGTGATTACTCAATACTTCCAGTGAGACACAGGTAAGAAGACAACATTGCCTGCTACATCTGATATGATTCTTCTACCTCTCATCTGTCTGTCACTTTCACCCAGTGTATGGACCCTGATTTGTCTCTTTCCCATTCCATTTCATAGATGTGGGTCCCACTGTGTGACATCTGCTTTGTTTCCGCATGGACTAGAGCTGTGTGACATAGGTATGTTGATTTTTCAACAGTTATTGCAAAAACACATTTTCAAAAGCACAGACTGACTCCAGATAGTTTTGTGATTTAAGGGTGTTTATTTAAGTGCAAAATCGTGGAGGGGGTTGTAAATTTGTTCAGTGGTGATGGTTGAGGAATGTCCATGGCAGAGTCCAGTCTATTAGTCTCACAGGTGCATTGTCCAAAGGGGCATAGGAAGTGGAGCTAGGGCGGTTGAAGGATGGACAGGGTGTCAAAGTGGGACAAAAGGATGACAAACAGGGTGGTCTAATTTCTTGGTGGGGGTCTTGGCATTGTTCTCTGTCTTTGTCCTGGATCTCAGGGACCGTTTGAGGGGTGGTTCTCCATCTGCAGGGGGTGGGGTGCTGGTGTTGTGGTCCTGTGGCGGTGCCTCCTGTTCACTAGCGCTGGCAGAGGTGGTGGGCAGTTCATCGTCCAGTCTAGTGTCAGGGGCCCCTTGTTGTGCCACAGTGTCCCTCCTGGTGTTGACGAGTTCCTTCAGCACCCCTACAATGGTGCCCAGGGTGGTATTGATGGATTTGAGTTCCTCCCTGAACCCCAAATACTGTTCCTCCTGCAGCTGCTGGGTCACCTGAAACTTGGCCAGTACCGTTGCCATCGTCTCCTGGGAATGGTGGTAGGCTCCCACAATGTTGGAGAGGGCCTCGTGGAGAGTGGGTTCCCTGGGCCTGTCCTCCCCATGTCGCACAGAAGCCCTCACAGTTCCCATGCGTTCCAGGGCCTCTGTCCCCTGAACTGTGTGCCCACTACCACTGCCCCCAGGTCCCTGGTGTTGTTGGAGTGGGGGGTTTGCCTGGGTTCCCTGTAGTGGTGGACACACTGCTGCTTGACGTGTCCTGGGGACAGAGGTATGGGCCCGCTGGGTGGATGCTGTGCTGGTGTTTCCAGAGGGGGGAAGCTCTGTAGTGGCCTGTGCCAGTGTGAGGGGAACCAAGTTTCCCGAGGTCCCAGATGGGCCAGGCTGGTCATCTAGATCCAATTGGACAGAGCTGCTGTCATCACTGTGGGCCTCTTCTGTGGGTGGAGTGGCAATATCTGGACCCTCCTGTCCGGTAACGTTGGGTAGGGGTCCTGCAGGGGTGTAAAGGCATGATTATTGCATCTGAATGTGCCATTTTGTGCAATGGGTGGGTGACCCTGTACCCCAGTGCTTGCATTCTTGTGTGGGACCTTGTGTGATAATGGTTTAGGAGGGGTGGGTATGTGCAGTGGCCATGCATTGGTGATGGGTGTCCATGCTTCGTTGTTCCATGCAGGGCTTGGGTTTGGGATGTGTGGTTTGTGCTAGTGGGACATGTGTGAGGAGTTCGAGTGATGGGGGTGAGGGCGAGGGTGGGGGTATGTGATAGCATGCAGGTAGGGTGGGGGATGAAGTATTTAAGATTTGCCTTACCAGAGTCCATTCCTCCAGCTACTCCTGCGAGGCCCTCAGGATGCAGTATAGCCAAGACCTGCTCCTCCCATATTGTTAGTTCTGAGGACGAGAGGGGGGTCCGCCACCAGTCCACTGAACTGCAATCTGGTGTCTTGAGCCCACGGAACGCACCTTCCCCCGTAGGTCGTTCCACCTCTTCCTGATGTCATCCCTAGTTCTTGGGTGCTGTCCGACTGCGTTGACCCTGTCCATGATTCTGCGCCATAGATCCATCTTCCTAGCTATGGTGGTGTGCTGTACCTGTGATCCGAATAGTAGTGGCTCTACCCGGATGATTTCCTCCACCATGAGCTTGAGCTCCTCCTCAGGAAACCTAGGGTGTCTTTGTGCTGCCATGGGGTGGTGTGGGTGATGTGTGGGGTGGTGTGTGTTGTGATGTGTGAGGTGATATTTAGGGGGGTGTTGTGTGAGGTGCGAGGATGTTGTGTGAGTGATGGTGTTGAGTGCCAGTGGATGCTAGTGTTGTTTATGGTGGTGTCTCTCTCTGGCCTTCAGTCGCAATTGTGGTCGTAAGGGTTTGTGGGTGATGTGGGTGTGTGATTTATTTTGTATTGGGTGTGTGGGAGTGGTGTGCGTATGTGTATCAGGTGTGTGTATTTCGATTTGTCCAATGTGGATGTGTTTTGTATATGTGTGTGTATTTTGAGCGCTGCGGTGTGTACCACCAATGGAATACCGCGGTTGAAAGACCGCAGCGTGGATTTGTGGGTCGTGATAGTGTGGGCGTATTCCTGTTGGCGTGACAGTGGGGGTTTTGTTATCGCCAGTTTATCACTGACCTTTGGTGCCACACTTGGACTTGTGTGGGTGTCTAAATTTTGACGGATTCCGAGCTGTGGGTCATAATAGCTGTGGTGGAATTCCGCAGCCGCGGCGGTGTGTTGGCGGTCTTCTTCACGGCGGTAAGCGGCATTTGCCGCCAATGTTGTAATGCCCCCCATAGTGTGTTCCATAAAAATCTAGTTCCTAATATAATCTAGATACAAGAAAAAAAAGGTTCAGTAAGGTCCTTGTCTAGATGTAATCGAAAGTATATAATTTCTAGTCAAACATCTCTCTGAGAACTGCAGTAGAAGCTCTCAGTCATAAGCACAAGCAGGACAACGTAAGTCTCAGAATGTATCCAAGACATCGGCGAATGAATAGGATAAAATGTGTCAGGCTCAGAGGGCTCTCAGAGAATCTAAGGGTGCCTCACAAGTAAGCCTCGAAAGTGCCTGAAACAATGTGAAAGTCTCTGGAAAAGGTTCTCCACTCTATCTTAGTCTGGGAGCACCATTTATAACAGTTTAGACTGAAGCAAATTACAAAACATTGTGCAGATAAAATTCAGCTCCAGCCAATTGTTTTTTGAGTTCTTCATGTGAAAAGGACAGTTTCTGTTGATACAGCAAATTTTACCAAAGAACATTCAAATACACAATACATTTAACTATTTTGTAAACAGCAATGAAACACTCAAGTTTGTTCCCATGGGTAAGCGTCTATGGGAGAAAGAACAGTTATGTGAGCTCAATACAATTTTTATACAATCTCATTTCCATTCTCAAGCAATTTTCCAGCATAACCTTACTTATAAAGAATCATTTTTATGTTTGTTCTAACATTGCAGTAATTCTTTTCATAGGTTAAATTTTTATGAAACGAAGCTTGCAACTATAGGACTTCTGCGTCATGCAATGTTATACTTAAGGCCATCCCCTAGGTCAAAACTAACAAAGATAAGAAGCAAAAGGGAAATAAAAAGGAACTTGTCCTTGTTAGTGGCTCAGCCAAGTACATGTTGTTGTGCAAACTTCAAATGCAAAACCCACATTTAAAATGCAGTGTTTAGTTCTGGCATATACAATTCTACTGTGCTGGTTAGTAAAATAATGTGTTTATTCTTATAAAAAACTCTCTCTCAATTCCCCTATCTGATGGTTTGGAACCATCACAAAACCACATCCACAGATAGATTTAGAGTTCCTTCTTCTGCTGAATCTCTCCATTTTCTCTTTCTTTCAGTATGTCATACTCTTTGTTAATATGTTTACTCAGTTCTAAATATTTATTCATTCTCCCATTCATTGCTCTACTTTTCTTCTTTGTTAACAGCATCTTTAGTGTCTTGTAAATTGCTAGAGTAGATCGAAAACAGACAAATTATATAAGCACAGGAACATAAAATAGTTTTGTGCATTCCTAGTCCTGCTGCTTTTATTCATTTGCCTATTGAGGGAAGTCCCTTAATACTGCCTTTGTTCTATTCTAGCAGTTTCTAAAGGTTCTAAATCAAGCTTTAGGTCAAAAATATTCTGTGCATAATCTATAATCTTCTCACTCTTATCTGAAATATAGTACAACAATTTTCAATTTTCAGCATCTTAAAGACTCTGCCCTTTTCTGAAAATCATATTTCTAAAGTATATATCGGTTTTGAAGTACCATTGATCAAATCACTACAAATTCTTTGTTTTCAACAAATTAAGTTCCAGAAGTACTGGTGTTAAATTGTCTACTACTGATGAAAGCTTTCTAATCGTTTTATCATTTAATACTATTCCTAAAGTTGATATAATAGTTTCATATATGTTTCCCACTAGTTGTGTTCCTTCATTTACACTGTGTGAATACCGATGTTCAGAAGTCATTGTTGATGCATATAGAGTCTGGACATAACACATCTTTGGAAAAAGCAAACTTAAATAACAAATAAGCATTCTGTCTGAAATAAGTCTGAAATTAGCATTTTATCCACAAATTAAATATATTCCAGTTACAGTTGGATTGCCGTCCTGCAAAATTTGCCATCTTCCTCCTGCAATTACTATTGTCTTACTGGTGTCTTTTCAACTTGGATTCTTCTTTTAAACAGACATACATTTCTCTTGTGTTGGGCAAGTCCCGGGCTTTTTTTTTTTAAAGTGTGGGGGGGACCCCTCCTAATGCTCGAGGGACCGGCACCTCCCCATGGTTTATTTGTTTTGTAAGTAGGGGGCCGGTCACCTCCTCACGGGCTCCCTCCTGCTGCCCTGGGGACCACCACCTCCCCAGGGCATAGAGCTAACATTCTACAGGGGCCTGTGGCCCTCCTCTGTCCCAGGGATCACCATTACAGGGCAATACTGTACATGGGGCGGGGGTGCTGTCACCACCTTCTAGAGCAAATCTTCAAAAAAAGAAAAGGGGTCCCCATGTGACCCCTAAGCCCTGGGACCACCACCCCCAGGGCTACATATACATTGGAGGGGTGCCATACAGCCCCCCCTCAAGAAGCTTCTGATGGCCCTGGGGACTACCAACCCCCAGGGCTGGCTCCTGCTATATCCTGCATTGCCCAACCCCAGTACATAGCTGTTTGCTGTGGCTTGGATGCAGCCAAGCCACAGCAAACACTCTGCTGTTTGGCAGTGGGATCTTTAAAGCAGGCCCTTCTGTCAAACAGCAGAGCTTTTATCTCTGTCCACTGCACAGAGCTGCTATAGAAGCAGCTCTGTGCTTTCTGAAGCAATGGCACTGCAGGGTAGCTTTAATGCTTTGCCCGCAGTGCCAGGTCGCCTGTAAAGGGCATCTTATTTAAAAAAAAAATATATAATAATTAATTAAATATTATGCTGGGACTGCAGAGGAGCCCTTGAGGGCGCCCTCGCAAACCCAGAAAGCCCATAAAGGGCTTAAAAAATAATTTAAAAACCCCCCACAACTTCCTTAGCTCGACCTAGCTTTTGTTTTTGAGTCCAGCTGGACTTATTTCCCTTTCTTTTTAATAAAAAAATATTTTATTCAAAATAATATATATTTTTTATTTTACATTGCGCACAAAAATCTCCTTTTAAGTATGAGATATGAAAGTCTAAAAAAACTCTATCTGTTTCCCTCTAAATTTCTTTTTCTCTTTCTCTCTTTCAATCAATTTCCCCACACACAGACCTACTTAGACACTCAGGCACCGACTCACAGACCCACTGACACCCTCATGCACGCACTCACAGACCCGCACACACACTGACACACCCAGTAAAACACTGATGTACGCACTGTCACACCCAGACAGACAATCTCACAGCCACTCTCACCCCAAGATACACCCTCTGACACCTGTTCTCACAACCAGAGAAGTCATGTCCAACTCTCGCCGTGCACAGCTAAAGCAAGGTGCACATTGTGGTTTTGGGTGATTAGGGGGTGTTAGCCGCAGGGTCTTGCTGCAGACCAGGTCTTGCGGGCAATCTCCCCTGCACATGGGTGAAGGCTGTGCACGGTTGGGTGCTTATAAGGGACTGGCCTCAGGGCCTGGCCATAGGCCCGCCCCTTTGGCCAACTGTCGCTGCTCATGGCCAGAGGCCATGCACGCCAGTGGTTGGGTTAACATATAGTAATTAAAGTTACTATACATTGAAAACACATAGAAATTCACTGAAAAAAAGGCTACCGAGACATTATAGTTAAGAAATGGAATTTAAAAAACATACAATTTCACGTAAATAACGGAAGATTACAGGGATGTTATAGTTAGGCTCAGCTTTTAACTACACCAGACCATAGAAATTTACCAGTTTTAGTTAGAGTTACCTCAAGTAACTATAACTCGTGCCCTGAGGTAACTATAAATTGCACCCTCACCATGCACTGCCAGTTACCCCCACAAATTACATCAATCATGCCATCTTTCATAACTTTTTGATGAAAAAACTGTGGGCAGCAGGGGTTTGAGTTATAGCATAGTTCATGTAATGTATTCTCAAATTCCATCTAAATCTAAAGTCTTTGAATATGTGTCTCAATTATTTGTCGGCAAAAAGGTCTCAGGATGGTTCAGGTAGGTCGTTATTCCAGTCAAGCACATCTGAAATTGGGATGTTAAGCACTCGGCTTGCATAGTATGTCCATTAAGGTACTGTATATCTTTGACAAAGTACTCTAGCTCTTTTGGATCTTCTGAGTGTTTCTTGGTCTTTTTCTGTCACTTATCAATATTTGTTATCATCAATTGTTGATGTTATGGATCCAACTGACACACTTGCTCTTAACTTCTTCATTTGTAAGACTTTGTCCATTTAGCACTGTGGGTGTCTTTTGTTGTTCTTTACTCAGAACGTGCCCCTTCCCCTGGATCTTCTTGTGGTTCTTTGAGTATTTCAACTGTCACTTCAGCTTGAGTTTCTTTTCCTCCACTTTCTATTTCAAGGACTCCAGTGCTGCTCTCTGAGATATCTGACAATTGAATTTCTTCATGTGTTTGCAGATTTTCAGCCCTTTCTTCTAGTTGACTGTGATCACAAACTTTTCTTCTGTATTTGATTCTGTACAACTTGTGGTGGTACATTCACCAGTGTTCCTGGTTCTGGTTCATAAAACACTATGGGCCTGATTACAACTTTGGAGGAGGTGTTAATCCGTCCCAAAAGTGACGGTAAAGTGACGGATATACCACCAGCCGTATTACGAGTCCATTATATCCTATGGGACACGTAATACGGCTGGTGGTATATCCGTCACATTTGGGACAGATTAACACCTCCTCCAAAGTTGTAATCAGGCCCTATTTATTCTTAAGGATCTTTTGTTCTCTGGCTGTGAAAAGCATGTTCCCGGTTTGGTATTTCGGCACACTTGACAGCTATATTCATGATCAGAATTACCTGATAGAGACCTTTCCTCCTTGGCTCCAGAAAGGGCTTTCTCACAAGTTTCAAGACAAAGACCCAGTCACCTGGACTGAAGTCAGGAAAATGCACTTGATGTGGATTTACAGTGACAGCTTCAACCTGTTGAGAGACAGAACACACCACATCAGCTAGTCCGTTGCAATAATCATGTACCATGTCATCTGTTATGATCCCAAGTGCAATTGTGGGAACAGCAGGCAATCTCAATGCTCTACTCATAAGTATTTTGTAGGGTGATAAACCATTTTTCTATCTGATGTATTTCGCAGACTCATTAGCATCAAAGGTAAAGCATCAGGCCATTTCAATGAAATAGAAGCACAGACTATTGCCAATCAGGATTCAGTGATCCTGTTGATCTGCTCAGAGATTCCAGAAGCTTCAGTTAGATAACTACAATAGATGTTGATTCTTATTAACATGTAATGCTACACACCACATTTTAGTGATCTCTGTGTTGAAGTGAATTCCTCCATCTGACCCCAGAGAAACTGGCATGCCATACTTTGGGACTAGCTCCCTCAACAGTGATAGAGATCAAATTTTACTAATACATAGTGGCGAAGAAGTTAGCATATGGTGACTTACAGAGTTTAATTTGAAAGCCTAACAGAGAAATTAACATGAAACGTTAAATGTGCACGTTTGAAATATGGTGGACAATGTGACCTCCATTCATCTTTGACATTGCATTTTACCATGAAAGTTATTGTGCATTTCTATTTTAGTGAACTACTGACATGAATTCATATTAAAAGTAATATTCTTAGAATAATATTAGAAATGAAATATGTTATGATTATCAAACAAACCTGAATTATTCATACTTAGATTTGTTTGAATTAATCTACTAACGTGGGTTACAGTGTGCAGAGAAATAAATGCACGTTTGAATTGTTTCCTAATATGTCAGGAATAATGTTTGCAATTAAATAATTTGCTACCATATTTTATTACAAGTGTAAGGTACACAATAGGATTTGTATGTCTTTTTTTTTATTTTTTATTATTTTATTCATTTAAACACAAATGAAATAAACATACATTAATACAGCAGATCTCTCGACGAGAGGATAAGGATATATGAGAGCCATTACAAATCGTATAACTACAGTGGTATCCCAAATCGCAGGCGGGTCTCTGCCAGTATCTCTCTCTATACGCTGATATCAAGGGATCCATTCCAAAAAAGAGCTTCCACACCGGAGGAGCGAAAAAGTCCGCCGCCCCAGAGTAGGACAAGGACAGACACACCCAATGGTATTAATCTGACATCGTCGAGCAGGAAGAACTGCAAAGAATAACAGTTGCAATAACCTCTAAAAACAGGCAGGTGGAGCACACATTCACATCGTGCAGGAATGAAGCGCGCAAATGGGAGACATCAGTCACACAGCGTCCTCAGTTTGCGTCGCCAAATATTCATTTAGAGGGGCCCAGATATCTTTGGGGCGGGATCCCTCTGGCATAAGTTCCCAGAATATTAACAGCTGATCATGACAAAAAGCAGCATCTCGTAACCAATCAGACCTACGGGGGGCTCTCCCCCGGCCCCAGCACATCGCGACTCTACGCTTAGCCAGCAGCATGATAAGGCCCAACAAGCGTCTATGCGGGCCCTGAACCTCGTCCATATATCCCAACAGCGCTATCTTAGGGGAGAGGGGGACCTCCACCTCTATCATTTCAGCAATCGACCGTCTTATCTCCTCCCAAAACTTATACACTTCCGCGCACTCCCATGCCATGTGAAAGAAGCCCGCGTCCCGAGCCCCGCAACGAGCGCAGCATGTATCTGCTAGCAGCCCCATGGAATGTAGTTTCTTGGGCGTATAATATAGTCGGTGCAGAAACTTAAAATGCAGCAGACGCAGTCTATAATTCGGGGACAGTGTCCTCATATGAGCACAACAACTACGCCACATTGCCTCCGGGATAGGCTCCCCCACATCTCTCTCCCATGCAGTCCTAGAGGACACCACAAGGCCACTCCCCTGCTCCTGCGCAGCATTATACAGCTTAGTTATCAGCTTGGAGGGGGATCTCGCGCTACAAAGTGCCTCCAGAGCACGAAACTCCAAGGGAGCATCCGGCACTTCAAAAAATCGATCTTGCAGCAAAGCGCGGACCCGGATAGCACAAAAACGTTGCAACGGGGTGCCATCGCATTCCGAGAGTGCATCGGGAATATCCAACAGCCGACCGTCCACTACCCAGTCTCCCAGCACCGTCAAGCCAGCGTCTCGTAGAAACCCGCGCACCCCACCATCACAAAACATCTGGGCATCAGCCACTGCCATAACAGGCAGCGAAGGAGCAAAGGGTGCAGATATCCCGGTCGCTGCATTAACGCTCTCCATGCTCCCGCAGTGCAGGAGACTGTGTCAACTCCTCCAGAACGGGGGAACCCGACCGCCGAGCGCGCATACCAAGCCGTCAGGCCAGACAGAATCACTCTCCGTGCAAGGTGTGGCATATAACGGGTCAGATTCAACCAATAGTATGCAAAATGCGCCTGTGCACAGTGATAATATAACTCCAGGTCTGGGGCTGCCAATCCGCCCCACTCAAATGGCAGCGTCAGTTTCTCCCAAGCGATACGGGACTGTCGCCCCGCCCATGCCAGCCGAAGAAGCGCAGATCTCAGGTGCCGGAAATAGGCCTTAGTAAGTGGAAGGGGAAGATTCACGAATAAAGACAAAAATTTAGGGAGTACCACCATCTTGGCAATAGCAATGCGACCAGTCAGCGAAAGTGGCAAAGCTTTCCAGACCTCCACCTTTTCCTCTAGCCATGTCAGCGCTGTCCCATAATTAGCAAGCCGAAGCCATTCCGCGTCGCATCACAGGTGTATTCCTAGATAACGCACCGGTCCATCTGCCCAAACCAACGGGTATCGCGAGTCAAATCTCTCCACGCTAGGAGTTAGTGGCAGGATCATTGATTTCGACCAATTAATAGTGGCCCCAGAAAAATTCCAGAAGCGAACAATTTCATCTAATAAAATGTCTAATTTCTGCCCGGGGTTTCGCACGTATATCGCGATATCATCTGCATATAAAGATATCAAGACAGGGCGTTGCCGGAACTGTAAGCCGCTATTGCTATATTTCTGTCTCAGTCCCGCCGCCAGAGGCTCCATCGCAGCCGCGAAAAGAAGCGGAGACAGCGGGCAGCCCTGTCGTGTACCCCACGAGATCAGGAATGGGGCCGATACACCACCGTTAAGGCGCAACCTGGCAGTGGGAAGGGTATACAGCAACCTGATCCAGTTCACAAAACGCGCGCTGAGACCTACCCGGTTCAGAAGCGCAAACATATATTCCCAAGCCAGGGAATCAAAGGCCTTAGTTGCATCAAGAAACATTGCCGCTACATCATCGTCTGTCTCTAATGATCCCAGCACCGCAAAGAAAGTACGCAGATTATGGCTCGTGGATCTCCCAGGGATAAAGCCTGATTGATCCGGAAGCACCATTCTAGAGAGTAGTGGCTGTAGGCGAGTCGCTATCATTTTTGTGAGAATCTTGTTATCAATGTTTATCATGGAAAGTGGGCGATACGAATCGCATCGTGTCAGGTCCTTCCCAGGCTTCAAAACAGTTATTATTAAAGCCTCCCGGAGGGAGGTCGGGAGTGACCCAGTCGCCAGTGACTCCTCATACACCTCCAACAAATAGGGAGCAAGGATGTCCACATATTCTTTATAAAAAGCAGGGGTTAAACCATCAGTGCCCGGAGATTTATCTCCGGGTAGGCTTCGAATCGCCGCCGCCACTTCCTCTACTGTGAACGGCATATCCAGATACATCCTGTGTGCCTCCTCAAACCATACTAGCGCAATGTTCTCAAAATACTCCTTCATATCTGCCTCCCTAAGACCCACCGGTGGCGCGTATAGCTGCGAGAAGTATTCTGTAAATACCTGCATCACGCCTCCCGATCCGGTCACCCTGCCGCCCACAGAATCTATCGCCTCAGTAACGTAATTACTGGCCCAGGGGCCACGCAATAATCCAGCTAGTGTCCTCCCGGCTCTCTCACCCTCACCATACCTGCGAGCCTGTGCGTGTCTCCCAAGGAAACATACCTCTCTTAGAGAGGCCTCCTCATATAGGGACACCTCACGCCTGATTTCGGCAAGTACCTCGCTTGACCATGTCGCCTCTAAGCGCCGTTCCAGATCGCCAAGCCTCCTTTCGATATCAGCCATCTCCCGCCTTAAAGCTTTCACTATCCCATGCTGCTTTGCAAGACACCCCCTCGGATAACCACTTTAAATGCCTCCCATACAGTGCCGAGGGAGTCTACCGAACCTCGATTCTCCTAAAAAAATAACCGAACAGCCTCCCGTACTTCCTCTCGGAAGATGTCGTCCCGGAGAGCACCGCTGGGCAGCCGCCACATCACTATCGGTTGTAAGTCACTAGGTATCGCCAGGTCTAATAACACCGGTGAGTGGTCTGACAGCGTACGGGGAAGATGGTCTATTGCTCTAGTCCAAGCCTCCACATCTCTAGTGCCCAGCCATCGATCAATATGGGACCAACTGCTATGGAAGTAATTCAAGCAGGTGCCCTCGCGCACTCCTATATGTCTCTGCCTCCACAGATCCACCAGCGCACCGCTATCCATTACTGCTGTCAGAGATCTCGCTGAAGAAACGTGTTGCATCCTAGCCGCACTCTCTCGGTCCAGCCAAGCATCTAGGACTACATTAAAGTCACCGCCCCAGATCACAGCTCCCGCTCCCAGCGACTCCACTAGGCGCCATATCTCCAGGAAAAACTCCGGGTCATCTACATTCGGCCCGTACACAGCTACTAGCCGGCAAGCCCTGTCCAACAACACTCCACTCAGTATTACGTATCTGCCATTGGGGTCAGAAATAATTTTGCGCGTCCGCCACTGCAACCCCTTTCGGATAATGATTGCAACCCCACGAGCGTAGCTAGAGTATGTAGAATAGTGAGCCTCCCCGACCCAGCCAGCTTTCAGCCTGCCAACCGTCGATGCCATTAAATGCGTTTCTTGTATCATGCAGATGTCAATCACATGACGCTTAACATAAGCCATCACCAGCCGGGCCTTTCGGTTATCATTAAGTCCCCGCACATTCCACGTCAAGCATCTCACAGCAGAGGTAACATCATCCCCCATCCAGAACCTCAGTCATACAACACTGCGCATGAACACAGCTCTCCACCTGCCACGAACTTAACAAATAGGGAACCTGATACATTCCTCAATTAGCCCCATCCTCCCACCACCCACCCAGGCCCCCCAATCGGACCCTCGTAGAGACCCACCCAACCAACCCCAAAGCCCACACTGCAAACATAGAACAGGTAGCAACCAGACTCATCCGTGGGGGCAGAAGCCTGCCAATCGACTCTCCACCCAGGTGTTCAAGGGGAGAGGGGCCACAGGCCAATCGACAGCTACACATCAGGGGCCAGGTCGCGGGGCGGACCCACACACCCCCACAGCTTCAGGCGTAATGGTGTCTCGCACATGTCACTTAATCATTGTCACTGAGAGAGGCGTCCTCAGAACCCACTCCCCCCGCCCCCCCCGCCCCCAACTGCTTGGGTAATCGTCTAGCGAACTTAGTCGCCTGCTTTGGATCCGAGAAGTACAGCACTTTGCCTTCATGTCGCACCCTCAGTTTAGCTGGGTATAACAGGGCAAACCCAACTCCGGCCTGGCTGAGCAGGCGCTTTGTCGGTAGGAAAGCCCGCCTCTGGGCCTGTACACCTGGGGTATAATCGGGAAAAAAGTTAATTTCGGAGTTCTTATATACTAGAGGTCTTTTCTCCCTAGCTAACCGGAGCACAGTATCTCGGTCCCTATAGTTCAATAGTCGTGCAATAATCGGGCGTGGAGGAGTGCCAGGAGGGGGGCGAGGGCCCAAGGAGCGATGTGCCCTCTCAATCACCAACAGCCGAGAGAGCTCGCCAGCAAACAGCTCTTGTAACATAATCTTTGACAAAGTCCTCCATGCGGCCCATGTCGGTTGCCTCCGGCAGCCCCACGATACGGATGTTGTTGCGTCGGGACCGGGCCTCCAAGTCCTCATTTTTGTTTCGTATCACCTCCAGGAGACGCTCCATCTGCGCAATCTGTTCTCTATCACCACTGCGCGCATCCTCTACCTCAGATGTGCGAGTCTCCAGAGTCTCAAACCTGGCATCGTGGTCATCCACCCGGGCTCTGATGCGGTCAAGCCGCTCCGATACATGGTCCACCTTAGCGTCTATACCTGCCAAGCTGGTCTTAAGTTCCATGAACATGGATCTCACAGACATCTCTGGAGACTCCCCTTCGGCGTCTGCGTCTCCAGGCTGGGAGGCGGGAGGGGCACCGCGTTTTTCTCCTCCAGAGAAGGAGAGTTTAGCCTGTCGCTTATCTGCCTTGCCCATCTTGCAATACTTCACGGATAATAAAACAAGCGCCAGACCAAGTGGACCTAACCAAGACTGCGGGTCTCTGTCTCCGAAAATTCACCCGGCCGGCAACTTCGTTCTCTCACTAGGCCACCAGGCAGCCCTCAGGCGCACTTTACAGTCTCTCCGCCTCCCAGGTTAAATCCATTTCCAGTATAGGGGTTCCACAAACTCCATCAGCAGCAGGGAGTTCCACACATCACAGGAGGAAAGGGGGAGGGGGGCCAGCCGGGCACCAGATTCCAAAACCAGGATGTTTAAGCCCCACGGGCCAGGGGAGAACTCAGGAGCACGCTGCCGTACCAGCCAGGGCATCTGCCCCCAGCCTCGCTCCTCGCATCGCTCCTCACCTGGATTGGTGCTGCCAAGGCAGTGCAGGGCTCCCGATGCAGTCCGCAGGGCACCAGCAATGTTCGTATGGAGGCAACCGGGGGCCAAATCGGGGTCCCCCCAGGTCGTCTCTCCACCAGGGCCCCGAATTCAGGCCCTGGCCTCCTCCAGTCTCAGCACGCTCCGAGAGCACTTATTATCGACCGGGCCCAGCGCGCACCTGCCGGGGGCCCGGGAATCGGGGAGCTCGGAAGAACTCCCTAGTTGAGGGTCGGAAGAGGCCCAGGGGGCCGGCGTCCCCAGCCGCCGCGCACCCCAGCAGCAAACAGCGAAAGAAAGGGGGGGGGGTGCGGCCCGAAGCAGCCACCGATCAGGCTCCCTGGACTCCCCCACACCCCCGTCTCCTCTCCCCTCGGCCGGGAGCAGCCACAGCGTCTCTCCTCTCCGCATGTACTGCAGGAGTCAGTGCGCGCGGGAGACCGCCGGCGCCAGGCCCTTCAACACGGATCCAGCTCCTGGGCGCCCACAGCAGCCAAACCCGGCTCGCGTAGCATCGTTGGGGTCCCCAGGGGGGAGTCTCAGGGGTCCACTCCCTTCACCGCCGCCTGCAGGATAAGTTATATCGCATAAATTGCCCGGCCCCGGCAGAGCCTCACAGTGTGGCGGCCATCTTGCCCGGTGGTCAAGCCACGCCCCCCCAGGATTGTTATTAATGTGTATTTAGGCTTCCTTAGCTATACTAGACCTTAAGATTCATTTTTGCAGCATTAAAGGAAAATTACTGATTCCTTCAGTTTCCCTTTAACCTGCATTCATTTTTAGGTTGATGATCTGTTGGAAAATGTCTTATTGTATTAAAGAACTAGAACATGTTTCGATGTTAACAAATGTAGCAATATTTGTTCTAGCTGTCGAACAAGACAGGAAGCTTTGTTAAATTTGTATGAGAAATGTCAGAATCATTCTGTGAGCAGTGGGAAAGAATCGTAAAGTTGCAATCGACAAATAAGCATCCTATTTTGGCGTAGCTGTATGAATTCATCGAGATGACTATACATCTTCACTGGGAAAATCCGGAATAGTTTCAAACCTAATGGGTGCTTGAAATTCTTATCGGATATAGATCCTTGTGCGCAAAAGGAAGCCACCTGGAGGACCAATCAGAAACTCGTGGACATTTCTGGTTAGTGAGAGACTTTTGTAATTTTTAGTCAGTCGAGTAGAGTCGAATCTGTTTGATGGCCCTTGATGCAGTGCTGCTCTCTCTCTTCTCCTTAATCCCTATGATGCTTAGATGTCTTATGAATAATTAAAGTAATTCTTTCTAATTGTCTCGCTTGCTTATTCTGTTCAGTACTAATATGTCCAAATAAATTCTAAAGTGCTGACCTGCCCTATGTGCATCTTGTGTTCTCCACTATGTTGATTTTGCTGTCTACTGATGCTCCAAAACTGTGAATGCTCTGCCGGATGACAATTTCCTGTCTGCTGGCCCATGAGGACCGATATAATCTATACTGAGTTTTTTTTTGTTCCTTTTAAGCTTATATAATTACACCAGTGTATTTTCATAGTGAGTTACCCTAGTTCGATGATTTTTCCAAATTATTTCTGTCTTTTCTTTAGTTTTGCCCACATGTGGTAGTCTGTTCCCACACATTCAAGTCCAAATCCGAATTAGAGATAAGTATGGCCCAGCCCTGAAAACTAATTGTTACTGGCTGAATTGTGATGAATGATTTACTGATGTCACCATCATCTGCTTTGAAGTCTGATTTTAACATGCAGATTTTATTCTTCTTAATTTATGTCATTCTTATGGAGTGTTTAATAGTATTGAGGTTAGGTAGGCTTTCTCTCATTAGACATTTTGGTTAGTCTATAGTTTTCATGCATGTTTATAAATTAGTTTTGTGCACCATTTATGTTACATTAGCTTTGTGATTGTATTAAAGTTTTGAAACTTTATTCAGTTTTGAGTTTTGTTTTATGGTTAAATTGGTCATGGTGTTCACATTTGTTTCAGTTTCTTATGTTATTGAGCTGTGTTAAATGAATCCAATTACCACACTCCTAACTCAGTCCAAAGATCCAGTCAACTTCTAGTGTGGTGGGATAAGTCATGGTATTTCACCTGAGTGCTTGTTGTTTCTGAACTCAAGGTGTGAAGAAGATCTCAGGGGCGCTCCAGCAACAGCAACTAGGCTACAGTGAGAGTGTCATTCCTCATCATTGGGTAGGCTTCTACCCACCTAGAGAAAAGGCATGCTATATCCAGGACATATCTCAGTCCATTACAAAAAGGCATTTCAATTGGGGGTAGATTGGCCTAATACAAATAGGCTGATCTGTCCCCAAGGGGGGCATAAATGCCCTAAATACAATTTGCCCCCCAGGGGAGCGACCATTGCCTAAGTGATCGCTCGCCACACATAAAAACATAGAGTAAATAAAAAATAAAATATCCCTGGTGTCTAGGGGTTTCTGCCCCCCTGGGGGAAGATCGGCCTAATTATAAAAGTCCTACAAATATTTTGCTCCCCTTATTTGTAAGTATGAAAATTAAAGAATTCCCTGGTGTCTAGTGGGCATTTCTGCTGCCCGATCGCATCACGATCGGGCAGCAGAAATGCTTGCAAAGACATGAAAGGAAAGGAAAGCCTTTACTTTCATGCCTCTGCCTGCCCGCTGCTCCTGAGCGGAAGAGAAATGCTGGGCATTTCTCTTGCTCATCGCGCTGGAAGCATGCTTCCAGCGTGATGGGAGGTGATCTCTGAAGATGTCAGCACGCGTGCTGAGATCATCCGATGTCAAAGGGGAGGATCGGGCCGATTGGCGGTGGAAGGGGAAGCGATTCCCCTTCCATCCCCGACTGGGGTTGTGGGAGGGAGGCCCACGGGGGAGCGCTAGCACCCACTCCATGGGCTGGGTCCAGGACGAGGTGGTTACATCTGTGGCACCTGAGCGACACGCCACCGGATGTAACTACCTCATCCACAGCACCCGAGAGGTTAAAATCCTCCCACGTGTATGGTAATGTCATCAGCACGGACATGTTCTCTTTGGATTCATCTGTGAATATTCTATTAAATGTACAGGCCACAACTCAACAATATTCTGCTATTTCATCTGGGGTACATTATGCACTTAGCTAAGAAAGATATTATGATGGCTTATAAATGTCTCATTCATCCTAGAGATTTGGTAGGGGTTGCAATTGTGAACGTTCTAGTTCAACTTCACATTGCCAGAGCTTGGATTGACCCTAAACCACCTACTGTTCTAGAATAGTAGTCCAGGTTCAGCCAAGTACACAAACTAGAACTAGATATTCTTAAAACCAAAGGGGCTAACGACCACCAACGCTTTAAGAAGATTTGGGTCAGCTTCTTCACAGATGAGTAAGACTTCAATTTCCTTTTACTTTTCTGTTTCTACTTTGTTTTTTGTTTGAACTAATTAGGACATTAATCCACTATCTCATTTTTGCATGATTTTCAGTAATTGTGCCTAAATGTATCAAGACTGTTCTAATAAAGGAAACTATGTAACTCATTAAAAAATATTGTCGTTCCTGTGTGCTATCACTAAAATTTCAGTTGGAAGCGGTAAAGCTTCCAGCAATCGCCTCTCAGTCTTACCATTTCATATAGGTGAACCAGAAAATGTCATGAAACCTCTTTGCGACTATAATTGACCAAAGTAGTGACCAAACTAAAGTCATTATAAATATAGCAATTCTCATTTGGGTGGTGAAGCTGCAAGCTCTGGTAAGAGCAATCAATTCTGCAACTTGTGATGAGGAGCCTTGAAGCCATGAAACATACACAATTTCTTGCATTGTGCAGACAGTGTAAGCTGCTCTTAGGGAACCATCAGTTGTTCTTAAACATGAGCCATCTGCAAATACAGTATAATCAGGTCTAATCAAATGTTCATCTTTTATGTCGGGTCTTGGTTTGGAGCATAAATCGGTGACATCAAGACAGTCATGTTCAAACTTATCAGATACATCACTTTCAGGCCGAGGCGTGATTGTGCTAGGATTTTAAATCTGATAACCCTTCAAAAAAATGTTATCAATGGCAAGTATCTACTGCTCATACTTAGTCAATTGTGTATTTGTCATATGCTGTGTTTTTTTTCTGGTAAATAAAACCTCGACAGAACGAGGGACCATAACAGTTAAAACATGTCCCATCACTATGCTTTCACATCTCTCTTGAGACTAGCACTGACAGCAGTCACCACTTTAAGACAACCAGGCAATGCAGCAGCTACAGGATGAAGTGTGACTGAAAAGTAGGCCACTGGCCTTTTTTCACCACCATGCATCTGTGTAAGCACTTGTGCCTTTTTTCAACAGCCCTCTGCATGTTGCATACATGCCGACATTTTAAAGCATGCAGGTGGAACATTAAAAAAAAAAAATGCTGTTTTCCCCACTGACTTATATTGAAGCAGAGGCAATCTACCTTAATCGTGTGTATGGTGTCAAGCAATCAGCATATCATTTTTTGAATTTTAATAACATAGTGCAAACAAAAACATTGCTGTTACTCTGTTTTTGTTTGCACCATGTAAAACTGCCAAAAATAAAATGTCAAGGCTTTTTACATTCTCTAACTTCCTACTCCAAGAATTAGGAACAAAGTGTAAACCTTGGATGTCACAGTTATATCTTGGAGGAGGAGGTTGGGGGTGCGTGACAGGCATCAACATTTTATTTTTTGCAGTTTTACAAAAGTTTCTGCATGCAGGAATTGGGAGGTGGGAGACTAGCCTTGAAATATATAGTCTCACCGCCTGAATCGGTAGGTTTGGTATGGATGTTGTAATTTGTAGGTTCATGCTCATGAGGGGAAAAAACGAAACATCAAGTTTCAGAGTTCAATGTTCTGCAGGGTATAAATCCATAAATAGGTATAACCATAACAACTTTGGGCTGGTAGACCACTAACCCCATGGTGATCTGACAAAGCACAGCTTTTGTGCTAGGCGAGCTTTGGGATTCTAGGAATGTGCAACACAAATCATTATTTTTGTTTTTTTAAAATATTTTTATTGATTTTTTATTTAAAAAAATAATACAAATTGTTCAATTTGCAACCACAGGATAAACCAATACAATAACTAATATCTAGATCATTTAACAATCACACCCCCCCCCAATATGCACTTCATGGAACACTTCTAGTTTTACAGTATCATTCCTGGCTGCACCCTCCATGGGTTTATCCTTTATTGTTTATTTTATATAGGCATTCGCTCGTGACCAGTGTGGGCCTTGTTTTGCATGCATGAGTTCCCTGGCTGCCTGAGGAGGGCACCATCCGGATTAGTATATGCAAATAGCTACCCTGGTTTTCTGCTCCTCACGTGTCGCTGGGACTGTGGTGACGAAAATTTGATGGACAATTATTACTAGAGAGATGGGAGGAAATGATGTGTGTGCGTTATGATGCCTGGGTGCCCTATGAATTTTGTTTCCGTAATGGGGGATGCAGGGGAATTTATGTCGTGATTATCGCGATTATATGTGCCCCGATTCAAGGAGGCTTCTCATCGTTTTTGGCCTCCAATTTTGTTACCAAATCATCCCAAGTGGAGCATCCTGTGTGTTGTCGCCCTTCGCGCACCATTCTTTTTAGTACCTGGTATTCAGTGCGAGCCCAGCGTATTATTAGAGAGTACCAGGATTTCAGATCGGGAGCCTTAGGGGCTTTCCAATGCATTGCTATTAATCTTTTGTACATTAAAAAGGCCAAGTCTACAAATTTGTGCACGTGTCTTTGTTTTTTTGGTCTCTTCCTCAGTCCCAGCAGGCAGGACCCAGGGTCTGCTAACAGTGCAAGTCCCGTTAGCCCAGATACCTCCCCTACCACCTCCGCCCATGCCGTTTGTATATTAGGGCAATCCCATACCATGTGGTAGAAGGGTGCTGACGGTATTTTGCATCTGGGGCATGTTGGTGCTGAATTAGGGAACATGCGCTTTATTCTGGCTGGGGAAAGATATGTTTGATTTGTGTAATTGAATTGGGTATATCTAAATCTGGGATTCCTTGACACGCCTCTGATGTGAGACAAGGCCTTGGGCCAGTCTTCCAGTGAGATCGGGGTGGGGAGTACTGCATTCCATCTACTCCATGCTTTCCCTGCCTGTGCATCAGGAGTCTTGTTGAGGATTCTATATAGATTGGATATTATTTTTGTTTGATCACTGTGTTGTAGAAGCTGGTGGAGCACTGGGGAGGTCTCTGGTTCCGAAGTGCCTATTCCCCATATTTTTCTAATTTCATGACATACGGCATGATATGTCAGGAACTGACCCGAATTTATCTCTGTGAGGGCCTGGAGAGCCTAGAACGTCATTAATTTGCCGTCTTCAAAGCAATCCCCTACTGTCTGTATTCCTGCTTCATTCCACAGCTTTACAGCTTGCATTCCAGCTGCAGTCCCCGCCAATAGATAATTTAGCGGTATGTGTGGGGAGTAAGGAAGCTTATCCGCTCCTCTTTGCACATATTTAACCCAACACGCATGCGCAGCTGCAAGCAAAGGGTTAACCAGTACCGCTTTGGGGGGCTTTGACGTCAGCCAATTTAAAAGGGGGGTCACGTTCTGCCGAGGCTCTAGGCTCTGGGGTTCTGCTTGCTCTGGTCTGTGGATCCAATATTGGACCCACTGAAGTTGTGCGGCAGCATAGTACCTTTCAAAATTCGGAGTTTCCAGGCCACCGTTATCCAACGGGCATTGCAATGTGGATAGCGCCACTCGCGCTCTACCACCTCCCCAAATGAGCTGCAGTAATGCTGTGTTTAAATTGCCGAAGAAACTTTTGGGAATGGTTATCGGCAGGGCCGCAAAATAATATAGGAGCCTAGGTAGAATCAACATGTTAGCAATCGCCACCTTACCGGGTGGCGAGAGCGGAAGCTTGTTCCAAAATTGTAGGGAGCCTTTTATGGAAGTTAGCGCCTTCCCCAGGTTCCCATCTCTTAAGTCTTCTGTGGCATGATATATGTTTATCCCAAGATATTTAAATGTTGTCGGGCACCACCTTAGGTGCCCTACCTCTGGGGGGTCTTGGTTGTTGGGGGCCCTTTTTGCCAGGGGGAACACACAGGACTTCTCCCAATTTACCCCAAGGCCAGACAGGCCTCCAAATTCAGCCAATAAAGACTTCACAGGTGGGATAGCTGCACAACCGTTCCTGATATATATCAAAGCATCATCTGCATATAATGAAATCGTGTGATGTAACCCATTCCTAATAATTCTCCATTCGTGCTCCATGAGGCGTATTTTTGCCGCTAACGGTTCCATTGCTATGGCAAACAGTAGCGGGGATAAGGGACATCCCTGCCGTGTCCCCCTGGAAATCAGGAAACTATCAGAAATCACCCGGCCTGTCTTCACCCTCGCGCTTGGATTAGAATACAATGTCCGGACCCAACGAATGTAATTAGGGCCTATTCCCATACGGGCCATTGTAGCCATCAGGAAGTCCCATTCCAGCGTATCAAAGGCCTTTTCTATGTCTAGTGAGAGCACCATTTCCTCCTGTGCAATCTTGGGGGTGTCTCCTATTATACTCAGCAATCTGCGAATATTTAGGAAGGTGTTACGCTTTGGGATGAAGCCATTTTGATCTGCATGAATCAATAAGTGCATGAGGGGGGCTAATCTATTAGCCAATATTTTGCCTAATATTTTGCAGTCTGTATTTAACAGCGATAGTGGTCTATAAGATTTAACATCCGTGTGGTCTCGACCCTGTTTAGGGAGTACCACTATCATAGCTTCCCTTTGAGATATAGGTAAGCTTTCTTTAGTCCACGCCTCCTGGAACACTCCTAGCAGATGGGATTTTAGGCTGGGTAAATAGGCTTTATAATACTCCGAGGGGAGGCCGTCTGCGCCCGGCGCTTTGTTCCTGGGCAGCTGTGCAAGGGCTAGTTCTATTTCTTCGGTTGTTATGGGGGTTTCAATTCCATCTCTATCTGTTTGTGGTAGTTGGGGTAGGCAGGAGTCCGCCAGGAAAGCCTCAAGTTGTGTAGCTGTGCACGAGGTACGTTTAGTGTATAATTTTGAGTAGTAATTCCTAAATGTCTCGTTTATTTCTACTTGTGTAGTAGCCATCTCATGTGCGCCCACCTGGATGGCACCTATCGGAGCTTGCTGTCTATCCTCGCAGAGTAGCCACGCTAGCATTCTACTTGATCTGTCTCCTTCCGTTTGCAACCTGGTTAAGTAATAGTTGTAGTCGTGGCAGCGGAGCCTGCTATCTGCCTCAATATATTTTGAGCGCTTTTCTTTGAGGACAGTGCTAGTGATTTCCCCCCGTGCTACCGCTTTTTCCGCGATCCTTAGCTCCTTCTCTAGTTTGCTAATTTCCGCCTGTAAAGAGCGTCTTACTCCCCACGTAGTGGACATGCATACTCCGCGTGCCACTACTTTGTGAACATCCCATTCTATCGCCCGGGTTGTTGCAGACATAGCGTTTGTTTCCCAATATTGGCCTATAGATTTCCCCAATGTTGCGGCGAATGCTTGATCTTGTAGAGCCTCCGCCTGGAATCTCCAAGTGGGAATTGCCTGACGTGCCCTGCCCCAATTCAGTGTTACTCCCAGAGGCGCATGGTCCGAGACTGTCTTTGCCAAGTATTCAGATTCAGTGATCAGCACCCCTATTTCGCGGGTGCCCCATACTATGTCTATTCTAGTGTGGGTGTTATGTGGGACCGAGTAAAATGAATATTCTTTTTGCTCTGGATGGCCTAATCACTATATATCATATAGACCCACAACATTTGCCCATTCTTGCAGGGGACTTACGGGCTTCCTACTAGTTGGTGCGTTCGGTTGGGCACTGGTTCTGTCCAATGCTGCTGATGGGGTACTGTTAAAATCACCGCCCCAGATGGCTAGGGGCATGGGGTTGGACAGCAACGTTGGGGTGAGAGTGGTAAGAAAGCCCGAGATGCCACTGTTGGGGGCGTATACCCCGATCACAGCCATCTGTCTGCCGTCTAGTCTGCCCTCCACTACTACGTACCTCCCTCCCTGGTCTATCTTGTGTGCTGACATGAGGAATGGAACTCCCGCCGCTATCCAAATCAACACCCCTCTCGCAAAGGCCGAGTATGTTGTGCCTATCAACTGGCCTCCCCACTTCGTGCGCAGGTCGCGTATGTCCCCCTCTAGCATATGTGTCTCTTGCAGAATAGCAATATGCACTCCTAGTCTTTTAAGTCGAGCGTGCACTCTAGCCCGTTTGCTCAGCATCCCAAGGCCCCTGATGTTCCATGTTAATATAATATACTGGTTTTTCGTATTATTTCGGGAAGACATCATATGGGGTACTGGGGATATGTTGCTGTGTTGTGGATCTGGGCTTTAGTGTTGGCCCACCTGGTCTCTGCCTTTCTGTTGCTGATATTTAAATATAGCGGGTGCAGATCTATGTTTTGTGCGTTAAGTAATTCCGATTCTTGCATTTCTGCTGAACTGTTAGTCCCCACCCCCATAATTAAACCCCCTATACTACTTACAACTACAGTGAAACTACAAAACTTAAAAGTGTGTGAAATAACTCTTATCCGGTTGGATTTGCATAGTGGGATTCTCATATCGTACAGATGTGGCTCTTGTAAGGGGCTCACATCGTGCCGCAGACTTAGGGGGTCATTCTGACCCTGGCGGTCTTTGACCGCCAGGGCGGAGGACCGCGGGAGCACCGCCGACAGGCCGGCGGTGCTCCAATGGGGATTCCGACCGCGGCGGTAAAGCCGCGGTCGGACCGGCACCACTGGCGGGGTCCCGCCAGTGTACCGCGGCCCCATTGAATCCTCCGCGGCGGCGCAGCTTGCTGCACCGCCGCGGGGATTCCGACCCCCCCTACCGCCATCCAGATCCCGGCGGTCGGACCGCCGAGATCCGGATGGCGGTAGGGGGGGTCGCGGGGCCCCTGGGGGCCCCTGCAGTGCCCATGCCACTGGCATGGGCATTGCAGGGGCCCCCGTAAGAGGGCCCCTACATGTATTTCACTGTCTGCTGCGCAGACAGTGAAATACGCGACGGGTGCAACTGCACCCGTCGCACAGCTTCCACTCCGCCGGCTCGATTCCGAGCCGGCTTCATCGTGGAAGCCTCTTTCCCGCTGGGCTGGCTGGCGGTCTGAAGGCGACCGCCCGCCAGCCCAGCGGGAAAGTCAGAATTACCGCCGCGGTCTTTCGACCGCGGAACGGTAACCTGACGGCGGGACTTTGGCGGGCGGCCTCCGCCGCCCGCCAAGGTCAGAATGAGGGCCTTAGTCTGCCAATATCGTCAGGCGCCCCCCCTTGGCATAAATCCGTTCCCTCTGGCCCCGCCCATCCGCCATGTACCACCTACTTATGCCCCCAATCACTTAGCTTAGTGTTTATATCAAAGATGCATATTGTTGAAGGCACTTTATCCCCACGTCTCGGCAGTGTCGCAGAGTGTCTGTAGATTTTCAAGTTTCAAGCATCGTCCCTGGTAGTCTCTCTGGGCCTGAACGAATAGTTTACAGTTCGTCGGCAGTTCTTGGGGTGACCTTCGGCCCACCTAGTTCTCCTGTTACCGTGGATGCGGAGCTGGCTGTGTCTGAGTCCGATCCCTGCTCCTCAAGACCACTGGCAATTGTACTGCGGCTTTGCATGTGTAACGGCGTCTCTTTTAGCACTTTTGCTCTTTCCTCTGCTGCTTGCCAGACATTGGGCTGGCCTCTGGTGCGCCGTTTGGATCGCTTCCTTGAAGCAGGTTTTTGCCATTTCTCGTCCCCCTCTTCGTCCTCCCGGGGGTGTGCAAGGCCCTTGGCGTGGAGCCATGTCCAGGCATCCTCGGGGTTGGTGAATATATGGGTACGGTCCTCCATCACTACCCTTAGCTTGGCTGGGAAGAGCAGGGCATATTTTATGTTCTGTTCTGGTAAGCGTTGCATGATTTTAACAAAAGAATTGCGTTGGTTCTGCACCTCTTGCGTAAAGTCTGGGTAAGAGTTAATGTTTGAGTCTTCATACTTGAACGGGCCCTTATTGGGAAATTGTTGCAATATTGCGTCTCGGTCTCTATAGTTCGAGAACCTGGCAATCAATGGCCTGGGGGACTGGCCGGGGGCCGGAGGTCTGCCCGGGACTCTGTAAGCCCTTTCAACTGAGAGAAACTTGGATGGAGCCCCATTTAACACCTCCTTGATTAGCCACTGCTCTAGGGAAATTTCTGATTCTGGTTGACACATACTTTCCGGAAAGCCCAGGAATCTCACGTTATTTCGGCGCGCCCTACTCTCCATTTCCTCCGATCTTCTCCAGAGTATCTTCAGCTCCTCGTCCATGCGCTGAATCTGTTTTTGGTTCCCTTGCGCTATTGGAGTTAGATCAGCTATTTCAGCTTCCGTTGTTTTCACTTTTTCAGCTAGGCTTCGATGATCCACTCGTAAGAGATTCAAGTCTTGCGCGACTGCATCAATTCTGCCTTCCAAGGATGACTTAGTGTCCAGTATTGCCTGCAATACTTTCTCGAACTGAGCAGAATGCGCTAGAAGTGTGCTTTCCAGTGACTGTAGGGATGGGCCAGATTGTTGGTCGGTAGGCGTTATCGCTTGGGTAGTTCGATCTGGATTCTTGGTTGACTTGGCTCTGCCGGCCATTTTGGCTGTTCTGAGATTACCTCCCAATCTGCAGAGATTACGCACTTTTAATCTTCCTGATTCGTTGTTTTAAACTTTTACTGAGTTGCCTGGGCATGGAGCGCACATCCGGCGTTGAGGGCGTGAGATTAGGCAGCAAAGCAAAGGACATTTAGTCTTATTCTGACTTATTGTGGCCTGGATATTCAATGACAAATGCTGCAGTCATTAATGGATTCAATGTTCCAGCTATGAGTTCTTGTGGGGCTGTCCTCCGGGCCCACCGGAATATGCAGAGGGTGTAAACGCTGGGGGAGAACACTCGTTTCTTCTTGTGTGGCGGGAGGGCTTGGTGTCAGAGGCTCCCTCAGATAGAGGGGAGAAGTGCTGGACAGCCGGGAGAGGCGTCGACACGCAGGAGAAATCGCGGGTCAGGGCGATCGCAGGGCGCCGCAAATAAACTTTGTGCAGCTAAGGACAGTCGCGGCAGGGACCCATTGCAGGGGAGTCCAGGGCAGACCACACGCCCGCGGTCCAACCCAGCCGTCCACTCTGCATTGGTTGAGTAGTCCGAGCTCCCAGGAGCACGCGGTCCACATCCATCTTGCCTTTTTGCGTAAATGGGGAGGTGGGGTGGCGGGGGGGGTGCTTGTCGCTCCAAGGGTTTTTCCCCCCCTCAGCTTAGTTTTGGTGTCCCCCCCCCTCGCAGGTGCCCTCCTCACCTCGTTTTTTTAAAAAATTCTGCACCGGGAACCCCCGCAGCCTGCTGGGCCGCCGGCGCTGTGCGTCTTCTTTGCCGGGCCTCTTCTTTGTCCCTCTGCAGCTTACACACGCGGCTGCTGTCGCGGCAAAATTCAAGATGGCGCCCCAGTTCCTCAAGCCGGCTTCACGCGTCCCGGGGCGCCCAGTGAGATCAGCCGTGCGGTCCGCTTTTGGACGCGTCTCTTCAGCCCCCCCGGCCACGAGCAGGCGTGGAAGCGGGAGGCGGCCGCGCCCGGCGAGAGCGCAATCGGGGCCGCAGCTCCTCCCGCTCTGCGCCACACCCGGCGCAGACTCGCGAGTCCCAGCCCCGCCTTGCACGCGCACCGAGTTGGGTGCCCCGGTCTCCCCCGGTCAAGCCGCCGTCCCGGCCGCCGCTACCAGGCCGCGGGGGCACCTTCCAGGATGTTTCGAGGTAGCCGGGAACGGAGCGCTCAGATCAAGCGACCGTCCCAGACGCCATCTTGTGCAACACAAATCATAACAAAATGTTTATGGCTTGGCAAGCATTGGAACACACGTTGCTGGAAATATATTGGCTGATAAAGCAGCCAAATCAGCAGTAGCTCTAGCTTCTTTTGCTGCAGTAACTCATTCTAGAGCAAAACCGGACAATGACATATGGGCTGCTGTGAAAGCCACGGCTGAAGGCACGCCCTTACCAAAAGCATTTCCTGCTAAATATTCCTACTGCATGGGAGGCTTTCTTGACGTAGAAGTAAAAATACCAGGTGTGGGAGTTCGAGTAATTCCCAATAAAGACCAGAGTTGACTGTTGTGTTTTGCATACATTCTAAACACCATTGTTCATGAGCAAGTGGTATTATAGTTAAAAGATTATGGCCCTCATCACAACCTCGGCGGTCTTTTCAAAAGACTGCCAAGGCTGCAGGAGCCAGAATATCACCAGTGCTGGTGGTATTTCTGGCTCACTATTATGACTTTTCTGCTGGGCCAGCGGAAAAGTCACAACAACATTGCTGCTGGCTCGTAATAGAGCTGGCGGCAATGCTGATGTGCAGCGGATGCAGTAGCACCCATTGCACATTTCACTGCCCGAAATTTGGGCAGTGAAATGCGTGACGGGGCTATGCCTGGGGGCCCCTGCCCCCGCACTGCCCATGCTCAGTGCATGGGCAGTGCAGGGGCACCCAGGGGCATCCGAAGTCCCCCTTACCACCAGCCTTTCCATGGCGGTGTTTACTGCCGTGGCCAGGCTGGCAGTCGGCGACTCATGCCTGGCCATTACCGCCAGGCAGGAGCCTGGCGGTATAGTGGAGGGGCCGGCATTATGGCCGTGGCTCTTGCGCTACGGTCATAATAGCTGGTGGAATACCGCCAGTCTGTTGCCAGTGTTACTGCCAGCTTACCACCGGCCGCCCGGGTCATAATGAGGCCCTATGTCTATAAGTCTTTGCTACATCATGAATCCCTAATTATTAAATAACAACTGATAAATCAAAATAACGTTAGAAAGTGACTGTTAGACTTTTCATCCTTGGCGTGGTCTCCCTTAACTTTTTGCCTTTGTTCCCCAGGTTATTGATGTGTGCTGGACTCTGATTTTGCTGTTTGTATTACTCTGGGCACTTTACCACTGCTAACCAGTGCTAAAGTGCAAGTGTTCCTGTTTAAAATGTGTATGTAATTGGTTCTCCATGATTGGCATATTAGTTTTACTGTTAAGTCCCTAGTAAAGTGTACTAGAGGTGCCCAGGACCTGTAAATCAAATGTTACTAGTGGGCCTGCAGCACTGGTTGTGCCACCCACACAAGTAACCCTGTAATCATGTCTCAGACCTGCCACTGCAGTGTCTGTGTGTGTAAATGTGCACTGTAAATTCGACTTGGCAAGTGTACCCACTTGCCAGGCCTAAACCTTCCCTTTTCTTACATGTAAGGCACCCCTAAGGCAGGCCCTAGGTAGCCCCAAGGGCAGGGTGCAGTGTATGGTTAAGGTAGGACATATAGGTGGTCATTACAACCCTGGCGGACGGTGTTAAAGGTGCGGTAATACCGCAAACAGGCTGGCGGAAAAAAAAGGAATTATGACCATGGCGGAAACCGCCAACATAGACAGCCACTTTAACACTCCGCCCGCCACGGCGGTACAGACAAGCAGCGCGGCGGTCACCGCCAATAGACAGGCGGGAGACAATGTACCGCCCACAGTATCACAACCCGCCAATCCGCCACCTTTTCCGGGGCGGATTCACTGTGGATAAAAACACGGCGGAAACAGCTTTTGCAATGGGGAAACGCTCACCTCTACACATCCCACGAGGAAGGAGAACACCATGAAGCCGGAATTACAAATACTCCCTGCCCTTGTCTTCCTGCTCATCTACGAACACCAGCAACGGCGGCGGCGAAGACAACGGTGAGTACTGCACCTATGACATAGGGGAGGGGGGAGGCAAAAGTCAGGGAGACACACATGCAACACCCCCACCCCCACCCTCACCCTCGCACATTACAACACACACACCAATGCATTTCCAAACATCACAGTGACAACCCACAACCCCCCCGGAAGAATGCAAAGACAAAAGGAAATCAGTTCAAAAATTGTAATGTATCAAAATACAGTTACCAAATATATACAGATATATATATACACATTCAAAATTATATACATTATGAGAAGTAGTGCAGGTATGCACATATCAATGTCCGTGCACCACTGGGCCAAAAATGCATGGGCGAGGCCCACACTAGATACTTGTCCACAAACGGAGAGAACACTGCAGGGGCATCAGATAGAAATACAACAGGCACCTCAGGGGGAAGGGTGGGGGGGCACCTCAGCCAGATTACAGCACCACGCCAGATCCACGATGGGGCTCCATACCCATTGATGTATCCTGGGGAGTGCAAAGCCACAGTCTCTCAAGTCTCTACAGTGGGTGGCTTGCCCACTGTACCATCCTGGGGAGTGCAAAGCCACAGTCTCTCAAGTCTCTACAGTGGGTGGGTTGCCCACTGTACCATCCTGGGGAGTGCAAAGCCACAGTCTCTCAAGTGGATAACAGTCTCCACTGGCTCTGGAGGGGGACTGGTGCCCAGAGTGCTTCATCCTGTTAAGGACAGACGGAGTGGATGCATGTCTCCACTGGTTCTGGAGGGGGAATGGTGCCCAGACTGCATTAGGCTCCCCTTGACTGTCCCAGCTGCACATGGGATAACGATGCTTGATTTGGCGGTGTTTTCCTTGTTCAGCGGTGCTTTGCCCTGTTCAGCGGTGTCTTGCCCTGTTCAGCGGTCTTCACCATGGCGGTGAATTCCTTGTTCAGCTGTGCTTTACCATGGCGGTCTCTGACCTGTTCAGCGGTGCTTTGCCCTGTTCAGCGGTGCTCTGCCCTGTTCAGCGGTGCTTTGCCCTGTTCAGCGGTGCATTGCCCTGTTCAGCGGTCTTCACCATGGCGGTGATTTCCTTGTTCAGCGGTGCTTTGCCATGGCGGTCTCTGACCTGTTCAGTGGTGCTTTGCCCTGTTCAGCGGTGCTTTGCCCTGTTCAGCGGTCTTCACCATGGCAGTGATTTCCTTGTTCAGCGGTGCTTTGCCATGGCGGTCTCTGACCTGTTCAGCGGAGCTTTGCCCTGTTCAGTGGTGCTTTGCCCTGTTCAGCGGTCTTCACCATGGCGGTGATTTCCTTGTTCAGCGGTGCTTTGCCATGGCGGTCTCTGACCTGTGCATTGGTGTGTGGCATGACGGTCCCTCATTGCCCAGCGGGCTGTGGCAGCCGGGGCCCTCCTGGGCACTGACTCCGGCGGTGGTCCCCTGACCAGTGACAATACTGCTGCCCTCCTGGGCACTGACTCCGGCGGTGGTCCCCTGACCAGTGACGATACTCCTGCCCTCCTGGGTACTGACTCCGGCGGTGGTCTCCTGACCAGTGACGATACTGCTGCCCTCCTGGGCACTGACTCCGGCGGTGGTCCCCTGACCAGTGACGATACTCCTGCCCTCCTGGGCACCTACTCTGGCGGTGGTCCTCTGACCAGTGACGATACTGCTGCCCTCCTGGGCACTGACTCCGGCGGTGGTACCCTGACCAGTGACGATACTCCTGGCCTCCTGGGCACCGACTCCGGTGGTGGTTTCCTGACCAGTGACGATACTACTGCCCTCCTGGGAACTGACTCCGGTGGTGGTCCCCTGACCAGTGACGATACTCCTGCCCTCCTGGGCACTGACTCCGGTGGTGGTCCCCTGACCAGTGACAATAATGCTGCCCTCCTGGGCACTGACCCCGGCGGTGGTCTCCTGACCAGTGACGAAACTCCTGCCCACTGCCCTCCTGGGCACTGACTCCAGCGGTGGTCCCCTGACTAGTGACAATACTCCTGCCTTCCTGGGCACTGACGTTTGGAGGAGTCACAGCTGACTCTGCAATCCCCCTGGGACCCTTGTGAACATTCTTTCCGCCAGGAGTCTTCACCCTGTCCCGTTGGCCACTTTCCAACTTGAGATGCTTTACAGGGGGTGGACTGGCAGTGCTTTGGCTCTGCGTCACACTGCCTGCCCTGGTTGCCGGTGCACTCCACACACCTGTAACACGCACCACTGGTACTGGAGACTTTTTGGCTGAGGCGCTACTGCGGGACTTATGAATTGGAGGGGTGGGGGCAAAGAGGTCAACGTTGCTGAGGGAGAGTTTCTGACGAACACTGGGATGGGTAGCTGGAGGGGGTCTGGGAGTGGAGGAAGAGGAGGTGGTTGTAGGAGGTGTCACTTTAGGTGTTTTGGGTGCAGGTGCAGGTACTGGAGGCTGTCGTGAGGTGGATGGATGTTGGGTGTGTGGGTGCCCGCATTTGTGTACTTTGGGTGGGGGCGTCACAGACACTCTGGGAGAGGACACAGGGGACGTGTAAATGGTAGTGGGGGTGGTGAGTGCAGGTGAGCGGGGTGTGGTGCTGGGTGTTCTGGTGCGAGTCCTAGTGCCTGTAGATGTAGTGCATGCAGGTGAGAGTGTAGACGACACTGGGAGGGAGGAGGGAGACAACGAGGAGGGGGACACAGTGGAGGCAGTGGATGTTGCTGTGTCTGTATGTGGGTGATGCTTGCGTGACTGCCTGTGGGTTGTGTGGTGCCTATATTTGCCTGAGCTACTTGTGTGTGTTGAGGTGTATGCATGCTTGTCTGATGGTGTGCTTGGGATAGGCTGGGGTACAAGGGATTGGGTCTGGGTGGAGGAAGTTGGAGGGGGGAGGCTAGACACAGGGACAATGGCTGCCATCAGTGCTGAGGCCAGAGATTGCAGGGTTCGATGATGGGCAGCCTGACCAGAATGAATGCCTTCCAGGAATGCATTATTGTGTTGCAACTCCCTTTCTACACCCTGGATGGCATTCACAATGGTAGACTGCCCAACAGTGAGTGACCTGAGGAGGTCAATGGCCTCCTCTCTTAGGGCAGCAGGGGTGACAGGGGTAGGGGCTGAGGTGCCTGGGGCGAAGGTGATGCCCATCCTCCTGGGTGAGTGGGCACGGGGCGAACGCTGAGGGGCTGCTGGAAGGGCAGTGCTGGTAGGGGAGGTGGCGGCTGTACCTGTAGCAGTGGGGGCACAGATGGTGCCGCCACCACAAGGGAGCTCCCATCGGCGGACGAGTCCGTGTCGCTGGTTGGTGATCCGGTGACCGACGTGTAGCTCCCCTCACCCTCCGTTCCACTGGTGCATTCTGAGTCCATGGTGTGGCCCTCCATGGCCATGTGGGATGCAGCTCCCTCGTGCTCCGGTGCCACTGTACCTCCGCCTGATGATGCTGATGCACAAAAGAACAGGGAGAGCACAAAAAGGGGTGGGGCGACAGAAGAAAGACAGGTTGAGTGCATGGCTTACCGCTACTGTTGGTGGACAATACAGACACAGCAGCCCCCTGCACTACGCCGTGCTCTTGGCCTCTACAGATGCAATTCCTGGGATATGGCCTACATGGCTATGGTGGACATCTGCACACATGGATGCCACAGGGGCATGTATTCCTGTACTTGGCCCTCTACTGAGGTGGGGTGGAGTGGCACATGGCCTGCATTACGGAGGGGCCTAGCCTATGTAAGTCGCCCTGGCCTAGGGAAACCCACAGCCCTCCTCCCACACCCAGACCCCTCAACTGCACGCAAAGTCCCCAGAATGAGGGTGCACTCACCCCCTTGTGTCTGCTGTGATGCCCTCAAGTGCCCATCCAACTCCGGGTAGGCCACCGCCAGGATCCGGAACATCAGGGGGGTCATGGGGCGACGGGCACCCCTCCCACGTTGGGAGGCCATCCCCAGCTGAGCCTCCGCCGTCTTCTTGCTCCAGCGGCGAATGTCCTCCCATCTTTTCCGGCAGTGGGTGCCCCGTCTCTGGTGGACCCCCAGGGTCCGGACGTCCTTGGCGATGGCACGCCAAATGTCCTTCTTCTGGTGGGCGCTGACCTACATGACATGCACAGGGGAAGAAGAAAAGTCATTACCAACTGCACCGTCGATGTGAGTGGCCCCATCCCTACCCTTGCCATGTGGCACATGCATTCACAGTCCTTCATGTTCCCTGAACTCTGCCCCCTTCCCTCTTACAACCAGCCCTCTCCACCCAGACATAGCCCATACAACGTGCTCCCTGTGTACTTACCTGTTGGTCTGGAGGACCGTAGAGTAGCGTGTACTGGGGAGGACCCCATCGACTAGCTTCTCCAACTCCTGAGCAGTGAAGGCAGGGGCCCTTTCCCCAGACGCAGCAGCCATTGTCTCTTCCAGACCGAGGTCACAGCAGCACTTGCAGTGTAGGTCCTCTCCATTCGAAGATCAGGTATCGAGTGATTGAACAGATAGAAAATGGCGGTGACATCCGCGGCGGTGCGTATCATCACCGCCGGCGCACTTCATCATTGGCTCCTGGGACCCATAGGGTCCAATGTTAACCAATGCAGCATTGCGCCGCGGTCTAAGACTGCCTACCGCGACGGTGTACAATGCCAGCGCAGATACCTCACATCCCATTGTCCCAGTTTAGAGGTCAGGCAGCCGCCATTTCAGGGGCCCACATGGCTTCATTTACTAGTGTGTCACACATACCTAGGCCTACACTCGACACACATACAGGAAGAGTTTTGTCTTTGGTGTCGTGTTCTGTGTATCTGTGGGTACATACCTGGGATTTTGTTGACTCTGTGGTCGCTGTTGTCCTTCCTAGGCACCGTTAGCTGGGACATTTGAGAAGATGGAGGAATCCTCCGGTGTACCGACCGCTGGTGGACCTGTTGACAATGGAGGAGCGACATTTAATCATCACCTATAGGTTTGACCGTGCCACTATCCAGGAACTATGTACCCAGTTGGAGCCAGACCTGATGTCACCAATCCGCCATCCCACTGGAATCCCCCCTGACGTGCAGGTGCTGTCAGTGCTCCATTTCCTTGCAAGTGGGTCTTTTCAGACAACAGTGGCCATGCCATCAAGGATGTCCCAGCCTACGTTTTCCAACGTGTTGTCCAGAGTGTTGGCTGCCCTGCTAAAACATGTAAGGAGCTACATCATTTTCCCTCAGGTGGAGGATTTGGCTACAGTGAAAGGTAACTTCTATGCCCTTGGACATATCCCCAACATCATAGCTGCTATTGATGGGACCCATGTAGCTCTGGTCCCCACCCACAGGAGTGAACAGGTATACAGGAACAGGAAGAGTTATCATTCCATGAATGTACAGATGGTATGTTTGGCAGACCAGTACATCTCACAGGTAAATGCTATGTTCCCTGGCTCAGTGCATGACGCCTACATCCTGCAAAATAGCAGCATCCCTTATATGATGAGTCAACTCCAGAGGCACCGTGTGTGGCTATTAGGGGACTCTGGTTACCCCAACCTGTCATGGCTACTGACCCCAGTGAGGAATCCCAGGACCAGGGCAGAGGAACGCTACAATGAGGCCCATGGGCGGACTAGGAGGGTGATCTAATGCACCTTCGGCCTCCTGAAGGCCAGGTTCAGGTGTCTCCATATGAGAGGTGGTTCCCTATTCTACTCACCGAAGAAGGTGTGCCAGATCATCATCGCCTGCTCGATGCTTCACAATCTTGCTTTGCGACGCCAGGTACCTTTTCTGCAGGAGGATGGTCCAGATGGCGGTGTTGTGGCAGCTGTGGAGCCTGTGGAGCCTGTGAACAATGATGAGGAGGACGCTGAGGAAGAAGACATAGACAACAGGGAGTCAGTCATACAGCAATATTTCCAGTGACACACAGGTGAGAACAGTTTTTTTTTTACCATTACATTCACTTTCACACTTCTACCTCTATCCTGTCTGTCATTTCATAGCAGTATTTGGTCACTGAGTTGTACCTTTCCATTACGGTTTCACACGTGTGGTTACCAACGTGTGTCATCTGCTTGCATCCTTCAAGGAATTGTGATGTGTGACATAGGTATGTTGGCTTTACAATTGAGAACGCATTTTGACACTGTCATTGATAATACAAATTTACCAAATCACAGACTGACTCCAGATTGTTTTGTGGTTCAAGGGTGTTTATTTAAGTGCTCAAAAATGGAGGGGGGTTGTAATATGGTGATGGGGGACGGTGGAAGAATGTCCATGGCAGAGTCCAGTCCATTGGTCACACAGGTGCACTGCCCATATGGGCATAGGAAGTGGGGCTGGGGCAGTTTAAGTATGGACAGGGGAACAAAGTGGGACAGTGGGAGGACAATCAGGGTGGTCTCATTTCCTGGCGGGGGTCTTGCCATCTTGCTCTGTCCTGTTCCTGGATCTCAGGGACCGCTTGCGTGGTGGTTGTCCGTCTGCAGGGGGTGGGGTGCTGGTGTTGTGGTCCTGTGGCGGGGCGTCCTGTCCACTAGCGCCGGCGGAGGTGGTGGGAAGTTCATCGTCCAGGCTAGTGTCAGGGGCCCCTTGGAGTGCCACGGTGTCCCTCATGGTCTTTTGTATGTCCTTCAGCACCCCTACGATGGTGCCCAGGGTGGAGCTGAGCTCCTCCCTGAACCCCAAATACTGCTCCTCCTGCAGGCGCTGGGTCTCCTGAAACTTGGCCAGGACCGTCACCATCGTCTCCTGGGAGTGGTGTTATGCTCCCATGATGGAGGATAGGGCCTCGTGGAGAGTGGGTTCCCTTGGCCTGTCCGCCCCCTGTCGCACAGCAGCCCTCCCAGTTCCCCTGTGTTCCTGTGCCTCCGTCCCCTGGACCGTGTGCCCACTATCACTGCCCCCAGGTCCCTGTTGTTGTTGGGGTGATGGGTTATCCTGGGTTCCCTGTAGTGGTGGACACACCGCTGATTGACGTGTCCTGGGTACGGAGGTATAGGCCCGCTGGGTGGGTGTTGTGCTGGTATTACCAGAGGGTGGAAGGTCAGTGTTGGGCTGTGCCTGTGAAAGGGGAACCGACTGTCCCGAGGCCCACGATGGTCCAGGCTGGTCATCAGGGTCCAGTAGGGCAGAGCTGCTGTCGTCACTGTGGGCCTCTTCTGTGGGTGGAGTGGAGATGTCTGGACCCTCCGGTGTGGTGACGGTCCTTAGTGGTCCTGCAGGGATATAAGAGCATGATTATTGCATGTGTTTGTGTAATGGTGTGCAATGGGTGGGTGTTTGTGTACCCCAGTGCAAGCATTCCTGTCTGTGGGTTTGTGTGATGATGGTTAGGGGGTTGTTATGGGTATGTGCAGTGAGCATGCTTTGGTGAGGGGGGACCATGCTTAGTTGTCTCATGCAGGGCTTGGTGTTGGGATGAGTGGTTTGTGTTATTAGTACATTAGTGAGGAGTTGGAGTGATAGGGGAGGGGGTGAGGGTGGGGTGTGTGATAGCATGCAGGTTGGGTGGGGGATATGATAGTTAAGATTTGACTTACCAGTGTCCATTCCTCCACCGACTCCTCCGAGGCCCTCTGGATGCATGATGGTCAAGACTTGCTCCTCCCATGTTGTTAGTTGTGGGGGAGGAGGTGGGGGTCCGCTGACAGTCCGCTGTACCGCGATGTTGTGCCTGGAGACCACTGAACGCACCTTCCCCCGTAGGTCGCTCCACCTCTTCCTGATGTCCTCCCGATTTCTTGGATGCTGTCCCACAGCGTTGACCCTGTCCACGATTCTGCGCCATAGCTCCATCTTCCTGGCTATGGAGGTGTGCTGCACCTGTGAGTCAAATAGCTGTGGCTCTACCCGTAGGATTTCCTCCACCATGACCCGGAGCTCCTCCTCGGAAAACCGCGGGTGTCTTTGGCGTGACATGGGGTGGTGTGGGTGATGTGTGGGGTGGTGTAAGTGTTGATGTGTGTGGTGATGTGTAGTGGTATGTAGTGTTTTGTGCGTGTAATGTTGTATGGGTGTTGTGTGCCTCTGTTTGGTGGGGTTCTCAGTTGCTGTGCTCTCTGTCTCTCTGGCCTTCATCCTTGAATTGTGGTCGTAGGGGTTTGTGGGTGATGTGGGTGTGTGTTTTATATTGAATTGGGTGTGTGGGAGTGGTGTTTGTATGTGTATCAGGTGTGTGTATTTGGAATTGTCCAATGTGGCGGAGTTTTGGAGATGTGTGTGTGTATTGTGAGTGCGGCGGTCTGTACTGCCAATAGAATACCGCGTTTGAAAGACCGCCGCGTGGATTCGTGGGTCGTGATAGCATGGGCGTGTTTCTGTTGGCGTGACAGTGGAGGAATTGTTTTCGCCAGTTTATCACTGACCTTTGGTGTGGCGGACTTGTGTGGGTGTCTGATTTTCAGCGGATTCTGAGATGTGTGTCATAATAGCTGTGGTGGAATTCCGCGGCCGAGGTGGTGTTTTGGCGGTCTTCTGCACGGCGGTAAGCGGCTTTTACCGCCAATGTTGTAATGACCCCCATAGTAATGTGTTTTATAAGTCCTGACAGTGAAATATTGCTAAATTCATTTTTCACTGTTGCAAGGCCTGTACCTCTCAAAGGTTAACGTGGGGGCTACCTTTAAATCTGATTAAAGTGTATATTCCCTTTGGGAGTGGATGGACATCTGGAGTTTGGGGTCTCTGAGCTCACCTTTTAGTAAAGTTGATTTTAAGATTGTGCGTTTGAAAATGCCACTTTTAGAAAGTGAGCATTTTCTTGCTTATACCATTTCTGTGACTCTGCCTGTTTGTGGATTCCCTGTCTGGGTCAATTTGACAGTTGGGCTGGTTGCACCTCACACTAGACAGTGACACAAAAGGAGCTGGGGTGTAGTCTGCATTTCCTGACGAGCCATCTGTGCTAGGAGGGAGGGGAGGAGTGGTCACTTACACAATGCAGTCTCCGACCCCCTGGTGAGTGTCTGGGGCCTGGCCTGGGCAAGGCAGGATTTCACATTCATAAGAGACTTTACTTTGAAGTAGGCCTACTTCAAAGGAGAAATTGGGTATAAGAAGGGCACCCAAAACCACAGACTTTAGAAACACTTCTGGAACCAAGAGGAACCTCTGCCTGGAGAGGAGCTGAATAGCTGAGGAAGAAGTGCTGCCCTGCCTGTGACTGTGCTTTGTGGAGCTTTCCTGCACTGCTGCTTCTGCCAGAGTAAGAGGGCAAAGACTGGAATTTGTGTGCCTTCCATCTTGTGAAGAAATCTCCAAGGGCTTGATTTTGAGCTTGCCTCCTGTTGTTTGAAGTCTCAGGGAGAGCAAAGACTTCTCTCTGCCAGCACCTGGAGTCTCTGGAGAGACTCCTGCTCTGACAAGTGGTGCCCTATCCAGTCCCTGGGCCCTTGAAAGGAAATCTGGTGGAAATCCAAGGAAATCGACTTTGGATGACTTCAGACCGCCGCCGCTGCTGAATCCGGTGATACCGCCTGCACCCGACGCCGTGACCTTCACTGCAACGCAACGCTCTTCGCAGGCCTGACGCCGCTGCAGCCTCGCTGAAGTTTGCGATTCCGTGGAAGTCACAGCACCACGTCGTGACCGATGCCGCTCAAAGTGCGCAGATTCAACATTTCGCACAGACGCCGCGATCCCCAACTTCGCGCATCAGCTTGTTTTCACTCTTCACCAAAGGTACTGTACTTGGGGTTCTATGCAACTCTGTGTCCGGCGCCGCTGGTGTCGGCTTGTTGGGAACGACTCCGTCACGATGCAGTGTTAACACCTCATCAAAGCATTTTTGTTTCTAAGCGCTATTTTTGAGTTTAATCATAACTTGACTTGTGTATGTTGGATTTTTGTCGTTTTGGTCTTGTTTTGTTTAGATAAATATTTCCTATTTTTGTAAACTGGTGTTGTGTCATTTTGTAGTGTTTTCATTAAGTTACTGTGGCCCTCATTCTGACCTTGGCGGTCGGCGGAGAGGCGGCGGTCGGACCGCGAACAGACCGGCGGTCCCAAAAATGGCATTCTGACCGTGGCTGTCACCGCCGCGATCGACCGCCACTTCCCCACTCCGACCGCCACGGCGGTCATGACCGACGGGCTGGAGTTTGCGCACTCCGGCCCGGCGGTCGCCCCAAGACCGCCACCCGTATCATGACCCTGCTTACCGCCGCGGTTTCTGGCGGGCGGGAACCGCCATGCGAACCATGGCGGTAGGCACTATCGGGCCCGGGAATTCCTTCCCTGGCACTGATAGGGGTCCCCCCCATCCCCCACTGCCCCCCCGAGTCCTCCCCCCACCCCCTCCACCCCCCTGCCACCCCCTCGAGGTGGTACGAACCCCGTCCCCACCCCCACCCCGAAATGCACATACACGCACCCCGACATGCACGCACCCCAACATGCACATCTGCACACCCCCATGCACGCACACATCACACAACACCCCCCCACCCCCTCCCCTCACGGACGATCAACTTACCTTGTGCGTTGGTCCTCCGGGAGGCGACGGAAGCCATAGGGACGTGACCGCCGACAGCACACCGCCAACAGAAGACCGCCACACAGAAATGTGGGTCGTAATTCTGGGGGCGGTGTTCTGCTGGCGTGGCGGTGGAGGTTGACCAGTCTCCACTTTCCCGCCGACCGCCAGTCTGGCTGCTGGCGGTTTCCCGGCGGAACGCTCCCAGCGGTCGGAATGCGCACAGCGGCATACCGCCGCGGTCGGCGGTCTTCACCGCGGCGGTAACTCGGCGGTCTTGCGAAAAGACCGCCGAGGTCAGAATGAGGGCCTGTGTGTGTTGGTACAAATACTTTACACCTAGCACTCTGAAGTTAAGCCTACTGCTCTGCCAAGCTACCAAGGGGGTGAGCAGGGGTTAGCTGAGGGTGATTCTCTTTTACCCTGACTAGAGTGAGGGTCCTTGCTTGAACAGGGGGTAACCTGACTGTCAACCAAAGACCCCATTTCTAACAGTGACAATGCCTAAATTCGTACTTAGGATACAGCAATACTGTTAGTTTTGTTGGGTTGAGATGTCTTTCCATGTTGCCAGAACACTGTTTTCAATTTTTTGTTTTTCATTGTACAGTCTGATGCATTCTGGTAATTGTTTCTATTTGCTTCTATTGGAATAGTTCCTAACTGAGAAGCTCTTTATTAGAAACGTGGTGGCGTTGATGACACAGAGCGTGGTCTCAATCCTAAAATCACCCTAGATCGGATCATATGGGTGAGAGAGAGGAAATGCCTAAAATTATAAAACACTTCACACCTCTTATGGCCCATGAGGATGATCTTGGGAATGAGTATAGGTACAAGCTGCAATTCTCAATACATTTCCATTTCAATGTCCTTTTCTTCAGGAGTCAATAATGAAAATTGATTAAAGTTTTAAAATATTTATTTTATCATGTCTTTCTTCATTTCTCAATTAAATTTACAGAACATAGCTTAAAGAGTGTCCTGAAATCTGTCCTTATTCTAATATTCTAAATCAGTAAAGCAAAACATGTTAGTCTATGAATAAAGGAAATAACAATTCTAATAGTTTGGTCTGCAAAGTAATTAGTACTCATAAAAAATACTGTAACAATCTTCAAGGTAGAGAATAGTCTAGTCTGGAATAAATTTAACTGTTTTAAGAGCTCAGAGAGAGAGAGAGAGTCTGGGTCAGAGGGTGAGTCTGCTAAAGTCTGCTCTTGTCTAACAGCCAATTCTCTTCATACCACCCATGTTCTTTCCCTGGGAACACATTTATACACTTAGGGCCATATTTATACTTTTTGACGCAAAACTGCGCTAACGCAATTTTGCGTCAAAAAAATTTGCGCCGTCTAACGCCATTTGGATGCGCCGGCGGCGCAACCAACAGGTGGGAGTCATTATTTCGTGACGCAGACAGCGTCCGTCTGTCGTAAAGGAAACCAACGTAAATGCGACGCACATCACTGTGGGTCGATTTACGACAGCGCAATCGTGAAAACGCCGTTTTTTTTCACGCTATTGCGTCACATTTTTGCGCGAAAACTGCCCTTTCAGGAGAGGAGACCCAAAATGGATCCTAGATGCCCCAACAGACCCCAGGAGGATGAGAGCAGACCAGGAACCAGCCAGGAGGAAGCATACAGGAACCAGGACATTTAAAAAAAAAAAAAAAAGTGTCGCTTCAGTGCAGAGGAGCAGGACATCCTGGTGAAAGAGGTGACGGAACACCAGCACCAACTTTTCATCACCTCTAAATTGCCACTCAGTAGGAGAGAGGCCATCTGGAAACAAATTGTGGACAAGATTAACAGTGTGGCTGAAGAACGCCGGACAGTCACCGAGTGTAAGAAACGCTGGCATGACTGCAAACGTAGGACCAAAGAGAAAATGGCCAGGAACAGGAAGGCAGCAATGCAGACTGGAGGGGGGAGTCCAGCACAACAGGAGGCCCTGGACCACATGGAGGAGATGGTCGCAGCCGTCATCCCGGAGGAGATCGTCACAGGGATTCAAGGACTGGACAGAGCAGACTACCACGACACTACGCACATGCAGGGTAAGTCGCATGGGGAATCATAATACAATAATGGGGACTGAAAGCAGGGGGGGGATACCTACTACACAATGCATGTAAGTCAGCACATATATGAAGTGGCATGGGGAAAGGGGCACGGCAGGGGGGCATGCCCAGTACTGACTGAAGCTGGGGCACAACAAAATACAGCAACAACAACAGTCCCACGGGGACATCCTGTAATTACAACAAGAGAGCCAAGGGAAAGCAGTGACAGGTGGGAAGGACACTACCTCAAATCCACATCCAGGCACTTGTATTGCAAAATCTATTCCCCATCAACTAGGTCCCTACCTGTGATGCTGTAGCAAATACAACAACTGCAACTTAACTGCCACCACAGTTGACAATAACACCTCTCATCTCTGTGCAGCTATAGCACCAAATGGCAGGAACCCCACCCTGGAACATACATACCTAAATTAGGGGGTGAGGATGACATCTGCAATTACTCCTAGAAATAAGACAAAGGTACCAGTACACTCAAATGCCGAATGTCCATAACTGACACATACATAAGCCTAAGTAAACAGCAATAGGAGCCACACAGCACTAACGATACACACATGCTGCATACGTCAGGGTCCCTCACGTGCCTGGCTAACAAGGCTACGTCACTAATGTCATACTGCTCAGACAACAACACTGAGGAGGGGACACAGGCAACTGGTCACTGAAACACACCTGCAAAGTAGGACAAACAAATAGGACATTCATACGATAAACAGGCCAATCCAATTCAATACACATCACCCAACATCATCTCAAAACATCAAGAATGTTTACATCCATACCACATCCTAACATTGACATGCATAGGTAATGCCACGTGACATGTACAGATCATGCAATGTGAATAAAAAGTGTATGGGGCAGGGCCTGAGAGGCAAGTGTGCTGCCAGGGCAGTCACAACACCCACAGTCAGTCAAAGTGTAGTGTGGCAAGTGAAACGTATACTTTGCGCATTAGCCTCAGGCTGGAGGCCTTTGTGCATCTTACCCTGATTGTACTTATACTCAATTGCTCACATCTAAGTGCCTCAGAGCAATTTGCACTAAATGATTCTCATTGCCCTTCCTATCAGTTAATGTAGCAAATAGTCAGTCCTAAGGTGTTGTCAATTAGTCAAATCACACTGTTTTGCCTACTTCTGCACTGGAGTTTGCCAGAACATATTCACTCTGTGCCCCAGTCAAGGATACCGTCTGGTACGTTGCTGATAGAAGTGGTAGGGGTTAAGGTTTGGCATTCCTGCGTAGGGAAACTTTGTCATCACCATGACATATGTCTTTTACATTCACTTCCTTGTCCCAAGACACGCATGGGGGAGTTTCCAAACAGAAAATAATAACTAGATGCTGCCTGCCTTGCTGCTGATGCACAACCAGATCCTAGCCCATTCCTCTGATATGAGGGATGATGTCTCCCCTGTGATTCTGACAGGCAACCTCCAAACTTAACATGCTGTGCTATACATAGAACATGCAGAGGGAGAGTAGAAACTGTTAGGCACCATGAAAGCTGTGTACTAATGTATTACTCTCCTGCGGACTATTTAAATTCTAACAGTGTGTATTGTTTGTGTAATTGGGGCTCACACATAAATTCCTACAAGTCAGTTGTACAATGAAACTACATATCAAACTAATACTGTCTTTGTCATTTGTGTATGGGAACATACCGGAAAAGATAGAAATGTGTAGGACCTGAGTGACCACCACTTCCCTGAGAAGTTCCAAAGATGTCATGCGCTCGGATGTGTAAACATTCCTTTGATGTGGGAGACCAGAGGCACTGCTAGTTAGTCTTAGCTAAATTGAATATTTGGGTGACAGAGTTATTTACAAGTGGGTCAAACTTAGTCCCCCACACCATTAGCTATCCTGCTGCCTAGAAAGCCAAGAATCACATGTTGGATAATGAGAGCCCACCCTACAAAATGTCCCTCCATAACAATAGTGAAACACCGAGTGAGGAGTAGGAGAAAAAAACGCCTATTCCTAAATAATTACAAAGCAACAGCTAGAGGCGACCTGGCAGACATGTCTGAAAGATCCATATCAAACATGTGACACACAGGTGGGCCATAGGCCTACAACAATGCCCTATGACGGACAGCAGATACCTAGACAAACACAGAGTACAATGTTAAGGCATCCAAAGGCTTGTATCTTACTGCAAAATTGTCACAACACAGACACACTAATTGTACCCTGTTTCATTGCAGAGGAACACGGATCTCCTGCTGATCTGCCTGTCCATGAGTTCCCTGATGACATGGATGACGAGACCATCAACCTCCCACAAGAGACCATTGACATGGTCCTTGAAAGCCTCCAAACCCCACCTTCAGTCACAAGGAGGAGCACAGAACAAGCAGCCACCACAGTAGAACCACCCGCCACCCCAATTGTAAGACCTGCCAGCTCCAACACAGCTGAGGACTCTGACGACACTGGCACCAGCTTCGAAAGAACTGTCGTTGGGGTCCAGCGGGAGCTGGCCAAGGAGGTGCGGGTGGGGATGCAAAATATGGCAACCAGCCTTGAGGGGGTGCGTTCGTGCATGTTGTCAACTGCTGATCAGGCAGCTGCAATGCAAGCCAGAAATTTGCTCTTGGAGGACATTTCAAAAACACTGAAGGAAATTGGCACAGCTGTCATCCAGTTGACACAACAACTCAAACTGCAAGCCACTCAACGTGTGCACGAATGCAACATAGAACCCCTCAGGGCCGACCTGGCTGCCTACCATCGGGATGTGGCTGCCATTCTGAAAAACCAGCAGGCCCTCCTTGCTGCAGTACTGCCCTTCCTTACTCAACAGGGATCAGCCCCTGGGATGTCTGCCTCCATGTCTTCTAACACTGAGGTGTGTATTGCCCCTTCACAACCAACAACAACAAGGACACACCAGGCAACACACACATCAGAAGAAGAAGACATGGAACAGATAACATTCACACGCAAGAGTACCCGGAAGCCCTAGTCCCTGCACCATGCCCTACTCTGACCAAGGTCCTACGTTTTGACACATGCCAGTCTCACTACAACTAACCTCAATGACTGTTCGGCAATCCACTGTATGACTTGTCCACCTTGCCAGTGAATGTTTCTCTCCTACCATTTGGCATTTCATGTTCCTCTGCACTGTCTGTGACATCACCCCAGCATGTCAGGAGCATCATCCACACCCCTTCTGTAGGATCACCATGTAATAATGCACCAGAAAGGAGTCAGCAAACATGGTGAATGAACATTTTGCACAACACCACCTATAAATAAATATCACTTGCACACCTATTGTGTCACTGTGTCATTTCAAAATTCAACTGTGCAGTAGATAACTCCAAAGTGGCTGTGTGGCAACTATGTCGATTCTCTATACTACTGTCCTGATTTCATGTATACTGAAACATCTGTGCAGTGGCCAGGATTGCATCATAGCTTTACTATACTGAGGAAAATAACTGATGAAGGGACTAAGCACACACAATCATGCTGTGTTGGACAGAATGATGCACTATCTATAGCTATTCTACACAACTAATGGTGGCTGAGAAATGTAGGCACCATGCAATACTAAAATTTGAAATTATGCTGTAGAATGAAAGGAATGATAAACAAATTACACAGCATCAATCACCCTTACGGCGTATAATTCCATGAAGGAAATTAATGCTGAATCAGTACACACATGATGTAGGTCAGCAATGACAGCAACAAGATAAGAGTGTGAACAAATCATCATCTATAAAGCTCTCCCTGAACTTCACAATGCTGTCCGACCTATCTATTTACCTACAATAACAAGTCTGGAAGCACTCTTTGTGAAGTAGGATACATACCAACCCCAAACCTTGATGATCAATGCACACTACCAATGGTGGCTCTCCAACATGGTGGATACTTACCAAGTTAGCACACGGGTAGCTGGCATGTTAATCCTCATAAGCCTGGGGATAGCGAGCATGGAACACAAATGTCATACTTAAACTTTCTGCTACACTGATGTCAAGGCCATGAAAAGGTAGCACCTAACGCATCAGGTAAAGGGTTAACAAATTTTTTATTTAAAAGTAGTAATAAAAGAGGCAACTAAGGGAAAGGTAAACCTACACTAATCTAACCTGACTACTACTAACTCACAACTGTCCCTAACTAACCTAAGCTAAATTTACTCTACACATGTAACGAAACGATCTAAACATCAACCCCCCACCCACCATTAAGAGACAAGACACATGCAGGACAACACTTACTAACCTACACACATACTATACTACCCTAAACAAACATATATTTTTGTGTTTTTTTTTCTTTTTATATATATATATATTTTTTTTTATTAAACAGGAATCCCAACATTGCCCCCCACCCACCCACCCACACAAAAATATTAGATAGAAAGAATAAGGACCCCCCACCCTCTTACCTAACACTAACTAAGCTAATTACCTATACTTATCCTATAACTAACCCCCCAAACCCAACTAACAGTATGAAAAGAGGAAAGAGGTGAGAGGGGAGGGGTAAAAGTTCAGGAGGGCAAAATGACTAATGATTTGCCCTCCGAAGTGTGCGCCGGATGGAGCACACCTTCTCCTTAACCTCAGCCATGTCCTCCGTCAGGTTGTCCACCTTGTGAATTAACCTGTCCAATTTCCTAGACAATGCCTGGAAGGCTGCAGGGTCAATCGGAGGGTCACTGCTGGTCTGCGTGCCGGTGGAGGTGGAGGTTGTTGCTGGAGTGGAGTGGCCACGGGACAGCCCTGCTCCCAACACACGGCTGGGTCCAGGTCTTGAGGAAGATGCCTGGTCCGTCGCTGGGTCCCCTTGGGCAGGCCTGGTGGTTGTAGTGGCGGTGGTTGTAGGTGGCACCGTTGGTGGAGCCTGTGGTGTGGCATACCACGCCCCGGAGGCCCGATCGGAATTGTATCTGCGGGCCATCCTCCGATACCCACACTGCACCTGCAGGATGTGCCTGTACCTCATTGCCCTGCGCTCAAAATGGTTGCGCTCTGCGGCACTCAGGTTTGCAGCTGTGAAGAGAAAAGGGAAATATTGAGCATTGAATTTACAGTGGGTTGAATCCCACAATGGATCATTTGTCCATTACTATAAATATATTGTATGCAGCAATTTTTACAACATAGTTCACGGAAATGCTCAGAGGAAGTACATTTGAATCATGCATACCTAAGGTCATATCACACCTAGCATATCCATGTCTCTACATGATCGATGACATCACCCTAAACTACTCATCCAAATCATACCTCAGGCATTTGACATTATGGCACCAGCTCTTCCGCATACTGACTTCAGTACATATGTCATTCTATGTGATAACACTCACACTCCTCACACAATAGCATTTTTAATTAGTTGTGTGCTAAGATTGAACCCCTGGCCCAGAATCATATGTCCACACTAGGTGTCAGATGTAGGAATTTAGGAAAATCAACTAGCAATTTGCAAAGCAGAACGGTGTCTCTGACACCGTCTGTGAGTCGCTATGGGGTCCCTAAAACCCACCTCATGAACATCAATGATGTGGGTTCCAAGTTGCCCCACCTTAGCAACATGGGCACTCACGGGGATGGAGGCCTGGTGGGACCAGCAGAACTCCATAGACGTGACTGTTTTTAAATTAAGCAAGTTATTTTTCCCCAAGTGTAGGCCGTTTACCGGAAAGGAAAATGAGCTGCAATTATTTTAAAATCACAACAATTGTACTTGGAAATTTTCACTGTAATTATTGGTCCCTTAGACCACTGGCTGTTTTGCGCAGGATTATTTTAGTCCACTCACAAAGGTGAAGCTTTACAATGAGGACCCCTTCCAGTCAGCAAGGTGGTTACCATCCACTTCAAGTGGATGATAACAGCTACTCACTTTGCAACCACGTACTCGGTTGCAAATGGGATTGCCTACCACTGTGATTTGCAAGTAGGTCTGGTAAAACCCTTTCTTATATCCATTTTGAAAAGCATTTTCCTCATATGTACATGACCACCAAATACATTTTGGAATAGGAAACAGACGTTTGCAAATCCCACACATATATTTATGCCATTTGCAACGTGTAGACATTTTTCTCACTCTGGCCCAAGGTACTAACTCAAGTCACAAAAGGTGTTAAGTACGTGTAACATACTGGTTGCTACAGTCCTAGGTACCCGGTTTCACAGTAACATCCCAGTCTTTGTGGGTGGTGTGGGAAGAACAACCAACAATCCCATGTTCAATGCACACCCAGGAGTGTACAGAAAGTTCAACAATTATGTGCCTTCACACACAACACCTATGAAGGGCTAGCAACACGTTGTAGTCAGCCCAACCTTGTCACATCCCAGGTCCACACATGTCAAAATGTTATGACTTAGCCCAACATAACATACTATTAGTGAGGCATGTTTAACAACACACACAGGGGAGGTAGTACACCCATTCACATGATTCAACTGAACACCTAGGCCATTGCACTCAAGTCACACACACTTCGAGTCCACCTTGTGGAAGTACATGCCCACGGAAGATCCAACCTACAGTGTACACAGTCCATCCTCAACTAGGAAGAAGCACTTGTCATCAAAGCCATGTGCCTAAGCTATCTGGGAGACTCTCAGTCTGATATGCAGACTCAGTTCATGGCAAGTCCCTGACCAAGTCTAACATTGACCAGTGTATTCCAAATGAGTCATACCATTCCCAATTGCCGCCCTAATTGAATGGGCTACAGCCCCTCAATCTGAGAGATGACTACGTATTGCTTTGCAGAAACATTATTCAAATTTGATATCACACTAAAAGAACAAAGCCAATGAACGGCCAGCACATCAAATCATGAATTCTCTTGAACACACAGTAATCCATCATGCGTCATTACCAAACAATGTAAATAGCACTCAGGCGACACTCACTGTAGGTATCGGGGTCGTCAAAATGGGCCACCTCTCCCACGGTGTACGGGGCTGGTCCACCTGTAAAGCATGAAACAAAGATTATACTCAGACTGTGTGAACGGACAAATGATTTCTGTTACAATGACACTGTGTGAATATGACATGGTAATGATAGACTTTCACACATGCTCATCCTGCATGGATCACTTTGTATTCAACATTATCATTGGATGAGTCTCCTGCTCCAGTGTCACACCCTACTACACTCATGCAGTGGTCAGGACAGTCATGTGTCGTCCAAGTTAATCCTCCATTAGTATGCCCCAACAATAATGTTATCCATACATCTCAGCATGTGCATCCCCGAGAGACATTCCAAAACTGGTTCCATGAGGACTGCATGACCACTCACAATTAAACAGGCTATTTGGACAGGGTCAACAGACAGCAACCAGACACACATGTGACATATGTGTGAACAACATGACTAACTTCATGTGACGTGACGGCAACACACATGTATAGCATCATCATGTGTTTCCAATTTTCTGTCTAGCTATGGCGTCTGCATATGTAGGTATGTTGTTTCTACATGACGTACTCACTGGCCATTATGACCAGTGGAGTACAAATAGAGCCGTTCACGTGTTGCTTTTCCGACACAAATGCAACACTACATTACATGCAGCTACAGGCATCTGGTATGTGTTGCAAAAATGAGCCATCGGACTGGTAGCATAGGTCTTCATACACATTCTGCAACAAATACACATTAGGACACATATGTATACCTTTGTAGCGCAGCATTTGAAACATTTTGTGACGCAGAGAGGGGGCGACTTAGCATAATACAAATAGATGTTGAATTTATAAAGCTGTCATTGCGTGTACATGTGTTGCAAAAATGGGGATTAATGTGTATAACCATGGGCCTAGGTTTCCCTGGCATTACACAAACTCAGCTACTTATTTTGCAGATTGGCTAACAATCATCACATGTTCACACACCGATTTCTGTCATTCCCATTTAATTGTTTTTTACTCACCAACATGGCCACCAATCCCGAGTCCCAGGTGGTCCAGCAGGTCCTGTTCCCTGGTGATCAGATCTGCCCAGCGGTGCTTGAGTTGGTGTACATTCCTGAGACTCCCATAGACCCGGACCAGGTGATGGCGCACCTTCTCCCACCGGATTTTCCTGGCCTCCGTGTGATACTTCTGTATCACACGGCCCCCAGCTTCCAGCATTAGTGGGAGGAAATGGCTTACGAGCCATATGAACCCCCCCAATTCGTCTTCCCCCATCCTGGACAGGCGAGGCCTACCTGACATATTGAGAGGACTAAGAATGTACCAAAAAAATATGAAATAAAAAGGGGGAAATGGGGAAAGGTAGAGGTGTGAAAGAAAAAGAAGAAGGAGAAAAATAGCCCAACTAACCCCCCAAACTATGCTACCCACAACAGACTCCCACAGACAATACAAACTATCACAGGTATAGACAAAATAACACTAAACAGACTGAGACAATGTTATACAACAATAATAGATTGACACTAAGACAAAATACAAGGCACACAGGACACAAAAGCAGTAAAACACAGGACAACACCTTTCACACAACCACACAGTCTAGATAAATCTGAGACTGCAAAGTGAAAGTGAAAGTTAACTCCCAGTACAGATTTGGTAAACAGGATATCCTATTACATCACTTCCTGCATAAAATGGCCGGCGTTTTCATTTTCCCGTTATGCGTCATATTTTCACGCATACACCGTTGTGCGTCAATTTTTTTTGACGCATTACAGTGCACATGATGCGGAGTGAAAAAATATGATATGAATATTAATAATTAATAATGTACATGAAATGACCGACATATTGTCCATGTAGCGTCAATTTTACCACGCATACATCATGGGCGTCGTTTTTTTTACACGTACAGTGGTGCACATGATGCGGAGTGAAAAAATATGAAATGAATATTAATAATTAATAATGTACATGAAATGACCAACATATTGTCCATGTAGCGTCAATTTTACCACGCATACAGCATGGCCGTCATTTTTTTTACACGTACAGTGGTGCACATGATGCGGAGTGAAAAAATTTGATATGAATATTAATAATTAATAATGTACATGAAATGACCAACATATTGTCCATGTAGCGTCAATTTTACCACGCATACATCATGGGCGTCGTTTTTTTTACACGTACAGTGGTGCACATGATGCGGAGTGAAAAAATATGAAATGAATATTAATAATTAATAATGTACATGAAATGACCAACATATTGTCCATGTAGCGTCAATTTTACCACGCATACATCATGGGCGTCGTTTTTTTTACAGGTACAGTGGTGCACATGATGCGGAGTGAAAAAATATGAAATGAATATTAATAATTAATAATGTACATGAAATGACCAACATATTGTCCATGTAGTGTCAATTTTACCACGCATACATCATGGGCGTCGTTTTTTTTACACGTACAGTAGTGCACATGATGCAGAGTCAAAAATATTGTGGATGTTAATTATATTTTGAAGGCGAAATATCAAGACACTTTTGGATACATTTGTATCTGACTCTGCATTGTGTGCACTCATGTACGTGAACAAATTATGACGGCCATGCTGTATGCGTAGAATATGGAGCACATTTATCCTAATGTCTTCATGTGTTTAGCTTTGGAAAGGTGATTTGTCATGGTCAAATGGTGCGATGTGAGACACATTTGTGTTTGTATATGACACATGTCCGTACTTTTATATATAGACGGCCTTCACACTGTAATGTTTGGGATACTTTAACTAATGTATTGACCATATTTGACAACATATTTGGGGTAATTGCTGATGGCTATTTTGAAATGATGCCTGGGATACCATTATGTATTCCGTCTCCAAAATGTGCCCACCTTTATGATGGGGATGCTTTTATCTGTAGTCCTAACAGGGAGTGGGAGAGTCACTTTCAGTTTTTATGGGGCTGACCATGTCCCATTATGTTTTGTGTTTCATATTTGTGTAGGACTTGTGACATGGAGGCCACACATGTGCCTTATGCATGTGTTTAGTTCACAAGTACATGATTCTTGTATGTTTTGGGGGCGGTAGATGTGGACTTAGGCCCCCAGCACCCTAGGATTTGACCATCCAGAATAGCTACTGTATCCATGGAGTATTTGTATTACATCATGGCAAACCTGCAGCAGCGTGCTAATGTAAGGCCACATGGTATGAATGACTGTTGACCATTCATTCATCTCATTAGCCCATTTGACGTTTGCAGTAATGATGATTTGGAGCTAAGTTGCATACCATTTTCCTATGACTAAGTTTGCAAGCCTCTCAGCGTTCACGATGTGATAATGCGAAGATTTTTTTGGTTGTCTGTGTCCCTTTCTGCATCAACTGGTTTAGTGTCATGTTACAATCTTCCTGCTAGGTTCAAACTGGGACACAACTGTGATGGTCTACTTTCAAATATTAGGTTGGTTGTATGACATATGTGTACCTGTGTGTGGGAATGTGGATCCACTATGACCTGTCTGTGTGTATGTTGTCACTGTAACTTCAAGGTCTCCTCCTGAGTTAGTGGCAGCTGATGTTGTTGCAATTGTGTATTGCTCACATCATACACTTGAGAGAAGCCATTGATGACATGTTCACGTACACATGGATGGTCCCACCCTGTCTCTGAACACGTGTGATGTGACTTTCAAATGATCTCCAATTTTGGGCTGGATGAGAGACTGTTTCAGTTGTTTGGATCCGGCATGTGTAATTGTCACATTTGTACTCTTGTTGGGCTCTGTGTATGGTAATGTAACATGTCACATCATACCCTCTGTGCATACAGTTGTGATGTTTATTTTTGGTGTGATGAATTTTAATGGCATTCTTGATCAATGAGACAACATTCATCTTCAGCTATTTCAAACTAAAGGTGGTCAGAAATGAATAGGCCAAAGCATGATGTGGTGTTTGTTATCTGTGTTTATTTACAAGTGTGGAATACAAGTGATTATAATAAGTTAAGTAAAAAAATTGTTCACAAGCTGTTGGCGCCTACGCACTCCTGCTGCGGTGTTAGGTTGTTCCCCCTCCTGTTGCAGGCCAGCATCCTCCTCATCATCATCCTCAGGCATGTCTGGGTCCGGTTCAAGGAGGGGAATGTTCCTTTTTACACAAATATTGTGTAATATGGCACAAGTGCATATGATCTTGCAGACCATCTCTGGGGAGTATAATAGGCTTCCGCCAGTGATGTCAAGGCAGCGGAACCTTGACTTTAGGATCCCAAAGGTCCGCTCCACAATGCTGCGTGTCCTCTTGTGGGCGTCATTGTATGCCCGCTCAGCAGCAGTATTTGGGTTCCCATATGGTGTCATTAGCCAAGGCTGGATGCCATACCCCTGATCAGCTGAAAGAGAAGCACAGAATGGTATCAATTAGATGTAGGAGGCACTGTTGTACGTATCTTTGATGGAAGTAGTTGTGTTGTGTTGTCTGTGACTATTTTGTGTACTAATGTGACAACCTATGGTTGTTGGTGGAAACTTTGGCATTGTTTTTTTTCCTTGGCTGAGCAAGTGTTTGTTGTCTAACTGTTTGTCAGCAGGATGTATCGGTTTCTCAAGTACAGTGTGCCCTCCCTTGCATTGTGACTTGTGACACAGGTGTCCGTGTGTCCTCACTGGGGGTGTGATGATAGTTCCATGCAGAGTTGAAACATGAAAGGGTATTAGAAACTTTCAATTGAACATACCCAGGCCATCCCATCCCTTAAAAGTTATGCATTGTATTAGTGTACAGGTTATTGTGAGACTTCCAATTTGCAAGGTGACATTTAGGCAACCACAGTCATGAACGTCTTCACACTAAGCTGTGGAGTAAATTCCAAGGTGTAAGAGGTTCAATGGTGACTTGTGAAACATGGCTAGTGATGTGAGTACCTCAGTGTGTTCCTGTCTAGGTGTTGCTATTGTGGTGTATGGGTTGTTTATCCTAGAGGGTTTCTGTGCAGTGAGTATATAAGTAGATTTTTGTCCTTACCAACAAGTAGTCCATTGCCATACCGTCCATCCTGGAAGTGTTGGTTGATGGTGCAGTGACGGAAGATGAATGCGTCATGAACACTCCCAGGATATTTAGCCACAATGTTGCTGATCAGTCCTTGGTGATCGACTATGGCCTGCACGTTGATGGAATGTGTGTGCTTCCTGTTGCGGTAGAGGTGTTCACTCGCAGCAGGTGGCACAAGGCGTACGTGTGTGCAGTCGATTGCACCAAGGACGTGCGGAAAGCCACTGATGGCGTAGAACCCCTGTTTTGTTTCCTGCTGCTTCTGCAGTGTGTTAGGGAAGCAGATGTGGCGGGGTGTCAGTCCAATGATGGCATCCAGTACTTTAGGCAGGAATGCGGAGAAAGATGGTTGTGAGATTCCACCAACCAGGGCACCAGTTGTCTGAAAGGAGCCACTTGCCAGCATGTGAAGTACGGCAAGCAGCTTTGTTTCGGTTGGGATAGTGCGTGGAGTCACTAAAGTGGGGGCCAATTGCTGTTCAATATTTGTCAGCAGCTGCTGAATGGCCTGCCAGTTCAACCGGTACCTCTGTATGATGTCTCGTTCCCTGAGGCCATGCAGGGTTGTTCTTGGGCGGAATATCCTCTCCTGCCTTCTGCGCTGTCTTTGGGGTCCCTGCTGTTGTTGTTGTGGCTGCTGTTGTTGCTGCAGGTCTACGTGCACGTTGTAGAAAAATCACCTCCATCTCTCCCTGTTGCTGCTCTGCTGCTCTGCTGCTCTGTTGTTTGCTCTGTGTGTTCTGATTAAGTACAGGTGTGTTTGCCCCATTTTAATGCCTGCCCTGACCCAGGCGTTAAAATTTCACGATATTCGTGCTTTGCGTCATTTTTTTGCGCCGCCTGCCGTGCGGGAGTGATTTTTGCCCTGAAGCATAAATACCACGCACCGCTATGTGCGCCTGTTTTTGGACGGGAACGCCTACCCTGCATGTCATTAACGCAGGGCGGGGTGCCGCTTCCAAAAACTGGCGCACATAGCGCCATTTTCCTGGTGCGCCGGATCGGGCGTCAGGGTTTAAATATGGGGCAACGTTTGCGCTGAAAGTGCATCAAAATTTTTGACGCACATTCGGCGCAAACGGAGTATAAATATGCCCCTTAATGTGAAATATACAATGTAACCAGTTGTTTCTTTCAAGATATTAGACATCCAATCAGGTGCTGTATTTTCTTGAGAACAGAACACTTTCTGTTGATGTGACTTTTTGAATAATGAGCAATATATGCATGCGCCACATCTTGTTTCTTTCTTATTTTGTCACTTCCTTTTGCACGCATCTTCACACCATAAGCTTATTCATAAAGAAGCATGTTTCAGATTAGTTTAGCAAGTTTTGGAATTCCAAAGTATGTCATCTAGATAGAGAGAATTAAATAATATATATTTGTTTGTTATAGGAGGAAGTTAGGGCCATGCATATGCCATGTAAAGTTTATGATGGAAACATTTCTGCTAAACTAAAGTATGTTAGAATTTGTCAATGGTAGCAAATCAAGCAAGTCGAGCAACCATGGGTCATGCAAAGTTTATAAAAGAAAGTGCACATTTAAATGCAGCTGTTGGTTAGGCCTAGTTTTCAATCACACATGTTATTTAATTAATGCATTTTATTTTCTACTAAAAACTCTAGCACACGGCTGACTGCAAAAGATGTGGCTGAATTAGTGAAGAATGTCACATTCTTGAAGCAGAATAATGGCATAGGCACTCCTGTCCAGGCACTAGAGAGGAGATTAAAATGTATTGAAGACCATTTCAGATAATGTGTGTGTGGGGGGGAGGGTCCCAGACCACCGCAACTGATTCCCTGCACTCTAATCTGCACACAATAGCCACTGTGTGCTGGTTTTTTTTTTTTTTACTTCAGTCAGATTATGTTGTTTTTGAAAGCAGGTGATAAAAAGCAATTACAAGGCAGAGTCAACAGTGAATGCAGTGGTGCCACCCCTGACTCTCCATAGGTAAGTGTTGATTTCATAACCCTGTAAGAGTTTGGTTCTGGCATCCAGTGCAAAGTTCACTTTCTTTTACACAGCCAGCTGTACTTTCACCAGCCAACAGTGCCTTCCCTCACCACAAAATCAACACAAGTGAAGGCACAAGGACACCTGTCGAAGACACATTTTAAACCAGACAGTAAAGCACCACTTTTGAGGCCGGCTGAGTAAATAATAATAAAGAGGCTACAAGCAAATCTCATAATTCTGGATTTAGTGTGTCAACTCATGCAGTGTAAGCATATTAGAAGTACCAAGAAACAAAAGGAGGACTATATTGAAGGCAAGGAAACCTCAATGTAGTTCAATTTTTGTTTCTAGGAAACACAAAAAATACTGGGTCCCAGTGCCACTCCTTAGAAGCCACTGGGAAAGGATGAGTAGGTGAGGATGACTAGGAGGACACAGCTGAGAGTAGCAGGAGAGTGATATGATGAGGTGAGGGGCAAGGATGAGTGCACAGGGCAAGGAGAGAGAGAGGCATGGAAGAGAGGTACAAGAAGGTGTTAGGTGGGAAAAACAAAGTGCGCATAAGAGGAATGAGGCAGTGGTAGATAAGAACAGAGTGAGTCTCATGAAAATATTAGACCCACACCATGTAAATGGAGCCCAATAGGGGTGGTGAGATGCCCAATGACAGCACTGTTTGGTGATTTTTTGAATTTCAGTGGGAGCTGGGGGGCAGCTTGAAAAGCCACCATTGCAATTGGTTGGCAGGGTTTGCAGCAAAGGTGCCAGGGTACCAGCATTTGAGCCAACCTCTGGTTTCTGGCTGAATTAAAGTTCATAGGAATGGGGCATGTTCTTTGGTCCACACCCCCGTCAGAGGATCTCTCACTTATTAGAGAGAGCCAGCAGGAAAGGACAGAAGAGCTACAGTTGTAGAATAGTCCCTCGAGCAGTTCAATACAAGTACTCAAAAGAAGGTGGAAGGATACGCTCACACAGCCAAAAGCATTAGGTGAAAGATCATACTCCACACGGCTAAGCCAAGATGTCATTGACAACGTCTCAAGTCAGTTGCTAAAATAGACTGGTTGAAGAAAGTCGATAGCTGAAAGCAGAAAAACCAAAGCACGCTCTATGTGTATTCTAAGCAATACAGCACAGATATAAAACTTCAGTCCTAAACATCACCACCACAAGCGTAAGAAATAAAAACCAGCATAACAGACAGAGCAAAATGGGTTTCACAGAAACACAGCCAAAAGTGTTCATATTTATGCATTCCCATATTTTCCATATTGTAGCACATTAAAGCCAGAGCTACTGGCTTTTCCAAATCATGTTTACATGGAGACTGGTGATTATGAATTCCTCTCACTTTGTAGTCAGAGAAAGTAAAGGGAATTATGTAACAATCCTGCTAGAATACATGAAGTGTGCAGACCTGACAAATTGAATAACAATCTCACCATGTAAGGAGGAGTCGGGGCCTTGACGGGGGCAGGGCCTTGTGCCGAAAAGTCCCTAAGTGGCATTTTGGCCACCAGTCTGCCCCCAGCCTGGCCCCAACCCCCCCTTTATGTACCAATCCTGCTGGAATACATGAAGTGTCCAGACCTGCCAACTTCAATAACAATCTAACCATGTAAGGAGGGGGCAGGGCCTTGGAGGGGGCAGGGTCTTGTGCCCCTATCCTGCCCCCAACACTGTCTTCCAAAAACAAAAAGCTTTCTGAGGCTGCTGCCGATTTCCTGGGGTGTTTTCACACCCATTAATGGATACCAGCGGTTTAAAACTTCTATGGTTTTCAGCTTGTTTTCCCTGCCACTATGTGATAATGGCACCTCACCGGGTGACCGAGTGATGGGAGCCAATTTAGTGTGTCACACAGTGGCACTGTGTGAGTTGGGAGGTCTGAGTGTGAAAGGAAAGCTAAAGGATGTGATTTTTTTCCTAACACAAAAAATGTAAATACATGTAAATGAATTGTACATTTTCAACAGTTGGGAAAGCAAACTGAAGCACAATTTTTTGTAATTCTCTAATTCTGTGCGATGGACACATTTAGATTTTAGTACGATCAGAACAAATCAAGATACTTTACTTGGTGATGCCGAAATAATACATAGTCACTGAAACCCAATATCGACACATTATCATTTGCGTGTCATCTAGTTTTATTTGTAAAACTGTATGTCAGTTCAAAATGGAAAATGTACTGTCTGAAGATAACAATGCTCTACAAGACCCAATGCTTTATTCCATTAAAAAATCACACGCTTCATGTTCATTAAAGATAGGTGGGCCGCAAAAAGTTGTTCGTACTAAGAGGTGGGTCGTGGTTCTAAAACGTTTGGGAGGCACTGTGCTATGTAACTCTGGGCACCTTCTGCAATGGTTGCATAATGGATTCACGCATGCCTGAACCATACATGCCTTAAAAACGCGGTCTAAAAAATGACAGCGTCTTTACCACGTCTTTACCACGTTTGCCTTTACAATTAATTTTGTTGTAAAAGCATCTTGATAAATGAACATGCATGGTAAACTCTTCCCCGCCCTACCCCCTTACACCTGATACCATACTCTGCAACCCACCCCGCCACAGACTTTAAACTGCCACTTCCACTCCCTGCCCTGAGCCCTACCCCTTCTGCCCTAAGCCCAAAACGTAACCCTGCCCTTAAAACTACCCCGACCCTCTGCCCCACCCTCAACCCTAAAAACTACTCTGCTCTGAACCCTAAAACCTACCCTGCCCTGTAGTAAAAGCTACCACGACCACCCACCCAGCACAGTACCCTAAAACTACCCGATCCTCCCTGAACCCTAAAGCCAAGCCCACCCTGTCCTAAAAATGATCCCCACCCCACCCTGAACCCTAAAACCTACCCCACCCTGTCCTAAAAATAACCACAACCCTCAGACTCCCACCCTGAATCCTAAAACCTACCCTGCCCTCTCCTAAAATCTACCTCGACCCCCTCAGCCCTGAACCCAAAAACGTACCCCACCCTGTCCTAAAAAGTACCCCGATCCCCACGCTTAACCTTAAAACCTACCCTACCATGTCCTAAAAAGTTCCCCGACCCCACTCCTGACTGAACCCTAAAACCTACCCCACCCTGTCCTAAAAACTAGCCTGAGCCCCTGCCCTGAACCCTAAAACCTATCCACCTATCCCGCCCTGTCCTAAAAACGACTCCAACCTCCCCACCCCACCCTGAACCCTAAAAGCTACCCCACCCTGCCCTAAAAACTACATGACCTCCCTACCCCAGCCTTGAACCCTAAAAGCTACCCACCCTATCCTAAAAACTACCCTGACCCCCCACCCCTGAGCTGAACCCTAAAACTTACCCCACCCTGTTATAAAAACTATCCTGACCCTCCTCCCTGAGCCCTAAAACCTACCCCACTCTGTTTGAAAAACTATCATGACCCTCCGACCCCCGCACTGAAGCCTAAAACCTACACCACCCCGTCCTAAAAACTACCACGACCCCTGCACTGAACCCTAAAACCTACCCCATCCTGTCCTAAAAATGACCCCAACACCCATGCCCCCATCCTGAACCCTAAAACCTACCCTGCCCTGTCCTAAAAGCAACTCTGACAGATCCTGCCCTGAACCCTAAAACCCTGTCCTACAAACTATCCCAAACCTGCAACCCCAACCTGAACCCTCAAACCTACCCTGCCCTGTCCTAAAAATTACCCCGACCCCCACCCCTTCCCTGAATCTTAAAGCCTACCCCACCCTGTCCTACAAACTAATCCAAACCCTTGCCCTGAACCCAAAAACCTATCCTGCCCTGTCCTAAAAACTACCCTGACTCCCCGCGCGAACCCTAAAACCTACCCTACCCTGTAGTAAAATCTACCCTGAACCGGGCCCTAGCCCTGCACCCTAAAACCTACCCCGCCCTGTCCTAAAAACTATTGTGACCCATCTTGAACCCTAAAACCAATCCTGTCCTGTCCTAAAAACTACCTTGACCTCTGCCTCCGCCCTGAACCCTGAAACCTAAAACCTACACTGTCATGTCCTAAAAACTACCTCAACCCCTCAACCTGAACACTAAAACCTACCCTGCCCTGTCCTCAAAACTACCTGACTCACTGCCCCAACCCCCGCTATGAACACTAAAACCTAAGTTGCCCTGTCCTAAAAGCTACCCTGCCCCCACCCTGAACCCTAAAACCTACTCCACCCTGTCCTAAAAACTACCCCGACCCCCTGCCTACCCCTCCCTATCCTAAAACAAAACCCAACACCCATCTCCACCCTGAACCCTAAAACCTACCCCATCCTGTCCTAAAAACTACCCCGAACCCCCACCCTGAACCTTAAAACCTACACCCTCCCTGTCCAAAAATCTACCCCGATCCCCCCACCCTTGCCCTGAACCTTAAAACCTACCCTGCCCTGTCCTAAAAACTACCGCGACCCCCGCCGCCCAGAACCCTAAAACCTCCCCACCCTGTCGTAAAAATTACCCCAACCCCGTCACTCCCTCAACCTTAAAACCTACCCCTCCCTATTCTAAAAACTACCCCACCCCCACTCTGAACCCTAAAACCTACCCCATCCTGTCCTAAAAACTACTCTGACCACCCTCCCTGAACCTTAAAACCTATCCCTCCCTGTTCAAAAATCTACCCCAATCCCCCCTCCCTTACCGAAAACCTTAAAAACCTACCCCTGCCCTGTCCTAAAAACTACTGCGAACCCCGACCTGAACCCTAAAACCTCACCGCCCTATCATAAAAATGACCCGACCCCACAACCACCCTGGATCTTAAAACCTACCCCTCCCTATCTTAACAACTACCCCACCCCCACTCTGAACCCTAAAACCTACCCCATCCTGTCCTAAAAACTACCCTGACCCCCCGCCCTGAACCTTAAAACCTACCCCTCCCTGTCCAAAAATCTACCCCAATGCCCCCACCCATTGCCCTGAACCTTAATACCTACCCTGCCCTGTCCTAAAAACTACTGCAACCCCTGCCCTGAACCCTAAAACCTCCCAGCCCTGTAGTAAAAATGACCCTGACCCGGCCCCCACCCTGAACCCTAAAACCTACCCTGCCCTTAAAACTACCCTGACCCCCCATCTGCCCCAGCGCCACTTACCTGACATCCACATTCCTCTCCCAGCTATTCCAGCTGTTTCCCTGAACCATGCATGTGCATAGTGCCTTAGCCATGCATTTGCGAGTTTCAGGCACATGGGTGGTTCAGGCAAGCATGGTAACGCTTTCATGGTTGCATCTTGCGTGGTTATGTCCATCTGGTAAAGGCCGTTTCCCTCTGCGATGAGTGTTCACGTTTGGAAAATGCTGGACAAAGCTAGTTAAAGTCCATGTTTAAAATTTGTATGTGTGGGAGAGGTTGCACTATCACAGGTCGACCTGCCCCTGAGGCTCTGCATGTTTTAAGAAATGTGCTATCTTTTGCTTGGTTTCATATCTGAAAGAGGAGTAGATGAACAAACGGAGACTAAAAGACTAGGAGGCCATGGCCAGTGAATGTGTCAGAAGGGTGTCAACCCAATACTGGTAAATGTATGTGCTTTTAGGTAAATTGCCAATATTACTGTTAAATTTATGTAAATTTAAACCACCTGACACTATGCTTTAGTAGGTTACATCCTTATTTAATTTTACATGTATGACCAGGTGTACATGGAAATATTCTCCCAAATGAAGCTGCAAAGCATACCCAATGAAGCATCAAAATGAGAGCTTACCCAAACAAATAAGACATTGTGTCCCAGGAAGTCTCTTGGATAGCTGACAGTAAAGCTGTTATGGCTTTTAGTAAAAGCTCGACAAAAGCAGAGCCGTGGACACATTGGCGAGAATCTATGCTCTTTTGCAGAGCCAAAACGTTTAGTTCAAATGCCCTTAAAGTGTTCAAGCTCGGAAGCGTTACCAAGGTGGCTGCCGAGTGTGGAACCTTGACTGAAATAACATACCTATTGGTTTGTCAACTTTAGAAAAAAATATCGTGTTTAACAGAAAGTTAAAACTGTACAGCAACACATTTGAAAATCATTTCCCAATTATTGTGTGGTTAATATTAAATTATCTGTCCGCTGACTTGGTATTCGTAGCTGTGTTCGTAACTTTGTTTTTCATTTTGCGCGTTCTTTAAACACGATTTCGTAAAATGCTTTTAGAGCGTTAATTTCTTTAAATTCCTTTCCTTAGAGGATTTGTTTAAATATAAATTGATATATTTATTACGACGGGGTAAGGTTCGCTTAGGTGTGTCCTCTACTTTATTAGCAAGCTCATATTGAGTATATCAACCATGTCGTGGGAAATATATACTTCAAATACACCTAAATAAACCGAAATAGACCCCTAGCTTTCCTCAATCAGCGAGCCAGGTTTTTATAATGTTGCTTCATTTCAGGGAGAAAGTTTAAACGTGAATGCTCTTCACTAAGTAATGTAAATGTTTGAATGATTGTCATATGCGTATTCAATATATTTGCATGCAAAGTAGTTTTGGGGCCTCGGGCAAAATCACAGCTTTCCATGCCAATCTATGATTAAATACATGTGTGGAAAAAAGGCCTCATTTTTTAACAATTAATTTATTCCTCACTTCCCTATGACACAACAAAGCATTAAATATCCATTCAGTATGTAATGAGGAGAGTCCACTGTGCCCTTCCAACTACAGCCAGTTATTCAGGCATCATTAAGTAAGCTACAGTATATTAATGTTTCTATAAGCTTGGTAGGGTAATTTATGATGTCGTTACGGCAGCTCCAACCACAAAAAGATCAGTCTGCCATCAATGCACACCACAAAATGTGAATATCGATCTGGAAACTTACTTCTGGGGTAGCTTCTGATTATTAAGTACATGTATCTCAATTGCCACTAGCCTTTCACTAGGAATAGAACAATCTTAAACTGTTTTAAATGTAACTACTTTCATGTTATTTGCCCTGCAAGTAACACATTTGCAGAGACTGGACAATTATAATGCAGAACAATGTATATTTAAAGGAAAAAATTTCTTGTATATTTCATACTTATGCTGCAATTTGTTGGCGATGTTTATTCAACCCAACTGGTTTACGCGAATCGGCCCAGAAATAAACTCAGTTTTCACACTTGGACAAGCACTTGTTTCAGCCAATGGTGCAGATTGATGTTCTATTCAACCTCAGACAAGAACAACAGGATGGTCAGGGTTAGGATCACACGCCAAACCACTTTGAAAGAAATATAACAAATACTGAACTCAGTGGATTTGTGATTTTTAGCAGGGTGTGTGCTATGGGGGAGTTGTTGAAAAAATTACCCTTCCCAAAAGTACCATCAGGAGTCTGTCACAATGTAGCTTCATGCAGATTTCCTAAACTACATATCTTCCATTATAATTTATCTAAGAAGAGTTCTTTTAGCTAAACAAGAATTAAACTAATGGGTGCAAAACACAATGTGCAGATGTGTACATATGAACACATGATCAAAAAAATTAGCACTCCACATACAGACATAAAATGAACCTTCAACCAAGTAAACCTTACAACCAAAGGGCACATGACTGTAATCTGTTAAACCCACGCCATCTGTGAGCCATGTCAAACATGTAGCTGAGAAATCAAGGCCAAGATAATATACAACACACAACATGTATTGTCACATAGTCAACAAATAAAGAACTCATTACCAAACAGTACACCAAATTAACACCACATATTAAAGTGGTCTTGGCATCCAAACCTGACCACACTTGCTCAGAAAATAATTTTCTCAATGACCACTCTATCAAGGAAAAAGTGCAATTTTCTCTGTGCACCAAAAGGTATTATGTAAAAATTAGGGATGTGTAAATATTTTTTGCCACCAAAGTTTTGCTACGTTTCCACCTTTCATTTTTCCCACTATATGTGGAATGCTACAGTATTATATGTAATGACTAGTGGCTTCGAACCCAGTTTGCAGTTTGGTGGAAGGATTAGTCTGGTACTAATGTGATGCATATTGTATCTACTGTGCAACAATTGCAGGAAAATATGATGCACTTGTAAAGAGGTGGACATGATCCGACATAGTGTTGTGTATATGCAACCTTTCCAAGTTGCCAATACTGATTGACTGAGCCTTAACATTATTCTTTCAATACTCCAACCATGTTGATCAATCACATCCAAGACATCTATCCTTCTTTCCATCATTAATGATTTTAGCTTCCTCCTCTGTCAAATGAACAAGGTTCCTTCTGCTCCACCACCCTTTGTCATAAGGTAGCACCTCTACTAATGTTTTCCAAAACACTTGGTGAAGAGAACTTCAATTCACCATTCACAGTATTATACATTTTTGTAATCAAAATCCAATCTCTGACATTGATGTTATTTTGCTTGCGTTTGTTTTTATTATCAAAATACCTCATTGTCAGAACCAGCTTAGCAACTACATCCAATTTTTCCACTTCAACAACTCAGGAAAGAGTTTATTATGAGGATCTCTCCAGCCTAATAACCTAAAAGGTGAAATTCCTTTAGCAATTTGTGGGAAATACAGTAGTTTGATACCTTCATTTGTAAAAACGTATTAACATCTAATTACAAAGCTACAGTCATTTGAATAACTTCCAGAATAAATCTGTTATCTTATTTCACTAAACCATTTTATGTTAGAATATATAAGGCAACCTTAAGCTGTGTCACATCATTCAATTCCAAAAATGTATACATACAATCTGACACGAAATGTGTACCATCATCATTAACCACCCCTTTCGTTGATTCTTCAATGCTAAATATACTTTCAGAAATGTAATGATAGATTCTATAATAGGATAATCCACAAATGAATAATACATCAACTTCAAATAATAATCAATTAAAAGAATTAAATATCTCATTTTGGATGACAAAATATTGTATGGATCAAAAAAATAAAATGTTACTCCATACCAAGGCATGTCAGGAAGAGGAACAGGATGCAAAGGTATTTTGTTTGTTCACCAATGTTTGTCTGAAAACAAACATTCAGGGCAATTATTAACACCACTCACAACTTAAGCGTGTAGCGAAAGGCCACAAAAACAAAACTGTTTCCATTTTTTTCATGTTTTTGCAATACCTAATTGTCCTTCATCTGCTAATGAAAGCAACTTTTCTCTTGGATCCTCTGGTGTAATAAAAGGATCGTGTCTTATAATCATGCCGTTGACAAAGGAAAGTTCCTCTGAAATTTAAGAATAACTCTTTTATGACATCAGTCACCTCTCCTTGGGCCAGCCCTTCTTAATGTGATCCTTCACTTGACAAGATTTTGCATCCTTGCCATATGCAGTCAACTAATCATTTTTAGAAAGTTTGTTGCCACACCCACTGAAAGCATCGAAAGCATCAACCACACATTCCGAATATTCAGAGAGTCTCAACATTCCCCACATTGTTCAGTGGCATGCTGGACAAACAATCTGCTCTATACTTCCAACCTGGAGGATATTTCTCCTTAAAACTATACTCTTGAAGTTTCAAGAGCAATCTTAACATCCTTTTTAAAGCCATACTGGCTCACTGGCCACTCAAACTATGTACTAATGTCTTGTGATCAGTACATAATTCAAAGCTAGAGCCCCAAATGCAAGTTTTGTATCACTACACCACACAAATACCGGGGAGGACCTCATGCTTTATACTACTGTTGTGTGTGGGTTTGATGATTTAAACTTTCTGGAAGCACAAGCTATAGGGCCTGATTCACAAAGGTAATCTTAGACTTATGGTCTAAGTTTAGATCAAAAGTCTAAGTTTCGACTTTTGGGTATTCACAATGGTAAGTTACAAGTAGTATCTTTACGGCCGCACTGGGGACGGAATCTCTGCCCTCAGGGCGGAATCTCCACCTGAGTGCAGAGATTCCACTCCAACCCTGGAGGCTAATCTCCACACCAAGAGTGCACTCTCTGCACCCGGAGTGAACACTACACACTCCGGTGGAACTCTTTCCTGAGTGCAGAAATTATGCCCTGAGTGCTGACATAAAGATACTACTCATGGCTTACCTTTGTGAATATCCAAGAGTCATAAACTTAGACTTTTGGTCTAAAATTAGACAAGACTAAGTTTACTTTTGTAAATCCAGCCCATAGTGTGCTCCCTGCCAGCCATCCACTGACTCAAAACAGCTCCAAGTTCTATTAAAAGTGCATCAAATTTGATGATACATTTTTACCTGAACAAAATAGTTTCTATGTTAGAGCTTTATCTGTCACAATTCTAACATTGCAAAAAGCCTTGTCCATTTCTGGTGACCACACAAATGTAACTCCTTTTTAAGTAAACAACTTAATGGTCGAACAATCTGGGCACATCCCTGTACAAATTTGAGCGTAGTACTTGTGCAAACCGAAAAATCAGTGAAGGGCATCTTTATCTTTAGGTGGACTTGTTCATTTAATGGCTCATTCAAATAAAATGTTGATTTAATTGTAGTAGAGGTAGTAGTAGTACGACCAAGATATTGAAGGTCCTGTGTCAAAAACTTGCATTAACGTCTTTCCGCTCTCAGATAGTATAGTCAATACTTGTTTCAAAATCTGGTTATGCTTTTTTACACTATCGACAAAAAACAATATATCATCCTGAGAGGCCTGTATACCTTGCAAATTTCTAAACAAATTATCCTTTAGCTTTTGGAGCACGCTTGCCACTGAAGCAAAACCAACTTAAATCAATAACTTTTAAAAAAAATTAACCTCCCCAAATTGGTCAAAAGATCATGTATTTTTGGGAGCAAATGACAATGCATCTCAGTATTTGTATTTAAGGTGTGAAGGTCTATACAAATCCTAGTTTCCCCAGATGTTTTACATGCTATAACAACAGGAGATACCCATTGTGCTGAGTCACTAGGAGCAATAATTCCTTCAGAACATAACGTACCAAGTAATTATTTAAATGTTCCCTCATGCCCAGAAGAAGTGGTCAAACCTTGGGAACCATGGGCTACCTTGGGAACCATGGGCTCAGAATGAGGTTTGAGCCTAATCTGATGCTCAAATCTTCAACTAACCTATATGATCCTGGAAAATTGTTTAAAAAATCCAAGCCAGAACTCATGCTAGAATCAAAGACTTAATCATACAAACAACAGATAGGCATGTCACTCAAAACCACAGGATTTTCAAGACCAAGATGTAAATACAACCCCTTTGTTGGCAAATATTGCAACCCAATTATATTTTTACCCTTGATGGCAACATAAATCCTAGTGGTTGTGCTCTCACACAGATACTCCACAACACCATGAAAATAGCCTCACATAACAAAGTCCTTTTCTCTAAAAGCCTTTTGATTACCATCACTTTCTGCAATATTTGACTATTTTTCATAAAACATTTTTGGACAAAATAGTGATTGGATACCCTGAGGCTGCCATTGTTTGCAAAACTCCACTATCCAACATGTGGTTCATACAAAGGTGCTTTCATCAACTTAACATCTGTCACACAGTTAATGTGAACAATCTACAACAGTGGTTCCCAACCTGTGGTCCGCAAACCCCCAAGGGTCCATGACACATTCCCAGATGGGTCCACAGTCCTGGGCCAGCAGGAAGGGGCTTCTCTAGCTGCCTGTCTTTATATTTATTACTTCATTTCTATAGCAGTTTGAAAGGCAAAGTTCCATGTACTTCCAGCAGCTTTCGGGGAAAAGTAAAAGCGTTAAGGTAACTCTGTTGATTAATGTACCTGCTGGAGAGTGATGGGAGTTTTGTCTAGTGGCAGTTTTGACTCATGTAAGGTAGTGCAGATGGTTAATATGCCTGCTGCACAGAATGTGTATCATGTAAAAAACTGTATTTTATGTGCCTTCCACAGTGGGTTACTGCTTTTGTCACAGAGATTCTATTGTTACTGTGCAGTTCATAAGTTACAATTGTAATCTTGCACAGTGAGCTATGAACTGCCATCAAAGAGCTGCATGCAAACTGCATGGCACAAATGAGGAAGTTATGTTTTTTTCCCCAGTCTTTAATTTTCCTTCTGCTTCTAATAAAGATTTGCTTGAGTGCATTCTTATTATTCAAGTCAATGCTAACCAATGTGTTATGTTCTGAATCCTGAGTTTGTGCTTCTCCAGGTCAAGCACTCTTACAAAAAGCCTACCAGTATGGATGGCATGTGAATCTTGCACCTTGTAGTCCTTTGTAAAGTGCTCCGACACCCTACACTGGTATTATAAGTGCTATAAAAAATTAATTACGTGTAACAGAGAGGTTATGGAGAGATGAGAGGCCCTTATGGTTTTAATTTCTTTTGCCCCACAAATTTATGTAAAAAAGCTACCTAAAAAAGAAAATCAGAAATTGCTTGGGAAATGTAGAGTGATTCCGTGGGGTCCTCAAGAGTCAAAAGGTTTAGAACCACTGGTCTACAACATACTGTTCAGTGCTTAACAGCAATCATGTACCAAAATATAAACACTACAAATTCTCACAGGATTGTTCTTAGTCTTACACACTGCTTGAAAATGACCAATTGTTTTCCACAAAATACATCATTTAGACAATCAGCAAAACTCTGACTGTTCCCCACATTATTCTTTGACTCACATCTGTAACAAATTGTCAAACGTTTCTTCTTAACAAATCCTTTTCTTGTTTTTCCTGCATGTTTAGCTCACATCACTATCCATTTCAGAAACTCCCAAGGACAAGGAGTTAACAACTATTTTACTGCCTAATTCCTTAGAAGAGATGAGAGAACCTTCAATTCTATTGGTTAAATCAATTACTTTAATAGGTGACAGTTTTATGCAGCTTCATAATATTTCTTGTATCGTTTTCAAATGGCAACTGAAAACGAATTGATCACATGTGTACATATCAATGTTATTCTCAAATTCACACATTGCCACCAATACTCTTAACATTGCCACATATTCCTCAACAGTCTCATGAGCACTGTGTTCACTTTTAAAGACATTGGCCCTCCTTACAACCCTGGCGGTCAGTGGAGAAGTGGCAGTAATACCGCAAACAGGCCGGCGGTAAAAAAAAATTAATTACAAGCATGGCGGTGATTCCATGCCAAACCGTCACTTCTCCACTCCGACCGCCAGAGTACTAATGACCGCTGGGCTGCAGACTTCGGTCTCCAGTCCGATGACGGTCACTACACCGTCGGCGGTATCACAACCCCGTATACCGCCATGGAGTTTGTGGGGTTCTGTGCCGCCACAAAATCCATGGCGGTAGGCAAAGCACTTAAATTACAGTAACACAGTGAAGACACCACAAAAAGACTCCACACCAGTTTAAAAAAAAAAAAAATATGTTCATGAGTAAAACAAGACCAAAACTCTAATAAGTAGAACTTGAGATATAATTTTTTCAAGAATAAACTGCTTAGAAGCCATTAGCGCTAAAAAGTTACTTGAGGTCATGCTGGACCGGGGTAAATTCAAAGTTCAGTCTGACCAGGATTGAGGGCAGGCTTGCTACAGGACTCACGCAGGGCCACTGAAAAAGTACCTTTGATGGAGGGTTGCATTGATGAGGCGATACAAAGGTGATGTGTCAGTTCTGATCTGCGCAACCAGGGGATGCGTCATCGTTGAGTCAACCAGTCATTGATGCAATGCCCTCAAGGTATGGCATTGAACCCTTTGCGATGAAAGTGATGTGTCATTGTCGAGCCGTGCAGCCAGCAATGCGAAGGTGATGCGCTGGGGCTGGTGGTGGTGCGTCGATCCAGAGCTGTGCAGTCAATGATGCAAGGTCCTCATCCTCAGCGGCAATTCCTCAGCATTGAGGAAGAATGCAGCAGTTTCGATTGTGGTGATTTGTTTGTCTAAAAACTGTTGAAAAGCCCACTTTGAAGGTCCAGGACTAGATTGGAACCTCAATAAACAAAGATATATCAGATTGAAATTGAAGTTACAGCAAAGAGATTATTGCATAGAATGCATAGCCCTTCGGGCTATCTTTGTTTATTGTACCTACCGGATGGTAGAGCTACTACTTTTATGAGATCCCATTTGTTTTTATTTCCAGCCTTGAAAAAGTCCGTTTGGACGAAACACGTGTTGGCTGTTTCTGAACTCTGATATGCCTTTCCTAACATGTGGACATGATTATCATTGAGCACTTATTGGATTTTCCCAGCACAAAGGATTAAAGCATTTCCTGCAACTTTATTTATTTCGGACTTATTATTTTGGAGTGCCCGGTTGCTCTTGTTTCTTGCAAGTATTACAGCTACGGCAGGAATGTACAATAGCGAATAAGCATTTACAGTTACAAAAAGAAAGGTTCTTGACAGCTTTAACGAGTTTCAAAAGAAATAAACAATAGTGAATAAGCATTTACAGATACAAAAGTTCTTGACAGCTCCATCGCGCTTATGGAAGAAACGAACTATAGCGAATAAGCATTTACAGATAAAAAAGTTCTAGACAGCTCCATCGAGTTTATAGAAGAAACGAACTATAGAGAATAAGCATTTACAGATATAAAAGTTCTTCACAGCTTCATCGAGTTTATGGAAAAAATTAACTAAAGCGAATAAGCATTTACAGATACAAAAGATCTTGACAGCTCCATTGAGGTTATGGAAGAGACAAACTATAACAAATAAGCATTTATAGATACAGCACTTAAAAGTCAGTCAAGAGGAAATATACCTTATCTGATTCTAAGTCAACCAAAAATAACTATATATACAAATATATAGCAACCCACAAATTAATTAAGAAAGTGCAGAGAAGCTCTTCATGTTCATTTGACATCCATTCAACGAAGTTCATTATCACATCTATAATATTCAAATATACCAATGGAGAGAAGCAAGACCTCAGGTAGCTCAGGGTGAGTGAGAATAATATTGATTATTAGTGAGAATAAAAGGTTTATTAAATATAAAGCATAGTAACTGATATAGTATGTCCCTAGTAAATGTGAATGTGATTTTTTCAGGTGCCGTTATCCAATCATAGATGTGAGGTGGCAGTCTGAGTACTGACGTACATCATCTCTGAATCCCATTCCCCTTTCCCCTTCCAGGGTGCTCCAAACGAAGATTCTAACTTGTTGCGAGTAGTCTGGGTTGGGACTGGAGATTTATCATCTGCTCCTGAGGAAATCAAATCGAAGTACTCTGATACCTGCCCCCTCGCACATTTACACACCCACATGCGCACACATACACACTCATACACACATGCATACCCACATGCACCCACGAATGCACACATACATACCCACACACCACAACACACACCAACATACATTGCCACACAAACGCATTCACAACATACACGTACACTCACATTCAGTCATTCACGCATGCATTCAATGTGACTCACACCCACATGCACGCATACAATGACACACCCCCCAACACACACACACAACACCCCGACATACATACACACCACCTCTCAAGCCCCTCTCATGTCGGAGAACCCGATTTACCTGCTTGCAGGGGGTCCTCTGGCAGGAGACGGGACGTGGCGCTGCTGCCAGCAGCAGCGTCTGCCAGGCAAACACTGGCAGGCCATATCATGGCTCATGATACGGTCGGCAGTGTTTTGCTGGCATGGCGTTGCTCCCGGCAGCATCGCCACCTTACTGCCGTCCGCCGCTATAACCGTCGGCGATATTCCGCTTGCCTTCTGGCAGAATTCCATCTACGGTCATAATGCGGGTGGGTGGCTGGTAGCCATGGTTACTGCATATTGGCGGCTGTTGCCGTGGCGGTAGGCGGCAGTTACCGCCAAAGTCATAATGAGGGCCATAAGGTCTTTTACTAGAGATGTACAAGTAAATTAAATATTCCAATTGTAGATAAGCCAATGTTACCATGGTTAGAGCACCGAGTACCTGAACTTTAGCACTGGTTAGCAGTGATAAAGTGGTCAGAATCCTAAAGGCAGGAAAAACAAATTCAGCAAAAAGTGGAGGGAAAAAGTAAAAGGTCTAGGGATGACTCTGCAGAGAGGGCCAGGTCCACAAATACCAAAAACTCCAAATCTCAAATAAATTCTGACATAAATGGACTTTTGACTGGCAAGACCACATTTCCTCAATGCTTTTCAAGCTTGCCATGCCAAAACAACCTGCACTGTACCACTCCAATGAGAAATGATTCTACTAAGATGACCACTAGTGTGTTCTCTCACGCACAGTTCACTGGGACTAGCCACAGACGTTTAAGCAGCACAGAGGCTTGTAAGGCAACGCCTCACTCCATCATGAGCATGCGTGAGCCAAGAACACTGAGGTGAAGCTTGCGCAGCCTCTACGTGTATACCAGCCTCCCACTGACGGCAAGGAATGTGACTCATCTCCTACTTAGACTGATCTGAAAGTGTTGGAGCGAAGTAATTGAAGTTCACCTTTCTTGCAAGAGTGGGTCTGCAGCCGATTGAGCTGATCTGATGGGATCCTCAAGCCAGTCTCAAATATAAGCAATAAGGTCAGCTACACCTTCTTCTTCTACTCTCCTGTTCGTTCAGGCGACAGTTGGTTCCACCAGCTCCCAGAGGTTTCCACTCCCCCAAAAATGCTGCTCCAACAAGCAGGTCACACCGTGGAGCAACAAAAGACTGCAACAGAACTGGCTGGGTACTATATTAAATCCAGTATGTTAAATCATACATGGATCGTGTTTTGCGGTTTGAAAAGTTTTATTCTAAATATTGTGGCCCATGGCTGACCTGTTAAGGCCCTAAAGATCAAGGTAATTACCGCAATGAGGATTACATATTTTTAGGAATTACTGCATTCCAGTGTAATTTTCACTGCACACATTTCTCCAAAATAGAAACTGATGAGTTTTGTGTTGGGAGAAAAGGTCAAAAAGAGTATCACATAAACCGAGCACTAAAAGTGTGACTTCAAAGTCCCCGCCACAGTTTTTGGGTCACTAATGTCTTAAGTAGTTGAAAAGCTGAAACAGTGCTATTTTACATCATCAAGGGAACTATGAGGGTCTGTGCTGCTTTTGGGTTGAAAAACGTACAGCATTTTTTTGGCATATTCAAAACAGTCAAAATAGAAAACACTACAATAACCATAGGGCGTCATAACAGTATGACATAAACAGCATATCCCACATCCCTCTAATATGTCCATACTGTCACCACTCTAGCTGATTAATTATACGGTTTAGACAAAATTATTCTTTTTTCTTTCCATTTTGCACTGATGATTTTTGCACTGAAGATGTTTTCTACTGCTGTTTAAATATCATACTGGACACATTTATACAAACAAACTAGCCAAAAGGTATGTTTATGTTTTGTTTTATAAACTTTTGTTTGCCTAATGGAATTTTTGCCATAGAATCTGTTCAAATTACATGAAATAAGATGTAAAATGATCGAAGGACTTAAATTAAAAATAGTACTGTTTGTAACAACTTTCTGTAAAGTGGTTTTGAACATTGTAAGTTTCAATAGGGGAATGAACTCTATTTTTGTGCATCCATCTGTGAAAAAAGCTGGTTTCAATTGGTTTGCGTTTGAACCAGGAAACCGTTATTTGACATGTGGCTAGCATCAGGAAACCAAGTACCCACCGCATTAGCAGACTGCTGAGTGTGCCTGTATTCATTTGCAAAATAAACCCAATTTTCATCAAAACGTATCAAGCTTCAGTATTGTCTTCCTGAGGTTGACTCTGTCTTTCAGTTATTGGGAGGATTATCAATATGGACTCATTCATAGTTGTCAAAACGCCGCTTTGTTCAAGAGCAAGCTGAGTGCACACAATAACATAATTGTGCTTGTTGCTGCACAAACTAATATGCTTTCACAATCTTCTAACAATTATCAACTAACCACTCTAATGCCCTTAAACGGTTGCAATCCCCACTCTTTCACTTCAATTTGACCAATGTCTGTTTTGTGTTTTGCTCCAGGCCCTTTGGCTTTCCTCCTGCCCCACCGTTTATCTTCACCTCACTGATCTGCCTAACCCTGGAACAAGCCTGTCTTCCTTTCCTTTCCTCATTCTCTCTTTCCTTTCCATTGTTCGGTTTCCCATTACACATAATCTCGTTCTTAGCACTCTTCAAACCTCCACCAAAATACCCCTCACCTCAGGTGTTGCTTCTGAACCTCTAAACCTACCAGCTACCTTTCCCAAGCTTCCAAAATCTCCCAACAGTGCTGACACTGTTCCTGCATACGATCTGTTGCACAAAAAATATAGACGTGCCCGTGATACTGGTACAACTGTGGCCAGTCATACACTGACTGGATGAATAGCAATGTCTATGTCCTGCAACTTACAGAACCCGTCTAGTTCCTTTTTAACTTCTCTACTAGCCATGATAGTAGTTGCTGGGTCCTCAATCCCTTCCACAATCTCCTTGGCAACAGATGGATTCACCTAGTCACTGTCTTTAGCCAACACTCCTTCATTGTCCCCAAATCCTTTGCACCATGTTTACTATCTACAAACCTGTAGACTAAACCAAATCATTGTTCACCCAAGAGTAAAATTAACACATCTCGACAGGACCATCTTGGGACAAGACCATATCAAGAAGGGAGCACCTCATTCATAGTTCTCACATTAATGGGAGCAGCTAACTCCACCTCATCTAACCAATCGCATACCATCACACCATCACTTCTGCCCCATCCAAGCCTAATTGGGTACCATCCCTCTGTCTCCCTGCCTGCATTCCAGCCCATTTAAGTATTGGTTGTCCACAGATCCAAACTTATTTTTGTCCACATTCCTCTCCGAGCCCCACCTGATGGCCAAAACAACAATCTGTCATTCCTGTCACCTTCCTTTCACACTGACATACCCACACATATAATACTTTTCCACTTTCCAATTGCTTAAGGTCCTCCTCCTCTCTCTCAAACCAGATCAAGTTAGGCAAAGCTGCAGAAACCCTTGCTCCTTTATCCTGTTCCCATCACAATGCCCTCTCGCTATTAGTCTGTCTTGCTCTTTGTCAGGTATACCCTGATCTTGTTTTCATACCACCCTACATCTTCCCATTGAAGATAACCCCAAGGCCTTAGTCTTCACTGCTTTTAGCATCCTGAGTGCCAATAAAAACATAATATAAATGTCACTCCAAAGAAGTAGCACTCCCAGAGAGATGTGCCACTGTTCTCCCCTGTTTTGCCACTGTACCCAAGATGCCCTTGATAAGAGACCTCTTCTGATCCACTGCTTTTTCTTGGCCCCTTGACCCTTGTAAAGTATGAAATGTCAGCTTACCACTCTGTCCCTCCTCTATTTCCTGCTTTAAGATCAACATACTGTCTTGCACAATGTTTACTTCTGAAGAGCATTCTTTCTCCATGGTTTCCAATCACAGATACCTTAGTTGCAGTCTGGCATCCATGAAAGCAGGCCTTGCAGAACGTAGTCTGTTTTAATAAGGCCCTTTTCAACTATACTGGATCTGAGTGCATCGTCATTGACTTCTGAATCGTCATATCACATTTTGGCAACAAGATACTTTAGCAGCCCACTGTCAGAGTTTCTACATGCCACATGCACTTGCCTTCAGGTTTGAAAGTTGGCAAAACTGATGCCTCAATGATTAATTTTGTGATATTTGTGAACGTTTGATTTAAAGAAACTTTGCACCTTTCTGATGTAAGGTGTAAAGTGGTTGCACAATAAAAGCATAACCCTATATGAATCTATAATAATATTTGTTCATCCCCAAAACGGACCCTAGTGTGTCCTTGTCCTTGGGTAGTGATACATCTCTAATTCCCTGAACTAAGGAACATTTATTTTTAATGCCAGAAGAAGAAATATTATGACCAAGACAGTCACACTCTTGCACTAAAAAAAACAGCATTATTCTGGCTTGAGGGTGAGAGAGCGTAGCTTATATACTCAATATTAACGTGAAATGTTTATGAACTAATGCGTAATAATGCCGCATAGAAAATGTATTAATGTATTTTGCTAAACGCATGCTTGAAATGTGCCCACGGGGAGTGGCCGGCAATTAATACAATGATTAATCAAACTGACTAATGATGTTAAATTAATATGCTAATTTATGGTTTTACACTAAATATTAAGGGTATATGCTAAAGTTCTGCTAATAAAACATTAGGCCTTAGCGTGAGTCGAGGCCTAGCTGCCAGGCTTCATATTAAATGTGTTTTTCGAACGTACAGTGTGCTGACTTGCTGAAGGACATGAACTCGTACTTTTCTAAAAGCTAGAAGATGAAGGCAACTGTAGTAGATCCGTTCTCATGAAATTCGACTTGCTCAATGAAACATTCTTGCTGAATGCGACAGTGTAGGCTAGTCGCAGGTACAAGGTCGCCTGAACCAGTACAGACAATGGAGCCACTGACTGAACATGTGCAAAGGACCACGAGAGTATGAAATCATACCGGACATTCTACCCGCTGGAGACGTCATTCGTAAGGACCAATAAACTACGTGAGAACTGTTATGGGGTGACAAATTTGATGAACTCATTGGAAACTCATTGGATGAAGATAGTGGGGTGCCAACCTCAACCAATTAAGAATTAGGGGACTGTATAACAGAAAAGGGATAAAAACCCTTAGCACAAGGAAATAGATAGGAGTTAGGGAGATGCTATTGCGAATTTGCTATGACCCAGACACTTTGTCACTCTGCATAGAGACTTTGCTGTTTGGTTCTTTAAACCATCCTTTCGCTTGTATTGCCCATTTATACTTTACCTCCTTATGAGGGAAGTGTCCCTTCTTACCCGACTTGCTGAATTCCTGACTGATGGGTAATCAACCGATGTCCTGAGGACGAAGACTGAATCTGTATGCTGACCCAATACGGAGGGTAACTATATGACAATGAAATTGTGATTATCTGTTTGCTTTTTCTTTCTAGGTACCAACTGCTTCTTTTGACAAAGACCTTAGATAGAGGTTTTCTAAATTAATGTTACTAAATTGTTTTGCATGAAGCCCAACATGCCAATGCTAATTCGAGGTTAGCTAAGGAGTTCATTAAACGGACGCAAATAGACAAATGACTGAAACTATGCTTTGTTGAATGATGCTCTAATGTTACTCTGCTAAGAATAATCTATATTGACATTGTGCTATGTTCTAATATTCGTGATCCTTGCTTGGATGAAATCTTATCAGAGTTGCCATATTGTGACTATGCTAATGTGTTTCTTGGTTTTGAGATTAATAAACTTGCTAGTAGAATTGTAATCAATAGGGAATAAATATCACAAAATCGTACTAAACTGGTGAGGTTGTTCATGACTGAAAGGTCATGGTGGTTTCTGAGTCTTATTAATGTCTTTAACTAATCTGAATTGTCTTGTTATTGTAAACATTGATGACGCTATTGACAAACTGATTGACATGTTGATTAGTTATCTCGTCCTAAGGTGTCTTCAATCAGGGTTGAAAGATTCATTGGCCTAAAACGAGTCCCAGAGTGTATAAATTAGTCATAAAGGGACGCGTTAACAAGGGTAACGCCCACCTCTTTAAAGACATTCAAAACATTGTCAGGAATTCTGCTATGTTCCTCAATTGACTCTGCAAATTTTAAAACATCATCCTGCTGAGCCTGGGTACCCGGTATGTTACACAATATGGAGTTCATCAATTTTTGGAATGCACCTGCTGAAGACGCCAGGCCAAATGGTAACCATAAAAACTTAAAGGCTCCAAAAAGAGTGACAAATGTAGTCATGTCATGTGGGTCTGCAGCAAGTGAAATCTAATGTTAAGCTGATAGTAGGTTCAACAAAGAGAGAAATGTTAGACAAGAGTTCATTCATTTTTGGCAAAGGATGACAATCTACAGTAATGTTTTTATTGAGTGTGCACCATGTTTGCTCATGAAGTGCCTCACTGTTCGGGGTAGCAGGATATACAGAAGGTGAGCTCCTGTTACTAATAAAGCCTTTTTCAACTACACTGGACCTGAGTGCATTGTCATTGACTGACAAATCGTCACACCACATCCCTCCTTCTAATATCCTCCTCACTAAGTCCCCTTTGCCAGGCTCATATCTCCAAAAACTCTTGCCGTAAAATGATTTAATGCTAAAAATGATGATAAAAACTGCCCCTCTACTGACTTTTGAAGCACACAAACTGATAGCAATGGCATCCATTTCATCTAGGCTGCACTATGCTAAAGCAATGTTATACAAACTGCAAGTGATTTAGAATGAGGCAGCAAGACTGGTCTTTGATGTCCCAAAACATACCCATGTACACATTTGTTAAAGAAGTTGCACTTCCTTCCTGTGAAAGAAGAGATAGATTTCAAACATTGATGCATGCCTTTTGTTAGAAATAGGGTCTTTGGTTGGCAGTCAGGTTACCCCCTGTCCAAGCAAGGAACCTCACTCTAGTCAAGGTACGTCACACGCAATCCAAATTATCCTGTGCCGACCCTCTGGTAGCTTCACACTGGGCAGTCAGGCTTAACTTAGAAGGCAATGTGTAAAGTATTTGTACAATAAATCATGCAACAACACAATTTAACACAACAAAAATGCACCACACAGTGTTTAGAAAAAGATATATTTACCTGATTAAATGCAGGTCAAAACGATTAAGATTCAATAAGTACACGTTGGAATATCACTTAGAAAATGATATAAATAATTTTTAGTTCTGAAAAAGCAACAATTGTCTCTTGCAAGCACAAAGTACCTGGTTTGTGTTCAAATTCTCCGCAAGGGACCACAGAGGAGGATTTGCCTAGAAAACGGGGCTGTGTGCGTACATTTTTTCTGGCGCACACAGACAATGCGTTATTGAGTTTTCACGCAGGGCAGGCTTTGTGTTGATTTCTGGCACATAGACTGGGATCCTCTTCGGGTTGCAGGGTTTTTGGACACCCGGGGGACGGTGTGTTGAAATACTGGGCATGCAGGACGAAGTAACAGGGGCTTAGTTGATCTGGAGGGCGATGCGTGGAAATTTCTGCCGCACAACAGGTGCTGCATATATTCCTCTCAGGAAGTTGGCCTGCATCGTTCCCGGCTCAGCTTTGCATCGATCTAGTGGGGCGCTCGTTGAATTTCTGGTTGCAACACTGGCGCTGCGCCGTTTTCCTCTTCAGAAGTTGGGCTGCGTCGATCCGGTTCAGCGTGCAGTGATTTTCTCACCGCAATGCAGGCTGTGCATCATTACTTGCAGGCTGTGCATCGATTTTAGCCATGCAAGAATTTATTTTCCAGAAATGAAGTCTTTTTGGTCCTAAGTCCTCAGGGAACAGGAGGCAAGCTCTATCCAAGCTCTTGGAGAGCACATCTCAGCAGAGCCAGAGGACAGGAAGGCAGCAGGGCAACAGCAGGGCAGCAGTCCTTTGCAGAAAAGCATTCAGGTGAGTCCTTTGGGAGGACAAGCATTTCTTCTTGGTAGGTTACAGGTTCTGGTTCAGGGTTTCTTCTCCAGTAGTATCTTGTCTAGAAGTGTCAGAGTTGATAGGGTCAGAGACTCTGCTTAAATACCCAAATGTGCTTCTGAAGTGGGGGAGACTTCAAAGAGTGGCTTCAAAGTGCACAAGGTCCCCTTTCAGTTCCATCCTGTCTGCCAGGATCCCAGTAGGGGTGTGGCAGTCCTTTGTGTGAGAGCAGGCTACTGTCCTTTGACATGTAAGTGTCGCGCTCTCCACCCTCCCAGCCCAGGAAGACCCATTCAATATGCAGATATGTGCAAGTGTGACTGAGCATCCTATGTTTGGGGTTGTCTGAGTGAATGTACAAGGGAGCTGTCAACTAAACCTAGCCAGCCGTGGATTGTAGGCACAGAAAGATTTAAGTGCAGAGAAATGCTCACTTTCTAAAAGTGGCATTTCTAGAATAGCAATATTAAATCCAACTTTACCAATGAGCAGGAATTTCTATTACATTCTGGCCATACTAAATATGACCTGGCTACTCCTTTCAGATCAGAATCTACCACTCAACCAGTATATGAGGATAGCCCTAATGTTATCCTATGAAAGGAGCAGACATCACAGTAGTGTAAAACACATTTAGGAGTTTTACACTACCAGGACATATGAAACGCACATGTTCATGTCCTGCCTTTCACCTACATAGCACCCTGCCCTATGGGCTACCTAGGACCTACCTTAGGGGTGACTTATATGTAGAAAAAGAGGGTTTAAGGCTTGGCAATTACTTTTAATTGCAAGTCGAAGTTGCAGTGAAACTGCACACACAGGCCCTGCAGTGGCAGGCCATGAACATGGGTAGGGGGCTACTTATGTGGGTGGCACGACCAGTGCTGCAGCCCATTAGTAGCATTTAATTTACAGGCCCTGGGAAGATGTAGTGCACTTGACTAGGGACTTACAAGCAAATTAAATAAGTCAGTTGGGTATGAGCCAATGTCACCATGTTGTAAGGAGGTAAGGAGAGAACATATGCACTTTAGCACTGATTAGCAGTGGTGAAGTATGCAGAGTCCTACAGCCAGCAAAAATTAGGTCAAAAAAAGAGAAGGAGGAAGGTAAAAATTTGGGGGTAACCCTGCAGAAAGGCCATTTCCAACACTTTTAACAGTACAAATGAGTTAGAGCCGAAATGTGTGGCAGACAAGATTAAAAATGATACCCCTTTACATAAATTAGGGCTGCCCACACAAATTAATTGTCTGTTTCTAAATGCTGGAAGAGTAGGTCTGGAGGTGGAAGATTCTTGGTGTTAGCACCTACCACTTGAAATTCTCTCCCTGTGACTCTCCGCCAAGCTACGGACATCCTAAGTTCCTGAAAATGTTTGAAGACATAGCTGTTCAAAGAGGTTTATGAGATATAATTGAGCAGCCTCAAAGTTAGAGATGTTTTAAGGCATGGGCAAAGTGGGCTCTGGCCCAGGGCTCCATCCTTTCAGGGGACTGATACACTCAGCTCTGTTCTTCAGCGAAGCTTGCCCTGATGACCTTGAATAATTCTTAAAAAGATTGTTTTAAAAACAGTTTTTCTTTAATTTATTTTTAATGTGTGTTATGTGTGTGAGTCTATTACAGATATTTTACAGTGAAATTTTGTGTTTATGCTTCATGCAACATCCATAGAAAGAGTTTCTTTTAGATCACAACAGAACCTCACATATGAGAAATAGGGGGTGTCACAGAGATTATTTTTGGTAATACTAGTGAGTTGCTGCTGTGTTACAATATTAAAAACATGTTACTAACCCTGAATGTGCAATGTATCCACCTTTAGAATTTAGAGTGTGCATGTGCGCTGTCCCTGACCTGGCCAAATAGGGCAATGAAAGGGCTTGCATTCGATCATAAATTCAAAGAAGTTCCAAACAGGGACCCCCAAAATATATTTGGTCCAGGCCACCCAAATTCCTTAACATGTCCCTATTCAAAGCCCCCTTGATGCATGCGCTCTGTAAATTCCCTATTACATAACATAGCAAATGTCTGCCAATTTCCCCAAAAGGCTGCAGCCACTCCCTTGTATTGCCTCTCCAGCTCCCTCCTAACCTCACAAACTCTCTCCACACTGTTCATTAGGACCTCATTGATTATTGAACCAAACATTTTTCCATCAGCTAGTGGGCCTTCCTCAATTTCTTACTTTTTGTGGGGTACTGCTATTGCTGACTTGCCCACCTCCAGCACCAAACTATGGAATCTTTCCTATTGCATGTGAGACGAGAGAGTGCATTGGTTTTCTAACTCCAGCATATGCCTAGCCCTGAGGCGAATATTCAATTGTGAGCACAGCAACACAATTTGCACAGCAAACTCAGCGCCAGCTGATTCTTTGTTGTCTGTCAGTTCACAGCATACACTACATCTTTGTTTTCTATACTGTTTGTCACTTTTCAGTCTCACAGTTCCCCACCCCATAGCCTTACTGCCACTAGCACTGGAAAAAAAAATGTAATATCATGTTGCTTCTTTCACCACAACATTTTTAGTATATGACAAATCTCCCACTTTCTGAAGTATCTAAAAATATCCCCATCTCCCAAATCATAGAGTCAGCTTCCTGCCACACTGTCAGTCCACTGTATGACCTCAAAAATGTCAGCCACATATATAAATTCTTCCTCACTCTATCTGTCATTCATACTCAGTGGTGGGGCTAAGACCCCCTTTTTTGCAAATGCCCTTCCTAGGAACACCACCCTGCAAGCAAATTTGAGGTGACATAGAATCTGTTGGGTAAGCATAACTAGCACTTCTTTTTTTATCCAGTGCCTGAGCTAGCATCTCATGTAAAGTCTTTAATTTCTATGGAGGCAGACAAAACGACATGGCCATGGTCTAGTTTTATGCCCAAACAGGTCAGCCTTTTTGTAAGTCACTTCTTTTCTGTACAGCCAACGAGATACCAATATTCCTCATCATTTATTTGAAAACTAAACTTCGCCTAGCACACTCTCTACTTCTTTGAACCTACCACCAGGAAGTCATCGGCATAGTGCAGCACATGGTGTGACCTCACCACATCCCTTATTGCTTATTCCACAAATGTGCTAAATTTCTTAAAGGCTGGACACTTTACTGTGCAGCCCATCAGCATGGCTCAGATAACATAAATAATATATTTTAATTGGATACCTAGCAACTGCATGTCATGCAGGTGTACTGGGAGTAATCAGAATGACAATTTGGTCTGTGTCCTAGCCATCTCTGCCCCTAGCACACAACTGCATTCTATCCATATAGCCCCATCCAAGTCCATGTGCGCCGCTGAACACTCCTTCTGATCAGTGTGATAATTGACAAACAACCCTTATAGCCACAACAGATGGTGTATCATTCTGTATTTTCCTGCTCCCTTGATCAGTACTAGGCTGATGTCAACACCAGAGCAGTTCGCGCTCTATTGGCAACAAAAATGCAAAAACCCAGCACTCTCAAAACAACGTAATTTATGCATTGTGCTAATATGTTGTGGTTTAACCTTTTGCATTGCAGAGTTCAATCCTGAAAACTTATTTTTATTATGCTTACAAATACTGTTCCTTTGCAATGTATTGCTGCAGGATTTCAGAGTGTGTTAGGGTGTGGCCCCTTTCCAGGGCCTTCCAGAGACTTTCCCTGCAACATGCCTGGGCGTGGTTCTGGGCTGGGCCAAGACTCTATAAAAGAGAGCCAGCCCAACTCCCAGTGCTTCCTGAGCTCCTGTCCCGGCGGCCTATTTGGATCTTCCATTCTTCTGCCCTTCATCCTTCATTGGTGATCATTGTTCCAGGCGGTCAGACGGTGGTTGGACTGTTCCGACAGCGTTATTGAGAATTTTCATATTCTTGGTTGAGTTCTTAAATGAGTAATAGATTACTTGCGCGCTACCATTTCTTGACATTTATATGGTAGTTTACAAATAGACAAGACGTGCAATTTGTTTCATAAAGGTTTGACTTTGTTATTCATTGCGTGCTACCATTTCTTGACATTGGCATGGTGGCTTAAGAATCGTCAAGACGCGCGATTCGTTTTATGGTGTTTAAACATTGTTGTCCATTGCGCGCTACTATTTCTTGACATTTACATGATGTTTTATGAATTGGAAAGACGCGCAACTCATTTCATGAGGATTTAACTTTGTTGTTCATTGCGCGCTACCATTTCTTCACAGTTACATGGTGGCTTAAGAATCTGTGAAAGAAGCGCGATTCATTTCATTGTACTTTGATCTTGTTATTTATTGTGAGCTGTTATTTCTTGACATTTACATCGTGTTTTACGAATCGGCAAGACGCGCAATTCGATTAATGATGATTTGATTTTAATATTCATTGCGTGCTACCATTTCTTGGTATTTTACATGGTGACACTCGAATCGGCAAGATGCACGATTCTCTCCTCGAGTTTATTTCATGTTGTTTATTGTATGCCACTATTCTAAGATATTTATTATGTAATATTCGAGTTGACAAGTTATGTGATTTGTTTCCTAAATCCATATTGTGTTATTCATGGTGCACAATCCTTTTATGGTGTTTACTATATATATATATATATATATATATATATATATATATATATATATATATATATATATATATATATATGCAATATGCGCAATTTGTGTTGAAACATTTTAAGAGTACAAAGAAGGCCAGAGTTTCTAGATGCAATAAACTTGAATAAGAAAGTTTTCATTTAATTCATCTTGATTCCACTACAAGTATCCGGCCATCTTGAAACTTAGTCATTTTAAACTTAACTCTTAGATTGTTCATGTTTTCAGAGTGACTAGGCTTAGAATCATAGTCTAGTATTGATTTCAGGAGATATAATTTTCATTTTGTATGTTCTAACCTTTTTCTTACTACAGGTCTCCTTCTCAGCTGTTCCCTTCCTAATCCCCTCTTCCCCTCTTGAACTCTCTCAGTCTCTGTGATTTATCTTTCAGAGTCTTGGAGCTGTTCAGTGGTGGACGTGTTGGGAACGTGCACAGACCCAGAGGATCTGGTGACTCTGACAGAATAGTGAGACCACAAATTATTATCCTCCTGGCTTGTGTATGTTCTGAGCATGGCCACGCTAGACGAGTTAGTCAAGGCTATCACCCAGCTCCAAGCAGAGGTGATATCATCCAAAGAATTGACAACTAGCTTAGCAGAGAGAGTGAGTCAGTTGCAAGATAAGGTAGAGAAGAAGGAACAAAGTCCCACAGGTGTGTCTTGGCCAGGTACTTCTTCTCAGGCTTCTGGAAGTAATCTGATTTCCCTAAATGTTCCTTCTGCAATTCCTTTAGCTCCCCCAGAACATTTCTCAGGTGACCCTTTGAAAGCGCAATCTTTCCTGGTTCAAGTGGAACTACACTTCACCTGCAGACCAAATACTTTCCCCGATGCCCAGTCCAAAGTAGCTTTCTTATTATCATATCTGTCTGGGGATGCAGCTACTTGGGCAATTCCTCTTGTGTGTAAAAATAGTCCCTTGTTGTACAACTGGAGAAATTTTGTTCGTGAATTTGAGAGAGTTTTTGATTGTAGAACTGTAACACAGTCAGCAGATCGTGAATTATTAGATTTACACTAAGGGAATCAAGACCTAGGTGGTCATTACGACCCTGGTGGTCAGAGACCGCCAGGGGTAATGTGGCATCCATACCGCCAACAGGCTGGCGGTCCGGAGGCCCTTATTACGACCAAGCAGCGCTGCCCTGGGGATTATGACCCCCTACTGCCAGCCTGTTTCTGGCGGTTTGCACCGCCAGGAAGAGGCTGGCGGTAAGGGGTGTCCTGGGGCCTCTGGGGGCCCCTGCACTGACCATGCCACTGGCATGGGCAGTGCAGGGGCCCCCTAACAGGGCCTCGGCCAGCTTTTCACTGTCTGCACAGCAGACAGTGAAAAGCGCGACGGGTGCAACTGCACCCGTCGCACGGCCGCAACACCGCCGGCTCCATTAGGAGCCGGCTCCTATGTTGCAGCCTCATTCCCGCCGGCCCAGCGGGAATGTCATAATGGGGGCCGCGTGAGTGCGGCCGCATTGGCGGCCGCACGGCGGTTACCGCCTGGCGGGCGGCGGTAGCCGCCCGCCAAGGTCGTAATGACGCCCCTAGTGTCATATTTAGCCAACTTTAACCCGCTGGTTGCCAAGACATCCTGGCCTGAAGAAAAACAAGCGGTCTTTTTTTTACAAGGGGCTCAAAGAGGAACTAAAAGATATCTTAGCGCAAATCGACCTACAACCTACAGACTGTCAAGAATTAATAAATCTTGTCTTGAGACTTGATCATCGTTCAGCAGAACGTAAAGGAACGCGCAAAAAGATTGAAAAATATTCATGGCGCGTTCATGATATCAGAGACTCAAGAACTCCGAAAGAAAGAACGCCGGAACCAATGGAAATTGGAACCATCAGAAGACCTTTGACCAAAGATGAAAAGGACCTACGCAGAAAAAATTTACAATGTCTTTATTGTGGGCGAAAAAGTCATTTTGCCAAAGATTGTCCAATCAAACCAAAGAACAAGCAAGGTCCAGTTCAGAAGGTCACAGCCCATGCACCACTCGAGTTGGAAAACTAAAACACCCAAGATGCAGAGAAGGGTTGCTCTTGGGTGTCACCGTGGACCCTTCACAATCTAGACATCTTAAACTGGAAATAAGAGCTCAGGTCAAGAAAAAGATCTATTTCAAAAAAGCTCTAGTCGATTCTGGGGCTAGTGGGAACTTTGTTGATGTCCAATTGGTTCGTGCATGGGGGATCCCATGTATTGAAAAGAAGACCCCCAGAAATCATCCAGGCAGTCGATGGAAAACTCTTGACTGGAGGTCCGGTAACTCTTCAGACTATCCCCTTGTCAATGATTTGTGAAGATAAGAATCAAAGAAAGAAACATAAAGAGAAAATCATCCTTGACATGATCCATGCTCCCCAATATGGGATTATCCTCGGCTTGCCATTGTTAACTCATCACAATCAGGAGATCAATTGGGCAGAACGAAAAATCGTGTTCTCATCTGCGGTATGTAATGAACAATGTCTCCAAAAGATTCAAGTACCAAAAGTTTGCAACTCTTACATAGCTACTGCCACGGAGAAAGAAATTCAGCTGCCCAAACAGTATTCATCTTACAAAGATGTATTTGATGAGAAAGGAGCAGAGACTCTACCTCCTCATAGATCTTATGACTGTCAAATTGATCTAGCCCCAGGTGCAATACTTCCCAACTGTCTTGTATATGCCCTGTCAGAACATAAAAAAACCATCATTTACGAAAATACCTGGAACAATTTTTGGAGAATGGCTTCATTCGCCCCTCTAAGTCTCCTGCAGCTTTGCCTTTGTTTTTTTGTTCCAAAAGCTAATGGAGATCGTCGAACTTGCATTGACTATAGGGGTTTGAACAAAGTCACCATCAAGAATGAATATCCTTTACCCCTAATTCCGGTCTTATTGGAACAAGTAGAGAGAGCAAAAATCTACACGAAGCTTGACCTTCTAGGTGCTTATCATTTGGTCAGAATGAGAGAGGGTGACGAATGGAAAACAGTGTTCAAGACAAGATATGGCCTTTTTGAATACACCGTCATGCCTTTTGGTCTGTGTAATGCTCCAGCAGTATTTCAATTTTTCTTGAATGACGTTCTTAGAGAGTACCTCTACATATTTGCCATAGTCTACATCAATGACATTTTGATCTACTCAGACAATGAAAACGGACATGTCCAACACGTCAAGAAAATTCTTGCAGCCCTTCGAAAACACAATTTATAATGCAAACTAACCAAGTGTGAGTTTCATGTTACCAAAGTTGAGTTTTTAGGGGTTATTCTTACCCCTCAAGGCATGGTGATGGCAGAAAAGAAAGTAAAAGCCGTATCTGATTGGCCCACCCCAAAGACTGTTCGTGATGTAAAATGTTTCCTGGGGTTTGCAAATTTTATCCGGAGGTTCATAAATCATTTCTCCCAGACAGTGGCTCCAATCACTAAGCTACTAAGAAAGAAAGAAAAGTTTGTATGGTCCCCAGAAGCTGATCAAGCCTTCTCGACTTTGAAGGAAGCTTTCTCCACTGCCCCAGTCTTGACTCATCCTGATGCGAGTCAACCTTTCATAGTGGAAGCTGATGCTTCAGATGTAGCAATAGGAGCCGTCTTATCACAACGAAATAAAGACACTGGTTAACTTCATCTTGTAGCGTATATGTCTTGGAAGTTGAACGAAGCCGAACAGAACTATGTCATTGCTGAAAAAGAGCTTCTGGCGATTCGTGACGCCTTTAAAGAATGGAGACATCATTTGTTGGGTGCCAAATACACTGTCACAGTATATACTGATCATCATAATCTTCAATTCAAGAGTTCTGCCAGACTTTTGAGCCCTCGGCAATTACGCTGGATGCTTTTTTTTACTGAATTTGATTTTGTAGTAACCTTCCGGCCTGGTAAAAATAATCGCCAGGCTGACGCCTTGTCCCGTCAAGAGTCTACCACGTTGCCTGCATTTGAAGCCTCCAGAGCTATAATTGCTCCTGACAAGGTTCTATGTATCATAAAAACTGAAGATTTCTTTGAAGAAATTCGCAACTCTTTCACTGTTGAAAAATGGCAAACATGGGCCCAAGCAGATCCCAAAAGGTCAATCAAGCAAGGTTTACCCTTTCATGACGCTCGTTTGTTCGTACCCACTACCAAACTTCACAAGATAGTGTTTCATTGGTTGCATGTTATACCTACGGCAGATCACCCAGGTACTCCTAAAACTCTTGAAATGATCCAACGCTATTTTTGGTGGCCTACCCTAAAAAAAGATATAAAAGCAATGGTAAACAACTGTGAAGTTTGTGCTCGCATTAAAACAAGTCATTCAAAACCAAAAGGGTTGTTACATCCACTTCCAAACCCAAGTCGTCCATGGGAGCACATTACTTTAGACTTTATTACCAGTCTGCCAGCGGTTCAACAGCATTCAGTAATTCTGGTGGTAGTAGATAGTCTCACGAAATATGGACATTCCATCGCCTGTAAAAAATTGCCCACTTCGAGTGAATTGGCAATTATTTTACTGAACAGAGTGGTTCGTTATCATGGACTGCCAAAGGTTATCCTCTCCGATCAGGGGGGTCACAATTTTCCTCCAATTTCTGGAAGACATGGTGTAAAACACTCCAAGTGACATCTACGCTATCTACTAGTCACCATCCTCAAACAGATGGTCAAACGGAGAGACTAAATCAGACTTTGAAACAATACCTACGTGCCTACACTGAAACAGCACTTCATTCTTGGACATCTATGATCTGGTTAGCTGAGTTAGCTTACAATAACTCATTCCACACTTCTATTGGCGTTACACCCTTTTTTGGTTTATTTGGCTATCATCCTGACACCTTGCCCATCACAATTCCTCAAGAAAGTTCTCTTACTCCAGCTGTGTCAGAAACCATTCAGCATTTACATCAAACCCAGAAACCGATTCAACAGCATTTAGAAAAAGCCAAACAAAAATATAAAAGGCATTATGACAAGAAACATTGTGAGGGACCGCAATATCAACCAGGTGACAAAGTGTGGCTTTCCACAAAACATATAGACTTCAAGAAGAAGCACATGTTTAACCCCAAATTCATAGGTCCTTATACTGTCCTTCAGCAAATCAATCCGGTGACCTATAAACTACAATTGCCCAGATCCTTACGGATTCATCCAGTGTTCCACACTTCCCTCTTGAAAAAGGCAGTCCAAAAGGTCCACCCTCATCCAGCTCCTGTTCTAGTACAAGGGGAAGAAGAATAAGAAGTCAAGAAAGTGTTGGATTCTAAACTGAGAGGGCGTAATCTATGGTACTTAATCTCATGGAAAGGTTATGGTCCTGAAAGTAACTCATGGGTTTCCGCATCTGATGTGCATGCTCCAGTACTTGTGAGATGCTTTCATCATCTTAATCCAAGCAAACCAGGCCCTAGAGCGCGTCTGGGAGAGGGGAGTACAGTCAACACCAGAGCAGTACGCGTAATATGCTTACAAATACTGTTCCTTTGCAATGTATTGCTGCAGGTATTCAGAGTGTGTTAGGGTGTGGCCCCTTTCCAGGGCCTTCCAGAGTCTTTCCCTGCAACTTGCCTGGGCGTGGTTCTGGGCTGGGCAAAGACTCTATAAAAGAGAGCTAGCCCAACTCCCAGTGCTCACTATTCAGAGGTCCCGGTGCAGAGCAGCAGCTTCTTCCTGAGCTCCTGTCCCGGTGGCCTATTTGGATCTTCCAGTCTTCTGCCCTTCATCCTTCATTGGTGATCATTGTCCCAGGCGGTCAGACGGTGGTTGGACTGTTCCGACACCGTTATTGAGAATTTTCATATTCTTGGTTTAATTCTTAAAAGAGTAATAGATTACTTGCGCGCTACCATTTCTTGACATTTATATGGACGTTTACAAATAGACAAGACGCGCAATTTGTTTCATAAAGGTTTGACTTTGTTATTCATTGTGTGCTACCATTTCTTGACATTGGCATGGTGGCTTAAGAATTGGCAAGACGCGCAATTCGTTTTATGGTGTTTAAACATTGTTGTCCATTGTGCGCTACTATTTCTTGACATTTACATGATGTTTTTCAAATTGGCAAGACGCGCAACTCATTTCATGAGGATTTAACTTTGTTGTTCAGGTATCCGGCCATCTTGAAACTTAGTCATTTTAAGCTTAACTCTTAGATTGTTCATGTTTTCAGAGTGACTAGGCTTAGAATCATAGTCTAGTATTGATTTCAGGAGATATAATTTTCATATCGTGTGTTCTAACCTTTTTCTTACTACAGGTCTCCTTCCCAGCTGTTCCCTTCCTAATCCCCTCTTCCCCTCTTGAACTCTCTCAGTCTCTGTGATTTATCTATCAGAGTTTTGGAGCTGTTCAGAGGTGGATGTGTTGGGAACGTGCACAGACCCCGAGGATCTGGTGACTCTGACAACTGAGTAGTGAATTAATAAGGCCAATCATCAAAGGGTGCTGTAAGTGGGCCCATCATCCTCTACCAATCTACTACCTTCCTCAATTTTTCTTATTACCTCTTTTATGCCTGGACTTGATTTTAGGTTATTCATCCACCTACTCTTCTGTGAATCCATTTGCAGGATCCTGAAGCCCTCTTAAAGCCCCTTCTTTAAATATCCCACAGTTGGCCTGTCTGAGTACAACCACAGCCAAGTCTGTAAAATGTTCAATTTTACTAATACAGTGGCCTTTTCCAGGCACCCCGTGCATTCTCCTCTACCTCTACCCTCTTGCTGACCCTCATACAGTGGCTGCAAAGAATATTGTTTGCCTGCCGTTGCATTTTTGACATTTATGTCGGACCTTCTATGGATTCTGATAAGAGGGGCCTTTATTGCTCTATTGTAGTCTTAGCATGTACCAATGGAGCCACCTCTCCCTGCCTGACCCAACCCACCCCAGAGGTGGAAGACCTTTGAAAATTCTGTGCTGGGTTTGGCAACTGACATGCCATTTGCAGGTTTGTTAGAGGTCTGGTTAGCTGAAACCACCACTTGTCTAATTCCAACCATGCCTTAGCAGGATTTAACCTCCTGCAAGACTGGAATTCATCAAATCTCAACCAGGTCTACCCTACAAAACTGTCACTTGCAGATCTGATGACATCCATCTATTTCCATAGCTCTACATTGGCCTCTAGCGTCTTCTTATAGATTATTCTAGCATAGATAGTGAACAACATCATTCATGTTTTTCTGTTCATGGGAACTTCCAGGCAGTTTACCAAACGTTGTTCCTACTTTGGACCTTTCCTTGCACCTTGCCTTGCTGTGCGGCAGCTTAAAGATTTCTACATACTCATTACCAAATATGTTATCTTTCGTGCTGGCCAGTAAATGGCGTCTGAATGCATTCTATACTCCCAAGTACAAGAGCGTTCGCTCCTCATTTTTATCAACTGTCTTCTCCATATCTTTCTTTGTTGTGCCTTGTTTATCCTGTTTTTCGACCTTCTCTGTACTCCCTCCAGCTGAACCTCTTTCTCAGCCACTTAGTAGCTGATGTCCTTACCCCCTTGTCCTTCCTTACCCCGTGCTGCAGTCACCTATTCCTCCTCTTGTTGGCTCTGTCCTATATTGCCTGATCTATCTTTCAACCGTTGCCTGTTCATCTTCAAATAGTTTTCCTAAGACTTGAACAATGCTGTTGGAAATCCTGACCATCTCCCCCACTGTCACAATATCCCATGTTCCACTCCAATCTGTCCTTTCCTCTGCATTGTCTCAGATAAGGTCTCTTCCAGCTCCCAACATTCATTCTCATTCTTACCGTCCAGTCACTGTGCTCTGCATCATCCCAGTGCTGCTCAATGCACCTTCTTTTTCCCATCACTTCTCTGTCATTCCTCTGCTCCAGCTACCAGCAGCTGGTGTTGTGTCCCTATAGGCACCTTTGCCTGGCCCTGTGGCTGTCCCTGATCCTTTACTCCTTCACAAATCCCTTTTCTACTGGCACTTTCTTTATTCTCTTGTGTCTCTCTGTCACCTATCCGCTCCTGTCATGTGCCTCTCTTTCAGATGCCAAAGTAACCTCTCCCTCACTCTTTGTCCTACTTTAATACTTCTGACAATCCATTTTCAGTCTCCTGATTCCTGAAACATACTTCTCACCACTCGCTCTATCCCCCTGCCTGTCGTCCCACTTACCTCTACCCATATCCCATGCCTTTCATACCCTTACTCTTCCCTACTGCCTCAGCCTGATACGACTACTACTGCTCACTGTACTGTGCATCTGTCCCTACTCTCCTATGCACCCTGATCAGTACCAGTGCTGGGTGCATTAATGTTCTGGCTCCTTGTGCCCAAAGACAGTGATTTTCTTGAGACTGGGCACCCTGTCTACCTCCACGCTCTCTTGTTCCAGCTAACTAGCCACTCCATGCCAGTCAACTTTGCTCCTCACAGAGGGAGTGCTCGCCCATGGGCTTCTACCCTTTGCAAGGTAAATGTGTGTTTTTTGGCAAATTCTAAGATTTGTAGGGCATTGTAGGTAAGAAACGATCATGGGGTCAATAGGAGGCACATCACTTTAAACTCCTCCAGCTGTCTCGCTGTCAGAAATGTCTTGGTTTGACAAGTTTTCCTTGGTGAGCCAGTACTTCTCAGTGTGCCTGTGTGCTGCAGAGTTTGCCAGGAGAGAAGAAGGGTGGAGGCTAGTGTTAGGGTGGGACACATGAGTGACATAGGTGACTCCCATCTTGGACAAGATGCTGTTTATGTCTGAAATGTGGCTTAGTTAATATACATCAGAAAAACACACTTCTACACATCATAGAAAGTATGCTTCAAAACCAGCAGTACTTTAACAGTGTTTTTATGTAAAATCAAGTGTGAAGATGTGTTCTGTACATTGTTAATGATCCACAAAAATATAAACTCATAAAAATCATCACAGTATGGGTAACCAAAAACTCAAAGGTGTGCAAATAACCATGGTTCCTAAACTAAGGTGGTCATTTTGAACATGGCGATGTAGCACGCCATGCCGGCGGTGGTGGGTAAAACCGCCAGCCAGCATTGCGGGTGAGGCACCAAGCCGGCATGGTGGGCCACACTGCCACATAAAATAATGATCCCTAATCCTCCCACAGAGAAAGGCTGACGGAGGGGTGTCCGGCAGAACCCATGGGGGCCCCCGCACTGCCCATGCACTTGGCATGGGTAGTGGAGGGGCCCCTGTGCAGTGCCCCATCGCGCAGGTCACTGTCCGATTTTCAGGCAGTGATCTGCGTGACGGGTGCAGCTGCACCCGCCACACAAAGGCATTGGCGGAGGCTCCATGTGGAGCCGCCGTCAATGTCCCGGCCAGGCATTCTTCTTGGCCGGCGGGTGAAAACAATGTTCCGGCCCACCGGCCCAGAGGAATGTTCCTATTATGGCTGGCGGGGATCCGGGGACGCTGGTGGTCAGTGTTTTGACCGCCAGCATGAACATGTGGTTTCGACCGCAGTGTTCATTATGAGGGCCTAAGTGCCTTGTGTACATTAGAGAAAAACATAGTTTTCCTTCATCCCAAATTTTCGCTTTTTATATTTAACCATGTAATTTGTAGTATAGCATGTACACAATGAAAAATCATTGGAAGGTGCAGCTCAGTTGTTGGCTCTGGGTATTGTGTATTTTTGGAAAACCTATACACCCTATAAATTCCGGTGACCAAAAGAGTCTATTGGTCTCAATGATATATGGCTTTTGTAAATGGGCTTTCCCGACAATAAGGTACAACTGAAAATACTGTCACAAATGGCTGTTTTTTCTACTCATTTTCTTTACTTTTTATTTCAACAATTAGTTTCTTTGGGAAAACTTTGAAGGACAAATAACCCAGAATGTTATCTACTTTTTAGAATTGTGTAGCTTTCTGGGATTACCAATAGGTTTTATACCTGTTTCCATCACAAACTGCAAGTAAGCAGACACCACAAAAATAAGGTAACATAGAATACCTCTTAAAAAATGTAAAAAAGGTGGTAAAAATATTTTTTCATATGACTCTTCTTGCTCCTGAAAACTACAAGAATGAGGATCCTACAAACAGCAAACCTTTTGTTCATGCCATTAAAAAAAAAAAAAATACATGCTTTCCTCCACAGCACTTTTTCTCCTTTTTCCAAAAGCCCAAAATGTAGGGCCTGATTACAACTTTGGAGGACGGTGTTAATCCGTCCCAAATGTGACGGATATACCACCTATCGTATTACGAGTTCCAAAGGATATAATGGACTCGTAATACGGTAGGTGGTATATCTGTCACATTTGGGATGGATTAACACAGACCTCCAAAGTTGCAATCAGGCCCATAGTGAGCAATATTTTGGGTATTTTCTTGGTTCTCTCCAGGGTAGTGTACAAATCCAGGGTACGTTTAGAATCACCAGGATGTATGGAAAAAGAACAGAAACTTGGTGTAAATGCCTTCTGTGGACATACAAAAGTCAGGAAGGTTAAATTGTGTCCTGCCCAATACAACAGGGCTTAGCACTGCTGGAGGTGCCCGAGCCATCAAGAGGTTCATAAGTCGCTGTGATAGCCAAGTGGGTAAGATACATTGACAAAAATCCAAGAGTTAAGGACCTGATTAAAGAGGCCTTTGCACCATATTATGCCTGCGCCAGGGGTAATGTATGCATCAGGGGGCTGAATACATTGAATACAATGGGCCCCTATGTACTCTGCAGGAGTAGCACCAAAATGTTGGTGCTACTCCTGCAGAGTACATCTATAGCTTCAGAAATTCTGTCGCTATTACCCCCTATCCTGCGACATGGTGCGTTGTATTTTAAATGGTGATGGTAGGGGGGCTCTAAGGGGGGGCAAGGAAAGTGGCACTGAACTGGGTGCAGCATCACTTTTCTTAAATCAGTCCCTAAGTACTCAGAACCCTTTTGGCTGATTTATATCTTCAGTGTATCTTTAAGGGTTCTCTCTGAAATCATTACATCATACTTCACAAAAGAAATGTTAGTTTTCTACGTGAAATGAAATGCACATATAGAATACAGCATTTTCATAAGTGCTGAAATGTCACTGCCTCAATGACAGCAGTACTCACAAAGGGATCCATTAATATTGAAAAGTCCAATGGTGACTTGATGAAAGTAGAAACAAAAGGCACATACGATTCATTCTTAAACAAGGGGATGTAATGCTATGCAGTGTCAGAAAATCTAAGATTCACTCCTAATGCCCCGTCATGACATCTTGCAGCAATGTTACACAGTAAACGGACGCTTGTGATAGGTAGCAGACCAACTTTCCAAGATGTGTTGAGCAGCCAATGAACGTGGAGGAATCTGGAATGTAAGTGATTACAGCATGTTCATTCAGGGGCTGCTGGGCAGTAGTGCTTTGTATTCCAATTGCCTGCTTATGGGAATTTTGTGAGCAATCACTCTGTTGGACTGGGTGTTATCATTATTATATAACATGGTTACTCCCAGCTATTTTATTTTGAAGGAGCTCTTCATTACAATAGGAGGGCAATTTACACCCATAAATATTGAAGTAACTACATGGGGCATTCTTTCCCACCTTATTCATTCTCTCTTTTTTCCTCCAACCTTTCCTCTCCCGTACTTTCTTCCAACAATAACTGATGCATTATTAAGTCTCTGAAATCATATTCCTGGTAAGGCGTGTAGCACGAGGTGAGGGTATGAGGAGGTGGAAATGTGCTAGTCCCATTTTGGGCTCACAATGGAAACACAGGCATACTACCCATTGTACGTCAGTCTGCATTTTGCTTAAAACTAGAGTGAAGATGGCTAAAGACCATCAATCCTTCTTTATCCAAAAATTTACCAGTGGGGTGAACCAGGCCTTAAAATAGTAACATCATGTATTCTTTATTTCATTAAAATGTTTGTCAATGTTTTCAGCAAGCATTAAGACATAAAGGTCTTCTTTTGCAAACATAGTACTGCTTGATGGGTTGGTTTCATTAGAGCGTCTGACCTTAATTGGCTAGACGTTCGGTAGACCTTTTGACTGCGCTTAGAGTAGTTCCCACCAGAAGGCTCAGTTCCAGTTCAAATCAATAGCAATAGCAATCAATGACATAAATACTCTTGGGTCAGTAATTTCCGCATACCATGACCCCTTGGCCCTGAATAACCACACCTTTATGTAAAAGTTAGAATGTTTATTTCCCTACATTAACAATGCTAATATCATGTAATGTAACTTAGTCTCAAAATCAAATGGTAAGCATACAGAAACAATACTGGTTGACCACATCTTCTAAAGAATCTCAATTTAATCAAAGCTTGGACCACTACACATTCTAGAGTTACAGTACAAATCAATAGCAAGACTAACTGCACAATAGAAATGGCATAGATTTAGATTCAGAAATGAAAAGACATTGGCTATTGTTAATATGTAGCAGGCATCAATCAGCGAGTATTCTAATTAATCTCTGATTAGAGTACCATGTTTGGGCTTCATGCAAAACAACTTAGTCAACACAAATTTGGAAAAATATCTAACTATGGCTCTATCAAAACCAGCAGTTGGTACCTAAGGACAAATGCAAATAGACATAGCAATCAGTAACATCGAATTATACATTGCCTCAGTATGGTTCAACAAGCTGCGACTGTCTTCATCAATCAGACATTTGTTCGGTCAGCAAAGCATAAAAATTCAGTAATAAAGTTTGAGATAGAACTGTCTCAAGAACAGACATAATAGAAAGTCACTTCTCGGCAACAAAGGTAGGAAAAGAAAAACATGTCTCCTTTTGGGACTGTCAAGAACGAAAGTGAGGAATGCCCCCCCTCCTCTTTGTGCAGTCTGGCTAAGTTAGATTCCCTAACACTACTTCTCACGCTGCGATTGGTCAAAGAATCATACGTTTGCATTTAGTCCAATGAAAGTAGAACCTCAAATCTAAGAATTTACTAAACCATTGTTTACATGTCGATGATTGGCTTTTCTTCTCCTGTTCCCGTTGTTGGACTTGTCAGGTAACAAATTTGTATCAGCTTAAACTCCAGTCAGTGCAACCATTGTTAGCTCCAGGGAACATTTTCTTTACACATACCAAGTTATACAAAGTATCCTTAGCTAGTACAACATATTCTAGCAAGCAGTTCTCATGAGAAAGAATTTCAGCTACTAGCATTCGGTCAGCGCAATGGAAAATTACATTTTTAATTCTCTTAGCAGCCATTTTATAATTTGTCTAAGCAATGCAACTTGACGTGAGGCTGTGCAACTAGGCCCAAGACCTTGCTAAATTAAGATCTGTTGTTAATATAGCAAGTACATAATACAAAACCATTAATATGACATACTACTACATTAACCCAAACAGAAGCTCAACATTTTACATTAATAAGCTACTTTTAAGTACACTTAGTAATTATTGGTGGTCACTCAAGAAGGCACATTTTCAAATGCGTGTTTTTTTCTCTGTTAACTCATGTGCTATGCAGAAGTAAAATTCAAAATACATGATTTAATCATTAGTAACATTTCAGCATTAACAAACCCTCCTCTGATGACTAAATATGTCATCACACTTAAATCTTCCCACACAAATGTTCTCTTCAGCAAACATTTGTCATCTCTATCCCTTTAAACTTTGTTCCCTCTTTGAATTTTCTCTAAACAAATTCTCCATTTTCATTTCTTCCCTCCTCTAATCATTTTTTTATGTTTGTTTACCTAATCATATGATACAATTTACATATTCCCCATGCTCCAATTATGCAAATCACAATAATCAATATTACTTGTATTATTTTCAATATTATTCCTTTCCCAATGTTGTTGAGCCAATTTCCCATTGAAGCAAATCCAATGGCAACTTTCTCCCAAACACCTGGGCCCAGATTTATACTTGCTTTGCGCCAAATTTGCATCATTTGTTTTTATGCAAATTCGTCGCAAACCCAACTCCAAATGTATACCTTGGCGCTAGCCCTGTCTAGCACCAAAGTTTTGGAGTTAAAGTCATTTTTTACTACTGGGAAACTATCTTGCATCAATGAGATTCAAGGTAGGCGTTCTGGGGCAAAAAATGACGATATGGCCTTAGTGCCATATTTAGCCCCCGTTCTAAAATCAAGCACAGGGGGAAGGGGACCTTAAATAATGGTACCAAGCTTACTTAGCGCCATTATTTAACTCCCCGGTCAGGGCAGGCGTTAGGGGACCTATGAGCCTATTTCCATGGTCAGAGACCATGCAATGGGCCTACAGGTGATGTTCCCTAGCCACAGGGACACCCCCACCCACACTAGAGGTACGCCAGAGGATGGGGGGACTCCATCCCGAGTAAGTAGAGTAAGTACAGGTAAGTATTGTTTATTTTTATTAAAAGTGCCAAGGGGGGGCATAACTTGGGCCCCCCTACATGGCACTGGGCCCAATGGCCATGCCCAGGGATCATATGTCCCCTGGGCATGGCCATTGGGATGGTGGGCATAATAATGGGGGTTTTACATCGAAATTGACGCTAGTCTGGTTAGAGGCATTTTTATGCCTCTGTCCATACTAGGATCTTCCTTTGATGCACAACCTCCTGTTCCCTCTACATCTCCCCTATCCGGCTAGCATCCTTTTTTACTATGCTAGCAGGGCCTTATCGCCGGCTACCATCATTCCATAAATATGACGCCTGGCCGGCGTCTTGGAATGGTGCTAGTTTGAGGTATACTTTTTCACGCAAAACTGCATTAGCGCAGTTTTTCCTGAAAAAGTATAAATATGCCCCATGGTTCTTTCAGCTCTTTCAAATCAGCACTATCATTAGTCAGGTTAGTAAGTAAGCTTCTAATTTCTTTGCTATTATCAGGAATATATGAACAGCAATGCTTCAAATTCAGCATTTTGCAAATTCCGTCATCCTTTGCTAAAAGAATGTCTAACACAAGGTGGTTCGGAAGAGTCATAGATCTTACCGCAGACATTTTGTATCCCTTAGGATCATGACTCCTGAAAAATTTGTCAACATGTTATCCATGATAGTAGGCAACTTTTGACTCTTTATAGAATTCAGAACAGCTCCTACTGAATGAATCATTGCTGCACATATATCTCCCACTATACTAGAAGGAGACTCTCTCTTTTGTTTAATGTGATGTAACTCAGTCATTTTCGGTAATCTTTTCAAGTCATCAAGTTGAAATATCTTTGGGAAAACTATCCTGAAGTAACATTTGCCATACCATCCTCTTGGAAGACAGTAATAAGCATTTGGCCCACAGATGTAATAAATTCCAGGAATCGCTAGATCATGTCAATTCAACATAAATGTCCCTTTACTCTGAAACAAAAACACATGTCTACATTCACTCGTTCCCACAAACAACGAATCAGTACAAGAATTAGGCCTATCTACACAAAGCTTTCCTATGTGTTGTGCATCTAAAGCTAATCTCTCTTGTGTTTTTATCTCACTAAATGAATGATCATTTCTAAAAGTCCTTTTCTCTAAACCTTTTTCTAACTTCTCCCTTAATGCCTTTCTCCTATCATCTGTCTGATCTAAGAAGCTCTTTTCTAGTGGTGTAAGCAAGCATGTTAGATTTTTTCTATGCGCATATGCAGTGCCAAAGGTTAATGTAGGCTCAAAGAATCCTCTCACTAATTCTATAGTGTTCTGCTTAGCTACTCTACTCAGGTACTTAATTATAGGAACAAATGAAAATACGACCTCATAATTAGAATAGAAATGTTGGATGTACTCCTGGTTATGGAATCCTGTTAGTAACAGGCTACAACTTATCCCATAAGTGAGGGGCTAACTGTGATAGGTAGGTCCTTCCTCGATGGATGAAGAAATCTGCATGCTAACATAACAATTTCTCGCATCCATCGTCTCAACATATTCACTCAACAAGCGATAGAAAACATTAGAAGAAAGTTCTCCTTGAGCATTATCTGTGTTCAAATACTTCTCATCTAACCTGAACTTCTCTATTTCTGTGAGTGCAGTAGTTGTTTCTAAAGCTGAAGTATGGTTGGCGTTACTCTTATCAAGGATAGTCATTCCCACAATCAATACCAGGCACAATATCATGCATACAATCACCAAATCAATGCTCAAGTATTCACAGCACCTATTCTTCCTATCTTGCTGTATAATGTTACTCATGATCTGTAAAGAATCAGAAAGTAGAAGAGAAAAGTTATAACTATGCAGCAAAGATCAAAAACAAATCTTCAATCTTTTTTCAGCAATTATTTACAGATTTTACTCTTATTTCCAGGATCATTTTGTCAAAATTGGTAAGGTAAAAATAAGTTTAGCAGCTTGTCAAATCACGTTATCTTTGTCAAATCAGGTTATGAAAAAGCCTTGTCTGGCTACTTTCAACATTCTTTTTTCATTACACTTCTCTCAGCTTATAGTTTCAACAGTTTAGTCCATTGGTTTCCTTCAAGTGGCAAAATATTAACCTGGAATGTCTCAATCAAAAAAAAAAGAAAAAAATTGTCTATGCCATTCACTTGTTGTTGCATACGTCCATTCAGGGCCAGCGTGCCTTTGACTTGCAATTCTCTTTCTTTTCAGCTTCCGAACTCCATTCAACTCTCCTTCACTCAGATCTCTTGTTGTTGTATCTAGTTCCTCCTCAATAGTTGTCACTGCAGTTGCTTCTTTTTTCTTTGCTTGTGACTCCGGCCACTTATCTCCTTGTAGTGGACCTTTGGTCAATGCTTTTTTCAGTATCAAATTTGTGAATTCTGTTTGCTGTGCAGGATTTTCTCTTGACAGACCTGCAACTGGTTCGGAAAGAGTCAGACCACAGTGGCCTTGATTTGCCTCAACTCCTTGCCCCTCAGGGTATGTCATTTGCTCTGTTTGTCTCTCAAAATCACCTACTTCTGGAACAGCCCTCCTCTGACTAGAGTCTCCTGCTGCCTCAATTGAGACTGGTTCACTTTCACTTTCCTGTATATCTTCTCCTTCATCTCTCACAGGAGTGGATTAACCTTTCTCGATTTGCTCAGATCCAGTCTCAGTTCCTTTTTCTCCTCTTTCCGGCTCTGAGGTTGGGCTGGTAGTTGTTGGTACTCTCAACAACTCTTCTTCATTGTCCAAAGGACATGCAACTTTTCTTGTATGTTTTGCGTGGATCCAGTTCAGAACTCCAGCGCACAGAACAGCTGTGGTAGTGATCCAAACCACGGCATGGGTCTCTAGTTAACATCTCTGGCAGAGCGCCCCCTTGTGGTGGGCCCATCAGACACTGCAGCACCTGTCTGACGAAGAGCAAGCCCTATGATGAAGCATGACATCCATCGGGTGTGTACGGGCATTTGCTTCTAGATATATAAGTGCCTAGTGGAGTTTAACACACATTTTCTCTGGAACAGTGTACTCATATGCATTGAATCACTAATACAGAGTCTGTACACTGGACCATTACTCTCCATGTCCCTCCTTTGATTGTGTAGGTTAGCACAGCGGCTCAGCAGTGGGACTCATTTATTTAATTTTTTTCTACTTGTTATATTATTGTGGCCCTGAGATGGATGATTTCCAGGGCCTAAGTTTTGATGATTACGTGGTTTCAGCCATACTTCAAATACCTTCCATTATTGGCAGTGATGGGTCTGGGCCCTCAGGAAGCCTTAAGTGAGACTGGGATAAGTTGTCTTCACTTAAACTGCACCTTATCAAAACAATACTTCATGGGACTATTATGACAGAATATTTATGGGCTAATATTGTCCCGAATGGTCTGATTGTGTCTAACATACCCACAATCCTTTTATAAGACCTAGGCACTCATTATTACATTGGCAGTAAATCCCACTTACTGCCAGGCTGATGGCCGCCAAACTCACCACCGCGGCTGAGGATATTTGTTCACCATGTTATGACATATACACACCAATCTGCCACAATTCAGCCACATACACAACTCCGCCAGACCAAATGTCAGTGATAAACTGGTGGTATCCAAACCCACACGTTACGCCAACAGAACTACGCTCACCATATTATGATCCACAAATCACCACGACAGACATTCAAAGGCGGTAAACCATTGGCGGTACATACTGCCGTGCTCACAATGGACACCCACATATAAAACAACACCACATTGGCCAATTCCAACAACACACACCTGATACCCATACACACACCACACCCATACACCCACACCAGTATTAAACACACACCCACATTACCCACAGCTGTTTACAATAACAATTCATTACCATCAGAGAGACACGAAGACCAGTGACACAACTAGAGCCACACACTACTCACACCTAAACATCACTCATGCACTCCACATAACACACCCAAACACATTACCCAATACACCCTCACCAACACACCTCACATTATGCCCATGGCACCACAAAGACACCCCTGTTTCACAGAGGAGGAGCTAAGGGTCATACTGGAGGAAAGTGTCTCAGGGTAGAGCCACATCTATTTGGAGCACAGGTGCAGCAGATATCTATAGCTAGGAAGATGGAGCTATGGCGGAGAATCGTGGACAAGGTCAATGCCATGGGACAGCACCCAAGAACTGGGGATGACATCAGGAAGAGGTGGAATGACCTACGGGGGAAGGTACGTTCCATAGCAGCAAGACACCAGCTCCCTATCCAGAGGACTGGTGGTGGACCCCCACCTCCTCCCCCACAACTCACAGCATGGGAGGAGCAAGTCTTGGCAATACTGCATCCTGGGGGCCTGGACGGAGTTGGAGGAGGACTGGACTCTGGTAAGTCAACTCTCTACTATTATCACCACCCATATCTGCATGCCATCTCAACCCATCACCCTCACTCTCATGACTCCACTACATCCCACACACTCCACCCTCACATCTCATTCATCCCAATGCCAAGCCCTGCATGCTGTACCAATGCATGGACCTCCCTCACAGCCCTGCATGGACACTCATCACCAAAGCATGCACACCATAGAGAACTAACAATCCCACCATACACTAACATACACAAGTGAAAGCTGGCAGGGCAAATCCAACCATAGAGGGGAAGCCACGGATATACAATATGTCAGACACATTAACCACAATACATAATTTACATCCCCACAGCTACCCCAGCCAATGTCATCGGAGAGGAGGTGCCTGCAATTTCCAGTGCCCCAAAAGAAGAGGCCCACAGTGATGACAGTTACTCTGGTCTTCAGGATCTGGACGACCTACCTGGCCCATCAGGGACCACTGGACTGCTCGTTACACAAGCCCAGTCACAGACCACCACAGAGCCTCCCCATCAGGTTCCAACACCACAGCACCCTCCCAACGTACCCACACCTCTGTCCGCCCAGACACGCCAATCAGCAATGTGCCCACCTCTACAGGGACCCCAGGCCACATCTCGCACACAAGACAATCAGGGACCTGGGGTCAGTGGCAGTGGGCACAGGGTTCAGGGGACAGAGGCACAGGCCAACAGGGAAACTGGGAGTAGTGCTGTGCACCGGGGGAGGACAGGCCCAGGGAACCGATCCTCCAGGAGGCACTCTCCGAGATCCTGGGAGCCTATCAACATTCCCAGGACACGATGAGCCAGATCCTGGACAACGTGCAGGAGAACAGGTGGCTGCAGGAGGGACAGTACCAGGGGATCAGGGAGGACTTGCAGGCCATTAACACCCTGATCTCCCTAGCAGGGGTGCTGGCTCACATAGACAACATTATGAGGGAGGCAGTCTCACACCAACGGGCCCCTGCCACTAGCCAGACATCTGAACAACCTTCCACTTCAGCTGCTGCTTGTGTCGAGGAGGCCCTGCCACAGAACTCACAGGCCACAAGCACCCCTCCCCCTGCAGAAGGTGAAACACCCCACAAACGTTACCTGCAATCCAGACAAAAGCCAGAGACACTTGCCAAGACCCCCGCCAGGAAATGATACTCTCTGATTGTCACACCCTGGTGTTCCACCCAGTCACCCTGTCCACCTTGAACTGCCATTGCTCCCCTTTGGACAATGCACTTGTGCAGACTGAAACAATAGCCTGGACTTTCCTCCATCATCACCTCATCCCATTGCACTTGCCCCCTATATTTTAGCACTTCAATAAACACCCTTTGAAAAAAATCCATTTGGAGTATGTCATGTATATCAAATATGTATTATTTGAAACAGGTACAAACATTGCAAATTAATTGTACATAGCATGAGCATAGATTAATGACCTGTATCTGGCTGTTGTGATCACACCAGGAGTATATGTCAAGTCACCAACATCTGCAAAATTAATTGCCAGAGGGAACAGTAAGTGGGCAAAAAAGTGGGAAATATCAGCATGCCATTGCCACACAGATTACAACCAAGGTCAATGAAATGTGAAGTTACACTGTCCTACCTGTGTGTCATTGGAAGTATTGTTGTATAACTGATGTCTGTTGTCCTCATCTTCATCCTCTGCCTCCTTGTCCTCACTGTCCACATGGTCTACTGCTGCCACACGGGCATCTCCAGTCTCCTCCTCCTGCAGAAAAGGGACATGGCGTCTGATGGCCAGGTTGTGCAACATGCAGCATGCCACTACTATCTGGCAGACCTTCTTGGCTGAGTAGCACAGGATAGATAGACTGCGAGATGGAGGCACTGGAACATGGCCTTCAGGAGGCCAAAGGTCCTTTCAATGATCCTTCTAGTTCACTCATGTGCCTCATTATAACATTCTTCTGCCCTTGTCCTGGCATTCCTCACAAGGGTCACCAGCCATGATAGGTTTGGGTAACCAGAGGCACCTGAAAATATTGAGGGACAACATTTAGCCACACACTATCGTATATGGCCCACACCATACCCATACACCAACATCTACTTTGTGGGAACCAGGGCTCACGTACCAGCCACACCCTGTGCCTCTTTACTTGGTCCATCACATTTGTAATGCTGCTATTCCTTAGGACAAAGGCATCAGGCACTGACACAGGGTACTTAGCATTGACACAGGAGATGTACTGGGCTGCCAAGCATACCATCTGATCATTCATGGAGTGGAAAATCTTACGATTCCTTAATACCTGTTCATTCTGGTGGGGGGGACAAATGCAATATGTGTACCATCAATCACCCCAATTATGTTGAGAATATGTCCCATTGCATAAAACTTGGCCTTTACTGTGGCCAAATCCTCAACCTGGGGGAAAAGAATGTAGCAGCAGATGTGTTTTATCTGGGCAGACAACACTCTTGTCAGCACTAATGAAAATATTGGTTGTGACATTCCTGCTGCCAAGCCCACTGTCATTTGGAAAGAACCAGTTGCAAAGAAATGGTGTACAGATAGCACTTGCACAAGATGGGGGATCCCAGTGGGGTGACAGATAGCAGACATCAGGTCAGGCTCCAATTGGGCACACAGCTCTGTGATTGTGACCCTGTCAAGTCTATTGGTGAGGATTATGTGCTTGTCCTTCAGTGTTGCCAAGTCTACCAGGGGTCTGTACACGGGGGCATGTCTCATCTCCTATTCATCCACAGCAGTAGGTATCTAAGGGACACAAGCGTGAGGAGGCTGTCACAAACTGAACATCGGAGCCACAACAGTAGTTTTCAATCCGTACACTTGTAATGGGTCAGTGTGAATTATCCAGTATGTGCCTATTTGTCTTGCAACACAGCATGAATCCATAGGGCTGCCCCCCCCGAAATGGCGTCCAACTGTCCTGTGTGGAGGGACAGGTGGAAGTGAGGTAATTCTGTTGACATTGTGCACCGTGGCAGGAGGCGGTTGGGAACCACAGTGCCATTCCTCATTGGTTAATATTGGCCCCTATGGGGTACACTGGTCAATGGTGATCTACGCCGTTGGTGACGGTATACACCACTGCGGACGTGACCACCATTTTCTATCGTATGCCTCACTTGCTACCTGACCTTCCATAGGAGAGGACATACACTGCTGGTACTGCTGTGACCTGTGTCTGGAACCCACCATGGCCCGTGTGATAGGGGAAAGGGCCCCGGCCTTCACTTCGAAGGAGTTGGGAAGACTGGTCGATGGGGTCCTACCCCAGTACTGATTACTGTATGGGCCTCCAGACCAACAGGTGAGTACCCTGTGAGCACGATGCATGTGGCATGAATGCATGGAGTTGTTTGTGTGAAGGGCTCGATGTAAGGGGGGTGGATGTCTTCTTTGCGGTATACACGCTGTGTGCTGGGCTATGTGTGTGCCAATGGTGATGGAAACAGGTATGGTGGGCCATATGTGTAACAAGCTGGACTGTTTGTCTAATGGTGTTTCCTGTGTGTATTACCTCTGCAGGTCAGCGCCCATCAAAAGAAGGGTATATGGTGTGCCATCACCAAGGAGGTGCAGACCCTGGGGGTCTCTGGCAGGCAGAGCACCCACTGTCAGAAATGGTGGGGGGACCTGAGAAGCTGGGCACGGAAGACAGCAGAGGCCCAGCTGGGGATGGCCCCCCAACAAGGAAGGGGTACCCGTCAAACACTGACCCCAGAGATGGTCCGCATACTGGTGGTGGCCTATCCAGAGCTGGATGGGCGCTGAAGGCATCACAGCAGCCACAAGGGGGCGTGTACAGTGGGTATCATTACAACTTATGGCTGTTGGGATGGTATTCGGTTGGTGGATGTGTGTTAGTGGATGCCCCTGGGCCAGGCCTGACATAGCAGTGTAGGTCATCTGGTGGCTAGAGTTATGAAGCAATAATCCTGCCTACCTAGCTTGTAAGCATCCACTACTGGTCAGAGATGCATAGGTCCCAGGTGTGCTGCATTTGGCGGTATGTGCCCCTCCTCATGCCTTGGTGGCTAGCAATATCAGTGGTGGTGCAATGCATAGTGCGTAGGCCTGTTCCCTGTATGTGAGGGTGCCATGTACGCCAATGGTGGTTTTGGTGCAGACATTGACCCAGTGTATCATTTGTCTCTCTCCCCCCTTTCGTATTTTGTCATCCTGTCCTTATGTGCATTAGCATCATCTGGTGGAGGAGCAGGGGCACCGGTGATGGAGGGAGCTGCATTCCACAGGACCCAGGAGGCAGAGTCCACCAATGCTGAGGGCACCAGTGGGACAGAGGGTGAGGGGAGCACCACAGCAGAGACTGGAGGGGCTAATTCAGACACAGATACCTCCTCCGATGGAAGCTCCCTGGTGGTGGCGGACACTTCTGTGACCACCACAGCTACAGGTGCTGCCGCCACCCCTGTACCAGCACCGCCCTTCCAGCAGCCCCTCATTGAGTTGCCCATGCCCACTCACCCAGGAGGGTGGGCATCTCAATCGCCCCAGGCACCTCAGGCCCTGCCCTAGTGAGCCCTGCTGCCCGGAGTGAGGAGGCTTTTGACCTGCTGAGATCCATCTCTGTAGGGGAGTCAACCATTGTGAATGCCATACAGGGGCTGGCAGCCCAGATGCAACAATCTAATGGATTCCAAGAGGGCATTCACTCTGGACTGGCGGCCCATCAGAGATCGATCCAGGCTCTAGCCTCCTCGCTGATGGCAGACATTTTCCCTATTTCTACCGCCCCCCTCCAACTTCCTCTTCCCAATCCCCTTCTCCTTTACTACAACCCATCCCGAGCACACAGCCAGATCAGCATGCACACAGGACAACACCCAACAATGTCATAGGCAAACACAAGCACCACACTTCATCCCACAAGCACTCACGTAAACAACATACAGTTGAAGACCCTACAACATCCACTGCCTCCACTGTCTCCTCCTCCTCCCCTTCCATCACGTCCCTCCCAGTCATGTCCACACTCACACCTGCATACAGTACATCATCATCCACTACCAGCACCATCACCACACCAAGCAGTACACACACCTCACTGGCAGACACCTCCACAACATCCATGCACATGTCCACTGTGTCCACTCCCACTGTGGCCCTCATTACAACCCTGGCGGTCGGTGTTAAAGCAGCGGTAATACCGCCAACAGGCCGGCAAAAAAAAAAATGGAATCACGACCATGGCGGAAACTACCAACAAAGACAGCCACTTTAACACTCTGACCGCCATGGGGGTAGAAACAAACACCACGGCGGTAACCGGCAACAGACAGGCAGAACACAAGGCTCCACCCACTGTATTACAACACACCTATCCGCCACCTTTCCCGGGGCGGTACCAACGCCATCAAAAGCATGTCAGAAACAGGACTTGGAAAGGAAACCATTCACCTTTCAACACTTTACGAACAACCAGGGCACCATGGAGCCAGAACTACAGTTGCTGCCCACGCTGGTCTACCTCCTCTTGTATCAGGAGCAGCAAAGACGCTGGCGATGACCACAGTGAGTACTGCACCTAGCACACATGGGAGTGGGGGAGGGAAAAGAGAGTGACACACACACTCAACACGCAGCACCCCCATCCCCCATCCTCACCCACAACACCATACACACAAATACATGCAGCAACATTACAGAAATACCCAGTCACCCCCTGGAAGAATGCAAGGACAAAAGGAAATGATTGTAATGAGTGTGAACAATTAAATATCAGATAGGCCAAATAAAAAAATCAGTATATACAAATATGTACACCAACTGCACAAGTCCGGATATTAATGAAATCATTGTCCGTGGATCAGTGTCCCAAAATGCATGGGTGAAGCCCACACAAGATACCTGACTCGAAACGGAGAGAACACTGCAGTGGCATCAGATATCAAATAAACAGGCACCTCAGGGGGAGGGGACGGGGAGGAGGGGCACCTCCGCCGGATGAATGGACGATGCCACTGCTCCACAAGGGGGCTCCATGCCCACTGATTGGTCCTGGGGAGGGCAAAGCCACAGTCTCTCAAGTCTCTCCAATGGTTGGGTTGCCCACTGCTTTATCCTGGGGAGTGCAGCGCCACAGTCTCTCAAGTCTCTCCAGTGGGTGGGTTGCCCACTGCATTATCCTGGGGAGTGCAAAGCCACAGTCTCTCAAGTCTCTCCAGTGGGTGGTTTGCCCACTGCTTTATCCTGGGGGGTGCTAAGCCACAGTCTCATAAGGATAACAGTTTCCATTGGTTCTGAAGGGGGCTTTGTGCCCAAAGTGCTTCATCCTGCCAAAGACAGAGGTAGTGGATGTGAATCTCCACTGATTCTGGGGCAGGCTTGGTGTCCAGAGTGCTTCATCCTGCCAAGGACAGAGATAGTGTGTGTGAATCGCCATTGATTCTGGAGGGGGCTTTGTGCCCAGAGTGCTTCATCCTGCCAAGGACAGAGGTAGTGGATGTGAATCTCCACTGGTTCTAGAGGGGGCTTGGTGCCCAGAGTGCTTCACATGCAGTGGGGCAGGTCCCATTCCCTCACCTGGCTGTGTGTGCCATGAGATTGCCTGGGAACAGGTAGCATGACACTCCATGGAGGCAGAGACACACTCTACCCTGCTGCGACTTTGTCTGCCACCTGCTGGTACAAACAGTGCTGGGAGTCTTGCCTCATGTACAGGCAGGGTCCAGGACGTCTCCTGCAGCCTCGGACGGCTGGCCACTGGGGATGATTGTCATGTCAGCTGTGGTGGCACTGTCGTGGGGCTGGTGGCGGTGTCTGTGGTGGAGGTGCTGGCGGTGGTGCATGTTTCTGCACCTGTTGAGGGACACAGCAGGACGTCTCTTGCAGCCTTGGATGGCTGCCCACTGGGGATGATGCTGAGGACTGTTGCTGAGGCAGCAGACGTGCAGGTGGCGGTGCTGGTGGTGGTGCAGGTGGCGGTGCAGGTGGCGGTGTCCACCGCCGTACTGGTTGATGTTGTGGTTGACAGAAGGGGTGACTCTGGTCCCTCAGCTGGAGCCTCTGTGCCCTGTCCTGACCTTGGCAGGTGGCAGAATCACATGCTCCTTGGCCTCACTAGGTGGCAAAATAGCAGCCCTGATGGGTGCTGCCGGCGATGTGACCAGACTTGCTGAGACACTGTGCTGGAGGATTTGGTGGCTGAGGTGCTGGGCTGGAACCTGGACAGCCTGGCCCTAGGGGAAGGACGGGGGGAGATGTAGGGAAGAGGTAAACGTTTGAGAGAAAGAGTTTCTTAGACACACTGGGAGAGGAAGATGGAGGGGGTTTGGGAGTGGAGGAAGAGGTAGTGGTTGTAGGAGGTGTACGTCTGCTGAATTTGGGTGAAGGTGCATGGGCCAGAGGCTGTTGTGAGGTGGATGGCTATTGGTTGGGTCTGTGCCTGCGTTTGTGTAGTTTGGGAGGAGAGCTCACAGACACACTGGGAGAGGACACAGGGGATGTGTGAATGTTAGTGGGGGTGGTGAGTGCACGTGAGCGGTGTCTGGTGATGGGCGTGCTGGTGATGGAGGTAGTGGATGAAGATGTAGTGCATGCAGGTGTGAGTGGAGATGAGACAGGGAGGGAGGAGGAGGACGTGGAGGAGGGGGACACAGGGGAGGCAGTGGATGTTGGTGTGTCTGCATGGGGATGGTGCTTGTGTGAGTGCTGGTGGGATGTGTGGTGCTTATGTTTGCCATCTCCACTCTTGTGTGTTGATGAGTGTGTGTACTGGTCTGATGGTGTGCTTGGGATAGGCTAAGGTACAGAGGATTGGGTCTGGGTAGAGGAAGTTGGAGGGGAGGCTGGACACAGGGACAATGGCTGCCATCCGTGCTGAGACCTGAGCCTGAAATGCTTTTTGTTGGGCCGTCTGGCCAGAATGAATGCCCTCCAGGTATGCATTTGTTTGCTGCAGATGCCTCTCAACACCCTAGATGGCATTCAAAATGGTTGGTTGCCCAACAGTGACGATCTCAGGAGGTCAATAGACTCCTCACTGAAGGCAGCAGGATTGACTGGGGCAGGGCCTGGGGTGCCTGAGGCGAAGGAGATGCCCACCCTCCTGGGTGAGCGGGCACAGGAAACTCGATGAGGGGCTGCTGGGAGGGTGGTGCTGGTAGGGGGGATGGCGGCTGTACCTGTTGTTGCGGTAGGCACAGAGATGGCCTCCACCACAAGGGAGCTCCCATCAGAGGAGGAGTCACTGTCGCTGGTGTCTGCTTCTGTCCCTGTCGTGGAGCTCCCCTCGCCGTCCGTCCCACTGGTGCCTTCAGACACCGTTACTTCACCCTTCAGGGCCATGTGGGATGCAGCTCCCTACTGCTCCGGTGCCACTGCTCCTCCGCCAGATGATGCTAATGCACGCAAGGACAGGGTTACAAAACAAAAAGGTGGGGGGAAGACAGAAGAGACACATGGTCAATGCATGCAACACCACTACCGTTGGCGGACACAACACACAGGGAGCAGCCCTATGCACTAAGCCATGCACTGACAGGGCAGGGGAAAAGCACATGCCCATAGGGGACTCTGTCGAGAACCATATTATGCACAGCTGGAAGCCATAGGAGCCTGACTAGGTGTTGAGGGCAAATACCACCTTTGGGGTTGGACAGGGAATGAGGCTGCAAATCAATGAATCTACCTTTGTGCGTCTGCCCTGGCCTAGGGGAACCCACAGCCCACCTTCCCCACCCAGACACCTTGTAATGCGCACCAAGTCAGCAGAATGAGAGTGTGAATTGTGGCTGCTGTGATGCCCTCAAGGGCCATCCAACTCAGGATATGCCACCGCCAGGATCCGGTACATCAGGGGGGTCATTGTGTGACGGGCACCCCTTCTGTGTTGGGAGGCCATCCCCAGCTGGGCCTCCACCATCTACTTCGTCCAGCAGCGCAGGTCCTCCCATCTTTTCCAGCATTGGGTGCTTCGTCTATGGTAGATCCCCAGGGTCCGCACTGCCTTGGCGATGGCACGCCAAATCCCCTTCTTCTGGTGGGCGCTGACCTAGAGGAAAAGTGAAGTTAAAATGGATGTTACTCTCCTGTATAGTTCTTCTCACACATTGGCCACAAACCTCCCACCCTGGCCCAGAAATACATACACACACCATCCTCACCTGCTGGCCTGTCCCCCCGTCTCTTCCATCCATGACACTCCATACAATCATGTGTCATCCACCATGCACACAGTTTACTCACCTGTTTGTCTGGAGGACCGTACAGTTGCGTGTTCTGGGGGAGGACCCCATCCACCAGTTTCTCCAACTCCTCCGCAATGAAGGCAGGGGCCCTTTCCCCAGACACTATAGCCATTGTCGCTTCCAGACATAGGTCACAGCCGCACTTGTAGTGTAGGTCCTCTCCTGTTGAAGGTCAGGTATCAAGTGAGGGAACTGATAGAAAATGGCGGTCACGTCTGTGGCGGTGCGTACTGTAACCACCGGCGTACATCGTCATTGACTCTTGGAACCCATAGGGCCCAATGATAACCAATGCTGAATTGCACCATGGTCTTTGACCACCTACCGCAACGGTGTACAACGGCAGCCCAGTTACCGCATTTCCCCTTGTCCCACCTTACAGTTCAGGCAGCCGCCATTTCAGGGGGCCACATGGCACGCCAAATAACTGTGTCACACCTATTTAGGTCATGGATAAGGACAGACAAAGGCACACAAAGAATAGTTCACTTCTGTGCTAAACAGCCTTGTGAAATCTATGTGTTGCATGACCCTCGGCTCACTGTTCTCCTCCATAGGGCACGTCCACTGGGGAAGGTGATGAGACAGCGGCATCCTCTGTTGTACAGACCCCTGGTGGACTTGTCGACAGTGGAAGACAGACGCATAATTATCACTTACAGACTTGATCTTGCAACAATCCAGGAACTGTGTGCCCAGCTGGAGCCTGGCCTGATGTCAGCTATCTGCCATCCCACAGGAATACCCCCTCTAGTGCAGGTCCTGTCAGTACTCCATTTCCTAGCCAGTGGGTCTTTTCAAACAACAGTAGCCATGGCATCAGGGATGTCACAGCCAATGTTCTCTAACGTGTGGTCCAGAGTGTTATCTGCCCTGCTGAAACACATGCGCAGCTACATCGTTTTCCCTCAGGTGGAGGATTTGCCCACAGTGAAAGGTGACTTTTATGCCCTGGGACATATCCCCCACATCATTGGTGCCATTGATGGTACACAAGTGGCATTTGTCCCCCCCGCAGGAATGAACAGGTGTACAGAAAATGCAAAGCTACCATTCTATGAATGTACAGATGGTGTGTTTGGCAGACCAGTACATCTCCCATGTGAATGCCAAGTATCCTGGCTCAGTGCATGACGCTTACATTTTGAGGAATACAGCATCCCTTATGTGATAGGGCAATTCCAGAGGCACCGTGTGTGGTAAATAGGTGAGCCTAAAGTCCCCACACAGTTTCATTTGCTGTCTGGGTATGGGAGATTCCCTAATGTTTGGAGGATGTCTAACAGTTGTCCCTCAATATTTGCAGGTGACTCTGGTTACCCCAACCAGTCATGGCTACTGACCCCAGTGAGGAATCCCAGGACAAGGGCAGAGGAACGCTATAATGAGGCACATGGCTGAACTAGGTGGATAATAGAGTGTACCTTTGGCCTCCTGAAAGCCAGATTCCGGTGCCTCCATCTGACAGATGGATCCATACACTACTCATCGAAGAAGGTGTGCCAGATCATCGTGGCCTGCTGTATGTTGCACAACCTGGCTTTGCGACGCCAGGTGCCTTTTCTGCAGGAGGATGGCCCTGATGGTGGTCTTGTGGCAGCTGTGGAGCCTGTGGACAGTGAAGAAGAGGAGGCAGAAGAAGATGTAGACAACCAAAACAACATCATCATGCAATACTTCCAGTGAGACACAGGTAAGAGGATGGAATTGCTTCCCACATCTCATACTATTGTAGGACCTAGCATAAATCTGCCTTTTTAACTCTGTGTATGGACCCTGACTTGTCACTTTGGCTTTCCATTTCACAGATCTGGGTCCCAATTTATGCCCTCTGCTGTGTTTATTGCTGGCCTACAGCTGTGTAACATTGGTATGTGAACAAGTGCAATGACATTGCAATATTTCAGAGATGTTGCAATTACACATTTGTGAAAGCACAGACTGACTCCAGATTGTTTTATGATTCAAGGGTGTTTATTTCTTTGTTAATAAGTGGAGGGGTGTGTGCAATGGTCTGGGGTGATGGTGGAGGAATGTACATGGCAGAATCCAGTCTCTTGGTCTCACAGTTGCTTTGTCCAATGGGGCATGGGAAGGGGAGCAATGGCAGTTTGTGGTGGACAGGGTGACAAAGTGGGACAGAAGGGTGACATTCAGGAGGGTCTTATTTCCTGGCTGGTGTCTTGGCAATGTTCTCTGTCTTGTTTCTGGATCTCAGGGACTATTTGCAGGGTGGTTCTCCTTCTGCATGGGGTGGGGTGTTGGTGGCCTGTTGGTCCTGTGGCGGTGCCTCCTATCCACTAGCTCCGGCGGAGGTGGAGGTCTGTTCATCGTCCAGGCTAGTGTCAGGGGCCCGTTTGTGTGCCACTGTGTCCCTGATGAGGTTGACAAGGTCTGCCAGCACCCCTGAAAGGGTGACCAGGGATGTGTTAATGGACTTCAAGTCCTCCCTGGTCCCCAGGTAGTGTTCCTCCTGCAGCCTCTGGGTCTCCTGAAACTTGGCCAGTACCATGCCCATGGACTCCAGGGAATGGTGGTATGCTCCCATGGTGTTGGAGAGTGCCTCATGGAGTGTCGGTTCCCTGGGCCTGTCCTCCCCCTGTTGCACAGCACTCCTCCCAGCTTCCCTGGTATCCTGTGCCTCTGTCCCCTGATCCGTGTGTCCACTGCCACTGACCCCAGGTCCCTGATTTTCTTGGGTTGGTGGGTTTGCCTGGGTTCCCTATAGTGGTGGACACACTGCTGATTGACGTGTCCTGGGCACAGAGGGATGGGCCTGCTGGGTGGGTGCTGTGGTGGTGTTTCCTGAGGGGGTAGGGTCTGTGGTGGCTTCTGACAGTGGCAGGGGAACAGACTGTCCAGAGGTCCGTGATGGGCCGGGCTGGTCATCTTGATCCAGGCGTGCAGATCTGCTGTCATCACTGTCGCCCTCTTCTGCGGGGGGACTGGATATGTCTGGCACCTCCTGTCTGGTGACGCTTGGGTATGGATCCTGTTGGGTTGTAAATGCATAGTTTTAGTATCTGTGTGTGCCATCTTGTGCATTGGATGAGGTACCATCTACTCCTGTGCTTGCATAATTGTGTTTGCCCTTTTGTGATAGTTGGTTTGGGGTCTGTGTGGGTATCTGTACTGGACATGCTTTGGTGACGGTGGTCCATGCATAGGTGTTGCATGCAGGGCCTTGGTATTGAGATGTGTGGGTTGTGATAGTGGGACATATTTGAGATGATGGAGTGATGGGAGTGAGGGTAAGGGGGTATGTGATGGCATGCAGGTGGGGTAGGGAGATTTGGTAATAAAGATAGGACTTACCAGAGTCCAGGCCTCCTGCTACTCCTGCGAGGCCCTCAGGGTGCAGTATTGCCAAGACTTGCTCCTCCCATGTTGTTAGTTGTAGGGGAGGAGGTGGGGGTCCACCGCCAGTCCTCTGTCCAGCAATCTGGTATCTTGATACCACGGAACATACCTTCCCCCGTAGGTCGTTCCACCACTTCCTGATGTCATCCCGTGTTCTTGGATGCTATCCCACTGCGTTGACCCTGTTGATGATTCTCCGCCATAGCTACTATCTTCCTTGCAATGGAGGTGTGCTGCACCTGTGATCCGAAAAGCTGTGGCTCTACCCGGATGATTCCCTCCACCATGACCCTGAGCTCCTCAGAAAACCTGGGGTGTCTTTGAGGTGCCATGATGTGGTATGGATGATGTGTGAGGTGCTGTCTGTTGTGATGTGTGAGGGGGTTGTGTTAGTGTGTGTTGTTTGAGGTGCGTGGATGTTGTATGAGTGATAGTGTTGTGTGTCTGTGGATGCTGGTGTTGTGTTTGCTAATCTCTCTCTGGGCTTCTTCTAAATTTGTTAGTTGTAAGGGTTTGTGGATATTGTGGGTGTGTGTTTTATAATGTTGTGGGTGTGTGGGTGTAGTGTGTGTATGTGTATCAGGTGTGTGTATTTTGAATTGTCCAATGTTGTTGTGTTTTGTAAATGTGTGTGTAGTATGAGCGCAGCGGTGTGTACCGCCAATGAATTACTGCTGTTGAAAGACCGCCACGTTGATTCGTGGGTCGTGATAGTGTGGGCGTATTCTTGTTGGTGTGACGTGTAGGTTTTGGTATCACAAGTTTATCACTGACCTTTGGTGTGGCGGACTTGTGTGGGTGCCTGTATTGTGGTAGATTCCGAGATGTGGGTCGTCATACCTGTAGTGGAATTCTGACGCCGCAACGGTATGTTGGCGGTCTTCAGCACGGCGGAAAGCGGGATTTACCACCAGGGTTGTAATGAGGGCCTGTGTCTGTCCCCCCTCCTAAAGTACACAAACGCAAGCACTCAGACACCCAATAGCCATCCACCTCAATAGCATACAACCCATGCACCTTCACCCAAATCCAGTAGGCAGACACCTCCAACCACTCCCTCATGCTCTACTCCCATTCCTTCTCCCTCTTCCCGCTCCAATGTCGCTAAGAAACTGTTCCTATCTAACACTGACCTCTCGCCCTATGCCTCCCCCCGTCCTGCACGTATGACCAGGCTATCACGAACCCAGCCAAGCACCTCAGTCACACATTCCACGGCCCAAGTTCCATCCGCACCTACTCATGGTGGAAAGGATTCCAGGCCACATATACTGAAGGAGAAGGAGCCTGCACCAGCAGGCAAGAAGGGCAAGGAGGATGCACCAGCAGGCAAGAAGGGCAAGGAGCCTGCACCAGCAGGCATGAAGGTCACGGAGCCTGCAGCAGCAGGCAAGAAGGACAATGAACCTGCACCAGCAGGCAAGAATTGCAAGGAGCCTGCACCAGCAGGCACAAAGGGCAAGGAGCCTGCACCAGCAGGCAAGAAGGACCAGGAGCATGCACCAGCTGCTGTCACAGAGCACCCACCACCAAGCATGTTTGTGCCTTCATCCGAGGATGCAGGGGATATGCTGGCGCCTCCCACCACCACCACCACCACCACCACAGTGCATCCATCCGAGGGTGCAAGGGATGTGCAGGAGCCTCCCACCACCACCACTACCAACACCAGCACAGTGGCATATGCAATATAAACCTGCCTCCATGGGCTGCTGGGTGGGCTGCCCCTCCAGAACCAGTGTGGGAGACACCCACTTGAAAGACTGCGACCCATCACTCCCCAGGACCAAGCACAGGGCATGTTGCCACCTCCAGATCCAGTGTGGGAGACACCCACTTTAGAGACTGTGACCTTGCATTCCCCAGGACCAAGCACAGGGCATGTTGCCCCCTCCAGACCAGTGTGGGAGACACCCACTCAAGAGACTGTGGCCTTGCACTTCCCAGGACCAAGCACAGGGCATGTTGCCCCCTCCAGAACTCGCGGTCTTGTTTCTGCATCTGGCTGAGGTGCCCTACCTCCCCCTGAGGTGCCTGCCTATTTGCCAACTGATGCCGCTGCAGTGTGCTCTCCATATTGATGACGGTGATAAGTGGGGCCTTGGGCTTTGCCCTGTGGCCATGTGGCCCACGCGAAATGAAGACTGGGCAGTGTCCCTTTTTCTGTACATTTGTAGATAACTGTAACATTGGCTAAGTTATTTTTGTACTGTGTTGATATTACACTCACTTTAGTGAATTATTTGCGTCCTTGCATTATTCAGCCAATTTAGGTGGAGTAACTTGCTTTATTGTGCATCTGGTTGTGCGTATGGGGTGTGTGTGTGGGATGTGCGTGGTGTGTCACCGTCGTTTTCCTTCCCCCCTCCCTTGTGTGCTAGGCGGCTGTACTCACCGTCGTCGTCTTCACCAGCGTTAGTGTTCGCGGTGGAGCAGAATGTAGAATATCATTGAAAATACATGCAGTTCTAGTTCTATGGCAGTGTGGTCCTTCCCTTTGTCTCCAGTGGTGCGTCCTTTCACTTCTGAGCTCTGTTTCCGCCAGGCTTCTGATGTCATTGGTACCGCCCCAGAAAAGGTGGTGGTTTGCAAGGTCTTAATATTTCCGCCAGGCTGTAGGTGGCTACCGCCATGGTGGCTGTTGTTTCCTCCCTGGCGGTCGGTGTGGTACATTGACTGTCTTTCGGAGATCTTTCCGCCATGGTCATAATTTGGCGGTAATTACTGCCAGCCTGTTGGCAGTATTACTGCCACTTTATCACCGACCACCAGGGTCGTAACGAGGACCTTAGTGTTTAGAAAGGATTGGGCCCAGATTGCCAGGATGTGCACTAGGGATTGGTTAGTCTTTATTATCAACACTTCCAAAAGAATAGCTGACTCAATAGCTATCCAGATCGACTTGGCAGAGAGTACACTAAAAACGACAGTATCATTGTCAGCCTTTAAAAGTAGGTTAGGTGAAATTAATACTGAGCTGAATGAAACAAAATAATATTTAGCACAACAAAAGATTACCAAACTCCGAAAGGACATAAATAAGTTCAGCAAGGAAAATGCATACTCCTATGTCAAAGAGGACTACGAGGCTGACACCCAATCACGTTCTTCCGAGGAATCAACTTCCTCCCTTAAGAAGACATGTACTTACAGTAGTAGTTCCTCCTCAGATAGTTGGAGCACTGATAATGGTATACCGCAGCCCTACTATAATCTACCTCAACTTCCGATACATCACCCTTTATCATGGCAATCCCCATACCCTTTCTATCATCCTCATCCCTTGTTGCCCTACATGCCTTTTTTAGGCTGGGGCAGAGGAAGAGGCACACACCGAGGAAGAGGCAGACATGTTCACTGGGCCAGGGAAGAGCATCCGGTGGTGACCAGGAGCCAGGGCAAACACCAGCCAATTAAAATTTAGTGGTGAACCTATCTTCTAGACCTCTTTTGACTAGATTGCAAACTTTCCTAATTTTTACGAAACAATTGCCTATTCTTCTTCTTCAAGGACACACCTAGTGAACCTCTGAAGGAGGATTCTGGACTTAGAAAACCATTCTCCTTTGTTCCCCCATCATCATCCATGTCATGTGAGTTACTTGCATTTGAAAAGGCAGTCATGACTGATGTTGCTAAATTATGTTCTGTAGATTCTTTTGTTAACATTTGCACCCAAGAGAGAATTGCTCTGCAAACCCTGGCATCAGACCAAACCATTGTCATAAAACCAACAGATAAAGGTGGGGCTATTGTGGTTATGAATTCACAGGAATACAGACAGGAGTATCTACGTCTCCTGAGTGACTCTACATACTAATCTCCTATCTCAAGGGACCCTGCAGAGAGACTTCAAACTCAGATACAGTCCATGATCCATGAAGCACTAATCAATACTTGGATATCCCAGAGGGAGGCTGAGATTTTGGAGACTCCCCAACTCTGCACCTCTTACTTTTATTGTTTACCCAAGATTCACAAAGGTAAACTACCACCTCTGGGACGTCCAATAGTCTCAGGCATAGGATCTGTGTTGGAACTCTTTTCCACCTTCTGTGATCACTTTTTACAAACTGTTGTGAAAGAGATTTCCACATATCTGACAGACACCAAAGATGTCCTTAATTTGATTGAATCCATTAATTTTACTTAGGAGGTTCAAACACTTACAAGCCTTGATGTGGGAGCCTTATATACTAAGACACCCAAGGAAGCCATAAAACAGGTAGTGGAAAATGTCCTTATGAACAGGCTTTGAACTTCTTCCACTATTGTTCATTTTGTGATGCAGTGTGCTACCATAGCATTGACAGAAAACTTTTTTCAATTTGAGCACCAGCTGCATCTTCAATGGGGAGTACTTTTCCTCCCAGTCTGGCCTGTCTATACAGGTATGATTTTGAACAACGTTATATATTACAGAGTACTGACCCTTTTTCCAGCAATATTCGATTGTGCCGTCGGTATATCAATGACATTTTGATCGTTTGGCAAGGTCAGACACAACATGTTGACTCGTTCACCACGTGGGTTAATGAGCTTGACCCTTTCCTGAAGTTTACCTCTACTGTCTCCATTAATTAAATTTCCTTTTTAGACTTAATGATTACCATCAATCAGAGTAAGCTCGAGACTAGCACATATCAGAAGACCACAGGTCACAACAGTCTTTTGCTATACGAGAGTCACCACCCAAAAGCACTACAGGACAATTTACCGTATGGGCAGTTCTTACGACTCAGTCGCAATTGCAGTAATGTCTTATTTTTTGATGCACAAGCCAATTATCTTTCAACTAAATTGCACAAAAGACATTATCCTCATCATGAAATCAATACAGCATGGAAACGAGCTTGGAACAACCATAGAGAGGCACTATTGACAACAGAACCAAAGGCGATTGACACCTGCCTGACATGTGTCACCACGTACACTCCACTTTCTAATAGTCTAAAAAAAGGAGTTACCAGGAGATGGTCTATTCTCAGTTGTGGAGGGGTATCCATTCCTAAACCTCTGTTTGCCTTTAAGAGAACAACCAATATAAAGGATCTGGTAGTCCCACCATGACTCACACCACATCTAAACAGATCACACTTTGGAACTCCGCTCCCATATCAAGACATTTTCCATGTGGCAATTGTAATGTTTGTTCCCTTATTAAACAAACTGACATTTTAGATCTTGAGCCAATAGGCACATGGTGCCTTCTGAAACACACTAACTGTAATACTCGCAATTGTATTTACATGATCACCTGTCCTTGTGACCTTAGGTATATAGGAATGACCACAAGACTGGTCAAGGTTAGGAGTAATGAGCACCGCAGTAACATCAGATGTGGTTGTTCTACTACAAAATTGAGTTTTCACTACCTTGATGCTAAACACACCACTGAGGATATGTGGTGGGTGGTCGTGGACTCTCTAAAACATTTACCAAGTGGACCTAAGTCCTCGTTGGAAAGGCAACAACATTGGGTGTTTAAAATTTTGCACTCACATCGACTGACTGAATGATGATATTCCGTGGATGAGCTTCCATACTAATACCTGAGTGGGATGCTGTTAGTCCCATTTAATGTGCATGGATTGACACCACACACATTATCAGAATTTTCTTTTGTGATAGTTATGTATGATGAGCTTCAACTCTTTTTGAAATAACCCTCCTCTTAGATCCGACAATCTGTTTTTTCTTTCAAGAAGTGGGTTATCCTTTATGGACATATAACGCTATTTTAATTAGATTTCAGAAGTTATTTTGGGAGCCTTTTTTTTAATATGGGACTTTTCATATTTACATGCATAACATTGTCCCCCTACACTCACATTGATCACACTGTGACTTGATTTCAACCAAAACCCTTTTTTGTAAAAGGAATTTCCTTTTGTTGCCTACCTCTGTGTTGTCCAACATGTAAACGGACCCTCTTGATCAGAGAAAGTCCTGTTTTTATTTTTAATCTGATGGGTAGTTTTCGACCTTTGTTTGGATTTATCCATCTACTTTGTCCCTGAACTGGTGACTTGAGCTTTGTCCGACTGCCCAATCAGTGACTGGTGACGCTGATTGGTGCACTAGCTGTAGTCTGTCCTACTTTACCTGAGAGAGGCGTATCTTCCGCATTATTCAAGAACGCGTCCTCTATTTAGGTCTTTGAGAAGAGTCTGATAAGACATAATTTAAGTACAACCGCTCTCCCTGGGTATCTTACATTTATTTTTGGTATTACAAGATTTCGTGTTACTTTCATTGCATACTGAACACTTTGACCTGAGCTACTGGTAGAGCGCGTACTGTTTATTCTAGGTCCTGCCCGGGTTCTTATCATGTTACTTTCCCTCCACACGTGGATTGGTGAAATAATTATACAAAGATGATGACTCGCTTGGCGCACCTGGTGCCTACTTGTTGTTCGGCATCACCGAACACGATATTTACTGTAATTTATACTACGTGCATAGATCTTAGGCCAACTACCGAGGTGGGGTACCGCTTTTCCTGACCTGATATTTCTTGTATCGAGTATGCAAATGGGTTTACAAGTAGGTTACTAATTGATATGAACAATAGTGACCAGTTGCTCACATACAATTTTTTCATATTTTTTCATATTTTACATGGACGTTCTTTAGAGGTATTGATGAATGGAGGGTTATGTACTCTAGAACACATCATTTTAACAATATAGAACACATTTGCAGCATATACATTATCTTTAGGTGTATATCAAACACTGTCTTCTTGACCCTTCGTCTGATTCAGAGTGCAACTTGTGTATAACCATTTAACCATTTTTTATATAAACTTATGTTTCTTCTGTGTCTGTACAGATATCACACCAGGCCTATGGTACGCTCGTTCCTATGAAGCCTTATCTTTACTCAGGGAGGGTAAGCAGTGTTGCTTGAGCTGTTTGTACCTTATCTTCACTAAGCATGGTAACACTTTGACCATTGAGTGCCATGTCACCATCAAGATTATTTGTCTTTTTTTAATATAGGTTTGGTCCCGAATTGAAGTTGATATTTCTGATGTGTCCTATTTCTCCACAGGCTTTTTTCATATTACACATTTCATTGAGAATCTTAATATAAGTGAGTGAGTTTCTGTTTTTGCACATACATTTTCAGACAGATTGAAGTCTCTTTAAATAGCCTAGGAGAAGTGTTTCTTCTGTTATTTGGTCCTGATTAAGCGCCACTAGATCCGTATGGACTTTCTAGGCACGAAACATATTGACCTGTTATGACGGTTGAACATAATCTCTTCTTCCCTCACCTTGTTTTGCTGGTAGAGTGGTTGAGCATTATCTCTGTTTTACTCCCTTACATCCTTTTTATAACCTTGGCCAAGACCCTTCGATGATCAATAAATTGTGTTTTTTTTGGAAGGTTCTTGAGCCAATTTTATCCATTTCTTCTCTCTCCTATCCTTTTCAGTGCATAGAATTGAATTCATTCCTACTCTCTTCAAACCACGGCACAGATCTCTAGTTAAGATGTCCGGCAGAGTGCCCCCTTGCGGTGGTCCCGTCAGACATTGCAGCCCCGGTCTGAGGAGGAGCAAGCCTGGATGAAGCATGACATTTATCGGGTGTGTGAGGGCATTTGCTTCTAGATTTAGAAGTGCTTAGTGGAACATAACACACATTTTTTCTGGAACAGTGTACTCATATGTATTGTATCTTCTTTACTCATTTGCCTTCCCACATGTCTAATGCTCCCCATGTTTGGATGCTTTGGAGTAACTCCCTAAGCTGTGCCTTCATTCCTGCAGATCTCATGTGTTTGAAATCTTTTGAGTAAAAATCTAACCTGTATCTCCTCTTCAATAGTTTTTTATTCTATATTTCGATGTCTTACTTCTCTGCTAAATCTGCTGTCTTTTGATGCACCTTGCTCACTTCCCTTGTAATTTTCAGGCAGAAGTATCTCAATCTCACTTCGGTGTAGGATTCCAGTCTGTTCACACCCATAGTTCCTTCAATAAGCTCACCTGCTTTCATCCCTAGCCCAGTGTAGTTCAAGTACCCTTCTCTAGGAGCACTCTGTGGGGTATTCAGCTTATCTAACCATTCAGTCAATTGTTGGGCTGTCAAACCTTGCAGTGAAACATTGTTGGGCTGAGTATTTGGCAAAGGCTGTACAACTAGATTTGGTGACTGCAGTGTCAATAACTTCAGGCTATGACTAATGTTTGACACTGTTTTCAGAGAAACTCCGAAGGACTAGGGTCTACCAATGATCCTGTTCTGTCAAAAGTCTGTCCCACAGGAGAGACTACTCTGGCACTCTCATTAAGTCCTCCCCTCATTGAATTCTGACTCAGGACTCCCTGTCCACTTGTACTGTTACTTCCCTGGGCAAACAAGGGTATGACTGGACCAATGGTGACGGGTACAGACACAGCGTCTGGACTGTGTCTAATGTTCAGGTTCCGTAAATGCATAATTTCCGGATTCTGACTCATCAGTACAGACATGTCTGTCTGTGTCCCTGTTATAGGACTATACTTTGGCAGTGTTTGTGACTGCACTTGAAGCAGTAAGAGTGGAGTTGTCTCTGTCAGAACCAATGTCTGTTTCGGGAAAACCTATCCTGTTGGCACTATTAAATTTGTGTCAGATTCCACAATAGGAACATCTGTGGCATCTGATTTTGTGCTGCCGATGTAGTAAGTAGATTAAGGCTGCTCTGCATTGGGATCTGTGTCATGCTAGGATTAATCTGCAGTGGACTTATGTTTACCAGTGTCGGTGCCAAAGGGTTTACACTAGTACTCAGACCGCTCTCTTGTTGTGCATATGGTGGGGACGATTTCTCAGTAACTGTAAAATGAACTCATCATCATCTGACTCTTCCTCAAGTGTTGAGGTTCTCCTGGACTCCTTTGATCTCCGCTCCCTACTCTCGAAGGGACTCCAGTATGTCTTTCTGGTAGCTTTCCTTTCCTCTCGCTCTGTCCTGTGTAATTGCAGGAAATAACTTAATTCACTGTAAAGCCTCAGTTCTCCAGAACCTCTGATCGCTGTCCCATCTAGCCTCTGCTAGTGTCTTTCCTGCCTTTCCCTTTCTCCTATCAAGCATCTGTTGCTGTTGCTGTTGCTGTCTGGCTACTAAATTTGCAGATTGCTAATGTCTCGAACTGTGCTGGTCTTGGAGGAGCTTTCAAATCATATAGCACCCTCCTCAAACTCTCTAAACTCCTCAAATTAAATGTTCTATGGGCAGGAAATGCTAAAATCCCATCTTTTTCTGTCACTTTATACCATTGTTTCAGCCAAAGACAGGGTGCAGCACCCTTATCTTTGATTGCAGTATAATCAGGTGTACCTTCTGTCAGTGCAATATCTCCCATACTCGTTGTAATATACGTATCTCTTCTTAAGGCACTCTTTAAAGCTTCAAAAATTGTAATTTCTACGACCCTTAGGTTTTTGTAAATCAAATCAGGAAGTGACTTTCAATCCCAGAAATCCTTTCACGACCTTCTCAACCAATTGCACTTCATGGTTGTGCCCCTGTCCGTGTGTGACCCTTGTCACTAACCAACTTATCCCAGCGACAGCTCCAACGATGTCACACTCACACATACAGCGGCTGACAAAGGGGGTCATTCCAACCCTGGCGGTCGGTGCTAAAGCGGCAGCCAACCCGCCAACAGGCAGGCTGTAAAAAAAATTGAATTCTGACCCTGGCGGAAACCGCCAACACAGCCCGCCACTTTAACACTCCGACCGCCACGGTTGGACAAACAAACAGCGCGGCGGTCACCACCAACAGACAGGCGGCAGACAATGTACCGCCCACCCTATCACAACTCACCAATCCGCCACCTTTTCCGGGGCGGGAGCCCCGCCGATAAAAACACGGCGGAAACAGACTACGAATGGGAAAACGCTCACCTCTACACACTCCACGAGGAATCTGGACAGCAGGGAACCAGAACTACACATCCTACCAGCTATTGTCTACTTGCTCCTCTACCAGGAGCACGAACGCCGGCGCAGAAGACAACGGTGAGTACTGCACCTACGACACAGGGGAGGGGGGAGGAGAAAAGATTACGGGCACACACATACGTGACACACCCAATCAATGCAGAGCAACAACTCAGAGTGACACCCCTCAAACCCGGAAGAATGCAAACACAAAATAATATTATCATGAAATTCAAATATATTGTAAGGCTAAGAAAAAAATAAATCGAACATCTTATAACTATATACACATATGTAAATTGTCCTGGCAAAATAGTCTTTCAGTCATTGTACGTGGGCCAATGGTCCTCAACACATGGGCAAAGCCCACACAGGAGACCCGAATCCATTGGAGAGAACACTGCAGGGGCATCAGATAGCAAAACTACAGGCACCTCAGGGGGAAGGGAAGGGGGGGCACCTCAGCCACATGAGTCCACGACGCCAAATCCACGAGGGGCCTCCATGGCCACTGTGCCATCCTGGGGAGTGCAAAGCCACAGTCTCTCAAGTCTCTACAGTGGTTGGTTTGCCCACTGTGCCATCCTGGGGAGTGCTAAGCCACGGTCTCTTAAGTCTCTACAGTGGTTGGTTTGCCCACTGTGCCATCCTGGGGAGTGCAAAGCCACAGTCTCTCAAGTCTCTACAGTGGTTGGTTTGCCCACTGTTCCATCCTGGGGAGTGCAAAGCCACAGTCACTCAAGTGGATTACAGACTCCACTGGTACTGGAGGAGTCTTGGTGCCCAGAGTGTATCGTGCAGCCCTGCCCGACACAGATCCGGGCCTGCCCCTTCTGCCAATGGGCCAGCGGTGCTTGAGAGGAAGGGCCCAGCGGAGTGGTGCAGAGACGGCGGTGCCCAGCGGAGCGGTGCTTGAGAGGAAGGGCCCAGCGGAGCGGTGCTTGAGAGGAAGGGCCCAGCGGAGCGGTGCTTGAGAGGAAGGGCCCAGCGGAGCGGTGCAGAGACGGCGGTGCCCAGCGGAGCGGTGCTTGAGAGGAAGGGCCCAGCGGAGCGCTGCTTGAGAGGAAGGGCCCAGCGGAGTGGTGCTTGAGAGGAAGGGCCCAGCGGAGCGGTGTTTGAGAGGAAGGGCCCAGCGGAGCTGTGCAGAGACGGCGGTGCCCAGCGGAGCGGTGCTTGAGAGGAAGGTCCCAGCGGAGCGGTGCAGAGACGGCGTGCCCAGCGGAGCGGTGCTTGAGAGGAAGGGCCCAGCGGAGCGGTGTTTGAGAGGAAGGGCCCAGCGGAGCGGTGCAGAGACGGCGGTGCCCAGCGGAGCAGTGCTTGAGAGGAAGGGCCCAGCGGAGCGGTGCTTGAGAGGAAGGGCCCAGTGGAGCGGTGCAGAGACGGCGGTGCCCAGCGGAGCGGTGCTTGAGAGGAAGGGCCCAGCGGAGCAGTGCAGAGACGGCGGTGCCCAGCGGAGCGGTGCTTGAGAGGAAGGGCCCAGCGGAGCGGTGCTTGAGAGGAAGGGCCCAGCGGAGCGGTGCAGAGACGGCGGTGCCCAGCGGAGCGGTGCTTGAGAGGAAGGGCCCAGCAGAGCGGTGCTTGAGAGGAAGGGCCCAGCGGAGCGGTTCTTGTCTTGAAGGGCCCTGTTCAGCGGTGCTTGTCTTGAAGGGCCCTGTTCAGCAGTGCTTGTCTTGAAAGGCCCTGTTCAGCGGTGCTTGTCTTGAAGGGCCCTGTTCAGCGGTTCCCGAGACGGCAGTGCCCTGTTCAGCGGTTCTTGTCTTGAAGGGCCCTGTTCAGCGGTGCTTGTTGGCAGATAGAAAATGGCGGTCACGCCCGCGGCGGTGCGTACCGCGGCGGTGCGTACCGCGACCGCCGGCGCACATCGTCATTGGCTCCTGAAACCCATAGGGTTCAATGTTAACCAATGCGGCTTTGCCCCGCGGTCTTCGACCGCCTACCGCCACGGTGTGCCACGCCAGCGCATTGACCTCACATCCCACTGTCACACTTCAGAGGTCAGGCAGCCGCCATTTCAAGGGCCCACATGGCTTAAATTCTACTGCGTCACACAGGCCTAGGCCTTGCATCGCCACTCATACAAGCCATTCAATGCATAGAGATTCGTGTACTGTGCAAGCTGTGGGAATGTACCTGTGGGTTGATTGACTCTGTGCTCCATGTTGTCCTTCCTAGTCACCGTCCGCTGGGACTTGCGAGGAGATGGAGGAATCTTCCCGTGTACAGACCGCTGGTGGACCTGTCGACAATGGAAGAAAGACATGTCATACTGACATACAGACTTGACAGAGCCACTATACAGGAACTGTGTGCCCAGCTGGAGCCAGACCTGATGTCACCCATCCGCCAACCCACAGGGATTCCCCCTCTAGGTCAGGTTCTGTCAGTACTCCATTTTTTGGCAAGTGGGTCATTTCAAACAACAGTGGCCATTTCATCAGGGATGTCTCAGCCTATGTTTTCAAAGGTGTTGTCCAGAGTGTTGTCTGCCCTGATGAAATACATGTGGAGCTACATTGTTTTCCCTGAGGTGGGCGATTTGGCTACAGTGAAGGGTGATTTCTATGCGCTTGGACATATTCCCAACATTATTGGTGCCATTGATGGGACCCATGTGGCTTTGGTTCCCCCCAGAGAAAGTGAACAGGTGTACAGGAACAGAAAAAGTTATCATTCGATGAATGTCCAGGTGGTCTGTTTGGCTGACCAGTACATCTCCCATGTAAATGCCAAGTTCCCTGGGTCAGTGCATGACGCGTACATCATGCGAAATAGCAGCATCCCTTATGTGATGGAACAGCTACAGAGGCACCGGGTGTGTCTAATTGGTGACTCTGGTTACCCCAACCTGTCATGGCTACTGACCCCAGTGAGGAATCCCCGGACCAGGGCAGAGGAACGGTACAATCAGGCCCATGGGCGTACTAGGAGGGTGATCGAACGCACCTTCGGCCTCCTGAAGGCCAGGTTTAGGTGCCTGCATATGACAGGTGGGTCCCTAATGTACTCACCAAAGAAGGTGTGCCATATCATCGTGGCCTGCTCTATGCTTCACAACCTGGCTTTGCGACGCCAGGCGCCTTTCCTGCAGGAGGATGATCCAGATGGTGGTGTTGTGGCAGCTGTGGAGCCTGTGGAGAGTGAAGAGGAGGAAGACGACGGGGACGACACAGACAACAGGGACACAGTGATACAACAGTATTTTCAATAACACACAGGTAAGAATCAACACAGCCATTTTACAATTACTTTCAGTCTCCTGCCTCTCTACTGTCTGAGTTTCCCCCCAGTGTAAGTTAACTGAGTTGTGACTTTCCCTTCCGTTTTCAAAGATGTGGGCCCCACTGCGTGACCTCTGCTTTGTTTGCCCATGGACTACAGCTGTGTGACAGTGGTATGTTGTCATCACAATGTAAATGAACATTTTGGCACCGTTATGTCTAATACATTTGTTCAAAATACAAGCAGACTCCAGATTATTTTTGTGCAATAAGTGATTTTATTTAAGTGCTAAATTTAGGGACATGGTTGATAATCAGTGATGGGTGATGGTGGAGTATTGTCCATGGCAGAGTCCAGAATTTCAATCTCACAGGTGCATTGTCCATATGCCTGTGGAAGGATGGAGCAGGGGCAGTTTAAGGTTGGACAGGGTGACAATGTGGGACAGTGGGATGACATCAGGGGGTATCCTTTGCTGGCGGGGGTCTTGGCATCCTACTCTGTCTTCTTCTGAGATCTCAGGCCCCGCTTGCGGGGTGGTTCTTCTTCTGCAGGAGGTGGGGTTCTGGTGGCCTGTTGTTGTGTGGGGGCCTCCTGTCCACTAGCGCCGGCGGAGGTGGTAGCCTGTTCTTGGTCCATGCTAGTGACTGGGGCCCTTTGTGGTACCACATGGTCCCGCAATGTGGTGACAATCTGGTTAAGAGCCACGACGATGGTCCCCATTGCGGAACTAATGGTTCGGAGTTCTTCCCTGAACCCCATGTACTGTTCCTCCTGCAGTACCTGGACCTCCTGGAACCTGGCCAGTACCGTAGCCATCGTCTCCTGGGAGTGGTGGTATGCTCCCATAATGGAGGAGAGGGCCTCGTGGAGAGTGGGTTCCCTGGGCCTGTCCCCCCCTGTCGCACAGCAGCCCTCCCAGTTCCCCTGTTTCCCTGGGCCTCTGTCCCCTGGACCGTGTGCCCACTACCACTGACCCCAGGTCCCTGCTGTTGTTGGGGTGGTGGGTCAACCTGGGTGCCCTGTAGTGGTGGACACACCGCTGATTGACGTGTTGTGGAGACAGAGGCATGGGCCCGCTGGGTGGGAGCTGTGCTGGTGTTCCCAGAGGGGGTTAGGTCTGCTGTGGCCTGTGGCTGTGTGAGGGGAACCGACTGTCCCGAGGTCCCCGATGGGCCGGGCTGGTCATCTGGGTCCAGGGAGACAGAGCTGCTGTCATCACTGTGGGCCTCTTCTGGGGGTGGAATGGACATTTCTGGACCCTCCTGGGCGGTGTGGTGGCGTTCGGGTCCTGCAGGGGTACAAGAGTATGGTTATTGCTTCTGTGTGTGCCATAGTGTGCAATGGGTGGGTGCCTGTGTACCCCAGTGCTGGCATTCCCTTGTGGGGGCTGTTGTGACGGTGGCTTGTGGGGGAGATGGGTATGTGCAGTGGGCATGCTTTGGTGATGGGTGTCCATGCTTTGTGGACTCATGCAGGCCTAGGTGTTGGGATGGGTGGGTTGTGATGGTGAGCCATTTGCAAGGAGTTGGTGTGATGGGGGTGGGGGTGATGGTGGGGGTATGATTTGGCATGCAGGTGGGGTGGAGGGAATGACGTAGTGTAGATTTAACTTACCAGAGTCCATTCCTCCAGCTACTCCTGCAAGGCCCTCAGGATGCAGGATGTTCAAGACTTGTGAAGTACTGGGTTTTTCAGAACCCAGTGGTGCCAGGGAACACACCCTAAGACTTCGAGTCCTTCCTGTTTCAGACTACAGAAACACAGAGTCTTCTTGGTGAAGTCAAAGATCTTGTTTTTTGGCTGCAGCCAGTAACAGGTATCCTAGAAGTACAACACGGTGTATATTCTCAGGAGACTGCTCCCTTTGCAAAGCTAACCTTCTCTTTTATACAAAATATTATGCTTTAGGCAAACATTCCTTATTTTACAGTTGACCATTCACATATTTTCACTACAAAGAAATAGCAGGTTTATGATGACAAGCCCATATTTCAGTTTGTCCAGCCCTCAATCAATTACCCGGCAAGGCTTAGTACTTTCATCAGATATCGACGGACCCCCAATATAAACGGGCACCTCCTCCTTGTAAAGCAAGTCATAAAGAAAGAAACAGGGACAGGTGTGTGTAAGATTAGGCATGGTTTGTGTGTGATGAAAGGTTTATGATGTGTTGTGCCTTGATACTAATCTCATTCGGCCACTGGGAAAGAAACTGGCCAAACAGGTTTGGCTTCAGGCAGTGGAGTCAGCTTGCCCAGGTCACAGAGGAGTCAGCAAAGATGTACGTGTCCTTCAGACTCGTTTTCAGCATTAGACATTGGCCTATGTGAGGGCAATCATAAAATGGCTGTCGTTTAAATGGAACACGAGGGTTCAAGACGGAAACTCTGATATTCGGGTGATTTCGTTACCCGAATATGAATACAATGCTTGTGCATACTATTCTAATCATTCTCGGTCTGCTGATACCAAAATCATTGTGATATGACGATGTTTATAACACGGGTCCAGAATTTTCAGTACCACAGACCCTCCTTTGGCCCTTACATAGGTAATAACCTATACTCACGCTAATCTGAGTCCAGGTCTATATTCATAAAGTCGTTGAGATGTTGCTGTAGCATCATCCTATTACTTAGCTCATCCCTTGGTACAGGTTTCCTTACACACGATGTAGCACAGAGGCCACATATTGCAGGAGCACACTGTACACACAGACAGGACAGGAAAAGAATGGCTAAGATCATCCCAATGACTACTAGAGTCTTCCATCCCCAGAACCACCCCATCAATGACCAATCTCCTTTATCCACGTGAATAGATTCGGAGATCTTATGCAGTTTGGAAATGGCCTGGTAGACTGTCGGAGCGTTATCTGGGATGAAAACACAGCAACTTGATTGGATCACTTTACATACCCCACCTCGGTCTGAAAGTATGACGTCTAATGCGACCCTGTTCTGAAGAGTCATAAGGCGATCCGACTGGAGCACAACAGTCAAATTACTAAGGGCACCGGGGGTTTCAACTACCGTGGATTCAACCACCCTTGTCAATTGCCTTATGTTCCTGCTGTTAACCATAGGGCCCCAAAACGGCAGAAAACCCTTTACAAAATCTCTAAATTCTTGTCCTGTAGTGTCTTCTTTACTTATGACACCTCTAACTATCCTTGTCTTATGGTAATCTGCTGCGGCCGTGTAGGTGGGAGGTAACAGGAACGAAACAAAACATGTGCCTGAGAAGTCAGGAGGCAACCATGTATAGGCTCTATTATGGCAGATGAAATAGGTACCCTTAGCTGCTAAGAACGAAGGAGAAGTCTGAGACGCAAAAACATATGTTTCAGTGCAGATACTTTTCCCTAACTGAGCTCTGGGATTCTTGCCATTACCTTGCAGACATAGGTGACCCTGATGGGGTACAATCCAAATCGGGGAGGATCTCTATGCTCGCTGGTTCCCACTCAGAGTAACTCCATATCCTGTTATGTTCCATCCAATATATGCTAGTGTCTCATCTCTCGGGATAGTCTCATAGGAAATATCTTCCCTAATCATATCTACTATACCCTTAGCTAGAGCACTATTCTTAGGATTATCTTTCACAGAACGTAGGGGGTTGGCTTCATACGCGTATATGAACACCGTTCTATATGCCCATACTGAACCATTATGGCTGAAAGGCAGGACCAGATAAGGGATACCTTTATCAGTAGTATGAGGCATAAGACCACACACCCAACAGTTAGTTGTGTTCACTACTAATTGGTGTTGGTGCAGAAGCTGAATGAATGAATTGTTGACAAATTCTAATCTTCTGGCAGACTCGTGTTCAGGCAGGGGGTGAAAAGAATGCGAGGAAACAGTAGAAGGAGGTATGGGCTGAGTAATGGGTGCAAATGTCACTTGAAAAGAGAATAAAACATATCGTATTAAAACGTCATTACACTGAGCAACATGAAAATACATAATATCAAAAATCGTTTCTTTGTCATTATTATACCCTTTCTGGCTTTAAAGTCCATCTGTCTGGCAGGTCTCTCATTCTTGAAAAACTCCATCCTCTCTAATTGCTGCTCGTGGTGGTAGGGTGTTCTATGCTAGGGAATGCTTCTGTCAGTCCAGGGCAACTCCCTTAGACCTACCAGAACTGTCGACCTAACGTCTTCAGCTGCACTCCAAAGACTTGGGCAACCACGACCCTACAGCTGAACCCAGATGGGGGTTCGAAAAATAAAAATAAAAAATAAGAAAGTTTCTCAGATGAGAGAGCCGCACTTTCAAAAAATAGCAAAGGAACGGAAAAAAAATTATTTGTCCTTAGTTCTTGGTCTCAAATTATAACGGCTTTTTCCAGGTACTGTCTGGTTCTGGAACAAGAGTTCAGGCTCTGTAGTGTTCAATCGAATTGACGGTGGCACAGCTTCTTGCAAATTATTGTCACTTTCTTGTTCAGAAATTGTTCCTTTTACACGTGCATCGCTAAATGGCAAAAAACAAGGCACAGTCTCAGACTCAGAGTCAGCAATCCCCTCCTGGACCCACCGGTCGTACGGTAGAGGAAAAGGGACCTTCTTGCAGTGTACGCCGTGGATCCAGTTCTTTTTCCCTTCCACTCGAACAACTGATCTTGTTGAGAGAAGGACGAGGTAGGGGCCGGTCCAACGGGGCTGGTCATTCTTTGTCCGCTGGAAGTTCTTGACCAGTACCCATGATCCAGGATCCAGGATCGATAAGATGTCCTGGAGCTTCAGAGACCTGAGGCAGAGTATTGTGAACCTGTTGGTGTAGAACACGCAATTTAGCCGTCAATTCATACAAATAATCAAGCAGTACAGGGTGTTCGATCTCACTGAATTTTGTTGGTCTTGGCACTCCCCATATGTTGGCCGGGCGGCCGAACACAATTTCATAGGGACTAAGTCCCACTCGTGAATGCACAGTCATTCTTGTTGATAGGAGTGCTAGAGGCAGAGCGCCAGGCCATTTAAGACCAGATCTCGCTTGTATCTTTGCCAACTTCAGTTTTAGCGTGCCATTATAGCACTCTACTAGTCCAGCTGATTGGGGGTGATTTGCAGCGTGGAATTTTTGCTGGATACCTAGCCCTTCACATACTTTTTTCATCACTCGACCCACAAATTCACTCCCATTATCACTCCAGACCATTCTCGGCATTCCAAACCTAGGGAAGAATTCTTTGACAAGGGCTTTAGCTGTGGATAAGGCAGTGTTGTCTTTTAAGGGATATGCTTCTACCCATCTTTAAAAAGCACAAACAACAACGAGTACGTATTTCAGATTGTTGCACCTTTCCATGTGGATGAAATCTAGCTGCAAAACCTCGAACGGATACGTTGGAGGCGCAAAATGACCAGCTGGAGTTGGGGTTCCCCTACCAGGATTGTATTTCAGACACACCATGCAATTCTTGACCACATTCTCTGCACATTTAGGAATTCCAGCATTTTGCCATACTGGAGCCAACAACTTACAAATCCCTTTCACACTGATATGGGCCATTCCATGAGCCATTGTCACCACTGCAAGCACATACGCATCGGGTAACAACCATCACTGATGTTCTGACAAGTCAACCCAACAACCATTTTCATCCAATTTACCCCTACTTTCTTTCCACACACTCAACTCTTTCTCTGAAGCTTCAGCTTGAATAGACTTCACACCCTCTATCGTATCTTCACATATTCCAACGTCACCAACCCATCTTGCAGGGCCTGCAACATACATTCGATTCATCACATCTTTTGCTGTTTCTTTTGCGATTTCGTCAGCAAATGCATTGCCACGACCGACATCATCAGTAAGCTTCTTGTGTGCACTGCATTTCACAATCGCAACTTGGAATGGCAAGGTCAGTGACTCAAGAAGCTCATTCACCAACTGACCATGCTGAATTTTAGTTCCATGCGAAGTCAGGAACCCACGTTCTTTCCACAATCGTCCAAAACTATGGGCCACACCAAACGCATACTGGCTGTCGGTATATATGGTCACTTTCATTCCTTTCGATAACGCTCACGCTCTCGTAAGTGCAATCAGCTCTGCTGCTTGAGCTGAATTATGTGGTATACGTGCAGCTTCAACAATCGTATGCAAAGTTGTGACAGCATATGCTGCAGTCGTATCACCATTCGGAAGCTTGAAGCATGAACCATCCACCCATAAGGTACCATCACACTTTACAAGAGGAGTATCTTTAAGATCTACTCTCCCTTTCGTTTCTTCTTCTGTCCTAAGAAAACAATCATGTTGTTCAACATCATCTGTCTCTACTGAAATTGGCAATAACGTGGCTGGATTCAACGTATTGCACCTCTTTATGTGCACATGACTCGCTAACAGTGTCAACTCGTAACCTGACAATCGAGCACTAGTTAAATGCTGTGTCTTGGTCCTGTTTAACAACGTGTCCACTGCATGTGGAACCATCACAATCAACATATTATTCATCACTAACCCAGCAGACTGTCGAATAGAAACAGCTGCTGCCGCTGTGGCTCTCAAGCAACTCGGCAATGCTTTAGCTACCGGATCCAAAGTTGACGAAAAATATGCGCATGGGCGCTGCTTGTCTCCAAAAGACTGTGTCAGCACTGACAATGCACAACCCTCTTTCTCATGGACATACAGTGTAAAGGGCTTACTGTAGTCGGGGGTACCCAACACAGGAGCCGAACACAATGCATTACGCAATTCGGAAAAACTTTTCTGACAGTCTTCAGACCACGGAATGGGATTCGGTGTATCTTTATAGGTCAATGCTACCAAAGGTTTGGCCAGCAAAGAAAAATTCGGTATCCATTGTCTGCAGTATGATGTAATGCCCAAGAAAGCACATACTTCTCTCTGTGTCTTTGGCACACTCAATTTTGCAATTGCCTGAATTCTTTCTGAGGTCAGTTTCCTTCCCTCCTTCGATAAGAGATGACCTAAGTAGGTCACTTCTTGTCGACAATATTGCAGTTTTGAAAGGGACACTTTGTGATGTAAATCAGACAAATGACGCAACAACAACAAGGTGGCTTCTTTACAAATCTCTTCAGTATCTGTAGCGACTAGCAAATCATCAATGTACTGAATAAGGGTAGCGCCGTCAGGTAAAACAATTGCATCAAGCTGTGTTTTTAAAGCCTGACTATATATTGATGGACTTTCACAGTAGCTTTAAGGAGCGCGTTTGAAGCTGAAACTTCGGCCTCCTATACTGAAGCCAAAAATATCCCTGCTCTCCTCGGCAATCGGGATGCTGAAGAAAGCATTCTTTAAGTCAATCACCGAGAACCAGGTGGCGGAAGCTGGAATCATAGTTAATATGGCAGTGATATCAGGAACAACTGGAAACTGTGGCACAACTATTTTATTTACCTCTATAAGATCAATCACGAACCTGTAAACAGGTGGCTTAGAGGGGTCAGTACGTTTCAAAACAGGCAGAACAGGACTATTACAAACGTTGCCTCTTGTCTCTTCAATTACATCTTTTTCAATTAAATCATAAATTATCGCTAGCAACGCCTTTTCACCTTCACTAGAGATCTTGTATTGTTGAATGCGTGGTAATTTAACATTGGCTTTCAATGTCACAACATAAGGCGGTATTTCCAAAAGACCCACGTCATTAGGACCAGTAGCCCAAATGGTATCAGGAAGAAACGACAATTCGGTCGGAAGTTTATCCTTCGACAAATATATTGGAGAGACCATTTTCCTACCCACTGTAAGTTGTACTCCCGAAGGAGAACAATATAATGTTGCATACAATCTTTTCAACAAATCCAATCCTAACAAGTTTTCACCACAACCTGTCGTCAGAATAAGGGGTGCTTCCAATTCACAAGGTCCAACAGAAAGGGACATAGGACTAGAAATCGGGTTTCTAACTGGAGCGCCAGAAAAACCTACTGAAACATTCATCTCGCCAGACAAAGGTGCGCCAGGGAGTTTTGAGTGCATAATAGAACTCTTTGTAGCACCAGTATCCAACAGAAAAGGCTCCGACACACCTGAGGGAATCACCTTAACATAAGGTCCATTCTGATCCACTGGAACTAAAAAAACTCCCTCTCTTCGTCTATGGCTGTCCTAGCAATTATTACCTTCCAAGTTCTCATCTTCTGCATAGTAGTCGTCAGCATAGTACTGAGCCGTCCTACCAGACGCGTTATGTTGCTGGTCAAAACTATTCATTGAGTTTTGAGACGGAAAGGAACGCGTGTTCTGGGGGACACTTCCACGTCCTCTACCTCTAGGAGCTTGTTGAACACCTCGACCTCTTGCGCCAGAAGCACCATTCGTAAGCTGTAACAAAATAGGACAACTATACTTGAAATGACCCACTTCTTTACAATATGAACACTGATTGGGACCTACAGGAACACGTGGTTGAGAAAACTCGAACCTTTGCGAGTTTCTCTGGAACTGTTGAGGTTGCTGATAGTTACTCTGACCACCACGTGGCGGATACGCCTGTTGTAAAAGAACCTTCGTCTTTAATTCTTTAGTTTTCTTGTCTGCTCTATCCTTCTCATCTTTATCCCTATTTTCGTAGTACTGTGCAGTAGCCAATATTTGTGCTGAAGAGGAAACGGCCCAAGAACTCTCTGAATCCTTCAATTTCTTACACAGCTCTGCAAGCAAATTGTGCACAAACTTGTCGACAAACAACCGTTGACCACCTTCTGTACTCATATCTTGACCACTGTGGTCGATAAACGTTTCCTCAAACCTGGTGAAGAAATCAGACACTGTTTCATCTTTCTTCTGCTTACACGCAGACAATTTATCCCAATTCACACGCATCGCAGGCATTAAAGTGTTCATGTAAGTAATGATCCTAGCAGGCAGTTCTGCTACCAAAGGCTCAGGCTTGGCACCACCAACTTGTCTATCATTTGCAGCACTAATATTAGCCCATGAGTGACCTAACTCTTGTGCATGATCTGTATGGCGAATCAATCCCCACAAAGGCTGTGGAACAACATTCCCAAATAACATGTCTATGTCGGCTAAATTCATAATGCATGAGTCTGCAGTCTGTGATAATTCCTTATAATACCCTACAGGGTTTTTACGGGGATCAGGCAAAGTCTGCTTAAGGGCTAAAACTTCAGCTCGCTTCCACGGAACATGTACCCAAACACGCTGAAAATGAGCTGGGACAGCATCAATTTGATTAGCAACATCAGCCGCAACGGCGTCCTTCCATACTGGAGGGACTTCTCTCATTGGGTACTGTTGCACCTTTTTTTTAACAGAGGAGTCATGTTGGAACAATGACTGAGAAGGATCCTTATTCCTAAAGGACAACAACGTTGCAACTGCTGTCTCAACATCCGAACCCACAATCGTGCCCTTTGCAAACTCAAACCATACACAGCACAAATCAGGCGGATTTGTTTCCAAATCATTATCCTCCAATTCCTCACAAAGGAATGCACACATTTTCTCAAAAACGTATCTTTGTTTTGGTGCTTCCCATTGACGGAAGACATCCATAACAGACTCTACATCGTATCTTAAAGGGTAAACAACCCATTTACGCGCCATACGGTCAAACTTTTCTTTCTCTCGAGAATTAGGCAGTTGACTACGCGACTGCTTACGCTCCAAATCTGGGGTCACACCAGACGACCCAAAGAGAGGAAATATAAGGCTGGCAACAGTATCTGTCATTCTCTGTCGGACAGAAGGAGAAGTTGATGAAAGAACAGGAGGAAAAACAGAGGGAGGCAAGGCAGACGCAGAAGCAGACGCAGAGGCAGTATCAGGAAGAACACCAGAAGAGGCAGTCGATGTAGTACATAAAGTCGCAGGAGGTACAGATGGAGCAGGTAGCGAAGTCGGCGGCCCTTGAAGGGGCTGCGAAATAGTAGTAGGAGCCAACTGAAAAGGAGCTGGCGGCTGTGGAAGAACCTGAGGCACAATAACCGGAGGTTGCACTGCTAAAGGTTGCGGAGGTCCTGTAGCATTCTGCGCATAAGGGGGTGGCAAACTCAACAAATGTGACATTAAAGGATCTTTCTCAAGTTCTTTTGCTGCATTTTGCTGAAGAAGCGGAAGAACTGGATAACATTTATCGGTCACCATTTTACGTTGCCTGTGCAACTGCTCATTCATCTGTTCTTCTTCATCATCTTTAAACTGCATGGCAGCTTGCATTATCGAGATACCCTCTTCCCTCTTATTTCTCTTTGCTAATTTAATTTCCTTCTGTTTGGCTTCCTTACGCCATAGGCGGAAAGAGTCAAACATCGCCGGCCGGGCTTTCTTCTTAAAAAATGTAACCTCCAGATTATTCAGAATCTCTGTGTCAAAACTACCATATTGGGGCCATTTCAAAACTCCATCTTTCCTGGTGTATCAGATCCATACTTCATTATATATGATGGGGCCTATGCCATGTTTCACATATAGTTCATAGGTTGGAGTTCCAATTGGAGGAACCGGACACGAGTCCTCCAATCGGGAATCCCTATTATAACCAAGACAAAACAAATTTCCATATCTGCTAAGACCAGGCATCTTCGCTCTCTAGTCTAGCTTCAAACTTCAAAGGATTATCGAATACGATAGTCTCGTGAATACACGAATCCCTCGGCTTTGGTACTTGCAAGTTCCAAATCAAAGATCCCAAGGGGATACCAAACTAAGAACCAAACTAAGGACTGGGAGACGCTCCACTTATACTTAACTGAGGTATCGATGACATCACCAGAAGACTCGTTTATCGTTTCGCTCGACCAAATCATCAAGGGTCCAAAACAGGGCGATAGTCAGGGCAGCAGTCCTTCGTAGCCGTCGGAAAGCGGGGAACCTCGCACCAAAGACTTTCGGACCACGTCGACATACAGGGGTCGATAAAGTGGCGGCCTTCCTCCAGAATTTTCACACGAAGCTCCTCACGAACCTCTGGCTTGGACCGGTACCGCTGAAATCGCCCCACGTTGGGCGCCAACTGAAGTGCTGGGTTTTTCAGAACCCAGTGGTGCCAGGGAACACACCCTAAGACTTCGAGTCCTTCCTGTTTCAGACTACAGAAACACAGAGTCTTCTTGGTGAAGTCAAAGATCTTGTTTATTGGCTGCAGCCAGTAACAGGTATCCTAGAAGTACAACACAGTGTATATTCTCAGGAGACTGCTCCCTTTGCAAAGCTAACCTTCACTTTTATACAAAATATTATGCTTTAGGCAAACAGTCCTTATTTTACAGTTGACCATTCACATATTTTCACTACAAAGAAATAGCAGGTTTATGATGACAAGCCCATATTTCAGTTTGTCCAGCCCTCAATCAATTACCCGGCAAGGCTTAGTACTTTCATCAGATATCGACGGACCCCCAATATAAACGGGCACCTCCTCCTTGTAAAGCAAGTCATAAAGAAAGAAACAGGGACAGGTGTGTGTAAGATTAGGCATGGTTTGTGTGTGATGAAAGGTTTATGATGTGTTGTGCCTTGATACTAATCTCATTCGGCCACTGGGAAAGAAACTGGCCGAACAGGTTTGGCTTCAGGCAGTGGAGTCAGCTTGCCCAGGTCACAGAGGAGTCAGCAAAGATGTACGTGTCCTTCAGACTTGTTTTCAGCATTAGACATTGGCCTATGTGAGGGCAATCATAAAATGGCTGTCGTTTAAATGGAACACGAGGGTTCAAGACGGAAACTCTGATATTCGGGTGATTTCGTTACCCGAATATGAATACAATGCTTGTGCATACTATTCTAATCATTCTCGGTCTGCTGATACCAAAATCGTTGTGATACGACGATGTTTATAACATGGGTCCAGCCTTTTCAATACCACACTTGCTCCTCCCATGCTGTGAATTCTGGGGGAGTAGGTGGGGTCCGCCGCCAGTCTTCTGCATCGCGATGTTGTGCCTTGATACCATGGAACGCACCTTCCCCCGTAGGTCATTCCACCGCTTCCTGATGTCGTCCCGATTTCGTGGATGCTGTCCCACAGCGTTGACCCTGTCCACTATTCTTTGCCATAGCTCCCTCTTCCTGGCAATGGTGGTGTGCTGCACCTGTGTCCCGAAGAGCTGGGGCTCTACCCGAACTATTTCCTCCACCATGACCCGGAGTTCAGCGTCTGAAAACCGGGGGTGTCTTTGGGGTGCCATGGGGTGGTGTGGATGAGGTGTGGGGTGGTGTATGTGTTGTAGAGTGTGGTGAGTGTGGTGGTGTGTGGTGTTTTGTGCGTGGATATTGTGTGGGTGATGGTGTGATTTGCCTCTGTGTGATGGTGTTCTCTATTCTGTGCTGTCTCTCTGGCCTTCTGTCGGATTTTTTGGTCGTAAGGGTTTGTGGGTGACGTGGGTGTGTGTTTTATATTGTATTGGTTGTGTGGGAGTGTTGTGTGTATGTGTCTCAGGTGTGTGTATTTTAAATTGTCCAATGTGGCTGTGTTTTGTAAAGGTGTGTGTATTTTGAGCGCAGCGGTGTGTACCGCCAATGGAATACCGGGGTTGAAAGACCGCTGAGGGGATTTGTGGGTCGTAATGGCATGGGCGTATTTCTGTTGGCGTGACGGTGGAGGATTGGTCATCGCCAGTTTTTCGCTGCCCGTTGGTGTGGCGGACTTTTGTGGATGTCAGGTTTTTGGCAGTTTGCCAGTTGCGGGTCAGAATGACCGCGGCGGTTTACCGCGCCCGCGGCGGTGTTATGGCGGTCTTCTGACCGGCGGAAAGCGCCTTTTACCGCCGAGGTCAGAATGACCCACAAAGTCTTGCGGCTTGTCCTCCTAAGATTCACACTAGACTAATGCAAATTTATTGAGAGCACTAAACAAATTCAAAACCCAATTTGCTCATTTACTACAGGTAGGGTAACACAATCACTTCAGAAACCTTATGGATTTTTCACTGACGGCGTTTCGCCCTAGCAGCTACTCTTTCTTTCTCAGTTTCCCTGATTCACAAGCAAAATTCAACCTGCAAATTTTCCCTCTACTGGTCAGTGGGTCTGCCCTGGTGCACATAGGGCTCCCCAGATCTCAGTCAAAAATTATTTCACTCACTTTGACTCACGCTTTTACTTGTCAACCACGCCCGAACAACCTATTGGACCAGAAAAATGACAATAAAAACCAAGTGTCTCATTAACTTTTCAATATACTCCGTAGTCTTAGACCTCGCAGGGCCCTTATAACAACAACCACGTGGACAATTTTTTAGCACAAAGTGACACACACACATGTGAAATTCAACGATTCCCTACTCACTCACTTCAGAGTACGCAAACCCCTTCAACAACTTTATTTGGAGCACACAAACTCCCTAAACCCTAAAAAACATCACAATTCACCTGCGATTTGTATAAGCTGGGCAAGCACAAAACCTATTCCATTCACACTGTCACTAGAGTGCAAAAAACATTCTCAAACAATCATTGGCAAGCTCCAAAGTTCTGGAAAAGTCATTCTAGGTATTTAGGGATACATTTGCTCTCCACTTCGAATCTGAACATCCAAACTTTCTGCAAATTATTCTCTCTTTAGGGGACTAACCCTGTACCGGGCCTTTATGAAGGAGACTAACCATCATACTCTGCTAACATCACTGTTAGCGCGTCTGACCTTATCTGGCTATTTACCGTTAGTTTATAAGGGGATCCGTTAGAGGTTCAGAGGACCTTTTGACTGCGATTATAGTAGTTCCCTCCTTGAGGCTCAGTTCCAATTTAAATCAATAGCAATACCAATCAATGACATCAATAATCTTGGGAGTCAGTAATTTCGATACACCATGACCCCTTGGCAATGAATAAACAGACCTTTATGTACAATTTAGAATGTTTATTTCCCTAAATTAACAATGCTAACATCATGTAACTTAGGGCCAGATGTACAAAGCATTTTTCAAGTCGCAAAGGAGCCGAAACGCAGAACTGGCTCGCTTGTGACTTGAAAAATGCTTTTTGGGATGTACAAAGCCCAAACTGCGATTTAGTAACTTGTTACCGAATTGCAGTTTGGGTTTTGCAATTCGGTATTAGGAAGGGGCATGTCAAGGGTGTCCCTTCCTAATACCTAATCCAAATAGTATGTATGATTGTTTTGTGACCGCGAATGCAGACGCAAAACAGTCGCAGTTGGCACAAGTTTCAAACTGGTGCTAACCCATTCTCAAACGGGAAGGGGTTCCCATGAGACCCCTTCCCCTTTGTGAATGGCAGCCAAAATATTTTTTCAGAGCAGGCATTGGTCCCACGGACCACTGCTTGCTCTGAAAAAATTAAAAGAAAACTTTTCATTTTTGATTTTGAAATGTATCTTGTTTTCCTTTAAGGACGACGGGCTGCATTTAACCCCCAGGGTGCCTGGGTCTCGTCCAGGCACATGGGACTAGCTCGTCCCTCACCCGGCCCTCGGGGAAGTGCTAGTGCTCCCCATAGGCCTCCCTCCCATACCCCCCAGTCGGAGATGGAAGGGGAATCGCTTCCCCTTCCACCCTGACCTCCCCATCCCCCCTCGGCAATCTGATAACGTCAGCACGCCTACGTCATCAGAAGCTGGCGAGGACGCGCTGGAAGCCATTTGCTTCCAGCGCGTCGAGACATAGACCCTTTAGAGATGAGTCCTTCTCTTTTTGGGTGTTTTGGGGGGTGGAACAGACACAGGGGGAAAGGAAAGAGTTTTTCCTTTCCCCCTGTGCCTGTTTTCAATGGATTTCTGCTCCACGATCGCAGGCTTGGCCCGTGATCATGGAGCAGGAATCCCCACTAGGCACCAGGGATTTCCTCTGGATTTTATTTTGGGGAGTGATCCCTTGGGCAAGGGGCGCTCCCCTGGGGGCAATAATAAATCCTTTCCCCCCCCCGGGGGGGCAGATCGGCCGTTTTTTCGGCCGATCTGCCTCCACGGGGCGTTGAAACCCACTAAGAACCAGGTATTTTCATTTTCATGATGTTTTTGGGCAGCAACCCCTTAGGAAAGGGTCGCTGCCCCGGGGCAATATTTTTTTATATGTTTTGGCACCCCCTGGGGCTAGATCGGCCATGTTTTTGCCCGATCTTGCCCCCGGGGGGGTCAAAACCCACTAGGCCCCAGGGATTGTGTGTGTGTGTTTTGTGTCTTGGGGGCTCCCCTTGGGCAAGGGCCATGCCCCAAAGGGGGGAATTAGTGTTGGCCCTTTCTGTCCCCTTTGGGGGCAGATGGACTTATTTCTTTTAGGCCCATCTGCCCCCAAGGAGGGCAGAAACCACAAATAAGTCAGGGATTTTTTCCCCCTTTGTTTTTTTGTGCTGGGGGCCCCTTTTCACCCCCTTTGGCAGACACGGGTCGCCCCCTAAAGGGGGCACAGAGATGTTGGCCATTACTGCCCCCCTTGGGGGCAGATCGGCCTATTTTTTTTACACCCATCAGAATCCACTTAGGCACCAGGGATCCTGTGTGTGTGTTTTGTGTGGGGGAGGTGGCACCTTTGGCAAGGGTTGCCCCCCAATGGGGGCACATTTCTGATGGCCATTTCTGTTCCCCTTGGGGGCAGATAGGCCTACTTTTTTAGGCCCATCTGCCCCCAAGGGGGGAAGAAGCCACCAAGACATCAGAGATTTTCTTTTTTGGCCCCCTTTGTATTTTTGTGTGCTGGGGGCTCCCCCTTTGACAAGGGTTGCACCCCCGAAGGGTGCACAGACCTGTTGCGGCCTATTGTTTTTAGACCCATCTGCCCCCAAGGGGGGCAGCATACACATAGGCACCAGGGATCTTGTGTGTCTGTGTTTTGTGTGGGAGGGCGCCCCTTTGGCACGGATCACCCCCCAAGGGGGGGGGCACATTACTGATGGCCATTTCTGCTCTCCTTGGGGGCAGATCGGCCTATTTTTTTAGGCCCATCTGCCACAAGGGGGGCAGAATCCACTTAGGCACCAGGGACAATTTCTAAGTTCTTGGTGGTGGGGTGTTTGTCAACTGGCGAAGTATTTGTATTTGTGATTAGAACAGTTTATTTCTTCTTTTTGTTCTAGTACAAAGCTTTCGCTTCCTTTGTTGTGGATCCTTGCGGTTTTGGCAGTAGTTGTCCTGCGGTTTGCTTAGTTGCATATTTTAGGTAAGTAAAAACAATTTACTCCAAAGGAGTGTTGTTGACATGCATGAATGACATGTTTGTAGGTGGTGTACTAAATGCAGGATTGTGTGTGAAATTGTCCTTAGCTTTGAGCACAATTAAATTTCTGTTGTCATATGTCTAATTTGCTTTTTTCTTTTTTCTTTTTAGTGGGATATCATTGGTGATTGCTGTGTCTGTACAGAGTAGTTGCTGGTGAGTAGCTTTTTCAGGCAAGTGAGTAGTATAATTTTTTAGTACATTACTCTTTGTGATAAAGCTACACTTTATTTATTACTTATTTTAGTGCTGGTTGTTGTTGGCAATCCATTTCTTGTTAGAAAGGATCATGGCTAGCCGTAGAGTGACCGCTCAGCAGGTTGTTGGCCTGCTTTTTGAGTCGTCTTCTGACCATGATTATGAGGCTGACTCTGCATTTGAGGCAGAGGAGGAAGTGAGAGATTCTGGCAGTGAGTTTTCTGTCTGAGAGGATTCTTCTGATGAGGAAGCCACTCTCAGTGCAGATGAAGGGCCTGTTTTAGGAGGATATTGATGTGCCAAGAGTGCAGCAGCCTGGGGCTAAATGGCTTCCCATTAGAAGACCTAACACCTGGATTGCCCCAAACATGGGGCATCCACAGTTACCTGCATTTACTGGTCTCCCCACGGTGTAGAGTCAATACGGAAAACTTTTTGCCTGTCAATTTCTTTCACTTGTTTATGGCCAATATATTTTTGGAAGAGATTGTTCAGCAGACTAATTTGTAAGTGGAACAATATTTGAGGGACAACACTGCCAGACTTAGGCCCCTGTCTAGAGCTACTCAGTGGGTTCCCACATATCTGGAAGAGATGAAAAGGTTTCTAGGTTTGCCTTTTTTGATGGGGTTGATAAGGAAGCCGTCACTGGCTTCTTATTGGTCTTCTTTCCCTTGATGGCAACGGCTATATTTCCTGCAACTATGACTCGTAATCGCTATTTGCTTCTTCGTATGCTGCACTTTTAGACAATGCTTTAGCCTTGCCACGAGATCACCCTGATTGTGACCGTCTTTTTAAGATTAGGCCTGTCCTTGATCATTTTGTAGATCGGTTTTCTGAGGTGTATAGTCCAGGCAAAGAGATAAGTGTGGACAAGTCTTTGGTCCTGTTCAAGGGGCGTTTAGTTTTTAAGCAGTACATTCCTAGTAAGAGGGCATGGTATGAAAATAAATTTTATATGCTGTCAGAAAGTAGTACAGGGTACGTGTATAATTTCCAGGTCTACACTGGTAGGGATTCCAGTATTGATCCCCCTTATTGTCCGCCCACTTTTGGAGTTAGCGAGAAAATTGTGTGGGAACATGGTAGACGACTGTTTAACAAAGGTCACCATTTGTACGTAGATAATTTCTACACTGCAGTTGTTCAAGGAGTTGTTTAGAGTGGACACTGTTGCTTGTGGCACAATCTGTTCTAACCGGAAAGGCTATCCAAGGGAGCTTGTCTGTAAAAAACTTGAGAGGGGACAGTGCAGTGCCTTTCGGAATAATGAGACTGGAGGGACGTGTACATGCTATCTACCATCCATGATGAGAGTACTTCCCCTGTGACTGTTTGGGGTTAAGTTGTTGAAGTGCGCAAACCTACGTGCATTTTGGACTACAATAGGCACATGGGTGGTACTGATAGAGTAGATCAGAGGTTGGAACCTTACACTGCTCTTCATAAGTCTTACGTGTGGTATAAAAAGTTAGCCCCACATTTCTTTCATTTGGCAACTTTTAATGCTTTTATTGTGTTCAAGGATTGTTCACCTGAGTCAAGGATGAAATTTGATAAATTTCAGGAGTCAGTGATAGAGAGCCTTATTGTGGTGGAACAGGCAAGAGTTCCTAGAGAAGCAGTGGTGGAGGATGTGGCTGGATTGAAAGATCGCCACTTTCCTGATCACATTCCTCCTGCTCCCAAAAAAGACATGCCACTAAGAAATGGAGAGTATGTGCCCGAAGGGGTATCCGGAGTGAGAGCCGGATGTACTGCCCCAATTGCGCTTCAAAGCCTGGGCTGTGTGTGGACAGCAGTTTCAGGAGTTACCACACCCAAACAAATTTGGGGAAATACCGTCAGCGTAAACAGCCTGTTTTATATTTTCGGATGTTCAGTTTCACATTTCTGTCATGTTTTCAGTTAAAGCTTATGTGTTTGTAGTTTTGTACTTATTTTATAATTAGTTAGAGGTTTCTTTGTTGTTTATTTAAAAAAAAGTGATGGCGGTGTGCGTGAGGTGGTGCTTGGCTGGCGGTGTGCGTGGGGTGGTGCTAGGCTGGTGGTGTGCGTGGAGTGGCGCTTGCTGGTGGTGTGCGTGGAGTGGCGCTTGGCTGGCGGTGTATGTGGAGTGGCGCTTGGCTGGTGGTGTCAGCCAAATGTCAGACCACACACTCCCATCTGCTAGTGTGATTGCTGTATCAGGCATGTGGGCATATGTAAGTGATGGGCCCTTGAGTGGCGCTGTCTGGTGATGCGAGTGTTGTAATGTGCTGGGCCCGTGGCTGGCAGCGTGAATGGTCTTGTGCATGTCATGTATGAAAGGTGTGTGAATGGACTGTAAAACGGCTGGTGCCTTGACACGGCTTTCCAGCTCACGAGCTGTGAGTCATTGGTTCAGTTTTTTGGCCTTTCAGTTATTAACAGTGCATTTCACTTTTGTGAAATCGCTTTTTGTTAGAAATGGGGTATTTGGTTGACAGTCAGGTTACGCCCTATTCAAGCAAGGACCCTCACTCTAGTCAGGGTAAAAGAGAATCACCCTCAGCTAACCCCCGCTTACGCCCTTGGTAGCTTGGCAGAGCAGTAGGTTTAACTTCAGAGTGCTAGGTGTAAAGTATTTGTACCAACACACACAGTAACTTAATAAAAACACTACAAAATGACACAACACAAATTTAGAAAAATAGGAAATATTTATCTAAACAAAACAAGACCAAAACAACAAAAATCCACAATACACAAGTCAAGTTATCAATTAAAAATCAAAAAGAGTCTTTAAGTAGTTTTAAACACACACTAACGCTGTCAACGTGAAAAAGTACCTTGTGTGTGTCAAAAAGGGCTTGCGAGGCGTTGATTCCACTCACGAGCAGTACCGGGTCAGGGTGCGTTGTTTCTTCTCTCCACAGGATATCGATCTGGTTGGCACTCTCGAGTCCAGTGCGTTGTTTTTCCACTCAAAGCAGTGCTTGAGTCGGAAATCCAGCTGCACAACGATCCGAAAACCCTGCAGCGCGGATTGTGATCTCCCAGCCTCCGTCAGCGATGCTGTGCGTCATTTCTCCTGCTCCGTGCGTCGATTCTTTGGTCACGTTTCCTGCAAGCGTAATTTCTCAGCTGCGGGGCCGGCGGCGCGTCGTTTCTTCAGCCGCCAATTGGAGTCGCGTCGATCTTTTCCCCACACAGTGCTCTGTGCATGGATTTCTTCCTCTCAGGCTTCCAGCTTCTCCTTTCAGGGTCCCAGGAACTGGATGGGCACCACAGGGCAGAGTAGGAATCTCTCCAGAGACTCCACATGCTGACAGAGAGAAGTCTTTGCTGTCCCTGAGACTTCAAACAACAGGAGGCAAGCTCTAAATCAAGCCCTTGTAGATTTCTTCTCAAGATGGAAGGCACACAAAGTCCAGTCTTTGCCCTCTTACTCTGGCAGAAGCAGCAACTGCAGGATAGCTCCACAAAGCACAGTCACAGGCAGGGCAGCTCTTCTTCCTCAGCTCTTCAGCTCTTCTCCAGGCAGACGCTCCTCGTGTTTCCAGAAGGGTTTCTAAAGTCTGTGGTTTTGGGTGCCCTTCTTATACCCAAATTTGTCTTTTGAAGAGGCCTACTTCAAAGTAAAGTCTCTTTTGAATGTGAAATCCTGCCTTGCTCAGGTCAGACCCCAGCCACTCACCAGGGGGGTGAAGACAGCATTGTGTGAGGGCAGGCACAGCCATTTCAGGTGTGAGTGACCACTCCTCCTCTCCCTCCTAGCACAGATGGCTCATCAGGAAATGTAGACTACACCCCAGCTCCTTTTGTGTCACTGTCTAGTGTGAGGTGCAACCAGTCCAACTGTCAAACTGACCCAGACGGGGAATCCACAAACAGGCAGAGTTACAGAAATGGTATAAGCAGGAAAATGCTCACTTCCTAAAAGTGGCATTTTCAAACACACAATCTCAAAATCAACTTTACTGAAAGTTGTATTTTCAAATTGTGAGCTCAGCAACCCCAAACTCCACATGTCCATCCACTCCCAAAGGGAATCTATACTTTAATGACATTTAAAGGTAGCCCTATATTAACCTATGAGAGGGATAGGCCTTGCAACAGCGAAAAACAAATTTTGCAATATTTCACTGTCAGGACATATAAAACACATTACTATGGCCCTCATTCTGACCTTGGCGGGCGGCGGAGGCCGCCCGCCAAAGTCCCGCCGTCAGGTTACCGTTCCGCGGTCGAAAGACCGCGGCGGTAATTCTGACTTTCCCGCTGGGCTGGCGGGCGGTCGCCTTCAGACCGCCAGCCAGCCCAGCGGGAAAGAGGCTTCCACGATGAAGCCGGCTCGGAATCGAGCCGGCGGAGTGGAAGCTGTGCGACGGGTGCAGTTGCACCCGTCGCGTATTTCACTGTCTGCGCAGCAGACAGTGAAATACATGTAGGGGCCCTCTTACGGGGGCCCCTACAATGCCCATGCCAGTGGCATGGGCACTGCAGGGGCCCCCAGGGGCCCCGCGACCCCCCCTACCGCATCCGGATCTCGGCGGTCCGACCGCCGGGATCTGGATGGCGGTAGGGGGGGTCAGAATCCCCGCGGCGGTGCAGCAAGCTGCGCCGCCGCGGAGGATTCAATGGGGCCGCGGTACACTGGCGGGACCCCGCCAGTGGTGCCGGTCCGACCGCGGCTTTACAGCCGTGGTCGGAATCCCCATTGGAGCACCGCCGGCCTGTCGGCGGTGCTCCCGCGGTCCTCCGCCCTGGCGGTCAAAGACCGCCAGGGTCAGAATGACCACCTATATGTCCTATCTTAACCATACACTGCATTCTGCCCTTGGGACTACCTAGGGCCTACCTTAGGGGTAAGTGACATGTAAGAAAATTGAAGGTTTAGACCTGGCAAGTGGGTACACTTGCCAAGTCGAATTTACAGTTAAAACTGCACACAGACACAGGTAGGTTTGAGACATGGTTACAGAACTAATTACATGGGTGGCACAACCAGTGCTGCAGGCCCACTAGTAGCATTTGATTTACAGGCCCTGGCACCTCTAGTGCACTCTACTAGGGACTTACTAGTAAATCAAATATGTCAATCATGGATAAACCAATCAACGATACAATTTACACAGAGAGCATATGCACTTTAGCACTGGTTAGCAGTGGTAATGTGGTCAGAGTTCAAACGCCAACAGCAACAGGTCAGAAAAAACACTTGTTAATAAAATTTGATCTACTGATCCAGCACTCACCCTTGTGCCAAATCCAACCAGTCTGTGTGGTAAAAATGACAAAACCTGCTCTGCTGTAATCAGGCGTCGCAACACATCTGTCACACGCTAGGTGTCTCATGTGGGACCCCAACTTGGTTGGTGGGTGAGGGGTCTTTTTAACATAACCTAAGTGTGTTTCTTTTCACAATTTTAGTGTATGGAACATCACAGAAGTACGTGGACACATCAAAATGATATATTACAAAACTGCCTGTGTTTTGGGGGAGGGAGGACCTATGGTTTTGGTCCTGGGTGCGACCTTCATCTAGGGAAACCTACCAATCCCAGACATTTTTAAAACTAGACACCCCAAGGAGTCCAGGGAGGTGTGGCTTGTGTGGATCCCCCAACATTTTCTTACCCAGACTCCTCTGCAAACCTCAAAATTTGCTTAAAAAAACATATTTTCCTGATTTTTCTTTGTAGGATCACAGCTCCGGCACAAAATTCCTACTCCCCAGTGTTCCCCTTAGTCTCCCAAGTAAAATGACACTTCACTTGCGTGGGTCCTCAAAGCAGAGTCAGCCTAATGTATAAAAGAAAAACATGTGCTTATCAACTCGCTGTGCTATCTTCTCAATCTCTACAGGTTTTTGGCCTTTTTCTGTTGCACGCACCTGGCCCACCCACACAAGTGAAGTATCCTTTTTATTGGGAGACATGGGGGAACGCTGGATGGAGGGAAATTTGTGGCTCCTCTCAGATTCCAGAACTTTCTGTCACCAAAATGTGAGGAAAAGTATTTTTTTAAGCCAAATTGTGAGGTTTGCAAAGGATTCTGGGTAACAGAACAAGGTGAGAGCCCCACAAGTCACCCCATCTTGGATTCCCCTAGGTGTCTAGTTTTAAAAAATTGACAGGTTTGGTAGATTTCTCTAGGTGCCGGCTGAGCTGGAGGCCAAAATCCACAGGTAGGCACTTTGCAAAAAACACCTCTGTTTTCTTTGGGAAAATGTGATGAGTTCACGTTGTGTTTTGGGGCATTTCCTGTTGCGGGCACTAGACCTACCCACACAAGTTAGGTATCATTTTTATCAGGAGACTTGGGGGAATGCTGGGTGGATGGAAATTTGTGGCTCCTCTCAGATTCCAGAACTTTCTGTCACCAAAATGTGAGGAACAGGTGTTTTTTTAGCCAAATTTTGAGGTTTGCAAAGGATTCTGGGTAACAGAACCTGGAGAGAGCCCCACAAGTCACCCCATCTTGAATTCCCCTAGGTGTCTAGTTTTCAAAATTGAACAGGTTTGGTAGGTTTCTCTAAGTGCCAGCTGAACTAGAGGGCAAAAATCACAGGTAGGCACTTTGCAAAAAACAGCTCTGTTTTCTTTGGGAAAATGTGATGTGTCCATGCTGTGTTTTGGGGCATTTCCTGTTGCGAGCACTAGGCCTACCCACACAAGTGAGGTATCATTTTTATCAGGAGACTTGGGGGAATGCTGGGTAGAAGGAAATTTGTGGCTCCTCTCAGATTCCAGAACTTTCTGCCTCCGAAATGTGAGGAAAAAGTGTTTTTTTAGCCACATTTTGAGGTTTGCAAAGGATTCTGGGTAACAGAACCTGGAGAGAGCCCCACAAGTCACCCCATCTTGGATTCCCCTAGGTGTCTAGTTTTAAAAAATGTGCAGGTGTGGTAGGTTTCCCTAGGTGCCGGATGATCTAGAGGCCAAAATCCACAGCTAGGCACTTTGCAAAAAACATCTCTGTTTTCTTTGGGAAAATGTGATGTGTCCATGTTGTGTTTCAGGGCTTATCCTGTCGCGGGCGCTAGGCCTACCCACACAACTGAGGTACCATTTTTATTGGGAGACTTGGGGAAACACCGAATAGCAAAACAAGTGTTATTGACCCTTGTCTTTCTCTACATTTTTTCCTTCCAAATGTAAGACAGTATGTAAAAAAAGACGTCTATTTGAGAAATGCCCTGTAAATAACATGCTAGTATGGGCACCCTGGAATTCAGAGATGTGCAAATAACCACTGCTTCTCACACCTTACCTTGTGCCCGTTTTGGAAATACAAAAATGTTCTTGATACCTATTTTTCACTCTTTATGTTTCAGCAAATTAATTACTGTATACCCGGTATAGAATGAAAACCCACTGCAAGGTGCAGCTCATTTATTGGCTCTAGGTACCTAGGGTTCTTGATCAACCTACTGCAACCAAAAGAGTCTAGCAGACGTAACAGGATATTGCTTTAAAAAATCTGACATCGCAGGAAAAAGTTACAGAGTAAAACGTGAAGAAAAATGGCAGGTTTTTTTACCTCAATTTCAATATTTTTTTATTTCAGCATTTATTTTCTGTAGGAAACCCTTATAGGATCTAAACAAATTACCCATTGCTGAATTCAGAATGTTGTCTACTTTTCAGAAATGTTTAGCTTTGTGAGATCCAGCATTGTTTTCACACCCATTTCTGTCACTAACTGGAAGGAGGCTGAAAGCACAAAAAATCATAAAAATGGGGTATGTCCCAGTAAAATGCCAAAATTGTGTTGAAAAATTGGGTTTTCTGATTCAAGTCTGCCTGTTCCTGAAAGCTGGGAAGATGGTGATTTAGCATCACGAACCCTTTGTTGATGCCATTTTCAGGGAAGAAAAACACAAGCCCTCTTCTGCAGCCCTTTTTTCCCTTTAAAATTTTTTTTAAAAAACTAAATATTTGCTGTATTTTGGCTAATTTCTTGGTCTCCTTCTGGGGAACCCACAAATTCTGGGTACCTCTAGAATCCCTTTGATTTTGGAAAAAAGAATGCAAATTTGGTGTGGGTAGCTTATGTGGGCAAAACGTTATGAGGGTCTAAGTGCGAACTGCCCAAACAGCCAAAAAAGGCCTGTCACCTGAGGTGGAAAAGGCCTGGCAGCGAAGGGGTTAAAAAAAAACTGCTTTTTTTAAAAGCAGTCACAGACATGGTGGTCTGCTGTCTCCAGTAGGCCACCATCCCTGTGAGGGCAGCCATTCCCAATGGGGTCGCAAATTGCAACCTACCTCATGAATATTCACGAGTGTCTTATCCAGGTGACTGGTTGACACCTGTTCGGCATTAGTCAATAAGGAAGCTCAATGAAGGACCACATGCCAATTATAAATACAATTTAGCTTTACTAGAATTGCAGGTAAATGTAGGCATTTAGCACATTAACAATAGTAGAATAAGAATAGCAATGAAAAGCATCTATTTATATATAAGTACACTACAAAGAGCATCTATGCATATATATAAGCAAAGAGTTCATTGACAGATATAAGTTTTGATTAATTGTATACCAAAAGGCATCACACTACGATGTTCAGGAAGCAGAATATAAATGAATTGAAAACTTCAGATAAGCTTTGATTCACTGCACACCAAAATGCATGTTTCAATTACTGCAGCAGGCTCTCACTACGATGTTCAGGAAGCAAAATATAAACAATTTGAATACTTCAGATAAGCTTTGATTTACTGCACATCAAAATGCATGTTTCAGTTACCGTAGCAGGTTCACACTACGAGGTTTAGAAAGCAAAATATAAACGAGCTGAATACTTCAGGTTACAAACACAGTGCAAGCATAAATAATCAGTCTTAATAATAGAGCAGAGAAACAAAGGCCTTTCATCCCTGTGTGGAATTTAACTTAGTCCAGGAAATGCTGGGAAGCCCTCTACCACCTGCTTGGACCTCTCTCCCCCTCAAGCATCACGGTCAGCAAAACAGGGAGGCAGCGCTGGGCCATGGTAGCTTTCACAACTCCATCTGCGAGCTTCCGGTCCCTCACCAACACTTCAGTGCTTGAATAACTCGAAGCTTGGATTCTATATCTTTCTGCCATTTTCTAGCTATGTTATCAGTACTTGGCTGCTCTGCACTTCTCCACCCTTTGTTTTCATTCCATCTTCTCCCTGTACTCTCGTTCTCAAGGTTGAGACGGAGTCTTCTACACAAACAAGCTTGAAAATAATATCATGAACTTTTCCACGTTGTTTGGGGGGGGTTTCAGCAGGCATCACACTCATCTACACTGCTCAAGCTAATTAACCCTTCGCGTCACAATGTCTTCCGCACCTTTCCCAATACTGATCAATGAGGTAGGTCATTTGCGACCCCAATGGGAATCGCAAAGAGTGTAAAGTACACTGTTGTACATCAGGTATTGCGACTCATAAATTGCGAGTTGCTGAGACTCGCAGTTTGCTTGTCGCAATACCGGATCTTTGTACATGTGGCTCCTGGTCTCAAAATCAAATTGTAAGCATACAGAAACAATACTGGTTGACCACATCTTCTAAAGAATCTCAATTTAATCAAAGTTTGGACCACTACACATTCTAGAATTACAGTACAAATCAATAGCAAGAATAACTGCGCAACAGAAATGGCATACATTTAGATTTAGCAAAGAAAAGACATCGACTGTTGTTAATATGTAGCATGCATCAATCGGCGAGTATTCTAACTAATCTCCGATTAGAATAGCATGTTTGGGCTTTATGCAAAACAATTTAGTCAACACAAATTTGGAAAAAGATCTAATTATGGCTCTATCAAAACTAGCAGTTGGTATCTAAGGACAAAAGTAAATAGACATAGCAATCAGTAACATTGTCTTATACCTTGCCTCAGTATGGTTCAGCAAGCTGCAACTGTCTTCATCAATAGGACATCTCTTCGGTCAGCGAAGCATTGGAATTCAGCAATAAAGTTTGAGATAGAAATGTCTCAAAAACAGACATAACAGAATGTTTCTTCTCCGCAACAAAGTTAGGAAACGTTGAGCACGTCTCCTTTCAGGACGGTCAAGAAAGAAAGAAAGGAATGGTGCCACACCTCTACATGCAGTCAGGCTAAGTTAGATTCCCTAAAATGACTTTTCATGTTGCGATTGGTCAAAGAATCATATGTTTACATTTAGTCCAATGAATGTAGAACCTCAAAACAAAAAATTTACTAAACCATTGATCACATGTTGATGTATAAGCTCTTTTTCTCCTGTTACCGTTGTTGGGATTGTCAGGTAACAAATTTGTATCAGCTTATACTCCAGCCAGTACAACCATTGTTAGCTCCTGGGAGCATTGCCTTTACACACACTAAGGTATACAAAGTATCCTTAGCTAGAACAACATATTCTAGCAAGCAGCTTTCATGGGAAAGAATTTCAGCTCCTAGCATTTGGTCAACAAAATTGAAAATTACATTTTTAATTCTCTAATCAGCCATTTTATGATTCGTCTAAACAATGGAACTTGACATGAGGCTGTGCAACTAGGCCCAAGACCTCACTAAATTATGATCTATTATTAATAAAGCAAGTACAAAGTCATTATTATGACATACTACTACATTAACCAAAACATAAGCTCAACATTTTACTTTAATAAGCTATTGTTAAGTACACTTTATGGTTATTAGTGGTCACTCAAGTAGGCACATTTTCAAATACGTGTGTTTATTTTTTCTATGTTAACTCATTTTCAATGCAGATTTAACACTCAGAATAAAAGAATTATTCATTAGTAAAATTTCAATGTTAACAGTTTTCATTTTTTTTTAATGTGTGTCCCACAAACGTTTGCTAAAGCCGCTTGGAATCCTTTTCAAACCATTAAGGAAAGGTATGCTGCTTTTTAAGCTTTACCATCTGCAGAATCATGATCTTGCATTTACCATTTCTGTTTCCATTGCAAACATTTGAAATCTTGTTCAATGCATTGATCATAGTAGGAAATGACGTACTTTTCCGTTTTAGTGTCAATTCAATTCAATTCAATTTAATAATAGCTCTATTCAGTCAATTTGACCATAAAAGATACAATACAAGCAGTAGTTTAAAAACATCATAATACACTAAAAGCATAATATAAGACAATTCCAGTACGCCATGATCAAGAAAGGTAAAAACCCTAAAGTGAAAATCCATATTTAAAAAGGAGAATCATGCAAAACATCATCCGGAAGCCACTAAGGTTCTTCCTATTACAAACATATTTCTTTCTCACTTTCAGTGCTTGTGTGACAAAGTTCAGGACTGAACATCAAGTCAGTGGGGCCTCTAGGCACTGGAGGAAAACTAGACCCTCTGATGATTATTAAAATGTCTACCTCTATGAAATGGGCATCAAAACTGGGCCCTATGAGTAGAGTGCATAGTGCCAAAAGCATAAAACGCTTGGTTGATTGTTGCAATCTTCCATCACAAGGGCAGTTGAGCAGGGTTTGGAACAAGGTTCCTGATATGGGGATGTTGACTAAAAAGTGGATCTTATTACCCCAGAAATGTGTGAGATGAAGTCTAAGCTCTCCGGCCTTAAACCATTTAAAGAAATGCTCCATATCTATTGTGGTGGACAGCGGCACATACAATTGGACCATCACAAAGTCCATCATTTTTGAGAGCCTAACCTCTTCTTTAAAGGCGATGTATTTCTCCCATACTCAATTTTTGATTTTAAAGGGAATCGTATCTGGCTCAAAGGCCTTGAGGCCCAGATCATGCAATACGTTTTCAATATACTTTATCTAGGGAATGGCTTGCACATTGGATTGTTCAATGCAATCTTTAACAATATTATGGGTCAAGTACAGTTCTTCCAAGGTCCAGTTTTAATCCACATAAGAACTGGAGACAGGCCAACGTTATCTTCCAGAAAATATACCCCAAGTTCGCTATAACTTACAAAACTTGGGGTGGTCATTGTGGTTCCTAATAACCTGTTTTAAAATGTATTTTCTGCCTGTTGCAGGGGTGCAGGTGTTATGTGACCCCACAATCCTGCTCCATAAGTGTCCTCCTTAAGAGTTTGCCTTTGTATAACGTAATCATTTCAGCTACAGACTTATGTCCTAAATTCCTAGAGAATCTAGAAATAGATTCACAGGGGCCTCCACCCCTTGCCTTCTCTGAATTGATAGACTTTCCCACAGAATATTCTCATTAAACATAACACTTAAATAGTTCAAATCTCTCATCTTTAAAACTCCCACGACCCCAATAAAAAGTCTTCTAGACCAGGTATTCCTTGGGCCACAAGTAATAACATAGGATTTCCTACAGTTTACCTTAATTTTTAGCTCTTGCATAAAGTGATTGAACCCATCTAAAAGTGACCGTAACCTATTTGCCATACACATGAACAAGATCCCATTGTACGTATACAAAAGTACTGGGACTGGGCAGGAACCGATTTTTGAAACATCACGAGTAGAGGACATTAAAAATTTCTCCAGCATTCATGTGAAATAAAAATACAAAAGGGGCTAAAATACTACCATGCTTTATGTCAAGTTTAATAGCAATTGGTGGCGTCTCATTGGTGGATGTAATGGACCTTAGTCTGCTCATTTTTATGCAGGCATTTAACCATACAAAGAAGAACTAGATCAACTCCTGCCCTGTGCATGATTTCCCACAGAATATCTCTACCCACTAGGTCAAAGGCACAGGAGAGGTCCATAAAGGCCACATGAATGGCCCATCACCTGCCCTTGACATATTTACCAAGAATTAGAGATACATTTATTGTGTGTTCTGTTGTACCTAGCCTAAGGCTCACAGCGAAAACCATATTTGGCTTCAGAAAATAAAGACTTTTCTTCTGTCCAGGCTTCTAATTTAGCCAAGATTACTCTAACAACAATTTCATCTGATGCATCAAGTCAAGAAATGGGTCTATAATTTGAACTGGAATGTTTCTCCTTTTTTTAAAATAGGGATTATTTTTTATTCCTTTCAAGACTAAATCAGTCCCCCCTTGACCACTGCTCTAAAGAAAATTCTAACCAGGGGAGCCCAGAAATCACAGTTCTGTTTAGACCCCATCTGGGCCTGGCACTTTCCCTGTTGCAGAGCTTATGACTGCCTTTCGCACATCAACTACCGTAAATGACTCCCTACATTTTAAAAGCTCTACTGGTGAGACAAAGGGGTGGTCTGAAATATGGCTTTATTGTCCCCAAGTGAAAAGACATCTGTAAAAATGTTTTTCCAGGCTCTGACATTCTATGCATGTGATGGTGTTCCCTGAGAAAAAAGGTTGATTAACTATTTCCCAGGATGCCATATTATCCTTCAAGAGGTTCTGCTCTTTCCAAGTCCTCCCAGGCTCTTAGCATGATCCCATTTTCCTACTCTCTATAGTTTGCTTATAATCCCATTTTGCCCACTTTAGTGTTGTCTGATCCTAGGAGGATTGATTTTAATGCCTTTTTAGGGCTTTAAAAAGCTACTGTGTAATTTCAGTTAGACAAAGATTGCACAGAATGCTCTTTCCGAACCTTATATGAGATTAAAGCTGCAGACACTGGTTTACATATCTCTGAAAATGTGCCAGAAATATCTGCTAAGTCAGCCATGTCAGATAGGCAGCAGGCAATCTCTTGCTGTTTCCTTAAGTTCAGGTCCTTAAAGACTACGGGGGTCATTACAACATTGGCGGTAAATGCCGCTTACCACCATGCAGAAGACCTCCAACACACCGCCGCGGAAATCCGCCACAGCTATTATGACCCACAGCTCGGAATCTGCCAAAATTCAGACACCCACACAAGTCCGCCACACCAAACGTCAGTGATAAACTGGTGAAAACAAGTCCTCCACCGTCACGCCAACAGAAATGCGCCCACAGTATCACGACCCACAAATCCACGCATCGGTCTTTTAACCGTGGTATCCCATTGGCGGTACACACCGCCGAGCTCACAATACACACACTCTTACAAAACAGAGCCACATTGGACAATTCCAAATACACACACCTGATACACATACACACATCACACCCACACACCTATTACAATATAAAACACACACCCACATCACCCACAAACCCCTACGACAAAATTACCAAGAGAAGGCCAGAGAGAGAGACACCATAAACAACTACCAAGCATCCACAGGCACACAATACCATCACCCCTATAACTTCCAGGCACCTCACTCAACACACCACTAAATATCACCCCACTTATCACCATACACACCAACCCACACATCACACACACCACCCCATGGCACGGCAAAGACACCCCAGGTTCTCTGAGGAAGAGCTCAGGGTTATGGTGGAGGAAATCATCCAGGTAGAGCCGCAGCTATTCGGATCACAGGTGCAGCACACCTCCATAGCTAGGAAGATGGAGCTATGGCGCAGAATAGTGGACAGGGTCAACGCAGTGGGACAGCACCATAGAAATAGGGATGACTTCAGGAAGAGGTGGAATGACCTACGGGGGAAGGTGCGTTCTGTGGTCTCAAAACACCACCTTGCGGTTCAGTGGACTAGCGGCGGACCCCCACCTCCTCCCCCACAACTAACAACATGGGAGGAGCAGGTCTTGGTGATTCTGCATCCTGAGGGCCTCGCAGGAGTAGATGGAGGAATGGACTCTGGGAAGTCAAATCTTAACTATTACATCCCCCACCCTTCCTGCATGCTATCACATACCCCCACCCTCACCCCATCACTCCAACTCCTCACAAATGTCCCAACATCACAAACCACACATCCTAACACAAAGCCCTGCATGCAACAACAAAGCATGGACACCCATCACCAAAGCATGGCCACTGCACATACTCATACACACCCCTAAACCACCATCACACAAGGTCCCACCCAGGAATGCAAGCACTGGGGTACACGGTCACCCACCCTTTGCACACCATGGCACACACAGATGTTATAAATATCCTTTTATACCCCTGCAGGACCCCTACCCAATGTCACCGGACAGGAGGGTACACACATGTCCACACCACCAACAGAAGAGGCCCACATTGATGACAGCACCTCTGTCCAACTGGATCTAGATGACCAGCCCGGCCCATCGGCTACCTCGGGACAGTTGGTTTCCCTCACACAGTCACAGGCCACCACTGAGCTTCCCCCCTCTGGAAACACCAGCACAGCACCCACCCAGCGGGCCCATACCTCTGTCCCCAGGACACGTCGAGCAGCACTGTGTCCACCACTACAGGGAACCCAGGCTAACCCACCAACCCAACAACAACAGGGCCCTTGGGGCAGTGGTAGTGGGCACACAGTCCAGGGGACGGAGGCACAGGAACACAGGGGAACTGGGAGGGCTGCTGTGCAACAGGGGGAGGACAGGCCAAGGGAACCCACTCTCCATGAGGCCCTCTCCAACATCATGGGAGCCTACCACCACTCCCAGGAGACAATGGCAACGGTACTGGCCAAGTTTCAGGAGACCCAGCGCCTGCAGGAGGAACAGTATTTGGGCTTCAGGGAGGAACTCAGATCCATCAATTCCACCCTGGGCACCATCATAGGGGTGCTGAAGGAAGTCCTCAACACCAGGAGGGACACTGTGGCACAAGAAGGGGCCCCTGACACTAGCCTGGACAATGAAATGCCCACCACCTCCGCCGGCACTAGTGGACAGTACGCCCCACCACAGGACCACCACACCAGCACCCCACCCCCTGCAGAGGGAGAACCACCCCGCAAACGGTCCCTGAGATCCAGGAAAAAGACAGAGAACAATGCCAAGACCCCCACCAGGAAATGAGACCACCCTGATTGTCATCCTTTTGTCCCACCTTGTCACCCTGTCCATCCTCAAACTGCCCCATCTCCACTTCCTATGCCCCTTTGGACAATGCACCTGTGAGACTAATAGACTGGACTCTGCCATGGACATTCCTCCACCATCATCCCTCACCATTTTACAACCCCCTCCAATATTGAGCACTTAAATAAACACCCTTGAAGCACAAAACAATCTGGAGTCAGTCTGTGATTTCAAAATAGTGTATTAGCAATTACAGTGACAAAATGCTCTTTCAAATGTAATTTCAAAATACCTATGTCACACAGCTCTAGTCCATGAGGAAACAAAGCAGATGTCACACAGTGGGACCCACATCTGTGAAATCATAAGGGAAAGTGGCAACTCAGTGACCATACACTGGGTGAAAACGACAGACAGTAGAGACGTAGTAGTGTTAAAGTACATGTAGTAGGCAGGTTTGTATTCTTACCTGTGTCTCACTGGAAATATTGCAGGATCACTGAGTTCCTGTTGTCGATGTCCTCTTCTTCTCCTTCCTCGTCTTCACTGTCCACAGGCTCCACAGCTGCAACACATCGCCATCTGGACCATTCTCCTGCAGAAAAGGCACCTGTCATCGCAAAGCTAAGTTGTGAAGCATACAGCAGGCCACGATGATCTGGCACACCTTCTTTGGTGAGTAGAATAGGGATCCACCTGTCATATGTAGGCACCTGAACATGGCCTTCAGGAGGCCGAAGGTCCGCTCTATTATCCGCTGAGTTTGCCCATGGGCCTCATTGTAGGGTTCCTCTGCCCTTGTCCTGGGATTCCTCTCTCGGGTCAGTAGCCATGACAGGTTGGGGTAACCAGAGTCACCTACAAATGGCGAGGGACAACTGTTAGACACACACTAACCTGTAGGGATATCCCACTGACTTGCTTCCAGGTGCTCACCTAATAGCCACACACGGTGCCTCTGGAGTTGACCCATCACATAAGGGATGCTGCTATTCCGCAGGATGTAAGCGTCATGCACAGCACCAGGGAATTTGGCATTAATATGGGAGATGTACTGTGGGCCAAACACACCATCTGCACATTCATGGATGATAACTCTTCCGGTTTCTGTACACCTGTTCACTCCTGTGGGGGGGGTACCAAAGCCACATGTGTCCTATCAATGGCACCTATGATGTTGGGGATATGTCCCAGGGCATAGAAGTCACCTTTCACTGTAGGCAAATCCTCCACCTGAGGGAAAACGATGTACCTCTGCATGTGTTTCAGCAGGGCAGACAACACTCTGGACGACACGTTGGAAAACATAGGCTGGGACATTCCTGATGCTATGGCCACTGTTGTTTGAAATGACCCACTTGCAAGGAAATGGAGTACTGACAGCACCTGCACTTGAGGGGGGATTCCAGTGCGATGGCGGATAGCTGACATCAGGTCTGGCTCCAGCTGGGCACACAGTTCCAGAATTGTGGCACGATCAAGCTTGTAGGTGATGATCACATGTCTTTCCTCCATTGTCGACAGGTCCACCAGCGGTCTGTACACCGGAGGATGCCGCCATCTCTTCACATGTCCCAGCGGACGGTGCCTATGAAGGACAACAGCGAGCACAGAGTCAACCAACTCAGATGTACGTACCCACAGCTTACACAGAACACGAATCCTAATCCGAAATTTGGCCTGTATGAGTGTTGAGGCAAGGCCTAGGTATGTGTGACGCAGTTAAAAATTAAGCCATGTGGGCTCCTGAAATGGTGGCTGCCTGACCTGTAAAGTGGGACAATGGGATGTGATTTAACTGCACTGGCATTGTACACCGTCGCGGTAGGCGGTTGAAGACCACAGCGCAATTCTGCATTGGTTAACATTGGACCCTATGGGTCCCAGGAGCCAATGACGATGTACGCCGGCATGGACGTGACCGCCATTTTCTATCTGTTCAATCACTCGATACCTGATCTTCGACAGGAGAGGACCTACACTGCAAGTGCTGCTGTGACCTGGGTCTGGAAGAGACAATGGCTCGTGCGTCTGGGGAAAGGGCCCCTGCCTTCACATCGGAGGAGTTGGAGAAACTCGTGGATGGGGTCCTCCCCCAGTACACGCTACTCTACGTCCTACAGACAAACAGGTAAGTACACTAGGAGCATGATATTTGGCGTGCCATCGCCAAGGATGTCCGGACCCTGGGGGTCTAACACAGACGGAGCACCCTCTGCCGTAAGAGATGGGAGGACATTCGCCGCTGGAGCAAGAAGACGGCGGAGGCCCAGCTGGGGATGACCTCCCAACGTGGGAGGGGTGCCCGTCGCACCATGACTCCCCTGATGTTCAGGATCCTGGCGGTGGCATACCCGGAGTTGGATGGGCGTTTGAGGGCATCACAGCAGCCACAAGGGGTGCGTACACTCTCATTCTGCTGATTTTGCATGCAGTGGAGGTGTCTGGGTGGGGAGGTGGGCTGTGGGTTTCCTTAGGCCAGGGCTAGTGTGCTAGTTAGGTCCCCTTGTTCTGGCAGACCCTATGGCACCCCATCCCACCTGTGTGCAGTGCCAAGTACACCTAGTCAGGCTCCTGCGTCATCCATGTGCGCAGATGTCGGCCATAGCCTTGTAGGCCATGTCCCAGGGATTGAACAGTGGAGCCAAAGTGCGTAGTTCAGGGGGCTTCTGTGTCTGTCGTGACCGCCAACGGTAGCAGTAAGCCATGAACTCAACATGTCTTTCTTCTGTCGCCCCCCCCCCCTTTTGTGGCCTCCCTGTGCTTCTGTGCATTAGTATCATCAGGCGGATGAGCAGTGGCACCAGAGCAGGAGGGAGCTGCATCCCACATGGCCCTGGAGGGTGAGACAACGGACTCGGAGTTCACCAGTGGGACGGAGGGCGAGGGGAGCTCCACGGCAGGGACAGGAGCTGACACCAGTGACACGGACTCATCCTCTGATGGGAGCTCCCTTGTGGTGGCGGCAACATCTGTGCCCCCGCATCTACAGGTACAGCCCCCACCCCCCTATCAGCACCGCCCTCCCAGCAGCCCCTCAGCCTTTGCCCCATGCCAGCTCACCCAGGAGGGTGGGCATCACCTTCGCCCCAGGCACCTAGGCCCTGCCCCAGTCACCCTTGCTGCCCTCAGTGAGGAGGCCATTGACCTCCTCAGGTCCCTCACTGTTGGGCAGTTTACCATTTTGAATGCCATCCAGGGTGTAGAAAGGCAGTTGCAACAAACAAATGCATTCCTGGAGGGCATTCATTCTGGTCAGGCGGCTTTTCAGACTCTGGCATCGGCACTGATGGCAGCCATTGCCCCTGTCTCTAGCCTCCCCCTCCAACTTCCTCCACCCAGACCCAATCCCCTCTACCTCAGCCTATCCCAAGCACACCTTCAGAACAGCATGCACACACGTCAACACACAAGAGAAGCTCTAGCAAACATAAGCACCACACATCCCACAGGCACTCACGCAAGCATCACACACATGCAGACACACCAATATCCACTGTCTCCACTGTGTCCCCCTCCTCCTCGTCTTCCCCCTCCCTCCCAGTCTCATCTACACTCACACCTGCATGCACTACATCTACACCAACTACTTCCATCACCAGCACACACACCACCACACCCCACTCATGTGCAGTCACCACCCCCACTGCCATTCACACGTCCCCTGTGTCCTCTCCCAGTGTGTCTGTGATGCCTCCTCCCAAGATACACAAACGCAGGCACACACCCACCCAACAGCCATCCACCTCACGACAGCCTCCAGCGCATGCACCTTCACCCAAAGTCACCAAACGAACACCTCATACAACCACAACCTCTTCCTCCACTCCCAAACCCCCTCCAGCTACCCATCCCAGTGTTCCCAAGAAACTTTTTCTGTCCAACCTTGACCTCTTTCCCTCACCTCCCCCACCCCGTCCGTCTCCTAGGGCCCGACTCTCCAGGTCCCAACCTAGCACCTCAGCCACAACATCTCCGGGACCAGTGGTGTCTGTAGTCACCGGAATCTGGAGTACACCGGCAACCAGGGCAGGCAGTGTAGCACGGAGCCACAGCATGGACAGTCCCCCACCTGTCAAGCATCAAAAGTTTGCCAGTGCCCGGCGGGAGAGGGGGAAGACTCCAGCCACCAAAGCGCTCCCAGGGTTACAGGTGCGAGTGTGGAGTCTGCTGCGACACCTTCCAAGGTGGTGAAGGGCCACAAGAAAGTCAGCAAGTCTGGGAAGACCAGCACGGCGGAGAAGACTGCCATCATCCCCGCTGCCCAGGAGGCCACCGCCATTATCCCCGCTGGCCAGGAGGCCAGCACCAGCCCAGCTGCCCAGGAGGCCACCGCCATCATCACCGCTGCCCAGGAGGCCACCGCCATCATCCCTGCTGCCCAGGAGGCCACAGCAAGCACCAGCCCGCTGAGCCAGACAGGACCACCAGCACCAGCCTCGCTGGGCCAGACAGGACCGCCAGCACCAGGCACGCTGGGCCATGAAGGACCGCCAGCAGCAGCCCCCCTGGGCTAGACAGGAACGCCATCAGCTGAGTCACTGCACAGGACCCTGCCGCCACAAGCACCGCTGAACAGGCTACTGCCGCCACAAACACCGCTGAACAGGGCACCACCGCCACAAGCACCGCTGTACAGGGCACCGCCGCCACAACCACCGCTGAAGAGGGCACCGCCGCAACAAGCACCGCTGGCCCATGAGCGCCAAGGGCACTGACTCTACTGAGTCCGTCACGAGCAGGATGAAGCACTCTGGGCACAAAGCCCCCTCCAGAACCAGTGGAGATTCACATCCACTACCTCTGTCCTTGGCAGGATGAAGCACTCTGGGCACAAAGCCCCCTCCAGAACCAGTGAAGACTGTTATTCACTTGAGAGACTGTGGGTTTGCACTCCCCAGGATTGAACAGTGGACAAACCACCCACTGGAGAGACTTGAGAGACTGTGGCTTTGCACTCCCCTGGATTGAACAGTGGGCATGTGTCCCCCTGGTGGATTTGGCGTTGTGCACTTAACCGGCTGAGGTGTCCCCCCTTTCCCTTCCCCCTGAGGTGCCTGTTTTCTTGCTATCTGATGCCCCTGCAGTGTTCTCTCCCTCATGTTCGGGGATTGAGTGTGGGCCTCGCCCATACCGTGTTGGCCCAGTGTTCCACGTACTTCAATGGAGCACTACCTGGACTACTATTCTTGGTGTATATTTTGTTTATAGTGTATATATATATATATATATATATATATATATATATATATATATATATATATATATTTGTGTTTGCGTACTGGATTTTAATATATTACAATGGTTATACTCATTTCCTTTTGTCCTTGCATTCTTCCAGGGGGGTTGGGGAGTGTAACGATAATGTATCATGCTATATTAGTGTGTGTGTTGTGGTGGGTGAGGGCGGGGGTGGGGGTGTTGTGTGTTGCATGTGTGTGTGTCACTTTTTTTCCCCTCCCCCCTCCCCTGTGTCATAGGTGCAGTACTCACCGTTGTCTTCGCCGCAGGCGTTCGTGCTCCTGGTATAGGAGCAAGAAGATAAGGACTGGCAGGATCTGGAGTTCCGGTTCCATGGCATTCTGGTTCCTCGTGGGGTATGTTGAGGTAAACGTTTTCCCTTCGAAGTCCTGTTTCTGCCGTGTTTTTGTTTGCTGTGAATCCGCCCCGGAAAAGGTGGCGTATTGGCCTGTTGTAATACTGTGGGCGGTACCTTGTCCTCTGCCTGTCTGTTGGCGGTGACCGCCAAGCTGCTTGTTTGGACCGCCGTGGCAGTCGGAGTGTTAAAGTGGCTGTCTTTGTTGGCGGTTTCCGCCATGGTCGTGATTCCATTTTTTTTTTCGCCGGCCTGTTGGCGGTCTTGCCGCCGCTTTAACACCGACCGCCAGGGTTGTAATGACCACCTACATCAGGGCTGATATGTGACCATGTTCTCCATACCCCCTTATTCAATTGCAGAGGGGATTTAGCTTAATAGCTTTGGAAACTGGCAATGGGAATGCAAAACGAATACTTAGAGAGTGGTGGCCGCTAAAGGGTGAGGAGCACACATCAAAATATTTCAATTGAGGGAGTAGGTCCACCAACAAGAGAATGTGAGCAATCACACTACCTTTCCCTACCCACAAAGGTTGAATCTTCCCTACAGTGCTCACTAGTTACATCTGAGGCAAAAAAACAAATTGTTAGCTAAGATTAAACATGTTAGGTAGAGGAAGTGGGTAAGGGTGAGTGGTTTTCCTGATCAGCAGTTTTTCCAAAGCAGTACAGGACCCTCTGTCATGGAGCCTTCACCCTCATAGCCCCAATTGGAATCAGTCAGCAACAATAGCTTTTTCTGGCTGATCCCATATACTTTGTTCTTCATGTGCGTTGGAAGTAGCTTAGCTTCTTTAGTTCTGGGAGTAGCTGTGCCTATGAAATCAGACACAGTTCTTAATCCTCTTCCAGAAAATCAAGAACCATCCTCAAAAGGAATCTCTTCCTTCTGTTCTCCCGAGAGCCTCACATGATGAGGGTAACATAGCATTATTTGTTTGGAGCCCCTGAAGCTATTTTTACAAAGCTCCCTTGCTGTCCCTTTCATATTTTGCTACACATTCTTCAGATATGCATACAATTATCCTAGAAAACATATTCTGAGTTTTCTAAGTTGATAGAAGGCCAACTCAATTGAGTGGGCTCCTATAGTCTATCATGGTGCTTGTCCATTATAATTAAGGCCCCTCTTGTGTAAAGATCTGCATTTATGTGAACCCCCAGATGCTTGTCTGAATAACCTGTGTGGTTGTTAAGAGCATGTGTGCGTCCATTAAATGTGTAGTGCATGTCTGTTAGTAGTATAAGTCAGCATAGTGGGACCAGTGGGATCCATTTTGAAGCCCCTGGTTTATCATGGTACAAGATGGAGACACCCCAAACAATGAAAGTGCATTGCCTGCATTTCTCTGGCTGCAGAGGGGAAAGCCAGATACTGAAGTAAAAAAAGAAGGAGACAGGGCTTCCCTTAGCAAATTAAGGAGGGCCTTGTTAGTAAAATGTTGCTGATTATTTGTTCCCCAGAACTGGTATTTGTTAGATGGTGGGGTGACTGGTGGTATTGCAATTTATATTGTTCAGAATGCAGATTCTAAGCAGGTCCACCCTTTTGTCTGTTTCTGATTGCTGCTTCAGGAAGGTGTTTGACAATCAGATGTGGAAATCTCACACTTTGTTGTGCCCATGATTTTGATACTCCTCTTTGGAGACAACCCTCTTGTTATCTGCTGTGTAAGCCATTACTTTCATTACTTTGTACAAAACCTGTATCTGAGAAATAGCTAGAAAATAAAATTTGAAAAACAGCTAATCCAAACTGACTTTGAAGCCTTAGACAGCAAATCATCACCATCTCTTTGGTGTATTGTTTAATTCTTAGGGACCTTAAGAAGACAAGTGCAAGAAGAGCATAGTGTTATCGAAGAAATATACATTGAAAACAAGCTTTAAATCAAGTACAGAAGATTTGGAAGAGAATGTGTTTTGCCGACAGGTGGCCATTGAAGGATTTGAAATGGAAGCATGATATGGTAGTATACGATGCAAGCGATCTTCTCAACTTTGCAACAAATAAAGATCTTGAATTTAGTACACTGGAAGCCTCGAGAGGCATGTCCAAGATGGTGCCCGAGTAGCAGTGGTTCCACAGAGCTCTGCCGCCCACTTTTGCAAGAGTAGCTTATGTGCTCCAGGACACCACAACAACTTAACACTGTTAGGGAAGCCCTCTGACCACACAGGGTGACAGCATTGCAATTTTGTGATGCAACTTTGTGACGCCCATTGAGGAAATATTTGTGAGGAAGAGTGCTGGCACAACTAAAATGGCAGCCACCATGGAACCTTGACCCTTAAGCCTCTGTCCCACCTGCATCACATGGACTGTTCAACACACAACAGCAGTAAGGCCCGTGGCGGTGCTTGTGCTATGGTACTTGGCCAATGCCCCGCGCATGGTGCGAGTGAAGCACAGAGGCTGGCACTGGTCTGTGCTAGTGACGGCAGTGATGGCAGGCTGGGTTGGACCCCTGAAGGTAAAAGCCATCTTCCATCCACATTGAGAAACCAAGAGGAAACAAAACGTCAGAAAAGGCAGGTTTGGGACGGTGTGAAGCACTGGGCAGCACATACTAATGGTGGAGGTGAGGCACTGCTACTTACAGGCCTGAGAGATAAATTGCAGCAATTCTAAGTTCCTGGTACAGAAAAAGGCCCAGGCACCCTGCAGAGAGTAGCATGAGGGCACTGTGTAGACACCCCCACATATGGGGACACACAGTGAGAGGTCGGGAACATAAATTAGCTTTATTTGTGGATGATAGCATGATAGTCATTACACAACACTTCACAACCCTCCTCCCGCATATTCAGAAGCCTTTGGGAGAGCCTCAGGCTTTAAGATAAACCTCCAGAAATCACAGGCTCTTAACCTTACCATTCTACAAGCTAACTAATTCCAACTAGAATGCCTCTTCCACTTTACATGGGCCACACACGAGGTCACACAGGGTCACCTATCTAGGCCTGCAAATATCCCCCCTGCAAGAGTGCACAGCATACTGCAATTAAGCTGCATTGTTTTCCACTGCCCAATCAGATCTACAATTATGGAAGGGAGCCTCCCTTTCGTGGTTGGGAAGGCTGGTGGAGGTTAAAATGACCCTACTACTCAAGATACTCTATGTCATACAGAATTTGCTACAGCAGCTCCACCACACATGTAATTGGTAAGGTACATCATCTAATTAAAGACTACATATGGGGTGGAAAAAGGCATGCATAACAAGGGAACAAGCATCCATTGCTGTGGTGGAGGGTGGGTTGGGCATTCCCACTTGGCGCAGTACATTCAGGCAGTGTAGCTCAGATATTTGGTTGAATGGGCTAGGCCTTACACTGAGAAACACTGGTGTTTGATACATCAAGAGGTAACTGGGACCACATCTGGAAAGTGCCATGGCTCTCCAAGCCACTCTGACAATCAGGGGTTTATATTTCTCCCATTGTTAGGGCAACAGTAGGAGCCTGGGACAAGGTGCAGTTGGCACAGAACCTTTCCACCTGCAAATCACCACAGACACTGATCATAGGAAACTCCAAATTCCCTCTAGCCCTCCAGGAGACCGCATTCTCCTTGTGGAAAAAGACCGATTTTAAAAGGGTGGGGGACATTCTCGATCAGAATGGTCCTAAGGACTTCGCACAGGTCTAGTCTAAGTATTGCATCCCTACCAGTGCTCATTGGCAATATGTTGTCATTTGGTACTGGGTTACATAACCACATATGCCTGCATGCCAACTAACCTCCCACATCTTTTGAGAAATGAGTCCTCACCCGCAGCATGGGCAAAGGCCTTTTCTCTAACACCACAATGTCCACCTCTAAAGTTTCCGCAAAGCTGCGATTGGAACAAGAGTGTGAACACCCTTTTATCCCTAAAGAGTGGTCTGTGATTCTACACTGATTGCGCACATCTGCTTGTAGCACCTCTTGTAAGGAGACTTAACTTAAAATTTACCTTATTGGCACTAGGCCCCTGCTAGAACAGCTAAATGGAAAGAAGATGAGAATGATGGATGCCGGAGGCAATGTTGACATCTAGATACATGGACACATATTCTCTGTCATTGCCCCAAACTACAACGATAGTGGACAGACGTCTAGGCAGACATTAATGAGATGTATGAAACTGACCTGCCCATGTTCCCTAGTTACATTATGTTGGGTCTCCTCCTGTGATTCACGAGAGGGATGTGTATCACTCTTGCCCTCTCTGCAGCCAAGCAAGTCATATTGTCTAGGTGGGGTACAGGTAGGACACTGATGTGGCTGGATTGGCAACAGAAACTATAGGAACTCCTTGGCATGGAGAAGCTGATTATGATAGTGGACTGTAAATTGCCACAGTTTGATAAAACGTAGGGAACCTGTATACAGTTTCTAGCTCACGAATTCAGGGAAATCTCTTGACCAGCCTTCTTGTGGGTACTTCACCTCACACAGACCATGATGCTGACTGAGGGGTGGAAGTAGCAACATAGCCTCTGTTAACCATCCCTTGGCCTGAATTCCTTGAATTTCCTGATAATGGGGGTTGTCGAGCAGGCCTCTACCCTCCTTCCATTGACATTCCTCTTTACCTTACCTCCTCCTTCTTATGCCAGCCTACCCTGCCAATTCCCCATCTCCTCCTGTTAACCTCCCTTTCTCACTGGTACACCTCACCGACCAACGGATGTAGGTGAGGGGATTGTTATGTATCATTTATTTCTTGATATTCTATAAAGAACATTCAAACATAAATAATATGGTAATGAGCTGATTTAGGGATAAATGCCAGCATTTTTCTTTAAATCTTTAAATGCAGAAATAAAGAAAATGTGACTTTTTTAATCTGTGGAGAAAGCAAATGTTGTATATGATAACACCCAAGTTTCTAACAACAAGATCTGGGGTGTGGTATATCCCTAGCTCTTCAGGCCCCATGCATGGGGTATATCAGGATGGAAGACCACCTAAAATCAGTACTTCAGTTTTGTCCAAGTTTAACTCCAGACAATTAGAGAGCATACAATCTGTCACTGCCTTTAATGCTTTTACAAAGTGGGCACAAGCAGCATCACTTGTCCCATCCATTCTTCATACTATTTGTGTGCCATCTCCACAACACATGCAGGAGAACTGACTGTCCTTAATGAGTTTAGCAAAACGGGATCCACACAGATCAAACAAGGTCAGACAGAAAGAAGAACCCTATGGGCCTCCACACACTAGTGACTTAGATGTTGATGGCAACAGCAGCATGTACACTGCCTGGCTCCTACCAGTAAGAAAGGACCATAGCCATTCTAAGTATGCACTCTTATCCCAATTTCTGTCAGCATATTTAAGAACAAGGAATGGCAGCGTGTGTCAAAGATGTTGGAAAGTTCAACAAGATTGAATACTGCCATGCCTACTTAGTCAAAAACATGACAAATCATTTTGAACTGCTATTAGTGCAAGATCAGTAACATGATAATGTCAGATGTCTGGATGAAAATGGTTCATGACTGAATTGCTTTAGACAAAAATGTATTACTGCCTTTTGTCAATATTTTCTGTGACTTTCCCACAGAAAGCAAGAAGTTAGATAGAACTATGACTGCAGAGGCTTATAGAGCTAAGGTCAACTTTTTTAATAGTGGAGCAAAACATGCCTGCTTCTTTTCAGTTGACAGATAGCCAGATTGAAAAGAAGAGTTGAATTGCTGGCATGAAGAGGAACACATATACGTGCCACCAAGAAGGATATTTGGGTGAAGCACAGATCATAAGAAGAGAGACCATCATAAAGGATTTTAAAGTTTATAAAGCCATATTCACAGTGACAGTACTGCATTTGTATACCTACTGAACTGGATCAGGAGGAAATTATAATGACATTGAAGCAGAACTACCAGCAATATGCAAGGAATGATGGATTATCTAGATCTTTTTAATAAAACAATTGGGAGAAGTAACATATTTGTTGGGAGGGATGCACGCCAGGGTGAGAACGATTAGCTCTTGCGAACTCTTCAAAAATAATGAAGAATTCCTGGGAGGCATTGATTCTAAAGCGAGTCTGATTGGCATAATATTCGGAATGCACTTCCTTCAGTTGTGCCCCATAAACTAAGCTCTTCCTCATATTTAATTTTATTTAATTATTCATGGAATTTCTTACCAACTGAAGGGAGTGCTTCACAGAGCACTCACAGCTTTCAGACCACAGTTGGTGGCCACCTGACAGCCAGTCTCCCAAAGGTAAGGGGACACCTCCTGAAGACTGCACTTTCTTCTGGAGAAGCTGTGGGTCTGCCTACAGTGCCTTGAAGCCGGCCTGCTGAGAGAGAGAAGGTGTGTGCCTTTCTCTGCAGGAAGAGAGGTTATTGAGGTGAGAAGTCAGCATGCTCCCAACATGAGGAGCACCCAGAGAAAATGGATTGCCATGTAGAGTGAAGCCACAAATGACCAATGATGTAAGTCCCCCACACTCTGCAGTTTCAGAGTAGTTTTCGTGTGAACTGCACCAAGGTTTTTGCAAGACCAAGTATCCCTGTGTTGTCTGGCAACCCACCATGAGCCTAAAAGACTGGTGATGTTGCTTCTATTACCAGGAATAGTAGCCTTTGTCTCTGTCAAAGCAGAAAGCCCTCATTAGTCCAGAGGCTGCAACGGCTGAACCTGAGCATCTGCAGCCAGCCAAGAAAGTCCTTACAGCAAAGTGAGTGCCTTTGTACCGTGCTTTCACTCAATGTCTCCCAATCCAAAACAACGGCACTACCATGGACAAGGAAGAAATGAAGCAAACCTGGGTATGTGCAATGACCCCCACTGTGCAATTAGAAATACAATGCAACTCAGCAGATAAAAGTAGGGCCTTGCCTGCAAAAGAAATGATAGACAAGAACATACAGAACATTCCTAGAACAGATACTTTGCTGTCTGAATGAATGGAAAGAGTAAAATACTTTGAACTGAGTTTCACAACTGGTCAGTGTGGATATGTGAAGTAATCTGTACCTGTGCGTAGTCATTGCTTATACCTACATTATATTGGGGACTGTAGTCAAAAGGTATCGCCTGTAGCACAGAACATGAGTACCGGCAGAGTGGTGTAGCACTCTTACTAAGAATTGTAACTCAAGTTACAACCATGTAACTGTATTATGATTCATTTATAGGCACCCTTAATCTGCTGCTATGAGCACCGTGGCTTACCTGTCATGGCTCGCTTGTGTATCTGCTGTCAAGCACTAGGGTGATTTTTACTTTCCTAATACCAGTGTTGGCTGGAAGGAGGTACCTGGCTCCATCCACACATGTGGGTACTATCCTGGAACGGTGGTCTTGGCTACTTAAAATGTTATGATTTGCTTTCTCACTGTTAATTTAGTGTATTTTCACTTTGGAAAGGAAGCCTTTCAATGGGTGGACAGTTGCTGAGCTCCTGTTCAATTTTAACTTTCTCGCTTTGCATGCTCATTAACATGTCCGTTTCAAAAGATTTGAACTTGGGCTGGGTATATCTGTGCCACTGGTGCACCAAAGGAGTGCAATAGGCAAGCCTATCTGTGTCCGAGTAATGCCAGAGGCCAGGATATCTGATCAATTCTTTTTGACCCCTATAGTTATTCTGCTCGGAAGCATTGTCTCCAGAATCCTCCACATCCTGCCTCCATACACTTGCCCCGCTAGTCTGGACTCCACTAGAAAGTAGTGCAGCTTTTCCCAGAAATCGGGCTTCAAGTGGTAACTAATCCATTACCAAAAGGTAAAAATAATGCTTGCAGATAAGCATTAATTGTTGATTGATGGCTACACACAAACTGGCTATTTTTAACTTTATTATGAATTATCATTTGGATGCTTTGTAACATTGGTTAGTGAAGCCTCAGTGCCAGACATAGTTCATTTCCTTCCAGAGGGCTATTCCATTGTAGGGCAAGGTAGCTCACCAAAAGGGGAGACAGCCTCCCCATTTCCCTTAAATCCAACTTTATTTGGTCTGCTTCGGAGTTGAATAGCGCTGAAAGTGAATGTCTAATTCTTATACTTAAGCTCTTAAACAACTTTTCCTTTTTAGAGACACTCATATATCACTCCCATGGCTCAGCACATAGATTTACCTACAGTCTTCTGGGGTTATAGCACCTTAGGTCCAGACATTTGCTTCTTTCAATATTTTAGTTGACTTCAACCTAGACAATGAAGTCTGCCCACATGTGATGAACTCTCTAAACTATTTGGAAAGACTCCACATAATGCAGTGGGACAAGTCGTCAACTCACATAGAGAGCCACTTTGTTGATGATGGGCATGATTCACAAAGGTAAACTGTGTGTGAGAGCACATACAGTGCCCGCTGAGCCCCGAGTGGGGACCTCCATGCATTTTATTAATAAGAGTCATTGTGAAATTTCACTTGTGTCCTCCCCAAGATGGCTGCATACTTGGCACATCGAGCATTAGATGGTGATCACCCACACCCGTGCCTCTTCATCACACCTGTGAATGATGATGGTCACTTGCTCTAAAATATATACCGCCTCCTCTGCTTCCTCATTACCTTCAGGATGGCAAAGAGGGGTAGGACACAGTTTTCCTAGTGTGCTGGGCGCTATGAGTAATTTGAATAGCTCTTACTTTATAAAACTTTCTCTACTCTTCCAGTGCTGACTGTTTCTTCTCTCTATTAGCATGACTCCACAGATAGCATCACCTAAGGGACGATTTACTTACTCAAATTGGGTAAGCTCTATCGCTTATGCAGGGTTTTGCTGCATTTTCACATTCCAGATTAGCTACAATAGTGATTATCCACACTCGTGGATGATGGGTGTTATGTGGGGGTTATGTGGGTGTGTTCATTATATGACGCATGTGTATCATCTGCTTTTTGAGCTACTTAGTTCTTTGCTCCTATAGGTATTTGAACACTAACTGACAAGCGTGATTCCACCTACGGCATGGATTTTCTACAATTGCCTAATGCATTGCTATGTGAAAATGGGGTATGACCTACTGAATAAGTTCCTTGTTTTTAACTTTCACTCTCTATGTCTCTATTCCTTTACAGGTCAGATTTCAGATATCATAAGGTATACCCTACACTTTGAGGGTGACTTTTTGAGATATGGTATTGTTGCTAATTACCACTACTATAACCCCAATCGTTGGTAAATTAGGTTACATGGTCCTGGTGAAGTGCTGAGATCCACAGGGACTTTACATGGTATGAAACATGTTGACCAATGTTCTCACTTTCTTGTGAACTGTACCAGATCATTGTCTACAACACAGCCACCCTTTGTTTGGATTGATCACAATAGGTACAACCTATTAAAACTTTTAGGGTCTTTCTTGGTTATTTATTTACCACACTTACTCCAATCTACACACAAGTAAGCTTCATGATAGTGCCTTATTTTAAAAGACCTCTGGCAAAGAGCCCCCTCTGTTGGCTATTGCAGTGCCAGCCCAATGAGGAGCTGCCCAATGATGATGCATGACACCCATCTGGTTGTGTGAGAGCTCTTGCTTCTGAGCAATCAGATCCCCCAATCTGCTTGCTTAGACTCGTCCCGACCTACTGCTTGTTCTGTTTCTTTTTCTGTTCTACTGAACATTAATTTTTTCCCTGAAACTAGATTAGACATGGAACTACATATTTATGGGACACGCATATGCTCTGTTCTGTGATTTGCATCGAGATTCAAGCCATGATTTATACATTTTGGTGCAAAACTGCACGAACGCATTTTTGCAGCAAAAAGCTTAGCACCGGCTTGCACCGTTTCTGTGCACCCTATTTATGGAATGGTGCAAGCAGGTGTAAAGGGTAGGCTAGCGTAAAAAAACAAATGACGTTAGTCGGTGGAGCTGGCAGCATGGACCAAGGGGATTTTGCATCAAAAAATGGCGTTAGGCAGGTTACAGTAAAAAGAAATTGACTCTAACCTGCCTAGAGTCATTTTCTGACGCAAAACCATCCATACCACATGACTCCTGTCTTCAAAAAGACTGGAGTCATGCCCACCACCCCAATAGCCAGCACAGGGGACCAGGGTCCCACGGACATGGCCATTGCACCCAGTGCAATGTAGCGGGGCTCATTTCTTTAACTCCATACATTTGGCACTAGACGGGCATAGCGCCAATGTATAAATATGGAGTTAGTTTTGCACCGAATTTGCGCAAAATAAATTACGCACATTTGGTGCAAACCAAGTATAAATATGCCCCTAAATGACTTGCTAAAAAAGAGATTGATGAACTAATGATTTAATAAAATCTTGAAAATGGAACCCAAACTCTCATTATTGTCTCTACATACTGAATTGAATGCATTGTATTTATAGATGTGCAGATGTTAATATTATATATTATCACCTCTTGGGATCAGTAGAGGTGCAGGACCTTTAGGTCCTGGAGTTTCACTAAAAAGGACACTTGAGCATGATTTTCAACCTGCTCTTCACTGACAATAAAAGGGCAGTCACAAACTTTTCTCACAACTGCTGAACTTTTTGATTGTCCCAAAAGAATTTCCTAAGATGCTTCTTTACCTTTTTCTCACCCTGTCCCAGCCTCTTTGGTGTTTCCTAGAATCTTAGGTGACATTCAAACAAAAGGTTAAAACGTGCCAAATTATTTCATTTCATACCTAGAAACAAAGCAATCTGTTCCTAGCAACATCCAACCAAGTTTCCGAGCTTTCGAAATACCATTCAGGCAGTGCAGAATACTGTCTGCATCATCACGGACCTGAAAAAATTAGACCAAATCAGCAGGTCAATAAAACATTATTCACATTACCCTTACAACTAGCACAGAACTAACAAGAACAGACACAAAAAAGTTGTGAATAAGATTTGACCAATCCCATAAATCTTACATCAGAAAACATAGCAGGTAGCGTAGGAAGTGCAAGTCAGGTTTGGCATATTGAATAAAGACATGGTTGGTCATTTAAAGGTGGACAGTAACTGGGAATTTGCTACACTGCATCCCCCACCTCATTTAGATGCTGATATATATGATGTTGGAAGACTCATTTTATTTAGCGTTTTCCTTCCAATGCCAAAGCCATCAGCTTTTTCCCTGTCTGGGATCGGCTTGCATTCCATAGGTATTGGAAAAGAAAAACACTGTACTGTCCCTGATACTCTGAAAGTTACCTTCTGGTAGTAGGCTTCAGTGCTGGATCACAGAGAACTATGGGGCATATTTATAAGCCCCTAGCACCACCTTGCGCCACATTAGCCTCTTTTTTTAAGCTAATGTGGCCCAACGAGGCCAAAATCCTTGCGCCACATTTACAAAGTGGTGCAATGCATGCATTGCGCCACCTTGTAACCCTTTGCACTACATTATGCCTGCACCAGGCATAATGTATGCAAAGGGAGCATTCTCCCGTTAGCGGGGGCGAAAAAATATGGAGCAAGGAAATCTAGCAGATTTCCTTGCATCATTTTTTACGGCACTTTTAACGCCTGCTCAGAGCAGGCATTAAAAGGGGATTTCCATTATTTATAATGCGCCACTATGTACTCTGCAGGAGTAGCGCCAATATTTTGGTGTTACTCCTGCAGAATACATCAATAACGTCACAAAAATAAATGCAGCTAGTGCTCCCTACCCTGTGCCATGGTGTGCCATATTTTAAATACAGCGCAAACCTGGTGGTGGTAAAGGGTGCCAGAAAAGTAGCGCTGCACTTTTCTTAAATATGCCCTTATATTTTTTTTAACTTCTAGGAAGGATTTAGATGAAAGATCAGTACTATCAATCAGATATTTCATCTTACCACACTATATTGGAAATATGTGACCATGACGCACCACCAAGTTTATGTGGCATTTACGGTGTTTGACTTAGTACCCAGAACATCCCTCTGGGAGGAACTAAGAGGCATATTTCCAAGCCCCTTGCGCCTCCTTGCACTGCCCCAATGACATTTTTTTTTATGCTAAGGAGGCCCACCGTGCACCATATTTACAAAGTGGTCCAAAGCATGCATTGTGCCACTTTATAACACCTTGCGCCACATTATCCATGCTCCAGGTAAAATGAATGCCGGGGGGCATTCTCATTCATGCAGGCCCAAAAAGATTGTGCAGTGAAATTTACAACATTTCACTGAGTCATTTTTTCCTTTATTTTTAATGCCTGCACAGGGCAGGCATTAAACGGAAGCTTCCATAATAACCTATGACCCTCACTGTGCTTGGACTAGTGCCATAATTTATAGCGGTAATCCAGCGAAGCATCACAATAACATCATAAATAATGATGCTATTGTGCTAACGTGTGACATGGTGCACTGTATAGTAAATGCAGCGCTACCATGGAGACGTTAGGGGGGCAAAGGGAGATGCAGAAAAAGTGGCGCATCAGAGCTGATACGCCACTCTGTTGTAAATATGCCCCTAAATTCGTTAAAGGCTCCTGCAGGAATCTTGTCAGTAATAATAAGGTTGCATGATAAACCTTGTTCAAGTTAGATGAAAAGGAATGGTGAATTAAAAAAGTGCATCCTGATTGCAAAAGCATAAGAAAGGTGTGTGTACTTGCCCCAAATCTCTCACTATTCATTATATATTAATGGGGTTGTCGAAGCAATAAAGGAATGTATCAGTGCTTCCCCTTTATTCCTTGCTGAAAAAACTCCAGCTGTCATGTTCGCAGACGACATTTTTTTGATTTCCCATAACTTGATGGAACTACAGTCCTTATTAGCTACATTCTCTTTTTTTTCTGTTTGGAGCTTGGATTGGTGTAGGGAGCTGGGTTCTGGTTGCATTACCTCCCCCCACACTGTTTGCCTGGTTTTTAGGTGCAGCTTTGACTAATGTGCACTGGGTTCCTGCTAGCTACGTCCCCAGTGCCAGTGTTCCTTCCTCAAAACAAGACACCTGGTCACTTTATCCCCAAGTGGGAAGGCCCTTCAACACCTCTATAAGTCCCTAATAAATGGTACCCCTGGTACCTAGGGCATGGGTACTGATGAGGACCCCTAAGGGCTACAGCACAACTTGTGCCACTGAGGGATCCAGCACCAAGCTTCTGCGGACTGCCACTGTAGGTTGAATAACAGGGTGCTCCCGAAATTGAAAACATGACATGGAATACCCTAGATTGCCATGTCCTCTTGTTGTTTAGTTATAGTTTTACACACGTTATTTTAGCAAACTAGGCCTGCCGCTGTGCACCCTAACCTAGACATATTTTATTCAGCTACGTTTTTTTATTATTGTAACAGTAGCCACATTTGTGGTCTTTTTTTATTTTCCCTATCAAGCTGTTCTTTGCCTAGGCCAGCACTGTGTTCTTAAACAAGACATTTCTTTCAATCTGTGCTTTTCTCAAGGCTGCAGTAAGATAGGTTGCCGGCAAAAGTGGTACGCTTTGTCTCTAATGTTCACAGAAACATACACACTCTTAAGTGGAGATCCTTTCTTGGAACATTAGCTGTTTTATTTTAAAAACACTACTTTGACCCATGCACATTAGAGGGAGATTTCAGCCAGATGACCACGATCATATGCTGATTGCTGAGTGATTCGTTGCAGCTGCTTATGTGGACAACAGGCCTCTTACTCAGGTATGAAGGATGATGTATTCCCAGTGGAACCTGAAGGGCAGAATTAGAGCTTAACATGCTGTGCTCTAACATAGCCTGGGTAAGAGCTATTTTTAACGGTTTTAGTGACAATGTGGTAGCGTTATCTGTATGCTTTACTCTCCTTGTCACAATTTTAATCCTGTCATGTTTCATCGTCCTTGTTATTGCATTACATGCTTTATTATCTAAGATGCAGTTACTTCAATAAAACCTTATTGAACTATACTCTGCCTCTGATTGTCCTTGCATATGTGAGACTAATGTAACTGAGAGAAACGGATGAGATCTGAGTGACCACGATTTCCCTCAAGAGTCAATTGTGTCATGCGCACAGTTGCCCTACCTTCCCTGCTCTTGGGTGGAGATGAGGCACTGCTCAATACGCGGAGCAAAACCCGGATTAGGCAGACATGTTTCACCTAAAGTGGGTTCAGACTCAGTCCCCCACAGTGCAAGTGATTCTGCCACCCAAACCGAATAGTCTCATTAGGATAATGAGAACCTACGTGACACCCTAAACACTGCTTGTAATATCTGAAAGTCAATCCTACAACAGGCCTTCAGCCCTAAGGCAGGCTGCATTATATTCTAAGTAAGGACATATATGCATGAGAAAAGATGTCCCTACTATGTCTTTGTCTATTGCTAGACATAGTAAGTGTGCAGGGAAGCCATTTTAAATACATGTGCTGGACACTGGCCAATACAAGGTCTCCAATTGCATGATGGCTTCTGTGAGCCTAGGGATGCTTTGATTTCAAGCATCTAATATTAATAAACCTTCACTGAGTCCAGTGATGGATTTATTAATACATGCACTCAGAAGGCACCTTGGAGGTGTCCCCTGAAAAATCTACCAACTGCTGGTGTCCTCACTGCCTGGTTCTGACCAGCCTGTCACCAACAGACAAGAATCTGACCTCCCAGAGTGAGAGCCTCTGCTCTTGAGAGGTCAGAAACAGAAGCCTGTCCGGGCTGGGGTGGTACCCTCCCCTCAGGATGACGTGCAATCCAAAGCAGGAGTTTCAAAGAAGCCCATTGCCTTTGGTATGCAGATTTGGCCCTCCTCAGAGGAAGTTGTCAGGCCCCCTGCCCCAGGGCCCATCTGGCACCTGGACATGTAGGAACATTAGCTATGCAGCGGGCATGTCACACTTCTAGCCTGGCGAGACCCCTAGGGTGTGGTGGAATTTAGGAACTCTGGACAGGTGGAGGCCCACTTTCCACAGGAAGTGGTCATCTAGGGGGAGTAGTGACCCCAAGGGTAACTAGCCCATTGGCCACTACGCCTCACTCCCCTTAACACCTCCTAGCTTGAGTATGTAGGTGACCCCCTGATACCAGATCCTCAGATCTTCACTGGACCCAAAAGAAGGAGTGTGCAAGAAGCCTGCTGAACCAGAGAACAAAGGAGCATGACTGACTTGGTGCTAACCCTGCCGGCCTGCCTGCTGCCTCTGACCCTTGAGGAGCAACTGACCTGTCCTGCCACTGCAGCCTCCCAGAAACTGGGAGAGCTGCCAGTGCTTTGCCAATCCCCAGGAGGAACTCCCTTGGAGTAGAGGAGCTGCTCCCCTGCATCCGCTGGCACTCAGAAAGGACCTGAAAGGACTGGGACTGCCAGAAATCCGACACCAAACATTACCACTGCACCCAAGCCACCCACCCATGTTGAAGTGGGTCAACAGTGTCAGCATGGTCCCCAGACCCTCCAGAAAAGAACCCTCCCCTTTGCTCATCCACTTTGGACATCACAACAGCATCTGCAGATGACTTCTGCAGACCCCTCCCTGCATCTGTGAATGACCAGGAGGCCAAGACCCGACATCCTAGGATACCTCTGCACCCATTCACCCCGTACCCAGGAGAAGAGTACCAAGGGTGTCCACACATATCCCCACCTCGTGAGACCTGAGCCCACTTGTTGGCTTGGTCAGACTGATCCCCCAATCCTCACCTGCAGAGTGTTTCTACTGGCCTCCCTGCAACCATGAGGATCTCAAATGCTGGACCCGACACCAGAAGAGACTTTTGCACCCGTGCCCTAAAGCCCAAAGAGGAATGGACTGACGGTGTCCCCACATGCTCGAGGACCTTAAGGGTCAAGCCCCCTGTGGGTTCCCCTTGACTGCCTTTCCAGTCTATCCCAGCAGCAATTTTGTAGCCGCTCCTATCCACATAGATTTGAATGGGACACCTGATACAGTAACACATCTCTGTGCCCGGATGCACCTGAGCTCCCTGAGGTGACATGTTGAAGTGGCCTTTGACCCTGCCTCAAACTCACCTTAAGTCGCGGTAAAGACTTGAGAGGGATTATATATCCCAAGCTGCTTTGAGGCCCCAGGAGGCGACCATTTTCATGAGCACCTGCACCCACTTGACACCAACGAGTGCTATAAAGCGCGTGGGAGCACTTCGTGGTGCGGGACACTCCGAAGACTTGAGAGGGACTACATATCCCAAGCTGCTTTGAGGCCTCAGGAGGCGGCCATTTTCACAAACACCTGCACCCACTTGACACCAACGAGCGCTATAAAGCGTGTGGGTGCACTTTGCGGTGTGGGATGGGCGCGGGCCAAGGGCGGGCCTGTCCCCGCCCGTCGGAGCCCAGAAGAGGCTGGGCTGAGCCACCTCCCTAACATTGACCTTTCAAGTAGGCATCACTGACACTCGCTTTATATATTATTTTAATACTGTGCCACCCTTCAGGTTGCATCGTTATATTAATACTTTACAGAATATTTTATCACCAACCACAGTCCCAGATGGGTAAAAGAAAAGCAATAGAGGCTGGGGCAGCACTAAAACCTAAGCGGAAAAGGCACAAACATGCAGCTAGTAACTGCGTTATGGACAGAATTGACACTCTTCTTGGTGAATGCAAAGGAATTTTAACCGCTTCTCAGGGAACTCTAATGGAATTGGGGGAGAGTGCTTCCCAACCAAGAGGAGGGCAGGCCTAAAGAAAATTGCTGAGATATTTGTAAAACGTGGACAACAGGACACTGCTAGTATAGGGCAGGGAGAGGGCAGGAATGTCATTACCCATGCTGTTCCATCTTCAGTGAATGAGCCACTACTGGGCTCTAATGACTCCATCCAGTGCAGCAACCACTTTAGCCCTTCAATTAATGACCCACATGATGACCCCGACCCAGGTACCAGGGTGGGGGGCTAGTAGCCGCAAAAACACACCTAACTCACATAAACACACAGCACATTCATTGCATACAAGAACTAAAAAGGGAGGTACCATAACTCAAGCTTATGGTTATCTCCTTAACTGCAATAGTAAAGCAGCTAATTCCTCCAGATGCTACGGCCACCATGAACTGCACCCAAAGCCAAATTACAACCCTATCAGGCATCTCAATGAAGTTGCCCAAATCACCAGCACCCAGTTGTGATGGCCTCCTCTCAGCCGGCGCTAAGACCAAGAACTTCTGCCAGCCTCCTTCGCACAACAGCTTAGGCGCAGGAAACACATTAGACGACTATCACAAAATCCCCAAACTCATGAGCGACGCTGCCCCAAAATACCCTGCTCAGCCTGCCATTGATCGGCTTCAATCAGGAAATTTAGTTCTAATGGTCAACGTTCCCAAGTTAAACTCACCAACACAAAGGGAAGAGGCAGACACAAGGCAATTCACTGGATCCGCCATGTAAGAGGCTGTCGCTCTGTAATACATGAGGATATAATTAATGTAGCAAGAAGGCCTGACCCGGGGACACATTTTGACATCTTAAAACTGACACTTAGGGACAGGACCATGTTGGACAATTTGGTGGCCCTAGATGCAAGAACAAGTCCTCCAGGACACTCACGCATCCAGTTCAAATACCCTATGCCACCCGCGTACCACCGGGTTTGCCCCAGCCACTGCTTAGCAAACAATTTATCTGCCCTCAGTGAGAACGATTAACTTAAAGCTCCATCTGGAATCTATTCTGAAATACCGTGCAACTCACATATATCAACTGTCTCTGGGTCAGCTGCAGTCTCCAGCACTGTCATTGCAAGTACTCACGTTCCCCTTCATGACATATCCCCCCAGACCTCTGACGACTTACTGTGCAAACATGACAACATTGCATCTCTCACCTTGTAGTAATATTATCCACCCAATCAAGAACCAATAGCTAAGCGCAAACACATCCCCCATCAGGGTCAGGCCAGCTCTACCAGAGGAACATCGGCACTTACCCCAGGTCTCACCGGGCAACAGTGACATTGATCTCTCTCCTCCCACTCAACTTCACCTGCTAAACCAGCCCCTGGTAGCCAATCCTGTAAATACTAGGCATTGGACAGGACAGCTCCTCCACTCTCTGGGGTACAACTTGTCTCATGGAACGTGGCAGGTTTGAAATCTATCCTCCCTCTTCCATCCTTCACCTCTTTTATCGAAGAACAGGACATATGCCTTCTTCAGGAGACATGGTCAATTGATTTACTTTTCCGAACATTCAAATTTCTATATCCCTGCCTTGCCCAGCACCAGGGGCAGGCCTTCTGGGGGCTTGACCACCTGGGTTAGGATATCACTTAACTGTTGTATATCACAGTTATCCACTGATTCCTCCGACCTCTTAGGTCTTCGCCTGTCATCCGGGCCTGACACAGTTGTGAACATTTTTAACATCTGCACTCGAGGGGCCTGGGGGGCCAAGTCTCCAAAACCCTTTGTGTCCTGGCAGCCTTTCTTCAAAACTGTCCCTGCCATCATAAAACCATTGTGGCAGACGATCTTAATGTCACATTCGAACCACTAGACTGGGACGATCTCAGGTCCACAGACGAGGAGGATCAAGCTTGGTCTATCCCTGCCCTGACTAACCCACCCATTAAGAGATGGACGGGGGCCGCAGTCCAAGTAAAATCGCTGACCATGGAATTTGGGCTCAGAGCATTAAATGGCAGAACCAAATCAGATGCCAAAGGCTGTCACACATTCAGCAAAAACCAACCACACCAGTAGAATCGACTACTGTTTAGTCGACATAAGATTATGGCCCCTAGTCATCAACATGACCATCATTGAGAGAACTGAAAGTGACCACAATCCTCTCTCTGTCCATATGCTGGTTTAACTCCTCAGCAACAGCACCAGAGGGCATTAGTCTGGTTAACGACAAACGTCACCTAAAGTGGGACAAGGTTGTGGCTCGGCCTGCACTCACTAATGCAGCTAATAACACCCTAAAGAGTGCATTAATGGACCTAGAGAAGGATCATGCAATCCCCAACGAGGAAATAAGTTTAACCCACACCTCATGGTTCAGGGACATCGCAGCCCACTTCTCAGTATCCACAACCCATGATGGCAAAAGACCTAAATGTAGGCATCGCTGGTTTAATAAAATGTACTGGTCCTCAAACAAGCAATTAATCCAAGCCATCAAATCCAAGGATGCCAACGCCATCCGCTTAGCTAGGAAGTCCTACAAGCTAGCCATACGCAAAGCCAAGCGTGACCAAGATGATAAGTGGTGGACAGCACTTAGCGACGCTGCGCGCAAGAGGAATTGTAGTCTGTTTTGGTCCCTGGCAGCGCAAGGCGCAGAAAGCAGTGGATTGAACATAAAAACTAATATCGCCCCAAAAGACTGGGTAGGCCATTTCAGTGGGCTGTACTCATACGATCATGATAGCCCCATTCCTAATCACATGGACCCTTGCTTAAATAGTACTTCAGCACCGACCACTCAAGTGCCTCAGCTGTTCTCCCAAAAAGACATAGGCCCTCATTACAACCCTGGCGGTCGGTGTTAAAGCGGCGGTAATACCACCAACAGGCCGGCGGTAAACAAAATGAGATCAGGACCATGGCGGAAACCGCCAACATAGACAGCCACTTTAACACTCCAACCGCCAAGGCGGTAGAAACAAACACTGCGGCGGTAACCGCCAACAGACAGGCGGAAGACAAGGTTCCGCACACTGTATTACAAGAGGCCTATACACCACCTTTTCCGGGGCGGTACCAACGCCATCAAAAGCACAGCAGAAACAGGACTTGAAACAGAAACCACTCACCTTTCAACACCCAACAAGGACCTAGGACGCCATGGAGCTCAAGATACAGGTCCTGCCCATGTTGATTTACCTCCTCCAGGAGCAGCAAAGTTCCCGGCGACGACCACGGTGAGTACTGCACCTAGCACACAGGGGAGGGGAGGAGGGAAAGGAGAGTGACACACACACGCAACACGCAACACCCCCACCCTCAGCCCCAACACCATACACACAAATACATGCAGCAACATTACATATACACCCCTAACTCTCTGGAAGAACCCAAGGACCAAATGAAATGATTGTAACGAGTGTAATCATTGAAAAATCAGATAGGCCAAATTAAAATATCAGTATATACAAATATGTACACCAACTACACAAGTCCGGATAGTCATGAAATCATTGTCCGTGGACCAGTGGTCCCAAAATGCATGGGCAAAGCCCACACAAGATACCTGACTCGAAACGGAGAGAACACTGCAGGGGCATCAGATCAAAAATAAACAGGCACCTCAGGGGGAGAGGGAGGAGGGGCACCTCAGCCGGATGAACGGACGACGCCACTGCTCCACGAGCGGGCTCCGTGCCCACAGTTTGGTCTTGGGGAGTGCAAAGCCACAGTCTCTCAAGTCTCTCCAGTGGGTGGTTTACCCACTGCTTTATCCTGGGGAGTGCAAAGCCACAGTCTCTCAAGTCTCTCAAGTGGGTGGTTTGTCCACTGCTTTATCCTGGGGAGTGCAAAGCCACAGTCTCATAAGTGGATGTGATTCTCCACTGGTTCTGGAGGGGGCATTGTGCCCAGAGTGCTTCATCCTGCCAAGAACTTAATCTGCCACATGCAGGTACAAACAGTGCTGGTTGTCGTGCCTCATGTAGGCTGTGCAGGGTCCTGAACATCTCCTGCAGCCTCGGACAGCTGCCCACTGTGGATGATAGCCATGTCAGCTTTGGTGGCACTGTCTGAGCACGTCTCGGGGCTGGTGGCGGTGGTGGCGGTGGTTGCAGCGGTGTCTGTGGAGGAGGTGCTGGCGGTGGTGCATGTGTCAGCACCTGTGGAGAGACACAGCAGGACGTTTCCTGCAGCCTCCACCACAAGGGAGCTCCCATCAGAGGAGGAGTCGCTGTCGCTGGTGTCTCCTCCTGTCCCCGTCCTGGAGTTCCACTCGCCCTCCGTCCCACTTGTGCCTTCTGACTCCGTTACTTCACCCTCCAGGGCCATGTGGGATGGAGCTCTCTCCTGCTCCGGTGAAACTGCTCCTCCGCCAGATTATGCTAATGCACACAAGGACAGGGTGGCAACAAAAAAAGGGGGGGAAAGACAGAGGAGACACATGGTCAATGCCTGCAACACCACTACCATTGGCGGACGCAACACACAGGGAGCAGCCCTATGCACTGAACCATGAGGGCAGGGGAAAAGCACAAGCACATGGGAGACTCTGTCTAGACCCTTTTCATGCACAGCTGGAACCCATGGGAGCCTGACTAAGTGTAGAGGGCAAATGCCACCTTTGGGGTTGGAGTGGGAATCAGCCTGCAAATCAATGGATCACGTCTGCCCTGGCATAGGGGAACCAACAGCCCACCTCCCCCACCCAGACACCTTGTCAAGCTCGCAGAGTCAGCAGAATGAGAGTGTACTCACCCCCTTGTGGCTGCTGTGATGCCCTCAAGTGCCAATCCAACTCAGGATATGCCACCTCCAGGATCCGGTACATCAGGGGGTCATGGTGTGACAGGCACCCCTTCCACGTTCTGAGGCCATCCCCAGCTGGGCCCCCGCCGTCTTCTTGGTCCAGTGACGCAGGTCCTCCCATCTTTTCCGGCAGTGGGTGCTCCGTCTATGGTAGACCCCCAGAGTCTGCACTCCCTTGGTGATGGCACCCCAAATACCCTTCTTCTAGTGGGCGCTGACCTTGAGGAATAGAGAAGTTAAAAAGGATGTTACTTTCCCGTACAGTTCTCCTCACACATTGGACACAAACCTCCCTCCCTGGCCCATAAAAACATACATTCTCCATCCTCACATGCTGGCCTGTCCCCCCCGTCTCTTCCATTCATGACACTCCTACACTCATCTCCCATCCACCATGCACACGGTTCACTCACCTGATTGTCTGGAGGGCCGTAGAAAAGCGTGTACTTGGGGAGGACCCCATCCACCAGTTTCTCCAACTCCTCCACAGTGGCCCTTTCCCCAGACACTGTAGCCATTGTCGCTTCCAGACGTAGGTCACAGCAGCACTTGTAGTGTAGGTCCTCTCCTGTTGAAGGTCAGGTATCAAGTGAGGGAACAGATAGAAAATGGCAGTCACGTCCACGGCGGTGCGTACTGTCACCACCGGCGTACATCGTCATTGGCTCCTGGAACCCCTAGGGCCCAGTGATAACCGATGCTGAATTGTACAGCGGTCTTCGACCGCCTACCGTGACACTGCACAACGCCAGCGCAGTTACCTCATTTCCCCTTGTCCCACCTTAAAGGTCAGGCAGCCACCATTTCAGGGGGCCACATGGCAGGACAACTAACTGCGCCACACCTATTTAGGCCAGGAATATGGACAGACAAAGGCACATAGAGATAATTTAACGATTGTGCTAAACAGCCTTGTGAAACATATGTGGTGTAGGACCCTCTGCTCACCTTTCTCCTCCATAGGGCATATCCGCTGGGTCAGGTGGTGAGATGGCGGCATCCTCCAGTATACAGACCCCTGGTGGACCTGTCGACAATGGAAGACAGACGCATCATTATCACTTACAGACTTGATTGTGCAAAAATCCAGGAACTGTGTGCCCAGTTGGAGCCAGACCTGATGTCAGCTATCCGCCATCCCACAGGAATCCCCCCTCTAGTGCAGGTCCTGTCAGTGCTCCATTTCCTGGCAAGTGGGTCTTTTCAAACAACAGTAGCCATGGCATCAGGGAAGTCACAGCCAATGTTTTCTAACCTGTTGTCCAGAGTGTTATCTGCCCTGCTGAAACACATGCGCAGCTACATCGTTTTCCCTCAGGTGGAGGGTCTGCCCACAGTGAAAGGCGACTTTTATGCCCTGGGACATATCCCCGACATCATTGGTGCCACTGACGGTACACATGTGGCATTTGTCCACCCCCGCAGGAATGAACATGTGTACAGAAACCAGAAAAGCTACCATTCAATGAATGTGCAGATGGTGTGTGTAAGGAAATTCCTCCTTAGCATGGTTACCCCCTGACATTTGCCTTTGCTGATGCTAAGTTTTGATTTGAAAGTGTGCTGAGGCCTGCTAACCAGGCCCCTGCACCAGTGCTCTTTCCCTAACCTGTACTTTTGTTTCCACAATTGGCACACCCTGGCATCCAGGTAAGTCCCTTGTAACTGGCACCCCTGGTACCAAGGGCCCTGATGCCAGGGAAGGTCTCTAAGGGCTGCAGCATATCTTATGCCATCCTGGGGACCCCTCACTCAGCACAGACACACTGCTTGCCAGCTTGTGTGTGCTGGTGAGGACAAAACAAGTAAGTCGACATGGCACTCCCCTCAGGGTGCCATGCCAACCTCACACTGCCTATGCAGTATAGATAAGTCACCCCTCTAGCAGGCCTTACAGCCCTAAGGCAGGGTGCACTATACCATAGGTGAGGGCACCAGTGCATGAGCACAGTGCCCCTACCGTGTCTAAACAAAACCTTAGACATTGTAAGTGCAGGGTAGCCATAAGAGTATATGGTCTGGGAGTCTGTCATACACAAACTCCACAGCACCATAATGGCTATACTGAAAACTGGGAAGTTTGGTATCAAACTTCTCAGCACAATAAATGCACACTGATGCCAGTGTACATTTTATTGTAACATACACCCCAGAGGGCACCTTAGAGGTGCCCCCTGAAACCTTAACCAACTACCCGTGTAGGCTAACTAGTTTTAGCAGCCTGCCACACTCGAGACATGTTGCTGGCCACATGGGGAGAGTGCCTTTGTCACTCTGTGGCTAGTAACAAAGCCTGTACTGGGTGGAGATGCTTATCACCTCCCCCTTGCAGGACTGTAACACCTGACGGTGAGCCTCAAAGGCTCACCCCCTTTGTTACAGCGCCCCAGGGCATTCCAGCTAGTGGAGTTGCCCGCCCCCTCCTGCCACAGCCCCACTTTTGGCGGCAAGGCCGGAGGAGATAATGAGAAAAACAAGGAGGAGTCACTGGCCAGTCAGGACAGCCCCTAAGTTAACCTGAGCTGAGGTGACTCTGACTTTTAGAAATCCTCCATCTTGCAGATGGAGGATTTCCCCAATAGGGATAGGAATGTGACCCCCTCCTCTTGGGAGGAGGAACAAAGAGGGTGTAGCCACCCTCAGGGCTAGTAGCCATTGGCTACTGCCCTCCCAGACCTAAACACACCCCTAAATTCTGTATTTAGGGGCTCCCCTGAACCTAGGAACTCAGATTCCTGCAACCTAAGAAGAAGAGGACTGCTAAGCTGAAAAACCCTGCAGAGAAGACAGAGACACCAACTGCTTTGGCCTCAGCTCTACCGGCCTGTCTCCCCCCTTCTAAAGATACTGCTCCAGCGACGCTCTCCCCAGGACCAGCGACCTCTGAATCCTCAGAGGACTGCCCTGCTCTAGAAGGACCAAGAAACTCCAGAGGACAGCGGCTCTGTTCATCCAAGACTGCAACTTTGTTTCAAAGAGCAACTTTAAAACAACTGCGTTTTCCGCCGGAAGCGTGAGACTTGCTACTCTGCACCCACCGCCCCCGGCTCGACTTGTGGAGAAACAACACTTCAGGGAGGACTCCCTGGCGACTACGAGACCGTGAGTAGCCAGAGTTGCCCCCACTGAGCCCCCACAGCGACGCCTGCAGAGGGAATCCCGAGGCTCCCCCTGACCGCGACTGCCTGACTCCCACATCCCGACGCCTGGTAAAGACTCTGCACCCGCAGCCCCCAGGACCTGAAAGATCGGAACTCCAGTGCAGGAGTGACCCCCAGGAGGCCCTCTCCCTTGCCCAGGTGGTGGCTACCCCGAGGAGCCCCCCCCCTTTCCTGCCTGCATCGCTGAAGAGACCCCTCGGTCTCCCATTCATTTCCATTGGAAACCTGACGCGTGTTTGTACACTGCACCCTGCCGCCCCGTGCTGCTGAGGGTGTACTTTCTGTGCTGACTTGTGTCCCCCCGGTGCCCTACAAAACCCCCCTGGTCTGCCCTCCGAAGACGCGGGAACTTACATGCTGGCAGACTGGAACCGGGGCACCCCCTTCTCCATTGAAGCCTATGTGTTTTGGGCACCACTTTGACCTCTGCCCCTGACCGGCCCTGAGCTGCTGGTGTGGTAACTTTGGGGTTGCTCTGAACCCCCAACGGTGGGCTACTTTGGACCCAAACTTGAACCCCGTAGGTGGTTTACTTACCTGCAAGAACTAACAAACTCTTACTCCCCCTAGGAACTGTGAAAATTGCACTGTCTAGTTTTAAAATAGCTATATGTGATTTATGTGAAAAGTATATATGCTATTTTGATTATTCAAAGTTCCTAAAGTACCTACCTGCAATAACTTTAATTTGAAGTATTACATGTAAAATCTGAACCTGTGGTTCTTAAAATAAACTAAGAAAATATATTTTTCTATACAAAAACCTATTGGCCTGGAATTGTCTTTGAGTGTGTGTTCCTCATTTATTGCCTGTGTGTGTACAACAAATGCTTAACACTACTCCTTTGATAAGCCTACTGCTTGACCACACTACCACAAAATAGAGCATTAGTATTATCTCTTTTTGCCACTATCTTACCTCTAAGGGGAACCCTTTGACTCTGTGCATACTATTCCTTACTTTGAAATAGTGCATACAGAGCCAACTTCCTACATTGGTGGATCAGCGGTGGGGTACAAGACTTTGCATTTGCTGGACTACTCAGCCAATACCTGATCACACAACAAATTCCAAAAATTGTCATTAGAAATTGATTTTTACAATTTGTGCTATTTTTCTAAATTTTTTAAAGTCCTGCTAGGGCCTTGTGTTAGTCCCTATTAGCATTTCTTTTAGAGTTTAAAAGTTTTGTGAAAGTTTGAATGGGGATTCTGACCCCCTTACCGCCAGCCTGTTTCTGGCGGTTTTTACCGCCAGCAACAGGATGGCGGGAACGGGTGTCTTGGGGCCCCTGGGGGCCCCTGCACTGCCCATGCCAATGGCATGGGCAGTGCAGGGGCCCCCTAACAGGGCCCCAGCATGCTTTTCACTGTCTGCCTTGCAGACAGTGAAAAGCGCGACGGGTGCAACTGCACCCGTCGCACACCTGCAACACCGCCGGCTCCATTCGGAGCCGGCTTCAGTGTTGCAGGCCCCTTTCCCGCCGGCCCAGCGTGAAAGTTGGCATGGCCCCAGCGGTCTTTGGACCGCGGGGTGGCCAAATGGCGGTTCCCTCCAGGCGGGCGGCAACCGCCGCCCGCCCGGGTCAGAATGACCCCCATAATGCCTGGTGCAGATGAGAATGTGGTGGAACTCAACCTCACACCTTACCTCCATCTTAAGATGAGGGAGCTAAGGTCTCTCTGCAAAATAAAGAAAATCCCAGTTGGCTTAAGACCCTCCAAATAACAGCTCCAGAAGCTTTTGGCAGAGTTTGAAAAAGCCAACCCCTCTGAGGATGACAACCCAGAGGATGATGATAGTGACTTGGAGGAGACTTCCCCCCCTCCAGTCCTACATAGGGAGAACAGGGCCTCTCAAGCCTTGTCTCCAAATATACTGGTCAGAGATGCTGCTTCCCTCACAGGAGGGGCCAGCACCTCTGAAATCACTGAGGATAACCTCAGTGAAGATGACCTCCTGTTAGCCAGGATGGCCAAAAGATTGGCTTAGGAGAGACAGCTCCTAGCCATAGAAAGGGAAAGACAAGAGATGGGTTTTGGTCCCATCCATGGTGGCAGCAACTTAAATAGGGTCAGAGATTCTCCTGACATGTTGAAAATCCCTAAAGGGATTGTAACTAAATATGAAGATGGTGATGACATCACCAAATGGTTCACAGCTTTTGAGAGGGCTTGTGCAACCAGAAAAGTAAACAGATCTCACTGGGGTGCTCTCCTTTGGGAAATGTTCACTGGAAAGTGTAGGGATAGACTCCTCACACTCTCTGGAAAAGATGCAGAATCTTATGACCTCATGAAGGGAACCCTGATTGAGGGCTTTGGATTCTCCACTGAGGAGTATAGAATTAGATTCAGGGGGGCTCAAAAATCCTCCAGCCAGACCTGGGTTGATTTTGTGGACTACTCAGTGAAAACACTGGATGGTTGGATTCAAGGCAGTGGTGTAAATGATTATGATGGGCTGTACAATCTATTTGTGAAAGAACACCTATTGAGTAATTGTTCAAATGATAAACTGCATCAGCATCTGGTAGACCTAGGACCAATTTCTCCCCAAGAATTGGGAAAGAAGGCGGACCATTGGGTCAAGACTAGGGTGACCAAGACTTCCACAGGGGGTGACCAAAAGAAAGGGGTCACAAAGCCTCCCCAGGGGAAGAGTGTTGAGACATCCAAAAACAAAAATAATAAAGAGTCTTCTATAGGCCCCCAAAAACCTGCACAGGAGGGTGGGCCCAGAGCCTCTTCACAAAATAATTTTGGGTACAAGGGTAAAAACTTTGATCCCAAAAAGGCCTGGTGTCGTACCTGTAATCAGCCTGGACACCAAACTGGAGACAAGGCCTGTCCCAAGAAAAGTACCACTTCTAACTCCACTCCAGCTAACACTGGAATGGCTAGTCTCCAAGTGGGATCAACAGTGTGCCCGGAGCAAATCAGGTGTCACACTGAAGCTACATTAGTCTCTGAGGGTGGGGTGGATTTAGCCAAATTGGCTGCCTGGCCTCCTAACATGCAAAAATACAAGCAGCAGCTCTTAATTAATGGGACAAGTGTAGAAGGCCTGAGGGATACAGGTGCCAGTGTCACCATGGTGACAGAGAAACTGGTTTCCCCTGGTCAATACCTGGCTGGACAAACTTATCCAGTCACCAACGCTGACAATCAGACTAAAGTACATCCCATGGCTATGATAACTTTAGAGTGGGGAGGGGTCAATGGCCTGAAACAGGTGGTGGTCTCCTCAAATATCCCAGTAGACTGTTTGCTTGGAAATTACCTGGAGTCCTCAGCATGGGCTGAGGTAGAATTGAAAACCCATGCAGCCATGCTGGGTATCCCTGAACTGGTGTGTGTCAAGACAAGGGCACAGTGCAAGGCTCAGGGTGAAAAAGTAGAGCTGGAGCCTGGAAAAAGGGCCCAGCCTACCAAGAGAAAAGGAATGACAACTGGGAAACCAGCTGCAACACAACATCAAAAAGAGAACCTCTCTTCTCAGGAAGAAGTTCTGCCCTCTGAGGGAACTGAGCCTCTAGAGTTAGAACCTTATCAGGTTGAGCTCCTAGGCCCAGGGGGACCCTCAAGGGAGCAGTTGTGTAAGGGGCAAGATACCTGTCCCTCTCATGAAGGCCTTAGGCAGCAAGCTGCTGAAGAGTCCAATGGCAAGAAAACTGGAACACATAGGGTCTATTGGGAAGATGGACTCCTTTACACTGAGGCAAGAGATCCCAAACCTGGTGCCACTAGGAGAGTGGTAGTGCCTCAGGAGTTTAGGGAGTTCATACTGACCTGAGCCCATGATATTCCTCTTGCTGGGCATTTGGGACAAACCAAGACGTGGGAGAGACTAGTCAACCACTTCTACTGGCCCAACATGTCCCAGAAAGTCAAGGAGTTTTGTGTCTCCTGTACCACCTGTCGAGCCAGTGGTAAGACAGGTGGACACCCAAAGGCCCCCCTCATTCCACTTCCAGTGGTGGGGGTCCCCTTTGAAAGAGTGGGTGTGGACATAGTGGGCCCACTTGAACCTCCCACAGCCTCAGGGAACATGTACATACTAGTAGTAGTGGATCATGCTACTAGATACCCTGAAGCTATTCCCCTTAGATCGACTACTGCCCCTGCAGTAGCCAAGGCCCTCATTGGTATTTTTACCAGAGTGGGTTTTCCTAAGGAGGTGGTGTCTGACAGAGCTACCAACTTCATGTCAGCATACCTGAAACACATGTGGAATGAGTGTGGAGTGACTTATAAATTCACTACACCATACCATCCACAAACTAATGGCCTTGTTGAGAGATTCAACAAGACATTAAAAGGCATGATCATGGGGCTCCCTGAAAAACTCAAAAGGAGATGGGATGTCCTCTTGCCATGTCTGTTTTTCGCTTACAGAGAGATGCCTCAGAAGGGAGTAGGGTTCTCACCCTTTGAACTTCTGTTTGGCCACCCTGTAAGGGGACCACTAGCTCTTGTGAAAGAAGGCTGGGAGAGACCTCTTCATGAGCCTAAAGAAGACATAGTGGACTATGTACTTGGCCTACGTTCAAGGATGGCAGAGTACATGGAAAAGGCAAGTAAAAACCTTGAGGCCAGCCAACAGCTCCAGAAATTTTGGTATGACCAAAAGGCTGCAATGGTTGAATTTCAACCAGGGCAGAAAGTCTGGGTTCTGGAGCCTGTGGCTCCCAGGGCACTTCAGGACAAATGGAGTGGCCCTTACCCAGTGCTAGATAAGAAGAGTCAGGTCACCTACCTGGTGGACCTAGGCACTAGCAGGAGCCCCAAGAGGGTGATCCATGTGAACCGCCATAAGCTCTTTCATGATAGGGCTAATGTGAATCTGTTGATGGTGACAGATGAGGACCAGGAAGCTGAGAGTGAACCTCTCCCTGATCTCCTCTCATCAAACCCTAAAGATGGCTCAGTTGATGGAGTGATCTATTCAGACACCCTCTCTAGCCAACAGCAATCTGACTGTAGGTAGGTCCTGCAACAGTTTGCTGAGCTCTTTTCCCTAACCCCTGATCAGACACACCTGTGTACCCATGATGTGGACACAGGGGACAGCATGCCTGTCAAAAACAAAATATTCAGACAGTCTGACCAAATTAAGGAAAGCATAAAAGTGGAAGTCCACAAGATGCTGGAATTGGGAGTCATTGAGCACTCTGACAGCCCCTGGGCTAGCCCAGTGGTCTTAGTCCCCAAACCTCACACCAAAGATGGAAAGAGAGAGATGAGGTTTTGTGTGGACTACAGAGGACTTAATTCTGTCACCAAGACAGATGCCCATCCCATTCCAAGGGCTGAAGAACTGATTGATAAATTAGGTGCTGCCAAATTCTTAAGTACCTTTGACTTAACAGCAGGGTACTGGCAAATCAAAATGGCACAAGGAGCAAAAGAAAAGACAGCATTCTCCACACCTGATGGGCATTATAAGTTTACTGTTATGCCCTTTGGTTTAAAGAATGCCCCTGCCACCTTCCAAAGGTTGGTGAATCAAGTCCTTGCTGGATTGGAGTCCTTTAGTGCAGCTTATCTTGACGAAATTGCAGTCTTTAGCTCCAGCTGGCAGGATCACCTGGTCCACCTGAAGAAGGTTTTGAAGGCTCTGCAATCAGCAGGCCTCTCTATCAAGGCATCCAAATGCCAGATAGGGCAGGGAACTGTGGTTTACTTGGGACACCTTGTAGGTGGAGGCCAAGTTCAGCCACTCCAGCCTCTATCCAGACTATTCTGGACTGGGCAGCTCCAAAAACCCAGACTCAAGTCAGGGCATTCCTTGGCTTGACTGGGTACTACAGGAGGTTTGTGAAGGGATATGGATCCATAGTGACAGCCCTCACAGAACTTACCTCCAAGAAAATGCCCAAGAAGGTAAACTGGACTGTAGAATGCCAACAGGCCTTTGACACCCTGAAACAAGCAATGTGCACAGCACCAGTTCTAAAAGCTCCAGATTACTCCAAGCAGTTCATTGTGCAGACAGATGCCTCTGAACATGGGATAGGGGCAGTTTTGTCCCAAACAAATGATGATGGCCTTGACCAGCCTGTTGCTTTCATTAGCAGGAGGTTACTCCCCAGGGAGCAGCGTTGGAGTGCCATTGAGAGGGAGGCCTTTGCTGTGGTTTGGTCCCTGAAGAAGCTGAGACCATACCTCTTTGGTACTCACTTTGTAGTTCAAACTGACCACAGACCTCTCAGATGGCTGATGCAAATGAAAGGTGAAAATCCAAAACTGTTGAGGTGGTCCATCTCCCTACAGGGAATGGACTTTATAGTGGAACACAGACCTGGGACTGCCCATGCCAATGCAGATGGCCTTTCCAGGTTCTTCCACTTAGAAAATGAAAACTCTCTTGGGAAAGGTTAGTCTCATCCTCTTTCATTTGGGGGGGGTTGTGTAAGGAAATGCCTCCTTGGCATGGTTACCCCCTGACTTTTTGCTTTTGCTGATGCTAAGTTTTGATTTGAAAGTGTGCTGAGGCCTGCTAACCAGGCCCCAGCACCAGTGTTCTTTCCCTAACCTGTACTTTTGTTTCCACAATTGGCACACCCTGGCATCCAGGTAAGTCCCTTGTAACTGGTACCCCTGGTACCAAGGGCCCTGATGCCAGGGAAGGTCTCTAAGGGCTGCAGCATATCTTATGCCACCCTGGGAACCCCTCACTCTTCACTGACACACTGCTTGCCGCATTGTGTGTACTGGTGAGGACAAAACGAGTAAGTCGACATGGCACTCCCCTCAGGGTGCCATGCCAACCTCACACTGCCTATGCAGTATAGATAAGTCACCCCTCTAGCAGGCCTTACAGCCCTAAGGCAGGGTGCACTATACCATAGGTGAGGGCACCAGTGCATGAGCACTGTGCCCCTACCGTGTCTAAACAAAACCTTAGACATTGTAAGTGCAGGGTAGCCATAAGAGTATATGGTCTGGGAGTCTGTCATACACAAACTCCACAGCACCATAATGGCTACACTGAAAACTGGGAAGTTTGGTATCAAACTTCTCAGCACAATAAATGCACACTGATGCCAGTGTACATTGTATTGTAACATACACCCCAGAGGGCACCTTAGAGGTGCCCCCTGAAACCTTAACCAACTACCCGTGTAGGCTGACTGGTTTTAGCAGCCTGCCACACTCGAGACATGTTGCTGGCCACATGGGGAGAGTGCCTTTGTCACTCTGTGGCTAGTAACAAAGCCTGTACTGGGTGGAGATGCTTATCACCTCCCCCTTGCAGGACTGTAACACCTGGCGGTGAGCCTCAAAGGCTCACCCCCTTTGTTACAGCGCCCCAGGGCATTCCAGCTAGTGGAGTTACCCGCCCCCTCCGGCCACAGCCCCACTTTTGGCGGCAAGGCCGGAGGAGATAATGAGAAAAACAAGGAGGAGTCACTTGCCAGTCAGGACAGCCCCTAAGGTAACCTGAGCTGAGGTGACTCTGACTTTTAGAAATCCTCCATCTTGCAGATGGAGGATTCCCCTAATAGGGATAGGAATGTGACCCCCTCCCCTTGGGAGGAGGCACAAAGACGGTGTAGCCACCCTCAGGGCTAGTAGCCATTGGCTACTGCCCTCCCAGACCTAAACACACCCCTAAATTCTGTATTTAGGGGCTCCCCTGAACCTAGGAACTCAGACTCCTGCAACCTAAGAAGAAGAGGACTGCTAAGCTGAAAAACCCTGCAGAGAAGACAGAGACACCAACTGCTTTGGCCTCAGCTCTACCGGCCTGTCTCCCCCCTTCTAAAGACACTGCTCCAGCGACGCTCTCCCCAGGACCAGCGACCTCTGAATCCTCAGAGGACTGCCCTGCTCTACAAGGACCAAGAAACTCCAGAGGACAGCGGCTCTGTTCATCCAAGACTGCAACTTTGTTTCAAAGAGCAACTTTAAAACAATTGCGTTTCCCGCCGGAAGCGTGAGACTTGCTACTCTGCACCCGACGCCCCCGGCTCGACTTGTGGAGAAACAACACTTCAGGGAGGACTCCCCGGCGACTACGAGACCGTGAGTAGCCAGAGTTGCCCCCCCTGAGCCCTCACAGCGACGCCTGCAGAGGGAATCCCGAGGCTCCCCCTGACCGCGACTGCCTGACTCCCAGATCCCGACGCCTGGTAAAGACTCTGCACCCGCAGCCCCCAGGACCTGAAAGATCGGAACTCCAGTGCAGGAGTGACCCCCAGGAGGCCCTCTCCCTTGCCCAGGTGGTGGCTACCCCGAGGAGCCCCCCCCTTGCCTGCCTGCATCGCTGAAGAGACCCCTTGGTCTCCCATTGATTTCCATTGGAAACCCGACTGTGCTGACTTGTGTCCCCCCCGGTGCCCTACAAAACCCCCCTGGTCTGCCCTCCGAAGACGCGGGTACTTACCTGCTGGCAGACTGGAACCGGGGCACCCCCTTTTCCATTGAAGCCTATGTGTTTTGGGCACCACTTTGACCTCTGCACCTGACCGGCCCTGAGCTGCTGGTGTGGTAACTTTGGGGTTGCTCTGAACCCCCAACGGTGGGCTACTTTGGGCCCAAACTTGAACCCCGTAGGTGGTTTACTTACCTGCAAGAACTAACAAACTCTTACTCCCCCTAGGAACTGTGAAAATTGCACTGTCTAGTTTTAAAATAGCTATATGTGATTTATGTGAAAAGTATATATGCTATTTTGATTATTCAAAGTTCCTAAAGTACCTACCTGCAATACCTTTCATTTGAAGTATTACATGTAAAATCTGAACCTGTGGTTCTTAAAATAAACTAAGAAAAGATATTTTACTATACAAAAACCTATTGGCCTGGAATTGTCTTTGAGTGTGTGTTCCTCATTTATTGCCTGTGTGTGTACAACAAATGCATAACACTACTCCTTTGATAAGCCTACTGCTCGACCACACTACCACAAAATAGAGCATTAGTATTATCTCTTTTTGCCACTATCTTACCTCTAAGGGGAACCCTTGGACTCTGTGCATACTATTCCGTACTTTGAAATAGTGCATACAGAGCCAACTTCCTACAGTGTGTTTGGCAGACCAGTACATCTCACATGTGAATGCCAAGTATCCAGGCTCTGTACATGATGTTTACATTTTGAGGAGTAGCAGTATCCCTTATGTGATGGGGCAACTCCAGAGGCACCATGTGTGGCTAATAGGTGAGCCCAAGGTCCCCACACAGTTTAATTATGTGTCTGGGTATGGGAGATTGCCTAATGGTTGGAGGATGTCTAACAGTTGTCCCTCGATATTTGCAGGTGACTCTGGTTACCCCAACCTGTCATGGCTACTGACCACAGTGAGGAATCCCAGGACAAGGGCAGACGAACGCTACAATGAGGCACATGGGCGAACTAGGAGGATAATAGAGCGCACCTTCGGCCTCCTGAAGGCCAGTTTCCGGTGCCTCCATCTGACAGGTGGCTCCCTATACTACTCACCGAAGAAGGTGTGCCAGATCATCGTGGCATGCTGTATGTTACACAACCTGGCTTTGCGACGCCAGGTGCCTTTTCTGCAGGAGGATGGGCCTGATGGTGGTCTTGTGGCAGCTGTGGAGCCTGTGGACAGTGAAGAAGAGGAGGCAGAAGAAGAAGATGTAGACAACCGTGACAACTTCATCATGCAATACTTCCAGTGAGACACAGGTAAGAGGATGGAACTGCTTCCAAAATCTCATACTATTGTAGGACCTAGCATAAATCTCCCTTTTTACCTCTGTGTATAGACCCTGACATGTCACTTTGGCTTTCCATTTCACAGATCTGGTTCCCACTTTGTGCCCTCCGCTATGTTTACTGCTGGCCAACAACTGTGCAACATTGGTATGTGAACATGCACATTGACAATGCTATATTTTTGAGAGGTTGCAATTGCACATTTGTGGAAGTACAGACTGACTCCAGATTGATTTGTGATCAAAGGGTGTTTATTTCTGTGCTGATAAGTGGAGGGGGTGTGCAATGTGGAGGAATGTCCATGGTGGAGTTCTGTCTCTTGGTCTCACAGGTGCATTGTCCATGGGGGCATAGGAAGGGGAGCAATGCCAGTTTAAGGTGGCCAGGGTGACAAAGTGGGACAGAAGGGTGACATTCAGGAGGGTCTTATTTCCTGGCGGGGGTCTTGGCAATGTTCTCTGTCTTGTTCCTGGATCTCAGGGACCATTTGCAGGGTGGTTCTCCTTCTGCAAGGGGTGGATGCTGGTGGCCTGTTGTTCCTGTGGCGGTGCCTCCTGTCCACTAGCGCCGGCGGAGGTGGAGGGCTGTTCATCGTCCAGGCTAGTGTCAGGGGCCCATTTGTGTCCCACTGTGTCCCTCATAGTATTGGCCAGGTCTGCCAGCACCCCTGCAATGGTGACCAGGGTGGTGTTAATGGACTTCAAGTCCTCCCTGATCCCAAGGTAGTGTTACTCCTGCAGCCGCTGTGTCTCCTGAAACTTGGCCAGTACCATGCCCATGGTCTCCTGGGAATGGTGGTATGCTCCCATGATGTGGAGAGTGCCTCGTGGAGGGTCGGTTCTCTGGGCCTGTTCTCCCCCTGTCACACAGCAGTCTTCCCTGTTGTCCTGTGCCTCTGTCCCCTGAACTGTGTGCCCACTGACACTGACCCCAGGTCCCTGATTGTCTTGTGTTGGTGGGTTTGCCTGGTGTCCCTGTAGTGGTGACACTGCTGATTGACGTGTCCTGGGGACAGTGGCATAGGCCCACTGGGTGGGTGCTGTGCTGCGGTTTCCTGAGGGGGGAGTGTCTGTGGTGGTTTGTGACAGTGGCAGGGGAACCGACTGTCCAGAGGTCCCTGATGGGCCGGGCTGGTTATCTTGATCCAGGCGTGCAGAACTGCTGTCATCACTGTGGGCCTCTTCTGCGGGGGGACTGGATATGTCTGGCACCTCCTGTCCGGTGACGTTGGGTATGGTTCCTGTTGGTGTGTAAATGCATAGTTTTAGTATCTGTGTGTGCCATCTTCTGTATTGGGTGAGGTACCCTCTACTCCTGTGCTTACATTATTGTGTTTGCCCTTTTGTGATAGTTGGTTTGGGGTCTGTGTGGGTATCTGTACGGGACATGCTTTGGTGATGGGGTCCATGTATAGGTGTTGCATGCAGGGCCTTGGTATTGGGATGTGTGGGGTGTGATAGTGGGGCATATGTGAGGTGTTGGAGTGATGGGGGTGAGGGTGGGGGTATGTGATGGCATGCAGGTGGGGCGGGGGATATGGTAAATAAGATATGACTTACCAGAGTCCAGTCCTCCTGCTACTCCTGTGAGGCCCTCAGGATGCAGTATTGCCAAGACTTGCTCCTCCCATGTTGTTAGTTGTGGGGGAGGAGGTGGGGGGTCCACCGCCAGTCCTCTGTACAACAATCTGGTGTCTGGATACCACTGAACGCACCTTCCCCCGTAGGTCGTTCCACCTCTTCCTGCTGTCATCCTGTGTTCTTAGATGCTGTCCCACTGCGTTGACCCTGTCGACGATTCTCCGCCATAGCCCCATCTTCCTAGCAATGGAGGTGTGCTGCACCTGTGATCCGAAAAGCTGTGGCTCTACTCGGATGATTTCCTTCACCATGACCCTGAGCTCCTCCTCTGAAAACCTGGGGTGTCTTTGAGGTGCCATGATGTTGTGTGGGTAATGTGTGAGGTGTTGTTTGTTGTGCTGTGTGATGTGTTGTGTTGGGGTGTGTTGTGTGAGGTACGTGGATGTTGTATGAGTGATGGTGTTGTGTGCCTGTGGATGCTGGTGTTGTGTTTGCTATTCTCTCTCTCTCAGCTTTTTCAACAAAATGTCATTGTAAGGGTGTGTGTGTAATGTGAGTGTGTGTTTTATAGTGTTGTGAGTGTGTGGGTGTGGTGTGTGTATGTGTATCAGGTGTGTGTATTTCGATTTGCCCATTGTGGTTGTGTTTTGTAAATGTGTGTGTATTTTGAGAGCGGCGGTGTGTACCGCCAATGGATTACCGCGGTTGAAAGACCGCCGCGTTGATTCATGGGTCTTCATAGTGTTGGCGTATTCTTGTTGGCGTGACAGTGTAGGTTTTGGTATCAGAAGTTTATCACTGACCTTTGGTGTGGTGGACTTGTGTGGGTGTCTGTATTGTGGCAGATTCCGAGATGTGGGTCGTAATACCTGTAGCGGAATTCCACCGTGGCCACGGCATGTTGCTGGCCTTCAGCATGGTAGTAGGCGGGATTTACCGCCAGGGTTGTAATGAGGGCATAGTATATTCCCTAGGCACTATAAAGTGTGGCAGGGCCCCTGGCTTGGATGGTGTTCCAGCAGACCTGCTCTCAACTGATATTGCAAATTGGTCAAGATACATCACTATCATAGCGAATGCAATAGCATCTGGGGCGCCAATCCCTGAGTCCTGGAAAGGGACTATTGTCCCAATATTTAAAAAGGGCGACAGATCACTCCCCTGCAACTACAGGCCAATCAGTCTAATCGATTGTGTGCAAAAAGTGTTCTGCCACTGTCTCTTGGGGAAGATCGAAGACTGGATGACTGAATATGATATCCTTAGTCCCCTCCAAGCTGGTTTCCAGAAAAAAAATATCTACCACTGAGCAAGCCCTCAAGTTCCTATTTTTATACTGGAAAACAATGCTCATTGGCAAAGGAATCTTATATGTAGCTTTTGTGGACCTAAAACCTGCATTTGATCTAATACCCCGCAACAAACTATGGGACACTCTTTCCCGAATGGGTATTCCCGAGCACATCCTAGCACTATTGATACGGCTCCACGAGGGCAACTATGCACACGTCAGGTGGGACAACAAGGGGCAACTAACTGATAGAATCTAGGTATCAAGGGGTGTGCGGCAAGAGTGTGTCCTTGCCCCCACCCTCTTCTCCTTGTATATCAATGACATCGTCCCCTCTCTGCTTAGAGTGGAGGCTGACGCACCATCACTTGGCACACAAAAAATCCCTGTCTTGCTCTTTGCAGACAACACTCTCCTGATATCCAAGACCCCTAGTGGATTAAGGAAACTCCTCATGTGCTTTGAGGAATTCAGCTCCATGCGGGAACTTGAAATCAACACCTCAAAAACAAAATTAATGACCCTCAATCCCCAAAGGTCCTTTAGCGGGAAGTTCACACTAGAGGGCACCACGCTTGAGAAGGTGGGCACCTTCAGTTACCTGGGTATAGCATTGACTAATAACATGTCTTGGAAACCACACATAGGAAAGCAAGCTTTAAAAAGCAAACAACGGGGGTACGAATAAAGGATTTTCACCTCTCACATATAAAACCAATTCGCCCAGCAATCCAGATATACGAAGCCCAGGCTGTGACCTCAGTGCTTTACGGGGCTGAACTATGGGGCTATGCTAAAATCCAAGATACAACCATCCATGAAAACAACTTCCTAAGAAACCTTGTGTCCCTCCCGCCAAGCACTCCACTGTTCCACCTTTTTAAGGATCTTGGTATGAAACGCAGTGGTCATAAAGCCCGCCTATGCCCTCTTCTGTACTGGTGGCGTCTCTGGACTACCACAGAGCTCGAATCTTTCACTGCAGCCCTGCAGGTCATTTTAGAAGCTGACCATCTTCATAGCATCCCCTGGCTTAGATACATCAAGGGGTTACTCCACTCACTTGGGCTTAGAGAACTCTGGAATTCACCAACCACCTCCTCCTTTCCCTCAAAAAGCGAACTTAAAAAACTGTATTGGCACATGGTAGATTCCGAAGATCTGGGGGCCGCACTTCATACAAAATTTTCTTGAGACTTTGTCAACCTAAAAGATACATACAAGTACGAGGCTTTCTGGGACATAATCACGGTACGAAGGAAAAGGAAACCGTACTTTCAGTTCCGTATTGGCATGCTGCCACTAAGGCCGAATCAACCACTTGCCCAGCCTGCAAAGCCCCTATTGAGAACCTAACTCATGTCCTATTTGCTTGCCCCGTGTACACTGCCTCACGTAGGAAATGGCTGGCCCCGGCATGCAGACTGCTGGGAGTCCGCAGTTCTGAAATAGCCCTCCGAATCCTCAGATCAGACACTCGGCCAAAGTTAGTGATGGCTGTCGCCAAGTTCCTCAGAGCTAGTTGGATTGTTAGAGGAAAATGTATATCTGTTTATTGGTTCCAACAAGATTGTTCCATCATACTGTGTGAGTGTATTTTATCTTTATCTTATTCTTATTTTATCAGCCATACGTATCGGTATATTTATTTAAATTGTGTATTTATTTTTATTTATTGCTGCTATGTGCTTTTAAGGCTCCCGTAGCCGAAATAAAGTTCTTTTGACTGACTGACTGACACCTTAAGTCCACGAAATTGTCCCATAAGTCACTGTAATCTACCTGGTTTGCAGTCTTTGTTTTCCTTCATAGAATGGCATTGCAGCTTCCTGAAAAATGCACTGTATCAACTTTTGAAAACTCAAAAAATTCATAACTCGAGAAGTACTCTCCTGACTCCGATGATCTTGGTATCAACGTATTTATAAAAATATGTGTTATTTCTATAAATTGGTGTCAGATGTGTTTATTAAGTGTGCACCTCAGTAATTGCATGAGTGTGTGCCTTGCATGCTTAGCACCACCCTCTGATATGCCTCACTTCTCGACCACACTACCCAAAAATAATGCATTTGGGATGTCATTTGGGATGGCATGTATTTCTCAGAATAGTTAGCTACCAAAGGCCTTATTTAGATTTTGATGAATGCCACAAACATGGGGGCTATCCCAAAGTCTTTTTATGCAATTTCAAGTGTATGCTTTGCAACACTGATATGCAGTAGAAAAATACAAGCTAAATATAATAATTTAAAGTAGCACAGTTATGAGGTGTGAAACATGTTGCAGAGTTACTGAACACATAAAATTGACATGTTGTGCCACTTATGATATATATTTTTATTTCCTGTAATTGTGGGTTACATCATACAATAATTAAGGTGCCTGCTCAGAATAATGCTCATTTCAGTGATGCATGAAAATATTTCTTGTAATGGATCCAGAGTGATGTCTCATTTTATTTACCTGGATGTTTTACAAACATTCTGTTACAGCCTGTTGTATCTGACCCTATCCGTAGGAACAGACCAAAACCTTTTGCTTTTAGCCTTCACTTTTTTGCTGAGTTTTTTTTTGTTGACCATAGGACTCAGTGCACTTTACCACTGCTAGCGAGCTCTAAAGTGCTTGTGCTCACTCTTCTAAACATGGTCTGAATGACTTATACCTGCTTGGCATTTTTAGTGTACTTATATGTCCCTCGAAAGAATGGTATAATGTTAGAAATGGGGTCTCTGGTTGGCAGTCAGTTTGCACTCTGTCCAAGCAGGGACCCTCACTCCATTCAGGGTAAGGGAGTTACACTTCTAAGACAACAACTGGACACCCCCTTGGTAGATTGGCACAAGCAGTCAGGCTTATCTCAAAATCAAAGGCAATGTGTAAAGTATTTGTACCAACACACACAGTAGTACAGTGAAAACACTACAAAATGTACACCACACCAGTTTAGAAACATAGGTAATATTTATCTAAATCAAACAAGACCAAAACGACAAAGATCCAACATACACAAGTCAAGATATACATTTTCAAAACGGGCGAGCGTGCGTCTGACAAGTCAGCAATGCGTTGATTCGTTACCCGCAAATGAGGCCAAGTGTTGTTTCTTCTCCGGTCGGGTAGGCAATGCGTCCTTTTTCTCCCTCGCAAGAGAGCGATGCATTGATTTCCGGGCAGGGCAACTTGGATCCATGCAAGTACACAATGACTTTGACGCCTAGCGACGATCCAGTCGCATGGTGTTTAAAAACTGCACTGCATGAAGTTTGTATCGTTATCAGCAGCTGCAAGCGGGTGTTACGTCGTTTCTACAGCCGTGATGCATCGATTTCCCAGCCACAATGCAGGTGGACCATGGATTTCTGTCGCAAAACGGGTGGTGCATAGTTTTTCAGCCGCATTGCAGGTGGCACACCGAAACTTTCCCCTCACGGTGTTCTGTGCATGGATTTCTCTCTTTGTTCTGACAACTTGACCTTTCAAGGGCCAGGGACGGGATGGGGCTCCACTTGGCAGGGCAGAAGTCTCAGCAGAGAGTCCAGGTGCTGACAGAGGACGTCTTTGATGACACTGAGACTTCAGAACAATAGGCAAGCTCAATCAAAGCCCTTGGAAATTCCCAAGGTGCCTCCTGCGTTATCTGTCAGCATCCCCAGGGATTAGGGTTAAATCATATCTTTGTTCTTGGTTAAACCTTCATGTTTCTAAGTAAACATAATGTGCTGTGTTATACAATTGTTTTTTATCAATGCTTGTTTTACCAATGCTTGTTTGCTAATGTGAGCAGGTGTAGACATGTGCTTCTAATTGGGTGTGGTGACTCATCCACATGTGGAAACTCAACTGCCTTCCTGATTGGCTATAAATAGCAGAGTGAAGCATGCCTCCTTGCTTGGCTTTGTTTTGCTTCCTAATCTCAGCATCTGGTTTGGCAGTGCAGCCCCTGCTGTCATCCTCGTATTCAGGACTTTTGAGGCAATTCTTTTCTACGTTCCTGTACCAGCTGACTCCAGGCATTCCTCCAGCACTCCGGAAAAGACTGCAGCTAAGTGACTAGTATTCTCCAGGGAGTTTGTTCTTTGAGTGCCACGCTTTCCTAGAACAGCTGGTGTATTTCAGACTTCGTATTTTGGCAGAGTGCTTATCTTGAAGAGACAAATGCATTTCTGAACATTCTACATTATTATTGTAGTTGCTTGCCTAAATTTACTTTAGGAAATCCGCTTGAGCTCAAGTACTACTAAAAGTGTCACTGCATTTTAAAAGAGCATACACGTTACTTTTCTTTCTCTAATAGCATAACCCTTGGATTTAAAGTGTATCATTCATAACTGTGTTTCAGGTTTGAGGAGTTTACTTTTGCAGGGTTTTTCACACACACAGTGAAACTAAACCAAACTGTGCCACCCTAACTGTTTAATCCCAGAGTGTACATTTGTATTTCTTGGATTGTTTTTGTTCCTTTTAGTTTAACCCTATGCATGCAGGAAAGTTATACTTGATATAATTAATGTCCTTGTTTGTCTTTCTTGTGCATGATAAGTGCAACCACAGTTCTAATTGTAGGGTGCAACAGTGAACCCATGATTTCAACCATAATAAATCTTCTTTTATATTCATGTTTCATTCACTTTAAATAAAAAGACTGTTAATACATTTCAATCAGTATAGTGCAGAACTGCATTTCTCTATTTTTGCACATGTATTTAAATCATTGATCATTAGAAATTCAATATCGTCTCAATACATTTAAGGTCCAAATTATAGCATAGTATCAATTTAATCTTTCAAACATTTGCTTTATAAGTGATACCGCCATGGTTTCCAACTCTAGTTTAAACAAATGCACAATTAAAAATAACTTCACAGAGCATCTTTCTGCATTCAACCTTTCAGTACGTTGGTTAACATAATGAATATATTTTCATGTACGGATAACTTCTGTGACATGAGGGACAACACTAAATTATTGACTACATCAGTACACAGGGTTATGCACAGGTTAGTTAGTGGCTATTTGTGGTTCATTTACCCTGCAAGGGATTGTGGCTATTGCTTGACCAGTGCTCACATCCCAGTCAACCAACAACCCAAATTCTCACCTGGTACTGCAAAAAACATTACCTTCTATATGTGCACATACCAGAAGCTATCGGGCTGCTATTTATGACAACCTTAGTGTTCTTCAAATGAACAACATCAGGGGGCAAAAGCAACCTATGATCGTAAATCACATAAAGTTCACATTCTTCCATTTCACTATTAACTTAGTGGCAAACATGGGCAATATTGAATCCATTCAGGTAATCTGTTCTTTCTACTAGCCATCTCTAAAGCTCAGAGAAGCATTTGGCTCGGCAATGTGTGCTATGCAAGTTGATGACAAATATTACAATGCAAAGTGCGCTTGAGCGTACAACCACACTCCACGTCCTCATCCTGTTTACCATACTCTGTTCTTCAGTCGAATTGATGCTGCTGATACAAACAAAACCAACAGAAAAGGTTTCATTTTTTTGCACCAAGAATGATAGATAGGCACCATTTCTAATCGTTCCATAAGCCATAACTACCTATAGATCCTCATCTCATCGTTTACAGAGCACCCCTCTTCCTTTTTTCTTCTCTCACTAGACTACATTACTCCAGGTGTATGCCTTACAATCATGTTTTTTATTCTGGCACCTTGAAGATGGTTTGTTGGAAAGAGGTACAGCAATGTCAGTTACAAGGCACAGGCGGGGTGCAAACTCTGCATGCAGAATTTATGTTATTGCGGTGTTACAATGCACCAGTCCTGAAACATTACAAGTTAAATCCCATGGAATAGGAAATAACCATATGGGACCAGATTTACCAGATAGCATTCCCAATACTGTGACCTCTGTATGGGGAAGAGGTGGAGAGAAAGTGGAGTGGGAAGCATTGGAGGGAGGGGGAAGCTACGTTCTGCCCAGGAGAGCCCCTGCCAAAAAACACAGGAACGAGGCTTGGCAACTGCTTCTGCAGCCAAAGCTTCATATGATTTTTTAAAGGTGGAATTGCTACCTGGTGAAATTGGGTTACGCGTCACAATATCAGGGAAAAACGGGTACTGGAAAACCAGCCCACTCCGAATCAGGTAGAAGGGGATTCCTTGTGGTAATACCACTCTGCCTGACTCATAAACAGGGCCATTGTGAGTGATTCATTTTCCTGAAGTTTACAGAGTGTTCAGAAAACAGAGTTCCACTAAAGTGCTAGAGTGTTAACATTTTGTCTGAATGACGGATCAAGTATGAGGACCAAAGTAAGGCCCCCATTATGAGTGTGGCAGTCTTAAGACCGCTACACTTGCAGTGGAGGTCAGACCACTGCAAAAGCGCCACGGTCAGACCGCCGGCACTGCCATTTTTAGGCCGGCCAACAACCTGGCAGTGCCGTCTGGCTTAATCCGCCAGGGCAGTGCTGCTAGCAGCGCTGCCCTGGGGATTACGACCCCTGTATGGTGGCTCTACCGGCATGCAAAGGATGGCGGAGATGGGGTGCTGGTGGCCACGTGGGGGCCCCTGCACTTCCCATGTACTTGTTATGGGCAATGCAGGGGCAGCCATGGACAGCCCCGTCGTGCTTTTCTCTGCCTAAATTACAGGCAGTGAAATGTGTGATTGGTGCTGTCGCATTCTATGTACTGCAAGATTGCTGCAACATTCAATGTTGTGGTCAGTTTCCCACTGGGCAGGTGGATGGAAACACTGTTTTCACCCAGTGGCCCGGCAGGAAAGTTGTAAAAGGGCCAGTGGGCGGAAAACCAGAGTGGCGGTTTTCTGGTCCAGAGTTTGCGAGCGGCCTCTGCTCATAAACTCATAATGATGCTCTCAGTCTTGAGCACAGTGACTCTATGCAACAATTATGACATAACATCCGAAAATATAGCTTTCAATTGTATATTTCTGTTACTGTGCAATTGAAATATGTTTACAAAAGGAGAATAAGTATACTTCCTAAGCAGTCAAGGCACTCTCTAATTTAATATGCCTACTGTGATGAGTCTTAGATGCCCCCACATAAATCTAGCACCCCTTTGCCAAATGTATTGTCCTAAAATTCATCCTCTTCTAAATGTTCTCGATGTTTCATACCCCCTAGTTTTACAATCTGCTAATAGAACCATTTCAGTCTTCTATTTTATTAAATCAGACTTGATTTCTGAATTAAATAGGTGATATTTTCTGGTAAATCCCATTTTTATAATGAGCAGATTTCTGTCCAAATGTCTGCCCAGATCTTGTAGAGAAGTTGATGTGTGCAGCCATGTCTCATTTCCTTTTTCGAGCTATTCCTTTTCCGCACTCATGCATGAAAAGTGCACTGGCTGCAAAAGCATTTTCATTGTATTATGTAAGAAAATGTGCAATAAGGCATTTCTAAAGATTGTGTATGCCTTATAAAGAAATATTCTTCTATGTGCCTTTAAAATAACTGCATACAGTTTCCGTTAAATATAAAAGCATTTTAAAAAATGTAATGGAATTGGCCCATCAAAATTCTCTGACCATGCAGCAAAATCTTTCACTGCATAATTGGGTCACAGAAAAAAAGAAATGTACCGTGGGTATTTAAAATTGTGTGGTTTTGTACTTTCCCGTGCAATGTTTAGTACATCTTCCTACATATAAATAATAACTATAAATATTTCAGTATGCTAGAGTTGGCTGTTACATAAAAAAACAATTTCTGGTGCGATAACATTAAAACCCCACCTGCCAAACTGTCTGTATCTAAGATTTTAGTTGATGATGTGCTATTTTCACAAAGTAGAGAGAAATTGTGCCATTAAACAGAACGTGTTTGGGTCCTCCCCCTCTTCTTCATTTGGTAACTACTCATATAAGAACCATTTTTATTTACTGAGTTATCTTGCTGAATTGGACATAGCAGGTTTCCATCCGATTTAGCCGCATAGGACAGGCATCGTGTGAGCCTCTGACAAATCATGATTCATCCCCAACCATTGGATAGGTGGAGCACTCTACCACACTCTCCCACCTTCACCCTCACCGTGTTTATTTTAGTACAACAGCTTAGTTCAGTGCTACTGCTCCATTCATTTAGGTTCGTTTGCACAACTGAATAGTACATTTCAACTAAAGCAGCTATTCATTATCCAAGTGGCCTAACCAGGTCAACAAACATAGTTGTGCTGCCACGGTTATTATCTGTGGTGGGCATGTAGTTGAGCTTAGATTTGAGTCTTGTTTTGTGACATAATCAGGTCAGGCAAGTGCCCAAAGTTAGCAATGGTTCTACAGGATGGGTAGGTAGCTGGTGAGTAGGAGTAGGGCACAGATCTTTCTTTGCATCCCTCACTAAACAGGGGGTGTGGCCCAATAACAACTACTTGCTAGACAAGCCCACGCTGTCTCATATGCATAATGCTATTTTAGTGAGGTACATGAGCATGGGTAGGGTTGACTAACAGTGATACCCTGGTGTTAATTCAGTCAAAGAGTAGGGTAATAGTGGCATGCCCTGCTTGAGACAGTTCTAGTGTAGTGCCCATTCTTACTTTTTTTTAAATATATTGAACATATCTAATAATCGATTTGCAGATAACGTGCTACTGCAATGAAACATTCACGTATTTCTAGACACAGAAGAAAACAAGAAACGTGTATTTTTGCAACAGTATATAGAAATAAAGTCAAAGGCCGCAAGATTATCCCAGAAATAAGCCAGTCAATAACTGAAACCAATCTGCATCTGACCTGAGGCTATAAATCCGTATCCAAGCAATGTATTGAGTTTTCCTAAGACATGTCTACTGGGTCTTATTAACTTGGAAATTTTTCAAGTGATTAATTGGAATATCACTAAAAGCATGACCTACGTCAGTGAGAAGTATTAACTATATTCCAGTGCGATAAGCAATGTTAAAGCAATAGCATTTTAGACTCCAAGCTTCTACCCATTCTTGATTGATGTGAAGGCAGTGGTGTAACATTAGCCCCTGTGGCGCGGGTGGGGGGCGAGCTCCAGGGGGTCTCTTAGCACAGCTGGCAGTGTGTGTAGTGTTGGGGGCCCTAGGCCCTCATACTAGAGAATAACGTGACACAAACACAGTGGTAAAGTGCTAGTAACTGGACCTGCCTTTTTATTGGCAGGGTCACCTGACTGATGATGCCTGTGTTGGGTGGGTGTGGAATGTAGATGACAGGCCAGCCCTCAGCCGAGTGGCTGGCAAAACATTAGAACGTGTCCATCAGGACACTACAGTGTGCACGAGCAGCAGGCCTCTGACTTGAGAACTCCTAACTGGGTCTGGGTGAGTAGGAAGGGGCTGCTCCAGGTACTTAGCAGGGGGGCTCAAGTTATTTTTTTTACGCCTCTGTGTAACGGGAGTGTTCAAAGGAAACCCACAACAAACTTCCAGCACCTGCACCTTATGATACTGAAGCGCAACTCCATAGAGCAATAATGGAGCGACCTGGGGGAACAGAGGTGTTGCTTTTCTTGAGTATGCTGCTTTTAAAAGATTTCTGATTATACTGAATATTGAGGCAATAAAGACCAATTGGAGCTGCAGTAGCACTGCTAGTACTGAACAGCTAAGTAGACTTCACAGTCCAAATGCTGGATTTGATTGAATGTCGCCGCATCGAGCTGGAGGTATATCTTGCTGTATTTATGTTGCTGCTTCCAATCACTGTGCTTTTATTTAACATTGTAACTAAGACGTTCACATACAAGAGAGCCTGCAATCCCGGTATGAGAACCTTTCTCTTATGTTCTTATTAATTTCTAGTTGGGACATCACTTGTCACCTGCAATAAGGGAATGACATAGCATCTCAACAGTAATGTTCATTACTCCAAAACAGGAATCTCTCGGAGTGATACCACATATTGTAAAATTTAGTTATTGTAAAAAATGATTATATTGAACTGCATTAGTTATATATTTGCAATACATTACTGACTGTGCATAGGTAGGTTTAATTTTGCACTGCAGATTCCATACATGCTAATGTATTTGCAACCATGCTATGAAGAAGCACAAGTAAAACAAATCAAAACATTTGAGAGAGTGGTGTTGGTGTCACATATCACTATAAGGAATAAATGTTCCTTGCCTTTAATTTAGCATGATATTGGTAGTATACAACAGACTTGAGCACACTTAGATGAGGAGTCAAGACAAAATTTGAGATGAGTGAGGAGGTGAAACATTACACACTCACTGCTAGGCCATATCATGCTCAAACCCTTGGTAAAACTCTGTAAAAGGACACAATGAAGAATGGGTTAGTGAACAAATGTCAAGGATCTAGGTAGTAAGCTGAATATTTCTCTGTCAGTAGCAGGAGTGGGAACCCAATGCAGGAGTGAAATGAAACTGGAGCCTTTTCATTGTAGAATTAGAATAATTGATGTATGGCTTAATTTTTTATATAGATAATTTATTAAATATTTTCCTTTCCCTGGTGATTCTATGTGATGCTGCTTCCCCAATATTTCCCTTTCATCTCGCTGGATACTGCTTAAAACAAAAAGGAGAGAAAAGTAATAATACCCTCAAGGCAGCTACCTGGAATTAGTGAGTGCTCATAGGTAGGGAAAAAGTAAAATTTGCATATTTTAACCCAAGGCTACTGGCAAAGAATCTAAGATTTGTCTGTTGGTCATAACCCCATCCCACTTTAAGAGACATTTTGCTACAATAAGTCTTTCAAGCGGTAAATGTGGGTGCCCAGGAAGGGCAGGCCATCCACACACAAGGGCTCAGTAAAGGTATAGGAGCTACATTTTTCTGAAGGCTCCCAATAGCCCTGAGGGGCTGTGTAAAAAATAATGGCTTCATCAGTGTATTACTGATTTCTGAGATTCGAGTCCACTGCACCTCTCTGAGTAAGCCACAGGGTGCTTTGCTTTTCGAGCCTCCGAGTCAGGTGCTAGAAGGAGTACTTGGCCCCAGGTTTCAGGAGCTGCACGATTTGGATCCCAGGAAAGCAGAGTGGAGAGATCCCCACTGACACAATAGAGGCCTAGTAACTTCTGATTGCCCTCAGACCAACATAACCAGATTTATCACACAGGATATGTAAATTAAGTGATGAGCAGACGTCTGAGCTATCCTGGCCTTCAAATGAAAACATGGAACATGAGTGGGGACATAGACATTTTATCAGACACTCCCAAGTCAGGAAAAAAAGAAAATGTAGAGAATGCTAAAATCAGAGGTAGTCTTATTTACCACTAAGGTACTAAACCGACTGGAAGCTGTCAGTCTGACCTTCTCGGCTAGATAGCAGCACCTCACCCAAACCTAGAAAGTAAAGGTGATTTGTGGCAGCCTAAAAACATGACACTCAACCTCCTCAGACATCGTGGTAGAACAGATCTTACCCCTTTCTCTCGTTCGCACAAGTCTCATACATGCAAAGACAGACAGAGAAATGCAGGATAGGTCTCAATGTATTTTATCGAAGCAACTGCATTCTATGAAAAAAGGCATGAGCTATGATTATTAGGAAGATGAAATATGACACAGTGATTATTGTGACCATTAGAGAAAAACATATAAACAGTATCCTGGCATAATCATGTGTCAAAAAATTCCTACCTACACTTAGAACATCTAACATTCAAAAGACTTTGAGGGACACCGTGGCACTCCAAGGGGCCCCTGACACTAGCCACGACGATGAACTGCCCACCACCTCCGCCGGCGCTAGTGGACAGGACGCCTAGCCACAGGACCACCACACCAGCACCCCACCCCCTGCAGACGGACAACCACCACGAAAGAGGTCCCTGAGATCCAGGAACAGGACAGAGCAAGATGGCAAGACCCCCGCCAGGAAATAAGACTACCCTGATTGTCCCCCCACTGTCCCACTTTGTTACCCTGTCCAGATTGGAACTGCCCCAGCTCCACTTCCAATGGCCAGATGTGCAATGTACCTGTGAGACTAATAGACTGGACTCTGCCATGGACATTCTTCCACCATAACCCATCCCGATTTCACAACCCCCCTTCATTTTTCTGCATTTAAGTAAACAACCTTGAAACACTAATAAAACTGGAGTCAGTCTACGATTTTGAACTTTGTATTGTCAATTACAGTGTCAAAAAGGGTTACCCATTGGAAGGCCAACATACCAATGTCACACATCACAAGCCTTTCAAGGGTGCAAGCTGTTGACACGTAGGTTAACACATTTGTGAAACTGAAATGGAAGGGGACAACTCAATTAACAAATAGTGAGTGAAATGTAGGTACAGGATAGAGGTAGACGTGTGAAAGTTAATGTAATGTTAAACCTGAAAATTTACTCACCTGTGTCTCACTGGAAATATTGCTGTATGACTGACTCCCTGTTGTCGTTTTCGTCTTCCTCAGCTTCATCCTCATCACCTGGCGTCGCAATGCCAAATTATGGAGCATGGAGCAGGCGATGATGATGTCACACACCTTCTTCGGTGAGTAGAATTGGGACCCACCTGTCATATGGAGGCACCTGAACCTGGCCTTCAGGAGGCCGAAGGTGCGTTCGATCACCCTCCTAGTCCGCCCATGGGCCTCATTGTACCGTTCCTCTGCCCTGGTCCTGGGATTCCTCACTGGGGTCAATAGCCAGGAAAGGTTGGGGTAACCAGAGTCCCCCAATAGCCATACACGGTGCATCTGGAGTTGACCCATCATATCAGGGATGCTGCTATTCCACAGGATGTAGGCGTCATGCACAGATCCAGGGAACATAGCATTAACCTGGGAGATGTACTGGTCTGCCAAACAGACCATCTGGACATTCATCGAATGATAACTCTTCCTGTTCCTGTACACCTGTTCACTCCTCTGGGGGGGGACCAGAGCTACATGGGTCCCATCAATAGCACCTATGATGTTGGTGGATATGTCCAAGGGCATAGAAGTCACCTTTAACTGTAGGCAAATCCTCCACCTCAGGGAAAATGATGTATCTCCTTACGTGTTTCAGCAGGGCAGCCAACACTCTGGACAAGACGTTGGAAAACATAGGCTGGGACATCCCTGATGCCATGGCCACAGTAGTCTGAAATGACCCACTTGCAAGGAAATGAAGCACTGACATCACCTGCACGTCAGGGGGGATTCCAGTCGGATGGCGGTTTGGTGACATCAGGTCTGGCTCCAACTGGGTACATAGTTCCTGGATTGTGGCACGGTCAAACCGGTAGGTCACGATCAAATGTCTTTCTTCCATTGTCAACAGGTCCACCAGCGGTCGGTACACCGGAGGATTCCGCCATCTTCTCATATGTCCCAGCTGACGGTGCCTAAGAAGGACAACAGCGAAGAACCAGTCACTATTCCTCCAGGTATGTACCTACAGTTACACACAAGACTACACCACTCACAAAACCCCTTCCTGTATGTGTGTTGATTATAGGCCTAGCTATGTGTGACGCAGTAGTAAATGAAGCCATGTGGGCCCCTGAAATGGCGGCTGCTTGACCTCTAAAATGGGACAATGGAATTGTGGGGTAACTGCGCTGGCTCGCGGTAGGCGGTCGTAGACCGCGGCGCAATGCTGCATTGGTTAACATTGGACCCTATGGGTCCCAGGAGCCAATGAACAGGTGCGCCGGCGGGGATGATGCGCCCCGCCGCGGACGTCACCGCCGCGGACGTCACCGCCATTTTCTATCTCTTCAATCACTAGATACCTGACCTTCGACAGGAGAGGACCTACACTGCTAGTGCTGCTGTGACCTCGGTCTGGAAGCGACGATGGCTGCTGCGTCTGGGGAAAGGGCCCCTGCCTTCACTGCACAGAAGTTGGAGAAACTTGTGGATGGGGTCCTCCCCCATTACATGCTACTCTACGGTCCTCCAGACCAACAGGTCAGTACACAAGGAGCACGTTGGATGGGCTATGCCTGGGTGGAGAGGGCTGGTTTGAAGAGAGAAGGGTGCAGAGTTCATAGAACATAAATGCATGGGAATGAATGGGCCACATGGCCAGAGTCGGGAGGGGGCCACTCACATTGACGGTGCAGTAGGTAATGAGTGTTCCTCTTTCCCTGTGCATGTCATGTAGGTCAGCGCCCACCAGAAGAGGGACATTTGGCGTGCCATCGCCAAGGAAGTACAGACCCTGGGGGCCCACCAGAGACGGGGGAACCCACTGCCGGAAGAGATGGGAGGACATTCGCCGCTGCAGCAAGAAGACGGCGGAGGCTCAGCTGGGGATGGCCTCCCAACGTGGGAGGGGTATCTGTCGCACCATGACCCCCCAGATGTTCCAGATCCTGGCGGTGGCCTACCCGGAGTTGGATGGGCGCTTAAGGACATCACAGCAGACACAAGGGGGTGAGTACAACCTCATTCTGTGGACTTTGCGTGCAGTGGAGGTGTCTGGGTGGGGGAGGTGGGCTGTGGGTGTCCCTAGGCCAGGGCGAGTTAGGTAGGCAAGGCCCCTCTGTAATGTAGGCCATGTGGCACTCTAACCCAGATCTGAACAGATGGCAAGTTGATGTATAGTTGCCTCTTTGCCATCCATGTGCACAGATTTATTCCATTGCCATGTAGGCCATATCCCTGAAATTGCATGTACAGAGCCCAGGAGCACGGCGTAATGCATGGGGCTGCTGCGTCTGTCTTGTCCGCCAACGGTAGCGGTATGCCATGCACTAAAACTCTCTTTCTTCTGTCTCCCCCCCTTTTCCTGCTCTCCCTGTCCTTTTGTACATCAGCATCATCAGGCGGAGGTACAGTGGCACCGGAGCATGAGGGAGCTGCATCCCACATGGCCATGGAGGGCCACACCACAGACTCTGAATGCACCAGTGGGACGGAGGGCGAGGGTGCCTTCACATCGGCCACAGGATCACCAAGCAGTGACACGGACTCGTCCGCCGATGTGAGCTCCCCTGTGGTGGCGGCACCATCTGTGCGCCCCACTATTACAGGTACAGCCGCCACCTCCCCTATTAGCACCGCCCTCCCAGCAGCCCCTCAGCGTTCCCCCGTGCCCGCTCACCCAGGAGGGTGGGCATCACCTTCGCCCCAGGCACCTCAGGCCCTGCCCCAGTCACCCCTGCTGACCTCAGTGAGGAGGCCATTGACCTCCTCAGGTCACTCACTGTTGGGCAGTCTACCATTGTGAATGCCATCCTGGGTGTAGAACGAGAGTTGCAACACGGTAATGCATTCCTGGAGGGCATTCATTCTGGTCAGGCTGTCCTTCAGCGAACCCTGCAATCTCTGGCCTCAGCACTGATGGCAGCCATTGTCCCTGTGTCCAGCCTCCCCCCTCCAACTTCCTCCACCCAGACCCAATCCCCTGTATCCCAGCCCATCCCAAGCACACCTACAGACCAGCATGCACACAAGTCAACACCCAAAAGTAGCTCAAGCAAACATAGGCACCACACACACCACAGGCACTCACACAAGCATCACACCCATACAGACACAGCAACATCCCCCTCCTCCTCTTCTCCCTCCTCCCTCCCAGTCTCGTCTACACACACACCTGCATGCACCACATCTACAGGCACCAGGACTCGCACCAGGACACCCAGCACCACAAGCTGCTCACCTGCACTCACCACCCCCACTGCCATTTACACGTCCCCTGTGTCCTCTCCCAGTGTGTCTGTGACGCCCCCTCCCAAAGTACACAAACGCCGGCAATCACTCACCCAACATCCATCCCCATCACAACAGCCTCCAGTACCTGCACCTGCACCCAAAACACCTAAAGTGACACCTCCTACAACCACCTCCTCTTCCTCCACTCCCAGACCCCCTCCAACTACCCATCCCAGTGTCCGTCAAAAACTGTCCCTATGTCAAATTGACCTTTTTGCCCCCACCCCCCCATCCAATTCATCCGTCCCGTCATAGCGCTTCAGCCAAAAAGCCTCCAATACCAGTGGTGCGTGTTCCAAGTTTTTGGAGTGCACTGTCCACCAGGGAAGGCAGTAGGACCCGGAGCCAAGGCACTGTCAGCCCACCCCCTGTAAAGTCTCCGAAATTGGAGAGTGGACGACGGGACCGTGTCAAGACTCCTGGTGGGACTACAACTGAAATGGGATCGAAGGCGATTGGTGAGTCAGCTGTAACTCCAAAAAAGGTGGGGAAGGTCCCGAGGAAATCTCCCCAGCCTGTTGTGAGTGTCACGGCGGAGAAGTGCGCCATCATTTCCGGTGGTCCAGACACAACGGCCAGCACCGTCGTTACTGGTCAGGAGACCACCGCCAGAGTCACAGCCCAGGAGGGCCCAAGTATCGTCACTGGTCAGGAGACCACCGCCGGAGTCACAGCCCAGGAGGGCCCAAGTATCATTACTGGTCAGGAGACCACCGCCGGAGTCACAGCCCAGGAGGGTCCAAGTATTGTTACTGGTCAGGAGACCACCGCCAGAGTCACAGCCCAGGAGGGCCCAAGCATCGTCACTGGTCCAGAGTCCACCGCCGGAGTCACAGCCCAGGAGGGCCCAAGTATCGTTACTGGTCAGGAGACCACCGCCGGAGTCACAGCCCAGGAGGGCCCAAGTATCGTCACTGGTCCAGAGACCACCGCCGGAGTCACAGTCCGGGAGGGGCCAGGATGCCACAGCACCGCTGGGCAATGATAGAACGTCATGCCACACACCAATGTCCAGTGTGGAGATCATCATGCCACACACCAATGTCCATTGTGGAGATCGTCATGCCACACACCAATGTCAGTATCAGAACCGCCATGTCAAAGCACTGATGAACAGTCCTGAACCGCCATGGCAAAGCACTGCTGAACATAGCAAAGACCGCCATGGCAAAGCACCGCTCAACAGAGCACAGACTGCCATGTCAAAGCACCGCTGACCTGTCCTGAACCGCCATGGCAAAGCACCGCTGAACAGGGCAAAGACCGCCATGACAAAGCACCGCTGAACAGGGCACAGACCGTCATGTCAAAGCACCGCTGACCTGTCCTGAACCGCCATGGCAAAGCACCGCTGAACAGGGCAAAGACCGCCATAGCAAAGCACCGCTGAACAGGGCACAGACCGCCATGTCAAAGCACTGCTGAACAGTCCTGAACCGCCATGACAAAGCACCGCTGAACATGGCAAAGACCGCCATGGCAGAGCACCGCTGAACAGGGCACAGACCGCCATGTCAAAGCACCGCTGAACAGTCCTGAACCGCCATGGCAAAGCACCGCTGAACAGGGCAAAGACCGCCATGGCAAAGCACCGCTGAACAGGGCAAAGACCGCCATGGCAAAGCACCGCTGAACAGGGCACAGACCGCCATGTCAAAGCACCGCTGACCTGTCCTGAACCGCCATGGCAAAGCACCGCTGAACAGGGCAAAGACCACCATGGCAAAGCACCGCTGAACAGGGCACAGACCGCCATGTCAAAGCACCGCTGAACAGTCCTGAACCGCCATGGCAAAGCACCGCTGAACAGGGCAAAGACCGCCATGGCAAAGCACTGCTGAACAGGGCACAGACCGCCATGTCAAAGCACCGCTGAACAGTCCTGAACCGCCATGGCAAAGCACCACTGAACAGGGCAAAGACCGCCATGGCAAAGCACCGCTGAACAGGGCAAAGACCGCCATGGCAAAGCACCGCTGAACAGGGCGAAGACCGCCATGGCAAAGCACAGCTGAACAGGGCAAAGACCGCCATGGCAAAGCACCGCTGAACATAGCAAAGACCGTGTAGGTATGAATAGGCCGCCACATCAGGCATCCTTATCCCATGTGCAGCTGGGACAGTGACAGGACAGGAACTTTCACGGGGAGACTCATCCAGTCTGGGCACCAGTCCCACCCAGTACCAGTAGAGAACTGCATCTACTTGAGAGACTGTGGTTTTGCACTCCCCAGGATGGCACAGTGGGCAACCCACCCACTGTAGTGACTTGCGAGACTGTGGCTTTGCACTCCCCAGGATGGCACAGTGGGAAAGCCACCCACTGTAGAGACTTGAGAGACTGTGGCTTTGCACTCCCCAGGATGGCACAGTGGGCAAGCCACCCACTGTAGAGACTTGAGATACTGTGGCTTTGCACTCCCCAGGATACATCAATGGGCATGGAGACCCGTCGTGGATCTGGCTTCGCATTCATGTGGCTGAGGTGCCCCCCCTTTCCTTCCCCCTGAGGTGCCTGTAGTGCCTGTAGTGTTTCTATCTGATGCCCCGGCAGTGTTCTCTCGGATTTTGGTCAGGTATCTATTGTGGGCCTCGCCCATGCTTTTTTGGACTGTTGGTGCACGGACATTGTTGTGTACCTATCTGCACTACTTCTTGTATTGTATATATAATTATGACAGATTTCGAGATATATATCAGTATATTTTTGTATGTATATTGGCACATTACAATGTTTGACCGCAATTCGCTTTGTCTTTGCATTCTTCCGGGGGGATTGTGGGTTGTTCATGTGATATTTTTCACTGCATTGGTGTGTATGTTGTGTATGTTGTGATATGCGAGGGTGGGGGTATTCGTTGGGTGTCCCCCTAACTTTTGCCTCCCCCATTCTCCATGTCGTAGGAGCAGTACTCACCGGTATCTTCGGCGCCTACGTCGCTGTTGGTCGTAGAGGAGCAGAAAGACAAGGGCAGGTAGTATTTGGAGTTCCGGCTCCATGGAGTCGTTGTTCCTCGTGGAGTGTGTTCAGGTGAGCGTTTTCCCATAGCAAAAGCTGTTTCCGCCATGTTTTTTTCCGCGGTGAATCTGCCCCGGAAAAGGTGGCGGATTGGTGTGTTCTGATACTATGGGCGGTACATTGTCTGTTGGCGGTGACCGCCGCGCTGCTTGTCTGTAACGCCGTGGCGGGCGGTGTGTTAAAGTGGCTGTCTTTGTTGGCGGTTTCCGCCAGGGTCATAATTCCCTTTTTTTGTCCGCCGGCCTGTTTGCGGTCTTACCGCCGCTTTAACACCGTCCGCCAGGGTTGTAATGACCCCCTATATGTCTAGGTTTAGAAGGTTGGCTCTATTCTTAAACAAACCACTTAAAGGAGGGGAACACATATAATTATTACTAATTGTTAATTGCTTGAAAATATTTTAGATGTCAAAAGAAGATATGTTTGTATAAAGGAGATATCACAAGTACATTGCAAACTGACCTGGTGAAATTCAATCATTACCACTTTTTGGAAGGAATTGATATTCCGTGATTGATTTAATATTAACAATAGCAAAGTATAAAGTGAAAACTGAATTATAATGATAAAGATGTAAACTCTCAAAACACATTGATAAATGAAAACATTTTGATGATATTACTTACCAGCACTGTCTCTCAAATCTCCCCTAGCACTGTTGTCAAATACCTGTTCATCATCTAAAATAGAGGCGCCATTATAAAATAAATAAAATACATCAGCAACAAATGCAGAAATATTGGCTGAAACTGCTATTGATATCCTATGAGGATGAGACTGAAAGAGAGATTATGCAAAAAGGCCACACAGGGTCCATAACTGGAGCAAAATTAAGCTAGGTAATTTAAGCTAGGAAAATCACAAAAAGAACAAGCATTGGCCAAGCTTTGAAACCTATTAGCTGTACCAATACCAACTCCCGAAATTGCTACAGCAAATGGGCTTGCTTCTGGTGTGGCATACATCCATGGCAGTCAGCTTTGAATGAGGTTTGTTCAAATATATCAAATGCATTCAAACAATGTAACCATGGATTCCCTTGCATGAGTAGTGTCCATCCTTGAACGGATTTCATTATATTTTAACAAATCCTGTTTGAAGATGTATACCCTGGATGTGCACACATCTGTGGTGGACATCTTTGAACATGATTTTCTAAATATATAACAAGTGCCAGGTCAAGATGCCTGCCTTGCATGTTTGTCCATGCAGTTGCCTGGGTGACCAACTTGGAATGGTTAAAGAAAACACCTTGATGGTCACCAAAGGGCAATGGTGCTTGGAGCAAGTGAGTGCTGAGTAGGGGTTTGTAAAACAGAGAATATTTAATCATAACAAGTATACCTTTGATTGGCTAGGATTTCTTCATCCGGCATTTATGGATCTGACGTCCTCCTTTGACAGGGTCAATCGCAGGGAGCTGTGGAACCTACTTCTTGCAATGGGGGTGGATCCAGATATTGTGCTCCTTTTATTTAACTTGCATGCCAATACCGCGGCACTGCTGAGGTATTTACAGGGTGCAGATCACCCCCAGCATTGTAGCACCAGTATGGGACTCTGTCAGGGATGCATAGTCACCCCCTTCCTGTTTACCCTTTATTTTAACAGGCTTGAACAGACTCTTGTGTCAGTGCAGGCTGTGTGCCCAAGTGCAGGAGCAAGTTAGCTCCCAGTTTTATTGTACGATGATATGCTCCTCTTGCCACATACTGCAGTGGGATTGTAGTCATTACTGGATACGTTTTTTTTTTTTATGACAGCTTGGACCTTGTGGTAAACTTTACAAAATCATATGTTATGGTAGTTTGTCCCCCATCCACAGTTCTAAAACTCTCAAGGTGGGAAATCATACGTTGGCCAAAGTTTAAACTTTTACTTACCTTGCGGTTCTATTTGATGTGAATAAGAATTGAAAGCCCTTGATCGAGGGATGGAGATGTGAGCATGTTAAAGCCATGGCGGCTGTTGCTAGTCTTGCCCAGAGGTTGGGCTCTTGGCCTCCGGGCACCTTAGTCAAGTTTTATCAGGCCAAGTGCATCCCCAGGTTTCTATAAGGCTGTGAGGTATGGAGTTACAGTATAGTTGATAATATCCAGTTTGCAGAAAATGTGTTTCAAAGAAGCATTCTGCAGGTACCAAAAAGTAACTCAGCCTTTTCAGTGCATGACAAGCTTGTTGTGAATTATATAGGAGATATTGTTGCTCTCAAGCTGTTGCTTTGTTGGATTAAGCTCTGGACTGGGGAGGGAGCCCAGCTGAACAAACAGATGCTCTCTGATTGTTTGTCCCTTAACCATGCAAAAAGAATCTCTTGGATTGGGCAGAGAGAACATACTTTTTAATCATCACTCCCTGATTTCCCTGGAGGTCTAGATGGTGAGAGATTTGTTTTTAGAATCTGTAGTATTGCAACGAGAACACACAGGTCTAATGAAACCCATGGTAGCTAGGCACATTTTGAAAAACTGTTCTGGGGTGGAGCCTTATTTATCTCTTGTAAGTAATGAGAGGGGCATATTTGTTTTGACACAATTCAGTTTTAATCTGTTGCATCATCTTTTGCATCCTCCAGTGGATGGAGTCCCCCTGGAAATGTGAGGCCTTGTGGCTGCAACAACACATGTTCACAGGATACCCTACATTTTGTGCTGTTTTGTAAATACTTTAGCATGCCCAGGAAGTTGTTTATTTTCCTGTTACTGAAATCTCAGAATTTCACTCAAGTTCATCTTGGCGATTATATACTTGCAGGTCCTACCAAATGAAGATCTTTTATTTACTGTGTCATGCTTTCTACTTGCAGCTTTAGGATCTAGGAGCTCTACACCCGATTAATCTTGTTGGTGCTCAGGGAGAACTTTTTAAAGTGATGTATTATCAACATTGTTTTTCCTCCTTTTATCGCCTTTATGGTTTTATCACATGTGTTTATTTTTTATAGTTTTGTGAAATGCATGTATTGTGATGTTATTCTCTTTCAATAGTTACATTTATAACAAATAAAGATTTATATGATGACTAATAATACAATGGAAGATGATACCCAGACTTCCGGAGTACATAAGATACCTAACTATGATGCAGGGCCCTCCTCCCCTTCCTCTCTGGCAGTTGAAATGTCTCTAGAATATAAAGTATAAATGTATGCCGGATGCCTAAGGAAAGGCCAAGGTATGGGAGTGAGTGGTGATTTTGGCTTTGTTTTTGACACATTACATTCTGTTTTTTTTCACTCTGTTATTGTCTCTGCTCCTGTCCGTAGACCTTTCTCACCAAAAGTGACATTGTAACTTTGGAGGAGAGGAAAGAGCAGCTGATGAAACTGCAAGCTAAGCTGGAGAGATGATGGGATAATGGATCCTGGAGAACCAATTGGGTGTCTGGTGGCTGATCAGTGATAATGTACTATTTTTGTACAGGGACATGACTGTACCATGTGCTAGAGTTTGCTCCATAAAAAGGTGTTTCAAACATGGACTAAGTATTAGATAGAACCTTGCCAACCAGGCAAACCAAAAACGAATAATATTATGTTAAAGAAATGATGTGGGGTATGGTGTAGCTGATCTATTGAACCTTACCTGTATACCTGGCCATACATGATACATCATATAGCTACTATAAGGAAACTGTGTGAGTATGTCAGTGTTGATATGTTTATGAAAACCTAATAAAGAAATGTGAAAAGGAGGCAATAATGAGAAAGGGATGGGTGAAGAGGGACCAGAGAAAAGGGATAGAAAATAGCCATCCACATGCACTCCAATAAAAAGGTCTGACATCAGCAGTGGAAGGATGCATCATCTAAGCAAAACACTGTGAGACTAAACATTTTATGGACAGCGACAATACATGAATAAGGAGGGAAGCTTTCAGAACAAAGGATTGACTCAAAGTCCACTCTTTGTACATATGATATATTGAAAATAGTAGGCCTCTAACAGACAGCTGGAGCTGTCTGTATCCAAGACCAAAAAGGAAAAGAGAAAACCTTTCAGAAAAATAGGACCCTTGCAAAAACTAGCTCATTCAAGTGTGTCATGAGACACAGCTAATATAAGTGGGCACTAAAGAGAGAGGGCAGTGAATACACTCAAACTTTTTAAAAACACTTTAGATTGAACCTATCTGTAAAACAAATAGGTGGGGTAATAGTTGTAAAGTTTTAAAGGATTTTGGATGGAAAAACTTATAACCTGCTACTCAAATAACTTAAACATAGTTAATAGATAACATTTGCAAAGGGCAAGCCACATCATATATCTTACAACTTCAGAAAGTAGATATTATTTTATGTCAAGACCCAAAGGCCAATATTATGTAGTAAATCCCTTTATTGCCACCACTCAGCAGCCATTATAAAGGAAAATAATTTAGAACTTTTAAACATTCCAAAGCTTATAAAAATCCCCAGCAACCAGTCCTCTTCCTTCTTTCATTGCTGCTGCTCAGAGAGATAATTAAAACTGATAATACATTTGTGTCTACTAATCGATGTATCTTTTGGCACTTTAATCCTGTATTATTAGTGTCTTACTGAGATTTGAGTTCTTACACAACTATGAGTGTGTTAGTTTCTTAAGCCATTTTGTGTTAATTTTTTTTGTAAGTAAGCTTTCAATTAGCCTTTTTCACTTTCTTTACTTTACTTGATTTCGTTCTCACTTTTGATTTTGTTTAACTGAATGGACCTGCTTTTGTTGCCAAAGCGGGTGCCAAGAGTCCTTCAGTTATTTGTGGTTACCATTTGGTTTGAAGCGGAGGCACGTCTTTGACGTATTTCTCTCCTGCATGCAGGTCTTTCCTCTAAACAGCTTTACAGATACCCACAAGGAGATCACGCAGCTCACTAATAAAGATGGCTGCAGTCCTCGTGCCTGTTTCTGTATGCACTCAGGCACGGAGCTCAACAGCCCGAGCGTGATTCCTACATCATATTTATTTTGAGTTTAGTTGTTGGTACCGGCGTTCACATGTGCAGTAGCTGCCATTTCACAAAAATAGCTAGACCGACACATCATTTAACTATTCATTTAACCCATGAAGACCTTTATTTAAGTTGGTCTTTTAGACTTTCTGTAGTTTTTCTCACAGCCGTTTTCTGGTGAGGAATGCTTGGGATTTCATCAGATCCGGAGTTCACTTAGAGGTGACTTGAGGAGATTTTGAACATAATATGAGAAGGGAACATTGTGACAGCTTGTTTAATACATAATTAGTAGAATGAAGCAGGCTGGAGGTTCTAAGAGCTTGAATCTATAGGACAGGCTTAACAAAGCAACAGAATTAATGACTAAGGAAGTTTCTTATATAGAGCCAAGCCCCGCCCACGAACACACCCAGCCATGCTGCAAGAAAGGCTTCTAGAAAGTCTTAGAATAAAGGACCACACTTGTAGTCCTGCAAACAAGCCTTGCAAATGAACAATGAATTACAAACAGCATTAATTACTTTTCAAGGTAAAAGCTCTGCAATGCAAAAGGTTAACATACTGCATAGAAACATAGTGCATGAAATATGCCTTTGCATAAGGACTGGGTTTTTGCATTTACGTCACCCGTAGAGCGCGCACTGTCCTGATGTTGACAGTACTCCCCCCTCCCAAACGCTCTCTAGGGCCTGGTTTGTCTGGATGTAGGCAATGAAAACACCTCACTAGTCATGGAGCATGAATGTCAGATGCGGAGACCCATAAGTTGCTCTCAGGACCGTAACCTTTCCAAGATATTAAATACCAGAGATTACAACCTCTACATTTTGAATCCAGCACCTGTTTAACTTCGTATTCCAATTCTCCCTGTACTAGAACTGGAGCTGGTTGGGAGCGGACTTTATGAACAGCTCTTTTCAGGAGTGAAGTATGAAATACTGGATGAATACGTAGTGACCTTGGTAACTGCAGTTTATAGGTCACTGGATTAATTTGTTGACGAACCGTGTAAGAACCTATGAATTTGGGATTAAACATATGCTTTTTTTTTTAAGCCAATATGACGTGTGGAAAGCCACTCTCTATCACCTGGTTTATATTGAGGTCCTTCAAAATGTTTCTTGTCATAGTGCTTTTTATACATTTGTTTAGCTTTCTCTAGGTGTTGCTGGATTTGTTTCTGGGTTTGATGGAGTTGTTGAATCGTCTCTGACACGGCTGGTGTAAGTGTACTTTCTTGTGGAATCGTGATTGGCAGGGTAGCAGGATGATAGCCAAACAGATCAAATAAGCGGGTGACACCAATGGAAGTATGATCCGAGTTATTATAGGCTAGTTCAGCTAACCAAATCATCGATGTCCAAGAATGAAGTGTTTTCTCAGCATAAGCACATAGGTATTGTTTCAATGTCTGATTTAATCGCTCAGTTTGGCCATCCGTTTGAGGATGATGACTGTGTAGAAGTGATTTGAAGTGTTTTGCACCACGGTTTCCAGAGGTTAGAGGCAAAATATGATCGGAGAGAATCACTTTTGGTAATCCGTGATATCGGACCACTCGATTTAAAGGGATTGTTGCCAGTTCACTGGAGGTGGGCAATTTCTTACAAGCACTGAAATGTGCATATTTCGTGAGACTATCTACCACCACAAGGATTACTGAGTGATGTTGAACAATGGGTAGACCAGTAATAAAGTCTAATAAGATGTACACCCAAGGTCAAAGTAGAGTTGGGAGAGGATGTAACAAACATCTTGGCTTTGAATGACTTGACTTGATGCGAGCACAAACTTCACCGTTAGCTACCATCTGTTTGGCGACTTTTATCAAAGTAGGCCACCAAAAGTAGTGTTGAACTAATTCAAGAGTTTTAGGAATACTTGGATAACTTGCCGTAGGTATAACATGCAACCAATGAAATACCAACTTACGCAACTTGGTAGTTGGAACAAATAAACAGGCACCATGGAAAGGTAGTCTTTTTTTGATTGACCTTTTGAGACCTGCTTGAGCCCATTTTTGCTCAATGGTGAAGGAATTACGAATTTCTTCAAAAAAGTCTTCAGTTTTTATGATGCAAAGAACTTTGTCTGGAGCAATGATAGACCTAGGAGACTTAATCTCGGGTAACATAGTAGAATCTTGACCCGACAAAGCATCCACTTTGCAATTATCCTTTCCAGGGTGGAAGGTTACAACAAAATCAAACTCTGTATATACTGTGATAGTGTATTTGGCGCCTAGCAAATGGTGTCTCCATTCTTTGAAGGCATCACGGATTGCCAGAAGCTCTTTCTCAGCAATAACATACTTTCGTGCTGCTTTGTTAAGCTTTCAGGACATGTAGGCTACAGGATGTAGTTGACCAGTATCTTTACTGCATTGTGATAACACTGCACTAATGGCTACATCTGAAGCATCTGCTTCCACTATGAATGGACGCTCAACGTCCGGATGAGTCAAGACTGCGGCAGTGGAGAAAACTTCCTTTAAGGTTGAAAAGCCTCAGTCAGCTTCAGGGGACAACAGAAATGGTTCTTTCTTTCTCAACAACCTGATGATTGGTGCAACTGTCTGAGAGAAATGATCTATGATCCTGCAATAGAAGTTTGCAAAACCTAGGAAGCACTGAACATCTCGAACAGTCTTTGGAGTGGGCCAATCAGCTACTGCTTGTACTTTTCTTTCTGCCATGACCATACCTTGAGGAGTAAGGATGACTCCTAAGAACTCGACGGTGGTAACATGAAATTCACATTTGGTAAATTTGCGATACGGATTATGCTTGCGAAGGGCTGTGAGAATCTTCTTGACATGTTGTACATGTTCGACTTCATTGTCTGAATAGATTAAGATATTGTCGATGTAGACTATTGCAAATAGATCTAGATACTCTCTAAGGACGTCATTCAGAAAGAATTGAAATGCTGCTGGAGCGTTACAAAGTCCAAAGCGCATGACTGTGTATTCAAACAGACCATATCGAGTTTTAAAGGCAGTTTTCCCATTCATCGCCTTCTCTCATTCTGACTAAATGGTAAGCACCTCTTAAGTCTAACTTAGTGTAGATTTTTGCTTTTTTACCTTGATACAACAAGACACGAATCAGAGGTAATGGGTACTTGTTCTTGACTGTGATTTTCTTCAAACCTCTGTAGTCTATGCAAGTTTGAAGATCGCCATTAGCCTTAGGGACAAAAAAAGAAGAGACGCTGCAGGAGACTTGGAAGGACGAATAAAGCCATTAGCTAGAAATTGATCTAAGTATTTTCTTAGGTGTTGATTTTCGTTTTCTGACAAGGCGTACACACGACAACTAGGGAGTAAAGCACCAGGAGTTAGATCAATTTGGCAGTCATATGGTCTGTGAGGGGGCAAGATTTCTGCTTCTCTTTCATCAAAAACACCTAGATAGGATGAGTAATGCCAGGGTAGTGTTACATCTTTTTCAGCAGCTGTTGCTACATGAGCTTTGTAAGGTTTTGTGACTCTTGATGTCTGGAGACATTTTTCATTACACAAGATGGAGGAGAATACTATTTTCCGTTCTGACCAGTTGATTTCAGGGTTATGATAACTTAACCATGGCAGTCCAAGAATTATTCCATACTGAGGAGCATGGATGACGTAAAAGATGATTTTCTCTTCATGTTTGATATTCTGATCTCCCCCATTACAGGTCACCGACAAGGGGACAGTCTGCAGGGTCACTGGGCGTCCAGCTAAAAGTTTTCCATCTATGGCTTGTATGATTTCTGGGGTTTTCTTCTTGGTGCATGGGGTCCCCCATGTTTGAACCAATTGTGCATCCACAAAGTTACCAGTGGCCCCAGATCCACTAAGGCTTTCTTAAGCTATTTCTACTTCTTTACTTGTACTTCGATGTCTAACTTTAGATGCCTTGAAAGTGAAGGATCCATGGTGACACTCAAGAGCAACCCTTCTTTACATCTTGGGTTATCTAGTTTTCCTGCTCGGTTTGTGCATTTGCTGCAATTTTCTTGATTGGACCTTGTTTGCTCTTCGGTTTTATTGGACACTCTTTGGCGAAGTGGCCCTTGCGCCCACAGTAAAGACATTGTCCGTTCTTTCTTCGTAGCTCTTTTTCGTCTTTTGTCAAAGGCCGCCTGATAGTTCCAATTTCCATTGGTTCATGATTACTCTCTTTCGGAGTTCTTGATTCTCTAAGTTCGTGAACACGCCAGGAATATTTCTCAGTCTTTTTGAGTGTTCCTTGTCGTTCTGCAAGACGATGGTCTATTCTCAAAACAAGGTTTATCAGATCTTGACAATCTGTAGGTTGGGGATCGATGTGGGCAAGAATGTCTTTTAGCTCTTCTCTGAGTCCTTGGTAGAACAGGGCTGCCTGCTTTTCTTCAGGCCAGGATGTCTCTGCTTTCAGCCGATTAAAACTAGCCAAGTAGGAAACTATGGGGGTCATGGCCGGGGACCGCGGATGCACCGCCAACAGGCTGGCGGTGCATCCTTGGGCATTCTGACCGCGGCGGTACAGCCGCGGTCAGAAACGGGAAACCGGCGGTGTCCCGCTGGTTTCCCGCCGCCCTAGGGAATCCTCCATGGCGGCGCTGCAGGCAGTGCCGCCATGGGGATTCCGACCCCCTTACCGCCAGCCTGGCTCTGGCGGTTTTGACCGCCAGAACCTGGCTGGCGGTAACGGGTGTCGTGGGGCCCCTGGGGGCCCCTGCAGTGCCCATGCCAATGGCATGGGCACTGCAGGGGCCCCCTAACAGGGCCCCACCATGATTTTCAGTGTCTGCCAAGCAGACACTGAAAATCGCGAAGGGTGCAACTGCACCCGTCGCACCCCTTCCACTCCGCCGGCTCCATTCGGAGCCGGCATCCTCATGGAAGGGAGTTTCCCGCTGGGCTGGCGGGCGGCCTTCTGGCGGTCGCCCGCCAGCCCAGTGGGAGACTCAGAATTACCGTGGCGGTCTTTTGACCGCGCAGCGGTATTCTGACGGCGGGACTTTGGCGGGCGGCCTCCGCCGCCCGCCAAAGTCAGAATGAGGCCCTATATCTTTATTGCCTTGTCGCAATTCTAACAGTTCTCGGTCTGCTGATAAAGTCACTTTTCTTCGATCAAACACTCTTTCAAATTCATGGATAAAGTTTCTCCAATTGTAAAGCAGGGGACTGTCTTTACGCGCAAGAGGAATTGCCCAAGTGGCTGCGTCTCCAGTCAGGAAGGCCACTCTGGATTGGGCATCAGGGAAAGTGTGTAGTCGACAGGTAAAATACAATTCTACTTGAATCAAAAAGGATTGTGCTTTCAGAGAGTCACCTGAAAACCGTTCTGGAGGAGCCAGAGGAATGGCTGAGGGAATGTTGAGGGAAATGTTAGTTGAAGGATTGCCTCCTGAACTTTGAGGAGGAGTACCAAACCAACCCGCACCCAGAGGACCTTGTTCCTAATTTTCTACTTGTTCATATAACTGACTCAATCTCTCAGCTAAACTGGTTGCTATGTCTTTGGATGCTACCACATCCGATTGGAGCTGCGTGATAACTTTAACTTACTCATCCAATGTGGCCATATTGAGAACCTAGCGCAAACCAGGAGGATTAAAAATTTGTGGGCTCACTATTCTGTCAAGGAGACCAGATCCTTGGGGTTTGCGCATGTTCCCAACATGTTTACCTCTTGGCAGCTCCAAACTCCACTAGTTACATAGCACAGAGGTAAAGAATGGCCAAGTGGGGGAATGGGTTTTGGGTTGGGAACAGCGGGGAAGGAGACCTGTGGAAGCAAGAGTTAAACAACACAATGGCAAGATTAATCACAATGACTTTCAATAAGTTTTGTTTCAAATAAACACTTATGCTGAAAACTTGAATGGCCTAAGGCTTCACTACAACTAGGCCTCAAGAATCTAGGTACCTGGAAATCAAGAAAGGTTATGCAAAGTTTTCTCATGAACATTCCAGAATTAACATATTATATTTTGAACAATAAACTCGCTCCAAAATACTTCTTAGAATAATCTCTGCATTGTAGCAAGATTCAAAGAGCACATGGTTATTTCTCTGCATGAATGAACTGTACAGGTACCATGAATAACACTGCAACTTCACTCTCTGATTAAGAGTTTTAAGACTCAAATGTTCAGGGAATATTATGCACTTTAATCAAAACTGCACATCTAGGTTTCAATGTCTAGAAATGATCGCGCACTCCGCCGATCTGTATTTCAAAAGTTAAACACCAGGAAAGAATTGCGCACTCTGTTGCCGATTCGAACATCTAGATTCACATGCAATGAAACGAATGCCCACGACGCCGATCTATGATTCAAGAGTTAAATGCCGTGAAAGAATAACGCACACCGTTGCCGATTCGGAATTCACTAGACAAATGCCTTGAAATGATCGCGCACACTGCCGATCTGAATGCCAAGAAGTAAATGTCTGGAATGAATCACGCCCACTGTTGCCGATTCGGAATTCACAATACAAATGTCATGAAATGATCGCGCACACTGCCGATCTGAATGCGAAGAAGTAAATGCCTGGAATGAATCGTGCACACTGTTGCCGATTCGGAATGCACGATACAAATGCCATGAAATGATCGCGCACACTGCCGATCTGAATGCCAAGAAGTAAATACCTTGAATGAATCGCGCACACTGTTGCCGATTCGGAATTCACGATACAAATGCCATGAAAACAATCTCACACGCGATTTCAAGTTTAGGCCCAAAACTTGAATGTCACTGGAAAACGGAGTCGGGGGCCTAACCCGACCTCCCCCTTACCGCCCTGCTTGAAGATCACCAAATAAACGAGTGCAGGCCTGGAAATGACTGGATAGGCCTCCCGGACAGGAGCTCTGGAAAATGCTGCTGCTCTGCACCGGGACCTCCGAATAGTGAGCACATGGAGCTGGGCTGGCTCCGTTATATAGAGCCAAGCCCCACCCACGAGCCACACCCAACCATGCTGCAAGAACGTCTTCTAGAAAGTCTTAGAATAAAGGACCACACCCTGTAGTCCTGCAAACAAGCCTTGCAAATGAACAATGAATTACAAACAGCATTAATGACTTTTCAAGGTAAAAGCTCTGCAATGCAAAAGGTTAACATACTGCATATAAACAAAATGCATGAAATATGCCTTTGCATAAGGACTGGGTTTTTGCATTTACGTCGCCCGTAGAGAGCACACTGTCCTGATGTTGACAGGAGGCAGGGAATTAATCCAGAGAAATGTTTAGAGTAGTTAACATTTTTATATCTCCTGAGGCCTGAACAGACAGCATTCACCTTCAGCAGAATGTTGTAATCAGCTGGCTTCTTTTTCTGTGATAAGTTTACAGTTATCCAAGCCAGTCTGCTGCTAGGGAGCCAGCTGGAGGTGAGTCAGCTGGAGATAGGAGGCTCCAGTAGAGCTTCTTCTACCAAGCCTGCACTGTTAAGAGTGGAGAATGAAGAGTTACTGGGGGCCTTACGAGCCTTCAAATCGGACTCTCCTGCAGATCCTTTCCCCTCCGGAGCTATTTGGGATAGGCGCAGATGTCATAATTCCATTGGTCAGTAAGGTGTTTAATGCCTCATTGACATCAGCAACAGTTCTGATGCTGTGGAAGAAGGCCAAGATCTTACCCCTCTTAAAAAAGCCCACAGCTGACCCCGTGAGCTATTGCCAGCATTGTCCAAGGTACTGAATAAATGTGTGAATAAACAGCTGTCTCAGAACCTTGAAACCAACAAGTTGCTCCACCCCATTCAATCAGGCTTCAGGTCAAATTTCTGCATAGATACAGCTTTGAATGGAGTCACTGAACACATTAGAACCAGGCTAGACGTTGGTGGGAAGGCCACTCTGATTTTGTTAGATTTGTCAGGGGCCTTTGATATGGTCCTTCAATCCATGCCCCATGTTTGCCTCCAAGCCATTGGAATTGGGGGACTGGCTCCGGAGTGGCTAGCTTCCTTTTTGAAGGATACAAAGCAGGAAATGTGGATAACCCCATATTCTTCCGGAACATATCAGCCCTCAGCCCTAAACTATTTAATGTATATCTTACCCCTCCAGCACAGTTGGCTGAAGCCTTGGGAGCCAAAATAATTACCTATGCAGATGACACTTAGCTGTTGTTCACATGTGGGAAGGGAGAGAAGATTGCAAGAGAATCCCTAAAAACGTACTGTTTGTTCCCCAAACTTTTTGCCTTCTCCTCCTAACTTTTCTGACCCTTTTTGGTTGACATTATGGCTCTGGTCACTTTATCACTTCTAATCAGTGCTAAAGTGCATGTGGTCTCCCTTGTAAACTTCGTATGATTGGCTTGTACCTCATTGGCATATTTAATTTACCTGTAAGTCCCTTGTGCAGTGGTATTCCTATAACCAGGGGACTGCAAATTAAATGCTACTAGTGGGCCTGCAGCACAGCTTGCATCACCCATAGAAGTAGCCTTTCAAACTTGTCTCAGGCTTGCTAGCACAGGACCTGTGTGTGCAGTTTACTGCCACAGGGACCTGGAATCTAAATGTAGGTGCCAGGCCCAGAACACCCCTTTTACTACATGTAAGTCACCCCTAAGGAAGACCCTAGCTAGTCCTATGGGCAGGGTGGTATATATGTAGAAGGCAGGACATATGCCTGGTAGCATGGCCTGTCCTTGTAGTGACAAACAGCCTATTTTGGTTTCTCACTGCTGTGAGTGCTGCCTTCTCATATGAGTGCATTAGAAATGCCCTGCCACAGGTCTAGGGGGTATTGTCTGATTTATGAGGAGTAGCGTCTGCATGTTTGGCATGGTAGTGTTGGTAGTGAGAAATGCTACTTACTGGTGTAGGTGGATTTTTTATTACTATTATAGAAATAACACTTCTAGAAAGTGGGCATTTCCCTGTGCTTGTGACTCTGGTCTTTTGCAGCTTGACTCCAATCTATGTCTGGGAAGAGTGACAGCAAGGCTTTGTGCTTACATTTCAGACAGCCTGTACACAGGGAGGGTGGAGTTGTCACAGAGGTGCATCTACATACACACTTGTATCTGTGAAGGTGGTGCCCTGGCCTCACACAAAGGGCTCATTTACTCCCAACTGATGTCTGCAGCCTGTACTAAAGGAGAGAGGGGACACTGCTAAAACCAGTTGTAACTGGCTGGAACCTCCTCTCCCCCTTATTGAAAATGCTTTGTAAAACTGAGTATAAGTACAGGGGTCTTTTCCCCCTAAAAACAGACATGAATAGACTGCTGAAGTGGACACAGAATGCTGCTGGAGGGACTCTCCCGGAACCACCTTCGACTGCTGCTGTTGACCTGTGACCTGCTAAGAACTGCCACTGTCTGCATCTCTTGTGCTGGCCTGTTTGTTGGGGCTTTGCAAGCCCTGTGTGCACCCCCTTTCTGTATCCAGGGGATGGTTGCTGGGGCTCCTGCCCCCTGCAGTTGTGGGCTTGTTAGTGTGAGGACAGCGCTGTACTTTGCCCATTCAGCACCTTGAAGGCTCCTGCCCTTTCAGATCTGTAGCACCTGGAGAGCGCTGGTTGACCGGTGGAAAGAACGCGCATCCTGCGTGCTCTCATTGTGCTACCCGAGTGAAGACTCACCGCTGCAGGCTAGGATCCCTCAGCGCATCTGAACAGCACCCCCTGATGTACCCTCGAGGCACGAGAAAGATGAAGACGGAGCAGGCATGCTTCTGGTGGTGCCCCTGGGATGCTAGGTATTAAGGAGCATACCTGGGGTACCGGCAGGTTCTACTTTTGTTGTGCTCTCACTGCTGCGGCCCGGGAAGGGTTGAAGAAAGACACGCGCTTCAGGTCTGGCCGCTTCCCTAGCGGGCTGGAGGCCTCATTGGAGGCCACCCTGCTCCACCAGGACCCTCTCTTCATTGTCAGGCTTACGAGCAGGGTAGGAGCCTCATCTGAGGTCTTCATGTTCTGATGTGACTGATGTTCAGACCAGTCACATTGAAAGATGTACCTTTGTCTGAGGTCATACATTTTTCAGCCTCCTGTTAATTAATGAGCCATGAGGTATATTTAGTGACAGCAGACCAAATTTCCCACATTTCAAGTGAATATTTGTCAATGAAAACAGTGAGTCTTCCTTAAATGGACAGGGATTTGCAATGAACCACAAAAGTTACACTGTAAGTCAGAAATTCTTGTCCGATTATTAAACTTGATTTTATACATGGCAAGAGCTCCTGGGATATTGTTAATAGCAGGATTTGAAGTTGTAAAAAGTGTTTGTATATCATTTCTTAAATCGCAGAATATTATTATACATTATACTGAATGAAGGAGTTTGAAGGGAAAAGTGAAGTACTGCATGAAAGACTGGGGATTGGAAAAACTGTTATTATTGGAACTTGGGATAAAATATATAGGTGGTCATTGCAACCCTGGCGGACGGTGTTAAAGCTGCGGTAATACCGCAAACAGGCCGGCGGACAAAAAAAGGCAATTATGACCCTGGCGGAAACCGCCAACAAAGACAGCCACATTAACACACCGCCTGCCACGGCGGTACAGACAAGCAGTGCGACGGTTACTGCCAACAGAAAGGCGGGAGACAATGTACCGCCCACACTATTACAACCCGCCAATCCGCCACCTTTTCCGGGGCGGATTCACCGTGGACAAAAACACGGCGGAAGCAGCTTTTGCTATGGGAAAACGCTCACCTCAACACATCCCACGAGGAAGGAGGACACCATGGAGCCAGAATTACAAATACTCCCTGCCCTTCTCTTTCTGCTCCTCTACGACCAACAGCTACGTAGGCGCCGAAGACACCGGTGAGTACTGCACCTACGACACGGGGAGGCAAAAGTTAGGGGGACACCCACCAAACATCCCCACCCTCGCATATTACAAAATACACACCAATGCATACACAAAAATCACAGTAACAACCCACAACCCCCCCGGAAGAATGAAAAGACAATGCGAAATTCGGTCAAACATTGTAATGTGGCAATATACATGTCATACAAAAATATACAGATATATAATTGAAAAATAGTCATAATGATATATACAATACGAGAAGTAGTGCAGATATGTACTCAACAATGTCCGTGCACCAACAGTCCAAAAATGCATGGGCGAGGCCCACAAACTATACCTGACCACAATCGGAGAGAACACTGCCGGGGCATCAGATAGAAATACTACTGGCACCTCAGGTGGAAGGGAAGGGGGCGCACCTCAGCCACATGAATGCGAACCCAGATCCACGACGGGGCTCCATGCCCATTGATGTATCCTGGGGAGTGCAAAGCCACAGTCTCTCAAGTCTCTACAGTGGGTGGATTGCCCACTGAGCCATCCTGGGGAGTGCATGCCACAGTCTCTCAAGTCTCTACAGTGGGTGGATTGCCCACTGTACCATCCTGGCGAGTGCAAAGCCACAGTCTCTCAAGTCTCACAAGTGGGTGGATTGCCCACTGTGCCATCCTGGGGAGTGCAAAGCCACAGTCTCTCAAGTCTCTACAGTGGGTGGATTGCCCACTGTACCATCCTGGCGAGTGCAAAGCCACAGTCTCTCAAGTAGATGCAGTTCTCTACTGGTACTGGGTGGGACTGGTGCCCAGACTGGATGAGTCTCCCCGTGAAAGTTCATGTCCTGTCACTGTCCCAGCTGCACATGGGATAAGGATGCCTGATGTGGCGGCCTTTTCATTCCTACACGGTGCTTGCCCTGTGCAGCGGTCTTCACCATGGCGGTCTTGGCCCTGTTCAGCGGTGCTTTACCATGGCGGTCTTTGCCCTGTTCAGTGGTGTTTTGCCATGGCGGTCTTGGCCCTGTTCAGTGGTGCTTTGCCATGGCGGTTCAGGACTGTTCAGCCGTGCTTTGCCATGGCGGTCTTTGCCCTGTTCAGCGGTGCTTTGCCATGGCGGTCTTTGCCCTGTTCAGCGGTGCTTTGGCATGGTGGTCGTGGCCCTGTTCAGCGGTGCTTTGCCATGGTGGTCTTGGCCCTGTTCAGCGGTGCTTTGCCATGGCGGTTCAGGACTGTTCAGCGGTGCTTTGACATGGCGGTCTTTGCCCTGTTCAGCGGTGCTTTGCCATGGCTGTCTTGGCCCTGTTCAGCGGTGCTTTGACATGGTGGTCTTGGCCCTGTTCAGCGGTGCTTTGCCATGGCGGTCTTTGCCCTGTTCAGCGTGCTTTGACATGGCGGTCTTGGCCCTGTTCAGCGGTGCTTTGCCATGGCGGTCTTTGCCCTGTTCAGTGGTGCTTTGCCATGGCGGTCTTGGCCCTGTTCAGCGGTGCTTTGCCATGGCGGTTCAGGACTGTTCAGCGGTGCTTTGCCATGACGGTCTTTGCCCTGTTCAGTGGTGCTTTGCCATGGTTATGGTATGGACATTGGTGTGTGGCATGACGTTCTCTACACTGGGCATTGGTGTGTGGCATGACGTTTCATCATTGCCCAGTGGGGCTGTGGCAGCCAGGGCCCTCCTGGGCACTGACTCCGGCGGTGGTCTCCTGACCAGTGACGATACTTGTGCCCTCCTGGGCTGTGACTCCGGCGGTGGTCTCCTGGGCTGTGACGATACTTGGGCCCTCCTGGGCTGTGACTCTGGCGGTGGTCTCATGACCAGTGACGATACTTGTGCCCTCCTGGGCTGTGACTCTGGCGGTGGTTTCCTGACCAGTGACGATACTTGTGCCCTTCCTGGGCTGTGACTCTGGCGGTGGTCTCCTGACCAGTGACAATACTTGGGCCCTCCTGGGCTGTGACTCCGGCGGTGGTCTCCTGACCAGTGACGATACTTGTGCCTTCCTGGGCTGTGACTCTGGCGGTGGTCTCCTGACCAGTGACGATACTTGTGCCCTCCTGGGCTGTGACTCTGGCGGTGGTCTCCTGACCAGTGACAAGACTTGGGCCCTCCTGGGCTGTGACTCCGGCTGTGGTCTCCTGACCAGTGACGAGACTTGTGCCCTCCTGGGCTGTGACTCCAGTGTGGTCTCTGGACCAGTGACGATGGTGCTGGCGGTTGTGTCTGGACCGCTGGAAATGATAGCGCACTTCTCCGCCGTGACACTCACAACAGGCTGGTCTGACTTCCTCTGGACCTTCCCCACCTTTGTTGGAGTCACAGCTGACTCACCAATCCCTTTCGAACCCATGTCACTTGTTGTCCCACCAGGAGTCTTAACACGGTCCCGTCGTCTACTCTCCACTTTTAGAGCCTTTACAGGGGGTGGGCTGCCAGTGCCTTGGCTCCGGGTCCTACTGCCTGCCCTGGTGGCCGGTGCACTCCACAAGCCTTGAACACACAACACTGGTATTGGAGGCTTTTTGGCTGAGGCACTACGACAGGACTGATGAATTGGAGGGGGGGTGGGAGCAAAAAGGTCAATTTTACAGAGGGACAGTTTCTGACGAACACTGGGATGGGTAGCTGGAGGGGGTCTGGGAGTGGAGGAAGAGGAGGTTGTTGTAGGAGGTGTCACTTTAGCTGTTTTGGGTGCAGGTGCAGGTACTGGAGGCTGTTGTGAGGTGGATGGATGTTGGGTGAGTGATTGCCGGCGTTTGTGTACTTTGGGAGGGGGCGTCACAGACACACTGGGAGAGGACACGGGGGACGTGTAAATGGCAGTGGAGGTGGTGAGTGCAGGTGAGCGGCTTGGGGTGCTGGGTGTCCTGGTGCGAGTCCTAGTGCCTGTAGATGTGGTGCATGCAGGTGTGTGTGTAGACGAGACTGGGAGGGAGGAGGGAGAAGAGGAAGAGGGGGACACAGTGGAGACAGTGGATGTTGCTGTGTCTGTATGTGGGTGAGGCTTGCGTGAGTGCCTGTGGTGTGTGTGGTGCCTATGTTTGCTTGAGCTACTTTTGGGTGTTGACTTGTGTGCATGCTGGTCTGTAGGTGTGCTTGGGATGGCCTGGGTACAGGGGATTGGGTCTGGGTGGAAGAAGTTGGAGGGGGGAGGCTGGACACAGGGACAATGGCTGCCATCAGTGCTGAGGCCAGAGATTGCAGGGTTCGCTGAAGGACAGCCTGACCAGAATTAATGCCCTCCAGGAATGCATTACCGTGTTGCAACTCTCGTTCTACACCCTGGATGGCATTCACAATGGTAGACTTCCCAACAGTGAGTGACCTGAGGAGGTCAATGGCCTCCTCACTGAGGGCAGCAGGGGTGACTGGGGCAGGGCCTGAGGTGCCTGGGGCGAAGGTGATGCCCACCCTCCTGGGTGAGCGGGCACGGGGCAAATGCTGAGGGGCTGCTGGGAGGGCGGTGCTGGTAGGGGAGGTGGCGGCTGTACCTGTTGAAGTAGGGGGCACAGATGGTGCCACCACCACAGGGGAGCTCCCATCGGCGGACGAGTCCGTGTCGCTGGTTGGTGATCCGCTGGCCGACGTGAAGCTCCCCTCGCCCTCCGTCCCACTGGTGCATTCAGAGTCCGTGGTGTGGCCCTCCATGGCCATGTGGGATGCAGCTCCCTCGTGCTCCGGTGCCACTGTACCTCCGCCTGTTGATGCTGATGTACAAAAGGACAGGGAGAGCAGGAAAAGGGGGGGAGACAGAAGAAAGAGAGTTTTAATGCATGGCATTCCGCTACCGTTGGCGGACAAACAGACGGAGCAGCCCCCTGCATTACGCCGTGCTCCTGCACTCTGCTCACGCAATTTCTGGGTTATGGCCTCCATGGCAATGGTGGACATCTGCGCACATGGATGCCACAGGGGCAACTATTCCTCGACTTGGCACTCTGCTGAGGTGGGCTTGAGTGCCACATGGCCTACATTACGGAGGGGCCTTGCCTACCTAACTCGCCCTGGCCTAGGGACACCCACAGCCCACCTCCCCCACCCAGACCGCTCCACTGCACGCAAAGTCCGCAGAATGAGGTTGTACTCACCCCCTTGTGTCTGCTGTGATGCCCTCAAGCGCCCATCCAACTCCGGGTAGGCCACTGCCAGGATCCGGAACATCAGGGGGGTCATGGTGCGACGGGCACCCCTACTACGTTGGGAGGCCATCCCCAGCTGAGCCTCCGCTGTCTTCTTGCTGCAGTGGCGAATGTCCTCCCATCTCTTCCGGCAGTGGGTGCCCCGTCTCTGGTGGGTCCCCAGGGTCCGGACCTCCTTGGCGATGGCACGCCAAATGTCCCTCTTCTGGTGGGAGCTGACCTACATGACATGCACAAGGAAAGAGGATCAGTCATTACCAACTGCACCGTCAATGTGAGTGGCCCCCTCCCTACTCTGGCCATGTGGCCAATTAATTCCCAAGTTTCTCCAACTCCTGTGCAGTGAAGGCAGGGGCCCTTTTCCCAGAGGCAGCAGCCATCGTCGCTTCCAGACCGAGGTCATAGCAGCACTTGCAGTGTAGGTCCTCTCCTGTCGAAGGTCAGGTATCTAGTGATTGAACAGATAGAAAATGGCGGTGACGTCCGTGGCGGTGACGTCCACGGCGGTGCGCATCATCACCGCCGGCGCACCTGTTCATTGGCTCCTGGGACCCATAGGGTCCCATGTTAACCAATGCAGCATTGCGCAGCGGTCTACGACCGCCTACCGCGACGGTGTGCAACGCCAGCGCAGTTACCCCATAATCCCATTGTCCCAGTTTAGAGGTCAGGCAGCCGCCATTTGAGGGGCCCACATGGCTTCATTTACTACTGCGTCAGACATAGCTAGGCCTACACTCAACACACTTACAGGAAGGGTTTTGTGTCTGGTGTAGTCTTGTGTGTAACTGTGGGTACATACCAGAAGGAATAGTGACTGGTTCTTCGCTGTTGTCCTTCGTAGGCACCGTCAGCTGGGACATATGAGAAGATGGCGGAATCCTCCGGTGTACCGACCGCTGGTGGACCTGTTGACAATGGAAGAAAGACATGTCATCGTCACCTACCGGTTTCACCGTGCCACAATCCAGGAACTCTGTACCCAGTTGGAGCCAGACCTGATGTCACCAATCCTCCATCCGACTGGAATCCCCCCTGACGTGCAGGAGCTGTCAGTGCTCCATTTCCTTGCAAGTGGGTCTTTTCAGACAACTGTGGCCATGGCATCAGGGATGTCCCAGCCTATGTTTTCCAACGTCTTGTCCAGAGTGTTGTCTGCCCTGCTGAAACACGTAAGGAGATACATAATTTTCCCTGAGGTGGAGGATTTGCCTACAGTGAAAGGTGACTTCTATGCCCTTGGACATATCCCCAACGTCATAGGTGCCATTGATGGGACCCATGTAGCTCTGGTCCCCCCCACAGGAGTGAACAGGTGTACAGGAACAGGAAGAGTTATCATTCCATGAATGTCCAGATGGTCTGTTTGGCAGACCAGTACATCTTGCAGGTAAATGCTATGTTCCCTGGCTCAGTGCATGATGCCTACATCCTGCGGAATAGCAGCATCCCTGATATGATGGGCCAACTCCAGAGGCAGCGTGTATGGCTATTGGGGGACTCTGGTTACCCCAAACTTTCCTGGCTATTGACCCCAGTCAGGAATCCCAGGACCAGGGCAGAGGAACGGTACAATGATGCCCATGGGCGGACTAGGAGGGTGATCGAACGCACCTTCGGCCTCCTGAAGGCCAGATTCAGGTGCCTCCATATGGCAGGTGGATCCCTATTCTACTCACCGAAGAAGGTGTGCAACATCATCATCGCCTGCTCCATGCTCCATAATTTGGCTTTGCGACGCCAGGTGCCTTTTCTGCAGGAGGATGATCCAGATGACGGTGTTGTAGCAGCTGTGGAGTCTCTGGAGCCTGTGGACAGTGATGAGGATGAAGCTGAGGAAGAAGAAAACGACAACAGGGAGTCAGTCATACAGCAATATTTCCAGTGACACACAGGTGAGAACATTTTCTGGTTTAACATTACATTAACTTTCACACGTCTACCTCTATCCTGTTTGTCGATTTCAATCACTATTTGTTAACTGAGTTGTACCCTTCCATTACGGTCTCACAGGTGTGGTGACCTACGTGTCAACTGCTTGCATCCTTCAAGGGCTTGTGATGTGTGACATAGGTATGTTAGCCTTACAATGGTACAGCCATTATGACACTGTCATTGATAATACATAATACAAAATCAGAGACTGACTCCAGATTGTTTTGTGGTTCAAGGGTGTTTATTGAAGTGCTAATTATTGGAGGAGGTGGTAAAATGGTGATGGGTGATGGTGGAGGAATGTCCATGGCAGAGTCCAGTCTATTAGTCTCACAGGTACATTGCACATCTGCCCATTGGAAGTGGAGCTGGGGCAGTTCCGATTTGGACAGGGTAACAAAGTGGGACAGTGGGGGGACAATCAGGGTGGTCTTATTTCCTGGCGGGGATCTTGTTATCTTGCTCTGTCCTGTTCCTGGATCTCAGGGACCGCTTGCGTGGTGGTTGTCCGTCTGCAGGGGATGGGGTGCTGGTGTGGTGGTCCTGTGGCGGGGCGTCCTGTCCACTAGCGCCGGCGGAGGTGGTGGGCAGTTCATCGTCGTGGCTAGTGTCAGGGGCCCCTTGGAGTGCCACCGTGTCCCTCAAGGTCTTTTGAATGTCCGTCAGCACCCCTACGATGGTGCCCAGGGCGGAGCCGATGGTCCTGAGCTCCTCCCTGAACCCCAAATACTGCTCCTCCTGCAGACGCAGGGTCTCCTGCAACTTGTCCAGGACCGTCGCCATCGTCTCCTGGGAGTGGTGGTATGCTCCCATGATGGAGGAGAGGGCCTCGTGGAGAGTTGGTTCCATTGGCCTGTCCTCCCTCTGTCGCACAGCAGCCCTCCCAGTTCCCCTATTTTCCTGTGCCTCCGTCCCCTGGACTGTGTGCCCACTACCACTGCCCCCAGGTCCCTGTTGTTGTTGGGGTGGTGGGTTACCCTGGGTGCCCTGTAGTGGTGGACACACCGCTGATTGACCTGTCCTGGGTAGGGAGGTTTGGGCCCGCTGGGTGGGTGCTGTGCTGGTGTTACCAGAGGGTGGAAGGTCGGTGTTGGGCTGTGACTGTGCAGGGGGAACCGACTGTCCTGAGGCCCACGATGGTCTGGGCTGGTCATCAAGATCCAGTAGGGCAGAGCTGCTGCTGTCACTGTGGGCCTCTTCTGGGGGTGGAGTGGTGTTGTCTGGACCCTCTGGTGTGGTGACGGTCCTTCGGGTTCCTGCAGGGGCATAATAGCATGATTATTGCATATGGGTGTGTAATGGTGTGCAATGGGTGGGTGTGCTTGAACCCCAGTGCAAGCATTCCTGTGTGGGGGCTTGTGTGATGATGGTTGGGGGGGTGTTCTGGGTATGTGCAGTGGGCATGCTTTGGTGAGGGGTGACCATGCTTAGTTGTGTCATGCAGGGCTTGGTGTTGGGATGGGTGGTTTGTGTTATGGATACATTAGTGAGGATTTGGAGTGGTAGGGGAGGGGGTGAGGGTGGGGGTGTGTGATAGCATGCAGGTAGGGTGGGGGATATGATATTTAAGATTTGACTTACCAGTGTCCCATCCTCCACTGACTCCTCCGAGGCCCTCAGGATGCAAGATGGTCAAGACTTGCTCCTTCCATGTTGTTAGTTGTGGGGGAGGAAGTGGGGGTCCACCGCCAGTCCGCTGCACCGCGATGTTGTGCCTGGAGACCGTGGAACGCACCTTCCCCCGTAGGTCGTTCCACCTCTTCCTGATGTCCTCCCTATTTCTTGGGTGCTGTCCCACGGCGTTGACCCTGTCCACTATTCTGCGCCATAGCTCCATCTTCCTGGCTATTGATGTGTGCTGTACCTGTGAGCCAAATAGCTGTGGCTCTACCCGTACGATTTCCTCCACCATGACCCTGAGCTCCTCCTCGGAGAAGCGGGGGTGTCTTTGGTGTGCCATGGGGTGGTGTGGGTGAGGTGTGGGGTGGTGTATGTGGTGATGAGTGTGGTGAGTGTAGTGGTGTGTGGTGCGTGGATGTTGTGTGGGTGATGGTGTTGTGTGCCTCTGTGTGATGGGGTTGTCAAATGCTGTGCTGTCTCTCTGGCCTTCTTTCAGTATTTGTGGTCGTAGGGGTTTGTGGGTGATGTGGGTGTGGGTTTTATATTGTGTTGGGTGTGTGGGAGTGGTGTGTGTATGTGTATCAGGTGTGTGTAATTCGATTTGTCCAATGTGGCGGTGTTTTGGAGATGTGTGTGTATTTTGAGCGCGGCGGTGTGTACCGCCAATGGTATACCGCGGTTGAAAGACCGCCGCGTGGATTCGTGGGTCGTAATAGCATGAGCGTGTTTCTGTTGGCTTGGAGGTGGAGGATTTGTTTCTGCATGTTTATCGCTGACCTTTGGTGTGGCGGTGTTGTGTGGGTGTCAGAATTTCGGCGGATTCCGAGATGTGTGTCATAATAGCTGTGGCGGTCTACAGCGGCCACGGCGGTGTATTGGCGGTCTTCTGCACAGCGGTAAGCTCCTTTTACCGCCAATGTTGTAATGACCCCCATAGTATTACAGACTGGTAACTTCACATAATGGGTTTTGTTCTGAATGACACCTAATAGCTAATGAGAGCTTGAGTTGTCTATGATGTTACTCATAAATGTCAGGTAAAACATCTGTTCTCATAGCTATCCATCTATAAGTTTATGTTATGTACCCCCATTTCATCACTCCCTGCTCTATTCAGCTGTTCAGGGGGGTGAGGAGTAATGGAGGAACAATACAAACTATTGCCCTAGTTGTGTCAGTCCCCTACGTTTATCACACCTGGTGCCCTGGCAACCACAGCTACCACTCTCTTGCTATGCTTACTCTCCCCACACAAATTTTCAAAACCCATACCTTACTTCCTACCATACTCAAACACTCTCTTCAGCATTACAACCTACATCCTTATTTTTCCACAACCTAAACCTGGTGTCCTTCCAGCACTTTCTGCATTTAGCCTCCTATTTCCCTCCGGAATTAAAAAAACAAATGTATCATAACTCACCAAACTCTCTCTAGAGTATGCATCCTTTACCATACACTTAAATATAAAATCAGAACTGACCCCTACTACCCACTCTGTTTACACACTATGCCTTAAATTCCTGGCCAAGGTTGTGCTCTCTACTCTCCATGGAGCAGAGAACCAGCACACACTAACAAGATCTCCTAGAGCCCTGTCTTTGCAACTTGATCGACTGATAAGGCAAAGTACTTTTTCCAATTTCCCACCTCCCTTGGCTCTGTAAAGAACTAAGGGAGGTGGAAAAAGATAAGTCAGACAGACAGCTGCCACTCTACCACTTCACTCAAGGCTATAGAGACCCAGAAGAGATGAGGGAACCCAGGGGGAGTGAACTTTTCCACCTATGATGCAACAACAGTAGAAAGCAACTTTTGTTTTTCAACCAAAGCTAAATCATAGTAGTCAATAAACCAATTCTCTGTGAGAGTGATAAATAACATTAAGACACATGCATTAAAGAAAGGTAAAATGGAAGAAAGTATGGTTGACTTACACATGGATGTAAAGGTCTCTGAGTTGGAAATGTGAGTGCAAAACATATCCAACAAATTAGAATCCATTAAGGACAAGAAACAAAGACATGTTTTAAGGCATCCCCAGTGACTGAGGGCAAACTCTGAGAGAGGTGGAAAATGTATCAATTTCTGTTGATGTCGGAATATGGTACTGGATAGAACACATTGGGAGCAAGTATGTCACATAAACATAGAGTCATAATGATGAGGTTCCTTAATTAAAGTAACCGACTAGCAATCTAAGTTCTAAAGCTGAAAGTCCATTGATTGTAAGGGGTATCTAAAGACAATCTTTCAAAGCCTGCCCACATACAGTGTAGCTAAAAACAGGAAATGCAATGCATGTTGCAACAGTGAAGACAAATAGGATAGAGGTGGGAATTCCTGCTCTGACTTGCTTTTGAGTACTAGTGAGAAAGCCACAACCTTTCATCATCACTGAATATAGTAAGAGTGACAAAAGAATTGACAATCAGCATGTTACCTTCCTTTTCAAAGTAATCTGGGAAAGGACTGTGGCAGTAGTGGAGTAAGGGAGGGCAGAGGATTAGAAGAGTGTTAAGAGCAAGAGTAATTCTTGAGGCCAAACACCTTATCAAATGCCAACGGTATAGAGGGGTATGGGGGTCAACTGGAGTTCAACTGGAGTATGTGGCAGTGGGTGGGTTTCCATGCTGCAGGGGTAATTCATATTCAGTTTAATTTGAGGAAATCTGAAATGATATTGAATAGGGAAAGATTTTGTTTTTGTAAAGTTCTACAATTAACGCATATGGCTCTAGCGTACTATTACTTATAAACACTCTGCTCCAACAATAACACACAGGGGATGTATTTTTGAGAACTGTTTGGAAGGAAGATGAGACAAAGTTGTCAGTTAGGGAGGTCAGCAAGGAACTTGGTATAGGGAAGTCACTTTGCCTACTTAGTGAGTGTTTCATGGATTTGGTCTAGACACTACTCTAACTGAACTATGTTTGCAGACATTGTTGGAGTACAGTTGCATTCCCGTGAGCTGCACACTTGAAAAACTAATGTGAGCCTTTAGGGACTGATTTTTAATAGGATGGAAAAATATATGAGGACACTTTACACCGTATGCTTCTTTTTCTTTTTTATTGCTGCTTTACTCTTTGCTCTCTTTTGTGCTTGGGAGTCTATCAGAGCTATTCAGATGGGCCTGACATTTAAGTCTAAGGTTGAATTAGCACAGGGGTGGATTGCTAGTGGTAATGGAAAGGTAATGCATGGTTGGGAGAGCGCAGGGATGTTTGCAATTTCTGTTTTGCTGTGTGCTCACTCTCCCCTCATGAACTGTCCCTAGGTCAAGGAACATTCATGAGGTTTCAGTTAGAGGAGGCTTGATATGATTGTTTACCACGTGCTAAACTATTTCTTCACTGGCTCTAAGTTATCAACTTAACAAAGTACTATGGTCTCCTTCTCATCTTGTGAGTCACATCATCACCACAGAGGTGTAAAATGGGAGATCGGTGGGAAACCTGAAGATAAAGTGACATGATAATTGTTAAAGGTCCTACGTACCCTACAGGATGCTCCTTAAGTATTAGTTTTTCTTGAAAAATCTTATTTTAATCAAGAGACACATTTCACTTATGAACAGGAATTTAGAATAGGTATGATCAGGTATTCCTCACATCAGGGGCTACTTAAAAATGGTGACGTATAAATCATATTGGGCCACATTTTAACTTTGAGGTGAAATCCATGGAACAAGTGAATAACTGGAAATACTTATTTAGAAAGAGTTCCTCCGGAGGCGAGGACTTTACATTCCCCTTGCTACACCACCTGAACTAGGACTATCAGAAGGATAACATTTGTTACACATTTTGGAACATTTGATAAGGTCAGGCCTCATTATTGGATGCGATTTTATCATGGCTAGATCCTTGAAATAGTCACTGGGCTTTTGTCAGACAACAATGCAACTACAATGGATATGGAGGGCAAATTCATAATGCATTTTCATGGGATTCCTGATAGGCTGCTTAAAAAATACTCATAACTGTCAGAATTTCAGTGTTCCTTTCTGAGCCATATATGTGTTTGTTTATGTATATTGTTATTATATTTTACATGTCACACCTTGAGTTATCCAAAACTCAATAATTTATCCCAGCAATAGAATTGCTCCTTGCTTTAGAAACAGCTGTCCTGTGAGTGTAAACAATGGATCCCTATTGGAAACATTATGGCCCAGACTTCTAGAGGTTTTGCATTGGGTTTGAGTTACTTTTTTAGGGAGTCTTGGCTCAAAATCCTTATTGGGATTTTCAAACCAATGCAAATTGTTGTTTGTGTTGGTTTGTGAGAAAAAGTAACATAAATCCGCGTGAAGCACTACTTTGCATTACTCTGCATCAATGGGGCTTTCTATGGGTGGTGCATGGGCATTCCTGTGCAACCATCCATGGATTTTGATGGAAAGCCCTATCTACCAACGATAGTAGAAATGGTATTGTGCCAAAACATAATGCAACTTGAAAGCACGTTAAAAAGAGAAATAAGTTAATTTCTACATTAGTTTCTAACTTTACATGTATGCTGCACTGTGCACCACACAAATAAAGTGGGGAAAGTTTTATAGCTTGCCTAGGCACAGTAATTTGTATGAGAGGGTTTTCCTTCCAGTACAAAACCTATGCTATATTCATGCAAACACCCTTGCACCAAGGTTCAAAGATGTGTGTGTGTGTTGTGCACGGCAGCATGATTCTGCACCAGAGCTAGGGAGAGCAGAGGAGAGTTCCATATCTCTATAGATATGGTGCTCTCCTGCTCTCCCTTTGTCAGGCAATGCAGCAGAACAACGTTGGGCACTGCAGTGCATTGTCTGGCATTGTTGTAAATATCACCGGACATTCAAAGAACTAAGATTAAATTTACCCTCTTTAAGTCGCACACAAACAGAGCAAAAATTATCACATAATAAATTGACCCCAACCTCTGCTGGAATATGCCTTAGAAAAACATGACTATGAACAATTGCCCCAGTAGTAATTAATATGAGTAAACCTGCTGCCTACAAAGAAGACTCCTTTTAGCTTTCCTCCTGGTTCTTACTGTCATTAAAGTCCTTTCTTGCAGGATCTTGCAACACTACCATCCTCCCAAACTCTTTCAACAATTTCTATTCCTGTAGGCTGCCGGAGTACATTTCCCATTTGTACTGTTAACAATTCGTTCATCACTTTATTCCTTCAGATGCTGCAGCATTTCCTCCAAAGATCTTTTTACAGTCCCTTACACAAGGCCACTCTCTTTCCTTCCATCTGACGTAGTTCTCCTTGTAGGCTCCAACAACGCTTCAGGTTGGCAGTTGCAAAATGTTGAACCTGGCGCTTTCCTCATGGTCATCCAAAACCATTTGTCTTCCTCCTCCTTATTTTACTGAATTTGATTTTCTTGGTGTTAGGATCCTGTGCACTTTACCACAGCTAACTAGTGTTGAAGTGGGTGTGCTCTCTGCTCAGAACATGGTAACATTGGCTTATACCCAATTGCCATATTTAATTTACTTAAAAGTCCCTAGTACAGTGCACTATAGGTACCCAGGATCTGTAAATAATGTACTACTTGTGGGCCTGCAGCACTGATTGTACTACCCACTTAAGTAGTCATTTAAATATTTCTCAGGCCTGCCATTGCAGAACCTGTGTGTGCAGTTCTAATCTGCCATGTCGACCTGGCAAAATAAACCTTCTGCTAGGCCCAAAATGTCCTTCTTAATGTATACAATCACCCCTAATTTAGGCCTTAGAGAGCCCCAAAGGCAGGGACCAGTGTTTTAAAAAGTGGGACATGTACTTTTAAGTTTCGCATGTCCTGGTTTTGAAAAACTCTTAATTTTGTTTTTCACTACTCACTACTGCAAGTCCTACCTCTGCCCTAGGATATCATTGGAGTTGCCTTATTACATTTATAAGTGTAATTTCCAAATGGGAAGAGATTTCTGAATTATGTTTAGAAGCCATGGAACCATGGAATCCTAATTTTATATCCTGACTCATGGTGAAGTCAGATTTTAAATTACAATTCTGAAAAATTACACTTTTAAAAAGTTGCCATTTTCTTGCCTTAGCCATTTGGTGCCTGCAGCCTGTCTCTTCTCACATGACTGGGTGTAGTTGGTACTTGGGTTTTGTGTATTCCTCCCAGATATCCACACACAATGGGATTTTTTGTGTGACCAAATGAGCCATCACTGGCAGGTTGGGGGGGAGGAGCTGAACCTAGCCTTACTTTAACCCAAATAAGCTATGCCCTGTCTCCATGCAAAGGACTGTATGTCCCCATGTAGTATGTCTGGAACCAGGAAAGCAGGGCAGCTGTGCACTTTATAGACGTGCCTCTATAAGCTTCTCCCCACTTCAAAGGTACTACTGTGTATAAACAAAGGCCCTGAGACACTAAGACCCATATTTCTACTTTTTTAGTGCTGCGTTTGTGCCGCGTTTTGACGCAAAAACGGCGCAAACTTGCAAAATACAATTGTATCTTGTAAGTTTGCGCCGTTTTTGCGTCAAAACGCGACACAAACGTGGCACTAAAAAAGTATAACTATGGGCCTAACTCTTCAGTACACTTCTGGACTTATGGATAATCTGCCAGGAAGAAGGACTGTTGTGCTGCTACAAGGGCTTCCACTCTGCTGGACTGCTGCTTTAAAGGAACTGCCGCCCTGCTGTGCTGATCTACTGTCTGCTGCCCCCTTGCTTGGGGAAGAAGAACTGCACCTGCAATTTCATCTTGAACCCAGGGCCCCAGAGTGACTCACAGGCCTAGGCTGCTGGCCACCTGATCTAAGCATTAGGGACATAAACGGCTCCCCAACAGCTCCTGGACCCATCTTCAGTGAGTTTCTGACCCCGAGTGGTGCCTTTCAGGTCTTGGACCCTTGGTATGGATCTTGAGCTCCTTAACTCAAGCTTTTGGGCTCTTTGCAACCACAAATGGGCCTGTTTGCACTGAAACTCAAACAGCAGCACTGTCAACTCATGGAGGATAGCTAAGGTGAAGCTCCAGCCCGCCCATCCGCGCCGCCTAGCCTACTCTTTGTGACATGCCAACCACAACCCACGGCACTCTCCCTACTCCCTACGTGTCTGTCTAATGCAAACGGGACTCTTGGCATAAAACTGGAGAAGGTAAAACTTCAGTGGAACTAGCCTGTGATTGTATCTGACCCGCACTCCATTGCCGTCGGCCTGAAATTTTGACTTTCACATGGTCCTGCGTGACCAGATTTCTGCATTGGCGCTTTCTGCTTTCAGGCTCTATATTACAGTTTATTCTTAAAAAATGAATAACTCTGTTTCTACTGATTGGATCTGCGTCACTTTTGTCTTGTTTTATTTATTAAAGTAAGAGTTATTTTTCTAATCTGGTGAGGGATCTTTTTGCGTGATGTTTTCACCATTGTACTGTTTGAAGTGTTGCACAAATACTTTACATATTGACTGTAAGTAAAATCTTACTACTTGGTGACAAGCTACATTTGGGTTCACCACAGGTTAATTTGGGGCTTGCCTGTGCATTACCCAGACTAGGATTGTGGTTGCTGCTTGACCAGGGCTCACACCCCAGTCAACAAGTAGCTGGGTTTCTGACAGAGGGTGAAAGCTATCCACAGAAGATGACAAAAACAGCCACATCCCATTTCTTGTTCGTCCTTGCTATTTGCTTCCAGAGCTGCCTGGATTGAATACCCAAGGGTTTTCACCAGATCAAGCACTCAGACGGGTTAACTGTGCATCAGCACGTAGGCGGTAACCATCACAATAAATCTGTAAAAAAAAAAGCCAAGGCGTGCTCTTTAAGAAATCCCTCGAGGATGGCAGAAGCCCGAATGTGTTTGGCTGCATTTTTATAATTTGTGGAATGTGCAGACTTTGAATGACAGTCCGCTTCTGTGCAGCTCCCAGGGCTTAAACATATAAGCTTAAGGTTCCTCCTATGTGAATGAACACCTGTTTAAACACATATCTGGCTGGACCCCACTGCTGTTGGTGCTTTCAAAATATGAAGTGAAGTGCAGCCCATTTCGTCCTGGCTAAAAACAAGCCTGAAGGTATTCCTGACGCTTTACTGTTCTACCCTGCAACTGGTGCCCATCTTGCTTTATAGGTGATAAATGCTAGCCCAAAAAGTCTGTAGCCACAAACCCAGCAGCTTGACATTGTCTTCGGTGCTCACGTGAGACCAAAAGAGGGCTGTCCAAGAAAGTTCAGCTAAAAATACAGGTGAGCTCAGTTATGACTATTCCTAGTGAGCACACACCCTCCTTCCACAATTGGTTTTGTTATTTTGTGTATTTTTGACTCTGCAAATTTGGCAGAAGTCTATCACCCCTTTGACTTGAAATTTAGTTTGATTGACAGAGACCTGTGTTTTCCAGTGTGAGCCCTTTGTGTGTGCAGGGTGGGTTAGCCTATAGGGCAACCAGGTAGTGCGTGACGGGCTGGTGTGACAGGCTAGTGTGTTTATCATTTTTTTATCTGTTTATTGGCCTATTTATGGTCTGCTGGGCTGGTTTTCACTGTTCATTTCCCTGATATTAAAACATAAATTGCTTGCAGCAAGCTGAAATCCATGCACTCTAATATACTTTAATACAGCTATACAGCGTTTCTTTACAAGTTGAAAACTCCCCTGATTTGAAAATGTGGGCTATTGTTTTAGTTATCTAACTCATTATTGGGGGACACTTTTATTGTGGTGCCCGGGCCTATGATCTCTCCCAGTCTGACCCTGGTACATGACTTACACCTGCTCTAATGAGCCATGCTTCAGCTTGTCACCTGTATGTCATAGGTTTGTTCCAAGTGAATATGGAGCGACGGACTCAGAGCAAATAGGCCTCTCCGGTTTAAGAGTTACTCTCATTTTAAGTGAATAACAATAGCTTGGAGGGTTTTATTTTCAAACATACAGTGACTCAGTTGCCTAACTCAAAGACACTGTTCCATTACTTTGCAGGGCACAGCTGCACTGTGTTGTTGAGTGCTACTTTGATTTCCTAGGAGCAGCTCGTTTACAGTGTTTATGAGCAATAGAATCCTAAATAGTAAAGCCCTGTGAACTTGGTAACATGTAACTCACCCTCCGCCACATCTCTTGACCGAGGGCTGTCGACTTACTTACCCAGATAGTCAAGGGGGTTACGGCCTGACTACTTACCTACCCTGATTGTCCAAAGGGGCTGTAGGAGGCCTACTTTCCACGTCAGCCAGCACACAAGAGCCAAGCGTGCCAGGTTATGATATGATGAGGACTTTGGGACAATGACTGCTTTTGTATTGGGACACCATCTGAGGAGATGTTTAGTTATTTGTACTTGCCCCCCTTCAGTATTGGACCAATCTCCGCCCCCTCAGCACTCGTTGCTACGAAGCTATGTTCGCACTTTACCAGTGCCCATGTATACAATCGTGCAGATATACATGCATTCATACATATATACATATAAAGGCTCCCTTGTGAAATGCACATTTTAGCTCAGAAAAGCAACTAATCTGATGTCATCTCTTTGTTAAATAGGTACAGCTTCGAAGATGTCTCAGTCCCAAGAGATGGACTCTTTCTGGGAGTTTACACATTTTGATTCTATTCGTGGATTATTTCAAGTCATTTTTCTTAATGCACCTACACAAAGAACGAACCAAAAAAGGGTTGACTCTAAAACCTTAAAATACAAAGGCCAGCGTAAATCCCCTGCAGTGCTGAGATAAAGCGGGTCCATTATGAATCATAAGACATTTTAGCATGATGCATTCCCTTTGTCAGGGAACTAGTTACAGTCACTGAGGCATGGCTAAATTGTTGTGACATTTTCCCAGCCCTACTATTACCTGTCAGATGGGGAGAAATCAAGGCGTCAGAGCAGGCCTCTATATTGATGCGCTGGCTGTTGATATTAATTGATGTAAATGGATAAGCTTGTCCATCAGCAGTAACAAGCACATCTGCTCGTTGTAACTCTCAGGAACCTGCCAGATCTCTTTAACATTTCGCTCCCTTTTGGTCTCAGGGTCTGGTAAAGTAATCACTTCTCCCCTCAGCAAATGTGATGAATATTCTGTGTGCGCCATACTTTTTTTTTTTTATTGCTGATATGAAATATGTCCTATTATGTTATTTCATATTTTCTTTTTTTTTGCTGGCCGTGGATTGAGTTCCATAAAGTAGGACACGGACAAATTACAAAAACCAGAATAAGCAGGCTCGGTAATAGCCTTACATAACAGCAAACACTCAGCGTCTGGTTTAATCCATCAAGTTCTTTACTGCTTCTGAAATACAGCTGCCCCTTTCTCCTCCCTCTCTTCAAATGAAAAGTTTTTTGTAGGAAAACTGTAAAACGTCTCGCAAGGAACAACAAAAGAAGGATAGAATCAAAGGGTAAATGTTTGTGCTGTTTCATTCAGATAGTGATGCACGTGCGCTATTATACTTTATTTTAAAGATGTCGCCCATAAAAATAATGAGAATGACTGAGATAAACCACCAATAATTAGACACAAAAAGACCGCTTCGACAAGCAAAAACGATTGTGAGAGACATGTCAGAGTCCCCTTCTACTATTTCGCATAGGGGTTCGTTAAAATGAGGATTTATCGAAGTCAAAAATCACAATGTGCCAGTTTCCTTGTTCGCACCAGGGCACAGGGCATCATTGTAAGTTACTGTGCCATAGGAAAGGGTTTTCATCGAAATATTGTGCAGAAAGCACACCCTGTGACCCTGAAATCCAAGTGGAGATCTGCAATTGCCGTCGCAGTCGGCGGCGCGGTGATCATTTCTGCGTTCTCCACACTTTAGAGGAATGTTTACTGAGCAATGACGAATTTCTTTCGAAATAGAGAATTGAAAATGGAGGCATGACAAATGCATTTTCATTTCATGAATCAAAATGACATCGAATAGCGGGAATAACCATGATCTAGGAGGCCGGAATGCGAGCAAGCGGTGCTTTGTCCTGTGTCGAAGGTGAACATAATGAAGATCTGCAGGAATCATGAGTGCAAATATGTGTGAATATTGTGTATTAAACATACATCGTGGAAAATCTCCAAAACGATTGGCATTTCGTGCAACAGGACTTCTCCTGCTCGATGTGCATTGTTTTATGGGGCCCTTGGATTTGAGCAGCCTTATGATGGTCTAACATGTTTACAAAATGGCCATTAACTGATAGAAAGTTTACACGTAGAAAAAATGTGAAAGGACCTCAGTGGTACAAGGGTCTGATGCGAACAAGAGGTCTAAAATACAGAAATTAATTCAACCAAAAGTTAATGCCCTGGATAGTTCTTACATGATTGGGAAACGTTACAAATTACAAAAAGCCAGAATGCACACACTAACAGCACAAATAGCTAAAAACCTAACAATGTTTCATGCGTTCCCTCAACATGAGCTATCCACATTAATCTCTTTGACTCGGGATGTTCAGACAGTATAGGCAGAAACACGCAGATAAATATTCATACAGAATTTGAACAAAAAAATCAGCCCCATACTTTAAAGTATGTGCTCTCACGATGAGTTCTCGTTTGAGAAGAGTCCATGCAAAAATGCTGACGTGGTGCAATTCTCTGGAATAAAGACACCCACTTAAAGCAGAAGCTGCGATGCAAATAGTAACACCCGCCAACACACACTGACCTACATATTAAACACGGTGCCAAACCACTGCAGCTCCAAGCATACAGGGTAAATATGTCTGACAAACAAAATCTACTGGCAAAGCAAAACGTGTCAATGCAAGGATTTGCATGCTCAAACTTCACGCGCACGGAATCGCCATTTGCATAGACAGGTATCAGCGAACACAGACTGCACAGCTGGCATCTGATAACATCAAAGGTCATGAAAAGAGTTAGAAGTAAGGCGTGTGGAAAGCCCCATGCAATCGTCAATACAGACAACAAAGATAAACTCCGTCAAATGCGATACTTGCAAACTACATACATTAAGTTAAAAGGGTGGTTCATGACAAAGCATGCTGGCACAAGGCTCAGCACAAATCAACATAGCTTGATGTTCATCAAAAAGAATAACCTGAGGGTCGACACCAAGCATAGCTGAAGGTTCATCGCAAATCATTGCAAGCATTTAGTCATAAGGTACACGACAAAGCACATCACAGGGTTCAGCCACTGCATGACATTCATCACAAAGATTAACGTGAGATTCTACACAAACCATTGCATGAAGTGCATCACAAACAATAACACGAGGTTCAAAACAAAGCACTGCATTAGGTTCATGTCAAAACATCGCATTATAGGACTCATGACAAAGAATTATATCTTAAGGCTCAGCAAAAATAACATTTATCACAAAGAGTAACATGAGGGTCGACACAAACCATAGCATAAGGTTCGTCAAAAGGACTAACATGAGGTTCGACGAAAACCATAGCTTAAAGTAGCATAAGGTACATCACAATGCATTGCATCATAAGAATCATGAAAACGTATCACAAGGTTCAACACAAGCCATAACATAAGGTTCATCAGAAAGAATAACATGAAGTTCAATCCAAAGCATAGCATGGGGTTCATGACAAGCGTCACATCATAAGACTCATAACAAGGAATTATATCATGAGGCGCAACAAAAATCATATTATTAGGTTAATCACAAAGAGTAACATGAGGTTCAACACAAACCATGGCATAAGGTTAATCACAAAGCATCGCATCATAGGAATCATGATAAAGCATCATGCCACATGGTTTAACACAAAACATAGCATTAGGTTCATCACTAAGACCAACATGAGTGTAGGAAAGTTGAGTATTATGCAGTGAGACCGGTTAGGCTTCACTATATAATACTCTCACTGTACCCCGAAGATGGTCCCTCGTATTCACAATAATAAATCCTTAGCTTAATCCTGGAAGTTTGGCAAAGAGTAGTAAGGCTTTTCTAGATGGACAATCATTTCGGAGTACCAACCTGGACAATAAATAATTGGCATGACTCAAAAGAAATCTGACACCAATTTATAAAAATAAAGTAGATTTTTATATAATTGTTAACACCAAATCAAAGCAAATCAGTTATGTATAACCGGGGTTAAGGATTTTAAAGCAGAAATAAAATTGGTGCATTTACAAACTGTGAAGTTACACCATTGAGGTCAATGAATGGGAAAAATCACTAGTGACACTCAGTCATTTGTGGCTTAGGTCAGAGGAACCCACTCGGGGTTAAGGTTGTGTGGGTCCCAAGACCAAGCTTCAACAGTCAGACCATTTTGTGGGGCCTGGGTGCAGAGGTGCCCTGGTTTTCCTTTCCTTGGTGCTGAACATGGGAGCCGCTGGTGCCACAAAATGGTACTTGTGACAGTCACTTTGTAGGAGGCTGGCCTGGTTTATAGTGGGTGCCTTGTGCTACTGACACCTTGTGCCAGGTCCAGTTATCCCTCATTAGTAGAATAGAGGTGTTTCCAGCAGCTTAGGCTGTTAGAGGTAGCTATAGCTGAGCAGCTTAGGCTGAACTAGGAGACATGCAAAGCTCCTCCTATACCACTTATATCATATAGCACTATATCACAAGAAAACACAATACTCAGAGTTGCTAAAAAATAAAGGTACTTTATTTTAGTGACAATATGCCAAAAGTATCTCAGAGGATACCCTCACTTAGGAGGTAAGTAATATACACAAATTATATGTGCACAAACCAAAATCAGGTAAGTAACAGTAAGAAAAGTAGTTACAAACAGTGTAGAATCACAATAGGATGCAATAGGTAGAAATAGGCCTAGGGGCAACACAAACCATATACTCCAAAAGTGGAATGTGAATCACGAATGGACCCCAGGCCTATGGTAGGTTGTAGAGGGTCACTGGTACTGTGAGAAAACAGTAAGGGTATCCAAAATACCTCACCCCAAGACCCTGAAAAGTAGAAGTAAATTTACCCTACCACCCCAGAAAGACAGTATAGTCGAGATAGGGGATTCTGCAAGAACCACAACTGCTACCAAAGCACTGAGGACCTGTAAAGGAAGGGGACCAAGTCCAAGAGTCACGCAAGTGTCCGGGGGGCGGGGGGCAGCAGCCCACTAAACCCCAGATGAAGGTGCAAAAGGGCGCCTCTGGGTGGAAGAAGCAAAAGATTCTGCAACACGGAAGATGCCAGGAACTTCTCCTTTGGTCAGAAGATGTCCCATGGCGTGCTGAAGGATGCCGGAATGTTTCCACACAGAAATACCGTAAACAAGCCTTGCTAGCTGCAAGAGTTGCAGTTGAGGAGTTTGGGTGCTGCTGGGGCCCAGGAAGGACCAGGATGTCGCCCCTTGGAGGAGGAGAGAGAAGGGGCGCTCAGCAACTCAGAGAGCCCCACAAAAGCAGGCAGCACTCACAGAAGTACCAGAACAGGCACTTGGACAGCGGTCAACTCAGAGTCACAAAGGAGGGTCCCACGATGATGGAGTCCAACTCAGCGAGTTGGGCAATGCAGGACGCAGTGCTGGGGACCCAGGCTAGGCTGTGCACAAAGGAAGTCTTGGAAAAGTGCACAGAAGCCTGAGCAGCTGAAGATCACGCAGTACACAGGTTTGCTGTCTGGCGTGGGGAGGCAAGGACTTACCTCCACCAAATTTGGACTGAAGGGCCACTGGACTGTGGGAGATACTTGGACCCAGCTCCTGTGTTCCACGAACCACGCTCGTCAGGATGAGAGGGGACCCAGAGGACTGGTGATGCAGAAGTTTGGTGCCTGCGTTAGCAGGGGGAAGATTCCGTCGACCCACGGGAGATTTCTTCTTGGCTTCCAGTGCAAGGTGAAGGCAGACAGCCCTCAGAGCATGCACCACCAGGAAACAGTCGAGAAAGCCGGCAGGGTGAGGCTCTACAATGTTGATGGTAGTCGTCTTGCTACTTTGTTGCAGTTTTGCAGGCGTCCTGGAGCAGTCAGCAGTCAATCCTTGGCAGAAGTTGAAGAGGGAAGTGCAGAGGAACTCTGGTGAGCTCTTGCATTCGTTATCTGAGGAATAGCCCAGAGGAGAGACCCTAAATAGCCCAGAAAAGAGGATTGGCTCACTGAGAAAGGTAAGCACCTATCAGGAGGGGTCTCTGACGTCTCCTGCTGGCACTGGCCACTCTGAGCTGTCCATTGTGCCCCAACACCTCTGAATACAAGATGGAAGAGGCCTGGGACACACTGGAGGAGCTCTGGGCACCTCCCCTGGGAGGTTCTGGTCAGGGGAGTGGTCACTCCCCTTTCCTTTGTCCAGTTTCACGCCAGAGCAGGGCTGAGGGATCCCTGAACCGGTGTAGACTGGCTTATTCAGAGATGGGCACCATCTGTGCCCATCAAAGCATTTCCAGAGGCTGGGGGAGGCTACTCCTCCCCAGTCCTTCACACCTATTTCCAAAGGAAGAGGGCGTGACACCCTCTCTCAGAGGAAATTCTTTGTTCTTCCTTCCTGGGGCCAGGCTGCCGAGGCCCCATGGGGGGCAGAAACCTGTCTGAGGGGTTGGCAGCAGCTGCAGTGAAGACCCCGGAAAGCAAGATTGGCAGTGCCCGGGTTCTGTGCTAGAGACCCGGGGATGCATGGAATTGTCCGCCCAATATCAGAATGATCCTAGACATGTTAAATGGCCATGTTCGGAGTTACCATGGTGACTCTACATATAGGTATTGACCTATATATAGTGCCCGCGTGTAATGGTGTCCCTGCACTCACAAAGTCCGGGGAATTTGCCCTGAACAATGTGGGGGCACCGTGGCTAGTGCCAGGGTGCCCACACACTAAGTAACTTGGCACCTAACCTTCACCAAGTGAGGGTTAGACATATAGGTGACTTATAAGTTACTTATGTGCAGTGAAAAATGGTTGTGAAATAACGTGGACATTATTTTACTCAGGCTGCAGTGGCAGTCCTGTGTAAGAATTGTCTGAGCCCCCTATGGGTGGCAAAAGAAATGCTGACACCCATAGGGATCTCCGGGAACCCCAATACCTAGGTACCACTTACAAGGGAATTATAAGGGTGTTCCAGTGTGCCAATGAGAATTGGTAAAATTAGTCACTGGCCTGAGGTGACAAATTTTAAAGTAGAGAGAGAGCATAAACACTGAGGTTCTGGTTAGCAAAGCCTCAGTGATACAGTTAGGCACCACACAGGGAACACATACAGGGCATACATTATGAGCACTTGGGTCCTGCCTAGCAGGATCCCAGTGACACATAGGCAACAACAAACATACATAAAGTGAAAATGGGGGTAACATGCCAGGCAAGATGGTACTTTCCTACACACTTTCATGGTCGAATTTGTTGGAGCCCACTGGGAGTTAAGCTTGGCTGGGCTCCTGGACCAGGATTCACCAGGCAGAATAACTCCACCTAGTCTCAGCGTCTCAGGTGCAGAGGCTTGCTTGGCCATTCTTGATGCTGAATGGGAGCTGTGGTTGCTGGTTTTATCACTGAGTCGGTGTGGGTGAGGAAACTGATGCAAAAACTCAACAACAGAGTCACAGGTGACTTCGGATGAAGGTGCTGCAGTGTGCCCTCGAGTTGCAGGGTTGAGTAAAGGTGGTGATGACCAGACTTGCCACCAACAAGCCTTGGCAGTGGTAAGGTGGAGGAGAAGTTATCTCCCCTTCCAGAGGTCCAGTGGAAAATGGTAAGTGGTTGTAACTTGGCAGGGAGCTGAAGTACACTTCTCACAATGCACAGGAGCACCTGCCTTAAGGCAATGACGCAGAGGGCCTGATGTCCAGTGCTTCTTTGGATTTGATGAGTACTTTTTACCTGCTGTGGGCAGGGGGCTAGTGCCACTAGTCCAAGGAAGTCTGGTCTTGCCTTTGGCTCACAAAGTGCTCTCTCTTGTTGGGGAAGCAGTCTTTGATCCAGGATGAGCCGTAGTCGAGCATTTTCAGGAGGTTGCCACAGGTGCAAGGTATCACACCTTTTGTTAGTGCAGGTTCCTGTAGTCATTGATGGGGGCCTTCTTGTGTTCTTTCCTCACAAGCTGTTGCAGATCTGAGTTTCTCAAGCAAGTGGAGCCCCTTAACTTCTAGATTTAGGGGCAATAGGGGTATAGCTGCAAGCAGCCAATGGGCTTCTAGCTCCACTGGCTAATTCACCCCGAGGTGACCACATCTGGTGGGTTGTCGCACTTTTTTTGATAAATACATTTTTATTGTTTTCCAGTGCTTACAATAAGTCACGTTGAAACGGACAAAAAGCCTCAGCAAGGGGCCAGGGCGATCAGTTATGAATATAACAGCAGGCAATATTGCATACCAAGAAAATTACATCAGTCTCAACACGGCATCTTCAAAGTAACTCCATGCCCGCCGCCTCAAACCATTTACTCCATATTTTATTATATTTCGCAGGACATCCCCTTGACTCATACACTGGCTTCTCCTGTTGGGCACACCAGTCTACACCAAGCCTCCATTCTGATATTGTTGGGGGCATTAGGGCCTTACAGTCAGCCGCAATTTCCCACTTGGCTACCATCAGTGTCATCCCTAGCAGAGCTCAGCCTGCATGTGCCCTCCAGCACCCTCAAGCACTCCCGGTAGGATCAATAATGGGAAATGTTTCTCAAGGTTTAAAACTTTTGAGAGTTTGGCTATCATCAATCCCCAATATTTTTTTAGGTTAGGACAAGGCCATGTTGTATGAAAACAATCAGCTGGGACATTGGAGCAGCAAGATCATATGAGGCTAGCAAGTAAACTTGCTTTGTACAGTATGATAGGAGAGAGATATGCAGTATGTAGATAGTATGTTTGCACCAAGCGAAGCCTCAATGACATAGATCTAGGGGCCATCATTGCATTCTACCAATATGTGTTATCTAGAGGTCCAAGCCAACCCTCCCAAAGATTTATACCAGTCATCAGTGTATCGAGGGCCTTAATAATCAGTGTTTGATAAATTTTGGATAATCTTCTTTTGCCTAATGCTCCCATCATGACTTTCACCACTATCCGACTGAACTCCAGGAGCAAAGTGCCAGAGGGGACCTGTACCTTTATTGCGCGTCTCAATTGCAACTATTTATGGAATTGCATCCAGGACAGAGAGTAAGACTGCTGAAGCTCTTGAAAGGAAGACATGTGATTACCTTTCCATATATATCTCCCAGAAGCGTAATGTCGCTAGCGTCCAACTGATCAAACTCCTCCAGTGACGTCACCTCTCTTAGCCATGTGTCATGCCTCAAGTGGGATTGTGGAGTGAGCTTGGACCACCACCCCGTGTATCGATGGACCACCCTTCACTCACAAAATACCAGCCGGGCCACCTCTGGGAGCCTGGGGGAACTGTGATACTGTAAAGCAGCACCAAGATTTGGAGGAAACCTAGGGACATTTTTTCAAAAGAGTGGCGCATCGATCCCGAAGTGCTACTTTTCTTGTGTGTCCCTGCCCCCTAACAACATCATGGTTGTGCAGTATTTGCAATATGCAGTATGATGGTGGTCGTTAGGCCAATAGTGTAAAAAATGTTGATGCTATTGTTGCACTTTGCAAGACTAGCACCAAAGATTATGGCTCTAATCCTGCAAAGTAAAGGGAGGCCTTAGGCAGACAAAAATGATGCTGAAAATGGCACCTTGAAAGCTTGTAAATTTCCCTGCACCATTTTTATGGACCTTCTAATGGGGGAATGCTCCTTTTGCATACATTATACCTGGCACAAGCATAATGTGGCACAAGGGGATAGAAAGTGGCGCAATGCATACATTACACAACTTTGTAAATATGGCATGACGAAAAGATCACCTTAACGCCACATTAGCGAATAAAGGAAATGATGCTGATGTGACGCAAGGGGCATGTACATATGCCTCCTAGTGTATTAAGTTCCGTTCTGCAAGCTGGATGAGACCACCCACAGTTGAGCCAATTGTTAATGACCAGTAGGTGCGATGCCCGGTAGTACAAATACAGGTCAGTTATGCCTAGTAGGCCGTCATAGAGGGTGAGCTGGCATGTCTGAAACACCTTCTGCGGTCTGGAGTTGTGCTACAGAAAGACCATTTCCACTGAATCCAGAGAAACTGCTGTAGATGCGAGGCTAAAATGGTTGAACAGATTTTTGTCTCCCCATTGATAAAAAAAATAGGGCAATAGTCAGTGCAAGAATGCGATGGTGGTAGAGACTATGATTGCTTTATCCATGTTGCTTGGGAAGGAACTGACTGTAGGAAAGTACCATCTTGCCTGGCATGTTACCCCCATTTTTCACTGTATATATGTTGTTTTAGTTGTTTGTGTCACTGGGACCCTGCCAGCCAGGGCCCCAGTGCTCATAAGTGTGCCTGTATGTGTTACCTGTGTTATGACTAACTGTCTCACTGAGGCTCTGCTAATCAGAACCTCAGTGGTTATGCTCTCTCATTTCTTTCAAATTGTCACTAACAGGCTAGTGACCAATTTTACCAATTTACATTGGCATACTGGAACACCCTTATAATTCCCTAATATATGGTACTGAGGTACCCAGGGTATTGGGGTTCCAGGAGATCCCTATGGGCTGCAGCATTTCTTTTGCCACCCATAGGGAGCTCTGACAATTCTTACACAGGCCTGCCACTGCCGCCTGAGTGAAATAACGTCCACGTTATTTCACAGCCATTTTACACTGCACTTAAGTAACTTATAAGTCACCTACATGTCTAACCTTTACCTGGTAAAGGTTGGGTGCTAAGTTACTTAGTGTGTGGGCACCCTGGCACTAGCCAAGGTGCCCCCACATTGTTCAGGGCCAATTCCCCGGACTTTGTGAGTGCTGGGACACCATTACACCCGTGCACTACATATAGGTCACTACCTATATGTAGCTTCACAATGGTAACTCCGAATATGGCCATGTAACATGTCTATGATCATGGAATTGCCCCCTCTATGCCATCCTGGCATAGTTGGCACAATCCTGTGATCCCACAGGTCTGTAGCTCAGACCTGGGTACTGCTAAACTGCCTTTCCCGGGGTTTCACTGCAGCTGCTGCTGCTGCCAACCCCTCAGACAGGTTTCTGCCCTCCTGGGGTCCAGCCAGGCTTGGCCCAGGAAGGCAGAACAAAGGACTTCCTCAGAGAGAGGGTGTTACACCCTCTCCCTTTGGAAAATGGTGTTAGGGCTGGGGAGGAGTAGCCTCCCCCAGCCTCTGGAAATGCTTTCATGGGCACAGATGGTGCCCATTTCTGCATAAGCCAGTCTACACCGGTTCAGGGACCCCTCAGCCCTGCTCTGGCACGAAACTGGACAAAGGAAAGGGGAGTGACCACTCCCCTGACCTGCACCTCCCCTGGGAGGTGCCCAGAGCTCCTCCAGTGTGCTCCAGACCTCTGCCATCCTGGAAACAGAGGTGCTGCTGGCACACTGGACTGCTCTGAGTGGCCAGGGCCAGCAGGTGACGTCAGAGACTCCTTCTGATAGGCTCCTTCAGGTGTTGCTAGCCTATCTTCTCTCCTAAGTAGCCAAACCCTCTTTTCTGGCTATTTAGGGTCTCTGCTTTGGGGATTTCCTTAGATAACGAATGCAAGAGCTCATCCGAGTTTCTCTGCATCTCTCTCTTCACCTTCTGCCAAGGAATCGACTGCTGACCGTGCTGGAAGCCTGCAAAACTGCAACAAAGTAGCAAAGACGACTACTGCAACTCTGTAACGCTGATCCTGCCGCCTTCTCGACTGCTTTCCTGGTGGTGCATGCTGTGGGGGTAGTCTACCTCCTCTCTGCACTAGAATCTCCGAAGAAATCTCCCGTGGGTCGACGGAAACGCCCCCCTGCAACCGCAGGCACCAAAGAACTGCATCACCGGTACCCTGGGTCTCCTCTCAGCACGACGAGCGAGGTCCCTTGAATCCAGCAACTCTGTCCAAGTGACTCCCACAGTCCAGTGACTCTTCAGTCCAAGTTTGGTGGAGGTAAGTCCTTGCCTCCCCATGCCAGACTGCATTGCTGGGAACCGCGACTTTTGCAGCTACTCCGGCCTCCGTGCACTTCCGGCGGAAATCCTTTGTGCACAGTCCAGCCTAGGTCCACGGCACTCTAACCTGCATTGCACGACCTCCTAAGTTGTCCTCCGGCGGGCGGCGTGGGACTCCTTTGTGCAACTTTGGGTGAGCACTGTTTCACTCCACTTCGTAGTGCCTGTTCCGGCACTTCTGTGGGTGCTGCCTGCTTCTGAGAGGGCTCTTTGTCTTGCTCGATGCCCCCTCTGTCCCCAGACGCAATTGGCGAAATCCTGGTCCCTCCTGGGCCACAGCAGCATCCAAAAACCCTAACCGCACGACTTGCAGGTAGCAAGGCTTGTTTGCGGTCTTTCTTCAGGAAAACACTTCTGCACGACCCTTCACGGCGTGTGGGATCCGTCCTCCAAAGGGGAAGTTCCTAGCCCTTGTCGTTCCTGCAGAACCTTCAGCTTCTACTGTCCAGTAGCAGCTTCTTTGCATCCACAGCTGGCATTTCATGGGCATCTGCCCATCTCCGACTTGCTTGTGACTTTTGGACTTGGTCCCCTTACTCCACAGGTACCCTCGACTGGAAATCCATTGTTGTTGCATTGCTGGTTTGTGTCTTTCCTGCAGAATTCCCCTATCACGACTTCTATGTCCTTTTGGGAACTTTAGTGCACTTTGCACTCACTTTTCAGGGTCTTGGGGTGGGCTATTTTTCTAACCCTAACTGTTTTCTTACAGTCCCAGCGACCCTCTACAAGGTCACTTAGGTTTGTGGTCCATTCGTGGTTCTCATTCTACTTTTGGAGTATATGGTTTGTGTTGCCCCTATCCCTATGTGTCCCCATTGCATCCTATTGTAACTATACATTGTTTGCACTGTTTTCTAATACTATACTGCATATTTTTTGGTATTGTGTACATATATCTTGTGTATATTTGCTATCCTCATCCTGAGGGTACTCACTGAGATACTTTTGGCATATTGTCATAAAAATAAAGTACCTTTATTTTTAGTATATCTGTGTATTGTGTTTTCTTATGATATTGTGCATATGACACGAGTGGTACTGTAGGAGCTTCACTCGTCTCCTAGTTCAGCCTAAGCTGCTCTGCTAAGCTACCATTATCTATCAGCCTAAGATGCTAGACACCATATACACTAATAAGGGATAACTGGGCCTTGTGCAAGGTGTAAGTACCCCTTGGTACTCACTACAAGCCAGTCCAGCCTCCTACACTGACTTCTACCACTTCTCTTTAGAGGCTTAGCAAGTGGGGAGTAAGAATTTCTCTGTACTTAGCATAAACTTCCATGGGACAACCATCCGGGACAGGTGTTTTACCAGGTGCCTCATTGTGATGGCCTCACCAATCTCCTCCGCAAGTGATAGCTTCCTCTAACTCTTGGCACTCAGCTTCAGGTAGGTGGGGCAGCGGCACCTTGTGTAGGGGAGGTGCAGTTAACTCAGCCGCTGGACGTGAGAAAGCTAGATAGAGTGACAAGTAGTAATCTGCAATAGCTTGGGCAATGGAAGGTGAAGTGCAATCGGCGAGACCATCACCATCTATTATCTGTAGGATAACCCTACTGGCCGGGGGCCAGGACTCCAGCTAATACAGTACATGCATGCTTTTATCTTTCCATCCTTAAATCTGTGCCGCTGATGCTCACCAGATCTGTTTCTCTGCCTCCTGGGAGAGGTGTCTGATCTCCTCATGAATCAGTGCTAACTGTCTGGTGGTGTTGCTGTGTGCTGCAAGGGCAGGTGCGTTTCAAGTTGGAGAGCACAGGATTGGAGCTGTGTGAAATGCTGATACCTTGCTTTATCTGCTTGCCAAAGAAAATTCTAGCATGCCCCCAGACAGTAGCATTGCATGATGCCCAAAAACACCTGCTGATTGTAGGGATCCAGCACTGAGTTGGAAGTATTGCATGACATCTTGCCTCACTGTGTGGGTGTATGTCATTTCTAAAAGATGCTAGGTGTTGGGAAGCGGACTGCACAAGGCTCACTGATGCATAGTAGTATCGGGACCTGATCAGAGATCCCGTGCAGAAGACTCTGCACATGAGACACCTAATGGGCAGCCGGGGCTGACATGAATAGCATGTCAATGTGTGCATGTGTCTAATATGCTATGGAAATGTGGGTGCATTGTCATTGTCTCAGGTGCTAAATCCTCCATATACCACAGAGGCATATAGAGTTTACCCATTTGTGAAGAGACTGGGCTCTTTTATGACAGGTGTCCGATGGTGGGGGGGGTGGAATCTACGGAAGGTTTAATGCCTGTGTTAAAGTCACCCCCCATAAGACTAGAACCAGAAGATAGCAGTGCTACAACCTCAAGGGTTGTGGTCAGCAAGGAATCTATTTGCCACTGGAGGGGCAAAAATGGATAGGAGGTTCAGTGGGTAACCCTCTACCATGCCTACGAGGGCGATATAATGGCCCTGAGGATCGGGCCAGGACTAAGTCACAACCACAGGCAAGGCCTGATGCAAAAGGATTGCCACTTCCCGGGACCCTGAGGAAAAAACAGCATAATAAGCCTTGACAAACTAGAAATGGACATCTGGTGTCGATTAGGTAGGTTTCTTGTAGCATCAAGATGGAAGATAGGAGACAGTGGGCGAAATGCATCACCAAATTAAAGAGAAAAGTGTAACCCACAATGTATTCCCATGTGAGATTCCAGATTTGTATATATGTAGTGATATATTTCACTTTGAGTCAAGAAGGATGATTCAAAAAGGTTTTTATTGTAGTTTTGAACAATGACATGTGGCTGTAGGAGCAGAGAGCCAACACGTTTTTCGCCCCCGTTGGCAGATCTGCCTGGTCCTTTTTCAAGGCTGTAAGGTATACACAATGGTTGAATCAGTATTGAATGAGGATATAAAAAATGTATGTGTTAGTTTCTTTAGTGCAATAAGGAAGGAAAAAATAACAAGATGTCTCCAAAGAGTAATGCATCACCGAGTTTGTGGCACCTTTTCTACACAGAACCCCTCTATTTTGCCTCTTCCCAAGATGCTAGAAGTCTTCCTGGCCTGTACAGACCAGACTGCCCACCCTTGAGGAGTGGCTAGCCTTTTGGGAGTGCAAATCTCCTGACTAACCAATTTTCCCACTTGTCTGGGTATAAATGTGCCTTTAGGGCAGGAGGTCAGCTTTGTCGTCCACTGGGAAACAGCCTGCTTGAATTTCTGAGGCGGTGTGCCTTTTGAAGCTCACCTCCTTGATTTACCACTTCACTAGCCTTCCTGGGAGGGACAGAGGTGTGACCTTCTTCCCATCCAGGCCATTGTCCTAACTCCTGGGAGTGCTTACACCTCTGCCCAGGGTATTAGAATCCTGTCTTGGTGGGAGCAGTTGCAGCTGGCAGCCAGAGCACAGGAAAACTGGGGTAACTCAGTGGGAAACCTGTAAAGTTGCTTTCTGGGTCCATGTAAGATCGTCCTTGACACAAGATTTGAGTCAGGGGTGAGAAGGCTTGTTGTTTGATATCAAATATGACCCACTTTGGCGGTATCATAATGGAGCAGGCGACTTTGTGTTTGCCTGAGTGCAAGCCGTTGTTATCATATGAACCATTGTTCAATTACAGTATCCTTTAATGGAAAGGGCTACTGTGGGGACATATGAGCTTCAACTTATATGCCCACACCGTTATTATAATGCACATTGCCTCCTGGGCTCGGGAGGGCTTCCTTAGGGGGAATGACATGTATTAAAGATAGTGCTTGGGCTGGGCCACACTTGGTGTGGGCCCAGTCAAGTGCAAACTGTTTGCACTGTACCTGCAGTCTGGAATGGCAGCCCTGCTGTCAGTAGTTTACTAGGGTAACACAGGGTGGCACAAACAGTGATGAAGGCCCTGGTGACCATTTTAACACCAATGCCCTGGGTACCATTGATACCATACACTAGCGACTTATAAGGGAGTTAAAGTACTTGCCAATTGGGGATAAAAATTCACAGTTACCAATTTAGGAAGTATGCACTGGCACTGGGGCCTGGTTAGCAGACTGCAGTGCACTTTCGAAGTCATAACCAACAGCATCTAGAGCGAGACATGTGTGTCTGACATCTAAAAAGTGAACATTCCTACATGACTCCCCCACCCAAATGAGGGGTGATGAGCAACTAACCTCCATCTTTGTGGTTCTCATCATTTAAGTGGAAGAACCTGGAAAGGCCATCAGCATTGGCATGGTCAGTACCAGGTTGGTGCTCTACTGTAAAGTTCATACCCTGTAGGGAAATGAACTACTTCAACAGCTTGGGGTTCTCTTCTCTCATCTGCATCAGCCACCGCAGAGGCCTGTGGTCAGTTTGAACCTTGAAGTGAGTACCAGACAGGTAGGGTCTTAGCTTCTTCAGGGACCAAACCACAGCAAAGGCTTCTTTCTCAATGACACTCCAACTCTGCTCTCTAGGGAGGAGTCACCTACTGATATAGGAAACTGGTTGATCCTGGCCTTCATCACTTGCTTGTAACAATAGTGCCCCAATCTCATGTTCAGAAGTGCCTGTCTAGACAATGAACTCTTTCCCATAATCTGGTGCTTCTGGGACAGGTGCTGAACACATAGCTCCTTTGAGGGTGTCAAAAGCCTTTTAACATCCAGTGGTCTAAATAACCTTCTTTGTCTGCTTCTTGGATGTGAACTCAGTGAGAGGGGGCACAATGATACCATGCCCCTTCACAAATCTGCTGCACACCCAGTCAAACCAAGGAATGCTTTGACTTGAGTTTGGGTTTGGGATCCTTTCAATCCAGAATTGTCTAGATCTTGCGCTGAAGAGGTCTCACTTGTTTTGCCAAAGTAAACAACAAAACTCTGCCTTCTCTGGCACTTACCGGCCTCGATAGTTAGGCCTGCCTGATGCAGGGATGTAAAACCTCTCTCTGGTACAGCAGGTGATTCTCCCAGGTGGAGCTAAACACATCAATTTCATCTAGATATGCTGCACTAAAGTCATCCAGACCTAAAAGAACTCTATACACCAACCTTTGGAAAATAGATGGTCTATTCTTCAGCCCAAAAGGCATCACTTTAAACTGAAAGTGTCCTTTAGCGGTAGAAAAGGCAGATTTCTCCTTTGCTCCTTAGGTGACTCCAGTTTGCCAGTATACCGATGTCATAACAAAGGTACTGAGGAAATGTGCTGCACCCAGCTTATCAATAAGCTCATACCCTTGGTATGAGACATGCATCAGTTTAAACTACTGCATTTAAACCTGTGAATATACACAAAACCTCATCTCTGGTTTTGCATTCTTGAAATGAGGCTTGGGGATTTGTACCACTGGGATAGCCCAGGGGCTGCCAGAGGGTCAATCACCCCAAGCACTAGCATCTTGCATACTTCAAGATATATCCATTGTCTGACTTGAACATAACGTGTTTTTGACATCTGTGTCTACATCATGGACTCACCAAGTTGTGTGACCAGAGGTCATGTAAAAGAGCTCTGCAAACTGGCTGAGGACTAGCCTGCAGTCAGATTGTTGCTGTACCCTGAGAGTATCAGGCAAGACAACACCCAGGGGTACCTAAGTCCACCAAATAGGTGACTCCCACTTTCTTCTCCACTTTGGGGTAGGACCCATTCCACTTGTCCTGGAAGGTCCTGGGAGCCACATGCTTCAACACCCACACCAATTTGACCAGGTTGGTTCTCAACCAGTGCTGACTTTTAGTGATATCAGAGCTCCAGAAGCTCCTTGCTTGCCTCCAAATTGTTGTTTGCTTTTTTCATATACTCTGTCATACTTAAGTACAGGTCGAGTACATTGTCCGCTATGTCCTGCTTGGTTTCTTTGAGAGGGCTTTCCCAACCTTTCCTCACTAGACTCAGAGGAACCGTTACCGTATGGCCAAACAGAAGTTTAAAGGGGCTAAAGCCCACCCCCTTCTAAGGTACCCCTCTGTAGGCAAAGAAGAGGCAGGGTATAGGAGGCTGGCCTGGTATGTGGTGGACACCTATAGTGTTAGCACCTTATACCAGATCCAGGCAACCCTTATTAGTAAGTGTTATAGTGTCTAGGAAGCCAGGGCTCTCTAGTGATAGATGTGGTAGCTGTCACGAGAAGCCAAGACTTATCTAGGAGGAATGTGAAGCACTTGCAATACCACAGTAGTCACACAGTTACTTATTACACATGAAAGGAAACACACTGTGTTGCAAAAATAAAGATACTTTATTATAGTAACACTCAACTAGAACACTATAGGGAATGCCCCTTCTCTGGAGGTAAGTACACACAAAATATACATAGGTAAGTACTAGGATTTAGCTTAAAAGCATTAGAAATAGCAGTGAATAGCAAGGGCCCTATACGGGGGCCAAACCATATACTAAAATCGAGGAATGCGAGAATGGGTACCCCACCAGAGGATATGGAGTAGTTAGCCAAAGGCTGGGAGTGTATGGAACCGCAAGAGGTGAGTTTCTAGAATGCCCCCAGCGATCAGGAGAGCAGAGGTAAGTTACCAGGTCATCTCATAGGCTAAGATGGGGTCATGGAATTGGAACAATGCAAGAACAGGACCAGGCCATTGGAACCTAATGGTGGATTCGGGATGAAGATGACCTGTAAAATAAGGGGACAGAGTCCAGTCCATGCGGGAGTGTCCAGGTGGGGCAGGAAGCAATACCCACTCTTCTGTGGTGAAGATCCAGGTTGATGGTGGTGGAGTGCAGGAGCTGCATGGGAGTCCCTGAAGTCATCTATGAGCTTTCCCTCGACCGTCACTGGATTGCAGATGGATCAGTGGTCAGGAGGACCACCTCCAAGCAAATGCAAATTGGAGCTGAAGAAGATTTGCAGGGCTAAAGAGGACCAAAAAGGTCCTGGGGACACGGCCCTTGGAGGGGAGTCCAAACTGACTCTAAGAAGACAGACAAACCAGCAGAAGTAGTCGGAGCCCCCACGAGCAACCCACTGGCAGCAGACACAGTGAGGCCCAGGCAGCACACCTGAAGAGGAGTCCCACGTCGCTGGAGTAGCAGAGAGGAGACTGTCCTTGCAGAGGTAGAGTGTTGGGGCCTGGGGCTACTTGGAGCTTCAAGATCCCTCAGAGCAGGCATCAACAATCCTTGGTTGCTGCAACAGTCGCCGTGCACACGGGATTCTGACCTGGAGGAAGAGGCAAAGGCTCACCATCTCCCAAGTTGGACAGGAGGCAGTGAGGACCCAGGGGTCCCCTTAGAATCACCACCTGTGTTGGAGAATCTTCGCACGTCCAGAGGGCAGCAGATCTCAGCAGCCAGACGTCGTTGCCTTAGGTGCCTGCAGATGCAGGGGATTGACTCCTTCCAATGGAGATTCCTTCTTGCTTCTTTGGTGCAGTTGAAGTCTTGCTGACCCCAGAGGATGCATGGCTGTGGAAATGTTGCAAAGTGCTGACAGGAGCCGCTGAAACAATGTTGAAATGCGAGGTCATCTAGGTGTTGCAGTCTTATTCAGTTCCTGTGGAGTCTAGCAGTGGTTCTGGTGTCCAGGAGCAGAAGAGGTCATTGCAGAGGAGTCCTGTTGAAGTCTTGTATGCCGAATCTGGAGACCAACCCACAAAGGAGTCCCTAAATAGCCCAAAAAGGGTATTGGTCACTTTGCAAGGTGAACAGCTATCAGATGGGGTCACTGATGTCATCTGCATATCCTGACCAGTCAGATGCTCCCAGGGACCACTGCCCAACTTGGTTTCAAGATGGCAGAATCAAGTGGCCACCTGGAGGAGCTCGGGGCACCAACCCCGGGATAGTGATGGATAGGGGAGTTGTCAAAGATGACAAACACAAACAAACTGTATGTGCTCACATTAGGTACTTTCCCTATAATTACCGTCCTAAGCATGCTGTGCTATCTATTGTTTGGGAACAACCTATGTCAGGGGTCCAAGTAGATCTGTATAAATACACCTCACTTTAGACAGATAATCGGAGGGATTCCGACCAGATACCATCACTGCTATCGATGCTGCACGTCTCCTTGACGCTGACCCGGACTTCATGTTCCTGCGGAGTCTGAGCTAGAGACTTTATTCCAAGGAAGCAAGGGTTGGGGGCTCTTCTCAGGGACCTGGCATTGGCAGATTAGGTTTAACATACCCGGCTCTCCTTTAGGTAGAAAGTTAGGTCTATCAGAATAGGGTAATAGGACATATTATGTACTCTATATCTTTCCATGCTACTGCAGGATGGTGGGGGTCTTTATAATCATAACTCTTTTTTTTACAATTTTGTCTCTTGCACTGTTCATTTTTCTAATCATTGCAACCCATGTGATTTACCGCAGATTGCAGATTGTATTAAATAAAAACTATTGAAACAATACTGCATCTTCGTTATTGCCTGTGTTTGGTTGAGAAGTAAGGTATCTGTGAGAAAGGGGTGATCTCCGTTTAAGCATGAAATTCCCTGAGATATCATACTCTTGAGTCCATGCGTAAAGGCTGCCACAAATCACCTTTAACTGTTTGAGTTTCTGGTGAGGTACTGCTAGTGAGCCAGAAGGGTTGGGACTACAGTTGTGACTTGTTATAGGATAGGCATAGTCACCTACATAAATAAGTACTGTCTTCCTTAAACCAGCAGTCTTGCCTAGAGCAAGAGTCTAACTACGACATGGTGCCACCAACGATGGTGTTTAGGACTAATTTACGGACACCCCAACTATCACTGTCTCACAAACAAAAGGTACCCTAAGTACCATTATATGGAGATGTCCGTGGTGCTTGGGAAGTTCCTTTGGGAAGACTCTCCTTGTCATGTAATACCCATTAGATCTACAGCCCAATGTCAGACACAATATCCTGTCAAACATGAAGCAATAGCTCCGGTCAGGAAGATCCTCACTCAGCTAGAGAATCAGGGAGCAATTGAGCCCTGTGCCTCTGCAATGAATAATCCGTTATTTCCTATTGTGAATCTGGATCATTCCTATAGAATAGTATTAGATTACAGACATTTAAACAGTCATCCACAAACATATGCTATTCAAAATTCTCATAGCACGGCCCTAATAAACAATATAGCGTGCAAGAAATATAAAACAACGTAGGATATTTCCGACAAGTTTTTCTGCCAGAATTTAGCGGAAGAAGGTCAGGACCTAAGTGCTTTCTCATTTGGCTATGAGAACAGCCCAGGGCTGTTCTCAGCCCGAGTAACATCAATATTACATGATATTGATCCTGAGGGGTTATCCTATGTGGATGACATTTATCTCACAGACGACGACCTCAACATTAATCTTGTTAGGGTCGATCAAATAATATTTCGGTTTCAGAGGTCGGTTATAAATTAAACTTTAAGAAAAGTGGGATTTCCTTTCTCAGTGTATTATTCCTGGGATATGAGCTATTGAACGAGGTGAAGAGCCTGGCCCGCACTTTCTAGAGAAATGTGCACAACTGCACCCACCAAACACTCTAAAGAAATACAGTCTTTACTTGGTTTCTTCAAATTTGGCAGAACACACATTCCTGACAATGCACAGCGTATCAAGCCACTTTATGACTTAATACGTCCAGATTTTTCTAGCAGACACTGGACAGTTGAACACACACGCATCCTTAGGGAATTGCAACAGGACATGCTGGAAGCTAAACATTTGCACACACGTGACAATAAAACAACTTTGGTCATCAGAATAATTGCTGGTGCCATTGGGTTTACTTATGTCACCTCCAATGAAGATGACACAGTGCCCATAGCACATAAATCACACTTACACTCAAATGCAGAACAACGTTTTGCACCAACAGAAAAAATTATAACTGCAGTCCAGATGGCTGTCATAAAGGAGAGACCACTTGCCCAGGGGAAAAACCATCATGGTCGTTACCCTGGTGCCAGTCTTAGAGGCTGTCACCAAAGCGAGCGTTCCTAACGCTAAAGCATTACATCCACGTTGGATTCAGTGGGCAACCTCTCTGACCACTACTGATGTTGATTACGTCTTTGATCCGAAACTCCAGACACAAGATTTTCTCCAGTACGAACAGGAATGCCCCGCCCCTCAAAATATTTTGCCTTTAGACAAATACCATACTGTCATTTATACTGATGGTTCAGCGCAACCAGCTGTAGGCACCAAACATCAATACTCAGTCGTTTACGCAGCCGTGAGTGGAGTAATGAAGGATGGAGTCTTCCACCCTCACAATACCTACACGCAGACCCCAGGGGACTGCACAGCTGTGTTGTCTGAACTCAAAGCCCTTATTTTAGTGCTAGAAAACACAGAGACAGGAAGACTGACTTTAATAGTCTGCGACTCACATTACTGTGTTCAGTCCTACAATGATTATCTCAATCATTGGAAGCTGAACGGGTTTAGAGATTCTAAAGGGAACACCATAAAACACAAGACAAGTAGCTACGGCTTCTGTGGCTGCAGTGACTCGTTCTCATACGAGATTGGATAATGAAACACCATAAAACACAAGACATTGTGGGGGGGTGGCTGATCTTAAGGATATGCTACTGTGTGTCCATATATTACATACACTGGGCCACCAACGTGAAGGAGTACACATTATCGGTAACACTTTGGCTGATGAAGCAGCCAAATCCGCAGTAGCTACGACTTCTGTGGCTGCAGTGACTCGTTCTCATACAAGATTGGATAATGAAATTCTGACTGCCATGAAAGCTTCGGTTGATGGCAAGCTTCTCCTGAAAGGGTACCCTGCAAAGTATTCTTACCACATCAGTATGCAGAATGTTGCTTATGCAACACTTCCCGGGGTTGGAGACTGAGCAATCACCAACCAAGACCAGATTTAGTGAGAGCAGCACATGAGGGTGTCGCTTTTGCTCATGCTGGTATTTCAGCCACAGCGACACTCTTCCAGAAAATATTCTGGTTTCCAGGTCTAAACAAACAGACAAAGCAATACATTCTTTGTTGTGACATTTGCCGGCAAATAAAGGGCTCTAATATCAAACGCCCACCACAGACATCCCTCGTAGTGTCCGGCAGGCCACTACAATGTGTGTACTTGGGCCATTGTGGCCCACTTCAACCCAATGGTGCATACAAATACATCCTAGTCGCTGTAGATTCTTGTTCTAGATTCCTGTGGGTATGGCCGCAGCGGTCAGCTGGCACTCGAACTGTTATAAATGACTTGCTGATCTTTATCAGTACATATGTGGTTGCAGCATTCCATTTGGCATTTGCCTCTAAGGCATTCAGGGACACCATGGGGATGATGGGTGTTGAACTCCATTATTCCTCCCCATCCCATGGGAAATTTGGTCATGGAGAAGCAGAACCTTGATCTAAAGCAGTCCTTAACAGCTAGAGTATTAGGTTATGGTTGCAGCTGGCTTCATCACCTATGTGGGGTCCAGAGAGCGCTGAATAATCTGCCAAGCCGGTCCTTGGGGGGACGCACTCCTTATGAGGTTCTCTTTAGGATACCTATGTATGTCCCGGATATTGATGGCTCTGGTATGGTGACAGCAGAAACACCTTTTGACATAAATGAACGTCTCACTGTCTTACAGGAGCTTCAGCAATTTCGTGATGATAAATCATCCACCAGTGCTGCCACCTTAGGAATAAGAGATATACCAAAAACTTCCACTGGCTGGATTCCTAAAGTTGAGGATTTGGATCATGAAAAGATCACTGTGAAGAAGGAATTTGGTCCATCCTACAGAGCACCGGTCTCAGTCCTGGGAGTAAAAGGTACCAGAACTTTGATCTTGCGACCGCTGCCTGGTTCCCGAGGAAGCAGATTTGTTTCAATTGACAACATCAAACTACACCATGTGACCGATCCTGCACAGTAGACCCAGAGGTCCCTTTGGTAGTTCCCGATCCCCTCTCACTACCCAACAAGACAAACCTCTTCAGAATAGTGTGAACAACACTACTGTGCACTATGCAACAATGTCCAACGATGTTACAAATTCCTCCTCGAATATGGGGAGGGCGGAAAATGAGCTCTTGTGGATTCCTGTTACCACTTCAACGACAACTCCTGTCCAAGATTAGACCGTTATTTACATCAATACAACACAGACTGATGGCACCATTTACTATTACCCTCCACGTGGAGTAGACCCTTCTACAAGTACTGCACTTGCTCCGGTGTTTGCAGAGACTGCCTCTGGTTACTTCATCGATATTGATGACTTTTCTTCTGACTCATCCACTAAAGCGACTGAAAATGTTTCAAAGACACTTAAGCAATATTTATGGCTTAAAACTAATGACTTAATATACCCCTAGAACTATCTATGGTTCAGCCTGACATTTTCTACCTTATTTCTAAGGATTGGTTTTGTGACTGTTTTCTTTTTGCTCATAAATGGTCATTACATTCCTGAACCTGTGGATGAAGTCTTAACTTTATATCATTCCTAGCACAAGGTCCGAAGAGACTTGTCCCTAGTGAACATTTGAGCTGTACCCATTTCTGATGGCATTGTATGGGACAAAGTTCCATTTGAAATATACGGGCCTACTGAGATCATCCAAATTTCATATGTATTTAAGATATCTATGACAGATGTTATTACCCCTGGTGTTGTATCTGATGAATGGGATGTCCAGACAGTTGATTCTATGTTAACTGAAATCAAGGACTATTCAGTATTTGAAAGTGATGATGTATATGTAAATACAATTAATTATGGGTAAATGTTCTGCTATAACAATTGGGAATATTACTACATGCACTGTGCAACTAGGCACAGACCGGTACTTAACTACACACAGTGGGAACACTGTTCAACACCACCCGTGGGGTGCCCGAAAAGTTATTCAGAGAATTTTGCTTATTTTTCTGGGCATGAAACAAAACATTCTGATTCATATTTTTTCAAGTTACCTCCTTCAAAAATTAGGAACATTTTGCTAACAGACTCAAAACTGATTTACTCAGATTCCTTTGTTTCCTGCCTTGCAGTTGAAGGTTACGACTACTGGAAGAACACTATTGAGTCGAAAAGTGTATGGGAACACAAGATTGGTAAATTCAGGGTAGGGCATGCTTTGTTTAGAGCATGCCTGATTCCTGTGCAAATCATCTTTTTAAATGACACCATTCAACAGACATCTTGCCTGGGGTTAGCAAAAATAAAAGACATGTACACGCCCAGCATCCCCACACCGGCTAAATTCAATGATTGGCAATTCTTCCTGAATGTCACAGATGAAGAGCTAGATGCAAAGATTCAGGATGGTACCTCTAATTCTTCACTTTCCAGTCCCGGCAGCAGGTTAATTTGGCCAATAGACACCAATGGATGTCAGGCACGTTTTTTGAATTCTTCAAGGGTTTTCAAGATTAGCCGGCCAGCTCCTTGCTTTATCCCAGGTCAACACACAGGGATAGTTACTACATACAGTGTGGGTAAACTGTGCTAACAATGGGTACAGTCTAACACGTTAGCCGCAGTTAAAGAACACCTTAACACGCTTTCTGAAGATATAGACTTGCTGGACTTTTTGTTAGGTCCTAGGAAAAAACGCTCGAAAAGATTCATCTATGCTATGTACAATGAGGTATGGAAACCTTCTCAGACTTAAGCTGCTGTGCATTTAAGGCAATTAGATAAGGAGAACTTAGAAAAGGCTTTAGCAGTTGTAGATAATGGCATGAACACTCTGTCCAACAGAATTTATTCACTAACAAACATATGGGGTCATTCCGACCCTGGTGGTCATGCCGGGGACCGCGGAAGCACCGCCAACAGGCTGGCGGTGCTTCCTGGGCCATTCTGACCGCGGTGGTAAAGCCGCGGTCAGAAAAGGGCAACCGGCGGTTTCCCGCCGGTTTACCCCTGGCCCAGGGAATCCTCCATGGCGGCGCTGCTTGCAGCGCCGCCATGGGGATTCCGACCCCCTTCCCGCCATCCTGTTCCTGGCAGTTTTTACCGCCAGGAACAGGATGGCGGGAATGGGTGTTGTGGGGCCCCTGGGGGCCTCTGCACTGCCCATGCCACTGCACCCGTCGCACCCCTACAACTCCGCCGGCTCCATTCGGAGCCGGCTTCATTGTTGAGGGGGGTTTCCCGCTGGGCCGGCGGGCGGCCTTCTGGCGGTCGCCCGCCGGCCCAGCGGGAAAGCCAGAATGGCCGCCGCGGTCTTTTGACCGCGGTGCGGTCATTCGGCGGTGACCGCATGGCGGGCGGCGGTCAGAATGACCGCCATAGTGTCATCTACGATAGATATCATTCAAACAGATGTCCCGTTTATACAATGGACAAAGTCAGCTGCGTTCCATTATGCAGCTTGGTTGGATGTTACAAACATTGAAAAATGGCCATATTCCATGGAGATGCATTAACAGTAGTGAATTATTCACTGCTTTTAATTTATCCAGGGAATAAAGGACAATGGCTAAAAGGGAAGCAAGTTTCACCATGCTTCATAGAGAGAGGTTAGAAAAGTTGCCTTTCACGGTCCCAGAGAGTCCTTCAATGCTATGGCTCCTACATCACATTATTAATCTGCCTATTTCCACCTTTCGTTTTTCTAAATGCCTGAAACATCTTGCCGTGGGCAGGAACGAGAGACTGGGTTATAGCTATATTAAGGAAGAGTGGGAGTTGCCATTTGATTACAAATGTCTGAACGGCGAAACAGAGGTCTTTCTTAGCGGAAGCGAATATGAGACTACTGTCAGTCATTCAATGGTCTGCAAGCAGGTGTCCATTCACAACCATTGCAATGTGGCTGTCGCAACCTTGGCCTGTTTCCTGAAGGTTACTCCCATCTCTTTGATTCAACCAGCATTTCATGTACCTTCCAATGGAAGTTATGTGGTGCTGAGTGATCAAAGCTGTTGCAGTATGCAACCAGGAATTGCCTACACAATTAAGGTCTCTAAGGTCATTACGTGTTGTGGACATGTTTTATTCCCCCACACACAAAAGATAAAGGTATCAGAAATGTGGCCTCACATTGATACTATTAATGTAAATTATGACAAGCTGAGCAGACTAAAGCAGACTAAAGCCGCTACTGTTTCAATAACAGGTCGCGTTGACATCAGCTAGAGAGACGTATGCTCTCCAGATTGCGAGATCATCAGCCAAGTTACAATCCCTATGAAATACCAACTTCCCCGAGCACTTTGGTGAGCTGGTATCCAGAATTTTCAACGCTTCGAGCACTCCTGGGATTGCCAATTTCTGGATTTGTGTCAGTCCTCCAGATATCTTCGGAGTCATCCAGCTGGCCATCCATTCACTCTTTTCAAGTCTGTTTGGTGGCTTTCCTGTAATTTTGGTATAAATTGGCAGAATACTGCTGTTATTTTTTCTGATTCGCAGTGTTTGTTTCTTTACAGCTACACGGAGCGATGGAGCAGCTGCCACCAGCACAACTGTACCGTGAATGCATGGTTCAGATCTTCGATGCTTCCTTGCTGGAGGAACTAGAGTTGGATAGGTCATTGTCATTCCAACCACTCCCCTGGTGCGTGCAGCCTTTCTTTCGTTGCTCTTCACTCTACGGAACTTGCCACTAATGCAGGTGGAGCTGCACTTTTGCTCAGTGAATCCATCCGCCCATGTGATCAATCTGACATCTTTTATTTTTTTTCCAATATGTTTTATTGGTTTTTGATACACAATAACAATACAAAACACTAAACACTTCTCCTCAAAGGCATTGGAATACAACAATAGAACAAAAGTAGCAGTATTTGAAGTCAGTGTGCCAACTCAATAGTTATAGTGTCACAGTTGACCTGTGATTTGTAGCATCCAGGAAGTCACCAATTATGCATGAAAACCCATTAACGGTAAGTTCAGTATCAAGTAGTAGCTTATGGATCCTTCCATCTATTGCTATAATGTGTGCCTCTCTCTGAAGGGATCAAAGTGCCCCTCTCCCTCCCCGCCCATCCCGTTGCCGCTCCTGTGACTGGATAATGCAATGTATCAACAGATGTCTAGGTGAGTGTGTTTCTCTATAAGGTGACAGTTGTTCCATTAATGAATGTGATCAGTGATTCTTTGTCTCAATACATCATTGCTTTATTGTGGAGTGGGTAATTTCGAGTGATCGCACTGCTAGGTTAGCAGCCCTGCGAAACAGCTAAGTGTCTAATGTTTCCTCTTCTCGCTGTTCCCAGTCATTTATTGGTGTACTCCAAGCCCTAGCCCTTTCCATTGGGCCCTGGCCCGTCCGTGCCTTCCGGTGTCTAATTGCCTCTTCAGCTTTAGCCCATTTAAGAACTTCCCTTTTCCATGTATGTAGACGTGGTCCTGCCTCTGCTTTTCAAGTCATTGCGATTTCTCTTTTGGCCAAGACGAAAGCCAAATCTTGAAATTGGTTAGTATGTTTATGTTTGGGCTGATGGCGATATCCTCCCAGCAAGGAGTGTCTGGGGTCATCAGGTACTTCATGACCAACAATGTCAGTGAGGAGCTGCATTATCTCATGCCAGTATTCCCCCAATGTTGGGCAGGCCCAGAACATGAGGATAAATTCTGCACCCTCCTCGTGGCATCTGGGACAGCCCACCACCGTGGCCCCAAAGTGTTACTTGATTCTATCTGGTGTCAGATATGCTCTATGTAAAACATATGTGTTGGTCAATTTAAATCAAGCATTCCTAGAGGCTCTTGGCACCCAAGTCAGTATTTCCTCCTAATCTCTGTCCTCTATAGTGGCCACCAAATCTATTTCCAATTTGTGTTTGAGGCCTGTCAGTGGGTGGGTCATTGTGGTTCGTATTTTTCTATAAAGATAGGTCACCTATGTGTCCCTGTGGCACTGATGAGATACTGGGTCATTTCCGAGGTAGGGGGTTCTGCACTCCAGGTCTGCCAGTGTCTACCCATCATGTCCGAAATCGCTCTGTGAAGTAGGACATTTCCTGCTGGAATCTGATAATGGGTTTGAAAGTCCTTGAAGGGCAGTAGAGAGTCCACTTCATATAAGGTTCCTAGGGTGGTAGCCCCCGCCCTCTCCCAGTTCCTTATTCCCCCCAGTTTCCCTTGTGTGGTAGTGTTAGCAGGCATCGCATCGGTGTCTCAGGAGCATAAGGTCTGGGGCATCTTATCTTACGTAGGTGGCGTCTCCAACATTTTTGGGTTACCTCCAGTGCCTGAGATCTAGGGGGCGCTAGAAGGCCAAGACCCAAGATGACCCTGGTCAAAGAGGGCAGTTCGGGAGTAAAGGGTAATATTTCATGTCCAGGTGTCACTCTGTCCGCCATCCATCTGGTCAACCATTGTAGTTGGCCTGCTAAGTAATAAGCTTCGAAATCTGGAACAGCCAGTCCTCCCTCCTCAGGAGATCTTTGTAGGACCATAGCCGCTAGTTTCCGCCTGCCTGTTCCCCCTATGAATCTCGTAATCATAGAGTTCAGGCCCTTAAAGACACTCCCCGGGATCCACACTTGTAAGGTTGTGAAAAGATATAGTAGTCTGAGGAGAGTTATCATCTTCAGGAGTGCCACTCTGCCCGCGACTGAGATAGGTAGGGTAGTCCAGAACCCCATAGAGCCCCTAACGCCCCTTAGCGCTCTCTGTATATTGCCCTCGAACAAGTTCTGAACATCATGGTAGACATGGACCCCCAAATACGCTAGACATCTGGGTTCCCATTGTATTTCCCCAATATCCGGGGGGGGGCGTTCTTCCTTCGTTTCTTCCATAGTTAGGAAAAGGCTGGATTTCTGCCAGTTCACCCTCAGCCCAGACAGGACTGTAAAATTTTTCAGTAATATCTGGGCCCCCTGTAGATTATTTCCCGTATCTCTTAGAACTAGTAGGAGGTCATTGGCATACAATGCTATATGATGGGTCTGGCTTGCCAGCGTGATACCTCTGTAAGCCCCACCCTCTCTGGCCATGCAGGCCAATGGCTCTATTGCTAATGCAAATAGCAGAGGGGAGAGAGGGCAACCCTGCGTAGTTCCCCCAGCCACCTCGCAATTGTCAGAGATAGTAGCACCTGTTCGAACTCTAGCCGTCGGCTTACTGTACAACAGTTTTGTCCAGTCTATAAAGCGATGTCCTACCCCGAACTTGTGAAGGACTTCATAAAGGTAGGGCCATTCCAGGCTGTCAAATGCTTTTTTAAAATCAATGGCAAAGATTGCCGCCTCACGTTTATCATACCCATCACCATGTATTAAGGCTAGAGGGCGACATATATTTTGTGCCGCTTGGCATCCTGGAATAAATCTGGCCTGGTCTGTATGTATCAAATGAGGCATGTGACGCATGAGGCGAAGCGCTAATATTTTGCTCAGTATTTTATAATCTACTGCTATCATCGATAGTGGGCGGTATGAAGCCACGTCTGTCGGACCCTTCCCCGGTTTCAGTAGTGGTATGATCAGGGCTTCCCAGGCAGATACCGGGAGGATCCGACTCTCTACTGCCACCTCATAGACCTCTGCCAGCGTAAGCCCCAGTCTGGATAAGTAAGTGGAATAAAATTCTATTGGGAGTCCGTCTGGGACAGCTGTTTTGTTGCGTGCCATAGAAGTTATAGCCTCTTATTTCTGTCACTGTAATCGGTGCACCCAGCACCGTTGCTTCCTGGGCCCAAACCGTGGGGAGCGATATCTGGCGTAGGAAGGCCCATATTTCCTCAACTATAGGGTGTACCTTGATAGTGTAGAGATCTGAATAGTATTTCTGGAATTCATCATTAATAGCCGATTGGGAACCGATACTATTACCTCCGGGTTGTGTGAGTTCTATTATTACTGAACCTCTTTTTGCTGGATTCGCCAGCCATGCCAACAAAGACCTCGCTCGGTCCCGGCCTGCGTGTGTTCGTGTCCAAAAGGCCCTATAGTCATAACAGCGCAGTCGATCCATTGCCGCTTTGGTGGCTTCCCGCGCGGATAAGAGTGATGCTCTCAAGTCTGGGGTCTTGGGGCATTGTCGCTCCACCTCTCTCTGGTTCCGTTCAGCCTCCTCTATATCGTGCAGCAGTGCCCGTCTTTCCCCGGCTACTGCAGAGAGACAATTCCCCCTGATGACCACCTTAAACTCATCCCACTCTAACAATTTGGAAGTGGTTGATCCCTCGTTAGCTTCAAAATAAGTGTCTATTGCCAGCCCAATGGTGTGTTTAAATGCCTCATCCTCCAGCAGAGAGGGCTGGGGGCTGGATTCGCCATGTGGGAATTGGTGTCCGGGCCCGGGACCAATTCAGAGTAAGAATCAATCAATCAATCAAATAATTTCTTAAGCGCACTACTCACCTGGTAGGATCTCAAGGCGCTGGGGGGGGGGGGTTACTGCTCAAAAAGGCATGTTTTTAGGTGCTTTCTGAAGGTTAGGAGATCCTGGGTCTTGCATAGGTTGGTGGGGAGGGAATTCCAGGTCTTGGCGGCGAGGTGGGAGAAGGATCTGCCACCAGAGGTGGTGCGTTGGATGCGGGGGACTGTTGCGAAGGCGAGGTCGGCGGAGCGGAGCTGTTGAGTTGCTATGTGGAAGTTTACTTGTTCGTTGAGGTAGGCCGGCCCAGTGTCATGGAGGGCTTTGTGAGCATGGACGAGGACTTTGAAAATGATCATTTTATTGATGGGTAACCAGTATAGGGATCTGAGGTGGGTGGATATGTGTTCATGGAGAGGGAGGTTGAGGATGAGGCGTGCGGCTGCGTTCTGGATTCGCTGGAGTTTTCTTTGAAGCTTGGCTGTGGTCCCTGCATAGAGGGCATTGCCGTAGTCCAGTCTGCTGCTAATGAGGGCGTGGGTGACTTTTCTCCTTGTTTCTAAAGGAATCCATTTGAAAGTCTTGTGTAGCATGCAAAGGGTGTTGAAGCAGGAGGATGATATGGCGTTGATTTGCTGGGTCATGGATAGACAAGTCCAGTACGATGCCAAGGTTGCGTGCGTGGGTGTTGGGGGTGGCCCAAGGGTGGTCGGCCACCAGGAGTCATTCCATGCTGTCTTGTTGGGGCCAAAGATGATGATCTCTTTTTTGTTTGAGTTCAATTTAAGGTGGCTTGTTGTCATCCATTTGGCGATGTCGAGGAGTCCGGCGTGCAGGTTAATCTTGGCGGTGGCTGGGTTCCTGGTGAGGGAAATGATGAGCTGGGTGTCGTCAGTGTATGAGATGATGGTGATGCCGTGGGGGCGGAGCAATAGGGTGGCCCTTCTTATCTGTCGGTGGTACACTGGCAGCTCTGATGGGTGCCCCCTTCGATCATACCGGACTAGCAGGGACCACAACGGATGCAGATTTGGTGGCTGAGGTGCTGGGTTGGAATCTAGACATCCTGGCCCTAGGGGAAGGTCGGGGGGGAGGTGTAGGGAAGAGGTTAATGTTAGCTAGGTAAAGTTTTTTAGACACACTGGGATGGGAAGATGGAGGGTGTTAGAGTGGAGGAAGAGGTAGTGGTTGTAGGAGGTGTACGTCTGCTGAGTTTTGGTGAAGGTGCATGGGCTGGAGGTTGTTGTGAGGTGGATGGCTGTTAAGTGGGTGTGTGCCTGCGTTTGTGTACTTTGGGAGGAGGGCACACAGAGACACTGGGAGAGGACGCAGGGGACGTGTGAATGGTAGTGGGGGTGGTGATTGCACGTGACCGTGTGTAGTGATGGGCATGCTTGTGAGGGCGGCAGTGGCTGATGATGTAGTGCATGCAGGTGTGAGTGGAGATGAGACAGGGAGGGAGGTGGAGGACGTGGAGGAGGGGGACACAGTGGAGGAAGTGGATGTTGGTATGTGTGCATGGGTATGGTGCTTGTGTGAGTGCCTGTGGGATGTATGGTTCTCATGTTTTCCTGAGCCATTTTTGTGTGTTGATGTGTGTGCATGCTGGTATGATGGTGTGCTTGGGCTACGCTGAGGTAGAGGGGATTGTGTCTGGGAAGTGGAAGTTTGAGGAGGGAGGCTGGACACAGGGACAATGGCTGTCATCAGTGCTAAGGCCAGAGCCTGAAATGCTCTCTGTTGGGCTGCCACGCCAGAATGATTGCCCTCCAGGTATGCCTTTGTTTGCTGCAAATGCCTCTCGACACCCTGGATGGCAGTCAGAATGGTTGACTGCCCAACAGTGAGGGATCTCAGGTGGTCAATAGCCTCATCACTGAGGGCAGCAGGGCTGACTGGGGCAGGGCCTGAGGTGCCTGGGAAGAAGGAGATGCCCAGCCTCCTGGGTGAACGGGCATGGGAAACTCGCTGAGGGGCTGCTGGGAGGGCAGTGCTGGTAGGGGGGGTGGTGGCTGTACCTGTTGTTGGGGTGGGCACAGAGGTGTCTGCCACTGCCAGGGAGCTTCCATCAGAGGAGGAGTCGCTGGTATCACCTCCTGTCCCCGTCGTGGAGCTCCCCTCACTCTCCGTCCCACTGGTGCCTTCACACTCAGTGGATTCACCCTCCTGGGCCATGTGGGATGCTGCTCCCTCCGTCGCCGGTGCCTCTGCTCCTCCGCCAGATGATGCTAATGCACACAAGGACAGGGTGACAAAACAAGAAGGGGGGGAAGACAGAGAACACACATGGTCAATGCCAGCAACATCACTACCGTTGGCGAACACAGCAAACAGGGAGCAGCCCTGTGCACTAGGCCATGCACTACCAGTTAGTAGGAAAGTCACCAGGCCATGGGGTGCAATGCCTAACGCCATTAGCTGCACACCTAAAACCCACAGGAACCTGCTCAGTAGTAGATGCCCACTAACACTATTGGGGTTGGAGTGCCTCAGAGCCTGCCCAACAAGGGACCTACAATGCCATGTTCGCCCTGGCCTAGGGGCACCCACAGCCCACATCCCCCACCCAGATACTTCCTAAAGAGCACAGAGGAAGCTTTATGACACTGTACTCACCCCCTTGTGGCTGATGTGATGGCCTCAAGCGCCCATCCAACTCCGGATAGGCCACCGCCAGGATGCGGAACATCAGGGGGGTCATGGTGCGACGGGCACCCCCTCCACGTTGGGAGGCCAGCCCCAGCTGGGCTTCCACCATTTTCTTGCTCCAGCGGCATAGGTCCTCCCATTTCTTGCGGCAGTGGGTGCTCCGTCTATGATAGACCCCCAGGGTCAGCACTTCCTTGGCGATGGCACGCCAAATACCCTTCTTCTGGTGGGCGCTGACCTAGAGGAAAGGTACTGGAGGTAAGGACATTACTCACCCGTCCGGACCGTCAGACTCATTGCCCACCAGTTCCCAACATGCCCTGACGTACATACACTCACCATCCTCACATGCAGCCCTCAGCCCCCCAACATGTATCTTCCAACCACACCACTCCAAACAAGCATTGCCCACGCATCATGCTCAGAGTGTACTCACCTGTTTGTCTGGAGGACCGTAGAGTAGTGTGTGCTGGGGAACACCACATCCACCAGTTTGTCCAACTCCTCCACGGTGAAAGCAGGGGCCCTTTCCCAGACACACAAGCCATTGTCACTTCCAGACACAGGTCACAGCAGCATTTGCAGTGTAGGTCCTCTCCTGTTGAAGGTCAGGTATCAAGCGAGTGAACAGATATAAAATGGCGGTCATGTCCGTGGCAGTGCGTACTATCACCGCCGGCGTACATTGCCATTGGCTCCTGGAACCCATAGGGCCCCAATGATAACCAATGCTGAATTATGCAGCAGTCTTCGACCGCCTACCGCGACACAGCACAACGCCAGCCCAGTTACCTCATTTCCCCTTGTCCCTCCTCAGAAGTCAGGCAGCCGCCATTTCAGGGGGGCACATGGCATTGCACCGAACTGCGTCATAGCACATTTTGGCACATATACGGACTAACTACACCACACACGGATTTACTCACATTACTGCAGATACACTTGTGCAACCTATGTGGTACATGACCCTAAGCTCACCTTTCTCCTTCATAGGCCACAACCACTGGGGCAGATGATGAGATGGCGGCATCCTCCTGTGTACAGACCCCTGGTGGACCTGTCAACAACGGAAGACAAACGCATCATAATCACCTACAGACTTGATCGTGCTACAATCCAAGACCTGTGTGCCCAATTGGAGCCAGACCTGATGTCATCTATCCGCCATCCCACAGGAATCCCCACTCTAGTGCATGTCCTGTCAGTGCTCCATTTCCTGGCAAGTGGCTCCTTTTAAACAACAGTGGCCATGGCATCAGGGATGACTCAGCCAATGTTTTCTAACATATTGACCAGAGTGTTGTCTGCGCTGCTGAAACACATGCGCAGCTACATCGTGTTTCCCCTGGTGGAGGATTTGTCCACAGTGAAGGCTGACTTTTATGCCCTGGGACATATCCCCAACATCATTGGTGCCACTGATGGTACACATGTGGCATTTGTCCCCCCCCCTTGCAGAAATGAACAAGTGTACAGAAATAGAAAAAGCTACCATTTGATGAATGTGCAGATGGTGTGTTTGTTGGACCAGTACATCTCTCATGTGAATGCCAAGTATCCTGGCTCTGTGCATGATGCCTACATTTTGAGGAATAGATGTATCCCTGATGTGATGGGCCAACTCCAGAGGCACCGGGTGTGGCTAATAGGTGAGGCCAAGGTCCCCACACAGTATAAGTAGATGTCTGGGTATGGGGTAGTCCCTAAGGGTTAGTGTGTGTCTAACAGTTATCCCTTGACATTTGCAGGTGACTCTGGTTACCCTAACCTCTGATGGCTACTGACCCCAGTGAGGAATGCCAGGACAAGGGCAGAGGACCGCTACAATGAGGCCCATGGGTGAACTAGGCGTATTATTGAGAGGACGTTCGGCCCCCTGAAGGCCAGATTCCGGTGCCTCCATCTAACAGGTGGCTCCCTATACTACTCACCGAAGAAGGTGTGCCAGATAATCGTGGCATGCTGCATGTTGCACAATCTGGCATTGCGACACCAGGCGCCTTTTCTGCAGGAGGATGAGCATGGTGATAGTCTTTTGGCAGCGGTGGAGCCTGTGGACAGTGAGGAAGAGGAGGCATAGGCAGAAGATTTTGACAACCGAACAAACATCCTCATACAGTACTTCCATTGACACACAGATAAGAGACTGTAACTCCTCGTCACATTTCTGAATACTGTAGGACATTGTATAAGTCAGCCTCTTAACCTCTGTCTATGGACACTGACAGTTCACTTTGGATTTCCATTTTTCAGATCTGGGTACCCGATTCTGCCTTCTGCTATAGGTACTGTTGCCCAACAACTGTCATAGATTGGTATGAGCAAACAAACATTTACATTGCTATTTGTTACTAATGTTGTCATCAGACGTTTGAGAAAGTTCAGACTGACTCCAGATTGCTTTGTGCTTAAAGGGTGTTTATTTAGGGGCTAATGAGTATAGGGGTATTTTGCAAGCGGGTGGGTTGATGGTAGAGGAAGGTCCATAGTAGAGTCCAGTCTCTTGGTATCACAGATGCACTGTCCAATGGGGCATAGGAAGGGGAGTAATGGCAGTTCATTTTGGACAGGATGACATAGTGGGACAGAAGTGTGACAATCAGGAGAGTCTAATTTCCTGGCGGGGTCTTGGCAATGTTCTCTGGCTTCTGCCTGGATCGCAGGGACCGTTTGGGGGGTGGTTCTCCTTCTGCACGAGGTGGGGTGCTCGTGGCCTGTTGGTCCTGTGGCGGGGCCTCCTGTCCACAAGCCGGCAGAGGTGGAAGGCTGTTCTTCAATTTGGCTAGTGTCAGGGGCCCTTTGTTGTGCCACTGCCTCCCTTATGGTATTGCCTATGTCAGCCAGCACCCCTGCTATGGTGACAAGGATGGGGTATATTTTGGTGAGGTCCTCCCTGATCCCCATATATTGTCCCTCCCGCAGCCGTTGGGTCTCCTGAAACTTGGCCAGTACCGTGCCCATGGTCTCCGGGGAATGGTGGTATGCTCCCATGATGTTTGAGTGTGCCTCGTGGAGGGTCGGTTCCCTGGGCCTGTCTTCCCCTCTCACAGAGCAGTCCTCCCAGCTTCCCTGTTGTCCTGTGCCTCTGTCCCCTGAACCGTGTGCCCACTGACCCCAGGTGCCAGATAGTCCTGGATTAGTGGTGTTGCCTGGGGTCCCTGTAGTGGTGGACACACTGCTGATTGACGTATCCTGGAGACAGAGGGATGGGCCCGCTGGGTGGGTGCTGTGCTGGTGTTTCCTGAGGGGGGAGGTTCTGGGGTGGCTTGAGACTGTGGCAGGGGAACCGACTGTCCAGAGGTCCCTGATGGGTCAGGCTGATCATCTTGATCCAGGCGCGCAGAGATGCTGTCATCACTGTGGGCCTCTTCTGTGGGGGGACTGGATATGGATGGCACCTCCAGTCCGGTGACGTTGGGTAGGGGTCCTGTTGGGATGTAAATGCATTGTTATTTTAGTTGTGTGTGCCATCTTGCGCAATGGGTGTATTTCCCTGCATTACTGTACTTGCACTATCACCTCGGCCCTTGTGTGAGTGGTGATTTTGTGCCCTGGGTGAGTCTCTCTATTAGACGTGCTTTGGTGATGGGTGTCCATGCATGTCTTTTATGGGTGTCCATGCATTGTTGTTGCATGTAGTGCTTGGTTGTGGGAGTGGTGGGTTGTGATGGTGGGGTGTGTGGGAGGTGGTGGAGTCATGGGAGTGAGGGTGAGGGTGGGAGTATGTGATGGCATGCAGGTGGGGTGGGGGATATGGTAAATAAGATTTGACTTACCAGAGTCCAGTCCTCCTGCTACTCCTGCGAGGCCCTCAAGATGCAGTACTGCCAAGACTTGCTCCTCCCATGTTGTTAGTTGTGGGGGACCACCACCAGTCCTCTGTATGGCTATCTTGTGTCTCGATACCATGGAACGTACCTTCCCCCGTAGGTCGTTCCACCTCTTCCTGATGTCATCCCTTGTTCTTGGATGCTGTCCCACTGCGTTGACCCTGTCCACAATTTTCCACCATAGGTCCATCTTCCTTGCAATGGAGGTCTGCGGCACCTGTGATCCGAATAGCTGTGGCTCTACCCGGATGATTTCCTCCACCATGACCCTGAGCTCCTCCTCAGAAAACCTGGGGTGTCTTCTAGGTGCCTTGATGTGGTGTGATTGATGTGTGAGGTGATGGGTGATGTGAGGTGATTGGTGATGTGATGTGTAGGGTGATGTGTTGCGGTGTGAGGTGTGTGGATGGTGTATGTGTGATGGTGTTCTGTGCCTCTGGATGCTGGTGTGGTCTTTACTTTTCTCTCTCTCTGCTTCTTCAACAGTTTTTGCTGTAAGTGGTTGTGGGTAATGTCGGTGTGTGTTTTATGGTGATGTGAGTGTGTAGGTGTGGTGTGTGAATGTGTGTCAGGTGTGTGTATTTTGAAATGTCCAATGTGGTTGTGTTTTGTAAATGTGTGTGTATTTTGAGCGCGGCGGTGTGTACCGCCAATGGTTTACCGCGGTTGAAAGACCGCCATGTTGATTCATAGGTCGTGATGCTGTGGGCGTATTCCTGTTGGCGTAACGGTGTGGGTTTTGCTATCGCCAGTTTATCACTGACCTTTGGTGTGGCAGACTTGTGTGGGTGTCTGTATAGTGGCGGATTTCTCAGTGTGGGTCATAATACCCGTTGTGGATTTCTCCCGCGGTCATGGTATGTTGGCGGCCGTCGGTACGGGGTATGCAGGATTTACCGCCGGGTTGTAATGAGGGCCATAGTTTCTTCGCCCAAACTATTAAACAACAACAGTATTGCAACAGTGAACATAGTCTCTACTGTGTAACACACAGCAACTGTGGGGGTGGTACTCTAAGTATCTGACAGCCAGGAGCTCCAGGACATCCCCGGTCCAGCCCCCCCTCACTTTTGTAAATGTAGCAGGTAGAGCCAAGTAATGTTTCCACAGGTAATCTGTCAGCATTAGTGAGGTGGGCGCAGTCCATCCATTGTGCCATCTTATCCTGGAGTTGTTTACTAGATGACTCAGTTTAGTGGTAGTGTAGACCTGTCGTTCCAGCGTTCCCCAATTAAATTATTTCATCAGCTGTTCAAGGAGTAATCGTAGGTAAGATTACGCTCGATTGAGTAGAGGCTGCAGTCTCGCTGTCGGAGTCCTGAATGCCCATCATCCCTCAGTGAGCTCGGAGGTGACACCACATCTGAGCCCCCAGGTCCTCCGCCAAGCAGTGCCACTGCCTCCATCACTCGTTGTCTTTCTTCCTGTACTTCATTTGGGGTGGGAGGGCCAGCTCTATCTGTTGTCTGCCGTCTCCTCGATCTAGGGCGCCATCGCTTCTTGCTGTGTTGCGTGTTGGTATTCAGATCTGAGGCAGAGCGAGACTCCAGCCAGGCCCAGCCCTCCTCTGGTATAGAGAAGAATTCCATTCCAGTCGGGGCAACTACTCGGAGTCTGCCCGGGAATAGCATTGAGTAAGGAATCTCCAGGTCACGTAGTTTACACTTCACTGAGTTATAGCCCACTCGTCGTCATTGCACTTCTCGGGAGAAATCTGGAAAGATGGAAATTTTACTGTTTGCTATTGTCACCTTGCCATGTTGTCGGGCTTGGCGCAATATATGTTCTCTATTGTGAAAATGGAGGAGTAGTGCTATCACAGGCCTCGGAGGAGCCCCTGGAGGCTGCGCCCTGCTAGGCACTCTGTGAGCCCTCTCCAGGGAGAAGAAGGTGGACAGGCCCTCCGGGGCCACAACTGTCTGCAACCAGTTCTCCAAGAATTCCACCATGTCAGGGCCTTCATTCTTTTCCGGAATCCCTATGATTCTGATGTATTACATCTTGCCCTGTTCTCAGCATCCTCTGCCCTACTCTCTAGTACTTGGAGGCGGTTATTCATGGTGTTCAACCTGTTATTTGTCAGCGTTAGGGTAGGAATCGCACCTACCCCTAGGCCCAGATCCATGCTTAGCGTATCGATCTTAACTTCCAGTGCTGTTCGGGATGCTGCTATGGCTTGAAGCACATCCTGGAGAGTAGGGTCTGTGGATTCCGCTTCTGGTATATTATGTGTGATCAAGTCTATTCCCTCTGTGCGCAGTCTGGGGCACATGGGGCAGCCCATGTCATAGTCCCTTTTTTTAAGGGTCTTCCCCATTTGTGTGCCAAGGCTGGGTTTCTCAATATTCACTCACCTGCTGTGAGTCTGGGCTACACAGTGACATAATGATGTGGTTCCGTAGCAAAATGGATGGGCAGTTTACATTAGGAGTTCACAATGCTGTAGTTTTGGAAGTCAGATGGTCTGCAGCGGCGCCTCATGTGCTGTTTTTGAAGTTCAACTGCCGGTCTTGGGGGCCAACAACCGAGGCCGCAGCAGGGGTCCCAGCTAAATTTGCCTTGTAGTTCCCAAATATTTCCCCCTCTTATTGGGATCATTGGCCATCCATGTTGAGGAGCTTTAAGTTGAATCCCAGTCGCCAATTGTCCCATGGAACTCCCAGGGGTCAATGTCTTCCCTGTTATGCACAAATTCGTATCAGCACGGGCAGCCCTGAACCCCGGCGGCACGTCACTCTCTTGCCGGCAAAGTCATCCGGGGCCTCCGATGATCTCCCACTGCGTGCTGCTCAGACATGTGCTGCCGCCCGGGCTCCCACCCTCCGGGCCGTTGACTCCCAATCTGTGCCGGTTGCCGCTCATCTCTGAGCGCCTCTGCGGCTCTTAGCTGTGGTCGCGCTCAATCGCCTCTGCCCTCCCAGGCGTGCGAGCTACGGGTTCTCGCGTCCACCTCCCCAGGGGCCTCACAAACTTTGCATCTTTCTGACAGCTGCGTTCGGGGGCCTCCGCCGTACTCAGGGCGCACCGCCTTGCAGTGTCCTCACCGGCTCTCGACGCACAATGGCAGTCGCCATTTTGAATACCCCGCGAGCTGAGGGAAAAAGTTAATTTGAAGTTGTAAATAGAACCTCAGTGGCTCCCACCTGAATATCCAGGGTCTTGGGGGATCAGCGATGCATCCCCTCCTTTAATTTCAGGTCAGGATGGGTAATTGAAGAGGAGAAGCGGCTGCGGGCCCCGGAGCTCCCGTAGTCCACTGCCTACTCTATGCGAGTCTTGGCCACGCCCCCGGGATTGATCTGACATCTGATGATTTGGCCTCATTTTTTGATGACTTCCTAGTCGGTGACTTCAGAGCTACTCTTCCAGAACATGACTATTGTTCCACAAATTCATGATTGCCTTTTTCTCTACCAAACAAAATTCAAAGTATGCTTTTATTGGCTTTACTTTGGCCTGCTGTGCTTGTCATGGTCGACATTAGGTCTCTTCGTATGTTTTTTAAGCTGTTACATTTTAACTATGTTTTTAAACTTGTTTTTATGGTTAGCTTTTAGTCCAGAGCAGTTTTTTAGCTTTTAGATTCATTCACCTTCGGTGGCGTCCAGTTATGGTGTCATACTTGTTACGGCAATGGGGAGGGTGTAGTGAATCCTAGTTTGTGTTAATGGGATATTAGGATTTAGCTTAGCCTTTGGCTTGCAGACTTGTGCCCCCGTCACATAGTGACTTTTAATCTACTTTGCTTGCTATATCTTAGCCCATTTAATTAATTAATTCTTCTAAGATGGCTGCCGTGTTTATAGTTGGGCCACTTGTTTAAGTTTATGTTATCAGTGCCACTGCGCTAAGGCCTCAAATCAAGCGACAAAGACAAACAAACTGTAAGTGCTCACATTAGGTACTTTACCTCTTCACACTTTTGAGGTAATTGTTTATAATAATTACCGTCCCAAGCATGCTGTGTTATCTATTGTTTGGGAACAACCTAAGTCAGGGGTCCAAGACAGATAATCAGAGGGATTCCGACAAGATACCATTGCTGCTATCAATGCTGCGTGTCGCCTTGACGCTGACCCAGACTTCGTGTTCCTACGGAGTCTGAGCGAGAGACTTCATTCCAAGGTAACACTGGTTGGGGGCTCTTCTCAGGGACATGGCATTGACAGATTAGGTTTAACATACCCAGCTGTCCTTTAGGTAGACGGTTAGGTCTATCACAATAAGGTAATAGGACATATTGGGGGTGATTTTAACCTTGGCGGACGGCGGAGGCCGTCCGCCAAGGTACCGCCGTGAAATGACCGCACCGCGGTCAAAAGACCGCGGCAGCCATTTAAACATTTCCGCTGGGCCGGCGGGCGCTCTCCGAAAGAGCACCCGCCGGCCCAGCAGAAATGCCCCTGCAACGAGGACGCCGGCTCAGAATTGAGCCGGCATAGTTGCAGGGGTGCGACGGGTGCAGTTGCACCCGTCGCGTATTTCAGTGTCTGCAAAGCAGACACTGAAATACTTTGCGGGGCCCTCTTACGGGGGCCCCTGCAGTGCCCATGCCTTTGGCATGGGCACTGCAGGGGCCCCCAGGGGCCCCGCGGCACCCTCTACCGCCATCCTGTTCATGGCGGGTTTCCCGCCATGAACAGGATGGCGGTAGGGGGTGTCTGAATCCCCATGGCGGCGGAGCGTGCTCCGCCGCCATGGAGGATTCAATGGGGCAGCGGTAAACCGGCGGGAGACCGCCGGTTTACCCTTTCTGACCGCGGCTGAACCGCCGCGGTCAGAATGCCCTCGGGAGCACCGCCAGCCTGTTGGCGGTGCTCCCGTGGTCGGTGACCCTGGCGGTCACCGGCCGCCAGGGTCAGAATGACCCCCATTATGTACTCTATGTCTTTCCATGCTACTGCAAGATGGTGGAGGTCTTTTTTAATCATGACTCTTGTCTTTACAATTCTGTCTCTTGCACTGTTCATTATCCAAATCATTGCAGCCCATGCAATTTACCGCAGATTGTATTAAATAAAAACTATTGAAACATTACTGCATCTTCGTTATTGCCTGTGTTTGGTTGAGACATAAGGTATCTGTGTGAAAGGGATGATCTTCGTTTAACCACGGCATTCCCTGAGATATCATACTCTTGAGTCCATGCATAAAGGCTGCAACAAGTCACCTTTAACTGTTTGAGTGTCTGGTGAGGTACTGCTAGTGAGCCGGAAGGGTTGGGACTGCAGTTGCGAATTGTTGTAGGATAGGCATAGTCACCTCCAAACATAAGTAATGTCATCCTTAAACCAACAGTCTTGCCTAGAGCAAGAGTCCACTACGATAGTACATAGCTAAAATGGCTTCCCCGCAATTATGAACTTTCAGGAAATTGGAAACAGATTTTATAGGGGTGCCTCTGCTCTTGCAGGGGTGCCCGCCCACTCAGGAACCTGCATCCTACCATTAGGGCTGGAAGTGCCTATATTAGAGGTGACGTACAGTGACCTGGGGTAGTGAAAAGCAGTGAAAGGGTGCATGCACCTTTTAAGGCAAGCTGCAAATGTCAGGCCTGCAGACACAGTTTGCATGGGCTCCCATGCGTGACATAATACATGCTGCATCCAATGGGGGACCCCTGGTGTACCAATGCCCTGGGCACCTAAGTACCATATACTAGGGACTTACAGGTGCACAACAATATGCCAATTGTGGGCTGTACAGGGTACCAAGGTAACCAAATTTAAAGGAGATAGCCCAATCACTGGGGCCCTGTTTAACAGGATCCCAGTGAAAACAGTCTAAGCATACTAACAACAGGCGAACAGTGGGGGTAACCATGCCAAAAAGAGGGACTTACCTACACAGGGTAACAGGACATCCTATCTAATTCTGAGCTTTTCAGAGAAGCCTGTTGCTATCATGGTTTTGTTGAACCTCAAAACTAAACCATTTGTCAGGGGATAATGGAGGTGGTGAGCTTGTAACTTACACCTCATTCACTACACACAGCTTTCAAGAATGCAGACATGAAATGTCCCCCCCCCCCATAAGACACCACCTCTTTAGGAAATCCAACCCTGGTGAAGATTATAAGGAGGACTTTTGCAACTGCTGGGGCAGTAGCAGTACTGAAAGGAATTGGGTTCCTAGTGGTATGGTGCACTGCCACTAGAATTAATCTGCTCCTAGATGCATATATAAGGTCAAGGGTCCCTACCCTCTCAAAAGCATCCCAGCCACTCGAAGTAGAATTAAGGGAGCCTTTACTTTCCCTCCTGTCTTACCACTGGCTTGACAGGTAGGCGGAGCTGATAAAATTCCTTTACTTTCTCAGACATCTGAGGCCAATAGAATATGGCTACCAACCTTTGCCAGGTTTTTGTCTGTACTAGATGTCCAGCAAGAGTGATGTCATGGCCCAAAGTTAGGATGAACTCCATGTATACTTGGGGAACCACCATTATTCTGGTTGCCCCTGGTTTGGGGTCCCTGACCTCAGTGTTCAAGAGCCCATCCTCTCAATATATCCTGTGAGTGCCACTGGCATCTCCCTCTCCTTGCCTTGTAGCCTGCTGCCTGAGGCCTTCAATACCAGGGCATGTATTTTGCCCTTGGCTTAGATCCTCTCTGGAGGGTCTGCCTGCATTTAGGAGCTCTGCCTGGTCAGGCAAGACTCCATCAGCTGCAGTTCCTTTCTCGGTCATCAGGGCATCTCCCTTAGGAGATTTCTCCCCCTGATCTTGTGACCTCTTTGAAGCTGCCTCATCAGTCTTCTTGCCCTTTCTCTTGCTCTTAGAGGTTTGGGCCATTGTTTCAGGCTCCAAGTCCTCTTGACTTACCTGTCTTTATGCCTGTACTCTAGTTGTCACAACCCCACTCGGGTGACCTACCATTTCTTCATGAATCTTCCTTTCTACCTCTGCCAATGCAGTTGTTTCCAGATCATTTCCCAACAGGCACTCTATTGTGATGACAGGGTACACAACCACCTTCTTTGGGCCAGTTACCCCTCCCCACTCGAAGTTTACCACATCCATTGGATGGAGCTTAGTCTGAGTGTCAGCACTGGTGGTCACCTGGTGACTGACAGCGGGTATCATTTGGTCTAGGGAATCCATCTTTGCAGCCCCCATAGTGACTGTGGCACCTGTATCCCTCGGAGCCTCTACATCAGTCCCATTGTTTTTAGGCATTTGCCTGCACTTCTCTAAGCTTGGAGGTAAGACTGCCAGGGATTCAATATCCATCCTACCCAGGGAAACTACAGTAGCCTCAGTGTATGCTCTGATCCCTCCACAGTACATCTCCACCTCCATCCCTATGATAGCCAATCCTTTGGATCGATCACCTTTGGGAGATCTATTGGGGCACCCTGGATCCCCTTTCTTATGCCCTGACTGCTGACAATCATTGCTTACCAGGGCCTCCTTGAGTTCTCAGTTTCCACCTTGCCACCCCTCTCGTTTGGACTGGGAAGAATCACGGGGCCGACCCGCCTGAGAACACTTTTGTAGACCTTTAGAGATCTCTTTTTTTATCCTTAGCAGTGTTCACCTCTTTGCCCTGCTGGGAAGTCTGAGCACCCTTCTTGGGTTCACCCCCACCTTGGGTCTTCCTGGATGGCCTGGTTCTAACCCACTTGTCAGCTATCTTCCCCAGCTCCCTGGGAGAAGACAACTTGGAATCTACTATATGCTGTCACAGTTTCTCTGTGGTACAGAATGTGCTCCTTTATATTTAAATTACAAAGCCCTTCATGAGTGCCCACCCCACATTGCCTTTAATCCAGCCCTCTATTCTTTTTGGCTGAGGAGTTAATGAAGTCCACCTAAGTTTGGTTTTGGCCTTTTTGGGTATCCCCAAACTTGACTATGTACTCCTCTGTGGTGCATCCAAAAACTTCTATGAGGGTCTCTTTAATGTGCTGATTGGACTCAGCCACATCCTCATTAAGGATCAGAAGTCTACAGCTGCCCTTCACTGAGAATAACTCCCAAAGTAGAGAGCCTCAGTGTTGGAGACCAATCCTTCTCATTTTGCAGGCCTTCTCAAATGCTGCAAAACCATTTATCAATGTCATCACCATCATTAAACTTAGGGACTATCTCTTTGGGGATCTTAGGGTCAACAGATTCCTCCTTTCCCTAGCTAGGAGTATTGCTGCCACCATCTTTTGTCACCATGCTCAACTTAAAGGGATAGCCTCCTCTCTTCACGATTGAGCTCTCTCTCCTCCAAAGGGCCCTCATTACAACCCTGGCGGTCGGTGTTAAAGCGGCAGTAATACTGCCAACAGGCCGGCGGTTAAAAAAATTGAATCACAACCATGGCAGAAACCGCCAACATAGACAGACACTTTAACACTCCGACCGCCACGGCGGTAGAAACAAACACTGCGGCGGTAACACACCAACAGACAGGTGAGAACCCCTCACCTCTCGACACCCAACGATGAACCAGGACGCCATGGAGCCAGAGTTACAGGTCCTGCTCATGTTGTTCTACCTCCTCTTGTACCAGGATCAGCAAAGAAGCCGGCGACGACCACGGTGAGTACTGCACCTAGCACACAGGGGAAGGGGGAGGAAAGAGAGAGTGACACACATGCAACACTCCCACCCCGCCCTCATCCACAACAACATCCACACAAATACATGCAGCAACATCACATTTACACCCTGTCACCCCCTGGAAGAACGCAAGGACAAAATGAAATGATTGTAACGAGTGTAATCATCGAAAAATCAGATAGGCCAAGATAACTTTAAATCATCAGTATATACAAATATGTACAGCAACTACACGAGTCCGGATAGTGTTCCAATCATTCCAATCATTGTCCGTGGACCAGTGGTCCCAAAATGCATGGGTGAAGCCCAAACATGATACTTGACTCGAAACGGAGGGAACACTGCTGGGGCATCAGATCGAAAATAAACAGGCACCTCAGGGGGAGGGGCGGCACCTCAGCCGGATGAACGGACGACGTCACTGCTCCACGAGGGGGCTCCATGCCCACAGTTTGGTCCTGGGGAGTTCAAAGCCACAGTCTCTCAAGTGGGTGGGTTGCCCACTGCTTTATCCTGGGGAGTGCAAAGCTACAGTCTCTCAAATCTCTCAAGTGGGTGGTTTGCCCACTGATTGGTCCTGGGGAGTGCAAAGCCACAGTCTCTCCAGTGGGTGGTTTGCCCACTGATTGGTCCTGGGGAGTGCCAGGCCACAGTCTCTCTAGTGGATGCATTTCTCCACTGGTTCTGGAGGAGGCTTGGTGCCCAGAGTGCTTCATCCTGCCAAGGACTGTGTGAGTGGATGTTTTTCTCCACTGGTTCTGGAGGGGGCTTGGTGCCCAGAGTGCTTAACATGCAGTGTGGCAGGCCCCATTCCCTCACCTGGGTGTGTGTGCCACGAGATTGCCTGGGAACAGGTAGCATGATACTCTATGAAGGCAGAGACACACTCCACCCTGCTGCGACTTTGCCTGCCACCTGGTGGTACAAACAGTGCTGGGTGTCGTGCCTCATGTACGCTGTGCAGGGTCCAGGACGTCTCCTGCAGCCTCAGACGGCTGTCCACTGGAAATGTTAGCCATGTCGGCTGTGGTGGCAATGTCTGAGCACGTCGCAGGGCTGATGGTGGTGGTTGCGGTGGTGTCTGTTGCGGAGATGCTGCCGGTGGTGAATGTGTCAGCACCTGTGGAGCGAGACAGCAGGATGTCTCCTGTAGCCTCGGACGGCTGCCCACTGAGGATGATGCTGGGGACTGTTGCTGAGGCAGCAGACATGCAGGTGACAGTGCAGGTGGCGGTGATGATGGCAGTGTCCACCGCCGTACAGGTTGCTGTTCTGGTTGCTAGAAGGGGTGACTCTAGTCCCTCTGCCGGAGGCTCAATGCCCTGTCCTGACTTCCCCGTCACCTTGTGTCCCTTCCCCACCTTGGATGTCGCTGATGATCCCTTGGCACTGTCCTCTTTTGGCTTGGAGTAGGCCTTGCTGGGTGGTTGGTGCGGCTTTTCCCTACGGCATGTGGGCACCTTCTTCACCTTGGCAGGTGGCGGAATGGGCTGATCCTTGGCCTCGCTAGGGGGCACACTGGCAGCCCAGATGGGTGCCCCAGTGATGGGACCGGACTTGCTGAGACCACAGCGCGGGAGGATTTGGGGGCTGAGGTGCTGGGCTGGGACCTGGACATCCTGGCCCAGGGGAAGGATGGGGGGGAGGTGTAGGGAAGAGATTAATGCTAGCCAGGTAATGTTTTTTAGACACACTGGGACGGGAGGATGGAGGGGGTTTTGGGAGTGGAGGAACAGGTAGTGGTTGTAGGAGGTGTACGTCTGCTGAATTTGGGTGAAGGTGCATGGGCCGGAAGCTGTTGTGAGGTGGATGGCTGTTGGGTGGGTGTGTGCCTGCGTTTGTGTACTTTGGGAGGAAGGGTCACAGACGCACTGGGAGAGAACACAGGGGACGTGTGCATGGTAGTAGGGGTGGTGAGTGCACGTGCGCGGTGTGTGGTGATGGGCGTGCTGGTGATGGAGGTAGTGGCTGAGGATGTAGTGCATGCAGCTGTGAGTGGAGATGAGACTGGGAGGGAGGTGGAGGACGTGGAGGAGGGGGACACAGTGGAGGCAGTGGATGTTGGTGTGTCTGCATGGGGGTGGTGCTTGTGTGGGTGCCTGGGATGTGTGGTGCTTATGTTTGCCATGTCCACTCGTGTGTTGATGAGTATGCATGCTGGTCTGAAGGTGTGCTTGAGATAGGCTGAGGTAGAGGGGATTGGGTCTGGGTAGTGGAGGTTGGAGGGGGAGGCTGGACACAGGGACAATGGCTGCTATCAGTGCTGAGGCCAGAGCCTGAAATGCTCTTTGTTGGGCCGCCACGCCAGAATGAATGCCCTCCAGGTATGCATTTGCTTGCTGAAAATGCCTCTCGACACCATGGATGGCATTCAAAATGGTTGATTGCCCAACAGTGAGGGATCTCAGGAGGTCAATAGCCTCCTCACTGAGGGCAGCAGGGCTGACTGGGGCAGGGCCTGAGGTGCCTGGGGCGAAGGAGATGCCCACCGTCCTGGGTGAGCGGGCACGGGAAACTCGGTGAGGGGCTGCTGGGAGGGCGGTGCTGGTAAGGGGGTGGCGGCTATACCTGTTGTTGCGGTGGGTACATAGGTGCCCACCACCTCAAGGGAGCTCCCATCAAAGGAGGAGTCACTGTTGCTGGTGTCTCCTTCTGTCCCCATCGTGGAGCTCCCCTCGCTCTCCATCCCACTGATGCCTTCAGACTCCATAAATTCACCATCCAGGGCCATGTGGGTTGCAGCTCCCTCCTGCTCCGGTGCAACTCCTCCCCCAGATGATGCTAATGCACACAAGGACACGGTGACAAAACAAAAAGGGGGGGAAAGACACAACAGACACAGGGTCAGTGCCTGCAACACCACTACCGTTGGCGGACACAACACACAGGGAGCAGCCCTATGCACTAGCGCATGCACTAACAGTGCAGGGGAAAAGCACAAGCCCATGGGTGACTCTGCCTAGACCCATTTCATGCACAGCTGGAACCCATAGGAGCCTGACTAGGTGTAGAGGGCAACTACCACCTTTGGGGGTGGAGTGGCACTGAGCCTGCAAAACAATGGATGTACCGCGTCTGCCCTGGCCTAGGGGAACCCACAGCCCACCTCTCCCACCCAGACACCTCGTCAAGCATGCAGAATCAGCTGAATGAGACTGTACTCACCCCTTTGTGGCTGCTGTGATGCCCTCAAGCGCCCATCCAACTCAGGATATGCCACCGCCAGGATCCGGTACATCAGGGGGGTCATGGTGTGACGGGCAACCCTTCCACGTTGGGAGGCCAGCCCCAGCTGCGCCTTGCCGTCTTCTTGCTCCAGCAGCGCAGGTCCTCCCATCTTTTCCAGCAGTGGGTGCTTCGTCTATGGTAGACCCCCAGGGTTCTCACTTCCTTGGCGATGGCATGCCAAATACCCTTCTTCTGGTGGGCGCTGACCTAGAGGAATAGTAAAGTAAAAATGGATGTTACTCCCCTGTAATGTTCTTCTCACTCATTGGCCACAAACCTCCCACCCTGGCCCAGAAAAACATACAATCACCATCCTCACATGCTTGCCTGTGCCCCCTATCTCTTCCATCCACGACACTCCATCAAATCCTGTGCCATCCACCATGCACACAGTTTACTCACCTGCTTGTCTGGAGGACCGTAGAGTAGCGGGTACTTGGGGAGGACCCCATCCACCAGTTTCCCTAACTCATCTGCAGTGAAGGCAGGGGCCCTTTCCCCAGACACTGTAGCCATTGTCGCTTCCAGATGCAGGTTACAGCAGCACTTGCAGTGTAGGTCCTCTCCTGTTGAAGGTCAGGTATAAAGTGAGGGAAGTGACAGAAAATGGCAATCACGTCTGCGGCGGTGCGTACCGTCACAGCCGGCGTACATCGTCATTGACTCCTGGAACCCATAGGGCCCAATGATAACCAATGCTGAACTGCACACCGGTCTTCGACCGCCTACCGCGATGCTGCACAACTCCAGCGCAGTTACCTCATTTCCCCTTGTCCCTTCTTACAGGTCAGGCAGCCGCCATTTCAGGTGGCCACATGGCAGGCCAACTAACTGCGTCACAGCACTTTTTGGCCAGGAATACGGACATACAAAGGCACACAAAGATTATTTCACGATTGTGCTAATCAGCCTTGTGAAACCTATGTGGTGTATGACCCTCTGCTCACCCTTCTTCTTCATAGGGCACGTCCGCTGGGGCAGGTGATGAGATGGCAGCATCTTCCGGTGTATAGACCCCTAATGGACCTGTTGACAATGGAAGACAGACACATCATTATCACTTACAGACTTGATCGTGCCACAATCCAGTAACTCTGTGCCCAGTTGTAGCCAGACCAGATGTCAGCTATCCGCCATCCCACAGGAATACCCCCTCTAGTGCAGGTCCTGTCAGTGCTCCATTTCCAGGCAAGTGGCTCGGTTTAAACAACAGTGGCCATGGCATCAGGGATGTCCCAGCCAATGTTCTCTAACGTGTTGTCCAGAGTGTTATCTGCCCTGCTGAAACACATGCGCAGCTACATCATGTTCCCTGAGGTGGAGGATTTGCCCACTGTGAAAAGTGACTTCTATGCCCTGGGACATATCCCCAACATCATTTGTGCCATTGATGGTACACATGTGGCATTTTTCGTCCCCCCGCAGGAATGAACAAGTGCACAGAAACCGCAAAAGCTACCATTCTATGATTGTGCAGATGGTGTGTTTGGCAGTTAAGTACATCTCCCATGTGAATGCCAAGTATCCTGGCTCTGGGCATGACGCTTACATTTTGAGGAATAGTAGCATCTCTTATGTGATGGGGCAACTACAGAGGCACTGTGTGTGGCTAATAGGTGAGGCCAAGGTCCCCACACAGTTTAATTAGGTGTCTGGGTATGGGAGGGTCCCTAATAGTTGGCAGATGTCTAACGGTTGTCCCTCGATATTTTCAGGTGACTCTGGTTACCACAACCTGTCATGGCTACTGACCCCAGTGAGGAATCCCAGGACAAGGGCAGAGGAACGCTACAATGAGGCACATGGGCGAACTAGGAGGATAATAGAGCGTACCTTCGGCCTCCTGAAGGCCAGATTCCGATGCCTCCACCTGACAGGTGGCTCCCTATACTACTCACCGAAGAAGGTGTGCCAGATCATAGTTGCATGCTGTATGTTGCTCACCCTGGCTTTGCGATGCCAGGTTCCTTTTCTGCAGGAGGATGGGCCTGATGCTGGTCTTGTGGCAGCTGTGGAGCCTGTGGACAGTGAAGAAGAGGAGTCAGAAGAAGAAGATATAGACAACCGAAACAACATCATCATGCAGTACTTCCAGTGAGACACAGGTAAGAGGATGGCACTGCTTCTCACATCTCATACTACTGTAGGACATAGCATAAATCTGCCTTTTTACCTCTGTGTATGGACCCTAACATGTCACTTTGGCTTTCCATTTCACAGATCTGGGCCCCACTTTGTGCCCTCTGCTATGTTTACTCCTGCCTAACAACTGTGTAATATTGGTATGTGAACATGAACATTGACATTGCTATATTTCCAAACGGTTGCTATTACACATTTGTAAAAGTACAGACTGACTCCCGATTGATTTGTGATTCAAGGGTGTTTATTTCTGTGCTAATAAGTGGAGGGGGGTGTGCAATAGGCTGGAGTGATGGTGGAGGAATGTCCATGGTAGAGTTCAGTCTGTTGGTCTCACAGGTGCATTGTCCAAAGGGGCATAGTAAGGGGAGCAATGGCAGTTTAAGGTGGACAGGGTGACAAAGTAGGCCAGAAGGGTGACAATCAGGAGAGTGTTATTTCCTGGGAGGGGTCTGGGCAATGTTCTCTGTCTTGTTCCTGGATCACAGGGACTGTTTGTGGGCTGGTTTTCCTTCTGCAGGGGGTGGGGTGCTGGTGGCCTGTTGTGCCTGTGGTGGGCCTCCTGTCTACTAGCGCCGGCGGAGGTGGAGGGCTGTTCATCGTTCAGGCTAGTGTCAGGGGCCCGTTTGTGTGCCACTGCGTCCCTCATGGTGTTGGCCAGGTCTGCCAGCACCCCTGCAATGGTGACCAGGGTGGTGTTGATGGACTTCAAGTACTCCCTGATCCCCAGGTAGTGTTCTTCCTGCAGCTGCTGGGTCTCCTCAAACTTGGCCAGTACCGTGCCCATGGTCTCCTGGGAATGGTGGTATGCTCCCATGATGTTGGAGAGTGTCTCGTGGAGAGTGGGTTCCCTGGGCCTGTCCTCCCCTTGTCGCACAGCAGTCTTCCCAGCTTCCCTGTTATCCTGTGCCTCTGTCCCCTGAACCGTGTGCCCACTGCCACTGACCCCAGGTCCCTGATTGTCTTGGGTTGGTGGGTTTGCCTGGGGTCCCTGTAGTGGTGGACACACTGCTGATTGATGTGTCCTGTGGACAAAGGGATGGGCCCGCTGGGTGGGTGGTGTGGTGGTGTCTCCTGAGGGGGGAGGCTCTGTGGTGGCTTGAGACAGTGTCCAGAGGTCCCTGATGGGCCTGGCTGGTCATCCAGATCCAGGCGTGCAGAGCTGCTGTTGTCACTGTGGGCCTCTTCTGTGGAGGGACAGGATATGTCTGGCACCTCCTGTCCAGTGACATTGGGTATGGGTCCTGTTGGGGTATAAATGCATAGTTTTAGTATCTGTGTGTGCCATCTTGTGCATTGGGTGAGTTACCCTCTACTCCTGTGATTGCTTCGTTGTGTTTGCCATTGTGTGATTAGTGTTTTGGGGTCTTTGTGGGTGTCTGTACTGGACATGCTTTGGCAATGGGTGTCCATGCTTTGGTGTTGCATGCAGGGCTTGGCATTGGGATGGCTGGGTTGTGATTGTGGGGCATATGTGAGGTATTGGAGTGATGGGGGTGAGGGGGGGGGGTGGGGGTATGTGATGTCATGCAGTTGGGGTGGGGGATATGGTAAATACGATTTGACTTACCAGAGTCCAGTCCTCCTGCTACTCCTGCGAGGCCCTCAGGATACAGTATTGCCAAGACTTGCTCTTCCCATTTTGTTAGTTGTGGGGGAGGAGGTGGGGGTCCACCACCAGTCCTCTGTACAGCAATCTGGTGTCTGGATACTACGGAATGCGCCTTCCCCCGTAGGTCGTTCCACCTCTTCCTGATGTCATCCCGTGTTCTTGGATGCTGTCCCACTGTGTTGACCCTGTCGACAATTCTCCACCATATCTCCATCTTCCTAGCAATGGAGGTGTGCTGCACCTGTGATCTGAAAAGCTGTGGCTCTACCCGGATGATTTCCTCCACCATGGCCCTGAGCTCCTCCTCAGAAAACCTGGGGTGTCTTTGAGGTGCCATGATGTGGTGTGGGTGATGTATGAGGTGATGTTTGTTGTGCTGTGTGAAATGTTGTGTTAATGTGTGTTCTTTGAGGTACGTGGATGTTGTATGAGTGATGGTGTGGTGTGCTTTGGATGCTGCTGTAGTGTAGGCTATTCTCTCTCTGAGCTTCTTCACAAAAATGTCATTGTAAGGGGTTGTGGGTAATGTGGGTGTGTGTTTTATAGTGTTGTGAGTGTGTGGGTGTGGTGTGTGTACATGTATCGGGTGTGTGTATTTTGAATTGTCCAATGTGGTTGTGTTTTGTAAATGTGTGTGTATTTTGAGCGCGGCGGTGTGTACAGCCAGTGGATTACCACGGTTGAAAGACTGCTGCATTGATTCATGGGTCATGATAGTGTGGGCGTATTCCTGTTGGCATGACGGTGTGGCTTTTCGCATCACCAGTTTATCACTGACCTTTGGTGTGGCGGACTTGTGTGGGTGTCTGTATTGTGGTGGATTGCCAGATGTGGGTCGTAATACCTGTAGCGGATTTCCGCCGTGGCCACGGTATGTTGGCGGCCTTCAGCACAGCGGTAAGCAGGATTTACCACCAGGGTTGTAATGAGGGCCTAAGTCAAGCTCGTGCTCTAAGTGTTCTGTCCCTTTAACAATGGGGCTCTGCTCAAGTGACTCATGTCACTTCCCACTGGTAAAGGGGACCTGGGGAAGAATGTAGAGCTATGGACCTCACCATCCTCTCCATCATGATCAGCTGGATCCATCCAGCTCCTGGATTACCTTCAGATGAGTGGCCCTCCCTCTCTAGTTTCCCTTCCTCATAGGAGCTTTTCCAGATCCTCATTTTTGGCTGTATCTCTAAAGCCAATGTTCTAATGTTACACAAGGCTCTTCAATCTCCTATATTCAGAGCTGACAAGTTGAGGTTCTTATTGGCCTCTGTTCCATATTAACTTTTCACTTTTGAAAGTTGGGACCTTATTCAAATGCTGCAATAACCTTTAAAAAACCTTTGCCTACCTTTCTGAAACCTTTTGGACTTTTACATTTTAAAACACTATTGGAATGGGGGTCCAAATATGACCCCATCAATTCTAATCAAAAACTTGTTTTAAAGAAATCTGAAAAATTATTTTGAGCCTAATGACAATTGAGGATTTCTCATGACCTAAAAATACTTATGGCCAAGTGGTACTGCGAAACCCATGTTCAGGATACCACCTTCATAACACCAATGTAAGAAAGTGGAGTATTATGCAGTGAGGATGGTTAGGCTTTACTATGTAATACTCACACACCACCACAAAGATGATCCCTCGGTTTCACAATAATAAATCCTTAGCTCAGTCCTGCTAGTGTGACAAAGAGCAGTCAAGCTTTACTGTAGGAACATGTGTAAGTATTTCAAAGTACCAACATGCACGATAAATTATCAACACTATTAGAAAGAAATCCAAAATCAATTTATAAAATAGAGCAAATTTTCATATGATTTTAGACATCAAACAAAGCAAAATATTTATGCATACCCAGAGTAAAAGACTTTAAAGCAGAAATAAAATCAGTGCATTTACAAGATATAAATCTCACATTACAATCAATTGGAAAAATCTCAGAGGAACTCACTCGTGGTCAAGGTTGTGCAGGTCTCAAGATCAATCTGCAACAGTCAGAATCAATTTTACCTGGCTCATGGGGCCCAGGTGCAGAGGTGTCCTGGCTGTCCTTGGTGCTGAATGCGAGAGCCGCAGGTGCTGAAAAATGGTACGAGTGACACTCGGTCACTTGTAAGTCGAGTTTGTGGGAGCCCACTGGAGATTAAGGTTGGGTGTACCCCTGGACCAGGATTCACCAGGTAGAACAATGCCACATAATCTCAGCATCACAGGTGCAAAGGTGTGCTTGGCTATCCTTGGTGTTGAACTGGAGCTGTGGTTGCTGGTTTTACCACTGAGATGGTGCTGGTGAGGAAACAGATTTAAAAACTTGACAACAGAGCCTCAGGTGGCATCAGATGAAGGTGTTGCAGTGTGCCCTTGAATTGCAGCATCGAGTAAAGGTGGTGATGACTGGAATGCCACCAACAATCCTTGGCATTGGTAAGGTGGAGGAGAAGCAATCTCCTCGTTTAGAGGCCCAATGGAAAATGGCAGCCAGCTATAAAGCTGGTCTACACTCTCTACTTTTTGCCTGCAGTGAGCAGTGGACCAGTGCCACTAGTCCAAGGAAGTCTGGTCTTGCCTTTTTCTCACAAAGGGTTCACTCTTGCTGGCTGAAGCAGTCTTTGATCCAGGACAATCTGCAATTCAGCAGTTCCAGGAGGTTGCCATAGGTTCAAGGTATCAATCCTTTTGTTAGTGCTGTGCCCTGTTGTTATCAGTGTGGGCCTTCTTTGACCCTTTCTTCACAAGTTGTTGCAGATCTATGTTTCTGGTGCCAAGAGAGCCCCTTAAATCCTAAATTGAGGAGGTGCTAGGGGTGTGGCCAATGGGCTGAGGTTACCACATCCAGTCGGTAGTGGCACCTTTTCTACACAGAATCCTCTATTCTGCCTCTTCTCAAGATACCAGGAGTCTTCTTCAACTGTACAGACCAAGCTGCCCACCATAAAGGTGTGGCTAACCTTCTGGAGGATGTACGCCTCCTGACTAACTAATTTTTCCACCTGCTTTGATGCAAATGTGCCTGGGGTTAGGACAAAAACTTTGTGCTCCACTGCAAGACAGCCTGCTTGCATATCAGAGTCTATGTGCCTTTAAAAATCACCTCCTTAATGTGCCACTTCACTAGCCTTCCTTGAAGGAAGCAAGAGAGGGAGCGAGGAAGGGATGTTTGACCTCCTTCCCATCCAGACTATTGTCCTGACTCCTGGGAGTTTTTGCATCTCTGTCCAATGGGTCAGAATCGTGCTTTGGTGGCAGCAGCCGCAGGCTGGCAGCCAGAGCACAGGAAAACTGGGGTAACTCAGTGGGTAACCTCTAAGGTTGTTTCCTAGGTCTATGCCACATTGCACATTGGTGTGACAAGGCATGTTGTTCAATACCAATCATGACCCACTTTAGTGGTACCATAGTGGAACTGGCGACTTCAGGTTTGCCGACGTGCCAGCCCATGTTATCCTATAGACTGTCGTTCACGTATAGTAGCCTTTAATTGAAAGGGGCACCATAGAGACATATATGCTTGCACTTATATGTGTACATGTACTGCTCCTGCAGTCTGCAATTGCAGGCCTGCTTTCAGTAGTTTACTTAGGTCATGCAGGGTGACACAAACAATGCTTAACATGCTGGTGACCCCTTTAACATCCATGCCCTGGGACCACTGGTACCATATACCAAGGACTTATAAAGGGGTTAAGTATTTGCTGATTGGGGATACCAATTCACAGTTACCAATTTAGGGAGAGAGCACTGGCACTGGGGCCTGGTTAGCAGGCTCCAGTGCACTTTAGAGTCATAACCAACAGCGTCTAGAGCAAATATAGGTGGGGGTGACTATCAGGGAACTTTCCTACACAAAGCAGTACATAAGGTTCCTCACAAAGCATCACATTATAAAACTCATGACAAAGCAACATAGCACAGGACTTATTATAATAGCATTAGGTTCATCACAAAGAACAAAATGAAGCTCATCACAAACCCTAGCATGAGATTCATCACAAAGATTACCATGAGGTTCAATACAAACCATATCACAAGGTTTATCACGAAGTCTTGCATCATAAACTCATGACAAAGCATCATAGGGCAAGGCTCAGCACAAATCACAATAGCATTAGGTTCATCACAAAGAATAACATAAGTTTCAACACAAAGCATAGCATAATATTCAGCACAGCTGCTAACCCCTCGTGGAATTCTGGTACTTGTAGTTTTAAAGGTTCTGACCCTAATACTGTTAGACTGTTGGGGTGGAGCTCACCATTACCGGTGGTTGTTAGATCTAGTGCTCTTGGTGTGGCTTACCCAGACATGTTTGCTTTCAGACCTCCTGTTTTGCTGACCTCGTTTTAGCTGGCTTTAGGACCCTGGGCACTTTACCACTGCTAAGGTGTATGTGTTATCTACTTAAAACATGGCAACATTGGCTTATCCGCAACTGGCATACTTAATTTACTTATATGTTGCTAGTAAAGTGCACTATCTGTGCCCTGGGCCTGTAAATTAAAAGCTACTGGTAGGCCTGCACCACTGATTGTGCCACCCACTTCAGTAGCCCTGCAAACATGACTCAGGCATGCCATTTCAGAGCCTGTGTTGGCAGTTTTAAACTTCTACGTCAACCTGGCAAGTTACATGCCCAAACCTTCCTTTTTTATTATATATGACATCCGTACGTAGGCCCTAGATGGCTCAATGGCAGGGTGCAGTGGATTTAAAAAGTAGGACATGAACTTTTAAGTTTTGCATGTTCTATTAGTTAAAAAAACTCCTAAATTTGTTTTACACTACTGCAAAGCATATCCCTCCCATAAAATAACATTGGGATTACCTTATTACATTTTATAAGTGTAATTTCCAATGAGGGAGGGATGGGGCCCCCAAGTTTGGTGTCTCTGGAATCACAATTCACAGTCACAATTCATGGTGAATTTAGATTTTTAATTGTAATTAAACAAATGCTACTTCTATAGTGTTGGCATTTTCATACTATAACCCCATCTGGTGGTTTCTGCCTGTCTCTGAATACATGTGTGACAGCTGGGCTTTTATGAATTCCTTACAGACAGCCACACACAAAGAGAGCGTAGGTGTGACTGATGGGTCCTCTACAGCCTAATGGACCATCCTGGGCTTGATGAGATAGGGGCTGATATAAGTGTATGGCCTGTTCCCTGATCCCACTGAAAGGACTGCATTCCCCGTGTACTGCATCTGGAGCCAGTGCAGGAATGGTAGGAACTCTGTGCACTTCAAAGGCATAGCTTTGAAGCTTATCCCACTTCAAAGATGCTACTGAGAATAAGAACTAGACCTCTGACACACCAACTAGGTACACTTCTGGATCTGTGGATACTCTGCTAGGAAGAATTACTTATATGCTGCTGAAAGGACTGTAACTCTGCTGGTCTCTGCTGAACTGTTACTCTGCTGTGCTGACCTGCTACCCTCCTTGCCTGGTAGTGAGAAGGACTGGACCTATATCTCTCCAGCCCAGAACCAAAGTGACTCCAAAGTGACTCCTTGCCTCCTGTTCTGAATTCTCAGGGGCACAAAAAACTTCTAATTCATCACCTACAGCACCTGGACTCTGCCAACTGTGAGTCTTGCCTTGCCAAGTGGTTTCAATTCAGTCCTGGGCCCTTGGCAGTGGGTATAAAGTACTGTGGAAGCTAGAAATGATTCAATGTCACTTTTGCGAGGAATAAAACATGTACATCACCGAATTGCATAGATTGGAACTGGTGCATTGCCTCTACTGCTGGACCAACTCCAACACATCACTGCTGCTGCAAGGCCAGAACCGGCACTTCACCTTTGAAACAGCTGCACCTCACCACTGCTGTCTGGAAAAGTCAATGCTTTGCCTCTGCTGCAGGGATCAATTCCAGTGAATCCGTTTCAGAATTGTCACATCCTGATATCGCTGCATCTCCGCTGCGTGTGAAAAATTGACACCTCTCTTCTGCTGCGGGATCGACACTAGCACATCGCCCCCTATGCTCCTCACATCTCCATTGAAGCAACCAGGATTGAGGTCCTATTCTTCAGTGGGCCTCACTGAGTCCCTGTAGCTGGTCGGTGCTTTATTGTGGTCCCCTGAACTCTTGACTTTGTCCCAGTCCAGCACAACCAGATATCCAAGTAAGCGCTTATTGCTTCTAATCTCTATTCTACTGTTTATTCTTTTAAAATTCATAACTCAAGTTCTACTTCTTGGATTTTTGTCATTTTGGTCTTGTTTCTATTTATTAAATTGCGTCCTATTTGTTGAACCAGGTGTGGTATCATTTTGTGTGATGTTTTAACTATTTTACTGTTAGAAGTGTTGCACAAATACTTAACACATTGCTTCTCAAGTTAAGCCTGACTGTTCTGTGCCAAGCTATCAGAGGTTGAGTACACGTTAACCAAGGGTGCGTTTGTGGCTTACCCTGACTTGGACTGTGGTTCGTGCTTGGACAGGGTGCATACTGCTGCCAACCAAAAACCAAATTCTAACCGATACATTTTCATAGCAATAAAAACCTAAAAAGGTCTGTTGAATTTCCTCACTAGAGGAACCAATAATAAAAATATGCATCCTGGAGGAATAATTATGCGCAGGGGGATAGAAAACATATTCCCTTTCCTCTAGATTGCACAATCTACATACATGATGTAAATAATAATTAATGCATATATTTTATTATTCGCTGAGAGCATTAGTTTCCCGTCCCCTCTCTCCAAACTAGGGTCAATAGTAGATCTGTCAATCTTTGGCTCGCAATCACCCATAATACTGTTTTAGACCCAGGTTTTCTAATGTTTGGGAGTGGTTCTTAATATGCTTGTGCAGTTGCATTGGGCACATACATTTTATCTGAAATGAGATGTTCCTTTTCAAGTTAACCTCTGAAAGTACATACTTTTTTGCAAATTGAAGATTATTTTCCTAATTTCATGGCAAACATTTTAAAACATAACGTAAACCCTACACTTTACGAGTAATAATGATTAGAAAAACAATTACTGTTTTTTTAAATTAAATTGTGATGGGCCCAATTGTCCAAGAGATGAGATTCCCAAAGTATGCAACAAAATCCCCTTTTTCAGAGAAATATTTCAAAATACTTTCTTCCCTAAGACAGACCCTCATCACGTGTCATTACAGTAATTGGAGAGATTCACCCATATTTTAAAAACAAGATATTGCTCATAAAAACCCTTATAGCACCTAGATTAAGGACTAATTACGAGTGTGGCAGTCCTCATAACGGCACACTCACGGTGGCTGTCGGACCGTTGTGGTTATGGCGGTCCAACTGCCACAATATGAGGTTGGCGGGCAGCCCCGCCAACTTACCACCATTCCCCCGGGAGCAGAGATCCTGACGGACTGACGGTGGTGCAGGTTGGAATCAGCCGGGGCAGCACTGAAATCAGAGCCGCCCTGCTGATTACAACCTGGTTCTCCGCCAGCCTTTTCATGGTGGTTTCATCACCATGAAAAGGCTAGAGGAAAACAGGAGCCATGGGGATACAGGAGGGCCCTGCACTGCCAATACCCGTGGGCTGTGTAGTCCCCATTCCCAGCACTCTCATAATGCGCATTGTGAGGGTGCTGGGGCCCTATCTATCTTTTCTCACAGCACTATGACATTGGGAAAAAGATCTCCGATTAAGAGCCCCTCTTTTTAGGGGTGCCCGTCAGACATTGCAGCGCTGCTCTGACGAGGACCAGGCCCAATGATCAAGCTTGACATCCTATGGGATGTGTGAGGCCTATTACTCCTGATAAGAGTGTCTCCCTGTGCCTCCTTCTTGCCTTGTTTGAACAGTGTACCTTATACTGGTTGCAACGTACAACACAACCTACAACTAACAGGTAGCAAACACACAACCACACAACATACCAATCAACATACTCATCACACACAGCACATAATATCTATCATACCATGCACTAAACCCATACACACACACACACACATAATCAAAGCACACAAAGCCACACAACACAGCAAAAAACATAGGTCAACACAAATACCCCTCAATAGCATGACACAAAAATGTTTTAAACAGACACATTACCATCACACAGCACACACTCTATCACTGGGGGACAAAAGCACTGCACACAACCTACATACTGCCCAAATAAAACAGCTAGCACAAGCACCACACACAAAAAATGACACACAACCAATGTCAGCTAGGAACAACTCTACCTTAGAAATAGAATTGCAGGACAAGATGTAACCTCAAAACCAACAACCGGTTTGTTAAAATATATTAGAAATGGAGTCATGCCAAAGTCAAAGGCCTTAGGCCAGTCCATGCACAAACGTCTCAGTGCACACAATGCACATATGTGTGCCTCAAGCTTGACTCCTGACTGCCATGTAACGTCCACAGGTAGGGGCATCAAGGGGGCAGGCAGGTACCTCAGGGGTTATTGGGGGTGGCAGAGTTGGTGTTTGGGCTTAGGTTTGGGAGGGGGGCCTTTGGGATGTGCCTTGGACATTTCAGCATATCACATACACAAATTCCACACATACCTACATAATTAGCTGATGTCATGTACCAGGAAAGGAACCTCATCATACGCCAAACACAAGACAGCATGTTGCATACAAGCCAAAACCATTTCATGTCACACAGTCCACAACGTTCATAATTGACATTTGCCTTTTCATTAATTGGAGTATAATAGAGTCTAAATACATGTCACCAATACATGTCCCAATATTCATGTGGGAAAGGATGATACATACGTTGCTGAGCTACTATTCTTAGTCATTCTCCACCTGTAAACTTACATGGGCCTACTTAGCCCACAGGATTCACCCACAGACAATCCCAGGTACCATACCAACACCTTAAATACATTGGATACCTCTCATGTGCATGAAGGCCACATACAGTACAACTAATCATGGAGAGTGGCAACATCAATAGCCCATTATTTAAGTGGCAACATCAATAGCCCATTATTTAAGTGGCAACATCACTCTCCACACTTCAGACATAAGCAATCTTATATCTGTATTTTAATATTACTATACCATAACACACTTCTGAGCTTCACATGATAGACACACATTGAGGCAAGCCAAATGGCTGACGACACATACCATTCCACCAACATGTAAAGGTGAACTACCACACCTGCAACACAAATAAGTCAGTAGAAACAATATGATTCCACACAAAAAGCCTTCAAGTATGTTTAATTTGCATCGCAATGTTGATAGATGGCAGAACTTAACAATTTACACATGATGTTGGCAAAAACCAGTGTAGATTGTATCTATCAATAAGATGACATGGTCTATTTAGCATGCCTACAACACATTGAAATTGGAAATTGCTGTGTAGCCACTTACCATCCAAAGAATATGTGCATGGTACTAATATTCTGAGCTCTCATATCAATGATATGGGTTGCACTAGGGGTCTAGTTATACCACCATGGTTCCCAACATGCAGGATGTCCATTCTGCTGAGATGTCACAGGTGCCAATGTATAGAGCTCACTTACCAATGAGGACACCACCTACTAGATCTGAGTAAGTGTAACAAGTGTGGCATGTAAAATGTCAGATTGAGTTCACAGTCTCACAATAATTTGACACTCATTTTAAAAATCAGGAATAATAGGACTGTTTTCAACTTGTCAGACTCTATGTTGCACATGGATCAAAGGATATTTGAATGGACAGAAGGCACAGACCAGGACAATGTACCATCATGATATTGGGAGCTTGGATCTGTAGGTGGCAAGGATCAACCAACAGGGTATTAAGAGCAGTATAGTGGTACACATATGACACATGTGCATCATCCTATGCTACTGTACAGATGGGATGATATAGGTGAGTTACATGTCCCTATAGACAATACTATGTGCACCCCTATGAATCAATGTTGAGGACTGTACATCTAGGTGTTCCTGGGAGACATTTTACCTTTTGCACTTACCCCATTGTCACAGCTTAGCGTCTTTCATATCACTGACCTGACAGAGGGATGCAAATGATTGTAGTCAGTACTTATCTCCTTGTGGCTGCCCTCAAACACCCATCCATCTCAGGGTAGGCCACTACCAATATGGGGGTCGTTAGGAGGGTCAATTTCTGACTGGCAGCCTTTCTTCCTTGGGAGGACATCCCCAGCTGGGCCTCTGCTGTCCTCTGGGGTCAGCTTCTCAGGTCCTCCCAAAGCTTCCTACGATGGGTGCTCCACTGGCTGTGGACCCCTAAGGTCCACACTTTCTTGGTGATGTCACAGCAGATCCCCTTTTTCTGATGGGCATTGACCTGAATGGATGAAACAGACAAGAGGAGAAATTCATGTCACCATGCTCCATCCCAATACACTTATGGTGAAAAATCAAGATAGTGCAAGTAGCCAAACATATCCATCCTCCACTTCAAAAAGTTTTCAAGCCACCATCTGCAGTTAGGCCATGTGTGAAGTGGAGTCAGGCAGACAAATTGCATAACCAGTAACAGGTTTTGCATAGAAACATATGACCAGTCCACAGGAATGTCCGCACAATGGCATATCTCAACAAACAATAGTGACACCAATACTTATGTTAATGCTGTTATGAAAATTTGTGGATCAGGATACATATATCACACAGTACCTACTATGTATCGGAGGTAACAGTCTTTCTTAGCACATGTGCACGTGTCCATCTACCCACACAATATAGCTCAATCCTTCATTCCTGAACATTCAATCTACATCATCATACACTCAACCTTTCACCCAATGGTATTGCATTGGACTCACCTGTACCTCTGGTGCACCATAGGGTTGCTCATACACATGCAGGACCTCCTCCATAAGCTTGTCCAGAGAAGGCAGGGGCCCTATCACCTGCAGGACGTGGCATGATTGCTCCCAGAGGCAGAACACAGCAGCTCATGTTGTGGAGGTTTTGCTGGTAGCAGTGTCAGGAGTTCAAGTGAGGGATTCTGCAGTAGATGGCAGTCATGTCTGCCATGTACAGGATTGTCATCACCAGCAGACGATGTCATTGGCCCAAGTACGCCATATGGCAGCAATGTGTTTCAATGGCAATGTCCACCTCGTTTGTAACCGCCAACGACATGACGACATCTGCCGGAGGAGTCAGGTCACTTCCTAATGTCCTGTACAGTAGGTCAGGCAGCTGCCATTTCAAGGCTAATATATGTACAATGAAGTAATTAAGTTTGCATCATATACTGAAAACCCATATCTATGAAAACGTGTTAAGTGCTTGCTTACTGTTTACAAGTGCATGTCATTAGTAGAGGAAATGAAAAGAGGTATTTTGGGTCATGTACATGAAACTGTGTTGTCACCATAATAATGACAATCTGAAGATAGTATATGTGCAACAAATATGTGTTACATGTCAACTAGTTTGAGATAACTTTTATTGTCGGTGATATGTATCTCCATGTAGAGAACATGCAAGGGTTTATGGGCTTTGAATACTGTACACTTCCATATATTGCCAAGCTATGTGCTGAATACCACATATTCACTGTTTCATGTGACATGATTTAGATATATGTGTGAGGTTGGTCTGATCATACTTATGATGTACAGATTGAGTCATTCACATACGTTCACATACGTTCTGGTGTTGTCCCACATAGTTTCCTTGGCATGAGGAGAGCAAGACAACCTCCAGTGTACCATCCACTAGCAGACTTGCAGACCATGGAGGAGTGACGTAATCCCAATATATCGCCTGGATAAGCATACAATTATGGATCTATGTTGTCAGTTGCCAATATCATGCCTCCCATCATTCACGTCATGTCATTGCTGCACTTCCTAGCCATTGGGTCCTTTCAGAATACAGTGGCCCTAACTGCAGGGATGTCTCAGCCCAGGTTCAGTTTTGTTTTGAAGGCTGCACTGTCTGTATTGTTGAAACATCTGGACAGCTACATCAGATTTCCCCAGCATGAGGTTTTAGGACATGTGAGGGCAGAATTCTATGCTTTGGAACACATTTCACATGTGGTTGGAACCATAGATGGCACCCATGTAGCCTTGGTTCCCCCAAGTGCTAATGAACAGGTACATAGGAACAGGAAAAACTTACACACCATAAATGCCCAAGTGATCTGTTTGGCTGAACTATCCATTTCACAAGTTTGTGCAAAGTATCTTGGATCAGTCCATGATTTCTTCATTGTGCAGAACAGCAAAATACCACTGCTGATGACACGACTGTACACAGAGAGAGCCTGGCTGGATTTTAAGTCATACTTGTCATGTGTGTCTGCACCTTTTTTCCTGCTACCATATATGTGGATGTTGAAAATGTATGTTTCGCTTGGTGTCATTATACCTTACAGGGAACTCTGGCTACCCCTTGGTTATTGACACCAGTGAGTTATCCAATCACACTAGGGGGAGTCCACTTCAATGACACCGATGGAAGGACAAGGCGTGTCGTGGAGCGGACTTTTGGGTTCCTGAAGGCAAGATTTTGCAGAATAGAAAAGTTTGGAGGAGCCCTCCTCTATTCACCCTACTAAGTATGTCAAATAATTGTTGCCTGCTACATGCTCTATAACCTTCCCCTGAGAAGTCAGATACCATTCATATAGAGGAAGGGAGCCAACAGATCCTGTGGGTGGAAATGTAGATTTGGCAAGTGATGATGAGCATGATGAAGATGAAACTGAAGACATCAAGGCAGATGTCATCAATTGGTACTTCAACTGACACAAGGTATGTGATGTGATATAACAACTGTGACTCCTTGATGTATTGTTTAGGTTATGCATGTAATGTTTTATTTACCACTATCAGTGAGTTCTTAAGAGGCTCCAAAGTCCATGACTCAGATATGCATGCAGATTGTTACTCGAAGTTGTGTATAGAACTGGTATGCATGGAATCTATTGTTTTGTAAATGCAAATCAAAGTAACATTTGTAGTTCTGCATTGACAATGTGATGTGTGCATGCCACTCTGGCCTACACCTAATCTTTGTCACTCACAGATTTGCAGATTAACTGTTTGGCTCATTCTTATTTGGCAATCTCAGACAGTGTCACTGGCAAATGTGATTTGCAGACTGACACGAGAAGTGGACATGGATTACACCAGGTACTGTTTTGCATGAGATTTGTGGTGTGTGTTCCATGCTCAGACAGTAGGATGAAAGTGTCCTTTTCTGCAAAATATACCATTTTGGTATTGCTGGTGGCTCAAAGGGGGCCATGTGTGTGTCCACATGTCATAATGTGGTATCCCGACCCTCAACCATCGTTATGGTTTGTAATGTATGTGTACTAACTTGTGCATAGCTCTCAGTGACTTTCTTCATTGCAGACCAATGTGAATGTGTCTGAAAACTGACATTGGTGAGTGACAAGCCTATTGATACCTGACCATGGTAATTGGAAGGTTTCATGCCTGGGAAGAATAGTACTGACCTCTGTCTGTTCTATGGGGTTTGTTCATTTGGAATGTAAGGTATGGGTATGTGATAAGTCTTTAGTTGATGATACATGGAACCAATGTGTCTGCCTCCTGGGATGGCGAAAGACTGACCTGTCCGTAACTCCTGATTTCTGTGAGTTAGTAGTAAAGGACACCTAAGCTGAGACACTGAAGTCCACAGCAGTACTTCACTATGTGCTGATTGCCATTCTCCAAATGAATATGTAGAGATGTACAATACAGGTGATTTGTGTCATGTCTATGTTGCAATCCCAATGTAATATGTATCCTGGTTATCCAGTACATGTGTGATGACCATGACAAAGGTTTAACATTGAAGAGGAACATTTTACTACAATAATTGTCATACCTGATAGGTGTATAGGACTGATACAATCACACTTAAACAGAATCTGTGGTTAAATGCTATTTATTGGGGAGTGCACAACAAAATCAGTGATTTGAAACAGAAATAACACTGATTTGACGGTGAAGTCCAGTGTCCTTGCACCATAGGAAAATTGTGTTAGGTTATAGAACAGTCAACAGGGTGTATCAGTGACAACAAGGGGAACCAATCAGGAGAGGTTCACTTACTGACTCTGGGTTTGGTCTTGGCATCTGCTTCTCTTAGATGTCTTGGTGGACGTCCATGTTTGTGGGGGGGTTTCTGCTACAGAGGGTGTGGTGTCTGAGGCATTCTCCTCCCCTGGCAGGGCTTCAATTCTACTAGCAGCCACAGTTGCAGAAGGGACAGATGTCTTATTGCTAGTGTAAGAGGCCTGATGTTGGGTGCCCATCCTACTCAGGGTAGTGTTCATATCCCTCAGCACCACAGCAATGGAAGCCAGGATGGCATTTTGGGCTTGCCACTGCTGCATGGCTTCCTGGTGGTTATCCCTCTGCAGCTATTGGATCTCTCCCATCATGGTCAGTACCTAGCCCATCATGCCTTGGGATTTTGGTAGGCTCCGAAGACTTGGGAGATGGTCTCCTGGTCAGTTGTGTCCTTTGGAGCCCCCATTCTTTGTCTCATACCATCTGTCCCACACACCATATCCCCACATACCTGCCACTCACACTAGTGGCAGGACCATCATTGTCAGGGGTGACACTAAGAGACTCAGGTACATATACTGGCAGGCACACAATAGAAGAGACTGTCCTTGGGGCACAGATTTGGGGGTGAATGGTTGCCTGTGATGTAGTTGCAACAGGGCTGGGAGGAGTTGTTGTGGGCAGGGGATTACTGAGAGTTGTTGACTGACCAGTTGTCCCTGGTGGACCAGCTTCATCCTCAGTGTCCAAACATCCAGGGGTGCCTTCCTCACTGGAGCCTCCATCCAGAGGGGTAGTATCAGTTTCTGTTGTCATCTCCATGTTGGGGATGGCAAGGTTACCTATAGGAGAAGCGGAACACACAGTTGCTGTATGTGATGCAACAAGTGGTACACACATTTGACAATTAAACATGGCATGTGAGATGCACATACAGCCTTTACATGCTCCCCTGAAATAACAATGACAGCTGCTACTAAATATGAGTTAGTACAATGTGGGACATAGAGATTTGCAATTGCATACAGCATGCTCCAAGCTCTTTGAATATGTTGATGTTTAGATGGCTGATGAAACCCTCATATCCTGTCTGAGTAAAGACATGGCAATGTACATTTCTCTCCTTGTTAGGTGTCTAGCATAATTGAGTTAACTAAAAGCGGAACAATGCACAATGGTGTCAGAGCTGGCACACAATATAGGAGTTACAATCTGACTTGGGCCTGCAAGCGCATCCAGTTTGCCATTTAGTTGCCCCCCCACCACAGGTGAGTATATGACACTATTAGGGAGCTTTACGCAAAGGCCAGTTTGATAAGAGCCACAGCTGTATCTGTGATGTGTTTGTAATTGTACTGGTAGTGGGTGATTGTTTACCTGTCATTGACATGAAGTGTTAAATGGTGTACCATTCAGGATAGGTTACTTAGATTGTTAGTTTCACATGCAAGACATTACACATTTATTGTACTGTTCTGGTTTTGTTAATGGTGGGACAGTACCTTCTGGGAGTTGTAGTGCTGTCAGTTCTCTGTACTTTACCTGCCCGTCCCAAACAACGCTGCCCAAGGTGAGTTTACTTGATATGTGGCATGGCAGAGAGAGGTATTTGGAGATTTGGACAGAGGGGTGGTGGGTGGTTTGGTCATTGCTGTGGGGAAAGGTGATCAGTGAGCATGCACAGCAAAACTGTTTGGTAGCATGAATGTTGTTGTTACTTACTCAACTCCACCAGGTATTCCTGTCAGGCCCTTAGGATGCAGAATGTCCAAGACCTTCTCCTTCTATGATGTAAACGGTGGGGGAGGAGGTCGGGCCCACCGCCAGTCTTGAGGAGCGCCAGCTGGTGCCTGGATGCCATGGAACATACCTTCCCCCTGAGGTTGTTCCACCTCTTCCTGCTGTCCTCCCTTCTGTGAAAAGTAACTGACTCCTGCATTCACCCTGTTGACTATCCTTTGCCACAACTCCATTTTCCTAGCTATTAATGTTTGCTGGACCTGTGATCCGAACAGCTAAGGCTCTACCCAAACAGTTTAATCCACCATGATCCTCAACTCATCATCTGTGAAATGTGGATGTTTTTGTGGGGGCATGATAGAAGTGTTAAAGACGGTACTGGAACAAGGATGACAAATGTTAGTGATGAGGTGGGTGATGGATGTTGTGTATTCTGTGGGTTGAATAATTGTGTGTTGTGCATGTTGTGCAAGTGTGGGATGAGTGGTGAGTGAAATGTGTACGGGTGCCTATTGCTTGTTTAGCTAGTTCTTGTCATTTTGGCTAATCTCTGGCTGTCAGTGTTGTTCTGTTTGCAAAGGATTGTATATTGTGGAGAGGTGTGTTATTTAGTGCAGTGTGTAGGTGTGTCAGGTGTGTGAATGCGTGTCAGGTGTGGGGTATTCAAAGTATCCAATGTGGTGTAGTGTTCTGAGTGGTGTGAGTTAAGATCGCTGCTGTTTGCACCATCAATGGTTTTCCTCCATGGAAGAACCGCTCTTGTGATTTGAGTCTCGTAATTTGATGTGTTAATTTTTGTCAGGCTGGCGGTGCTGATGGTCGAATCAGCCTTTTTCCTTACGCCAGTGTCCTGGCTGTTTTGGAAAATTGGCTATTTTTTGCCAGTCTCAGATGTGTATTTCTTAATACAGCAGTTGGATGGCTGCCAACATGGCAATCTTTTGGCGTCTGTAACCGCAGTGGTCTTACCGTCAGAGCGCCAAGGTCGTAATGAGCCCCTTAATAGGGCTGTTGGGGAGGTAGCCAGCATGGTGGCAGCCAACCCATCCGGAGTTTGGTAGACGCATATTTCCGTCACCAAACTCATAATCAGGGCAAAAATATTTTATTCTCCTACCTTTAGACATGGTTGAGCAATATCAAACAACACACATAAATCTGAATGTCATTTCCAGAGCATAGTAGAGTATGGACAGACGCAAATTTGAAACATGCTTTAAGCTAGTTTGCAGAAAGGTAAAAGAGTAAACAAGATCATTAGAAGAAGAAACACAGGGCAAGTGGAGACAAACATCTATAGCCACAGGACAATCTTGACAATATTTTTGCTGTTCTGGCTTTTCAACTTTAAAATAGTTTTAGTTTTTTGTATTGTGTTTCTTATATTCTTGATTGAGAAGTGCTAGTTTTACAAAACATTTGTTAGCTGTTGCCCTTTGGCTTGGCAATTTTATTTCATATTTTTAAGTTGCATAAAGCACTTTATAACCTTCCCTACCATCAAAACGTGTGTGGAGTTAGAATAGTAAATGTATACTTCATTACAGTCAATGGCCGGTCCTCATAATTATAGTTATGTTTTGGTGTGTGTGTGTGTGCGCATGCAAGTGTATACATCAGAAAATACATTTTATATGTGGGAATAGTCATAAGTGGTTAGGAATCAGTGCCTTGATTAGAGATAACAACAGCATGAAATGGGGAATCAGATCACCATAAGGTTGAAATTTGCTCAGATACTTGTTTCACTAAAATCTATCAGCTCCAACAGCTGCTCAGCACACATTAGTCAGGGGAGATTAGGAAGTATTTGATGAGTGAACTGGTGTCGAAACAAAATATATGAAAGAAAATCATTTCAAGAATATTGGGACGTCAAAAAAATATCAAGAGGTAAGCTATCATTTGTAGTCTTGCTTTTACTATCGTTGTCAAAATATAGTTGTGTGTATTATCATTTTTAAGTGTTAATTAATATGCTATGTATTGTAGTGTGTTTGACTGTATGTATTTTTATTTTTTTATTTTGTGTTTTCATGAAGATATTGTTTTACTGATGAAGTTGTTGAAATTTGTATTTTTAGTTCTATGAATGTACATTGTTGATTTCTGCATATTTTATTAATGGGGAGATATTGGGTTCTTAGAGGATAAGGGTTGGGAGATTTTTTAATAGCGTATGTGTTAAATTTGAATTGTGAGGTAGTAATTTTAAAGATATGCAAATTTATAATTTTGAATGTTTACATTTATTTTGATACATATATGTTTTAATATACTTTAATTTGATGTTATTTCAGATATACATTAATTGTGTTATTTTTTAATAATAACATACTGAAATATTATAAAATATTGAAAGCATATTAAAGATTTTCAATTAAGTAGAATATATAAAAAATGTATGTGACAATACAAATGCTGAATTTCTGTTTAAAAATACATTTGTAAAATGTTTCATTTTTTTGTGAAAATCAAAAAAAAAAAAAAACGTTTTTTTATTTTTTTTATTGTAAAATGTATATAAATATTTTTTAATTATTGCTTAGCAGGTCTGTATTATTCATTTTTGTTTTGTTTTGTTATTTAAAATTTATGAATGGCAGTAAATAGTTTGAACAATGTATTAATTTGTAATAGTTATCAAAATAGTAATTTTATAATTTTAGAATGGATATGTATGTTAAGGTTTATATTTTATATTAGCATACTTTCAGATAATATTGTGGTTAATTTTATTTTTTTAAAAAACATGTGAATATGGAATATTGAATGTGTATGTGATAATTTAATTTGTAATATGTTCTATAAAATGTGTTATTTTGAAGTGGAGATTACAACTGTCAACTCTTTAGTGTGCAACCTCTTCCCCAAATTGGTTTAGATTAAAGTGGCAATAGTATATGTCACCCCTTTAGGGTCCAAAATCTTTCCAAAATTGGTTTATATTGGAGTGGGAATAGTAAATATCACCCCTTTAGTGTCAAACACCTCCCCCAAATTTCTTTAGATTGGAATAGAAATAGTAAAAGTCACCCATTTAAAATCCATCACCTTCCCCAAATATGGTTACATTGGGGTGGGAATAGTAAATATAAGTCATTCCGTGTTCAACAGTTTTCCCAAAATTGGTTTATATTGTAGTGGTAATTGTAAGTGTTACCCCTACACTGTCGCCTTCCCCAATATGCTTTAGATTGGAGTGCAGATAGTAAATATCAACCCTTTAGTGTCCAACACCTTCCCCCAATATGGTTTCATTTGGAGTGGGAATAGTAAATGTCACCACTTTAGTGTCCAACACCTTCCTCCAATTTGTTTAGGTTGGAGTGGGAATAGTAAATATCACCTATTTGGCATCCAACACCTTTCCCAGAATGGTTTGGATTGGAGTGGGAATAGTAAATGTCACCCCTTTTGTCCAACACGCTCCCAAATGTTGTATAATAAATACATATCAGACATGTTTCTATTTTTGTTTCAAATTTTTAATTAGTCTCTAGTTTTACATTTGTAAATATATCTTCTTCAAATAAAAATAAAAAATACATGAAGTGAAGTAAATAACACATTTTTTCTTTATTTTGAAATAATAAAAAGCAGGCAAAACATGTTTATTTATACTTGCATGTTGTATATTTTTTAGTCTTATTTTTCATTAGTAACTGTTTTTCTGACATTTCATAATTATTTCTGAATAAATTTTTTAACATTATTTCAGAATATGTTTTATTAGTATATAATAGATAAATGTTTATATGTATTCTTACATTATTTCATAACATTGTTTGATATTTTACATGTTGTGATCATTTCTAACTTTTTAAAAAACATTTCTTCAGCATTCTTACAGTATTTCCTATTCATTTCTACGAGGAGATAGTCTTCTTTTTATTTTCATTTGACGCCATTTATTTTTACCTCCATGTTCTGTTTTGTAAACTATTTGTGTTATTTTTAGTCTATTTTCTCAGAACCAGGCCGAAGTAAGGTGCCGCTGTTTCTCAGAAGAGGTAAGGATTTTTTATGGGTTTTGACGGTGGGGGGGGTTTAGAAGTAGGTTTAAAAATGAGTTATATCGTTGTGAATGTGTTTTGTCATATATTTAGATGTATTGCTTTAATAGTTTTTCACTAGTTTTTTGTTTTGTATTTGTGTACACTTTTTTAGTAATGTATCACTATGCTATGGTAAATTATGCGATGTTAGTTATATTTTGATGATTAACTGTTATGTATATGTATCTTGGGAATGTAATGTGTTTTGTGGGTGCGTTTCTTTAATTTACTTTACAGGTTTTTTTCTACAAATGTGTTCTATTGGCATTTGGAGTTTACATTTTTTTTAAAAGTAAATCAGTTTTAGTGTATGATAAGCCAATGATTTTTTCTTTGATTTCTTCTTGTTTGGGTTTCCTGGAGCAGTTCTTATTTTGAAACACGTTTTCCAGTTTTTGATGGAACCTTGATACTTTGGATTGCTTGGAGTGATTTCAATTGGATTTATTATATTTTTGCATTGTTTGGGGGGGGAAGCATTTTGGAATTATTTATCTCATTTCTAATAGATTACTATTTTTTATTGCAAGGAGAAAGATCAGCAGCCACAGAACAGTATGTTTTATTTCTTTCATTAGTTTTTGGTGGGACATTCTGTCTTGTGTTTACTGCAGGTAGTGAATTGAGTTTGATGTTTACTATTTTGGTTGGTGATGGGTACATCTTTTTTAAAAAAAAGTATATATATTTTTATTGTATCAGTCTTTTTTCACATTTCCAAAGTGACGCAGCGCGGCACTACCAATTTTGGCACAGCACCATGCTGCGCCACTTTTCCATAAATCTGACCCCAAGTGTCTACAAAATGGTCAAATAGGGGACAAAAGCCCTGATTACGATTTGACTAGCATTGGCTTGACAGTCAGACCACTGTATCATGATGTATGGGGTCCATTAGAGAAAAGACTGCTGCGGTCCCACCAACACCACAAGGCAGCGCAGACTGCCGCAATAGTGAGGCGGGCCAACCAGGCTGACGGGGCCAGTGTATTTTCTGGACACAGTATGATGTTGTCTACCACCAACTTGACTGTTGCGGTCCAACCACCAAATTTCAGCAGGCAGAAACAGAGAGCATAAAGGAAGCAACTCAATTGCAGGCAGCGTTACTTGTCCTGTGCTGCCATGGAGCCCATCACACAACTCCTGCTGCTGCTGTTGCTCATAGACAGAGCCCAAAATTCACACCACCATAAATTCTGAAGATGGCGAGGTTGATGCTTTTTCCTCCGTGACACTGCCCTCAACCTCCTGGCCACTGGATCCCTCCTTGTCTGTGATATCACAACCGGGGGGTACCATGGCCAGATGATTTCCCACTTGGTTCCGCCCTGTTTCCTTCGCTTGCCTTGGATGATGCTGCAAATACAAAGAGAAAAAGGGGCACCACATGCTCCTGATAACACATCAAGTAGGCCCAGCCACAAGTTAAATCAAAGTGGATTTTACATGTACCGCACCATATGCATACATGCCTCATGAACTGTCAACAGTTGCCCACAGGTAAATCAGAATCCCAGACAGCTCCAATTGCATGGGTGAAACTGTGCAACACAGTAACCATTGAACAAGTAGGAGGCCTCACCACATTCAATGCTTTGCCTCATGGAGGACACCTAAATTACCTGTCATCATAAAATAGTAGGTCAATGCCAAGTTAATTCTCACAGATCCCACACAAGGTCATACATACATCTATTTGTCACATACACAATAATACAACAACAATAAATAATGCTCCAAAATCCTGCCACGTTGCTGACAGCATCACAGTAGCCTGAAGAATGTGACATGGAAACACTCATGTCACACTGAAAACATATCAACAATTCACCCTTTACCATGTGTTAAGTGTCCTAATGGAGCCATGGAGGTAGTACTAATGTTGCTCAGATATACTGTACATTTGGCATGGACATGTACACTGTAGACAAAGGGCTTGATTACAACTTTGGAGGAGGTGTTAATCCATCCCAAAAGTGACGGTAAAGTGACGGATATACCACCAGCCGTATTACGAGTTCCATAGGATATAATGGACTCGTAATACGGCTGGTGGTATATCCGTCACTTTACCGTCACTTTTGGGACGGATTAACACCTCCTCCAAATTTGTAATCAGGACCAAAATGTGCAAATTGTCAGGGAGATATGTCTCTAAAATCCATAAGACAATGAATGAACTAGCCCCAGGGAAATCACCTCTGCTGTATGGCACCCCTCACAATGACATCATCTGATTGATCACATCAGTAGAAGTAATTAGTCCTTTTTATGTTGGAGGGGCCCAGGGTTTCACAAGTACTTGTTTAAGGCCCTTAACATGTTGGCCAATGGGAATCTACATCACTGTCTTAATTTTGGTCTTGCAAACCCAGATATCTGTGGATGAATGGTTATACACAACGACATATGATTCCAATATAACTACAAGTAACTCCATGATGTATGCCAACAGACATGTAACAAACCTTCCCCATTTCACATGTGCAGAGCGCTTTTCCACATGATGCCACATCAATGGGAATAGAAATGCACATTATGGTTAAAAACTGTAATCCTACTTGTCATGCCCCTCATTGCTACTGCAGTTGTACATGCCAAATTACATGTAATGACGGGTGAGGGTATGTGTGAGCCACCAATAAATGTTGACACACTATTCTCTGTGGCACCCCATGAAATGTCCTTACATATGTCCAATTACAAACACAGGTTGGCATACACATATATGTGAGGGAATACAAAAATTATCCAATGAACACAGGTAGACCATGCATGAAATATCAATGTACACATTTTGTCAAAAGAGAAATGAACTCATGCTAACATGCTAGCACAAGGAATGTTGGCAACAGTGATGGCACATCAATCATGGCAATAGACATTTCCCACTTATCAAGGGGAAACTGATGTGTAGCTGCACCCAAAGAACAAAGTATGCTCTGACACATGTATGAGGGCTATCTTCATATGACAGACAGTAGTGAGGCACCAGCACTCGTAACACACTGAAGACAAGTGGCCTCTGGGGGGGGGCAGATGCCAATTTCTCACTTGACCAGACACATGGCTGAGGACAGTGAACCATCACTTCTTTTCCTTTGGTCGGTAATACTGAGGAGTAGTGGTCTGTTGCATGGAATTTAGACCAACTATAGCTACAAACATTACTTGATTGATCAATGTCCACTGCCATGTGTTGTCCCTGGAGAGCAATTTTTCTTTGACTGTACTCGGTTTTGTCCTAGGTCCCTGGGCTAATGGGCAAGGCACAACAGTATGCACCAAATTCCATAATTACGCAAATAAGTACTCATCTTGTGTGTCACACATGGCCCATCCTCAATGGATGATAGATCCTAAAAATTAAACTTGGCTATGTGACAGGGTGGAATATGCACTGCACGCACCCCTTTGCGGCTGCTGTGCTACCCTCAAATGCCCCTCAAGGTCCGGCTATGCCACTACTAGAATGTTGGCCATTGGGGGGTCATGCCCCGATATGCTCCACACTTACATTGGAAGGGCAGCCCCAAGTGTACCTCCGAGATCTTCCAGGCCCACGGTGTCAAGTCCTCCCACATCTTGCGACAGTGAGTGCTCTGTTGGCTATGGACCACCATGGTCCACACCTTCAGGGCGATGGGTCTCAAAATCTCCTTCATCTGATGGGCATTGACCTGTATGGATGCAAGAGACAAATCAAACAATTGCAAACAGAGGTTTTTGCATAAATGGTTATGTGGCATATATGTCAGAAACACCAAGCACAAAATGGATAGTTTGTCAACACACCACAAGTGTAAAACACACATGACAATAAGTACAGGGACATGACTACACACTTTTGGAGTCATATGCAGACTAATTCACTACCCTGCTCATGGCCTACAAAGACTAAGCACGCCTACTGAAATCAGTTAGCTGATGCTCCAGCAACATGTACTGTGATGTGAGCCACAATGAAACACTACACACCAATGTGGCTTCTGAAGGGTAAACATCTTAGGTATGACACTCTGCAACATTGACTTAATGCATGCAGTCCCTACAGGCAACTACCATAGTACAGACCTCACCCTTACATTTAAGTGACAGTGAAAGAGTTGGCATGGTAGGTACAGAGTGTGTCTTTCCTGTGCATGTGTGGACATGTGGCCTACCAAATGCAGACTCATGGCACTTGAGGGTGAGTTTCTCTGGTATGTGTCTGTATCATAGAACTCACCTTTGAACATATGTTTCTAACCTACAGAGATGGCATATAACATACAAAGGAATGTACTGTACAATTTCTGCTAGGTTACCAAGGTACTGAGTGACATGTCATGGCCTCCCAGGAAGCTACACACTGCTTGTACTGTGGGTTTGTCATTTGTGCAATAAGCCTGTACAGGACACATATGACTTATGGAAAGATGACAACAGAGCTGTGGGAGTAAGGGACCTGTCATGAGTTAAAGTCATACATTAACAATGGTGCAAAATGCATACATGGTCTAGTTCTGGGATTTACCTCTGTACCCATTCTTAATCTAGTCAATGGATGGAGGCATTCAGAGCAGGTTTTTGCCACTAGAACCTCATATTGACCACATGACAGGATATGCAGGTCTACAGGGAGTAGGCACAGTGCCACAGTTTCATAGCCACAGTGACTTTCCCACAACCTGGACTATGTCCAATCCTGGGAGATATATTTGACAGGCCCTGGTCTCCGTAGGCTGAGCATACAGAACCTACATGACACTCACATTTACATCACTTCCATGCATGGCAGTACATCATGTGGCCATTAGCAATGTGGCTTGTGACTTGTATGGTAACCCGAAGGGCACAGTGAGTCATTATATGCCTTCCAGACAACAGTTTAGCATGGCCAGCTGTGGGGTGAAAGATCTGTGGCACAATACACATTGCTGACAAGATCCTCAAATGACTTAAACAAAATGCATACAGAGCTCATGCTGTGATGCACATACATGTTGTATAACATTTACAACCATCATAAACAAAGAAATGTAATTGAATGTCAGTAAAGTTATATACATCCCATTGATACCACACAAACTACAACAAAAGGCACACAAGAAGTCTAACTAGCACACAGGGGCACATTGTACCCTGTGCAGAGGGAAAGGATGGTACATAACAGAGTCAATTGTGCCTAAGAGGTACTTACCTCCTTCTCTGGTGAGCCATAGAGCTGACATACAGGGGGCGGATCTTGGTCACAAGCCTCTCCAGCTCCTCTAAAAAGAAGGCAGGGGTCTTTTCACCAGCTTCATGTGGCATGGTTGCTCCCAGAGGCAGTAGTCAGCTGCTGAACTGGTGGAGGTGCTGCTGGCAGCAGGGTCAGGAGTCAAGTGACTGATTTTGCACAACACAGTGTACACGTCCACCACATACGTGGTCATCACCGCCAACGGACACAGGCATTGGGCCATGACCACCACAGGCAACAACGTTAGCCTATGGCTGTTTCTGCCGCAGTTAGTACCACCCACACGTGGATGACTTCCACCGGCGGATACAGACGGTTCTTGATTTCCATTGGAGTAGGTCAGACATTCACCATTTTGGCAGTTTGAAATATTGTATATGGCCCTGCTATATACAACTACAATATATGTTTAGGATCATCACAAACATCCTCAATCCGTCTTGTGGCGTAGGCCCTACTATACAATCACCAGTATAGTGTGTTGCAGGGCGCACATGGCATATGACGGCGGTGCACAGTCTACCACAGCTAATGACATTTTTGGCGGTTGGGAAAGACTGTCACATTTCAAGGGGCAAATGCATAGCAGATAGTTGGGTGTTGCCCGAATCCTTGTTGTGGATGCAGATTTTCACAACCATGGGGGTCACATTTGACCCTTGTGTAGTTTTCAGCTGTGATGTGTACTGGGTGTAGTGTATTTCCAGTTAGAAATGCTTTGTCATATGATATTGTTGGCATGCATCATCCATGTTGCTGTGGACACAGTGACTAACGTTCCAAATCATGTATTTTCATGCATAGGTACCCTGGGGTAGGAAGAATGTGACAACCTCCTCTCTACCATCCATTGCCAGACCTTCAGACCATGGAGGAATATTTCGTCATCCAGCTATACCATCTAAATAGGCAAATATTAGTGAATTTATGCCATCAGCTGGAGCCAGATGAGATGCCAGCTAACAGCAATCCATACTGCATACCACCCATTGTTCAAGTCATGTCATTATTGCTCTTCCTGGCCACAGGGTCCTTCCAACATACAGTGGCCCTATCTGGTGGTATGTCCCAACCTATGTTCAATCTGGTGTTGAGAGATCTCCTCGCAGCAATGTTAAAACACATTGGCAGCTATAACAGGTTTCCCCAACTTAAGGATTTAGCCACTGTGAAGGATGACATCTATGGTTTTAGCCACTTCCCACATGTGGCGGGGGCCATTGATGGTACACATGTTGGCTTGGTGCCACCCCAGGCTATTGAACAAGTCTATAGCAACAGAAACAACTGCCGTTCCATCAACGTGCAGGTTGCCTGTTTGCGGATCTCTACATCTCAAACATATCTACCCATTTTTCAACTTCCACCCATGATTCCTTTATAATGCTGAACAGTACCCTACCCACCCTGATGCCACAACTAAAACCTGTAACCCGGCTTGTTAGTAAGGCACGTGTGTCCTGATTGTATGTGAGCAATGTCAGGTGCTACAATCATGAAGTGAGTGACTCAATGTTGCACTTATGCCCCATTCCTTAACAAGAGACTCAGCATATCCAAACCGTCCTTGGTTAGCCACTGAGGAATCCAACTAAGCCAGAAGAAGTCTGCCTCAATGAAGTCCATGGAAGACCATGGCAGGCAGTGAAGTGGGCTTTTGGGCTCCTGGAGGCCAGATTTTGCTGTCTGGATAGGACTGGTGGAGCCCTCTTTTAGGAAAGTGCGCCAGATTACTGTGGCATGCCGCGTGCTCACCAACATCACCCCGTGGAGGAATATCCTGTGCATTCCAGAGTAGGGGGAGCCTACCGAGCCACCAGGTGAGAATCCTGAAATGCCAAAGGAAGATGATAGTGGTGAAGAGGAAGGAACTGACTTGGGAGAAGATCTCATTCTCAGCTACTTCTCATGAGTGTAAGGATGGCATGTGATGTCATGACTGTGACTGTACATTGAACTGTAGTTGTGAGAATGTGTAGAGTTTAGTGTTTTTGAAACAGTGTACTGATACTCTGCAAAAATCACCCAAACACTGATTGATAATATAGCTTTTGACACATCTCCACCTCTATGATGTTGCTTTGTTTGTGTCAGATTCATTGCAATGTTTTACAGATGCCTGCTATTTGACTTGTGTCCAATGCATGGTTTCAAGCCTATACCCCTTGTTTTGTTCTTTCTACAAGTACCTTCACCATTACAACTTCATGTGGGCATTTCAGAGTTGTGACATTGGCAGGTATGTGATGCTGTTCTGACATGAAGTGGACATGGATTGTTCCTGGTAATATAGGTCACAGAGTTTGGGTGTAGGAGACCTGTTCCAAGACAGGTTTCACAGTGCACGGATGGAAGTTCAGAAGTGCCAATTGGACGTGTTTTGTGTCCTGTGGTGGGCCTGTTTCATCTTGTGTGTCATCATGTGGTCATAAAATATATAATCCCAGGTCACAACCAAGTTGGTTTCTATTCACATTGGCTAAACGCTTTTTTGTATGACTTGTATTATTGTGTAGATGTGTTTCATCATTGTAGGCCACAGTGCCTGTTCCAAAACACTGACATATGTTTATTTCATACTAGCAGATGCAAGAGTATTGGATTATAGTGATCCGGTGTTCAAGTAGTGTTGTACCACCATCTTTCTGAATCCTAGATTATGTGATGATGGCTTACTATGGTGTGGTATGTGATAACACTCAGGCTGGTGATATCAACTGCTTCAATTTTTGCCTATTATATAGGACAATGTCTAGCAAATCCCTTCCTTCCATGGTCTGGAGATCGGTATCTGTAAATATGTTCATTTATTCAGCATGAGTCAATCGATTATAATTTCCAATAGTTCAAACAAATTGACAGCCAATGTGCTGAACTCTGTAATAAAATGTTATTATTATTATTATTAGAGATTTGTAGAGTGCATGGCTATCCAGAGGCCTCCTTGCGCTGATGCAGGACCAATAAACAGACAAGACTGACAGACTATTAAGGAAAGAGAAAAGTCTTGATCTTTTTCTGACATTGAAGTTCCGAGTTCCGAGTTCCGAGTTCTCTAATCGAAGTTCCAAAAGTAGTGAATTCCACAGATGACCCGCTTTAAAGGCAAAAGACCTGCCTCCCCATCTTGCTTTGTTAAAACAGAGAGTATTGATCAAAAATGCGGAAGAAGATCTTAGTGATCTTTGGGTGATGTAGGGGGTTATAATCCGCCTAAGAAAGGCCAGACCCCCCTATTGTGGAATGCCCGATGCACAAAGCAGGCGGCTTTAAAATTAATGCGCTGTTGAATGGGGAGCCAGTGAAGGGACTCCAGAGCCCATTTGGCCGAATGATGTCTCGGTATGCCCATGAGGAGGTGAGCGGCAGCATTTTGCACCACCTCTAGTCTCTTTAAAACATAGGAGGGGGAGCTAAAAAATAAAACATTCCCGTAGTCAAAACGGGACAATGTCAAGACCGGAACAATGAGCCTCTTGGCTGCAAAGGGGAGAAGTGTGAAAGTTTTCCTAAAAGTCCTCAATATATAAAAACAGGTGGCCGCAAGTTTCTTTGGGTGGCATTCGATTGTGAGACAAGAGTTCAGTCAAAACCTAAACTCTTCATATTACTTTTAGGCAAGGGAAGATCGTTTAGCCCAGCTGACACTGAAGCAGGGAGCTTCAGGTGAGAAGAGTTTCCTACCAGCATAACCTCAGTTTTGTCATCATTCAACTTGAGTTTACTGTTCGACATCCATCTAGCATAATCGGATAGGCAGGAAGAGAGAGTGGCCAATTGTGAGAAAGAAAAGATCAATTGAGTGTCATCGGCATGAGACACAAGAGACAACTCATGGGGTTCCACGACCTTTGCCAAAGGGGCCATATAAATATTAAAGAGCGTAGTACTTAATGACAAACCTTGTGGAACCCCGCAGGTCAATGGGAAAGTGTCAGAATAATAGGTTTGATCAAGGCCTTGAAATGTTCTCTGATTCAAAAATGAAGAAAGACAGTTACGGCATGTGCCCTTGATTCCTATTTGAGAGAGTCTATGAAGAAGGACGTTGTGATCTACTGTATCAAAGGTGGTGCTCAGATCCAGTAAAATGATTGCTGCGTACCCACCAGCATCCATACATCCCCTAGTATCTTCGGTAACAGCCAGCAAGGCTGTTTCAGTGATGTGGAGCGGTCTAAATCCCATTTGAGTATTGTGGAGAAGATTATGTTCCTCAATTATCTTTGATGCAGTAGGAAGAAGAGCAATTGCTCTATAGTTAGAAAGTGAAGATGTATCAAGATTAGTTTTTTTAAATAAAGGTTTAAGTACTGCATGTTTCCAGTGTTCTGGTATATGCCCATGTAACAACGAATCATTGAAAATGTCAGTTAGCACAGGCGATATAACTTCTGAGCCTACTGCTAAAATAGAGGTGGTGGAGGGGTCCAAGGGAGATCTGGATTTTATGGAACCAAGATAATTGTCTACTAGTTATTTAGTCAAAGGCTGAAAAATGGAAAGAGGGACTTGAGGATCCTGAACATCAGGATCATGGGCAGACTCATCTTCAGTAATAATATTACTAGGAAGAGTTGCCTGGATATCAGCGATTTTCTTTTGAAAGAATCAGGCTAGTTCCTTGAGAACCTTCTCCTATGTTATTAACTGGAAGAAGCTTACTCATTTCCACAAAAATCAAGAAAATCTTTCAAAGAGAGTGGGTGGACTGCTCGATCCTGGAGGTGTAGTAGGAGGCTTGAGCAGCCTTAATTTCCAGATGGAAGGGACAAATCATATTCCTATAGTCTATTTCCTTCATTTCCTCTCCATCTGCTTACATTCTTTTTTTTAATCCAGCAAATGGGGGTTGAACCAACATGAATTGTTTTCCAGAGTGGTTTTAGTAATAGTTTTAGCGGGTAAAATTATATCTAGAGACTTCAAAATCCATTTGTCAAAGCCTTCTGTAGTATAAGATTGAGGGAGGGAAGAGGAGGCATACTGGTTTGTTAATGTGTCCATCCAATAATTTTTCTTCAGCTTTGACCATTGACGTACCGTTGATTTAGCGCAGGGTTGTTGGATTGCTGAAGCTTGGATAGGGAGTGTAAGTACAATTAGAAAGAGAGCTGACCAAGCCAGTAGATTAAGGAGATTGCTAAAAACTAGGTCAATTGTGAAACCATGAAGATGAGTGAGGCCACATATCAGTTGTGTCAAATCCAAAGCTGCCAGGTCTGTAAGTAGGCTTTTAGCAGAGGCGTTGTGAGGTTCATCTAACTGAATATTAAAATCACCTAAAATGGTGCAATTAGAAAATTTGCAAGCAAACTATGCCACACAATCAGGCAGAGCCTGCAGGAACCTTCCATAGAGGCCCGGGGGACGGTAGATTAAGACGCCAGAAAAGGTGAAAGTGGCATCAATTGTCAAAGAAAAAGACAGACTTTCACAGTCTAGAATACTGAGGGGGTGGATACAACAATAAATAGAATTTTTGTGGAATATCCCAATCCCACTTCCTCTTCTTTGGGGTCTATCTAGACACTGTATGGAGTAATTTGAGGGAAGGGACATATTTATGTCAGGAGTGGAGTTCTCAGATAGCCAAGTTTCTATTAGAAACAGAACCTCTGGGGTATATTCCTTTAACAGTGAATGAATATGAAGTTTATGTGCAGGTAGGGAGCGACAGTTAAGCAGCAATAATCTGATGGTCTGTTCTTTCTCCAGTCTTAAATTTGGAGACGATGTAGAATGCAGGATAGTTGACAGGAATTGTAAATTGGTGGCGGATGGATTGGAAGGGACTTGGGATTAGGCCAGTATTGACAGGGGATCACTGTGTCATTATTATTGAGGGCAATAAGAGATTGCCTGGAATAACTTATTCTCTCAGGGGCTAGACTTATAGCCTTTCCTGTCCCTGGCCTGGCCAGGGACCGACGGGGACAGATGGGCTTGTGTTTGGCGTGCCTTTGGCACGCCAGTAGCGCGTCAAGCTGCACGCTTCTGCTTCATGGGCTCTCTTATGGGCCCAGGAAGCAAATACTGACAATTAGACCGCACACAAAAATTACTGTGCTAGTTGGAACAGAAAGGCGGATGGAAAATGTCCGCCGTATGAGGAAAAGGCAATGAGAGATGAACACACTAAAAAAAGAATTCAATTCCCTAAGGGCACCGGTGTCTCTAAACATGGGCACTGGGTCCTCTAGGGAATATGGCCCTCATTACAACCCTGGCGGTCGGTGATAAAGCGGCGGTAATACCGCCAACAAGCCAGCAATAAAAAAAATTGAATTATGACCACGGCGGAAACCACCAACACAGACATCCACTTTAACACACTGACCGCCACGCTGGTAGCAACAAACACCGCGGCGGTAACCGCCAACAGCCAGGCAGAAGACAATGTACCGCCCACTCTATTATGACTGGCCTATCCACCACCTTTTCCGGGGCGGTACCACTGACAACAAAAGCACGGCAGAAACAGTACACAGAAGACAAAGGACTCACCTCTGGAGATTCAAGGAAGAACCACGATGCCATGGAGCCCGAACTGCAGATCTTCGCCATGCTGGTCTACCTCCTCCTACACCAGGAACACCAACGCTGGCAAAAACGACCACAGTGAGTACTGCCGCCTAGCACACCAGGGGAGAGGGGAGGAAAAAGAGAGTGATACACAAATGCAACACGTAACACCCCCAACACCATACACATAAACAGATGCAACTACATTACACATCCACCCCATACCCCTCAGGAATAATGCAAGGACAAAAGGAAGTGATTGAAGTGAATGTAATAAGATAAAAACTAGAAGTACGTCCTCAAAATTCAAAACAGTATTTACAGATATACAAATGGAGGGACACTGCCCAGTCCATAATGTCCGTGGGCCACAGGGCCAAATCACATAGGCCAAGGCCCCACTTGACTCCTGCATCAACACGGAGAGAACACTGCTGAGGCATCAGGTTGAAAATACAGAGGCACCTCAGGGGTAAGGTGAATGGGGGAGCACCTCAGCCGGAAGATGGTACAACACCACTGGTACTGGTGGGGGCTACATGCCCTGTGCGATGTCATGGGGAGTGGAAGGCCACAGTCTCTCTAGTGGGTGGTTTGCCCACTGCTTGGTCCTGGAGAGTGCAAAGCCACAGTCTCTCTAGTGGGTGGTTTGCCCACTGCTTAGGCCTGGGGAGTGCAATGGCCACAGTCTCTCTAGTGGGTGGTTTGCCTGCTGCTTGGTCCTGGGGAGTGCAAGGCCACAGTCTCTCAAGTTGATGCCTTCTTCCACTAGTTCTGGAGGGGGCCTTGTGTCCAGTGTGCTTCATCCTGGCAAGGAGGGGGTAAGTGGAGGCCTTCTTCCACTAGTTCTGGAGGGGGCCTTGTGGCCAGTGTGCTTCATCCTGGCAAGGAGGGGGTGAGTGGATGCCTTTTTCCACTGGTTCTGGATGGGGCCTTGTGCCCAGTGGGACAGACCCCCAGGGTCCACACATCCTTGGCGATGGCACACCATATACCCTTTTTCTGATAGGCGCTGACAGGCAGAAAAATAAATATAGAAAATGGTATCAGTCATACCGTCCGGCCTGTTACACTAATAGCCCACCATGTCCCCCCCATCCCCTTACACACATACGTTGCCCACCATACATGTGGCACGCTGCCCAGGACCCCTTAACCACCCTGCCCTTATACGAGGCCTTCACACGCAGCACTCCATGCATCATGCCCATGCATCGTGCTCACAGTGTACTCACGTGTTGGTTTGGAGGTCCATACAGCATTTGGTATTGGGGTAGGACCCCATCCACCAGTCTCTCCAACTCCACAGCGGTGAAGACAGGGGCCCTTTCCCCAGTGACTCGAGCCAGGGTTGGTTCCAGAAACAGGTCACAGCAGCACTTGCAGTGTAGGTCCTATCCTGTTGAAGGTCAGGTAGCAAGTGAGTGAACAGATAGAAAATGGCGGTCACATCCGCGGCGGTGCGTACCGTCACCGTCGGCAAACATCACCATTGGCTACTGTAACCCATAGGGCCCAATGTTAACTAATGAGGAGTTGCACAGCAGTACTTGGCCCCTCCTGCAATGGCTCACAACTCATTTCCACCTGTCCACCCACACAGGACAGGCGTCCGCCATTTCAGGGGCGGGCAGGCCATGTCACCTAACTGCATCACAGCAGACATAAGCACATTTTGGGGCTAAACATCAACATACTGTTTCTGTCACAACATGCAATACATTGTACATTGAGGAAATGTCGGAAACTGATCAGATGCTCATCGTTTTGCCCCCTAGATTACAACCGCTGAGGATGACTAGGAGATGGAGACATCCCCCGTGTACAGGCCCCTGGTGGACTTGGCAACAATGGAGGACAGGCACATTACCCTCACCTACAGACTTGATAGGGCCACAATCCAAGAGGTGTGTGCCCAATTGGAGCCAGACCTGATCTCAGCTATGTGTCAGCCCACTGGGATCCCCCTTCTTGTACAAGTCCAATCTGTGCTCCATTTCTTGGCAACTGGCTCCTTCCAAGTGACAGTGGCTATGGCAGCAGGAACGTCACAGAAAATGTTCTCAAACGTGCTGACCAGAGTATTGTCTGCAATGATGAAACACATGCGCAGCTACATCGTATTCCCCCAGGTGGAGGATTTGGTCACAGTGAAAGCTGACTTTTATGCAATGGGACATATTCCCAACATTGTTGGGGCTATTGATGGTACACATATTGCCTTTGTCCCTCCCCAGAGAAATGAGCAGGTGTTCAGAAATCGAAAGAGCTTTCACTCTATGAATGTGCAGATAGTGTGCCTGGTGGACCAGTACATCTCCCATGTGAATGCAAAGTATCCTAGGTCTGTGCATGATGCCTTTATCCTGAGGAATAGCAGCATCCCATATAAGATGGCTCAACTCCCAAGGTCCCCACCCAGTGTATGTTGGTATATGGGTGTGGGGTTGGCCCTAAGGGTTAGTGTCTGGCTAACAGGTATCCCTCGTTACTTCAGGTGACTCTGGTTACCCCAACCTCTAATGGCTACTGATCCCAGGACAAGGGCAAAGGAACGTTACAATGAGGCACATGGGTGAAAAAGAAGAATTATAGAGCGAACCTTTGGCCTCCTGAAGGCAAGGTTTTGGTGCCTCCATCTAACAGGTGGTTCCGTGTGCTATTCACCCAAGAAGGTGTGCCAGATCATCGTGGCTTGTTGCATTTTGCACAACCTGGCCTTATGTCGCCAGGTGCCTTTTCTGCAGGAGGATGAGGCTGAAGATTGGCATGTGGCAGCAGTGGAGCCTGTGGACAGTGATGAAGAGGAGGCAGAGGATGAGGATGTGGATAACAGAAGATCAATCATTAGACAGTACTTCCAGTTACACACAGGTAAGACACTGTAACTTCATCTTCCATTACAGTTTTGGCGTTTCCACTGGGAGTCTGCTGTTCAAACTACTATGGCCACTTACTGTGCCCTTTGACATGTCTATTCACAGATATCTGTGCCCTACTCTGGCTCCTGGTTTATTGACTACAGCACAATACAGGTCATATCTATGTATACATTACTGTACAGTCTAATTGCAAGGTGTTTAAATGCTGAGAAGTAAATGGGGATGTGAAATGGGCTTGGGTGATGGTGGAGGAAAGTCCAGGATGGAGTCCATTCCATTTGTATCACAGGTGTTTTGCCCAATGGGGCATAGGAAGGAGAGCAATGGAAGTTCAAGGTGGACAGGGTAACAGAGTGGGACGCAAGGGCGACAATCAGGAGAGTCTTATTTCCTGGCGGGGGTCTTGGCAATGTTCTCTGACTTCTGCCTGGATCGCAAGGACCGTTTGCAAGGTGGTTCTCCTTCTGCACGGGGAGGGGTGCTGGTGGCCTGTTGTTCCTGTGGCGGGGCCTCCTGTCCACTAGTGTCAGCAGAGGTGGAGGGCTGGTCATCGGTGTGGCTAGTGTCATGGGCCCGATGGTGTGCCACTGCCTCCCTCATGGTGTTGGCCATGTCTGCCAGCACCCCTGCAATGGTGACCAGGGTGGTGTGGATGTCCCGCAGGGCCTCAGTGATCACCAGGTACTTTCCCTCCTGCAGCCGCTGGGTCTCCTGCTACTTGGCAAGTATCTGGCCCATCGTCTCCTGGGAATGGTGGTATGTTCCCAGGATGTTGGTGAGTGCCTCGCAAAGAGTGGGTTCCCTGGGCCTGTCCTCCCCTGTCACACAGCATTACTCCCAGTTTCCCTGTTGTCCTGTGCCTCTGTCCCCTGAACCGTGTGCCCACTGCCACTGACCCCAGGTCCCTGGTTGTCCTGTGTTTGTGTGGTGTCCTGGGGTCCCTGTAATGGTGGACACACTGCTGATTGATGTGTCCTGGGGACAGAGGTATGGCCCCGCTGGGTGGGTGCTGTGGTGGTCTTTCCTAAGGAGGGAGGCTCTGTGGTGGTATGGGACTGTGGCTGGGTAACCAACTGTCCGGATGTCCCTGATGGGTCAGGTTGGTCACCCAGATTCAGGCGAGCAGAGATGCTGTCATCACTGTGGGCCTCTTCTGGGGGGGGACTGGTTGTTGCTGGCACCTCCTTGCTTGTGACGTTGGGTGTGGGACCTGTGGTGATGTAAATGCAGTGTTATTGTTTCTGCAGTGACATCTTGTGCATGGGTGTGTTGGTCTCTATGGATGTGAGTGCTCTGTCAGCTTTGCCTTGTGTGAGTAGTTATTTTGTGCGCTAGGTGATTCTCTCTAGTGTGAATGATGTGGTGATGGGTGTCCATGCAGGGCTGTGAGTGGTGTCCATGCATGATTGTTGCATGCAGTGCTGGGTATTGGGATGGGTGGGTTGTGATTGTGGGGTGTGTGGGAGGTGGTGGAGTGATGGGATTGAGGGTGAGGGTGGGGGTATGTGATGGCATGCAGGTAGTGGGGTGATAGACATAGTGGGGGTCATTACGACCTTGGCGGGCAGCTACTGCCGCGTGCCAGGTGGTAACCGCCGTGAGGCCGCCAATGCGGCCGCACTCGCGCAGCCCCCATTATGTCACTCCCGCTGGGCTGGCCCATTATGACATTCCCGCTGGGCCGGCGGGGATGAGGCCGCAACATAGGAGCCGGCTCCTAATGGAGCCGGCGGTGTTGCGGCCGTGCGACGGGTGCAGTTGCACCCGTCGCGCTTTTCACTGTCTGCTATGCAGACAGTGAAAAGCTGGCCGGGGCCCTGTTAGGGGGCCCCTGCACTGCCCATGCCAGTGGCATGGGCAGTGCATGGGCCCCCAGGGGCCCCAGGACACCCCTTACCGCCAGCCTCTTCCTGGTGGTGTAAACCGCCAGAAACAGGCTGGCGGTAGGGGTGTCATAATCCCCAGGGCAGCGCTGCTTGCAGCGCTGCTTGCAGCGCTGCCCTGGCGGATTATCACTGCCGGGGCTAAAATGGCGGGAAACCACCTGTTGGCGGTGCTTCCGTCCTATTAGCCCTGGCGGTCTCGGACCGCCAGGGTCGAAATGACCACCAGTGAGTTGACTTACCAGAGTCCAGTCCTCCTGCTACTCCTGCCAGGTCCTCAGGATGCAGCATTGCCAAGACTTGCTCCTCCCATGTTGTTAGTTGTGGAGGGGGAGGTGGGGGTCCACCGCCAGTCCTCTGTACATCTATCTGGTGTCTTGCTACCCAGGAAAGTCACCTTCCCGCTTAGGTCCTTCCACCTCTTCCTGATGTCATCCTTTGTTCTGGGGTGCTGTCCCACGGCGTTGACCTTGCCCACGATTCTCCATCATAGCTCCATCTTCCTTGCAATGGATGTCTGCTGCACCTGTGATCCAAATAACTGTGGCTCTACCCCGATGATTCCTCCACCATGACCCTTAGCTCCTCCTCTGAGAACCTGGGGTGTCTTTGTGGTGCCATGGGTGTAATGTGAGTGGTGTGTGTGACGATGTGTGGGGTGATGTGTTAGGGTGTGTGCTGTGAGGTGCGTGGATGGTGTATGGGTGATAGTGTTCTGTGGCTCTGGTTCTCTGGGTGCTCTTGGTGTGTCTCACACTCAGTAGTCAATTTTTTTTGAGTCGTAAAGGGTTGTGGGTAATGTGGGTGTGTGTTTTATAGTGGTGTGGGTGTGTGGGTGTGGTGTGTGTATGTGTGGCAGGTGTGTGTAGTTTGAATTGTCCAATGTAGTGTTGTTTTGTATGTGTGTGTGTATTTTGAGCGCAGTGGTATGTACTGCCAATGGTTTACCGCGGTTGAATGTCCGCTGCGGTGATTGGTGGATCATAATGTTGTGGGCATAGTTCTGTTGGCGTAACGGTGTGGGTTTTGCTACTGCCATTTTATCACCGACCTTTGGGCTGGCGGACTTGTGTGTGTGTCTGTATAGTGACGGATTGCTAGGTTTGGGTCATAATATGGGTAGCGGTATACCCTCGCAGTATGTTGGCGGCAGCCGGCATGGCAGTAAGTGGGATTTACCGCCAATGTCATAATGAGGGCCTATGTGTGTTACAGTCACCAAATATTAATATTTTAAAATAAACAAATATGCCTAAAAGTGGGCAAATGCACAACGCACTAAAATAAACACAGAGCAGCTTTACCTGTTAGTCAATGTTAAAACAACTTTTAGTTTTACCAGACACTTGTATGGATATGTCTGTGTGGGATTGTTGTAATCCTGTGCTGGAAACTAAGTACATGCAACAAATCCCATCTTTAACAAGTACTGTGGATCACCATTGTATGGTTCACATGGTCTGACATATCTACATGGCTAAATATGAAATCAAAATCAGCAGACAATGAGTCAGTGATGGGTGATATTTTTTGTGAAGCTACGACTAACAGAAAATATATGTGATATGAATCAACCAAAAAAGAATTGTGAAGAGGCCAGTCATATTGAATGAAATCATCGGAGTAGATGCCACATCATTGAAAGTCCAAAGTTCAGATTACTCCTCCCTTTGAAAATGGAAGGTGGTTGAGGATCAGTACGCAGAGTGAACGTGTAACACACAAAAGGGAACCTTAAGGAAGAGGTTTATTGCTGACAGTGGTGGGTGTCTTGTCATCTGTACATCCAGGATTCTTTCCTGGACGTCCCCGCTTGTAGGGGGGATCAGCCAATCAGAGTGGATCAGCTGCTACAGAGGCAGGGGTATCTATGGCTGGTTGTTCATCTGGTAGGGTCACCCTTCCTGTGGCTAGTGCCAATGTTGATGGGCCTGCTGTTGATGAGCCAAAGGAAGGGGAAGATTGGTTTTGAAACAGTTTTTGTGTTGTAACTTACCAGACTCCTCATCTCCAGGTATTCCTGTCAAGCCCTCAGGATGCAGGATGGTCAACACCCTCTCCTCCCAGGGAAAGAGTCCTAACAGGGTGCTGGGAGGGCCACTGCCAGTCTTCTTGGCCTGCAGTTGGTACCGGTAGACCAGGGAATGGACCTTGCCCCTGAGGTCGTTCACCTCCTCTTAATGTTCTCCTTTTTGAACAGGTGGTGCCTACAGCATTCACTCTGTTGATGATTCTATCCCACATTTCCATTTCCCTAGTCAGAGAAGTGTGCTGGACTTGCGCTCCAAACAATTGTGGTTCTACTCAATCGATTTCATCCAGCATGACTCTTAACGCATCCTCTGAAAGTCATGGGTTTTTGGCCCACAACATAACTGAAAATTAAAGGGGGCGATAGTGGCTAACTTAACAACCAAGTGAATATAGTGGAAAAATATAAGTTGATGTGTGTGAAAAGTCTGAAATGAGATAGGGAAAAATATGCTGCCTTATGAAACAAAAATGGAAGAAATTATGTGTGGTCTGCCTTGCTGTGCTGCAGTGGAAATGCAAAGGATTGTGGTCTGTGAAGGGGTATGTTTTATAGTGTGCTTTACAGGTGGGTCCACTTGGAGAATGTGGATCAGCTGTGTTGTTTTTTAATTCATCCAATGTGCATGTGTCTGTTAGTTTACTGGACGCGGACCACAGTGATTGACCACCACGGTTGCCATCTGCAAGGCGACTGCCATGGCCACTGTGTGTTTGTAATAGGCTTGGTGGTTGGCTGCAGCGCTGACAGCACAGGAGGTCAGACCGCCTAGATTGTCATGGTCCCAGCTGTGAGCAGGCTAGTCTTGCTTTAGTCATGTCTTATCACCCCCTTATGAGTGGTATCAGAGATGTTGTTATTTTCTTTTCATCACAGTACCATTTTAAACCACATTTCAACTGTCAACAACTGCTGATTTTTAAAATTGATCCTTCTAATGGAAAAAAGACAGTTGTGAAACATGTACAATTAAAATAATGACTAATGAGTTCCTCTGTTTTCCCTATGGGTTTCCTTGCACTTGGTTCAGCTGGCTATAGAAGCCGGCATTTCAGACTAAGGGGGTCATTCTGACCCTGGCGGTCGGTGATAAAGCGGCAGCCAACCCGCCAACAGGCTGGCGGTCCAAAAAATGGAATTCTGACCCTGGCGGGAACCGCCAACAGAGCCCGCCACTTTAACACTCCGACCGCCACGGCGGGACACACAAACAGCGCGGCGGTCACCGCCAACAGGCAGGCGGCAGACAATGTACCGCCCACCCTATCACAACTCACCAACCCGCCACCTTTTCCGGGGCGGGAGCACCGCCGATAAAAACACGGCGGAAACAGACTACGAACGGAAAAACGCTCACCTCTATACACTCCACGAGGACGGAGGACAGCATGGAGCCCGAATTGAACATCCTACCTGCTCTCGTCTACCTGCTCATCTACCACGAGTACGAACTCCGGCGCAGACGACAACGGTGAGTACCGCACCTACGACACAGGGGAGGGGGGGAGGAGGAAGGGTTACGGGCACACACATACGCATTACACCCACCCCCCAACTATCTACACACCAATGCAGAGCACCAAGTCAAAGTGACCCCACCCAAACCCCCTGGAATAACGAAAAGATATAATTAAAGTGAGAAACTAAATTTATGTAAAAAATAGGTTCATTGAAGTCATGGTAAAATAGGAAAATGAAACTAAAAAATCCAAGTGTAAACATTGCGTAACCGATAAATAGAGGCAATAAGTCCAGCACAGTCACTGAAATTGCAAATGTCCTTGGGCCAAAGTGTATCAACACATGGGCAAAGCCCACACAGGAGACCTGAGTCCGTTGGAGAGAACACTGCAGGGGCATCAGATGATAAAACTACAGGCACCTCAGGGGGAAGGAAAGGGGGGCACCACAGCCACATGAGTCCACAACGCCAGATCCAAGAAGGGGCCACCATGCCCACTGTTCAATCCTGGGGAGTGCAAAGCCTCAGTCTCTCAAGTCTCTACAGTGGGTGGCTTGCCCACTGACATATCCTGGGGAGTGCAAAGCCACAGTCTCTCAAGTCTCACAAGTGGGTGGCTTGCCCACTGTCAAATCCTGGGGAGTGCAAAGCCACAGTCTCTCAAGTCTCTACATTGGGTGGCTTGCCCACTGTCATATCCTGGGGAGTGCAAAGCCACAGTCCAACAAGTGGATAACAGTCTCCACAGGCAATGGAGGAGGCAGGGTGGCCCGAGTGCAGCGTGAACATTAGCACGACACAGAACCGGCACTGTCATTGGGCCAGCGGTGCTTGAGACAGCGGGGCCCAGCGGAGCGGTGCTTGACAGGAAGGGCCCAGCGGAGCGGTGCTTGAGACGGCGGGGCCCAGCGGAGCGGTGCTTGACAGGAAGGGCCCAGCGGAGCGGTGCTTGAGACGGCGGGGCCCAGCGGAGCGGTGCTTGACAGGAAGGGCCCAGCGGAGCGGTGCTTGAGACCGCGGGGCCCAGCGGAGCGGTGCTTGAGATGAAGGGCCCAGCGGAGCGGTGCTTGAGACGGCGGGGCCCAGCGGAGCGGTGCTTGAGATGAACGGCCCAGCGGAGCGGTGCTTGAGACGGCGGGGCCCAGCGGAGCGGTGCTTGAGATGAAGGGCCCAGCGGAGTGGTGCTTGAGATGGTGGGGCCCAGCGGAGCGGTGCTTGAGACGGCGGGGCCCAGCGGAGCGGTGCTTGAGATGAAGGGCCCAGCGGAGCGGTGCTTGAGACGGCGGGGCCCAGCGGAGCGGTGCTTGAGATGAAGGGCCCAGCGGAGCGGTGCTTGAGACGGCGGGGCCCAGCGGAGCGGTGCTTGAGACGGCGGGGCCCAGCGGAGCGGTGCTTGAGATAAAGGGCCCCTGTTCAGCGGTGCTCCTCCCGGCGGTGCCCTGTTCAGCGGTGCCTTTCTGCACGGCGGGGCCCTGTTCAGCGGTGCTAATTCATCCAATGTGCATGTGTCTGTTAGTTTACTGGACGCGGACCACAGTGATTGACCACCACGGTTGCCATCTGCAAGGCGACTGCCATGGCCACTGTGTGTTTGTAATAGGCTTGGTGGTGGTTACACCCACCCCCCAACTATCTACACACCAATGCAGAGCACCAAGTCAAAGTGACCCCACCCAAACCCCCTGGAATAACGAAAAGATATAATTAAAGTGAGAAACTAAATTTATGTAAAAAATAGGTTCATTGAAGTCATGGTAAAATAGGAAAATGAAACTAAAAAATCCAAGTGTAAACATTGCGTAACCGATAAATAGAGGCAATAAGTCCAGCACAGTCACTGAAATTGCAAATGTCCTTGGGCCAAAGTGTATCAACACATGGGCAAAGCCCACACAGGAGACCTGAGTCCGTTGGAGAGAACACTGCAGGGGCATCAGATGATAAAACTACAGGCACCTCAGGGGGAAGGAAAGGGGGGCACCACAGCCACATGAGTCCACAACGCCAGATCCAAGAAGGGGCCACCATGCCCACTGTTCAATCCTGGGGAGTGCAAAGCCTCAGTCTCTCAAGTCTCTACAGTGGGTGGCTTGCCCACTGACATATCCTGGGGAGTGCAAAGCCACAGTCTCTCAAGTCTCACAAGTGGGTGGCTTGCCCACTGTCATATCCTGGGGAGTGCAAAGCCACAGTCTCTCAAGTCTCTACATTGGGTGGCTTGCCCACTGTCATATCCTGGGGAGTGCAAAGCCACAGTCCATCAAGTGGACAACAGTCTCCACAGGCAATGGAGGAGGCAGGGTGGCCCGAGTGCAGCGTGAACATTAGCACGACACAGAACCGGCACTGTCATTGGGCCAGCGGTGCTTGAGACAGCGGGGCCCAGCGGAGCGGTGCTTGACAGGAAGGGCCCAGCGGAGCGGTGCTTGAGACGGCGGGGCCCAGCGGAGCGGTGCTTGACAGGAAGGGCCCAGCGGAGCGGTGCTTGAGGCGGCGGGGCCCAGCGGAGCGGTGCTTGACAGGAAGGGCCCAGCGGAGCGGTGCTTGAGACGGCGGGGCCCAGCGGAGCGGTGCTTGAGATGAAGGGCCCAGCGGAGCGGTGCTTGAGACGGCGGGGCCCAGCGGAGCGGTGCTTGAGATGAACGGCCCAGCGGAGCGGTGCTTGAGACGGCGGGGCCCAGCGGAGCGGTGCTTGAGATGAAGGGCCCAGCGGAGCGGTGCTTGAGACGGCGGGGCCCAGCGGAGTGGTGCTTGAGATGAAGGGCCCAGCGGAGCGGTGCTTGAGACGGCGGGGCCCAGCGGAGCGGTGCTTGAGACAGCGGGGCCCAGCGGAGCGGTGCTTGAGATAAAGGGCCCCTGTTCAGCGGTGCTCCTCCCGGCGGTGCCCTGTTCAGCGGTGCCTTTCTGCACGGCGGGGCCCTGTTCAGCGGTGCCTTTCTGCACGGCGGGGCCCTGTTCAGCGGTGCCTTTCTGGATGGCAGGGGCCTCTTCAGCGGTGCCTTTCTGCACCGCGGGGCCCTGTTCAGCGGTGCCTTTCTGGACGTCGGGGCCCTGTTCAGCGGTGCCTTTCTGCACGGCGGGGCCCTGTTCAGCGGTGCCTTTCTGCACGGCGGGGCCCTGTTCAGCGGTGCCTTTCTGGACGGCGGGGCCCTATTCAGCGGTGCCTTTCTGCACGGCGGGGCCCTGTTCAGCGGTGCTTGTTCTGTAAGTCAAGGGAGTCAGACCTGGCCACGACTCCCTGCTCAGTCGCCCTCCGACCGTGCAGTTGCTGGACCCTTCGGTGACGGTGTGCTGGGCCCTTGGGTGTCCTCCCTCACACCCGGGATGGGGCTTGTGGGGCCCTCCTGGTCCGCGCTCCTGCTTGCTGACTTCTCCGCCCTGCTGCCCTTGCCCTCCTTCGATGTGGCTCTCTGGCCTTTGCCTCCCCTGGATGTTGTGGCAGGTGAAGTGGCAGAACTTTGGTCCTTGGGGGCAGCCGTGTCAGTCGTCCCGCGGCGGCCCCTTACTTTACGGGTCCTCTTTCCAGGGGGGGGGCTGGCTGTCCCCTTGCTGCTGACCGATGTATCACTGCTGGCAAAGGGGGGACTCCAAAAGCCATGCACTACGGTGACCCTTGAAGCCGGGCTGGTGGTGGCTGAGGCGCTCTTGGGACCCTTAGCAGATGGAGGGGGGGGGGGGTCAGGTGAGGGACCAGGGTAAAGGGTAGGTGTAGTGGTTATGGGAGTGGAGGAAGAGGAGGTGGTTGTAGGAGAGTCAGGTGTGCTGTCCTTGGGTGAAGGTGCATGGGCTGGAGGCTGTCGTGAGGTGGTTGGCTGTTGGGTGGGTGGCTGCCTGCGTTTGTGTGTCTTGGAAGAGGGGGTGACAGACACAGTGGGAGAGGACACAGGGGACGTGTAAATGGCAGTCGGGGTGGTGACTGCACGTGTGCGGACTGTAATGGAGGGTGTGCTGGTGATGGAAGTACTGGATGTTGGTGGTGTGCATGCAGGTGTGAGTAGAGACGTCACAGGGAGGGAGGAGGGAGAGGAGGAGGTGGGGGACACAGAGGTGGTAGTGACTGTTGGCATGTCTGCATCTGGGTGTTGCTTGGGTGAATGTTTGTGTGATCTGTGGTGCTTATGTCTGGATGAGCTGCCCTTGGGTGTTGAGGTGTGTGCAGGCTGGTCTGATGGTGTGGGTGGGATAGGCAGAGGAACAGGAGACAGAGACAGGCTGGAGGCAGTTAGAAGAGGGAGGCTGGAAACAGGGACAATGGCTGCCGTCAGTGCTGAGGCCAGAGCATTGAACGATCGTTGATGGGCAGCCTGACCCGAATGAATGCCCTCCAGGTATGCATTGCTACGATGCACCTCCCTCTCTACCCCCTGGATGGCATTCAAAAGGGTAGACTGCCCAACAATGATGGTCTGTAGGAGGTCAATGACCTCCTCACTGAGGGCAGCAGGGGTGACAGGGGCAGGGCCTGAGGTGCCTGGGGCGAAGGAGACGCCCGCCTTCTTGGGCGAGCGGGCACGGAGCGAAGGCTGAGGGGCTGCTGGGAGGGCGGAGCTGGTGCGCGGGGTGGCGGCTGTACCTGTAGAGGCGGGGGACACGGATGTTGCCGCCACCGCTAGGGAGCTCCCATCCGAGGACGTGTCGGAGTCGCTGGTGTCACCACGGCTCCCCGTTGTGAAGCTCCCCTCGCCCTCCGTATCACTGGTGGCCTCGGTGTCTGTGCCATGGCCCACCGGGGCCTTGTGAGTTGCAGCTCCCTCGTGCTCCGGTGCCAATTCTCCTCCGCCTGATGATGCTAATGCACACATGCACAAGAAGATAAAGAAAAAGGGTGGGGGGAGACATAAAAACAGGTTGAGTGCATGCATTGTCAACACCGTTGGTGGAGAGGACAGACACAGGAGCCTCATGCACTAAGCCGCGCAATCGGGGTACACTACTCAGTACTTGTGACTAGGCCAATAGGTCTAGGGACAACAAACGCGCACATGGGTGATGCAGGACCATGGATAGCTGTGCTTGTCACCCTACAGAGGTGGGGGGCGGGGGCACAGGGACATGGCTAAAGGAGAGGACTACACTACAGAAAGCGCCCTGGCCTAATGTCACCCACAGCCCTCTTCCCCCACCCAGGCACCTCCACTGCGCGTAAAGATAGCTGAATGTGCTGGTACTCACCCCCTTGTGTCTGCTGTGAGGTCCTCACGCGCCCATCCAAATCGGGGTAGGCCACCGCCAGGATCCGGGACATCAGGGGGGTCAGGGTACGACTGGCACCCCTCCTAGGTTGGGAGGCCATCCCCAGCAGTGACTCAGCGGTCTTCCTGGTCCCGCGGCGGATGTCCTCCCACCTCTTGCGGCAGTGGGTGCCCCGTCTGTTGTGGACCCCCAGGTTCCGGACTTCCTTGGCGATGGCACGCCAAATGTCGACTTTCTGATGGGCGCTGACCTATTTGACATGTACAGGGTGGAAATTGAAATATCATCAATTTTCCGCATGATAGATGCGATTGGCCCCCCCTCCCCAACCTTGCCATGTGGCACATGCTCTCATCTGTCGGGCCTTGCACTCGTCATTGTCTCCCCACCCCACCATCTTACATCCACCATACACAACCCAGGCATAGCCCTTTCAACGTGCACACAGTGTACTTACCTGTTGGTCTGGAGGACCGTAGAGTCGAGCATACTGGGGCAGGACCCCATCCACAAGTTTCTCCAACTCTTCTGTAGTGAAGGCAGGGGCCCTTTCCCCAGTCGCAGCAGCCATTGTATCTCCCAGACCGAGGTCACAGCAGCACTTGCAGTATAGGTCCTCTCCTGTGGATGATCAGGTCTTGAGTGATTAACCAGATAGAAAATGGCGGTCACGCCTGCGGCGGTGCGTACCGCGGCGGTGCGTTCCGCGACCGCCGGCGCAGCTAGTCATTGGCTCGTGAAACCCATAGGGTCCGATGTTAACCAATGCGGCTTTGCGCCGCGGTCTTCGACCGCCTACCGCCACGGTGTGTCACGCCAGCGCATTGACCTCACATCCCACTGTCACACTTCTCAGGTCAGGCCACCGCCATTTCAAGGGCCCACATGGCCTGATTTCTACTGCGTCACACAGGCCTAGGCCTTGCATTGCCACTCATACAAGCCATTCAATGCATTGAGAATCGTGTACTGTGCAAGCTGTAGTTACGTACCTGTGGGTTGCTTGACTCTGTGCTCCATGTTGTCCTTCCTAGGCACCGTCCGCTGGGACTTGCGAGGAGAAGGATGAATCCTCCCGTGTACCGACCGCTGGTGGACCAGTCGACAATGGAGGAACGTCATATAATACTTCGATACCGACTTGACCGAGCCACTATACATGAACTGTGTGCCCAGCTGGAGCCAGCACTGATGTCCGCCATCCGCCAACCCACAGGAATTCCCCCTCTGGTGCAGGTTCTGTCAGTCCTCCATTTTTTGGCAAGTGGGTCTTTTCAGACAACAGTGGCCATGTCATCAGGGATGTCTCAGCCTATGTTTTCTAAGATTTTGTCCAGAGTGTTGTCTGCCCTGACGAAATACATGCAGAGCTACATTATTTTCCCTGAGGAGGGTGATTTGGCCACTGTGAAGGGTGACTTCTGTGCCCTTGGACATATCCCCAACATCATTGGTGCAATTGATGGGACCCATGTGGCCTTAGTACCCCCAAAAGACGATGAGCAGGTGTACAGAAACAGGAAAAGTTACCATTCGATGAATGTCCAGGTGGTCTGTTTGGCTGACCAGTACATCTCCCATGTAAATGCCAAGTTCCCTGGGTCAGTGCATGACGCGTATGTTATGCGAAATAGCAGCATCCCTTATGTGATGGAACAGCTACAGAGACACTGTGTGTGGCTAATAGGTGACTCTGGTTACCCCAACCTGCCGTGGCTACTGACCCCAGTGAGGAATCCCCGGACCAGGGCAGAGGAACGGTACAATGAGGCCCATGGGCGATCTAGGAGGATCATAGAAAGGACCTTCGGCCTCCTGAAGGCCAGGTTTAGGTGCCTGCATATGACAGGGGGATCCCTAATGTACTCACCCAAGAAGGTGTGCCAGATCATCGTGGCCTGCTGTATGCTTCACAATCTTGCATTGCGACGCCAGGTACCTTTTCTGCAGGAGAATGGTCCAGATGGTGGTGTTGTAGCAGCTGTGGAGCCTGTTGAGAGTGAAGAGGAGGAAGACGACGGGGACGACACGGACAACAGGGACACAGTCATACAACAGTATTTTCAGTAGCACCCAGGTAAGAATCCCCCACGCCATTTTACATTTACTTCTGGCCTCCTGCATCTCTACTTTCTGTGTTTCCCCCCAGTTCCTTTCAACTGAATTGTGACTTTCCCTTGCCTTTTCAGAGCTGTATGACCCACTGCGTGACTTCTGGTTTGTTCGCCCATGGAGTAAAGCACATTGACATTGGTATGTTGTCATCACAATGTAACTGAACAATTTTGAACCGTTAAGTGTAATACATTTGTTAAGAATACAAGCAGACTCCTGAGTGTTTTAAGTGCAATGAGTGATTTATTTAAAGTGCTACATATAGGTCCATGATAGTAAAACGGTGATGGGTGGGGGGGGAGTGATGTCCATGGCAGAGTCCAGTTCTCGGTCGCACAGGTGCATTGTCCATATGCCTGTGGAAGGATGGAGCAGGGGCAGTTCAAGGTTGGACAGGGTGACGATGTGGGACAGTGGAATGACATCCGGGGGGATCTTAGGCTGGCGGGGGTCTTGGCATCCTACTCTGTCTTCCTTTGTGATCTCAGGTTCCTCTTGCGGGGTGGTTGATCTTCAGCAGGAGGTGGGGTTCTGGTGGCCTGTCGTTGTGTGGGGGCCTCCTGTCCACTAGCGCCGGCGGAGGTGGTAGGCTGTTCCTGGTCCGGGATGGTGACAGGGGCCCTTTGGGGTGCCACATGGTCCCGCAATGTGGTGACTATTAGGTTCAGGGCCAGGACGATGTTCCTGAGCTCCTCTCTGTACCCCATGTACCGTTCCTCCTGCTGTGCCTGGATCTCCTGGAACCTGGCTAGTACCGTCGCCATCGTCTCCTGGGAGCGGTGGTATGCTCCCATGATGGTGGTGAGGGCCTCTTGGAGAGTCGGTTCCCTGGGCCTGTCCTCCCCCCTGTCGCACTGCAGCCCTCCCAGTTGCCCTGTTTCCCCGGGCCTCTGTCCCCTGGACGGTGTGCCCACTACCACTGCCCCCAGGTCCCTGTTATTGTTGGGGTGTTGGGTCAGCCTGGGTGCCCTGTAGTGGCGGACACACCGCTGATTGACCTGTCCTGGAGACAGAGGCATGGGCCCGCTGGGTGGGAGCTGTGCTGATATTCCCAGAGGGGGTTAGGTCTGCTGTGGCCTGTGTCTGTGTGTGGGGAACCGACTGTCCAGAGGTCCCCGATGGTCCGGGCTGGTTGTCAGGTTCTAGGTCGACAGAGCTGCTGTCCTCACTGGGGGCCTGGTCTGGGGGTGGGATGGACATATCTGGACCCTCCTGGCCGGTGTGTTGGCGTTCGGGCCCTGCAGGGGTGAAAGAGTATGGTTATTGCTTCTGTGTGTTCCATGGCGTGCGATTTGTGGGTGCCCCGTCCCCCAGTGCTGGCATTCCCTTGTGGCAGGAGTTGTGAGGGTGGTTTGTGGGGGGGATGGGTATGTGCAGTGGTCATGCATAGGTGATGGGTGTCCATGGTTTGTTGTGGCATTCAGGGTTTGGTTTTGGGTTGGGTGGGTTGTGCTGGTGAGACATTGGCAGGGAGGATGTGTGCTGGGGGGTTGGGGGTAAGGGTGGGGGTGTGGGTTGGCATGCTGGTGGTTGGGGGGGGGAGTAGTTGAGACTAGACTTACCAGAGTCCATTCCTCCGCCTACTCCAGTGAGGCCCGCAGGATGCAGGATGTTTAAGACCTCTTGCTCCCATGCTGTGAATTCAGGAGGAATGGGTGGTGGTCCGCCGCCAGTCTTCTGCACAGCGATGTTGTGTCTTGAGACCATCGACCATACCTTCCCCCGTAGGTCGTTCCAGCGCTTTCTGATGTCTTCCCGGTTTCTGGGATGCTGTCCCACAGCGTTGACCCTGTCGACGATCCTCTGCCATAGCTCCGCCTTCCTTGCTATTGTGGTGTGTTGCACCTGTGTGCCGAAGAGCTGGGGCTCTACCCTTATAATTTCCTCCACCATGACCCTGAGTTCTTGGTCCGAAAACCTGGGGTGTCTTTGGGGTGCCATGGGGTGGTGTGGATGAGGTGTGGGGTGGTGTTTGTTGTGATGTGAGTGGTGGTGTGTGGTGATGTGTGCGTAGATGTGGTGTGGTTGATGATGTTGGGTTCCTGTGTGTGTTGGGGTTTTCGATTGCTGTGCTCTCTCTCTCTCTCTCTCTATCGCCTTCTCTCCGATTTCCAACTAGTGGGGGTTTGTGGGTGATGTGGGTGTGTGTTTTATAGTTGCTTGGATGTGTGGGGGTGGTGTTTGTATGTGTATCAGGTGTGTGTATTTCAAATTGTCCAATGTGGCTGTGTTTTGGAGCTGGGTGTGTATTTTGACCGCGGCGGTGTGTACCGCCAATGGAATACCGCGGTTGAATGACCGCCGCGTGGATTCGTGGGTTGTAATGGCATGGGCGTGTTTGTGTTGGCGTGGCGGTGGAGGTTTGGTCAGCTCCAGTTTATCGCTGCCCGCTGATGAGGCGGCCTTCCGTGGATGTCGGGTTTTTGGCGGCTTGGCAGTTGTGGGTCAGAATGACCGTGGCGGTTTACCGCGGCCGCGGCGGTAGAATGGTGGTCTTCTGACCAGCGGTAAGAGCCTTTTACCGCCGAGGTCAGAATGACCCCCTAAATCCTGCTTAGCCTCGTTTAACTTGGAAGTGACGCTTACCTGTCTCCAATCTTCAGAAGCTTCCCTTCACAGTGGCAGTCCTCTCTTTTTGCAATGACATCCATACATTCACAGTGACAGGCTTCTTCTCGCAGCGATGTGCTTTCTGAGTTCCGACCTAGTATTTCTGATCTTCTACGCAGTTACCACAGTACATGAAAAAGGCCAGCAGCTTGCAATTCATCTCTCAGATCACGCTATCTTGCGCTGGCAAAAAGACACAAGTCATCCCAAATAAGGTAAGATACGTTTTTCTGTTTAGTTTAGGGATCCTGATCAGTGCTCATTAATCAAATGTATCTAAAGCCAGCAGTATTATTCAGATCAATCTCGTGACTGAAAAGGAATTGGAGAAAAGTAATATTTCTAGTAATAGCTGCGCCTTCCTGGATCTTGTGCTCAGAGTTGGTTTTCAATCCATATTTTCTTGACCAGAATCTAATGTTGGTGTTCTAAAGACTTTTGGGACAACTGAAAACTATAATCTGATTGCCATTGCATAGTTGCAGATGAACCTTTAACGCTTGAGACTCTTGAACTACTGGAGAATTTGAAGCAGTTTTGTTGTGATTAACCCTCTTATTTTCTCTCCGAACTCCTTGTACATGATAATGCCAGTTCATGATAATGCCTGGATAATTCTTGAATCACACTGGGGAATCTTTCTAGTGTGAATTTTTGGTATGTTGATTTGACGTTAGTTAATGTCAAAGATCTGTTTAGTTTTTTCTATTTTAAAGTGTGGTTTCAATGCAGGAAGATCTGTGTCCAGACCCCTGTATCTGAATAATCCTGATTGCCAGTATCCTGAATCCAGAACCAGAATCCAGATATCCTTGAGCCCAGCAGGTCCCAGAGTAGAGAAATCTGAAAATGCAGAAGTCCTGGTATTTCTATCTTTGTCTCACATCCCAACCCCCCTTCCCCTTGGAAACTCCTATGGTTACAGCGAATCCTTCCTTGCTGCCTTGTCAGTCCTCATTGGTATTCGGTGATTATCGTCACCCACTGAAACCACCTGGAGTTCAGGTGAGTAGCTCGCAACATAGATCCAAGTCACTGGAGGTCTGCCTTTTTTGCTTGGTGTACGGTGGTCCTGCATGTATGAAACGAAATACAGCAGACAGAGGACTGCCAGCGCAGCAGTTTTTTTGGGAGTGCCAACATGGCGGTCTGGGAGTCTGGCAGTCTGACCACCAAACTCGTAATGAGACCCTATGTTTGTCTTCATTTTGTTAATAGAAATGGGTTTCTATTAGTAAATTTTAGTGGTTGGCTACCTCTGAGACTAGGCTAGTAATATGATTTTTTTATATCCTAAGCAAATTGGATATTTGTGGAATATTCTACACTTAGAGCAAATGTTTAGATGTGTTTCCATATAATTTAATTGAAATGATGGTAAACACCTTGTATGACTGTCTGGGGGATATATGTTTAGAATGGTTTAAATCATGGCTTGCTCAAAGTCTATGATTAATTTTTATTGGTAGTTGTTTTAATGTTTTATATGGTTTAGGAACCCACAGTAAGTGCTGCTTTGTTTATTTAGTAGAAGGGCATACATACAAAGCATATTTGTCTTTTGATATTCACCTTGTATGGTGTACATCTGAGTAAATAGTTTGGGGCACATTTTGTATGTCTCGTCCATCATCCAGGTTTGAAACTGGCTAGGTTTCATTAAGTTGTTTGCTGTTAAACATATTAAAGTTTGTTTCTCATTATTTAGGCTGTCATGTAAAATGAAAGATTCCTCATTATATGTAAGTGCTAAATGATCAGGTATGTCTATGTCTTGATATCTTCTAGGGGGAGGTGGGATATCACTGGTGGCTTTTTTAGTTTGTGCAATCAAATGTTTTAAAGTGGTGATAAGTAGTAGCTGCTCTGCTATGTGTTCAGGGACTCTGGGTAGTATGTATTTAAGGACTTTCTTTGTGGGTTCCGACAAACTATTGTTTGCCTCTCTCATATAGTGCAACATTTCTCTTAAATTTCTGTCACATTTGGGTGTGCTCTCCTTCATGACTTACAACATCATCTTTTGTAGTTGCCCACCCATAACATGCATTAGAACAATATTTACTTATAGTGTCTGTTGATGCTTTGTATTGGCTGTGGGTGTAGATCATGTGATTTAATAGCTGCTTTCCTGTCTGTGAAGTGATACATTTGGCTGCCTCTGTCATTGTATCTGTAAATAGGGTAACAGTATAAATATATATAATATTTTAACTGTTGGACGCTTCTTAGTAACATGTTAGAAAATACAATTATTTTTATTTTGTATTCTGAAGTGTATTTCCTGTTTCTATGTTTTGTACAGATTTGCAGCATTTCTGTTTGGGACGTTTTACTTTGGAGCAGGTTCTTTCTTTTCTGGTGAATAAAAAACATTTAATTTCCATTTAAAATGGTACTTTGTTGGTATTTTGTATACATTGAGGTAATTAGGATAATTTTTGCTATTTTGCTTGTTTGGGTGAGTTTTCTAATTTATTGTATCTTTCTTTCTTATATCTTTTTGCTGGTTTGTGATAGTTGTTATATTCTGACAGTTTGTTGGTTTATTGGTTTTCAAGTTGTGATATTTTTTTCTTTTAGGAAGTCTTTATCTGCTGTCTGGAACTTTTCATGGTGATACCTCAAGTAGAGACCTAGAATTAGGTGGGGGGGAAACGCTTTTTCCCCTTTCTATGTCTATGTGGGTTTTTCAATCTTTGGGCACAAATACAGTTGGAACCGCTGAATGGAATGACTCCAAATTTGGCAGGAAACTAGATGTTGGTCTGCAGATTGTGCTTTGTGTGATTTGGTATTGGTCTTTTCAATAGTTCCAGAGTTATTTGAGGGAAAATAATATAGATGTCCACAGGTGAATCTGCGGACCCGGGCAAAAAGGAAGGTCCTAATTAGCTGGCTGCAACTTTATTGAAAAGTCGCAACTGCCATTTTGTTTCTGATTTGGCCTGGGATGGGGAAAAAGTGAAAAATTACATTAGGGGTCAGGATACAGGTAGCCCCGACCCCATAGGAGACATGAAGGGGTCCAGAGGGACCCCTTATGGGCAGGAAATTGCCCAAATATTTCTGTTGGCTGATTTGCGGATCCACAGCAGTGCTCAGTGCACCCCCACTGAATGATCCACGGATCTGAGCAAAACGAAAACAAAATAAACACACCCATAACCCCTGCCGAAGGCCGTGTGCAGTGGGGGTTTGGTCCCTGCCAGGGGTGAGGAGTTTGGCCACAGGGCTGCGGCCAACAACCTCTGTGCATGGCCTTTGGCCATGCGTGGAAGTGGTTTTATTAATGCGCATTAATTATAAGTTACTTTACATTAAAAAAACTTATAATCTCAGTGAAAAAAACAAAGGTTACATGAACATTATAGTCAGATTTATGTTTTACCCAAACAAAACCTAAGAAATGAAGCAGTCATAGTTATAGTTAGACTTATCTGAAGAAGCTATAACTCATTCAGTTAAGCAACTTTAGGCTTCGAGTTATAGTTTCTTAACATAAGTATACCTAAAAACTTTGATGTGGTATATTTTTAAACAACAATATTTGTGCTATCAATACTTGCTTGTTTAATAACTAGGCATAAGGAATCAATACTTTGGTTATTGATATTTAATTTCTGATATTTTTGTATTCCAATATTTTATGAGATTGATATTATATCAGTGATCCGAGTGAACCCATGCTCTGGCCCCATGATTGTTCTGCATTAGGAATTACTTGATGCTTTCTGTCAAGAAAAGGGTGTCAGGTGGCAAAGAGGTGGTTCAGAGATCATAGCCTATGTTGAACTGTTGAGCAGGTACACATAATGCTGGGGGTGATGCTGGATATTTGTGCTTCATAAGGAGGCATGAATATGTGTATCATAGAACTATGGGTACAAAGAAAAAGCAGTAACCATAGATGATTGCATAGGTACCTACTACATTCTGGACCAAATTCTTGAGTGGGAACTCTGGTATCTGATGTGATGTGCTAGTATTAGGTCTGAAGGGTTGACGTGTTTACATCCTATGAAAATGTAGTAAATGGTATTAATCAGTAATGTGTATATGAAGCTGAGACATTATAGCAGATAAGCGTAGTTCCCATCATTGTCTGTACAAGGATGTGTTTAAGAACTGGTTAATAACAGTCAATACATAGCAACAATATACAAGTGGACAGAGGTATGGGAGGATGGTAGCTCCGTGTTACAGGGGTCTTGGCAAACAAGGGCCAGATTTAAGTGAAAAAGATGGTGCGCGTTGCTGCGCCAAATTAGGCAGTGTCGCGCATCATCATTTTCACAATGCAGGGATGTGCCATATTTACAATAATACGATGCACCTCTGTGTTTCACCATGTGCCGGCTTGAAATTTTCTGCTGCCCGCCAACACCACCACCCTTGCACCATAGTGCAAGGATGGCAGTGTTGAGGGGGAGATTGTTTTTGTGCAGGAAGGGTCATCTTCCTCCACAAAAACAATGGTCAATGGCGATTTTTTCCTTCTATGTGTGCTACAAAATGCAGCACACATAGAAAGATTAAAAAATGAGGAGAAATTAAAGCATTTCTCCTTGTTGTACCACTCTAACGCCTAACCCCAGGAGTGGCATTAGATTTTGGTGGCGCCTCAGGTTTACGAAAACTCGTAAATCTGGTGCAGCGTCAAAATGCAATTGGTGTTGCAGTGGCATACCCACAACAACACCCATTGCACGCCCCTTCAACACAAAGTGCTGCATGTGAAGGGGCTGTATTTACAAGGTGGTGTTAAGCTACAAAAAGTGGCTTAACACCATTGTGTAAATACAGTGCAGTGCATAGCGCCACTGAAGCATAACTAAAGGTGACGCTCCAGTGGCACTATGGGATCTTAAAAATGCATCCAAATGTCTCCATCTTTTCTACATGAAAAATTGTTGTACTATGGCGACTGAGTAGGGTAATAGTAGGTATGCTAGATGAGGCATTCAACAGGGTGTTTTCTAGATGAAACTTGTCCATGACCTTCCTGCTTTAAGCTCTTGGAATTTGAAAAGTATTCATATCCAGATGGGTAAAGAACTAGGTTGTTTTGATCATAAGGCACTGGTGAATAGGAACAACTTTGAATGAAATGTCTGAGGTAGTAGATATCTTGAACCCAAGATCATCTTTGTCTCAGGGGAACCCTTCTGCACATTACTTCGAATATATCACCAGTGTTTGACAACTGATGATAGTCTGAAGAGATGCAAGTATTTGATGTGGGTGCTAATTAGTTGCTACTCTTAAAGTCTTGTGGCTGGTTACATAAATGGCTCTGCATTGTATGCAACTGCCTCTTTATTGTGTCATGCTTTTAATACATCGATATATATTTCAATTATATGATGAAAATGGATTTTATCCTTGGGAAACAAAATAATGTACATATCTAATATAGGCTTACAGCCCAATGTCAAGAGCTAAACCTGTTGTGAATGGCCCTGAACCCAAGGTATAGGCCCAAGCCATTAGCAAGGTCCATATAACTAAGAAGAAGATCTTTACCATATAGCCATTAGAACTTTCCAACCACTGAGCGTGGAATGTTCTATATCGAAAAGGGAGAAGCAGAAAAAACTGTGTTTGAATATTAGAGCAGAAGGCTTATGCCAGCTGTTATTCATCAATTGTGCTCCCAACATTTCAATTCTATTTTTTTTATTTATTAGGTACCTGTCATGTGTTGTCTTAAGTAAAGGTTGATGATTAGGATGATTTTACACCTGTTATGCTTTTGTAAGTATTTGGAGCCTAGGACTGAAAAAAATATTTATTGAGTAATTTCTTTGTCTCATTGTATATTTATAAAGAACTTGAAATATTATCACAAGTAATGGACCTGCGTACTCTTAGGGCCTGATTATGAGTTTGGTGGGTCGCACCGCTTTTCTGCCACTGCAGCAGTCCTAAGAAGACCACTGAGTCGGCAGTCTCCTGTCCGACATATTACAATGTTACAGCTGGTCCAGCTGGAGTGTTCCTGATGGCATCGGACGTGGTCAGCAATACAAGTTATATTTGTCCATATGTGTCAATGCAGCTGTATAAATTTTGACCAAATTATTTCAAAATGTACACATATGCTTGACACGTGTAAAAATACTTTGTATAAGTTCCATTGATGAAGTCCGGGCCATCTATTCCCAGTCCAGTTAATGGCAGAAAATGCTAAAGGTACTTACCTTTATTTTGTGGTCTTTATTCTTGGGGTGGATTTGCTGATTTAAAGGTTGGCCCTGGTCACAGGGGTCCACATTGGAGGCTGAAGGGAAAAGAAGGGAATAGGGAAACTAGCACCTCATTTCCTTTGATTCCTCCACAGTCAGCTTGACGGGAAAGCATATTGTGATCTGGACACCAGTCCTGTTGTCTGCACCGCCCTCTGACAGCTGATATTCCCCAGCAGCCTTCAAGGGGGTTGGTAAAGGGCTGGTGGTGTTGGTGGGACTCCAGCGGTCTCCAGTTCAGCAAACCGCCAACATTGAAATTTGGCTGATGGACTGCCTAATTGGTGGTCAGGGTTTCCGAAGCAGCCATGATATTGGTGACAAGACCATCAAACTAGTAATCAGGCCCTTGGTGATGAACCTGTGGCCAGAAATTTTAAACCTCATTATCCTGGGGATGGCTTGGAGCTGTCTTCAGCCATGATGTGTGTGGTCTGAGGGTGGCGCCGAGCTGCCCTAGAACCCACCAAAGGGCTAAGAGATGGTGTTTCCTTCATGGGCCTTTTGACAACAGTGCTTCCACTACCACCCTTTTCCCCTCCTCCGGTGATCTGAATATGCTGGCTCACATGCTGCACACCAATGTCATTAAAGCACTCCAGGATGCACTTGAAGCCATTTGCTTCCAGCATGTTGAGAAAAGAGGTAGGTTATCTTTTTTCCTGGGAGGGATCAGGAGGGGAGTGATTCACCGTCGGAAAGGAAAGGCTTTTTCCTTTCCCCCAGTGCCTCTTTGCAGTGCATTCCTGTTGCAGGATCATGGGTGGGGCTGCAATTTCACAGCAGGAATGCACCCACTAGCCTACAGAGACTTTTTTTTGTTTTAGGGAGCAGCCCCGTGATATTACGCTGCGGCCGCCGCGCAGCATTCTTTACATGCCGCAGCCTGTGTGCGAGCCGCGGAAGAAGCCGCGGCTTGCACACAGGCCGCGGGAGAAGCCGCGGCTTGCGCACAAGCCGCGGGAAACACCATAAGCCTGGGCAGGGGTCGCGGCACTCGCCGCGCCCCCTTCTTTCAGTTCTGCCGCAAAGGCAGACGCGGCAGGGCTTGAGACCCTGAGTGGGTTTCAGGCCTGACCGCGCATAGCGCATTTAGTGCGCTTTACATTTCAGTCTACATTATATAAACATCTGCTCACCACTTACCAATGTCTACAGGCAAAAGCCGAATACTTGCACATGGTGGTGTTTTTATGCCTGCCTTTTCCCTTTCCCAGCATGCTGCCCACTTCCTCTCTTCCCAGCATGCATTGTTTCTCTTTGTTTGGACGCATGTACTTATTCACTATTATACTCTTTTCCCCAATCCAAGATGGTGGTGTTTCTACTTCCTGTTTCCTACTTCCTGTCTAGAGGTATATAAGGGGAATTCAGCTGCTTGTTCATTGCGTTGCAACACTCCTTTGGTGGTAGTCACGCTCCGGCTGGTTTCCTCTTGTGGATGCAGTATTTCCTGACCTATCTTCGTCTCCAGTCTTCCTGTACCCTCGGATCTTCAGCTCTAACGCCTTGGTGTCCTCCTTCTGTTTCAGGGAGTTCCTGTTGGAGGTTTTTTACCCTATTGGGGTTTTTCCTCTGGGACTCCTTCTGGAGGGCATGGACTGTAGTGGCTTGCTATTGTCAAACAGCACCGTGGCTACCGGAAGGGGTCGCCCCTACCTCGGCCAGAGCAGAACCTGCCGGAACCGGGGTCGTTCCCCAACCCTCATCAACTTCGACGGTAAGCCCATTGAAAACCGTGACAGATTGCAACGCCCAAAGATCCAGTTGCAGTCTGGAACCATGGATAATCCAGTGGCAAATACGGAACCCACGAGCCAGACCCTGCTCATGACGATACAACAACAGGCTCAAGAACTCCAACAGCTACGTACTGAAAATACCGTCTATCGACAAGCCTTTGCATCCAGGACCACTGATGTACCCTCAGTAGCTGCCACTACACCTTGTTTCTCTGGGGATCCTAACAAATTAAGAGAATTCCTGGATGCCTTGACGGTTTATTTTGCCTTTCGCCCCTCGCAATTTGTACAAGACACGACCAAGGTGGGGTATTTGATTAGCACCTTATCGGGGCCAGCATTGGCTTGGGCCACTCCTTTAGTGACAAGAAATTATCCTTGCCTGTCTAATTATTCCACCTTTGTCACTACTTTTAAACAGATGTTTGAGCGCCCTGGACTCGAGGCTTCAGCAGAAGAAGCTCTTTGCAAAATCCAACCAGGGAATCAAGATGTATTACAATACATCACCCGTTTCAGACAATTAGCAGCAGAAACATCCTGGGTGGAACGTACCTTTGTGACACTGTTCCGCAGAGGTCTCAGAGAGGACATTAAGGACGAACTGGTGCACTCTGCTAGAATAGAGAACCTTAAAGGATTGATGGATCAGACTCTGGCGATAGAATATCGGTTGAATGAATGAAGAATGGAGAAAAAGAAGAGTCGTTTGCCATCTCACTCAGTGGCGTCTCGCACCTTCTCTCATAGTACCGAGGAAGTCCGTCCTGAACCTAAGGGGACTACCGAGGAAGAGCCAATGCAAATTGATACGGCTAGAGGACCTTTATCAGCTAGTGAAAGAGAACATAGACGAAGGAAGGGGCTTTGTCTATATTGTGGTGCAGCTGGTCACCTAATTTGCACCTGTCCCATTCGTCCAACCAAGCCTTTGGGAAACGCCAACTCCCGTCCTCAGTGAGAAGGGTGAGGACGGGATATCGTGAAATACCTTCCATTTGTTCTTCCAGGGAGGAAGGAATTGCTCTTTTTCTTTTACCAGTTATCCTTCATTTAACTTATGGTCGGGAAGAAAGAACTTTGGCTTTATTGGACTGCGGAGCCAGTGGCATCTATTTAGATGAAACTTGGGCCAAAGAACGACAGATAGCACAAATACCTACGGAAGTACCAGAACAAGTACACACAGTGGATGGCTCACTCTTGGCCTCAGGACCCGTACAATATACCACCCCTACTTTCTGTCTACAGTTTGGGAAACACCAAGAAAATCTTTCGTTTGATTTAATTTCATCACCACACCACGTCATGATCCTGGGAATTCCATGGCTCACACGGCACAACCCTTACATCAACTGGGAAACAAGAACTATTTCTTTATCCTCTCACTTTTGCCAACACCACTGCTATCTCGCACGGGATTATTGGTCCCCAAAAGGTCTCTTAGCCGCACCCCCTAAGGTGGGATGCTCTATTAACGTCCTACAGGGAGTTCCCAGGCATTATCAAGAATATACAGATGTGTTCCAGAAGCCAGAAAAACCTGAACTGCCACCCCATAGAGAATACGATTGCGCCATTCCTTTGGAACCAGATACAGTGGTTCCTTTCGGGCGAATGTACTCCCTCACAGAACCTGAGAAGCAGATTCTTAAAGAATACCTTGATGAGAACCTACAGAGTGGGTTGATTGCTCCCTCTTCTTCACCTGCAGGGGCTCCTCTCTTCTTTGTGCCTAAGAAGACTAAAGATTTGCGTCCCTGTATTGATTTCAGAGGATTAAACAAGATCACTATTAAGGATCGGTACCCGTTACCCCTCATTAAAGACATCCTAGAAGCAGTCAGATGGGCAAAGAGATTCACCAAGCTGGATCGCAGAGGAGACTACCATCTTCTAAGAATTAAAAAGGGTGATGAATGGAAGACCGCTTTTAGAACACCCTTTGGTCACTACGAATATCGAGTAATGCCATTCGGACTCACCAAAGCCCCTTCCATTTTTCAAAGGTTCATGGATTCTATCTTTTCCGATCTTTTGCAACAAACAGTGTCTCGATGACATTTGAATCTTTTCTGTTCATCCAGAGGAACACTCTAAGCATGTTCGCCAAGTTTTGGAGAGACTCCGACAACACAATTTATTCTGCAAACCTGAAAAGTGCGAGTTTGATCAGACGGAAGTAAAATACTTGGGATATTGCATTAACCAAACTGGAGTCGCCATGGATTCAGACAAGTTGCAAGCTATATTGAATTGGCCATCTCCTTCTTCCATCAAGGAGACTCAGGTGGTCATTCCAACCTTGGCGGTAAAAGCCGCTTACCGCTGTCAGAAGACCGCCAACATGCCGCCGCGGCCGCGGTAAACCGCCACGGTCATTCTGACCCACAACAGGCAAACCGCCAAAATACAGACATCCACAAAAGTCCGCCACACCAAAGGCCAGCGAGAAACTGGCGATGACCAAACCTCCACCGTCACGGCAACAGAAATACGCCCACACTATCACAATCCACGCAGCGGTCTTTCAACCGCGGTATTCCATTGGCGGTACACACCGCCGCGCTCAAAATACACACACATTTACAAAACACATCCACATTGGACAAATCGAAAAACACACACCTGATACACATACACACACCACTCCCACACACCCAACACAATATAAAACACACACCCACATCACCCACAAACACCCACTTCTACAGAATCGGGACCACGCACTGAGAAAAAGAGAACTGAGCACCCAGACGCGCATTTAACTTTCACCCAGCAATATTTCCACGCACTTCACACAACACACCAATACACATCACCACACAATCCACCCCACACATCACCCACACCCCCCCCTGGCACCGCAAAGACACCCCAGGTTCTCCGAGAATGAACTCAGGGTCATGGTGGAGGAAATTGTACGGGTAGAGCCACAGCTCTTCGGGACACAGGTGCAGCACACCACCATTGCCAGGAAGATGGAGCTATGGAGCAGAATAGTCGATAGGGTCAACGCTGTGGGACAGCACCCAAGAAATAGGGACGACATCAGGAAGCGGTGGAACGACCTACGGGGGAAGGTGCGTTCAATGGTATCCAGGCACAACATCGCGGTGCAGCGGACTGGCGGCAGACCCCCACCTCCTCTCCCAGAATTTACAACATGGGAGGAGCAAGTCTCGGCGATCCTGCATCCTGAGGGCCTCGCAGGAGTATCTGGAGGAATGGACTCTGGTAAGTCTCATCTTCACTACTTCATCCCCCCACCCCACCAGCATGCCAACTCATACCCCCACCCTCACCCTCACCCCCATCACATCCTGCTCCTTGCAAATGTCTCCACATCACAGCCCACCCATCCCAACACCAAGCCCTGCATCCGACCACAAAGCATGGACACCCATCACCAAAGCATGCCCAATGCACATACCCACCCCCCACCAAATCACCGTCACAAAAGCCCCCACACGGGAATGCCAGCACTGGGGTACAAGGGCACCCACCCATTACACGCTATGGCACACACAAATGCAATAACCATACTTTTATACCCCTGCAGGACCCGAACGCCACGTCACCGCGCAGGAGGGTCCACAAATGTCCACTCCACCCCCAGAAGAGGCCCACAGTGAGGACAGCACCTCTGTCGACCTGGATCTAGATGACCAGCCCGGCCCATCGGGGACCTCAGGACAGTCGGTTCCCCTCAGACAGCCACAGCCCATAGCAGACCTTCCCCCCTCTGGGAACACCAGCACAGCACCCACCCAGCGGGCCCATCCCTCAGTCCCCAGGACACGTCAATCAGCGGTGTGTCCACCACTACAGGGCACCCAGGTTAACCCACCACCCCAACAACAACAGGGACCTGGGGGCAGTGGTAGTGGGCACACGCTCCAGGGGACAGAGGCCCAGGGAAACAGGGGAACTGGGAGGGCTGCTGTGCGACATGGGGGGGACAGGCCCAGGGAACCCACTCTCCACGAGGCCCTCTCCTCCATCATGGGTGCATACCACCACTCCCAGGAGACGATGGCGACGGTCCTGGCCAGGTTTCAGGAGACCCAGCGCATGCAGGAGGAACAGTATTTGGGGTTCAGGGAGGAACTACGAAACATCAGTCCCGCCCTGGCCACCATTGTATGGGCTCTGAATCAGGTAGTCACCACATTGCGGGACACTGTGGCAGGACAAAGGGCCCCTGACATTAGCATGGACCAAGAACTGCCTACCACCTCCGCCGGCGCTAGTGGACAGGAGGCCCCGCCACAGGACCAACAGGCCACCAGCACCCCACCCCCTGCAGAAGTAGAACCACCCCGCAAGCGGGCCCTGAGATCCAGGAAGAAGACAGAGTAAGATGCCAAGACCCCCGCCAGGAAAGGATACCTTCCTGATTGTCATCCCACTGTCCCACATTGACACCCTGTCCATTCTTATACTGCCCATGCTCCACTTTCCACAGGCATTTGGACATTGCACCTGTGAGACTAATAGTCTGGACTCTGCCATGGACAATCCTCCACCATCACCCCTCACCGATTTGCAATCACCCACCAATATAGAGCACTGAAATAAACACAGTTATTGCACAAAACAATCAGGAGTCTGGCTGTGATTTTGTGCTAATGTATTAGACATTACCATCCGAAAATGCATATTTACATTGTGATGCCAACATACCACTGTCACACAGCTGTAGTCCATGGGGAAACAAATCAGATGTCACGCAGTATGGCCCACATCTCTGAAATTAGAAGGGAAAGTCACAACTCAGTTACCATACACTGGGGGAAAAGGTGAGACAGTAGAGAGGTAGTAGGGGTTAAGTATATGTAATATGACGGGTTGGACTCTTACCTGTGTGTCATTGAAAATACTGCTGTATTACTGTGTTCCTGTTGTCTATGTCGTCCTCTTCGGCTTCCTCTTCTTCACTCTCCACAGGCTCCACAGCTGCTACAACACCACCATCTGGACCATCCTCCTGCAGAAAAGGCACCTGGTGTCGCAAAGCCAGGTTGTGAAGCATACAGCAGGCCACGATGATCTGGCACACCTTCTTTGGTGAGTACAATAGGGATCCACCTGTCATATGGAGGCAGCGGAACCAGGCCTTCAGCAGGCCGAAGGTCCGCTCGATCACCCTCCTAGTTCTCCCATGGGCCTCATTGTACCGTTCCTCTGCCCTTGTCCGGGGATTCCTCACTGGGGTCAGTAGCCCGGACAGGTTGGGGTAACCAGAGTCACCTATTAGCCACACACGGTGCCTCTGGAGTTGACCCATCACGTAAGGGATGCTGCTATTCCGCATGATGTACGCGTCATGCACAGAGCCAGGGAACTTGGCATTAACATGGGAGATGTACTGGTCTGCCAAACACACCATCTGTACATTCATAGAATGATAACTCTTTCTGTTTCTGTACACTTGTTCACTCCTGCTGGGGGGTACTGAAGCCACATGGGTCCCATCAATGGCACCTATGATGTTGGGGATATGTCCCAGGGCATAGAAATCACCTTTCACTGTAGGCAAATCCTCCACCTCAGGGAAAACAATGTACCTCCGCATGTATTTCAGAAGGGCAGACAACACTCTGGACAACAACTTGGAAAGCATAGGCTGGGACATCCCTGATGATATGGCCACTGTTGTTTGAAATGACCCACTTGCAAAGAAATGGAGTACTGACAGCACCTGCACTAGAGGTGGGATCCCTGTGGGTTGGCGGATGGGTGACATCAGGTCTGGCTCCAGCTGGGCACACAGTTCCTGAATAGTGGCTCGGTCAAGCCTGTATGTCAGTATGACATGTCTTTCCTCCATTGTCGACAGGTCTACCAGCGGTCTGTACACGGGAAGATTCCTCCATCTCCTCGCATGTCCCAGCAGACTGTGCCTATGTAGGACAACAGCGAGCACAGAGTCAATCAGCCCACACGTACGTTACCACAGTTTGCACCAAACACAATTCCCAATGCATTGAATGGTTTGTAGGAGTGTTGATGCAAGGCCTAGGTATGTGTGACGCAGTTAAAAGTAAGCCATGTGGGCCCTTGAAATGGCGGCTGCCTGACCTGTGAAGTGTGACAATGGGATGTGAGGTCAATGAACTGGCGTGGCACACCGTGGCGGTAGGCGGTCGAAGACTGCGGCGTAAAGCAGCATTGGTTAACATTGAACCCTATGGGTCTCAGGAGCCAATGACGATGTGCGCCGGCGGTCGCAGTACGCACCGCCACGGTACGCACCGCTGCGGGCGTGACCGCCATTTTCTATCAGCTTAATCACTCGATACCTGATCTTCGACAGGAGAGGACCTACACTGCAAGTGCTGCTGTGACCTCGGTCTGGAAGAGACAATGGCTCATGCGACTGGGGAAAGGGCCCCTGCCTTCACTGCTCAGGAATTGGAGAAACTCGTGGATGGGGTCCTCCCCCAGTATGCGCTACTCTACGGTCCTTCAGACCAACAGGTAAGTACACTGGGACCATGCTTTGTGGGCAATGCCTGTGTTGAGTCGGGTGGATGAAAGATGGTGGTGAGGGGAGCGAATGAGGCATGCATCAGACGACGGATGACAGGATGTGCCACATGGCAAGGGTAGGGATGGGGGGCCACTCACATTGAGGGTGCAGAAGGTGATGACTCTTTTTCTCCCACTGTACATTTCACATAGGTCAGCGCCCACCAGAAGATAGCCATTTGGCGTGCCATCGCCAAGGACGTCCGGGCCCTGGGGGTCCACAACAGACGGGGCACCCACTGCCGGAAGAGATGGGAGGACATCTGACGCTGAAGCAGGAAGACGGCGGAGGCTCAGCTGGGGATGGCCTCCCAACGTGGGAGGGGTGCCAGTCATACTTTGACCCCCCTGATGTCCCGGATCCTGGCGGTGGCCTACCCCGATTTGGATGGGCGCGTGAGGACATCACAGCAGACACAAGGGGGTGAGTACAACCTCATTCTGCTGACTTTGCGCGCAGTGGAGGTGTCTGGGTGGGGGAGGAGGGCTGTGGGAATCCCTAGGCCAGGGCGATTTCTGTAGGCTAGGCCCCTCCGTAAGGCATGGTCCTGTGCCCCCAACTCTGTAGGGTGCCAAGTACAGTTATCCATGGCCCTGTGTCATCTATGTGTGCAGTTGTCGTCCATAGGCTTGTAGGGCATGTCCCACGGATAGAGTAGTGGACCCCAAGTGCGCGGCATAGTGCAGGGGGCTTCTGTGTCTGTCCTCTCCGCCAACTGTGTCACCAATGCATGCACTCAACATGTCTTTATTCCCCCCCCCTTTTTTGTGGTCTTCCTGTTCATGTGTGCATTAGCATAATCAGGCGGAGGAGAAGTGGCATCGGAGCACGAGGGAGCTGCATCCCACATGGCCCTGGAGGGCCATGCAATGGATTCCGAGTACACCAGTGGGACGGAGGGCGAGGGGAGCTCCACAGCGGGGACTCGTGCAGACATTAGCGACACAGACTCGTCCTCTGAAGGGAGCTCCCTTGTGGTGGCGGCAACATCCGTGCCCCCCGCAACAACAGGTACAGCCACCACCCAGCGCACCAGCACCGCCCTTCCAGCAGCCCCTCAGCGTTTGCCCTGTGCCCGCTCACCCAGGAAGGTGGGCATCTCCTTCGCCCCAGGCACCTCAGGCCCTGCCCCAGTCACCCCTGCTGCCCTCAGTGAGGAGGTCATTGACCTCCTGAGGACGCTCATTGTTGGGCAGTCTACCCTTTTGAATGCCATCCAGGGTGTAGAAAGGGAGGTGCACCAGAGTAATGCATACCTGGAGGGCATTCATTCGGGTCAGGCTGCCCATCAGCGATCGTTCAACACTCTGGCCTCAGCACTGATGGCAGCAATTGTCCCTGTCTCTAGCCTCCCCCCTCCAACTTCCTCCACCCATACCCTATCACCTGTACCTCTGCCTATCCCAGACACACCATCAGACCAGCCTGCACACACCTCAACACCCAAGGGAAGCTCATCCAGACATAAGCACCACACATCACACAAGCATTCACACAAGCAACATCCACATACAGACATACCAACACCCACTGCCTCCACTGTGTCCCCCTCCTCATCGTCTCCCTCCTCCCTCCCTGTCACGTCTCCACTCACACCTACATGCACAACATCTTCAGCCACTACTTCCATCACCAGCACACCCACCAGAACCCCCCGCACACGTGCAGTCACCACCCCCACTACCATTTACACGTCCCCTGTGTCCTCTCCCACTGTGTCTGTGACCCCCTCTTCCAAGCTACACAAACGCAGGCAGCCACCCACCCAACAGCCATCCACCTCATGACAGCATCCAGCCCAAGCACCTGCACCCAAAGACACCAGACTGAAGACTCCTACAACCACAACCTCTTCCTCCACTCCCATACCCACTACACCTACCCGTCCCTCTGTTCCTAAATTGGTTTTCCTTTCCAAACTTGACCTCTTTCCCACAACTCCCCCACCCCGTCCATCTCATAGGACTCCAGTCAGCACCTCAGCCACCACAAAAGCGGGACCTGGAATGACAGTGTGCCATGGACTGTGGAGTCCACCACCCTCAAGGGCAGCCAGTTCAGTAAGGAGCCAAGGCACTGGCAGCCCACCCCCGGTAAAACATCCGAAGATTGTCAGTGGCCGGCGCGAGAGGCCGAAGACACCAGGGACCAAAATCCCTACCATGGCTCCGGCAGGAAGTGTCGTGCCACCTGGCACACCGCCAAAGGTGGCGAAGGGCCACAGGCGAACAGGGAAGGCTGGGAAGGGCAGCACGCCTGGCAAGTCTGCCGGCAGCCCAGCTGGCCAGGAGGGCCCCGCCTGCCCCATCCCAGGTGGGCAGGAGGACACCCACAGGCCCGGTACTGCAGCCCAGGAGGGCCCCGCCAGCCACACGACAGATGGGCAGGAAGGCACCGCCAGCCACAGGTCAGGTGGCGAATGACCTCCATGCCATGGCCGGATCCGCTGAGCTGGACACTCATCCGATGCACCGCTGAACCGGGCACCGCCGTCTCAAGCACCGCTGAACTGGGCCCTTCATTTCAAGCACCGCTGCACTGTGCACCGCTGTCTCAAGCACCGCTGAACAGGGCACCGCCGTCTCAAGCAACGCTGAACTGGGCCCTTCATCTCAAGCACCGCTGCACTGTGCACTGCCGTCTCAAGCACTGCTGAACAGGGCACCGCCGTCTCAAGCACCGCTAAACAGGGCACCGCCGTCTCAAGCACCACTGAACTGGGCCCTTCATCTCAAGCACCGCTGAACTGGGCCCTTCATCTCAAGCACCGCTGCACTGTGCACCGCCGTCTCAAGCACCGCTGAACAGGGCACCGCCGTCTCAAGCACCACTGAACTGGGCCCTTCATCTCAAGCACCACTGCACTGTGCACCGCCGCCTCAAGCACCGATGAACAGGGCACCGCCGTCTCAAGCACCGCTGAACAGGGCACCGCCGTCTCAAGCACCGCTGAACAGGGCCCTTCATCTCAAGCACCGCTGAACTGGGCACCGCCGTCTCAAGCACCGCTGGCCCATTGGCGGAAGGGGCAGGCCCGCCTCTGTGTTGGGAAGGGCTGCACGAAGCACTCTGGGCACCAGTCCCCCTCCAGAACCAGTGGAGACTGTTATCCACTTGTGAGACTGTGGCTTTGCACTCCCCAGGATGGTACAGTGGGCAAGCCACCCACTGTAGAGACTTGAGCGACTGTGGCTTTGCACTCCCCAGGATGGTACAGTGGGCAACCCACCCACTTGTGAGACTTGAGAGACTGTGGCTTTGCACTCCCCAGGATGGAACAGGGGGCAAATCACCCACTGTAGAGACTTGAGAGACTGTGGCTTTGCACTCCCCAGGATGCAGCAGTAGGCAAACCACCCACTGTAGAGACTTGAGAGACTGTGGCTTTGCACTCCCCAGGATGGAACAGTGGGCAACCCACCCACTGTAGAGACTTGAGAGACTGTGGCTTTGCACTCCCCAGGATGGAACAGTGGCCATGGAGGCCCATCGTGGATCTGGCGTCGTGGACTCATCTGGCTGAGGTACCCCCCCTTCCCTTCCCCCTGAGGTGCCTGTAGTTTTGATATCTGATGCCCCTGCAGTGTTCTCTCCGTTGGAGTCAGGTATCCTGTGTGGGCTTTGCCCATGTGATTTGGGCCCAGTGGTCCACGGACAATGCCTGCTACAATGATCGGACTTTAAAATGTATGTATATAAAGGTTTTAGATGTGTGATATATTTTTAAGCCAGTGATACAATATATTCCAATGTTTAGAATCATTTCCTTTTGTCTTTGCATTCCTCTGGGGGGTTTGGGGGGGGTAACTGTGATGTATTGCTATGCATTGATGTGTGTGTTGTAGTTGGTGAGGTTGGGGGTGGGTGTGTCGCGTATGTGTGTCTCCGTAATTTTTTCCCTCCCCTGTGTCGTAGGTGCAGTACTCACCGTTGTCTTCTGCGCTGGCGTTCGTGCTCCTGGTAGAGGAGCAGGTAGACAATCGCTGGGAGGATGTGGAGTTCGGGTTCCATTCTGTCCAGATTCCTCGTGGGGTGTATGGAGGTGAGCGTTTTCCGTTCGAAATGGCTGTTTCCGCCGTGTTTTTATCGGCGGGGCTACCGCCCCGGAAAAGGTGGCGGATTGGTAGGTTGTGATGGGGTGGGCGGTACATTGACTATCGCCTGTCTGTTGGCGGTGACCGCCGTGCTGTTTGTTTGTCCCGCCATGGCGGGCGGTGTGTTGAAGTGGCGGTCTCTGTTGGCGGTTTCCGCCAGGGTCGGAATTCCATTTTTTTTTACTGCCAGACTGTTGGCGGTTTAGCCGCCGCTTTAAAACCGACCGCCAAGGTTGGAATGACCCCCTCAGTGTTTTTTGGGATTAGCCAATTTCTATTGACAATTCATAGCAGACTTTGCCCAGAGAACCAGCTACATTACTCAAACCCTTAAAAAAGATCATCTAAAGAAGGGCTTTTGTTGGACACAAGACGCAGAGTTAGCCTTTCAGGATTTAAAGAAAGCCTTTATACAAGCCCCTATTCTACGACACCCAGACACCAGCAAACAATTCATTGTTGTCGCAGACGCCTCAGAAAGAGCCATTGGGGCTGCCTTACTGCAAAAACAAGACGATGATGATTTAGAACACCCTGTATTCTACCTGTCACACATTTTATCCGATTCAGAGCGGAACTATTCCATGTTAGAATGTGAATTACTTGCCTTAAAGACCGCATGCACAGAATGGAGACACTTTCTGATGGGCTCAAAAGAACCTTTTGAAGCCCGGACAGACCACAGAAATCTACAGTGTTTAAGAAACTTTCAGTGTCAGAATAGCCGGCAGGCTCGATGGGCTTTCTTTTTCAGCCAATATGACTTTTATATCACTTACATCACTGGTTCTCAGAACATCCTGGCGGATGCTTTGTCCCGACGTTACCCTGAGTGCAGCGATTCTACTATACAGAACCTATTTGACAATAACAAGATCATTGGGGTAGAACAGACTTTTTTAGACCAAGTCAAGTCCGAATATGCCCGTCTAGAAGAGACAGAGCTGAATAAGTTGCGTCCGCAACTGCATATAGATCAAGGCTATTATTATCATGATAAGGCCCTATTCTTACCCACTAAAATAGTACAGACTTAAGCCTTACGTATGTGCCATGATTCCCCCATCGCAGGTCATCGAGGAATGAAAGCTACCCAAGAACCTCTGCTTCGTTCCTTCTGGTGGCCAACTCTCAAGACAGATACTGAGGAATATGTATCATCTTGTCCTATATGTGCTCAAGCCAAGACACCCCGTACTAAACCAGTAGGATTACTTCGCCCACTACCAGTTCCCCCAGGTCCATGGCACACTATCTCCACAGATTTCATGTGCTCATTATCCTCTTCAATGGGAAATCATGTAATAATGGTAACCGTGGACTCCTTCACCAAGATGGCTCACTTCACGGCCTTAAGAAAGTTACCAACGGCAAAAGAATTAGGTCAAATCTTCACACAAGAAATCTTTCGGCTTCATGGATTACCTCAGGTCATTATATCGGATAGGGGTCCTCAATATATCTCCCGATCCTGGAATCAATTCTGTAAGACATTGGGAATCAAAGTGGCCTTATCATCTGGGTTCCATCCTCAAACCAACGGACAGACGGAACGACTCAATCAAGGTCTCGAACAATATTTACGTAGCTTCTGCAATGCTACGCAGAGTAATTGGGCTACCTATTTACCGCTTGCAGAATTCTCCTATAACAACTCCATACACAGCGCCTCGAAGGTCTCTCCCTTTTATGGCTCCTACGGTTTCCATCCCAAGGCCTTTCCAACTCCCCTGAGAGATAATTCCAATCTTCCTGCCATTTCCTCCTATGTTCGAAAGCTACGGGGTGTCCAACGTGTTATCCATTCCAACCTTGTGGCCATTAAGTCCCGCATGAAAAGGATAGCAGATAGGAGACGCTGTGCGGCTCCTCAATATCAGGTCAATGATAAAGTCTGGCTCTCCTCTAGATTCCTACCTCTCCGACTCACTCAGAACAAATTCAAACCCCGCTTTTATGGTCCCTTCCTAATTCTCAAAAAGATTAACCCAGTGTCTGTGGGTCTTCGCCTGCCCCGGACGTGGAAAATTCACCCTGTATTCCATGTCTCTCAACTTAAACCTTACCTTCCTGATCCTTTTCACAGACAATTTTCCTGCCCCCCTCCTCTGTTGGTTGATAATGTGCCCGAGTACGAGGTCCAGGAAATCTGTGACTCTCAGTTTTTCCATGGACGCCTCCAATATCTTATTCATTGGAAAGGTTACCCTATGAGTGAGTGTTCCTGGGAGGATGCCCCTTCAGTTCATGCCCCTCTTTTGGTCCGTCACTTTTTTCGACTCTTCCCTCACAAACCTGGGGCCTCGGGGGGGGACATGCTGTTACGCCGCGGCCGGCTCGGGCCGCCGCGGCGTGGCATTCTTTACATACCGCGGCCTGTGTGCGAGCCGCGGGAGAAGCCGCGGCTTGCGCACAAGCCGTGGGAAACACCATAAGCCTGGGCAGGGGTCGCGGCACTCGCCGCGCCCCCTTCTTTCAGTTCTGCCGCAAAGGCAGACGCAGCAGGGCTTGAGACCCCGAGTGGGTTTCAGGCCTGACCGCACATACCGCATTTAGTGCGCTTTACCTATCAGTCTACATTATATAAACATCTGCTCACCACTTACCAATGTCTACAGGCAAAAGCCGAATACTTGCACGTGGTGGTGTTTTTATGCCTGCCTTTTCCCTTTCCCAGCATGCTGCCCACTTCCTCTCTTGCCAGCATGCATTGTTTCTCTTTGTTTGGACGCATGTACTTATTCACTATTATACTCTTTTCCCCAATCCAAGATGGTGGTGTTTCTACTTCCTGTTTCCTACTTCATGTCTAGAGGTATATAAGGGGAATTCAGCTGCTTGTTCATTGCGTTGCAACACTCCTTTGGTGGTAGTCACACTCCGGCTGGTTTCCTCTTGTGGATCCAGTATTTCCTGACCTATCTTTGTCTCCAGTCTTCTTGTACCCTCGGATCTTCAGCTCTAACGCCTTGGTGTCCTCCTTCTGTTTCAGGGAGTTCCTGTTGGAGGTTTTTTACCTATTGGGGTTTTTCCTCTGGGACTCCTTCTGGAGGGCACGGACTGTAGTGGCTTGCTATTGTCAAACAGCACCGTGGCTACTGGAAGGGGTCGCCCCTACCTCGGCCAGAGCAGAACCTGCCGGAACTGGGGTCGTTCCCCAACCCTCATCAACTTCGACGGTAAGGCCATTGAAAACCGTGACACTTGGCCAAGGGTCCCTCCCCTTTAATTGGAGCATATATTTTTGCCATTTCTGCTCCTGGGGGCAGATAGACTGCATTTATGGGCGATCAGCACCCACGCGGTGCAGAAAGACACTAGACACCAGGATTATTTATATAATTGTATCTGCATGTCAGGTAGCGATCCCTTTGGCAAGGGTCACTCCCTATTATTGGGGGCACTTATTTTTAGGCCAATGTGTCCCCAAGATGGGCAGAAAGCCACTAGACATGAGGGATTAAGTAAAGAACATGTTCGGGAGTTGCCACTTGGGTAAGGGTCCCTCTCTGTTAATTGGGGAAATATTTTGGCCATTTCCTTCTCCCCAGTGACAGATCCATAATATTCTTAGGCCCATCTGCCCCCAAGAGGGGCAGAAAACCACAAGGAACCAGGGATTACCTTATGTGCACATCAAGGAGTGTCTCCTTCAGCAAGGGTTACTCCCCATTATTGGGAAATATTTTGGCCTTTTCTGCCTCTCCCTAGGGGCAGATCAGGCATTCTTTAGGCCCATCTGCCCTCAGTAGAAGCAGAAAGCCACTAGACCACAAGGAATGAGTTTGTGTGTGTGTGTGAATTTGATTTGGCTGATTGTCTGCACTTACTGGCATTTGGCTGGCTGTGTGTGTGACCAGCATTTGGCTTATGGTGTGTTTGAACTGGGGATTTTGCCGGTGATGTGTGTGGACTGGCATTTGGATGGTGGTGAGAATGAAGGTATGTTTGGTTGGAATAAGGGTCAATTTCTTGCCCCCCCCCTTCGGGGCAGATCAAATGTTTGTGATGCTGTCTGACCCCAAGGTCAGACTTCATAGTGTTTTATAATGTTAAATGATTTCTGTCTTGTCATCATTTGCATTTGTGATCTTAATGTTTTATTTCTCATTTTTATTCTAGTGGAAAGCTTTTGATTTCCTTGGTGGTTACTTGCATATGTTACATGTGTTTGGTAAGAAACCTTCTTTGTACTATTTACTTCAAATTAGTATCATTGTCCTTGGGATTTGTACAAGGTGTGTATTGTGTTGTCTTGTGTGTGATTTTCCTTTGTTTTTCCTTTCTATTGGGATATCGTTGGTTCTTTTTGTGTCTGTGCAGAGTAGTCATGGGTGATCCTCAATCTAGCTGTCACTACCAAGGGAGTGGTATCTTTTCTGAGTATATAGGTCTTTGTGTTCTTTGTATTTATTGGCTTTTCCTTCCAGATTACTATATGCCAGTAGTTTTACTTTCTGTTTGGTAAAGCCACACTTTGTTTATTACTTATTCTACACAGTGTTGTTTATTGTTGACTTGTTTGTTGTGTTACTTGTATTAGTAAGGATTATGGCTAGTCTCAGGATTCCAGCTCAGCAGGTTGTTGGTTTACTTGTTGAATCTTCCTGACCATGGTACTGAGACTGACTCTGCATCTGAGGCAGAGGAGGAATTCAAAGATTCTGGCAGTGAAGTTTCTGTCTGAGAGGATTCCTAGGATGAAGAAGCCAATGTGGAGGAAGCACCTCTATTACAGGAGGACAATGATATGCCGATAGTACAGCAAGAGGAACCTGGATTGGAGCATGGAACTGTAAGGCTTACCATTGTAAGTACTAAACTCTGTCTCTGGGTTGTCCCAAAGATGGTAGAACCTGTGTTGCCTGGCTTTAGTGGTGTTGCGGGTTATATTCAATACTGAAAACCTTTTTGCTCATACATTTCATTAAGTTGTTTATGGATGATGTATTTTTGGATAAGATTTTTGACCTGACTAATTTGAATGCTGAACAGTATTTGAGGGACAACAATGCCGAACTTAAGCTCCCCCTCCAGACCTAGGCATTGGACTCTTACAACTCTGGATGAGTTGAAGAAGTTCTTGGGTTTAACTTTTTGATGGGCTTGATAAGGAAACTATTGCTGTCTCCATATAAGTCTACTAGTCCCTTGACGGCATCTGCTATATTTTCAGCAACCTTGAGTCATGATCAGTCTTTGCTTCTGCTCTGGATGCTGCATTTTGTTGATAATGTCAGCATTGCAACGGGATCACCCTCACAGTGACCAACTCTTCAAGATTCAGCCTGTCCTTGATCATTTAGTAGATCACTTTTCAGGCACCTATGTTCCAGGGAAAAAAAGAGCTGTGGATGAGTCTTTGGTCCTTTTCAAGGTTCAGTTTTTAGACACTACATTCCTAGCAAGAGGACATGTTGTGGAATTAAGATGTATATGCTATATAAATGTTGTACTGGATATGTCTATAATTTCAGGGTTTACACTAGTAGGGATTGTTCCATTGACCCTCATGGGTGTCTGTCCACTTTAGGAGTCAGTGAGAAAATCGTGTGGGAACTTGGTAGAGGACTTTTTAACAAAGGTCATCATTCATATGTAGCTAACTTCTACATAGGTGTGCAATGTTCAGGGAATTGTTAAAAAAGGACACAGTTGCTAAATAGCTTGTATGTAAAAAGCTTCAGAGGGGACAGTGAAGTGCCCTGTGTTGTGATGAACTTCTTGCTGTGAAATTTTCAGATAGAAAAGATGTCTACATGCTGACAAACATTTAAGATGAAATTACTTTACCTGTGACTGTTTAGGGTCAGGTTGCTGAAGTGTGCAAACCTTTGTGCATTTTAGACTACAATAAGTGCATGGGGGTTGTAGATAGGGTAATCAGAGGTTGGAGCCTTATACTGCTGTTTGTAAGTCATACATTTGGTATAGAATCTTGGCAGTCCATTTGTTTTATTTAGCAACCTTCAATACTTTTGTTATATTCAAGGATTGCTTTCCAGATTCAAAGATGACTTTTGTTCAGTTTCAGCTGGCTGTGATAGGCAGCCCTGTTGTAATGGAGCAAACAAGTGTTCCTAGAGGTTGAGTGGTGGCGGATGTGGCTAGTATGAAAGATCGTCAATTTCCTGATTATATTACTCCCGCACCCAAAAAAAACTTTCCCTGTAGGAGATGTAGAGTCTGTGTCTGAAGAGGCGTGAGGAAGGAGAGTCATATGTTCTGCCAGAGTGTTCTTCTCATTCCTGGCTATGCGTGCCCGCATGGTTTAAATTGTACTGCATAAAACTGAAGTATTGGGAGAAACCATTACCATAAAAGAGAACTGACTGGTCTGTATCTTTTATATTTTTTGTTCAGTTTCACAGTTGGCATTCATTTGATATATTTAGTTAGACCTGCTGTGTTTGTAGTCATAGTTGGTTTTTCATCTCCTTCAAATTGGTTGTGTTTTCTTTTTTGTTAAAAAAATAGAAAATGATGGCGATGTGTGTGGACTGGCACTTGGCTGACAGTGTGTGTGTGCTGGCATTTTGCTGGCGGTGTTTGTGTATTGACTTGTTGCTGGTCACTACACACACATTGCCAGCCAAACACCAGTCCATACAAATGCCAGTGCACGCACTCCATCAGCTGCCAGGTGGTGTGGTTGCTGTGTCAGTCTTATGGGCATATGAAACTAATTGGCTGTTGAATGGTGCTGTATGTTGATGTGAGTGTTGTAACGTGCACTGCCCGTGGCTGGTGGTGTGAACAGTTTTGAGTGTGTCATGCATGAAAGGTGTGTAAATGGTCTGTAAAGCAGTTGGTGCCTTGTCATGGCTTTACAGCTCACGATATATGAGTCATTGGTTAAGTATTTTGAACTTTTAATTAGTGAATGTATTTCATTTTTGTGAAGTTTTTTGTTAATAACATTTACATTTTGAACCTTTCACTCACCCTCGTGCTAAACCCAACAAGTATGTGTATGTACTTGAGGAATAGACGGTTGTGAAGTAATATTTGTCTTTTCTGTCTTTCTCTGCCAGGGTGTACATTGTGTCTAGGAAAAATCTACCATCTCTGGACATTTTCATAAACTAGACACCAGGGTTGTTCATGTGGAAACCTCAAAGTACTGGAATCTGTTGGGAGCCATAAGCGTCCTTCCACCCAGAGTACCCACATATCTCCTGATAAAAATTGTTCCTCACTTGTGTGGGTGGGCCTAGTGCCAGCAAAAGTGCAGGGTCCACGATGCAATGTGGCAACATCAACAAAAAGAGTAGCTGTAGGTTTTGGGACTGGGCTTTGCGGCCACTTAGGAAAACCTACAAAAGTCAGGCATTTCTGAAAACTAGCCACCAAAGGGATTGCAGGGTGGTGTGCCTCTCGTGGACCCCATTATGTTTACATACCCACAATGCCTGCAAACCTCAAAATCTGAATAGAAATCACTCATTTCCCTTGCATTTCTGTGTAATATCCTTCCAGAAAAAGTAGGAATCCACAAAATTCATTACTAGCCAGTGTTTCTCCACTTGTCCCAATAAAAATGATGCTCCACTCATGTGCATGGGCCTAATGCCCGCAACATGAACGGATCAAACTAACATCAGTGTGAGTCTTTGCAAATGGGCCCTCATCAACCTTGGTTTGACCTGTTCTGTTGCAGGCATTTGGCCCAGTCACACAAGTGAGGTACCAATTTTATAACCTGAATTATGGAAATGCTGAGCGGAAGTACGTTTGTGACTCCCCACTGATTCAAGAACTTTCCATCACAAAAATGTGAGGAACATGTGTTTTTGTTAACCAAAGTTTGAAGTGTGCAAGGGATTCTGGGTAATACAATCTGGTGAGAACCACACAAATCATCTCATACTAGATTCCGCCAGGTGTCTAGCTTTAAAAATTGTACAGGTTTGCTAGGTATTACCAATTGTATTTCTCTGCATTTGTGGCTTTCAAATATTAGTGTGTAAGAAAGAAGACATTTTGAGAAATGCCCTCTAATTCACATTCTAGTATGGGTACCAACAAACTCAGAGATGTGCAAATAACCATTGCTTGCAAACCTCATATCTAATGCCCATTCCAGAAATACATAGATTTAGTTGATACCTATTTTTCACTGTTCATATTTTACCACATGAATTGATGAATTCCCGGTACACAATGAAAAACCATTTCAAAGTGCATCTCATTTATTGGCTCTGGATAAGTCGAGTTCATGGAAAATCCACAAACCCTATATATCCCCACATCCAGAACAGTCTGCCAGATGTAATGGTATATAGCTTTTGTAAATCGGCCATCGTGATGAGAAGTCAACACTTGAATTCTTTGGGAAAACCTTAAAGGATCAACACAAATGACCACTTGCTGAATTCCAAATGTTGTCTAGTTTTCACAAATGTATAGCTTTCTGAGATCCACCATGGGTTTCACCACTTCCAACACTAACTGAAAGGAGGTTGAAAGCATACAAAATAGGAAAAGTGGGCTCCCACCCAGTATAATGCCAAAACAGAGGTAAAAAATGTGTTTTTCTGAATCAAGTGTGCCTGTTCCTGATAGCTTGGAAAATGGTAATTTTAGCACTGCAAACCTTTAGTTAATACCATTTTTGGAAAAAAGACACTTCCTTCTGCAGCACTTTTTTCCAATTTTTCCCAAAAATCCCAAATTTAGCTGTATTTTGGCAAATTTCCCAGTCCCCTCTGTGGGAATCAACAAACTCTGGATACCTATAGTGTCCCCAGGGTGTTGGAAAAAAGGGTATACATTTAGCGGATAAAACGTTGTGGAGTCCTAAGTGTAAACTATTCCAAGTAGCCAAAAAAAGGCTTAGAACTTGGGGGAAGGTCTAGCAGTGAAAGCGTGAAGCTGTCTGAGAAGCACAACAGTTGTCGCACAAGAAAATAATCTGTTTTAGAGGTCAGGAATTCTCTCTCAAAAAAGTGATGTTCATGAAGTGGTAGAATTTTGTGCAGAATAGGATTGAGGGCTAGGCCGTTGAACAGGTGCTTTGATGGTATGGGTTAAACGACATATTGGATTGCAAAGTCTGATGTTAGAAGTTCCTGCTCAGTGTTCTGACGAAATGATATATTATGTACGAGTTGGTCACTAAGGCATCATACATCGAGTGCATGTGTGTGGGCATGGTCAGCTGAAGGATTGAAACGTAAATTAACTTTGAAATTCCCTTTTACCAATTACAATAAGAGCTGCAGCCATAACCCCCTTATGCAATGCACTTGACATTATTTTTTTAAATTAAATATGTGGTGGATCCTGTTCAGGTCACTGAAGATGGGTTAAAAAAAAAAGCATTCCCAAGTAAAGATCCACCAGCCCATCATGGATAATGTGGAATTTTTTTTTGTTCAGTGCAAGTGACATCTAATGTACTTTAATTTGTTATATCTTCTTTCAGCACATGTTATTGATCTGATTACACATTACCATCTAATAAACCATCTTTGCTCTCATACACATATAAGCCACCAACTCGGTGCAAAGGAACTCATGTAAGCCAAATCCAACTAGAAAACAAGAGGAAACGCGAATCCTTGAAAATGCATCAGTTATTTGCAGTATTCAAAGTTTTAATATGTCGAGACAAATTTTAGCCTCCCAATGTGCATTCTGATATTCAGACCCAAGAAGAGAACTTCTGTTTAAGGAATTCGATTTGAAATGATTGTGTTTTCTTCTGTTGATAACATCTACACGCTCGAACCACAATACCATCTCTTTTGATTGTGTCAATTCAATTCAATTACGCTTTATTTCGGTAAAATTATACCATAAAAGCACAGTAAAAAAACATTTAAAAAATAGAAATAAAATATAAAAACAATATCCTTTTAGCGAAACATTAAAATACAATGGGCCATATTTATACTTTTTGTCGCAAAACTGCGCTAACGCAGTTTTGCGTCAAAAAAATTAGCCCCGGCTAACGCCATTCTGAAGCGCCATGCGGGTGCCGTATTTATTCAATGACGTTAGCCGGCGTTAGCCGCCGGCGCTGCCTGGTGTGCGTGAAAAAAAATGACGTACACCAGGCAGCGCTGGCGTAGGGGAATATGGAGCTTGGGCGCCAAAAAATGGGGCAAGTCAGGCTGAGGCAAATTTTTCGCCTCAACCCGATTTGCGCCATTTTTTCCGACTCCCAACCCCCATTGAGATGACTCCTGTCTTAGCAAAGACAGGAGTCATGCCCCCTTGCCCAATGGCCATGCTCAGGGGACTTCTGTCCCCTGTGCATGGTCATTGGGCATAGTGGCATGTAGGGGGGCACAAATCAGGCCCCCCTATGCCACAACAAAAAAAATATTATTACTTACCTGAACTTACCTTATGTTCCCTGGGATGGGTCCCTCCATCCTTAGGAGTCCTCCTGGGGTGGGCAAGGGTGACAGGGGGGTCCCTGGGGGCATGGGAGGGCACCTCTGGGCTCCTTCAGAGCCCACAGGTCCCTTAACGCCTGCCCTGACCAGGCGCTAAAAAACGACCAAAAGCGGCTGGATGTCATTTTTTTTGACCCGCCCACTCCCGGGCGTGAGTTTTGCCCGGGAGTGTAAATACGGCGCACATGCCTCGGATTCAATTTTTTAGACGGGAACGCCTACCTTGCATATCTTTAACGCAAAGTAGGTGTCCACGCTAAAAAAGGACGCAAACTCCATGGACTTTGGCGCTAGACGCGTCTAACGCCAAAGTATAAATATGGAGTTAGTTTTGCGTCGGAATTGCGTCAAAAAAAACGACGCAATTCCGGCGCAACCAGAGTATAAATATGGCCCAATATATATTAAGTATATATACAATAAAAACCCAAATCCGTACCTAAACTACTGAACAACAGTGCATCACCTGATTAAGTGCTACTATTCATGGATTATGTATAAGAGTTTAAGTTGTTATGATGCAATTCCTCATACAAATAATACACAACACTATAAGCATCAGTTTAAAATTTTAAGTCTAAAATGCCAGATGGCTTCAAGACACTTTGCTAGAGAACATGTCACTGTCACATTTGGGTCTGATTTGCAAATCTTGAGAGCTAGTAAACGATTCCTAAGACCCATAGCTTTGCATAGCGGAACAATCCAGTGAGCCCTCTGGTTAAAATACGCTGGACATTGAAAAAGAACATGAGCAACACATTCTACAGTTCCGCAGCCCTTTGGACATAATTTAGAATAGTTATCAGACTTGGACCATCTATGAGTTAAGGTGCATAATGGAAGAGACCCTAATCTTAATCTACAATAAAGTGCACGTGCAAATGGGGATAAAATAACATCCATGTAATGCTCAAACTCATAGTGACATTTAATTAGTAAAAAAGTATTGATCATACCCGATGTGGGCACTCCTGCTAATTTGCCTGCTTGTACATTTAGCCAATAGGCATCCTTCACAACCTGAGTAGCATTTTTTGGGAGGAGGGAAGGGTCTGTCCGATAATCTCCCAACCCAAGATTGATAAGAGTTTTTTCGACATAAGTGTACCACCTGACTTTATTTGTAATGCTAGTACTCATCAAATCGCTCAGCCCGGCTCGATACGGAATAAAGGTATCTGATGACCAAATCTGGATCCAGTATATTAATGGCCTTAAAGCAGCAATATGCGCAATGGCATGGAGGTTTAAATCCATCCGGATTGGCAAAGTAGGAGTGCTGGTAGATACCTTTAGTAACATTTTCATAGAAGAATTTTCAACTCTTTCTAGGTCTTCCAAATTGCAAAAGCCCCATAGCTCAGCTCCATATAGGGCTCCATCCTTGCTTGAGCTTTATATATTTCCATGGCATGAGCAATGGCAAATCTGGAAGACCTAGCTGCATATCTCAGAATACCCCCCGACTTCTGTTTTAGGCTCAAAGATGATTTTGATAAATGTCCCTGCCATTTATGTGAGTCCTCCAACTTGATCCCTAAGTAGTCAAAATATCTAACTCTTTGTAATACAACAACCTCCAGATGTATGCATTTCTTCATTTTATGTATTGTATCCCCAAATACCATATATTTGGTTTTGGTTGAATTGATTTCTAGACCATGATCTTTACAAAAACCCAAAAAGTAAGCAAGTTAGAGAGACTAACAGCCATTTGAGATAATAACAAAGGGCCATATTTATACTTTTTGACGCACAACTGCACCAACGCAGTTGTGCGTCAAAAATTTTAACGCCGGCTAACGCCATTCCAAAAGCGCCATTCGGGCGCCTTATTTATTGAATGACGTTAGCCGGCGCTGCGGACTGGTGTGCGTCAAAAAAAATGACTCACACCAGGCAGTGCAGGCGTAGGGGAAAATGGAGCTTGGGCGTCAAAAAATGGGGCATGTCAGTTCTGAGGCAAAATTTGGGCCTCAATCCGATTTGCGCCATTTTTTGGGACGCCCAACCCCCATTGAAATGACTCCTGTCTTAGCACAGACAGGAGTCATGCCCCCTTGCCCAATGGCCATGCCCGGGGGACTTATGTCCCCTGGGCATGGCCATTGGGCATAGTGGCATGTAGGGGGGCACAAATCAGGCCCCCCTATGCCACAAAAAAATAACGAAACAAAAATACTTACCTGAACTTACCTTAAGTTCCCTGGGATGGGTCCCTCCATCCTTGGGCGTCCTCCTGGGGGGGGCAAGGGTGGCAGGGGGTGTCCCTGGGGGCATGGGAGGGCACCTCTGGGCTCCTTCTAAGCCCACAGGTCCCTGAACGCCTGCCCTGACCAGGCGTTAAAAAATTACGCAAAAGCGGCTGGACGTCATTTTTTAAGGCCCGCCTACTCCCGTGCGTCATTTTTGCACGGGAGTTTAAATAAGGCGCACATGCCTTAGAATCATTTTTTAGAAGGGAACGCCTACCGTGCATATCATTAACGCAAGGTAGGTGTCCACGCAAAAAAATGACGCAAACTCCAAGATCTTTGGCGCTAGACAGGTCTAACGCCAAATTATAAATATGGAGTTAGCTTTGCGTCGGATTTGCGTAAAACAAACCGACGCAAATCCGGCGCAAACAGAGTATAAATATGCCCCAAAGTGTCCTCTGCAAATCGCAAACATGGAGTCTTTAACTCGCCTATTCTGGGAGCACCATTGACACAGTCCAGGAGGTAGGGGATACATGCGTTAATAAACAAGAGGAAGAGAGTAGGGGCCAGCACACACCCCTTCCTCACCCCTCGGTGTATAGGAATCTCAGTTGTTAACTCTCCTTTTGTCCCCCGTCGAATTCTGGCAAGGTTCTTACAATACAGATCTTTAATTATATTTAACATGGGGCCCAATGTGATTGTGTCATTATCACAATAATCCAATTGTGCCACACACTTGTGCTTAAGAGTGGAATAGAAATGTATTTGTTTATTTTAGCTTTTGATCATTTGTTTACCTGTAAAGTTCTCATTTTAATATTTGTTTCAGAGAAATGATAACCTACTGGAAGCTGATGAGTCTGACTAAGTCGTGATTATCTTTAGATATCCACCTCAGCAGGTCCCATTCAGTTCCTGGCACTGTGGCATTTACAGACATGTTCAGTGATGTTAATTTGAGAGAAAAGGCTGTACCATCTATAAAAGTTAATAGTGTCTTCAGTGTTTTACAGGTGAAGGAAAGACTACAATTCTACAGAATTTCTAATATGTCCATAATTATTTAAAAAAAAAATATTGTTCAAGTAAGAGTCTAAACTTTTTTCCAAGTGTGAGTGTACATTCTGAACACAGGAAAAAATTATTTGAGTGTCTATTAACAACGTTTGTGCATGGTTTTTTTTGTTTTGTTTTGCAATTCTTTACTAAGCAAAAGACAAAGGTGAGGATCAAACAGCAAAGGTACAACTGAGGGCCTTGAGATAGATGGTGCCCCATCACAGATACCTGTATGTTGTGATATAATCAGAACCAAAGCATAGAACCTGGTATCGCATTGACATTCCATGTGTGGCTGAGATGTGTAGGTGAAAAACCCCAGTCAGCAGAGCACTGTAGGTGATGGTCTAAGCACAGGTGGGGGCAATGGTGCTCGTTTGTGGGAGACGGGCTGCGAGGCTTGAGTGACTGTATTTATATTTACCCAGCATAGTGGGGGGGTGCATATTGTGTGTGTTTCTAGGTTTTGGGGTGGGGTGGGATCATCCCTTCATCCCGCGCAGACGGATGTGATGAGTGTAGGGGTGGATTGTGTTGTGTGTCCATGGGTCTGGGGGATAAGGGTCCAGGTGGGAAAATAGCAGTAGGTGCTCCCTTGTTGCCATTAGCGCCCCATGTAGGGTGGCTTTGGGGATGGAATGAGTATGCCAGTGAGGAACAGGATACTATCTGTTTGCTCTTGTGGCCTGTTACTAATAGCGAAGGGGCCGATGTATCGAAGGGTCAGTTATGCTAAAGGTGGTAGGGGAGGGCCAGGGGGACGATGGCATGTGAGGTGAAGGTAAAGGAGGGGGATCAAGGGGAGTCGGGTTAGTCCAGCTGGCGAGGTGTGTGTGTGGTGGTGATGGGAGCAGTCAGGGTTAGTGGAGGGCGTGCCCGTGTAGGCAAATATAAGAGTCTGAGGGTGCCGTGTCATCTTGCTCAGTATCTGATGGTGTTAAAAATGGTTCCAGGGTGGTTATGAATGCATCAAGATTGTCTTGTAGGCTATAGATAGTGGGTTAAAATGTCACCGTCTGGTACATTGTCCTGAGTCATTCATCATAGGTAGGGAAATTTAGGGAGCGCCAGTGGCGCAAGAGGCAGAGTTTTGCTGTGGCGAGAGCGGTGTGTAGTAAGAAGGCTTGCGGGCAGTGTAGAGATGTCTCTAGTTTCATGTAAGAAGATTAAGGAGCATGAGAATGGGGTTTGTAGAGGGAGAGTCTCTTGTAGTGTTTGTCCCACCTCTTCCCAGTAGGTTGCTACAGAGGGGCAATCACAGATGACGAGTATCAGGTCGCAGTGGGTGACAGGAGAGCGCCAGCACTTGGCTTGGGGTATTAGTCCTGCAGCTCTCAGTTTGGTTGGGGCCAGTACCAGTCATGTAATGTTTTAAATAAGCAGAATTTCATACGTGCCTCCATAGCCCCTTGGATGCGTGCCTCTATGAGTTCTGCCAAAACCTCTGCGTCAAATTCTGTTTGAAGTTTTGTTTGCCATGCAATACGGAGGGTATTTAAGAGAGGAAGAGAGAAGAAATGGCGTATCAAGAGTATGTGTAACCCTGACATCACACTATGATGTTTGCCCAATACTCGTAGGTACAATAGCACCAGGCAAGATGGTATGATCCGTGGACGAGGTCCCAGGCTTTGATTAAGGCAGTGCTGTAATTGTGTGTATTTCCAGTCTTGATGGGAGGAGAGGCTGATTTCTGCATCCAGTATATCAAAAGGTTTGAGGGACCAGACAGCTACGATCTGTCCCTAGTGTGTGCTACCTGCGTCCCGCCATTCCCTCCAGTCCAGCGTTTTGCCTCCTATGCGGAGCCTGGCGTTACCCCAGAGTGGTGCGTGTTCGTGTAAGTGTGTGTCCACACTGAATAAACAGTGAGCGTGCTGCCAGGATTTTGTCATGGCTTGCATGATTAGGTTTGAAGTCTGAATCTTGGCCTTGTCTGCACCACATATCAAGCCTGTACCCTGTGAAATTCCCAGGACATCGCATTCTATTTGGACTCATTGTGGTGGGTCTACCGTACCCGACATCAAGTAAATGAGTTGTGACAAATGTAGGGCCAGCGCGTGGTGTCCCACAGAGTGTAGGCCAAGACCTCCGCAGGAGCGGTGGGCAATCAGTTTAGCGTAAGAGAGGCGGGGTCTCACCTTGCCCCAGACAAATGGGCGTATGCTTTGGTCGATGTTGCATAACAGGGGTAGCACAGTGAGCAGGGGCAGCATGCCTATGACATAGGTAAAACGGGGCAGGGTCACTGTGCGCACCGCCTGCACCCTGCCCCAGAGGGAAAGACAGAGATGTGCCCATTTCGCAAAGTCCTTCTGGGTGCTTTCGAGCAGCGGGGCTAAATTGTAAGCCACAACATGTTCTAGGCCCTTTTTTAGGTATATGCCCGGATACATGAGGTGGGACGGTGTCCACTGGATGGGAAAGGTCGCAACTGCCACTTTGGTAGTGTGATGCGACTGTGGTAATGACTTGCTTTTATCCCAGTTGATCCTATAACCTGAGAATGATGCAAAGTCAAAAAGTTCCAGTAGCCTTGAGAGAGAGTGCTGAGGATCCGTAAGGGTAAGCTAGATGTTTTCTGCATAGAGATATATCTTCGACATGCCCATGGCACTGGGACCCCTGGGAGAACCAGCTCGTGCTGTATGGCAGCTGCAAGTGGTTCCATGGCTAGAAGAAACAAAAGCAGGGAAAGCGGGCATAACTGACAGGTACCTCGCCTGACGGGAAAAGGTTCAGACACAAAACATCTGCAGTTCACTTGTGCCGTGGGAGACTCATACAGCCAGCACATTTTATCAATGAATTAGTCACCCAATCCGAAATGATGTAACACTCGGACAAGGTATCACCACTCTTTTCCACTGAATGCCTTTTCCGTGTCCAGAGACATGGTGATTGCTTTGGTAGGTAGAACTTTGGCAGACCATGAAGTGTGTGAGCGCTTGCAGATGATTCCTGGATGAATGATCAGCTATGAACCCCACCTGAGAGTGGTGAATAAGAGATAGGATAACCTTCCACAATCGGTTAGCTAGTACTCCAGCCAGTATTTTAATATCCCCGTTCAAGAGGGAAATTGGCCTGTAACTGCCACACAGTAAGGGGTCCCTGCCTTGTTTGGGGAGGACTGCTATGGTCACCCTGTTGAAAGTGGGCCCAAGGGGGCCAGTCGAGGACGCTTCTTGGAATGCTTCGTACAGGGAGTCCACTATTTCTGCACCTGTCCATTTATAGATTTCTGCTGGAAATCTGTCCTTACCTGGTGCTTTCTGGTATGGGAGTTTGGTGATGGCTTGTGCGATTTCTTCCTTGCTGATTTCTCCCTGTGCCGTGAGTGAGGGTAACCGAAGATCTGTTAAGAATGCAGTAAGAAACTCAGGATCTTCCACTGTTTCGGGGTTATATAGTTCTCAGTAGAAGTTAGCGAACTCATGGACACTGTCCTGGGGCCGAGTAATGATATTGCCAGTGGGGTCTTGTATAGCTGGGATGGCAAGCGCCACTTTCTGCTGGCGTAACTGTGCTGCCAGGAGACAGCCCGCCTTTTCCCTGTATTCATATTGATGCCCTCTCATCCTCTGAAGAGAATATTCAGCCTTAGTTGTGTACTGGGCGTTGAGGGCCATCTTGGCCTGTTCCAGTTTACTGCGGTTTTGTGGGGAGGGATCAGTGGTATAGCGGTGCGTGTAATTCGCTACCTGCATTTCCAGTTCTTTTTGTTGTGAGCAGCTTCTGGCTTTGGCAAGAGCCGCATATCTCATAAGTTGGTCCTGTAGAGTTGCCTTCGCTGCTGCCCATAGCATGCCTGGAGAGGAGACAGAGCCTTTGTTGTTGGCAAGATAGGTAGATATATGGGGCCTTAGTTGGGTTTTACCCTGGAGGGTGCGGTAGCGCGGGACATTTAGTCACCACGGTTAGCGTCCCGGGGAGGTGAGACCTAGACCCAGAGCGAGAAGGACTGGTGAATGGTCGTAGAGTGCAGCCAGCAGAAGTTAAGAGTCGGCAACTAGTGCTACTGTCCTATGTGAGGTCATAAGTAATCTATCCTGGATTGGGAGCTGTGGACTGCTGAGATAAAGGAGTATTACTTGTCCCCTAACAGGACCCCAGCATGCTTTTCACTGTCTGCCTAGCAGACAGTGAAAAGCGCGACGGGTGCAACTGCACCCGTCGTACACCTGCAACACCGCCGGCTCCATTCGGAGCCGGCTTCAGTGTTGCAGGCCCCTTTCCCAACGGCCCAGCGTGAAAGTTGGAATGCATCAATAAAAGGAATTAAAAAATATACTACAAATAATATAACAAAGAAAGTCATTAGAAGCAGCAACTATAGCAAAGTTCATCTTTCATTACCCACTTAAAAATAAAACAGTTTTTTCTCTCTGCATTTAATTTGAAATTAACAATTAAAAATCACAGCAATCATACATCAATAAAGAAGCTTTCTTTTCTGGATTACTACCTAACCAGGCAACTCCAATAAATAACTATTTAATGGTAAATGAGTACAGCTGAATAAATGATCCATTTTTTAAAATTGTAGGGCTAAGGAATTATTTCCTTACATCTAAGAACAAGAAGCAAGTGAGAAACAATATACCTTAAACCCAGAGCACAAATAAAATAGCCATTATTGACATTACATTCTCTCCGAGGCCTCCTATTATCCAAATTGGATTCCTGACAATGCTAATTCCTAAAATTTGATCACAGAGAACCTTGAAGAGATCAGAAAGAATTCCATCAACTCCAATCCAAGGTGAAGAATTACCTACAGATGTTTTCAAATAAAATAATCTCTGTCCTTAAATTTGCTAATTTCAGAGACCTTTTTGTTAAACATTATTTTAACTTTGACCGTCGAGATTCCACTGAACCTTGTTGTTGGGCTGGACTCCAAATATCAGCATTCCTTACCTAGCTGAGAAAAGGGTGGGGTCCTTGGAGAACATTTTCTTAAGCGCTGCAGTTGACCTGCCATGCAGGGCCCCAAGGAAACTTGTTGTTGAGCTAGACTTCTATTATCATAAATTCCTTGCCTGCCTGAGGAGAGGGTGGGTCCTGGAGAACATGCTCTTAAGAGCTGCATTTTTTTGCTGCACAGGATGCATGCACTGTGTACCCGGGAGTTGGCCTGGGTAAAGACCAGGCTAAAATCAGGCCTCCCTGCGCCCATCTAGGCCGGATCAAGACCAAACCTGGCATGTGTCTTGGTTGTCATCCTTACCCTCAACCTCAACATGGATAAGTGGAAATCTTCACCAGCTCTCTACCCACATAAGAGAGCCCATAACAGGCCAAATATCATGACTTTCTTAAACTCTATAGTGAGAGCCATGACTGAGGAGATCACCAAAGTGGAAGAGGAATGCTGTTTAGTCATCAGCCCTTCTTCTGTGTGCTCTGTAGGCTTGCCTCCCCGACCAATCCTCAATCTAAGGACCTTATTAACTTACCAATAGAGTTTAGCCCTGAAGCTTTAAGTGCCTCCTCCTCTCACACAAGGTTTACCACTGAAGTGATTGTCCACCAGCAATGTGATGTTACTAAAATAGGACCTGGTGCCCTATCAAAAGAAAGTTTAGTTTAAAGGCTATGACTCCGGGAAAGGTCCCACTTCATAACGCTGGGGCTGACATGAATTCTTGTCCCTCATGAAATTCTCAACTTTGTAGCATATTAAAGAACATTGAACATCTTTTCACTAAATTCTAAAAGGAATGTCACAAAAGACGTTCAACTACATAAGAGGTACTCAGTGGCCATCCAGCTATTTTTAAAAAAAGATTTGCTAGCAGTTTATTGCCTAAGGCTCTTGTTGTTTCTGTTGCTACAGGTGCTCCTGATATATGTCCTATTTTGGCCCATAAACTGCCTACCAAGGAATCTGTTTCTGCAGTGTAGAGTGGGGGTTCAAATGCCAGAGCTAGTGCCTCTTTGTTTGGAACTCTCAGAGTGCAACCATCTGTCCCCTCTAGTGTGTGATCTGCTAGCCCAAATAGTGTTCAATTATCCTATGTTTACCCGCAAAAAAGTATGGGGAGTATGGAGATTACTTTGCCAGATGGAATGCATAATCCAGACAATAGGGCAGATATGCCTGACTGATTCTATGCATCTAGAAACACCAACCGGCGGCCTCACCAATTATTGTAGTTTTCACTAATGCCCCCAAACTAAAGCCTGAAAGTACTGAAGTCTGACATCAACTCACAAATAAGGCCATCCATTAGCTACATGATCAGCTGGGCTCCACGCTGTATTTATTTGATTATATCAATATGGTCAGACGTGTCTCTTGGCTGGGCAAGGGTCTCAAAATCTGTGCCAGTGACTGCATCAATTTTAACAATGCAATATGTGCAAGGAACATTCTGAGGGCCCTGCAACATAGTCCTGACACAGGCATCATTGCAGTAAGCTTGGATTATTTTTACAATCATTTTCACTTGTATGCTGGAGGCCATCACACATCGGTTGCTCCTCGTGAAATTGACACTCCTTATGTCCATCCTACTCAACCAGGAAGTAGCATGCTCCATGCACTCACTTCTCATGGGTGCCCTGCTCAACCCAGAAGCAGAGTGTTCATCATACCCACTTAAAGCTTTTCTGAATCTCTGAGAACTTTGAACACTACTAGTTGACTCTCTCCTCCAACCATAGTCTCTGAGTGTTGGGAATTATTTTCTTTCAAAACAAGGTCCTGCTCTGACAAGACCCCTATTATGCTTGACATTCTCTCTCGGAATATTGTTGGTCCTGTGGGACTTAAGGATGATTTGTCTTGGTTGTCCTTACTAAAATGTTTCAAAAGTAATTGTCTTCAGAAAACTTGGAAAGTTAACAAAAGCTTCTTCCTTGATGGTTATAGCAGCTCCCTTTGTACCCCCATGGAGCTCCCACAAGAGGGCTAAGGGTGGTCTTTTAACTCTGATTTCTCTTGCTATCACCTGTAAACTTGAACAATTGGACTCCAGTTCTCTTAACCTACTGGTCTTACAGCTGTCCTTCTCTAGCCTCTGCATTACCTCAGTGTTTTTGATGGGTGGTTTTCATTTGCATCTATCTGATGATTGTAGGCCTACAGATGGGACTGATCTTTTTATCTCAGATACTCACTTTGTACATAGTGCCCAGATTGAGCTGTTTAATGCACTGATCAGTGAGTGTCTGTTGTGTCTGAGGGTGACACGAAGTCTGGTCATTGCAACTTTATACTTACATCTATGGGAAGAGGTGCTTTCACCATTATAGACATTACATAGGAGGCACTATTTGGACTCTGCCAAGCATTTAACTTCTGGACAGTTGACCCCGCATGACCAGGGATGCAGACTTAGGTGGAAGGGCATTGATCCTGACTAATTTTACTATAATCTGTTTGGCCTTTGCTCTGATGCTTTTACTTCTTGCCGTGATCCGCAAACTCAGAAAAGAGTTCTGGCTCATTTGACACCATTAGACGGCAACTAGTGGTTCATCTTACCTTCTCTCGGCCATGGTTGCCTACCTCTATTAAATGGTTTCCTGCAATAAGACTCATAGGCTCTCATTATGACATTGGCGGTGACTGTAAAAGTGGGTGTAATACCCACAACAGGCTGGAGGTAATTACCTTCAAATTATGACCATGGCGGAGATAACTCCCATAGACAGCCAATGTACCACACTAACAACCAGCTCGTTAACAACAATCACCACGGCAGTAGCCGTCAACAGCCAGGTAGAAGACAAAGTACCGCCCACCATATCATGACACAGGAAACCACCACGATTTCAGTGTGGTACCAACACCATCAAAAGCCTGGTGGAAATACATCACAGAAGACAGAAGACTCGCCATCGGAGAGACAGAGAAGGTCAAAGCCGCCAAGAAACACAAGTCTTCCACATGCTCATAAACGCCATGCTCCACCTGGAACACCAACGCAGACGAAGACGATGACGGTGTGTACAGCCGCCTAGCACACAAGGAAGGGAGGGAGGAAAAGGATAGTGACACACACACGCACAACACACATCATACACACACACACCATACACACAACCAGCTGCAGACGAAAAACAATGGCACACGACACATGGCATTATAATGCAAGGAGAACAAGAATGCAGCAATGAGAATGTATTGAACATGAACAGCTATCAAATGAACCAATTGTACAAAAAACAGATATGTACAAATGTACACAAAGGGCCAATGACTATTCCAAAGTACTAAGGGCCCACATGGCCACAGGGCACAGTCCAAGGCCCAACTCAAATCCTGACCTCATCCAGATGGAACTCTGCAGGGGCATCAATTTGCAAGTCGGCAGGCACCTCGGGGGTTTGGGAGGTGGGGGCACCTCAGCCGAATACGGGAACATGCCCACTAGTTCTGTAGGGGGCTCCATGCCCAGTTCTCATTGCTGGGGAGTGCAAGGTCACAGTCTCTCAGGTGGGTGACTTGCCCACTGGTTCTGGAGGGGGCTCCATGCCCATTTCTTAATACTGGGGAGTGCAAGGTCATAGTCTCTCAGGTGGGTGACTTGCCCACTGCTTCTGGAGGGGGTCCATTGTACAGCAGTCCCTGGAGGATGGCCTTCATGCCCTCCACTGGTGGTGAAGGCTGCACGGTCTCATCTGGAGGTGAGGGTTGCACTGTGTCAGCAGGTGAATGTGCCTCCTGGGCAGTCTCAGCTGGCAGTGAGGGGTCCGTGACCACTGGTAGTGGTGGTGGTGTCACACTGACAGCCTCTGCTAGAGGTGAGGCCTGCATTGTGTCAGCAGGTGAAGGTGCCTCCTGGTCAGCCTCTGCAGGAGGAGTGGGCTGCACTTCCCCAGCTGGCAGTGAGGGCTCCATGACCACTGGTGGTGGTGGTGTCACCCTGACAGCCTCTGCTGGAGTCGAGGGCTTCTTCCCCTTCATGGTAGGAGGTGTGGGATCCTTACCCTTCCTGGCAGGGGTTGAGGGCTTCTTCCCCTTCATGGCAGCAGGTGCGGGCTCCTTCCCCTTCATGGCAGGAGTTGAGGGCTTCTTCCCCTTCATGGCAGGAGGTGTGGGATCCTTAACCTTCCTGGCTGGTGGAGATCCTTCACTGTCTTGACTAGGAGGTGCCTCCACTGTCCGCGTGGACTGTTTGGCTGAGGTGCTGGGCTGGGTCATTGGGACGGTGGGGAGGAGGAGGGAAGAGGTCAAGTTGGGCAAGGAAAAGCTTCTTAGGGATGGTGGGGTGGGATGAGGGAAGAGTAATAGGAGTGGAGGTTGAGGGAGTGGTTGTTGGAGGTGTACGTCAGCTGGACTTGGGTGCAGGTGCATGGCCAGTGTGCTGATGTGAGGTGGATGGCTGTTGGGTGTCTGAGTGCTTGCATTCTTGTCCTTTAGGAGGGGGGACAGACAGGGTGGGAGAGGACACATGGGACATGTGGATGAAGGTAGTGGGTGTGTCTGCTAGTGAGGTGTGTGTGCTGCTTTGTGTGGTGATGCTGGTGGTGGATGTTGATGCAGTGCATGCAGGTGTGAGTGTGGACGTGACTGTGAGGTAGGTGGAGGAGGAGGAGGAGGAGGAGGTGGGGGAGACAGTGGAGGCAGTAGATGTGGCTGTGTCTGCAACTGTCTGGTATTTGAGTGAGTGCTTGTGGGATGAAGTGTGGTGCCTGTGTTTGACTATGCCACACTTGTGTGTTGCCTTGTGTGCATGCTCGTCTGTATGTGTTCATGGGATGGGTTGGGGTTGAGGAGACTGGGACTGGGAAGTGGTAATTGGCGAGGGCGGTAGGAACAGGGACAATGGCTGCCATCAGAGAGAAGGCCAGAATCTGAATCGATCTCTGTTGGCCCGCCAATCCACTGTGGCTGCCCTCCAGGAATGCATTGCTACATCTGGGATGCGAGCCCCTGGATGGCATTCCCAATGGTTGACTGCCCTACAGAGATGGATCTCAGGAGGTCCATAGCCTCCTCACTCAGGACAGCAGGGCTCACTGGGACAGGGCCTGAGGTGCCTTGGGCGAAGGAGATGCCCACCCTCCTGGGTGAGCAGGCATGGGCAACTCGCTGAGGGGCTACTGGGAGGGCGGTGCTGGTACAGGGGGTGACAGCTGTACCTGCAGCTGGGGTGGTCACAGAGGTGTCCGCCACCACCAGGGAGCTTCCATCGGAGGAGGTGTCTGTGTTGTCGTCTTCTGTCTCCGCCATGGACTCTGCCTCCAGGGTCCTGTGGGATCCCGCTCCCTTTGTCGCTGGTGCCCCGGCTCCTCCACTAGATGATGCTAATGCACACATGGACAGGATGAGAGAAGAAAAAAGGGGGGAGAGAGAGAAAGGAAACACAGGGTCAATTACTGCACCAACACCACAGTTGGCATACACAGCACTGGCACACACAGGGATCAGGATTGAGCACTATGCATTACACTGCCAGTGATTTGGCTAGATGCCATGGGAAGATGAGGGCCACACACTGCCAACTGCACCCCTCGTGGGACCCACAAAGCCCTGACTGACATGGAATGCTAACAAGCTAAGTTACCTGTATTTGCCAAACACCTATTACCCTTGAGCTGGATCACGCTGCAATGTCTGTGCTGACATTAAGGGTCACCCACTAACTCACACCAACCACCCAGATCCCATGCCACCTACCAATTATAGTTGTAATGCTCACTATACTCACCCCCTTGTTGCTGCTGTGATGCCCTCAAGCACCCATCTAGCTCTGGGTAGGCCACTGCCAGAATGAGGACCATCAGGGTGGTCAGGTTCCGACAGGCACCCCTTCCTCATTGGGAGGCCATCCCCAGCTGAGTCTCTGTGGTCTTTCGTGCCCAGCGTCTCAGGTCCTCCCACCATTTCTGACAGTGGGTGCTCTGCCTGCCGTAGACTCGGTTGAAGGTCAGGAAACAAGTGAGGAATGTGATGGAAAATGGCTGATCCCCATTGGCCACTGTACTCCATAGAGCCCTGTTAGACTTTTCATCCTTGGTGTGGTCTCCCTTAACTTTTTGCCTCTGTTCCCCAGGTTGTTGATGTGTGCTGGACTCTGATTTTGCTGTTTTTGTTACTCTGGGCACTTTACCGCTGTTAACCAGTGCTAAAGTGCAAGTGCTCCTTTACAAAATGTGTATGTAATTGTCTTATCCATGATTGGCATATTTGGTTTACTAGTAAGTCCCTAGTAAAGTGCACTAGGGGTGCCAGGGCCTGTAAATCAAATGCTACTAGTGGGCCTGCAGCACTAGTTGTGCCACCCACATGAGTAGCTCTGTAATCATGTCTCAGACCTGCCTCTGCAGTGTCTGAGTGTGCACTTTTAACGGTAAATTTGACGTGGCATGTGTACCCACTTGCCAGGCCCAAACCTTCCCTTTTCTTACATGTAAGGCACCCCTAAGGTAGGCCCTAGGTTGCCCCAAGGGCAGGGTGCAGTGTATGGTTAAGGTAGGACATATAGTAATGTGTTTTATATGTCCTGACAGTGAAATATTGCTAAATTCATTTTTCACTGTGGCAAGCACTGTCGCTCTCATAGGTTAACATGGGGGCTACCTTTAAATCTGATTAAAGTGTAGATTCCCTTTGGGAGCGGATGGACATGAGGAGTTTGGGGTCTCTGAGCTCACAATTTAAAAATGCATCTTTTAGTAAAGTTGATTTTAAGATTGTGCATTTGAAAATGCCACTTTTAGAAAGTGAGCATTTTCTTGCTTATACCATTTCTGTGACTCTGCCTGTTTGTGGATTCCCTGTCTGGGTCAGTTTGACAGTTGGGCTGGTTGCACCTCACACTAGACAGCGACACAAAATGAGCTGGGGTGTAGTCTGCATTTCCTGATGAGCCATCTGTGTTAGGAGGGAGGGGAGTAGTGGTCACTTACACCTGAAAGGGCTGTGACTGTCCTCACACAATGCAGTCTCCGACCCCCTGGAGAGTGTCTGGGGCCTGGCCTGGGCAAGGCAGGATTTTACATTCAAAAGAGACTTTACTTTAAAATAGGCCTACTTCAAAGGAGAAATTGGGTATAAGAAGGGCACCCAAAACCACAGACTTTAGATCACTTCTGGACATCAAGAGGAACCTCTGCCTGGAGAAGAGCTGAACAGCTGAGGAGAAGTGCTGCCCTGCCTGTGACTGTGCTTTGTGGAGCTATCCTACAGTTGCTGCTTCTGCCAGAGTTAGAGGGCAAAGACTTGACTTTGTGTGCCTTCCATCTTGTGAAGAAATCTCCAAGGGCTTGATTTAGAGCTTGCCTCCTGTTGTTTGAAGTCTCAGGGACAGCAAAGACTTCTCTCTGCCAGCACCTGGAGTCCCTGGAGAGACTCCTGCTTTGACAAGTGGTGCCCTATCCAGTCCTTGGGCCCTGGAAAGGAAAGCTGGTGGAAATTCAAGGAAATCGACTTCGGATGACTTCGGACCGCCGCCGATGCTGAATCCGGTGACGCCACATGCAACGGCTCCTTGATCTTCACTGGAACGCGGCGACCTTCGCAGGCCCGATGCCGCTGCAGCCCCGCTGAAGTCCGCGACTCCGTGGAAATCGCCCCAACACGTCATGACGGCTGCCACTCGAAGTGCGCGGATTCAACGTTTCGCACAGACGCCGCTATCTCCGACTTCGCTCATCGACTTGTTTTCACTCTTCACCAGAGGTACTGTACTTGGGGGCCTACGCGACTCCGTGTCCGGCACCGCTGGTGTCGGATTGTTGGGAACGACTCTGTCACGACGCCGTGTAAACACCTCATCGCAGCATTTTGTGTTTCTAAACACTATTTTTGAGTTTCATCTTTACAAATTCATAACTTGACTTGTCTATGTCGGATTTCTGTCGTTTTGGTCTTGTTTTGTTTAGATTAATATTTCCTATTTTTCTAAACTGGCGTTGTGTCATTTTGAAGTGTTTTCATTAAGTTACTATGGCCCTCATTCTGACCCTGGCGGTCGGCGGAGAGACGGCGGTCGGACCGCGAACAGACCGGCGGTATTAAAAATGGCATTCTGACCGCGGCGGTCCCCGCCGCGACCGACCGCTACTTCTCCACTCCGACCGCCACGGCGGTCATGACCGCGGGGCTGGAGTTTGCGCACTCCGGCCCGGCGGTCGTCCCAAGACCGCCAAGGGTATTATGACCCTGCCTACCGCCGCGGTTTCTTGCGGGCGGGAACCGCCGTGCGAACCATGGCGGTAAGCACTATCGGGGCCAGGGAATTCCTTCCCTGGCACTGATAGGGGTCTCCCCCACCCCCCACTACCCACCCGAGTCCTCCCCCCACACCCTCCACCCCCCTGCCACCCCCCAGAGGTGGTACGAACCCCCTCCCCACCCCCACCCCGACATGCACATACATGTACCCCGACATGCACACACCCCCAACATGCACATATACACACCCCCTACACACACATACACAACGGGGACACATACCCGCACACATACATGCCGACATGCGCACCTGCCGAACAGCACACATTACCCATAGACACAGCAGCACCCCCCGCCCGCATACACGCACTCACACACTCCCTCTACACACTCACACGCACACCCCCATGCACGCCCACATCACACAACACCCCCCCACCCCCTCCCCTCACGGACGATCAACTTACCTTGTGCGTTGGTCCTCCGGGAGGCGACGGGAGCCATAGGGACGTGACCGCCAACAGAAGACCGCCAACAGAAGACCGCCACACAGAAATGTGGGTCGTAATTCTGTGGGCGGTGTTCTGCTGGCGTGGCGGTGGAGGTTGACCAGTCTCCACTTTCCCGCCGACCGCCAGTGTGGCTGCTGGCGGTTTTCCGGCGGAACGCTCCCAGCGGTCAGAATGCGCACAGCGGCACACCGCCGCGGTCGGCGGTCTTCACCGCGGCGGTAACTCAGCGGTCTTGCGAAAAGACCGCCAAGGTCAGAATGAGGGCCTATGTGTGTTGGTACAAATACTTTACACCTAGCACTCTGAAGTTAAGCCTACTGCTCTGCCAAGCTGCCAAGGGGGCAAGCAGGGGTTAGCTTAGGGTGAATCTCTTTTACCCTGACTAGAGTGAGGGTCCTTGCTTGAACAGTGGGTAACCTGACTGTCAACCAAAGACCCCATTTCTAAAATTGGTGATCAGCGGTTGGGATTTGGACTTGTATTTGTACTTGACATACAGTGATTAAGTGTACACTACTATTTTGAGTGCAGACCACTACGTGACCACATACTACTTGTCTTGTGATTTTTGCTTTTTCTCTTTCGGACTGTTTTTGTTCTACTTCCATTTTTGCTGATCCCTTGATTGACTTTTCTTGAACTTCATTTGGGAACTTGTTTTTCTGCCTTTAGAACTTTGCACTTAAACCTCTCATCATGTCTCAATCTGGAGATGCATCAGTTGAAGCTGCTTTTGACCTAGAGAAATTAGAGAGCTATACAAAGGCTCAATTGAAGCAGTTTTGTAAATGTTTTGACTGTCCCATTAAGAGCTCATCCAAGAAGGAGGAGCTGCAAAAGGCGCTGAGGGCCTGGGTGACAGCCACAGAAGCTGAGGAGCACACAGAGGATGAGGAGAATGAGTAGGGAGAGGAGCAATCCATTCACAATGGTATAGTGGGTGGACCTGTCATACCCAGGGAGAGAGTCTCTAGGGCAGGTAGCAGTGTGTCCTCCAAGGGTCTGACTCGTGAAGAGTTACAGGACAGACAGGCCGAGAGGGAGTACCTCAGTCTAAAGATAGAGTGGGAAAGGGAGAGAGAGAGGGAGGAGAAGAGGGTAGCCCTTGAGGAAAAGAAGATGCAGCTGGCTCATGAGCTTAACTTAAAGGAGTTAAATCAGAGGAGCCAGTCTAGTAGAGATGGTGGCAGCATTACTACAGTGTAGCCTGAAAGAAGAGTACACATACCAAAGGATCTTGTGAAGGATTACAAGAGGGAGGATGATATATACTTGTGGTTCAAGGGGTATGAGTCTGCTCTCCACATGAATCTGGTCCCTGAAGCTCATTGGGGGGCGGGTCTGTGGAAGCACTTTGAAGTACAGGGGAGGGATACACTGACAGCCTTAGGGGATGCTCAGAATCTCACCTACACTATCATGAAGGATGCCCTACTCACAAGGTATGGTCTCACCCCTGAGCAGAATAAGGATACGTTTAGATCCTACAAGAAAAATGATTCCCAAACATGGTTGGAATGTGTTGATTCTTTTTTTCCAGGTCACTGGATGGTTGGGTGAAGGGCAGTAAGGTAACTACGTATGAGGGGCTTTACAATCTGATTGCTTGGGAGCACTTGTACAGTTCATGTTTTCCAGAGCTGCACCAGCACCTAATTGACAGCAAGCTGACTGATCCTAGGAAGCTTGCGCAGGAAGTGGACCGCTGGGAGAGCACCAGGGTCCAAAATAGGTATGGGGGAGACCATCCCAAGAGTGGGCAGGGTCCCTCTCAGAAGAAAGGGGGGTAATGGTAAACAGGGGGAGTTCTCTAAAGGGCCCCAAACTGATTCCCAGTGTAAGGATTCCCAACCCCCAGTGAGAAGAAGCCATGGTTCTCCAAAGGGAAGCCAGTGGCAGGTGGTCCCCCACGTAAGTGCTATGCATGTGACCAGGTGGGTCATGTGAGAGGGGTCCCCAAATGCCCCAAAAGTATACCGGCACCCACTGGTGCGCTGTCCCAGGGTTTTGGCCAGTGTAGCACTTGGGGAGGAGTTGGTTTCAGGTGGGTGGGAACCAGCTGAAATGACCCTTGTCTCACTAGGGGACAGTGAGATGGTCCAGAGAACTCTAGTGCCTGAAAACACTAAGAAGTACAGGCAGTGGGTGACCATCAATGGACTGAGGGTGGAGGCTCTGAGAGACACAGGAGCCAGTGTGACTACAGTGAGGAGTCAGCTGGTGTCTGAAGAGCAGATAGATCCCTGGGTACTTCACCAAGTAGTTGCAGTGGACAACTCAGAGCACCTGTCTCAGGTTCCTTGAAAGTACCTGTGAGTCCAACCATGCCTGTTGATTGTTTGCTAGGCAATGACCTGGAGGATTCCCCTTGGAAGGAGGTGGAACACAGGTCTCACTTGGAGATGTTGGGTCTGCCTGGGTGGGTATCCGTATCCACCCGGTCAATGGCAGCCCGCCAGGGTGATCAAGGTCCCCTGGAGCCTGAAACAGTGGCCCAGGGAACCTCCAAGAAGAGGAAGAGCAGGGGGCGTGGGAAACCGGCCCTCAAGGTTCCCACGGCCCGGGAGGAGGAGGAGCCTGAGGGTGACGCCCCGGAGCCTACAGGGGAACCGGTGGCTGAGCTGGGGGAGGTCCCTGAGCTGTTGCAGTGGCAGCAGGAAGGGGGGCCCACCAGAGAGGCATTCTGTGAAGCACAGAAGGTATGCCCTACTCTAGAGGGGCTGCGGCAGCAGGCTGCAGTGCAGGCGACTGGCGAGGAGCCAGGATCACACCTAATCTACCGGGAGGATGGCCTCCTGTATAGCGAGCCTAAGGTTCCTGAGACTGGGTCAGCCCGTGTGCTGGTGGTACCCGAGTGCTTTAGGGCCTTCCTACTGGGTCTGGCTCATGATGTGCCTTTAGCTGGACACATGGGGCAGGGCAAGACGTTTGACAGGCTTGTCACCCACTTTCAGTGGCCCAGAATGGGAAACCACTCTGATACATACTTAGGTCTTGCCAAACTTGTCAGGCAAGTGGCAAGAGTGGGGGAAAATGTAAGGCGCCCCTCCAACCTTTTCCTGTAGTTAGTACCCCCTTTGAAAGGGTTGGTATTGACATTGTGGGGCCTTTGGATCCCAAGACAGCCATAGGCAGCAGGTTCATCCTGGTCTTGGTGGACCATGCCACCCGGTATCCAGAAGCCATTCCTCTAAGGACCGTCACTGCCCCTGTGGTAGGCCGTGCCTTGATGGGAGTTTTTACCCGCATCGGGTTCCCCAAGGAAGTGGTATCTAATAGGGGTACCAACTTCATATCTACGTAAATGAAGTCTCTGTGGAAGGAGTGTGGGATAACCTACAAGTTCACCACCACATACCACCCCCAAAGTAATGGTCTGGTTGAGAGATTCAACCGCACCTTGAAAGGCATGATTATGGGCCAGCCAGAGGCCCTGAGGCAGAAGTGGGACGTCCTCTTGCCATGCCTTCTGTTCGCTTACAGGGAGGTGCCTCAAAAGGGACTCGGCTTTAGCCCCTTTGAGCTCATCTATGGCCACCCTGTGAGGTGACCTTTGAGGCTGGTGAAGGAAGCTTTTGAGAAAGCTCCTAGTAAACCACCCTAGGATGCATTTAGCTACATGCTTGCTTCAAGAAACCAGACTGCCTGCTTCAGGAGTCTCGCTCAGGAGAACCTAGAAGCAAGCCAGGAGGATCGGAAACGGTGGTACAACCGGAATGCCACTCTGGTCGAGTTTCAACCTGGTCAGAAAGTGTGGTTGATGGTGCCAGTGGAGCCTAGGGTGCTCCAAGATAAGTGGACTGGGCCATTTGAGGTGGTGGAGCGCAAGAGTGAAGTCACCTACCTGGTGGACTTGCGGTCTCCAACCGCCTCAAGCCACACTTTGAGTGGACTGAGCTGTTAATGCTCCTTGCGACGGATGATGGGGTTGAGGAGGAGAGCGAGCCTCTTCCTGACCTTCTGTCTACAGGAGAAGAAGATGGGTCAGTGGAGGGAGTGATCCTCTCTCCCTCCCTGACTGAGGAGCAGCAAGGTGACTGTCGCCATGTGTTGGGCCAGTTTTCCTCACTGTTTTCCCTGATCCCAGGAGTCACACACTTGTGCTCCCATGATGTGGACACTGGGGACAGTACACCTATTAAACTGAAAGTTTACAGGGTGACTGACAGGGTCAGGGCATGCATTAAGGAGAAGGTATCCAAAATGCTTACCCTAGGGGTTATTGAGCACTCCAGCAGTAATTGGGCCAGCCCAGTGGTATTAGTCCCCAAAGCTGCCGCACAGGTGCCACTCCAGAACTCAGGTTTTGTATGGAAACTCAGGTTCTGTATGGACTACTGGGGACTCAATGCGGTCAGCAAGACTGACGCACACCCCATTCCCCGAGCTGATAAGCTCATTGATCGGTTGGGAGCTGCCAAGTACCTCAGTACATTCGATTGAACATCTGGGTACTGGCAGATTGTCTTAACTGAGGGGGCAAAGGAGAGGTCAGCATTTTTTACACCAGATGGACACTTTCAATTTAAAGTGATGCCATTTGGGATGAAGAATGCCCCTGCCACCTTTCAGAGGTTGGTCAACCAGGTGCTGGCCGGACTGGATGAGTTCAGTGCCGCCTACCTGGATGAAACTGCTATGTTTAGTTCCACATGGGAAGAACACCTGCAACACCTCTGGAGAGTGTTAGAGGCCCTGCAGAAGGCAGGCCTCACTATTAAGATGAGCAAGTGCCAAATAGGGCTGTGTTCTGTGGTGTACTTAGGACACCAGGTGGGGAGTGGCCAGGTGGCACCCCTACAGCCTAAGATTGATACAATTCTGGCTTGGGAGCCTCCCAAGACCCAGACTGAAGTGAGAGCCTTTTTAGGTCTCACAGCATATTATAGGAGGTTTGTTAGGGGATATGGTACCATTGTTACCCCCTTAACTGAGTTGACTTCCAAGAAGCAAACCAGGAAAGTGATCTGGATAGGGGCTTGCCTGACTACTCCAAAGAGTGTGTTGTGCAAACAGATGCCTCAGGGCATGGTATTGGAGCAGTACACTCACAGCTTAATGGAGAGGGCCTAGATCAACCCGTAGCCTTCATTAGCAGGAGGTTACTACCCAGGGAACGTAGGTGGAGTGCCCTACAACGTGAAGCGTTTGCTGTGATCTGGGCACTGAAGAAGCTAAGACCCTACTTGTTTGGGACTCACTTCCGAGTTCAGACCGACCACAGGCCCCTCAGATGATTAATGCAGATGAGGGGGAGAATCCAAAACTGTTGAGGTGGTCCATTTCCCTACAGGGGATGGACTTTACTGTGGAACACCGTCCTGGTACAGAGCACGCCAATGCTGATGGTCTGTCCAGGTTCTTCTGCCTTAGTGATGAGAACTCACATGAGGCTGGGTAGTTGCTCCCCATTTTCAACTGGGGGGGACACGTGTTAGACTTTTCATCCTTGGCGTGGTCATCCTTCATCCTTAACTTTTTGCCTCTGTTCCCCAGGTTTTTGATGTGTGCTGGACTCTGATTTTGCTGTTTTTGTTACTCTGGGCACTTTACCGCTGTTAACCAGTGCTAAAGTGCAAGTGCTCCTTTACAAAATGTGTATGTAATTGGCTTATCCATGATTGGAATATTTTGTTTACTAGTAAGTCTCTAGTAAAGTGCACTAGAGGTGCCAGGGCCTGTAAATCCAATGCTACTAGTGGGCCTGCAGCACTGGTTGAGCCACCCACATGAGTAGCTTTGTAATCATGTCTCAGACCTGCCACTGCAGTGTCTGTGTTGTACAGTTTTAACTGTAAATTCGACTTGGCAAGTGTACCCACTTGCCAGGCCCAAACCTTCCCTTTTCTCACATGTGAGGCACCCCTAAGGTAGCCGCTAGGTAGCCCCAAAACACACCTGATACACATACACACACCACTCCCACACACCATTACAATATAAAACACACACCCACATCACCCACAAACCCCTACGACAAAATTAGCGAGAGAAGGCCAGAGAGAGACACTACAAACAACTACCAAGCATCCACAGGCACACAATACCATCACCCACATAACTTCCACGCAACTCACACAACACACCACTAAATATCACCCCACTTATCAATACACACACCACCCCACACATCACCCACACCACCCCATGGCACGGCAAAGACACCCCAGGTTCTCTGAGGAGGAGCTCAGGGTCATGGTGGAGGAAATCGTCCGGGTAGAGCCACAGCTATTCGGATCACAGGTGCAGCACACCTCCATAGCTAGGAAGATGGAGCTATGGCAAAGAATAGCGGACAGGGTCAACGCAGTGGGACAGCACCCAAGAAATAGGGAGGACATCAGGAAGAGGTGGAACGACCTACGGGGGAAGGTGCGTTCCGTGGTCTCAAGACACCACATCGCCGTACAGAGGACTGGCGGCGGACCCCCACCTCCTCCCCCACAACTAACAACATGGGAGGAGCAAGTCTTGGCGATTCTGCATCCTGAGGGCCTCGCAGGAGTAGATGGAGGAATGGACTCTGGTAAGTCAAATCTTTACTATTACATCCCCCACCCTACTTGCATGCTATCACATACCCCCACCCTCACCCTCACGCCATCACTCTAACTCCTCACAAATGTCCCAACATCACAAACCACACGTCCTAACACCAAGCCCTGCATGCAACAACAAAGCATGGATACCCATCACCAAAGCATGGCCACTGCACCTACCCCCACATACCCCTAAACCACCATCACATAAGGACCCACACAGGAATGCAAGCACTGGGGTAGAGGGTCACCCACCCATTGCACACCATGGCACACACAGATGTAATAAAAATCCTTTTATGCCCCTGCAGGACCTCTACCCAACATAACCGGACAGGAGGGTCCACACATGTCCACACCACCAACAGAAGAGGCCCACAGTGATGACAGCAGCTCTGTCCAACTGGATCTAGATGACCAGCCAGGCCCGTCTGGGACCTCTGGACAGTCGGTTCCCCTGACACAGTCACAGGCCACCATAGAGCTTCCCCCCTCTGGAAACACCAGCACAGCACCCACCCAGCGGGCCCATACCTCTGTCCCCAGGACACGTCAAGCAGAAGTGTGTCCACCACTACAGGGAACCCAGGCTAACCCACCACCCCAACAACAACAGGGACCTGGGGGCAGTGGCAGTGGGCACACGGTCCAGGGGACGGAGGCACAGGAACACAGGGGAACTGGTAGGGCTGCTGTGCAACAGGGGGAGGACAGGCCAAGGGAACCCACTCTCCACGATGCCCTCTCCAACATCATGGGAGCCTACCATCATTCCCAGGAGACGATGGCAACCGTACTGGCTGAGTTTCAGGAGACCCAGCGCCTGCCGGTGGAACAGTATTTGGGCTTCAGGGAGGAACTCAGATCCATCGATTCCACCCTGGGCACCATCGTAGGGGTGCTGAAGGAAGTCCTCAACACCAGGAGGGACACTGTGGCTCAACAAAGGGCCCCTGACTCTAGCCTGGACGATGAACTGCCCACCACCTCCGCCGGTGCTAAAGGAAAGGAGGCACCGCCACAGGACCACCACACCAGCACCCCACAACCTGCAGAGGGAGAACCACCCCGCAAACGGTCCCTGAGATCCAGGACAAAGACAGAGAACGATACCAAGACCCCACCAAAAAATGAGACCACCCTGAATGTCATCTTTCTGTCCCACCTTGTCACCCTGTACATCCTCAAACTGACCCAGCTCCACTTCCCATGCCCATTTGGGCAATGCACCTGTGAGACTAACAGACTGGACTCTGCCGTGGACATTCCTCCACCATCACCCCTCACCATTTTACAATCCCCTCCAATATTGAGCACTGAAATAAACACCCTGAAAGCACAAAACAATCTGGAGTCTGTCTGTGATTTCAAAATAGTGTATTAGCAATTACAGTGACAAAATGCTCTTTCAATTGTAATGTCAACATACCTATGTCACACAGCTCTACAGTAGTCCATGAGGAAATAAAGCAGATGTCACACAGTGGGACCCACATCTGTGAAATCGTAAGGGAAAGTGACAACTCAGTGACCATACACTGGCTGAAAACGACAGACAGTAGAGAGGTAGTAGTGTTAAAGTACATGTAGTAGGCAGGTTTGTATTCTTACCTGTGTCTCACTGGAAGTATTGCAGGATCACAGAGTTCCTGTTGTCGATGTCCTCTTCTTCTGCTTCCTCGTCTTCACTGTCCACAGGCTCCACAGCTGCCACAACACCACCATCTAGACCATCCTCCTGCAGAAAAGGCACCTGTCATCGCAAAGCTAAGTTGTGAAGCATACATCAGGCCATGATGATCTGGCACACCTTCTTTGGTGAGTAGAATAGGGATCCACCTGTCATATGGAGGCACCTGAACCTCGCCTTCAGGAGGCCGAAGGTCCGCTCTATAATCCTCCGAGTCTGCCCATGGGCCTCATTGTAGCTTTCCTCTGCCCTTGTCCTGGGATTCCTCACTGGGGTCAGTAGCCATGACAGGTTGGGTAACCAGAGTCACCTTGCCATGGCGAGGGCAACTGTTAGACACACACTAACCTGTAGGGATATCCCCAGACCCAGACAACCATTCCCACTGACTTGCTTTCAGGTGCTCACCTAATAGCCACACACGGTGCCTCTGGAGTTGACCCATCACATAAGGGATGTTGCTATTCCGCAGGATGTAAGCATCATGCACTGAGCCAGGGAATTTGGCATTCGCATGGGAGATGTACTGATCTGCCAAACACACCATTTGCACATTCTTGGAATGATAACTCTTCCGGTTTCTGTGCACCTGTTCACTCCTGCGGGGGGTACCAAAGCCACATGTGTCCCATCAATGGCACTATGATGTTGGGGATTTGTCCCAGGGCATAGAAGTCACCTTTCACTGTAGGAAAATCCTCCACCTGTGGGAAAAGGATGTAGCTCCGCATGTTTTTCAGCAGGGCAGACAACACTCTGGACAATACGTTGGAAAACATAGGCTGGGACATCCCTGATGCTATGGCCACTGTTGTTTGAAATGACCCACTTGCAAGGAAATGGAGTCCTGACAGCACCTGCACTAGAGGGGGGATTCCTGTGGGATGGCGGATAGCTGACATCAGGTCTGGCTCCAACTGGGCACACAGTTCCAGGATTGCCGCACAATCAAGCCTGTAGGTGATGATCACATGTCTTTCCTCCATTGTCGACAGGTCCACCAGTGGTCTGTACACCGGAGGATGCCGCCATCTCCTCACATGTGCCAGCGGACGGTGATTATGAAGGACAACAGCGAGCATTGAGTCAACCAACTCAGAGGTACGTACCCACAGCTTCCACAGAACACGAATCATAATCCGAAATTTGGCCTGTGTGAGGCAAGGCCTAGGTATGTGTGACGCAGTTAAAAATTAAGCCATGTGTGCCCCTGAAATGGCGGCTACCTGACCTGTAAAGTGGGACAATGGGATGTGAGGTAACTGCGCTGACGTTGTACACCGTCGCGGTAGGCCGCGGCGCAATGCTGCATTGGTTAACATTGGACCCTATGGGTCCCAGGAGCCAATGACGATGTACGCCGGCGGTGACGGTACGCACTGCCGCGGACGTGACCGCCATTTTCTATCTGTTCAATCACTCGATACCTGATCTTTGACAGGAGAGGACCTACACTGCAAGTGCTGCTGTGACCTCGGTCTGGAAGAGACAATGGCTCGTGCGTCTGGAGAAAGGGCCCCTGCCTTCATATCGGAGGAGTTGGAGAAACTCGTGGATGGGGTCCTCCCCATTACACGCTACTCTACTGTCCTTCAGACAAACAGGTAAGTACACTGGGAGCATGCTGTATGGGCTATGCCTGTGTGGAGTGGGGTGGATGAAAGATGGGGGGGAGATTGAGGCGTGCATGAAACAACGGTGAGTGCATTTGCCACATGGCAAGAGTAGGGATGTGGGCCAATGACTGTGATGGTGCAGTTGGTAATAAGTTTTCTTTTTCCCCTGTACAATTCATGTAGGTCAGCACCCACCAGAAAAAGGATATTTGGCGTACCATCACCAAGGACATCCGCACCCTTCGGGTCTACCACAGATGGAGCACCCACTTCCGTAAGAGATGGGAGGACATTCGCCGCTGGAGCAAGAAGACGGCGGAGGCCCAGCTGGGGATAGCCTCCCAATGTGGGAGGGGTGCCCGTCGCACCATAACCCCCCTGATGTTCAGGATCCTGGCAGTGGCGTACTCAGAGTTGGATGGGCGCTTGAGGGCATCACAGCAGCCACAAGGGGGTGAGTACACTCTCATTCTGCTGATTTTGCGCGCAGTGGAGGTGTCTGGGTGGGGGAGGTGGGCTGTGGGTTTCCCTAGGCCAGTGTGAGGGTGCTAGTTAGGTCCCCTTGTTCTGGCAGACCCTGTGGCACCCCACCTGTGTACAGTGCCAGGTACACCTACTCAGGCACCTGTGTCATCCATGTGTGCAGATGTCGGCCATAGCCTTGTAGGCCATGTCCCAGGGATTGAACAGTGGACCCCAAGTGCGCATCGTAGTGCAGGGGGCTTCTGTGTCTGTCCGCCAACGGTAGCGGAAATGCATGCCCTCAACATGTCTTTCTTCTCTCCCCCCCCTATTTGTGGTCTCCCTGTTCTTGTGTGCATTAGCATCATCAGGCGGAGGAGCAGTGGCTCCGGATCAGGAGGGAGCTGCATCACACATGGCCCTGGAGGGCGACACTACAGACTTGGAATTCACCAGTGGGACGGAGGGCGAGGCGAGCTCCACGGCGGGGACAGAAGCTGACACCAGTGATACGGACTCGTCCTCTGATGGGAGCTCCCTTGTGGTGGCGGCCATATCTGTGCCCCCTGCATCTACATGTACAGCCGCCACCCCACCACCAGCACCGCCCTCCCAGCAGCCCCTCAGCCTTTGCCCCATGCCCGCTCACCCAGGAGGGTGGACATCACCTTCGCCCCAGGCACCTCAGGCCCTGCCCCAGTCACCCCTGCTGCCCTCAGTGAGGAGGCCATTGACCTCCTCAGGTTTCTTACTGTTGGGCAGTCTACCATTTTGAGTGCCATCCAGGGTGTAGAGAGGCAGTTGCAACAAACCAATGCATTCCTGGAGGGCATTCATTCTGGTCAGGCGGCCCTTCAGCGAGCTTTTCAGACTCTGGCCTCAGCACTGATGGCATCTATTGTCCTTGTCTCTAGCCTCCCCCCCCCAACTTCCTCCACCCAGACCCAATCCCCTCTACCTCAGCCTATCCCAAGCACACCTTCAGACCAGCATGCACACACGTCAACACACAAGGGAAGCTCAGGCAAACATAAGCACCACACATCCCACAGGCACTCACACAAGCATCAGACACATGCAGACACACCAACATCCACTGCCTCCACTGTGTCCCCCTCGTCCCCCTCCTCCTCGTCTCCCTCCTCCCTCCCAGTCTCATCTCCACTCACACCTGCATGCACTACATCTACAACCACTACTTCCATCACCAGCACACACACCACCACACCCGCTCACGTGCAGTCACCACCCCGACTGCCATTCACACGTCCCCTGTGTCCTCTCCCAGTGTGTCTGTGACGCCACCTCCCAAGATACACAAATGCAGCCACACACCCACCCAATAGCCATCCACCTCACGACAGCCTACAGCACATGCATCTTCACCCAAAGTCACCAAACAAACACCTCCTACAACCACAACCTCTTCCTCCACTCCCAAACCCCCTCCAGCTACCCGTCCCAGTGTTCCCAAGAAACTTTTCCTGTCCACCCTTGACCTCTTTCCCTCACCTCCCCCACCCCGTCAGTCTCCTAGGGCCCGACTCTCCAGGTCCCAAACTAGCACCTCAGCCACAACATCTCCAGGACCAGTGGTGCCTTTATTCACCGGAATCTGGAGTGCACCGGGCAGCAGGGCAGCCAGTGTGGCACGGAGTAACAGCGCAGACAGTCTCCCACCTGTCAAGCATCAAAAGTTGGCCAGTGCCCGGCAGGAGAGAGGGAAGACTCCAGCCACCAAAGCCTCTCCCAGGGGTACAGGTGGGAGTGTGGAATCAGCAGCGACACCTTCCAAGGTGGGGAAGGGGCACAAGAAACTCAGCAAGTCTGGGAAGAGCAGCACGGCAGAGAAGACCGCCATCATCCCCGCTGCCCAGGAGGCCACTGCCATCATCCCTGTTGCCCACGAGGCCACCGCCATCATCCCCGCTGCCCAGGAGGCCACCGCCATCATCCCCGCCGCCCAGGAGGCCACCCCCAGCACCAGCCCTGCTGCCCAGGAGGCCACCGCCATCAGCCCCGCTGCCCAGGAGGCCAGCACCAGCCCTGCTGCCCAGGAGGCCAGCACCAGCCCAGCTGCCCAGGACAGGACCACCAACCCAGCTGCCCAGGACAGGACCGCCAGCACCAGCCCAGCTGCCCAGGACAGGACTGCCAGCACCAGCCCAGCTGCCCAGGACAGGACTGCCAGCACCAGCCCCGCTGGGCCAAAAAGGACCGCCAGCACCAGCCCAGCTGGGCCATAAGGGACCGCCAGCACCAGCCCCGCTGGGCCATAAGGGACCACCAGCCCCGCTGGGCCATAAAGGACCGCCAGCACCAGCCCCGCTGGGCCAGACAGGACCGCCAGCAGCTGAGTCACTGCCAAGGACCCGCCACCACAAGCACCACTGACAGGACACTGACGCCACAAGCACCGCTGCCAAGGACACCTCCGCCACAAGTATGGCTGACAAGGACACCGCCTCAACAATCACCGCTGGCCCATGAGCGCCAAGGGCACTGACGCTACTGAGTCCGTCACGAGCAGGATGAAGCACTCTGGGCACAAGGCCCCCTCCAGAACCAGTGGAGATTCACATCCACTACCTCATTCCTTGGCAGGATGAAGCACTCTGGGAACAAGGCCCCCTCCAGAACCAGTGAAGATTCACATCCACTACCTCAGTCCTAGGCAGGATGAAGCACTCTGGGCTCAAGGCCCCCTCCAGAACCAGTGGAGATCCACATCCACTTCGTCAGTCCTTGGCAGGATGAAGCACTCTGGGCACAAGGCCCCCTCCAGAACCAGTGGAGACTGTTATCCACTTGAGAGACTGTGGCTTTGCTCTCCCCAGGATGGAACAGTGGGCAACCCACCCACTGTAGAGACTTGTGAGTCTGTGGCTTTGCACTCCCCAGGATGGAACAGTGGGAAACCCACCCACTGTAGAGACTTGAGAGACTGTGGCTTTGCACTCCCCAGGATTGAACAGTGGGCAACCCACCCACTGTAGAGACTTGTGAGTCTGTGGCTTTGCACTCCCCAGGATGGAACAGTGGGAAACCAACCCACTGTAGAGACTTGAGAGACTGTGGCTTTGCACTCCCCACGATTGAACAGGGCAACCCACCCACTGTAGAGACTTGAGAGACTGTGGCTTTGCACTCCCCAGGATGGAACAGGGGGCAACCCACCCACTGTAGAGACTTGAGAGACTGTGGCTTTGCACTCCCGAGGATTGAACAGTGGGCATGTGGCGGCCTCATGGATTTGGTGTCGTGCACTCAACTGGCTGAGGTGCCCCCCCTTTCCCTTCCCCCTGAGGTGCCTGTTTTATTGCTATCTGATGCCCCTGCAGTGTTCCCTCCGTCATGTTCGGGGATTGAGTGTGGGCCTTGGCCATGCCATGTGGGCCCAGTGTTCCACGGACTTCAATGGAGCACTACCTGGACTACTATTCTGGGTGTATATATTTGTTTATAGTGTATATATATTTTTGCGTACTGGATTTTAATATATTACAATGGTTACACTCATTTCCTTTTGTCTTTGCATTCTTCCAGGGGGTTTGGGGGGTGTAACTGTAATGTATCATGCTGTATTAGTGTGTGTGTTGTAGTGGGTGAGGGTGGGGGCGGGGTGTTGCGTGTGTGTGTCCCAGTTATACCTCAATATTTCCAGTGATACACAGGTGAGACAGTGCAACTGACCATTCCTCTGACTATTGATGTTTTCTGTGTGGCTGTAGCATGATGGCATTCACTTCTTTGCATCTCAACTTACTGTCACATATGGCTTGTCATTTTACAGATGTTGGTGATATAACAACTGTGTACTGACAGCTACAGGTCAATATTTATATGCTCTTACAGTGTTCAGATCATTTGCACTAGATGTGACATTTTCTATAAATGCACATTTTCAACACATAAAATATTAGTAGTCAAGTTGTGTTCAACGGTGTTTATTGTAGTGCTATGAAACTTAGGGAAAAGTGCAATGGAATGGGGTGATGGTGGAGGAAAGTCAAGACTATTGTTCCAGTTTGTTTGTAGCACAGGTCCAGTATCCAAGGGGCCATAGGAAAGTGAGCAAAGGCAGTTCAAAGTGGACAAGGTGAAAGTGTGGGACACAAGGGGGACAATCAGGAGAGTCTAATTTCCTGATGGTGGTCTTGACAAGTGTCTCTGGCTTCTGTCTGGGTCGCAGGGAACGTTTGTGGGGTGGTTCACCTTCTACAGGTGGAGGGGTGCTGGTGGCCTGTGGGTTCTGTGGTGGGGCCTCCTGCCGACTAGCTGCAGCGGAAGTGGAGGACTGGTCAATGGACTGGCTAGTGGTTGGGGCCCACTGGTGTGCTGTTGCTTCCCTCATGATGTTGGCCATGTCTGCCAGCACCCCTGCTATGGATATCAAGGTGCTGTTGATGGCCTGCAAGTCTTCCCTGATCCCCTGAAACTGTTCCTCCTTAAGCCACCTGTTCTCCTGCGCTTTGTCAAGGATCTGGCCCATGGTGTCCTGGGAATGTTGGTAGGCTCCCAGGATCTCGGTGAGTGCCCCTGGAGAGTCGGTTCCCTGGGCCTGTCCTCCCCCTGACGCACAGCGGTCCTCCCAGTGTCCCTGTTGCCCTGTGCCTCTGTCCCCTGAACGGTGTGCCCACTGCCACTGACCCCAGGTCACTGATTGTCTTGAGGGCGAGGTGTGGACTGGGTTCCTTGTACAGGTGGGCACACTACTGATTGACGTATCCTGGGGACAGAGGTGTGGGTACGCTGGATGGGTGAATTGGAGTTGGATACTGATGGTGAAGGCTCTGTGGTGGACTGTGAGTGGGCTGGGGTGACTGACTGCCCAGTGGTCCCTGATGGGGCAGGTGGTTGATCCAGATTCTGAAGTCCAGAGGTACTGTCATCACTGGGGGCATCTTCTGTTGGGGGACTGGATAGTCGTGACACCTCCTCTCCGCTGACATTGGCTGGGGCACCTGTGGGGATGTAAGGGATGAATTATGCTTCACGTCTGTGACATATTGTACATCCTTTGCTTTCCCTCTATAGTTGCCCTGCCACCTTTGTTTGTGTATGGTGATGTATTGTAGGATTGTTAGTATACCTAATGCATGCTTTAGTGATGGGTGTCCCTGCAGGGCTGGGAGGGCTGTCCATGCATTGGTATGGCATGTAGGGTTTGGCATTGGGGTTAGTCATATGTGTAAGTGCAGTGTGTGGGATGCAGTGGAGTGATGGGAGTGAGGATGAGAAGGCGTGATGGCATGCAGGTATGGGGTGATAAGTAGTAAAATTGACTCACCAGTGTCCAGTCCTCTGGCTACTCCAGCGAGTCCCTCAGGATGCAGTAATGCCACGACTTGCTCCTCCCATGCTGTGAGCTGTGGGGGGTCCACTGCCAGTCCTCTGGATGACGAGCTGGTGCTTTGCTGCCACGGAACGCACCTTCCCCTGTATGTCATTCCACCTCTTCCTGATGTCGCACCTTGTTCTTGGGTGCTGTCCCACGGCGTTCTCCACCATAGCTCCATCTTCCAGGCAATGGATATCTGCTGTACATGTGCTCCAAACAGCTGTGGCTCTACCCTGACTATTTCCTCCACCATGACCCTTAACTCCTCATCAGTGAAACAAGGGTACCTTAGTGGGGACATGGGTGTTGAGTGGTGTGTGTTGGTGAGATTGTGTTGAGTAATGTGGTGGGGTGTGTGATGTGGGGTGCGTGAGGGATGTATGGGTGTATGTGGTGTGTGTGTCTAGTTGTCTCTGTGCTGTTCATGTCAATCCCCTGGTAGTAATTGTTGTTCGTACAGGGTTGGGGGTAATGTGGGTGTGTGGATGTGGTGTGTGTATGGGTGTCAGGTGTGTTGTTTTGGTATTGGCCAATGTAGTGTTGTTTTGTATTTGGGTGTCCATTCTGACCACGGCTGTATGTACCGCCAATGGTTTACAGCCATTGAATGTCCGCTGTGGTGATTTGTGGGTCATGATGTGGTGGGCGTTGTTTTGTTGGCGTAACGGTATGGGTGTTGGTACTGACATATAAACACTGACCTTTGGGCTGGTGGATTTGTGTATGTGGCAGTATTATGTCAGATTGGTGTGTGTGTGTGTGTCATAATATGAGGATCGGATATTCGCCACCACGGCGGTATGTTGACGGCCATAAGCGTGATTTGCCGCCAATGTTAAAATGAGGGCCATAGTGTCCTCCTGGCAGCTCATAAGGAAAAGCCTAGAGATAGATGCACATTCACATCCCTTAGAAAATAAAGCCACTTTATAGAGCAGGAATCACACTTTGAACCAAGAGGCCAGGAAGGTTCTTCTAAATGTCTGTGCCTCCAGATCTACCGCCCACTTTTGGGGATTTTGTACCATCCACTGTTTAACTCTGACTTGAGAAGCCCACCACTGCTACATATCCTTGCTGATAAGAAGATTAAACACTTTGACGACATCTATGACTGCCTTTGCTTCACTATTGAACTCTCTGAGCTTCACTCAATTGACACGTTAGTGACTCTTCTCTTTTTCTTGATTGGGAAGAAGTAAGAGATGCTATTCTTTTGCTCTCTAACTACAAGGTGTTGGGTCCTAATGGGGCCTCAGTGGGCCCGTATTTAAGTCCAATGCAGATTTGTGGCCTCCAATTTTAGAGATTTATTTTAATGTGGTATGCTCTCCCCAGCACATGGTCTAAATCATTTAATGTTCCTGTATACAAGAAGGGATTGGGAGATGATCATTTGGGTTACTGCCCAATTTCCCTGATAGATTCTAAGGTCAAAGATGTAGGGAAAGAACTCCTCTCCAGGTTAACTACTTGGTCCAAAGAACACAGTGTGCTAATTGATGTCCAGTATTGCTTTGGACCAGACAAATTGATCAATGCCTAAACCTGTGCATTTTAGTCAATAGGTTCACGGAGGCCAGACCCAAAGCTGTACATTTGGCCTTTATGGACTTAAACTCTGCTTTGATGGGGCAAATAGAGGTAAGTTGTGACCTATAATGCTGGATGTGAAGAGTGGCAAAAACATTGGGGTATATTTACAAGGAGTTAGCGCCATTTGGTGCAACTGTGGTGCTAACTCAGCATCATATTTACAAAGTGGTGCTAGATCTGTCTAATGCCACTTTTCCTAGATGTGAATCAATTTTTAGGTGCTCCGCTACACCGTGGGCCATCTATCGACAATGATATTCCGGGTTGGGCGTTCCCTCCTAAAAAATTACTCTTGCCTACTAAAGACATTTTATAAGCCTCCCTGAAAAAAGAACCGAGATAAGGGAAAATGACGCGAGCTCTGACTAGCATAAAAATGTTAATGCTTGATCAGACCAGCTGTTAAAAAGATGCAAAGGTATACAAGATAAACACACACAAGGCACTCCGGCAACCTTGAGGACAACATGGATCTGTTACTGCTCCAGCTAGGCAGACAGGAGGATGACAACCACGACGGCAAGCACTACCAGTACCACTTTATCACCCAACATCACCAGAGCAGCAACCACAAAGGCAGCGCAGGAGAGAGAGCAAATCCATTGCCAACAGACGTCCATCCTTGGTGTCAGAGAAGAAAAGGTGATCAAATATTACAGTCTGAAGTGGGAGTCCATTGTCCAGCTGCTCCACCATATTGCACCCACAATCATGGCGAGAGTTGACAGGGTGACAAATATACCACCCCTGACAAAGCTCCTGGCTAAGCTGCACATGCTGGCCTCTGGCTTATTTCAGACTACTGCAGCATGAGTGGCAAAATCTGACAGCCATCCTTCTCTGCCTTCTGTACTGGATGCCATCATTTGCCTCAGTCCCCACCACATCCTCTTCCCCAATACCCAGCAACTGCAGAAGGAGACAAAACAAGGATTTTTTTTGCTGGGTTTCCGCCTGTGGAGAGTGCCATGGACTGCACACAACTCGTCCCCCCGAATGCAACAGAACATCTTTATTGGAACAGGAAGCACACACACTCCATCAACGTGCAGGCCATTGTGGACCATCAGGGGCTCCTTAGCAATGTGCTGGCAAAATATACTGTCAGCGTGCATGATATTTATATCTTCCGGCACCAACGCTTCAAGGATGAACAATATGGCAATGGCCCACTCATAAGTAAGTAAGCAAATACTACCCAATACATACAACAAAAAAGACAGATTGGGAAAACAATACACACACCACACTCCGCACACATGGATAGTGACTCATGGATGAATGTTGATCAACATGAATCACTCCACACACCCAATGCACATTACCCTCACATAGGGCCCTGTGTACAAGCCCCTATCAACACTGGAGAATCACTATAACTGCTGCCCAGGTGGAGCAATGCCCGCTCTGCATTCACAAGGCGGTGTTAAGCCACTTTTTGTGTCTTCATGCCACTTTGTAAATGTGATGCCTTCACACGCCTTACTTAGGCCCTCAGTACAACCCTAGAGGTTAGTGTAAAAGTGGCGGTAAAACCGCCAACAGGCTGGTGGTAATTACCGCCAAATTGTGACCGTGGCAGATAGATCTCCGAAAGACAGCCACTTTACCACACCCACCCCCAGGGTGGAAACAACAGGCAGCATGGCAGTAGCTGCCTAGAGCCAGGAGAAGTCAATGTTCCGCCCACCATAGTATGACATGCCAAACCGCTACATTTTCCAGGGCGATACCAACAACATCAAAAGCCTGGCAGAAATATTGCACAGAAGTGAAAGACCTGACCATTGGAGATACAGGGAAGAACCACGCCGCCATGGAGCCCGAGCTGCATGTCTTCCCTATGGTATTCTACGTGCTGCTCCACCACGAACACCAACGATGGCGAAGACGACAATGGTGAGTACAGCCACCTAGCACACAAGGGAGGCGGGGAGGAAAACAACAGTGACACACACAGGCACAACACACACACCATACAAACAACCAGATGCACAAGAAAACAAGTTATTCCCCCTAAATCGGCTGAATAATGCACTGACACAACAAATTTACTAAAGTGAGTGTAATAAGATCAACACAGTATATATAAAAATTTAGCCAATGTAACAGATATTTACAATTGTACAGTTCAAGGGACACTGCCCAGTCCTCAGTTTGCGTGGGCCACATGGCCACAGACCAAAGTCCAAGGCCCCACTTGTCACCTGCATCAACACAGAAAGAACACTGCAGGGGCATCAGTTGGTAAATAGGCAGGCACCTTAGGTGGAAGGGGACGCGAGGGCACCTCAGCTGGGAGATAAAATAAGATCACTGGTTCTGGAGGGGGCAACATGCCCGAGCGTGGTCCTGGGGAGTGCTAGGCCACAGTCTCTTGAGTGGGTGACTTGCCCACATACTCTGGAGGGGGCAACATGCCCTGTGCTTGGTCCTGGGGAGTGCAAAGCCACAGTCTCTCGAGTGGGTGACTTGCCCACATGCTCTGGAGAGGGCAACATGCCCTGTGTTTGGTCCTGGGGAGGCTGGATTCGGTGGGTGTCTGACTCACTGGTTCTCGGGAGGGCATCGTGCCATGTGCTCTTGATCCTGGGGAGTCTGGGTTGGTGGGTGTCTTACCCACTGGTTCTGGAGGGGCATGGTGCCCTGTGCTTTTGATCCTGGGGAGGCTCAGGTAGGTGTGTGTCTTACCCACTGGTGCTTGAGGGGGCATCGTGCCCTGTGCTCTTGATCCTGGGGAGTGCAAGGCCACAGTCTAAAATGGGTGTCTTACCCACTGGTTCTGGAGGGGGAATTGTCCCCTGTGCTCTTGATCCTGGGGAGGCTGGGGTTGGTGGGTGTCTTACCCACTGGTTCTGGAGGGGGCATCGTGCCCTGTGCTCTTGATCCTGGTGAGGCTGGGGTTGGTGGGTGTTATACCTCCTGGTTCTGGAGGGGGAATCGTGCCCTATGCTCTTGATCCTGAGGAGTGCAATGTCACAGTCTCGCAGGTACGTGTCATACCCACTGGATTTGCAGTGGCCAGGTCGCACAGCAGCCCATGGAGGCAGGACTGTATAAAGTCCGCAGGCAGTGACAGCTGCTCTGTTGTGGTAGTGGTACTGCTGCAGCTGCTGGTGGGGGGAAGCTCCTGCACATCCCCTGTAGCCTCAGACGGCTGCTCAGTTGTGGTGGTGGGGCTGCTGCTGCTGCTACTGGGGTGAGCTCCTGCCCATCCCCTGCAGCCTTGGATGGCTGCTTAGTGGTAGTGGTGCTACTGCTGCTGCTGATGGGGAGAAGCTCATGTCCATCCCCTGCAGCCTCGGACGGCTGCTCTGTGGTGATTGGTGGTGGGGGCTCTGTCACAGTTGCAGCCCCAGGCCCCTTGCTCTTCCTGCCTGCTGGTGCAGGCTCCTTAATCTTCCTGGCAGTAGCTGGGGCAGGCTCCTTGCTCCTCTTGGCAGCAGCTGGGACAGGCTCCTTAGTCTTCCTGGCAGCAGCTGGGGCAGGCTCCTTGCTCTTTCTGGCAGCAGCTGGGACAAGCTCCTTGCTCTTCCTGGCAACAGCTGGGGCAGGCTTCTTGCTCTTCCTGGCAGCAACTGGGGCAGGCTCCTTGCTCTTCCTGGCAGCAGCTGGGGCAGGATGCTTTCTCTTGAGGATGCCTGGTGCAGGCTCCTTCACCCTCAGGACATGTGCCCTGGTTCCTTTCCCACCATGAGTGTGTATGGTGACAACTGGACCCGTGGACTGTGTGGCTGAGGTGCTTGGCTAGGTTCTTCCCACCCTTACCAGGTGTGCAGGACAGGAGGAGGGGTAGGGAAGAGGTCATTGGTGGATAGGAAAAGTTTTTTAGGGACACTCGGGCGGGAAGAGGGAGCAGGTTAGGGGGTTGGAGGAAGAGGGAGTGGTTGTAGGAGGTTCCTGCTGATTTTGGGTGCAGGTGCATGGGCTGTATGCTGTTGTGAGGTAAATGGCTGTTGGGTGTCTGAGTGCTTGCGAGGGGGGCACAGACACATTGGGAGAGGACACAGGGGACATGTGCATGGCTGTTGTTGAGGTGTCTCCCAGTGAGGTGTGTATTCTGCTAGGTGGGGTGGCGATGCTGGTAGTGGATGATGGTGTAGTGCATGCAGGTGTGAGTGTAGATGGGACTGGGAAGGAGGTGGAGGAGTAAGAGGAGGTGGACACAGTGGAAACTGTGGATGTTGGTATGTCTGCATCTGGAAGGTGTTTGTGTGAGTGCCTTTAGGATGAAGTGTGGTGCTTGTGTTTGCCTGAACCACTCTTGTGTGTTGTCTTGTGTGCATGCTCGTCTGCCTGTGTGCTTGGGATAGGTTGGGGTTGAGGAGATTGGGATTTGAAAGAAGAAGTTGGAGGGGGGAGGGTGGAAACAGGGACAATGTCTGCCATCAGAGAGGAGGCCAGAGTCTGAATCGATCTTTGTTGGGTTGCCAATCCACTGTGAATTCCCCACAGGAATGCATTAGTCTGTTGCATTTGGGCTCACAGCCCCTGTATGGCATTCACAATGGTTGACTTCCCTACATAGATGGATCCCAGGAGGTCAATAGCCTCCTCACTCAGGGCAGCAGGGCTCACTGGAGCAAAGCCTGAGGTGCCTGGCAAAGGAGATGCCCACCCTCCTGGGTGAGCGGGCACAGCCAACTTGACGAGGAGCTCCTGGGAGGGAAGTGCTGGTACGGGGGCTGCTGGCTGTACCTGTAGCTGGTGTGGTCATAGAGGTGTCCGCCACCATCAGGAAGCATCCATTCGAGGAGCTATATGTGTCAGAACTGTCCCATCCTGTCTCCGCCCTGGTGCTCACCCCGCCCTCTGTCCCACTGGTGCCCTCAGCGATGGCGGACTCTGCCTCCTGGGTCCTGTGGGATGCAGCTCCCTCCATCGCTGGTGCCTCTGCTCCTATGCCAGATGTTGCTAATGCACATAAGGATAGGGTGATAAAACAAAAAGGGGGGAAGAGATAAAGGATTCACTTGGTCAATGGCTGTACCAACACCACCGTTGGTGTACATAGCATCCTCACACACAGGGAACAGGCCTACGCACTATGCATTGCACTACCATTGATAATGCTAGCCCCCAAGGCATGGGGAGGGGGGGACACCGCCAACTTCAGCACACCTGGGACCCACACAGCCCTGACCAGTAGTGGATGGCTAAGAGCTAGGTAGCAGGACTATCCCTTCAAAACCCTAGCCACCAGGGGACCTAAGCTGCAATGTCAGACCTGGCCTAGGGGCACCCACTGACAAACATCCCCCACCCGGATACCACCCCACCAGGCATTAGTAGTAATGATGGGCACTGTACTCACCCCCTTCTGGCTGCTGTGATGCCCTCAAGTGCCCATCCTGCTCAGGATAGGCCACCGCCAGTATGCAGGCCATCGGGGGGCAGAGTTAGACGGGCACCCCTTCCTCATTGGGAGGCCATCCCCAGCTGTGCCTCTGCGGTCTTCCATGCCCAGCGTCTCAGGTACTCCCACCGTTTCTGACAGTGGGTGCTTCGCCTGCTATAGACACCTAGGGTCCGCACCTCCTTGGTGATGGCATGCCATATACCCTTCTTTTGATGGGCGCTGACCTGCAGAGGCAATACAGACAGGAAAATAGTATTAGTCAGAGAGTCCTGCCTTTTACAGTTATGGCCCACCATACCACTTCAGATCACCATTTGCTCACACATGGCCCAGCACACAACCAATAAGCCGCCCAGAGGACACCCACCCACCCCCCTTAGACGAGGCCTTCACACACACACCACTCCATGCATTCATGCCACATACATCATGCCCACAGTGCTCACCTGTTGGTCTGGAGGCCCATACAGCAGTCTGTACTAGGATAGGACCCCATCCACCAGTCTCTCCAACTCCACCGAAGTGAAGGCAGGGGCCCTTTCCCCAGTCACACAGGCCATGGTAGGTTCCAGACACAGGTCACAGCAGCACATGCAGTGTAGGTCCTCTCCTGTTGAAGATCAGGTAGCAAGTGAGGAATCTGATATAAAATGGCAGTCACGTCTTTGGCGGTGCATACCACCACCACCGGCGTAGATCACCATTGGCCACTGTAACCCATAGGGCCCAATGTTATCCAGTGAGGAGTTGCACTGTGGTTCCTGACGCCTCCCGCAACGGCGCACAACGTAAGCGGAATTACCTCAATTTCACCTGTCCCTCCACACAGGACAGCCGGACACCATTTCAGGGCTCGAGGGCAAATCCTAGGTAATTGGTATGTCACTGTTTAAATTTGGACATACTGGACTATTCACACTGACCCAATACAAATTAACAGCATGCAAGGTTCTGTTGTAGCCCGATTGTTCAGTTTGTGACTGGCTCCTCACTCTTTTGAACCATAGATTGCTACCGCTGCAGATGAATAGGAGATGGAAACATACCCCGTGTACAGATCCCTGGTGGACTTGGCAACAATGGAGGACCGGCACAATATTCTCACCTATAAATTTGACAGCGGCACAATCACAGAGCTGTGTGCTCAATTGGCGCCTGACCTGATATCTGCTATCCGTCACCCCACTGGGATCCCGCCTCTTGTGCAAGTTCTATCAGTGCTCCATTTCCTAGCAACAGCTTCTTTCCAAGTGACAGTGGGCTTAGCAGCAGGAATGTCACAGCCAATGTTCTCAATAGTGCTGACAAGAGTGTTGTCTGCCCTGATTAAACACATGTCCAGCTACATTGCTTCCCCCTAGGTTGAAGATTTGGCCACAGTGAAGGCAGAGTTCTATGCAATGGGACATATCCCCAACATAATAGGGGTGATTGATGAAACACATATTGCATTAGTCCCCCCCGTCAGAATGAACAGGTGTACATACATCGTAAGAGTTTCCACTCTATGAATGTACAGATGGTGTGCTTGGCGGACCAGTGAGGAATGCCAGGACAAGGGCAGTAGACTGTTACAGTGAGGCACATGGGTGAACCAGAAGGATTATAGAATGGACATTTGGCCTCCTGAAGGCCAGGTTCAGATGCCTGCATCTGACAGGCGGATCCCTGTGCTACTCACCCAAGAAGGTGTGCCAGATAATAGTGGCATGCTGCATGTTGCACAACCTTGCCCAGAGACACCATGTGCCTTTTCTGCAGGAGGAGGAGGCTGGAGATGCCCATGTGGCAGCAGTGGACCCTGTGGACAGTGAGGATGAGGAGGCAGAGGATGAGGATGAGGACAACAGAACAGCAGTCATCAGACAGTACTTCGAATGACACACAGGTAAGACAGTGTTACTTCACATTTCATTATAACTATATTTAATTTCTTTGCCACTGGCATGCTGTTATTTCCCACTTCTATGCCCACTTACTGTACCCTTTGGCAATTCATTTAACAGCCTGAAAATAGTCCAGGGTGTGATCACTGCAGCCAGCTACAGGTCATTAACATATACTCATTTACTGTACATTTGAATTCTATTGTTTGAACCTGTTTAAATGAATACATTTTTGAAAAATATGGCATACTTCATGCGTCTATTTTTTCCAAGGGTGTTTATTGAAGTGCTAGGTAAAAGAGGGGCAAGTGCTTTGGGATGTGGTGATGATGGAGGAAAGTCCAGGGTATTGTTCAAGTCTACTTGTATCACAGATGCATTGTTCAAGGGGACATAGGAAGGGGAGCAATGGCAGTTCAAGGTGGACAGGGTGACTGTGTGGGACAGAAGGGAGACATTCAGGAGAGTTTCATTGTCTGGCGGAGGTCTTGGCAAGTGTCTCTGGCTTCAGTCTGGATCGCAGGGAAAGTTTGCGGGGTGGTTCTCCTTCTGCAGGGGGAGGAGTGCTGGTGGCCTGTTGGTCCTATGGCAGGGTCTCCTGTCGACTAGCGGCAGCGGAGGTAGAAGGCAGTTCAGATGTCTGTCTAGTGGTGGTGGCCTCCCTTATAACATTGGCCATGTCTGCCAGCACCCCTACTATGGTGACCAGGGTAGTGTTGACGGCCTGCAAGTCCTCCCAGATCCCCTGGTACTGCCCCTCCTGCAGCCTCATGTTCTCCTGCACATTGCCCAGGATCTGGCCCATCGTGTCCTGGGAATGTTGGTAGGCTCCCAGGAACTCTGCAAGTGCCTCCTGGAGAGTCAGTTCCCTGGACCTGTCCTCCCCTGGCGCACAGCACTTCTCCCAGTTTCCCTGTTGTCCTATGCCTCTGTCCCTGAACCATGTACCCACTGACCTCAGGTCCCTGATTGTCTTGGGTGCAAGGTGTGGCCTGGAGTCCCTTTAGAGATGGACACACTGCTGATTGACGTGTCCTGGGGACAGTGGTATGGGTACTAGGCGGGTGCTGTGGTGTTGTTTCGTGATGGGGGAGGCTCTGTGGTGGTGTGTGACTGGGCCTGGGTAACCGGCTGTCCAGAGGTCCCTGATGGGCCAAGTTGGTCATCCAGATCATGAAGTCCAGAGTTGATGTCATCACTGTGGGCCTCTTCTGTGGGGACCTGGATATTGCTGGCACCTCCTCTCCGCTGACATTGGCTGGGGTACCTGTGGGGATGTAAATGCTGTGTTATTGTTTCCGTGTCTGTCATACTGTGGAAACGTGGCTTGCCCTCTTTGGTTGTATTTGCCCTGGCAGTTTTCACTTGTGTATGTTGGTATGTGGTGGGATAGCTGATTCTCTCTAGTGTGCACGCTTTAGTGATAGGTGTCCATGGAGGTCTGTGGGTGGTGTCCATGCACTGGTATGGCATACAGGGCTTGGCATTAGAATGAGTGAGATGTGATGGTGGTGTGTGTGGGAAGTGGTGGAGTGATGAGAGTGATGAGAGTGAGCGTGAAGGTGGGGGTATGTGATGGCATGCAAGTTGGTGGGGTGATAGAAGTAGAGAGTTGACTTATCAGAGTCCAGTCCTCCTCATACTCCAGCCAGGCGCTCAGGATGAATGATTGCCAAGACTTGCTCCTCCCATGTTGTTAGTTGTGTGGGAGGAGGTGTGGGTCCACTGCCAGTCCTCTGTATAGCGAGTTGGTGTCTTGCTGTTTTGGAACATACCTTCCCCCGTAGGTTGTTCTACCTCTTCCTGATGTCATCCCTAGTTCTTGGGTGCGATCCCACTGTGTTGACCCTGTCCACGATTCTCCACCTTAGCTCCATCTTCCTAGCTATCGATATTGGCTGTACCTGTGCTCCAAATAGCTGTGGCTCTACCCTAATGATTTCCTCCACCATGACCCTTAGCTCCTCCTCTGAGAATCTGGGGTGTCTTTGTGGTGCCATGGGTGTTGTGTGAGTTGTGTAGGTGAGGGTGTGTAGGGTGATGTGTTGGGGTGTGTGATGTGGGGTGCGTTGGTGGTATATAGGTGAAGTTAGTGTGTGGCTCTGATTTTCTCTGTGGTCATGGTGTCAGTCTTGTGCCAATGGTTTGTAGTCATAAAGGGCTGTGGGTACTGTGGGTGTGTGTTTTATAGTGGGGTATGGGTGTCAGGTGTGTGTTGTCTGAATTTTCCAATGTGGTGTTGTTTTGTTTGTGTGTGTGTATTTTGAGTGCAGCGGTATGTACCTCCAATGGTTTACCACCAATGAATGTCCACCATGGTCATTCGTGGGTCATAATGTGATGGGCGTAGTTCTGTTGGCATAACGGTGTGGGTTTTGATACCGCTAGTTTATCACTGACCTTTGTTGTGGCAGATTTGTGTATGTGGCTGAATAGTGACAGATTGGTGTATGTGTGTCATAATATGGTGAACGGATATCCGCTGCGGCGGCTGTATGTTGGAGGCAGTCAGTGTGGCGGTAAGTGGGATTTACTGCCAATGTCATAATGAGAGTCTTAGTGTGGAAGGGGCATGCAATGGGTGTTGATGTGGGCATGCCACCACAACACACATTGCATTTTGGCACAGTCCCACATTTATGAGAAACTGTAAACCTGAGGCAGCACCAAAAAATAATGCCACTGCTCGAGGTGGTATTACCCATAGTGCAGGGAGGAGAACTACTTGATTCTCTCATAGTATTGGATTTTCCTATGTGTGCTGCATTCTGCAATACACATAGAAAGAGTAAAATTGTGATCATTGAGTGGTTATGTGAAGGAAGAGACACCTTCTCGCACATAATCAATCACCCCTGCAACACAGGCATTTGTGCATCATGGTGCAAGGGTGCCTACGTTGGAGCTCGGCACCAGGCTCAGTGCCAGCACAAGGGGGAGAACATAGAAATGCACTGTATCTAGTATATATGGCACATTGCTGGCCTTTCCCAGTAGAGCAGGGTGGCCCAGTAAAAGAATTCCTGCCCTGTCCTGTGCCACATGGGCTTGTAAATTAGCCATATACGTGGCAATACATCTTAAGCTACTATGCCACACTTTGCACGATGTCTACATATACACATGCATGCCAGCATGAAATATGGATAACAGCTCTGTCTGCAAGGAAGGTGTACCATGTCCACGGGGAGAGGAGGGTTCACATGCAGCACGCAAGGCACAACACCCATCTCATTGAACACACCACACAAACTAGGTGAACAAACACACCGGACAGGAGGGTCCAGATATGTCCACACCACCCACAGAAGAGGCCCACAGCTCTGTCCAACTGTATCTAGATGACCAGCCCGGCCCATCTGGGACCTCAGGACAGTCGGTTCCCCTCACACTGGCACAAGCCACTACAGAGCTTCCCCCCCTCTGGAAACACCAGCACAGCACCCACCCAGCGGGCCCATACCTCTGTCCCCTGGACACGTCAATCAGCAGTGTGTCTACCACTACAGGGGACCCAGGCTAACCCACCACCCCAACAACAACAGGGACCTGGGGGCAGTGGCAGTCGGCACACGGTTCAGGGGACAGAGGCCCAGGAACACAGGGGAACTGGGAGGGCTGCTGTGTGACATGGGGAGGACAGGCCCAGGGAACCCACTCTCCACGAGGCCCTCTCCAACATCATGGGAGCCTACCACCATTCCCAGGAGACAATGGCAACGGTACTGGCCAAGTTTCAGGAGACCCAGCGGCTGCAGGAGGAACAGTATTTGGGCTTCAGAGAGGAACTCAAATCCATCAATTCCACCCTGGGCACCATTGTAGGGGCATTGAAGGAACTCATGAACACCAGGAGGGACACTGTGGCGCAACAAGGGGCCCCTGGCACTTGCCTGGACGATGAACTGCCCATCACCTCTGCCAGCGCTAGTGGACAGGAGGCACCGCCACAGGACCACCACACCAGCACCCCACCCCCTGCAGAGGGAGAACCACAACGCAAATGGTCCCTGAGATCCAGGACAAAGACAGAGAACAATGCCAAGACCCCCGCCAAAGACCACCCTGATTGTCATCCTTTTGTCCCACCTTGTCACCCTGTCCATTCTTAAACTGCCCCAGCTCCACTTCCTATGCCCCTTTGGACAATGCACCTGTGAGACTAATAGACTGGGCTCTGCCATGGACATTCCTCCACCATCACTTCTCACCATTTTACAACCCCCTCCAATATTGAGCCTTTAAATAAACACGCTAAAAGCACAAAACAATCAGGAGTCTGTCTGTGATTTCGAAATAGTGTATTAGCAATTACAGTGGCAAAATGCTCTTTCAAATGTAATGACAACACGCCTATGTCACACAGCTCTTGTCCATGAGGAAAGAAAGCAGATGTCACACAGTGGGACCCATATCTGTGAAATCGTGAGGGAAAGTGACAACTCAGTGACCATACACTGGGTGAAAATGACAGACAGTAGAGAGGTAGTAGATTTAAATCAGATGTAGCAGGCAGTGTTGTCTTCTTACCTGTGTCTCACTGGAAGTATTGCAGGATCACCGTGTTCCTGTTGTCGATGTCCTCTTCTTCTGCTTCCTCGTCTTCACTCTCCACAGGGTCCACAGCTGCCACAAGACCTCCATCTGGACCATCCTCCTGCAGAAAAGGCACCTGTCGTCACAAAGCCAAGCTGTGAAGCATACAGCAGGCCACGATGATCTGGCATACCTTCTTTGGTGAGTAGAATAGGGAACCACCTGCATATGGAGGCACCGGAATCTGGCCTTCAGGAGGCCGAAGGTCCGTTTCATCACCCTCCTAGTTCGCCCATGTGCCTCATTGTAGCATTCCTCTGGCCTGGTCCTGGGATTCCTCACTGGGGTCAGTAGCCATGACAGGTTGGGGTAACCAGAGTCACCTGCAAATGGCGAGAGACAACTGTTAGACACACACTAACTCATAGGGACATCCAAAGAATCAGACAACTATTCCCACTGTATTCGGTCCATGTCCTCACCTAATAGCCACACCCGATGCCTCTGGAGTTGCCCCATCACATAAGGGATGCTGCTATTCCGCAGGATGTAAGCGTCATGCACTGAACCAGGGAATTTTGCATTAACATGGGAGATGTACTGGTCTGCCAAACACACCATCTGCACATTCATGGAATGGTAACTCTTCTGGTTTCTGTACACCTGTTCACTCCTGCGGGGGGTACCAAGGCCACATGTGTCCCATCAATGGCACCTATGATGTTGGGGATATGTCCCAGGGCATAGAAATCACCTTTCACTGTAGGCAAATCCTCCACCTGAGGGAAAACGATGTGGCTCCGCTTGTGTTTCAGCAGGGCAGACAACACTCTGGACAACACGTTGGAAAACATAGGCTGGGACATCCCTGTTGCTATGGCCACTGTTGTTTGAAAAGACCCACTTGCTAGGAAATGGAGTACTGACAGCACCTGCACTTGAGGGGGGATTCCTGTAGGATGGCGGATAGCTGACATCAGGTCTGGCTCCAACTGGGCACACTTCCTGGATTGTGGCACGATCAAGCCTTTAAGTGATTATTACATGTCGCTCCTCCATTGTCGACAGGTCCACCAGCGGTCTGTACACCGGAGGATGCCGCCATCTCCTCACATGCCCCAGCGGACGGTGCCTATGGAGGAGAACAGCGAGCAGAGAGTCAATCAACTCTGAGGTACGTAAACACAGCTTACTCTGAAAATATTAGCAAATCGAAATTTGCCTGTATGAGTGTTTAGGCAAGGCCTAGATATGTGTGATGCAGTCCAAAATAATGCCATGTGGGCCCATGAAATGGCGGTTGCCTGACCTGTAAAGTGGGACAGGGGGATATGAGGTAACTGCGCTGGCGTTGCACACCGTCGCGGTAGGCGGTCGAAGACCGTGGTGCAATCCTGCATTGGTTAACATTGGACCCTATGGGTCCCAGGAGCCAATGACAATGTAGGCCGGTGGTGACGGTACGCACCGCCGCTGACGTGACCGCCATTTTCTCTCTGTTCAATCACTTGATACCTGATCTTCGACAAGAGAGGACCTACACTGCAAGTGCTGCCGTGACCTCAGTCTGGAAGAGACAATGGCTCGTGTGTCTGGGGAAAGGGCCCCTGCCTTCTGCACGGAGGAGTTGGAGAAACTCATGGATGGGGTCCTCCCTCAGTACACCCTACTCTACGGTCCTCCAGCCAAACAGGCAAGTACACTGTGAGCATGCTGTTTAGGCAATGCCTGTGTGGAGTGGGGTAGATGAAAGATATGGGGGGGTGAGAATGAGGCATGCATGAAACAACGGTGAGTGCATGTGCTTCATGGCAAGGGTAGGGATGCGGGCCAATGACTGTGATGGTGCAGATGGTAATTACTTCTATTTTTCCCCTGTACAATTCCTGTAGGTCAGCACCCACCAGAAGAAGGACATTTGGCGTGCCATCGCCAAGGAAGTCCGGACCCTGGGGGTCTACCACAGACGGAGCACCCATTGCCGGAAAAGATGGGCGGACATTCGCCGCTGGAGCAAGAAGGTGGCGGAGCCCAGCTGGGTATAGCCTCCCAACGTGGGAGGGGTGCCCGTCGCACCATGACCCCCCTGATGTTCAGGATCCTGGCGGTGGCGTATCCGGAGTTGGATGGGTGCTTGAGGGCATCACAGCAGCCGCAAGGGGGTGGGTACACTCTCATTCTGCTGATTCAGCGCGCATTGTAGGTGTCTGGGGGGGGGAGGTGGGTTGTGGGTTCCCCTAGGCCAGGGCGAGTTTAGTAGGCAAGGACCCTTCTTAAGGCAGGCCCTGTGGCACCCCACCCCACCTGTGTACAGTGCCAACTACACCTAGTCAGGCTCCTGTGATATCCATGTGTGCAGAAATCGGGCATAGCCTTGTAACCCATGTCCCTGGGATTGAATAGTGGACTCCAAGTGCGCGGCTTAGTGCAGGGGCTTCTGTGTCTGTCGTGTCTGCCAACGGTAGCGGTATTGCATGTACTCAACATGTCTTTCTTCTGTCTTCCCCCCCTTTTCGTGGTCTCCCTGTTCATGTGTGCATTAGCATCATCAGGCGGAGGAGCAGTGGCACAGGAGCAGGAAGGAGCTGTATCCCACATGGCCCTGGAGGGCAACACTACGGAGTCTGAATTCACCAGTGGGATGGAGGGCGAGGGGAGCTCCATGGCGGGGACAGGAGCTGACACCAGCGATACGGACTCCTCCTCTGATGGGAGCTCCCTTGCGGTGGAGGGTCCATCTCTGCCCCCGCATCTACAGGTACAGCAGCCACCCCCTTACCAGCACCGCCCTCCCTGCAGCCCCTCAGCGTTTGCCTTGTGCCCGCTCACCAGGAGGGTGGGCATCACCTTTGCCCCAGGCACCTCAGCCCCTGCCCCAGTAACCCCTGCTGCCCTCAGTGAGGAGGCCATTGACCTCCTCAGGTCCCTCACTGTTGGGCAGTCTACCATTTTGAATGCCATCCAGGGTGTAGAGAAGCAGTTGCAACAAACCAATGCATACCTGGAGGGCATTCACTCTGGTCAGGCAGCCCTTCAGCGAGCTTTTCAGACTCTGGCCTCAGCACTGATGGCAGCCATTGTCCCTGTCTCTAGCCTCCCCCCTCCAACTTCCTCCACCCAGACCCACACCCCTGTATCCTAAGCACACCATCAGACCAGCATGCACACACCTCAACACACAAGGGAAGCTCTGGCAAACATAAGCACCACACATCCCACAGGCACTCACGCAAGCATCAGACACATGCAGACACACCAACATCCACTGCCTCCACTGTGTCCCCTTCCTCCTCGTCTCCCTCCTCCCTCCTTCTCTTGTCTCCACTCACACCTGCATGCACTACATCCTCAGCCACTACGTCCATCACCAGCACACCCACCACCACACCCCGCTCACGTGCAGTCACCACCCCTACTACCATTCACACATCCTCTGTATCCTCTCCCAGTGTGTCTGTGAGGCCACCTCCCAAGGTACACAAACGCAGCCACACACCCACCCAACAGCCATCCACCTCACGACAGCCTCCAGCCCATGCACCTTCACCCAAAGTCAGCAAACGTACACCTCCTACAACCACTACCTCTTCCTCCACTCCCAAACCCCCTCCAGCTACCCGTCCCAGTGTTCCTAAGAAACGTTTCCCGGCCAACCTTGACCTCTTTCCCTCACCTCCCCCACCCCTTCAGTCTCCTAGGGCCTGGCTCTCCAGGTCCCAACCTAGCACCTCAGCCACAACATCGGCAGGACCAGTGGTGCCAGTAGTCACCGGATTCTGGAGTGCACCAGGCAGCAGGGCAGCCAGTGTGGCAAGGAGCCAGAGCACGGACAGTCCCCACCCGTCAAGCATAAAAAGTTAGCCAGTGCCTGGCAGGAGAGGGGAAAGAAATCAGCCACCAAAGCCGCTCCCAGGGGTACAGTTGGGAGTGTGGAGACAGCTGCGACACCATCCAAGGTGGGGAAGGGGCACAGTAAAACCGGCAAGTCTGGGAAGATCAGCACGGCGGACAAGACCGCCAGCAGCACTGCTGCCCAGGACAAGATCGCCACTAGCCCCGCTGCCCAGGACGCCGCCACCAGCAGCACTGCTGCCCAGGACAAAAACGCCACCAGCAGCACCGCTGCCCAGGACAGGACCGCCACCAGGCCTGCTGCCCAGTATCCCTCTGCCAGCAGCACCGCTGCACAGGACAAGACCGCCGGCAGCACCGCTGCCCAGGACCCCGCCGCCAGCAGCACCGCTGCCCAGGACAAGACCGCCAGCAGCACCGCTGCCCAGGAGAAGACCGCCAGCAGCACCGCTGCCCAGGACCCTGCAGCCAGCAGCACCGCTGCACAGGGCCCGCCACCAGCAGCACCGCTGCCCAGGACAAGGCCGCCACCAGCAGCACCGCTGCCCAGGACAAGACCGCCACCAGCGCCGCTGCCCAGGACCCGCCAGCAGCACCGCTGCCCAGGACAAGACCGCCACAAGCCCCGCTGCCCAGGACCCCGCCGCCAGCAGCACCGCTGCCCAGGACAAGACCGCCAGCACCAGTGAGCGCCAATGATTACAACGCTACTGAGGCCGCCACAGGCAGGATAAAGCACTCTGGGCACCAAGCCCCCTTCAGAACCAGTGGAGAGTTACATCCACTACCTCTGTCCTTGGCAGGATGAAGCACTCTGGGCACCAAGCCCCCTCCAGAACCAGTGGAGAAAGGCATCCACTACCTCTGTCCTTGGCAGGATGAAGCACTCTGGGCACCAAGCCCCCTCCAGAACCAGTGGAGAGTTACATCCACTACCTCTGTCCTTGGCAGGATGAAGCACTGTGGGCACCAAGCCTCCTCCAGAACCAGTAGAGAAAGGCATCCACTACCTCTGTCCTTGGCAGGATTAAGCACTCTGGGCACCGAGCCCCCTCCAGAACCAGTGGAGACTGTTATCCACTTGAGAGACAGTGGCTTTGCACTCCCCAGGATTGAACCGTAGGCAACCCACCCACTGTAGAAACTTGAGAGACTGTGGCTTTGCACTCCCCAGGATTGAACAGTGAGCAACCCACCCACTGTAGAGACTTGAGAGACTGTGGCTTTGCACTCCCCAGGATTGAATAGTGGGCATGGAGCCCCCTCGTGGATCTGGCGTCGTGCACTCATCCGGCTGAGGTGCCCCCCCTTCCCTTCCCCCTGAGGTGCCTGTTTTATTTCTATCTGATGCCCCAGCAGTGTTCTCTCGGTCTTGTTCGGGTATGGAGTGTGGGCCTCGCCCATGCCTTTTGGGCCCAGTGGTCCACGGACTATGATGGTGGAATCCCTTGGACTTGTGTTCTTGGTGTATATAATTGTTTGTAGTGTAAATGTATATATATATATATATAAATATTTTTGATTTATGTAATTGAATAAATTATTCAACTCATTTCCTTTTGTCCTTGCATTCTTCCAGGGTGGGTTTGGGGGGTGTAACTGTAATGTATCATGCTGTATTTGTGTGTGTGTTGTGGTAGGTGTGGGTGGGGTGGGGGTGTTGCGTAGTGTGTGTGTGTGTCACTGTTTTTAACCTCCCCTGTGTCATAGGTGCAGTACTCACCGTGGTCTTCGCCGCCGCCATTCGTGCTCCTGGTAGAGGAGGAGGAAGATAAAGGCTGGGAGTATCTGAAGTTCCGGTTCCATGGCATCCTGGTTCCTTGTGGCGTGCGTAGAGGTGAGCGTTTTCCCTTCCAAGTCCTGTTTCTGCTGTGTTTTTGTTCGCGGTGAATCCGCCCTGGAAAAGGTGGCAGATTGGTGGCTTGTAATTCTGTGGGTGGTACATTGTCCTCCGCCTGTCTGTTGGCGGTTACCGAACTGGTGTTTGTTTGTACGGCCTTGGTGGTCAGAGTGTTAAAGTGGCTGTCTATGTTGGCGGTTTCCGCCACGGTCGTAATTCCATTTTTTTTACCACCGGCCTGTTGGCGGTTTTACCGCCGCTTTAACACCGACCGCCAGGGTTGTTATGACCACCAATGTCTTTATGTCACAATCACAGGTAACAACTCATACCATACCCCTCAGTGGCACTCGCATGTGTGACAAATAGTGTGTGACATATAGAGGGCCTGTCCTACTCAAATCAGTTGTCATCATGCATGTTTGTCAAACAATGTCTTAGCATGTCCCATGCCCTTGGTAAACTTCATGTGCCAATCAGAACACAGACATATTTCCACTTGCATTTTGTACTCATAGCTGTCAGGACTATTCATGCAATCAATCCACACTCATTGTGCATCAGACAAAGGATGCTGGTTGCAGCTGTTTGTGAGTGCCCATGTAAAACAGATACATATTGAAGTACAGCTGAGACACCCCTGTACTGAACTGGTATAGCCACTTTGTGGGGGTGACTTACAGACTACACAAGTGCTGCAGCTGGAGTCTGGAGATGTGTAGGTGTCAGTTACTCATCCTGCATACAATGGATATGCTACGGCGCATATTGCTCTCCCTGTAGAATAATCAATGTCCATCAGAAAAATATCACCTGGACTAAACGCTATGACATGCATGAAGGACTGGACAGTGAGGATAAGGAAGATGAGGAGCAAGTACAAATTGTCCAAACTGTGCCATCAAACTGGCCCTTGAGGCCTACAGTACAGAATCTGGCTTCAACATGTGGGAATGACTACACATACCTAAAAAAACCACTCCACAAAACAACAACACACATAAGCACACACAGGCGGTCATTCTGACCGCGGCGGGCGGCGGTTGCCGCCCGCCATGCGGTTGCCGCAGAATGACCGCCCCGCGGTCAAAAGACCGCGGCGGTCATTCCAACTTTCCCGCTGGGCTGGCGGGTGACCGCCAAAAGGCCGTCCGCCGGCCCAGCGGGAAAGCCCCTGCAACGAGGAAGCTGGCTCCGAATGGAGCCGGCGGAGTTGCAGGGGTGCGACGGGTGCAGTGGCACCTGTTGGGATTTTCACTGTCTGCTAAGCAGACAGTGAAAATCTGTATGGGGCCCTGTGAGGGGGCCCCTGCACTGCCCATGCCACTGGCATGGGCAGTGCAGGGGCCCCCAGGGGTCCCACGACACCCGTTCCCGCCATCATGGTTCTGGCGGTGAAGACCGCCAGAAACAGGCTGGCAGGAAGGGGGTCGGAATCCCGGAGGATTCCCTGGGCCAGGGGAAAACCTGCAGAAAACCGCCGGTTCCCCTTTTCTGACCGCGGCTTTACCGCCGCGGTCAGAATAGCCCAGGAAGCACCGCCAGCCTGTTGGCGGTGCTTCCGCTGCCCTCCGCCCTGGCGGTCATGGACCGCCAGGGTCGGAATGACCCCCACAGTGCGTAGACTACTTAACATCCCAGTCACACTGTCAGCAAGTCCACGTGTATGCTTGCCCAGCACAAACAAGTATCAGTGATGCATGTGTGAACTGACTGTACCCTGGGTCTGCAGAAATGTCCCTGTCCCACTATCTCAAATTGGAGTGCCAATGAAAAAAAGGCACACATATAATCCCAATTCACACACTCATGTATGTCTCTAGTAGATAGTAGGCCAACCCTGGCATAAATCACCTGCCCGTCCCTAGTAGATAATAGGGCAAGGCTGACATCAAGAGCCTGTAAGTCCCTTGTTGATAATAGGGCAAGGCTTACATAAATCACCTGTAAGTTTCTAGTAGGTAATAGGGCAAGGCTGACATCAACAACCTATAAGTCCCTAGTAGATAATAGGGCAAGGCTGACATAAATCAACTGTAAGGGCAGGGGAGTGTAGTCATACAGGTGGATACCTGCACTTGAGTGTGCACTGATCTGTAGCCTGCCATCCCCGTCTGACGGCAGCCCTGCCATGCAGACTGTGTGCTAAAAAGGAAGTTTATGCAAAACTACATGGTGAGGAAATGGACAGTCAAAGTGTATGTGCAAAGGACAGTGTCACAAAATGCAACCTTAATGTCTCCCCTAAATGCCCCAGGCTTTGTGTCGCCTTCGACTTTGAGCATGGACAAATGCAAAGATGCATCATAGCGTCTGGTGTTTGGGGAAACCATCTCTTAATACTTTCACACAGAAGAGATGTATCTACAGAGGGTGAAATGTTTTTCACTGATATGAGCAAATATATTGCTCTGAAGGACCGCTATGACCCATGAATGGATCATTAGGATTGTTGAACTGATATCCTTAAACACACCACAACCCATATAAAGGGAAACACTCACCATAGGCACACAGAACACGCCGACACAGACATGGAGCGAGAGTTGGAAATAATCCCAGTGCTTCTCCTTGGCATATTTTTCCAGGACCATGACTGACAATGAAGACAACGACAGTAAGTACCGCAACCTAGTACACACTCACCCACTCCACCCACACCGCAACGCACTACCAATCCCTCCCACCATCTCAAGCAGTACATACCATAACAAGATGTATTTATCAGACACAAGCCAACAAATACCGGCACCAATGCACACACCAGTGCACATCACACCCCCACAGTGAAACGCTGCACAACAACTCAAAACAGCACCAACAGCACTGCTGGGCACTCAAATTTAATAATAAGAAATATTATAAAATGTCCACACAAGGTCTTAGTCCAGTCCATATTCAAGTCCCGTAAGGGCAAATATAGGCTACACTTGACCCCTACAATGCCAAAGGAAACTCCACTGACAAGGGGCATATATGTGGAAGCCAGGCACCTCAGGGAACAGGGGTACAGGGTGGCCGGGGTGGTGAGTCAGGTCTTCAAGGAGGGGTCTTGGGCTTAGGTTTAGGAGGTGGAGGTGGAAAGGGCTTGTATCAAGACGGGGCCACTCAACTGAAAAGCAGGATGTCTGCCGGGGCGATGGTATGCCCTGACCTCCTGGAACACCACTCGGCACTTCCTGGTGGACACAGAAATCCCGGCAGGTGTCCCAAAAGGAAAGGGTGAGTGGAAGAGAAAAAGACAAAACACTGCCACGTCTTGCCGGTCCAACCAGGCACCTTGTATCTTCGGGGGCAGGTCGTTGTTGACAGAGTGATAGTGGAGTTAGTGCCCTCAACTTAATTGAAACTGAATCTCTCTTTCTGATATGGGCACGGGAGCGGTAGAAGAACACCGGGATGCTCCAGCATTTTTCTTGGATAATAATAACTGTTGGCACAATTACTAACACTGCATTACCAAAAACCCAAACTGAGTACCATAACAATAAGTACTTCAACACTAGGGCTGGCTTCACAGAGAGTTGCACACTACAATGAGAACTGTGGTTGCACTTATCATACACAAGAAAGACAAACAAGGGCATTAATTATAAAATGTATAACTTTCCTGCATGCATAGGGTTAAACTAAAAGGAACAAAAACAATCCAAGATATACAAATGTCCACTTTGGGTTTCAACAGTTAGGGTTGCACAGTTTGTTTTGGTTTCACTGTGTGTGTGAAAAACCCTTCAAAAGCAAATTCCTCAAACCTGAAACACAGGCATGAATGACACAACTTAAATCCAAGAGTTATGCTATTAGAGAAAGAAAAGTCACATAAGTGCTCTTTTAAAATTGCACTGTCACTTTTTGTAGTAATTGAGCTCAAGCAGATTTCCTGAAGCACATTTAGACAAGTAACTACAATAATAATGTAGAATGTTCAGAAATGCATTTGTCTCTTCAAGATAAGCACTCTGCCAAAATACAAGGTCTGAAATACACCAGCTATTCTAGGAAAGCGCAGCTCTCAAAGAACAAACTCCCTGGAGAATACTAGTCACTTAGCTGCAGTCTTTTCCAGAGTGCTGGAGGAATGCCTGGTGTCAGCTGGTATAGGAACGAAGAAAAGAAGCCTCAAAAGTCCTGAATACGAGGATGACAGCAGGGGCTGGACTGCCAAATCAGATGCTGAGATCAGGAAACAAAACGAAACCACGCAGGGAGGAATGCTTCACTCTGCTATTTATAGCCAATCAGGAAAGCAGTTGAGTTTCCACATGTAGATGAGTCACCACACCCAATTAGAAGCACGTGTCTACACCTGCTCACATTAGCAAACAAGCATTGGTAAAACAAGCATTGATAAAACCAATTGTGTAACACAGCACATTATGTTTACTTAGAAACATGAAGGTTTAACCAAGAACAGAGATATGATTTAACCCTAATCCCTGGGGATGTTGACAGATAATGCAGGAGGCACCTAGGGGATTCCTGACACTTTGGGCTTGCCCTTGGACCGGGGGTGGCAAAGGGACCTGGGGCAACACAGGGCTTCTTCCTTCCTGGAGAAGGGGATCGGGAATGGGAATGGTGGACTGGGTAGGACTTTGACGAGGAAGAATTGGACGGGCTAGGGCGTGGGAACGTTTAGGGACAAGATGGGGTGGGCCAGTGGGTTCAAACAGGTCAACACGGGAGAGGAAAAGCTTCTTAGGTGCAATTGGAGGGGATTTTGAGCCAGGTCTGGGAGTGGAGGTTGAGGGAGTGGTGGTACGAGGTGTAGGTGTGCTGGACGTGGATGCAGGTGCCTGTTTAGTCTGCTTATGTATGGTGGATGTGTGTGGTGTGGATGAGTGTGAGTGTTTGAGTGTTTTGGGAGGAGGGGGGATAGACACAGTGCGAGAAGACAGGCTGCCAGTGTATATGGATGTTGTGTGGGTGTCTGAAGGTCTGGTGATTGTGCTGCAAGTGTATGTGAATGTAGTCATGGTGAGTGCAGGTGTGGTGTCTGGGGTGCATGACTGGAAGTCAGCTGTTGTAGTGAGTGCAAGAATGGGGGCAGCAGCAGTGACTGAGGGTGCAGTGCATGGGGGTTTGCACGGTGAGGTGACAGACAGGGAGGCGAGGGAGGCTGACACAGTGGGAGAGGTGGATGTTGCTATGTGTGCTTTGGTATGTTGGGCATGTGCCAGCCTAAGGTGGGAGGTGTTGTGCTTGCATTTCTCAGTGTGCTTCTTGTGTGTTGATCTGTGTGCACAGCTGTCTGTATGTGTGCTTGGGATGGGTGAAGGGACTGAGGTGCTGGAAGGGGTAGAGGTGGTGGAAGGAGGGACGGAAAGATGAGGGACACTGTCTGCCATCAAAGAGGAGGCCAGAGCCTAAAACAATCTCTGTAGGTCAGACATGGCACCATGAAGGCCTTCCAGGTATGCATTGCATTGCTGCATCTGGGATGCTAGCCCCTGGATGGCATTCACGATGGTTGTCTGCCCTACAGAGATGGTTCTCAGGAGGTCAATAGCCTCCTCCGTGAGGGCAGCAGGGATGACTGGGGCAGGGGATGAGGTGCCTGGGGTGAAGGAGACGCCCACCCTCCTGGGTGAGCGGGCACAGGTAACTCGTGGAAATTTGCTGGGAGGGCGGGGTATGAGGGTGGCAGAAGATGACAAAGAATGGGTGGGCCCAGTAGGGTCCGCGACCACTAGGGAGCTGCCATCTGAGGAGGTATCGGAGTCACTACCTCCAGTGGTAGTTGCCTCCCCTGTGGTACTCACCTCGCCCTCCAACCCACTGGTCCCCTTGGCGTCAGTGGTCTCTGCCACATGGGTCCCGTGGGCTGCAGCTTCTCCACTCACTGGTGCCACAGCTCCCTCGCCAGATGATGCTAATGTACACAGGGACACAAGAGCACAGGGGTGGGGAAACAAAACAAGAAAAAAGTATGTCAATTCCAGGAAAGATGTACATGTTGTGATACATACACTCCCACCCAGCTCAGGCACAAGCCCTCAGCAGACACAACACATCTTATGAATGTGCCCCTGACTGATAGGCATGACCCCACAGTACACTACATTCCCATCCTGGCCCACTACTCTGATACACTTTATGAAGTGAACCAAAGAGAGATGATGCCAAGCCAACACATATGCAAGTTCATGAGGCTCCATTGAATAAAATGGGTCAATTCGGGGACCCCTCACAGGCTTACAGACCCTGACAAAACTAGCCAGAACACTATCCCACAGACGTGGAGGGGGGCAGGACTGCAGAGACACACCTGTCTATGTGCCTGACACTAATATGCATGCACCCCTTAGCATCTAAATATACTCATCATAGTGGCATCACAACAATGTTGGTACTCACCACCTTGTGGCTGCTGTGCTGCCTTCAAGCACCCATCCAAATCTGGATAGGCCACCACCAGAATGCGGGCCATTAGGGGAGTCAGAGTCCGACGGGCACCCCTCACACGAGACCTTCCCCAGCTGGGTCTCTCTGGTCTTCCTGGCTAAGTGCCTCAGGTCCTCCCACCAGTTTCTGCAGTGGGTGCTCTACCCGTTGTAGGCCCCCAGCATCTGCACTTCCTTGTCAATGGCTTGCCACAGTCCCCTCTTTTGATGGGCGCTGACCTGCATGGGACACACAGAGTAAAGAAACAAACGCCAGTGTGGGTACCGCATACACAAATGCCATGCCCGATCAAACTGACATGGCACATGGAGATATACATATGGACACATTTCAAGCCAAAAATTGACAGACACACTATGGGTGAGCATTAACACAGTGGACAAAAATGCATACAGACATCCAACAGATTCACACACATCTAAGAAGGACAAATAGCATCTCACCTGCTGTTCTGGTCGCCCATACGGCTTGGCATACAGGGGTAGGACTCCATCCACCAGCTTCTCCTGCTCCTCTGCGGTGAAGGCCGGGGCCCATTCCTCTGTGACAAATGCCGTCTAAGAGACCAGTCAGACACAGCAGCACACGCAGGGGAGTTCTTCCCTTCTCGTAGTGTAGGAGTCAAGTGTCAAAGGCCTGTCAAAATGGCTGTAGATACCGTGGCAGTGTGCACTGTCACCGCTGGTGGGGATCATTATTTTTGGCCCAGATTCCCCATTGAAAACCATGTTATCCAATGATCAGGTGCACGGCGGTGAACACCGCCTACCGCCATGATGAGTTACGCCAGCGGAATGAAGTCACTTCTACACTACACTACCTGGATGACAGGAGGCTGCCATTTTGCATCCATCACGTCTCCATAGCCTGGCCAGGGGTCTCCTCCATGGCTCCATTCCCTCTCCCCTTCATCGAGTACTGGCATGAGTACTGGTCCCCCACATGTAATCATGGTGTGAAGTTTGTCTCAGCACACATTAGCCTGACACGATTACCTCATTCTTTGTGTTTGTGTGCGTTATATGTGTTGCATTGAAAACATGAATTGTGTCACCATGTGATGCAAGTGTATGTCCAAACTCAAGATGTGTTCCTTCCTCACCTATTGGTACAGACAAATGTGGCGAAGGAGAGCCCTGTCTGTTTACAGAGCCCTTGTAGATCTGTCCACCATGGAGAAATGTCACATCATCAAAACCTGCCAACTTAATTGAGATACAATCCTTGACCTCTGTGAAGAAATGGATCCTGTTCTGAAGCCGGCTAATAGGAATCACCATGCCATACCTACAACTGTGCACGTACTATCTGTGCTCTATTTTTTGGCCACAGGCTCATTCCAAGTGACAGTGGGCATGGCTTCAGGAGTATTTCAGCCAATGTTCAGCCACATCCTGTCCAATTTCCTGAATGCATTCGTTCACACTTTCAAAGTTATGTCCAGTTTCCCCAAAAGGCTGATCTAAACACCATCACTTCAGGATTCTATGCCTATGCCCCATGTGATAGGTGCCATTGATGGTACCCACATAGCCCTCATACCCCAAGAGTAAACAAACAGGTGTTTCGGAATTGTAAAAACTATCACTCCATGAATGTCCAATTGGTGTGTACTGCTGATCCGTACATTTCACTTGTCAATGCAAGGTTCCCAGGATCAGTCCATGACCAGCTACACATGATGGGACAACTACAGAAGGACAGAGCTTGGTCATAGGTGAGTGTGTATGACACTGGATCAATTACATAGCTGACAGCCAGGCTGTATGCAAGTAGATTGTGTGTGTTTCAACCCTCTTTTGCCCACTTCCGAAAGGGGATTCTGGCTACCCCAACATGTAAAGGCTCCTGACACCTGTGGGGAATCCCAAGACAGATGCAGAAAGGAACTATAATGAGGCACATGGTCATACTAAGAGGGTGATTGAGCAGACCATAGGACTCCTGAAAGCAAGACTTTGTTGCCTCTATCTCTCTGGAGGATCCCTGTGCTATGTCCCTGACAAGGTGTGTAAGATAGTGGTGGCATGTTGCATGCTGCCCAACTTGGCTGTGAAGAAAGCTATCCCACTTCTGGAATTGGAGGATGCCGTCCAACCATCACTGCCACCTCAGAGGGACGAGAGTGATGGTGAAGAAGAGGGGGAATACACCTCCAGGACCCAGCAAATCCAGCTATGCATCCAGTGACTCCCAGGTACATTTTCTATGATGCTGATGGCTTCACTGCATTGTTTCTGGCTGATTCATATAGTAAGTACTGTGGTGTCCTTTACCAGTGATACAGCAAAATCATGACTGATGTGGGAGATGCCAGTTAACGCAATGGAATATACAATGTGACATACTTCAAACACTACAGTCTGTTAGATCCCCTCCTGAAATAAAAGTGGTATTATAATGGTAACTAGCTAATACATTCCCATTCACAATTGATAGCTCATATTGATTAAGGACAGGTATTTTGAGTGCACAGGTGTATTTATTCCAAGTCAAAACATCCATGAGTATTGAGGCAGTGGAAGGGAGTGGGCACATGGCGTACAAGTGCCAGGTGCATATGCTCAGCGGTTGGTTGCACAGAGGTGTAGTCCATGGGGCCATTGAAGATGGTGACATAGCAGTGGCATGTCAATGAGGTAGCTCAGTGGCACACAAGGGAAACAGTTCAGGGCACAGTCCCTTCCTGGCGCTGAGCTTGGTCTTGGCTGGTGTTTCAGTGGGATGTCTGGGTCTGAGGGCACATTTGTGAGGGTGAAGCTTGGCTGCAGTGGTATGGGTGCTGATGTCCTGTGAGTCCTCTGGCAGTACCACCAGTCGAAGTAGATGCTGCAGATGTAGATGGCAGGGCAGTATCCTGGCTAGTGTAATGGGCCTGCAGGTGGGTGTAGGACTCAGGATGGATGTTTGTCTGGCACTGCAGCACCCTTGCAATGGAGGCCATGGTAGCATTGGGCTGTTTCCATTGCTCGATGCCCTCCTGGTGGTGTGCTACCTGCAGCCTCTGATTCTGTGCCAAGGTGGCCAGGATCTGGACCATTCTTTCCTGGGAATGGTGGTATGCCGCCAGTACCTCTGAAATCACCTCCTGGGCAGCAGCATCCCTCCTTGGGACCACCCCCCGGCCAATGATACCTTCCCACTGGCCTTAGCCCCCTGTGCCTTTGTCCCCTGCACAGGACTGGCAGTCCCACTTGCCGTTGGCCCTTCATCATCCTGCTTGGTGGTGGGTGGAGCCCCATGGGCTTCTGTACATGTGGGTAGCCAGTCCGTGGCCTGGTGACACTGGTGTGGGGTCATTGGCCAGAGCTGATGGTGGTGGCTGAGTGGTAGGGGTGTCAGCTGTGTCCCGGGTGGGGCTTCTGGATGGTGACTGTCCAGGGCTGTGGGATGGGCCAGGGATTTCCTCTGTGTCCAGACATCCCTCTGCACTCTACTGAGTGGGGCCTTTGTCTTCAGGTGGAGGACTGGCACTCCTTGACATCTCCATCCGGGTGGCATGGGTGGTGGTGCCTGTGTGTGAGAGAATAGAGATGTGGGTATCCTGCACATTCTTGTCATTGCAGCACTGGTCAGCAGTCATTGGTGGTTGAATTCCCATGTAGCTGCATGCAAGGCCCCTTTGTGTGCATTTTGATGCATTTATTGTGGGGGGGGCATTGTGGGTGTTGTAGCGCTTCTGAGATTACATGCATGGGTGGGTGACTATGCACAGGGGGATGGATGGTGATTTGTCTGGGGGATTGTGGGCATACAGGTGACTTGGATGTGAGTGAGTGGGTGTTGTGGACTGGGTAGGGGATGGGGTCCTGGTGGTAATGAGAGGGATGGGGTGATGCATGCATTATAGGTGTGGTGACTGTTAAGGTATTGTAGTTGACTTACCTGAGTCCAGTCCTCCAGTGAGTTCAGTGAGGCCCTCCGGGTGCAGGATAGCCAGGACCTTCTCCTCCCAGTCAGTGTATTTGGGGCGAGGAGGTGGGGGACCGACACTAGTCTTTTGTACTGCAATGTTGTACCTGGATGCCATGGAATGCACCTTCCTGCGCAGGTTGTTCCATCTCTTCCTGATGTCATCCCTTGTGTGTGGATGGTTTCCCACTGCGTTTACCTTGTTGACTATCCTCTGCCATAGCTCCATCTTCCAGGCCAAGGATGTCTGCTGTGTCCCGAATAGGTGTGGCTCGACCCTGAGTATTAAGTCCACCATGGTCCTCAGCTCCCTGACAGTGAAGCAGGGGTGCTTAGGGGGTGCCATGGTGTGTGTTGTGGGTGGTGTGTTGTAGGTGTATTGGTGAGGGTGCTGTTGTGTGGTTGTGTGGTTGGGTGTGTGGCTTATGATGGTGATTGAGCAATGTATGAGTTTTGATGGTGTTTTTGTGTGTGTGACTTGTGTGATGGTGGGTTCAGTGTATGCGTGTTGTCAATATCTGTTGTGCTACTGGCGTTGCAAAGGACTGTGGGGTGTGTATGTGTGTGTTTTAAAGTGTTGTGGATGTGTGTCAGGTGTGTGCTTTTCAAACTTGCCAATGTGTGCATTTGTTGTTGGCGGGTCCCATTGCTGGCCGTGGTGGTCCATACAGCCAATGGTCGTTCGACATTCACTGTCTGCCGTGCTGATTTCTGCATCATTATTTGGTGGGTGGGGGATCTGTCTGCATGGTGGTGGCGGGTGAGATGTACTGCCTTTCCGTCACTTTTGGCCCTGGCGGTGAGTGGAGGATGCAAGATTTTTTGAGGTTTGTCTTTTTGGCATTATTATACGGTGGTATGAAGTTCACCCCCATTGGCGGTCTTTTGTTCTCCATCAGCACAGCGGTTGGCGGTGAATGCCGCCAAGTTCATAACGAAGGCCTGGGTGCTATACCTGGATATGGACTTTATGGTTGCAGTTGTGTGTAGGATGTGCATCCCAAGAAAAAAATGCACTGGTGTAGGAAAGTACCATCTTTCTTGGCATGCTACCCCCATTTTGAACTGTATGTCAGTATGTTTTTGCCTGTCTCACTGGGATCCTGCTGGACCCCAGTGCTCATAGCATATGGCCTAATGCGTGTGTGTGTATAGTGCTTAACTCTGTCACTGAGGCTCTGCTAATCAGAACCTCAGTGCTTATGCTCTCTCTGCTTTTAAATTTGTCACTATAGGCTAGTGACTTCATTTAACAATTGGCACACTGGACCCCCCTTTGGTACCTATGTACCCAGGGCATTGGGGTTCCAGGAGAACCTTATGGGCAGCAGCATTTCTTTTTTCACCCATAAGGAGCTCACACAATCCCTTTCACAGGACAGCCACTGCAGCCTGCACGAAATAGTGCACACATTATTTCACAGCCATTTTCACTGCACTTAAGTAACTTCTAAGTCACCTATATGTCTAACCTTCATTTAATGAAGGCTAGGTGCAAAGTTGCTAAGTGTGAGGGCACCCTTGCACTAGCAAAGGTGCAAAGGTGCCCCCACATAGTTCAGGGCCAATTCCCAGAACTTTGTGAGTGCAGCAGATGCCATTACACGTGTGCACTACATATAGGTCAACACCTATATGTAGCTTCACAATGGTAACCCCGAATATGTCCAAGTAAGGTGTCTAAGATCATGGAATTTTCCCCCCATTTCAAATCTGGTACTGGGGAGCCAATTCCACCCTGGGGACTCCGCCATGGATCCCCAGTGCTGCCAAACCAGCTCTCTGAGGCTTACAATGTAGCTACAGCTGCTGCCACCTCACAGACAGGGTTCTGCAGTCCTGGGGTCTGTGCAGCTCAGTCCCAGGAAGGCACAACAAAGTACTTCCTTTGGTAGAAGGGTGTTACACTCTCTCCCTTTGGAAATAGGTGTTACAGGCTGGGGAGGGGTAGCCTCCCCCAGCCTATGGAAATGCTTTGAAGGGCACAGATGGTGCCCTCCTTGCATGAGCCAGTCTACACCGGCTCTGGCGCAAAACTGGACAAAGGAAAGGGGAGTGACCACTCCCCTGTCCATCACCACCCTAGGGGTGGTGCCCAGAGCTCCTCCAGTGTGTCCCAGACTTCAGCCATCTTGCTTTGCAAGGTGTGGGGACACTCTGGAAGCCTCTGAGTGGCCAGTGCCAGCAGGTGATGTCAGAGACCCCTCCTGATAGGTCCATACCTGACAAGGTAGCCAATCTCCCTCTCAGTGCATCATGCAGGAACCCGCTGACATCTTCCTTGGGTGCATTTCTGCAGTCTTTGTCCAACCGGGGACTTTTCTTTTGCATCCTCTTCCGGGTTGGCAGGGGCTCCTGTCCTTCCTGGAACCTCTTTTGACTCCTGGACTTGGTCTCCTTCCTTTGCAGGTCTTCAGGTCCAGGAATCCACCATTTGTTGTTTGCAGTCTGTCTTGGCTCTTGCAACAACTCTAATCACGACTTGTAGTGTGTCCTAAGGAAATTTGCATTAGTTTACTCCTGCTTTTCTGGGCTCTGGTGTAGGATAATTTACTTACCTTTACTGTATTCTTAATCTCCCATCGATTATCTACACACTACTCTTGTCTAGGGGGGAATTTGTGGTTCTCATTCCACTTTCTTAATGTATGGTTTGTGTTGCTCCTAGACCTATTTTCTCCCATTGCATTCTATAGCATTTCCTATTGTTTGCACTATCCTTTGTCTAATTACTTACCTTATTTTGGTGTCTAGTGTATATATTGTGTATAATACTTACCTCCAGAAGGAGTATTGCCTCTAAGATATTTTTGGCCTTGTGTCAACCAAATAAACTACCTTTATTTTTGGTAACACTGAGCATTGTTTTTACATGTGTATAAGCACTGTGTAATTATAAGTGGTATTACAGGAGCTTTGCATGTCTCCTAGTTCAGCCTAAGCTGCTCTGCTATAGCTACCTCTATCAGCCTAAGCTGCTAGAACACTACTACATTTCACTAATACGGGATAACTGGACCTGGTATAAGGTGTAAGTACCCAAGGTACCCACTACAGACCAGGCCAGCCTCCTACAACTGGTGGGAACATGTGCAGCAAGGGCCATGTAGATGTTGGACATTATATATGAGCCCAAACACAGCAATGAAAGTAAGGACATGTGCCAGAAGAATAGGGTCCTACACATGTAGGAAGGGTGGTAAGATGTTGTTCACTAAACATGCTGCTGGTCTGTATGCCACACGTAGCAGACATTAACTCAGGTCATGGTATGATTAATGATCATGTGAACAGTCCCTAAGATTAGCAGGCAGTGGTCAACATATCACACTTGAAAATGCAAACGTTTTGGCCACCCACCATTGTGGTGCAATGTCCCATATTCTGTGTCATAGGTCACAACATTGCCAAGCCATGTCATCCTCACAGATCTTGTCATGTGTGTTTGGCCAGAGCGATGCCCATACCACATTGTCATATGACATGCCATCACTCACAGCATTATAAGATCATGGTGGTCCAGGTAGTGTCCAGGGTGTGATGCAAACAATTTTGCATAATGTAAAGCATTAGCCAGTGCTATTCCAAGATCCCTGTGCAGATAAGGTGTAGAGTTTTGGACACATTCAGGCAATGGGCAGCAAAGTGGGAGACATCATGTACCTCTGGGACTATGCATCAAGTCATGGCACAACTCACCAGGTACCGACCTATGTGGATATGAGTGTAGTATCATGCTCCTCTGTGTGACATGGGTGAATGCTCCACCCTCCGTTTACACATTTGATACCTGTCACAAATTAATTTTCAATGTAGCAATGTGTCCAGACAACTGTCCTTGCCATATGAGGCACAAACTGTTGTGAGAACACATTTAACTTGCAGTCCTTGCTCAGATAAGTTTGGTACATGCCAATGGATCTGAAGTCCCTTGCGCAAGCACACAGGATATTCATGAGCAATCCAACATGATGTGTGTGACCTATCATGGTCACATGACTGATGTGTATGATAATTTTAGTCAATGGTGACATGGTCCTTTGAAGATTTTCCAAGATGGTTCAATGTTATTATGCAACAATAGCTAGCCTTGATACCTTGGACATGAGCAATGTGTAGATGATGGTTGGTGTGCAGATGTCTATTACCCCTGCCTTCAAAATTGCATTGTGATTTGTTCTGGTCAACATGTGACAACTGCAGATGGTGTTTTCATTGCATGCCTTTTGTTCATTTACCTAATGTACATTTGGCTGACATGTCCCATTCATGTTGCAGCTGTAAACATGACCCTATCCCAGAAGCGCCAGTTTGAGAAGTGTGCAGAACACTACTGCCACATGTGTCTGGTCACAAAGGGCTACTGGAGGATGTGGCAGTTCTATGGGAAGGAGCGAGCATAAGTCTCATGGAAAGCATTTCCTCAAGGTGGTCCACCCAGGAACTATTCACCTCCAGTACCCAAACACCAGGCAGGTCTGAAGCCACAGACAGAGCAGGCTCTACAGGGGCAGGACCATCAACACCAGCTGCTACATTAAGTGCCCCAACTGGTTTACAGGCTGTACCTATGTATTTGGAGCCACTCTATGTGCAGGAATTTCACACATAGCTTGTGGACCAGAAATATAGGATTGCCAGACTGTAGCACAAAAATGATCTAATGATGAAGATACTCAGAGAGATTAGGGATGCGGTGATGAGGCGCTGAGGTAGACAATGGTCCAGATAGACACTACTTCCCTTCCCCTTGTACATATTTATGTATATAGTTGGGGTATTTAGATAAGTTAGTGTGGTGTAGATTACTTGTAGGACATAGGCCCTCATTACAACATTGGCGGCAAATCCCGCTTACCGCCGTCCAGAAGACTGCCAACACACCACTGCGGCAGCGGAATTCCTCTACAGCTATTACGACCCACAGCCCGGAATCTGCCAAAATCCAGACACCGACACAAGTCCGCCACACCAAAGGTCAGTGATAAACTGGTGATAACAAAACCTCCACCGTCACGCCAACCGGAATACGCCCACACTATCACGACCCACAAATCCACATGGTGGTCTTTTAACCGCGGTATTCCATTGGCGGTACACACCGCTGCACTCAAAATACACACACATTTACAAAACACAACCACATTGGACAAATCGAAATACACACACCTGATACACATACACGCACCACTCCCACACACTCAAAACAATATAAAACACACACCCACATCACCCACAAACCTCTACGACAAAAATTGAGAAAGAAGCCAAGAGAGAGACACCACCATCAACAACACTAGCATCCACAGGCACATAACACCATCACTCACACAACATCCACGCACCTCAGACAACACACACAAACACATCTCCTCACACATCACAAATGACACCACTTCACACATCACCCACACCACACCATGGCACCGCAAAGACACCCCAGGTTCTCTGAGGAGGAGCTCAGAGTCATGGTGGAGGAAATCGTCCGGGTAGAGCCACAGCTATTCGGATCACAGGTGCAGCACACCTCCATAGCTAGGAAGGTAGCTATGGCGCAGAATCGTAGACTGGGTCAACGCAGTGGGACAGCATCCAAGAACGCAGGATGACAACAGGAAGAGGTGAAACAACCTACGGGGGAAGGTGCATTCCGTGGTCTCAAGACACCAGATTGCAGTTCAGAGGACTGGCGGCGGATCCCCACCTCCTTCCTCACAACTAACAACATGGGAGGAGCAGGTCTTGGCTATACTGCATCCTGTGGGCCTCGCAGGAGTAGCAGGAGGAATGGACTTTGGTAAGTCAAATCTTAACTATTACATCCCCCACCCAACATGCATGCTATCTCAAATCCCACCCTCACCCTCACCCCCATCACTCCAACACCTCCCATATGCCCCAATATCACAACCCATACATCCCTATACCAAGCCCTGCATGCAACAACAAAGCATGGAAACCCATCACCAAAGCATGTCCACTACAGATACCCACAGATCCCCAAACCAATTATCACACAAGGTCCTACACAAGAACGCAAGCACTAGAGTACAGGGTCACCCACCCATTGCACACGATGGCACACACAGATGCAATAATCATGCCTTTACACCCCTGCAGGACCCCTAACCAACGTCACCGGACAAGAGGTTCCACACATGTCCACTCCCCCCACAAAAGAGGCCCACAGTGATGACAGCAGCTCTGTCCAACTGGATCAAGATGACCAGCCCGGCCCATCTGGGACCTCGGGACAGTCGGTTCCCCTGACACTGGCACAAGCCACCACAGAGCCTCCCTGCTCAGGAAACACCAGCACAGCACCATACCTAGCAGGCCCATCCCTCTGTCCCCAGGACACGTCAAGCAGCAGTGTGACCACCACTACAGGGAACACAGGCAAACCCAACAACCCAAGAAAATCAGGGACCTTGGGGCAGTGGGCACACGGTCCAGGGGACAGAGGCACAGGAAAACAGGGGAACTGGGAGGACTGATGTGTGAAAGGGGGAGGACAGGCCCAGGGAACCCACTCTCCATGAGGCTCTCTCCAACATCATGGGAGCATCCCATCATTCCCAGGAGACAATGGCAATGGTACTGGCCAAGTTTCAGGAGACCCAGCGGCTGCAGGAGAAACAGTATCTGGTGATCAGGGAGGAACTTAAGTCCATCAACACCACCCTCGTCACCATTGTAGGGGTGCTGAAGGACCTTGTGAACACCAGGAGGGACACTGTGGCACAACAAGGGGCCCCTGACATTAGCCTGGATGATGAACAGTTCACCACCTCCGCCGGCGCTATTGGACAGGAGGCACAGCCACAGGACCACTACAACAGCACCCCACCCGCTACAGATGGAGAACCACCCTGCAAACAGTCCCTGAGATCCAGGACAAAGACAGAGAACAATACCAAGACCCCCGCCAGGAAATGAGACCCCACTAAATGTCATCCTTCTGTCCCACTTCATCACCCTGTCCATCCATAAACTGCCCTAGCTCCACTTCCTATGCCCCTTTGGACTATGCACCTGTGAAACAAATAGGCTGGACTCTGCCATGGACAATCCTCCACCATCACCCCTGCCCATTTTACAACCCCCTTAGCACTGAAATAAACACCCTTGAATCACAAAACAATCTGGAGTCAGTCTGTGCTTTCACAAATGTGTATTTGCAATAACTAAGGAAAATAGCAATGTCGATTGTATTGCCAACATACCTATGTCACACAGCTCTAGTCCATGAGGTAATATAGCAGAGGTCACACAGTGGGACCCACATCTGTGAAATGGAAAGGCAAAGTGACAGGTCAGGGTCCATTCACTGGGTGAAAGTGACAGACTTATGATGCGTCTAACAACTGTGTGAGAGGTGTGAGGCAGTGACATCTTCTTACCTGTGTCTCACTGGAAGTATTGCTGGATAACGTTGTTTCTGTTTTCGATATCCTCTTCTTCTGCCTCCTCTTCTTCACTGTCCACAGGCTCCACAGCTGCCACAGGACCCCCATGTGGACCATCCTCCTGCAGAAAAGGCACCTGTCGTCGCAAAGCCAGGTTGTGCAGCATACAGCAGGCCACGATGATCTGACATACCTTCTTTGGTGAGTAGTAGAGAGAACCATCTGTCATATGGAGGCACCAGAACCTGGCCTTTAGGAGGCCGAAAGTCCTTTCGATCACTCTCCTAGTTCGCCCATGTGCCTCATTGTAGCGTTCCTCTGCCCTTGTCCTGGGATTTCTCACTGGGGTCAGTAGCCGTGACAGGTTTGGGTACCCAGAGTCACCTGCAAATGTCTAGGGACAACTGTTAGACACACACTAACCCTTAGGTACAACCCCAGACAACTATTCACAGGGTATAGGGTCCTTGTCCTCACCTATTAGCCACACACGGTGCCTCTGGAGTTGCCCCATCACATAAGGGATGCTGCTATTCCTCAGAATATAAGCGTCATGAACTGAGCCAGGAAACTTGGCATTCACATGGGAGATGTACTGGTCGGCCAAACACACCATCTGCACAATCATTGAATGGTAGCTCTTACGGTTTCTGTACACTTGTTCACTCCTGCGGGGGGGGGTACCAAGGCCACATGTGTCCCATCAATGGCACCTATGATGTTGGGGATATGACCCAGGGCATAGAAGTCACCTTTTACTGTAGGCAAATCCTCCACCTGAGAAAAAACGATGTAGCTGCGCATGTGTTTAAGCAGGGCAGACAACATTCTGGACAACACGTTTGAGAACATAGGCTGGGACATCCCTGATGCAATGGCCACTGTTGTTTGAAACAACCCACTTGCCAGGAAATGGAGTACTGACAGGACCTGCACTAGAGGGGGGATTCCTGTGGAATGGAGGATTGCTAACATCAGGTCCAGCTCCAACTGGGCACACAGTTCATGAATAGTTGCACAATCAAATCTGTAGGTGACTATTATGTGGCTCTCTTCCATTGTTGACAGGTCCACCAGCGGTCTGTACACTGGAGGATGCCGCTATCTCACCACCTGCCCCAGCGGACGTACCCTATAGAGGAAAACACAGAGCAGAGAATCAGCCAACACTGAGGTATTACTACATGTCATTAGCAAACATTTGTAAATCCGCAATGTGCCTGTTACAGTGTGTATGCAAGGCCTAGATAGGTGTGAATCAGTTAATATTAATGCCATGTGGCCCACTGAATTGGCGGCTATCTGACCTGTAAGGTGGGACAAGGGGTATGAGGCAACTGCACTGGCGTTCTACACCTTCGCGGTAGGCGGTCGAAGACTGCAGCGCAATCCTGCATTGGTTAACATTGGACCCTATGGGTCCCAGGAGACAATGACGATGTATCCAGAGGTGACGGCACGCACAGCCGCGGATGTGACTGACATTTTCTGTCTGTTCACTCACTTGATACCTGACCTTTGACAGGAGAGGACCTGCACTGCAAGTGCTGCTGTGACCTCAGTCTGGAAGCAACCATGGCTCATGTGTCTGGGGAAAGGGCCCCTGCCTTCACTTCGGAGGAGTTGGAGAAGTTAGTGGATGGGGTCCTCCCCCAATACACGCTACTGTACGGTCCTCCAGACAAACAGGTGAGTACACTGTGAGCATGCTGCAAGGGGCAATGCCTGTTTGGAGTGGTGTGGATGGAAGATACATGGGGGGGACTGAGGCCTGCATGTGCGGACAGTGAGTGTATGTGCGTCAGGGCAAGGGTGGGAACGTGGGCCAATGACTGTGACGGTCCGGACGGTTGAAGTTTTTCCTTTTCCCTTGTACTATTCCTCTAGGTCAGCGGCCACCAGAAGAAGGATATTTGGTGTGCCATCGCCAAGGACGTCTGGACCCTGGGGGTCCACCATAGACGGTGCACTCACTGCCTTAAAGATGGGAGGACATTCGCCGGTGGAGCAAGAAGACGGTGGAGGCCCAGCTGGGGATGGCCTCCCAACGTGGGAGCGGTGCCTGTCACACCATGACCCCCCTGATGTTCCGGATCCTGGCGGTGGCGTATCCTGAGCTGGATGGGCACTTGAGGGCATCACAGCAGCCACAAGGGGGTGAGTACAGTCACATCCATCTGACTCTGCAAGCATTACGAGGTGTCTGGGTGGGGGAGGCGGGCAGTGGGTTACCCTAGGCCAGGGCGAGCTTTGTAGACAAGGGCCCTTTGTGAAGAAGGCTATGTGTCACCCCAACCCCACCAGTGGTAAGAGCCATCTACATCTAGTCAGGCTCCTGTGACTTCCATGTGTGCAGCAATCAGGTATAGGCCTTGTACCCCATGGGCATGTGATTAATCTAGGAACTCTAAGTGCATGGCGTAGTGCAGAGGGCTGCTGTGTCTGTAGTGCCCGCCAACGGTAGTGGTATTGCATGCACTGAACATGTCTTTCTTCTGTCTTTCCCCCACCCTTTTTGTGGTCTCCCTGTTCTTATGTGCAATAGCATAATCAGGCGGAGGAGCAGTGGCACCGGAGCAGGAGGGAGCTGCATCCCACTTGGCCCCGGAGGGTGAGACAACAGAGTCTGAAGCCACCAGTGGAACGGAGGGCGAGGGGAGCTCCACGGCGGGGACAGGAGGTGACATCAGTGACATCGACTCCTCCTCTGATGGGAGCTCCCTTGCGGTGGCGGGCCCCTCTGTGCCCCCCGCATCAACAGGTACAGCCGCCACCCCCCTACCAGCACCGTCCTCCCAGCAGCCCCTCAGCGTGTGTCCCGTGCCTGCTCACCCAGGAGGGTGGGCATCTCCTTCACCCCAGGCACCTCACAGGTTGGGCAATCTACCATTGTGAATGCCATCCAGGGTGTCGAGGGGCAACAAACAAATGCATACCTGGAGGGCATTCATTCTGGCCAGGCAGCCCAACAGAGAGCATTTCAGACTCTGGCCTCAGCACTGATGGCAGCCATTGTCCCTGTGTCCAGTCTCCCCCCTCCAACTTCCTCCACCCAGACCCAATCCCCTGTACCTCAGCCTATCCCAAGCACACCATCAGACCAGCATGCACACACCTCATCACACAAGGGTGGCTCTGGCAAACATAAGCACCCCACATCCCACAGGCACTCACACAAGCATCATTCCCATGCAGACATACCAACATCCACTGCCTCCACTGTGTCCCCCTCCTCCACGTTGTCTTCCTCCCTCCTTGTCCCATCTCCACTCACACCTGCATGCACAATATCTTCAGCCACTACCTCCATCACCAGCACGCCCATCACCACACACCGCTCACGTGCACTCACCACCCCCACTACCATTCACACATCCCCTATGTCCTCTACCAGTGTGTCTGTGAGCCCTCCTCCCAAAGTACACAAACGCAGGCACACACCCACCCAACAGCCATCCACCTCACAACAGCCTCCAGCCCATGCACCTTCAACCAAATTCAGCAATCGTACACCTCCTACAACCACTACCTCTTCCTCCACTCCCAAACCCACTCCATCTACCCGTCCCAGTGTGTGTAAAAAAAATGTCCTAGCTAACATTGACCTCTTCCCTACATCCCCCCCGTCCGTCAACTAGGGCCAGGCTTTCCAGGTCCCAACCCAGCACCTCAGCCACCACATTACCAGGCACCGTGGTCCCAGCAACAGCGGAGTTTTGGAGTGTGCCAGGCATCAGGGCAGCCAGTGTGCCATGGAGCGAGGGCAAGGACATTCCGCCACCTGCAAAAGTAAAAAAATTGCCCACATTCCAGAGGGAGAAGGCGAAAACACCTGCCACCAAGGGCTCAGGGAAAACAAAAGGGGATAGTGGCAAGACAGCTGCGCCACCATCCAAGGTAGGGAAGGGCCAGAAAATCAAGGGCAGGTCAGGAGAGGGCATGGTGGCACCGACTATGGGACCAGGGTCACACCTTCTGTCCACGTCGACGCCAACCAGTACGGTGGAGAAGACCGCCACCTGCACCGCCACATGCACTGCCACCAGCACCACAGTCCCTGAGCCTGCCACCAGCACTGCAGTCACTGAGCCCGCCACCAGAATCGCCGCCACTGAGCCAGCCACCAGCACCGCCACCACAGAGCCTGCCACCAGCACCGCTGCCACAAAGTCCGCCACCAGGACCGCCACCACAGAGCCCGCCGCCAGCACTGATGCCACAGAGGCCGCCGCAAGCACCACTGCCACAGAGTCCACCGCCAGCACCAATGCCACAGAGGCCGCCGCAAGCACCGCCGCTACTGACACCGCCGCAAGCACCGCCAGCGGCCCCACGACGTCCTGAGCAAGTGGCACCACCGCAGATATGGCTGCCATGCCCAGTGGTCAAGCGACCAAGCCTGATGGTCAGTTCCAGGAGCCTGGGCAGCTTCCATGATGCAACACCTTCAGTGGAGAAAGGCATCCACTACCTCTGTCCTTGGCAGGATGAAGCACTCTGGGCACAAAGCCCCCTCCAGAACCAGTGGAGTATCACATCATCTACCTCAGTCCTTGGCAGGATGAAGTACTCTGGGCACAAAGCCCCCTCAAGAACCAGTGGAGAAAGGCATCCACTATCTCTGTCCTTGGCAGGATGAAGCACTCTGGGCACAAAGCCTCCTCCAGAACCAATGGAGTATCACATCATCTACCTCAGTCCTTGGCAGGATGAAGCACTCTGGGCACAAAGCCCCCTCCAGAACCAGTGGAGTATCACATCCACTACCTCAGTCCTTGTCAGGATGAAGCACTCTGGGCACAAAGCCCTTTCCAGAACCAGTGGAGACTGTTATCCACTTGAGAGACTGTGGCTTTGCACTCCCCAGGATAATGCAGTGGGCAACCCACCCACTGGAGAGACTTGAGAGATTGTGGCTTTGCACTCCCTAGGATAAAGCTGTGGGCAAACCACCCACTGGAGAGACTTGAGAGACTGTGGCTTTGCACTCCCCAGGATAATGCAGTGGGCAACCCACCCAATGGAGATACTTGAGAGACTGTGGCTTTGCACTCCCCAGGATAAAGCAGTGGGCAAACCACCCACTGGAGAGACTTGAGAGACTGTGGCTTTGCACTCCCCAGGATAATGCAGTGGGCAAACCACCCACTGGAGAGACTTGAGAGACTGTGGCTTTGCACTCCCCAGGATAAAGCAGTGGGCAACCCACCCACTGGAGAGACTTGAGAGACTGTGGCTTTGCACTCCCCTGGATAAAGCAGTGGGCAACCCACCCACTGGAGAGACTTGAGAGACTGTGGCTTTGCACTCCCCAGGATAAAGCAGTGGGCAAACCACCCACTGGAGAGACTTGAGAGACTGTGGCTTTGCACTCCCCAGGATACAGCAGTGGGCATGGAGCCCCCTCGTGGAGCAGTGGCGTCGTGCACTCATCCGACTGAGGTGCCCCCCCTTCCCTTCCCCCTGAGGTGCCTGTTTCATTTCGATCTGATGCCCCTGCAGTGTTCTCTCCGTTTGATGTCTGGTATCGAGTGTGGGCCTCGCCCATGCATTTTGGGCCCAGTGGTCCACGAACTATTATTGGTGCACTATCCAGACTTGTGTAGTTGGTGTACATAATTGTATATACTGTATTTCAAGTTTTGACTACTGGTTCTTTCATGATTACAATCGTTCAACTCATTTCCTTTTGTCCTTGCATTCTTGAAAGGGGGTTGGGGGTGTTAATGTAATGTTGCAGCATGTATTTGTGTGTATGTTGTTGTGGGTGTGGGTGTGGGTGGCAGTGTTGCATGTGTGTGCCACTCTCTTTTCCCTCCCCCTCCCCTGTGTTGTAGGTGTAGTACTCACCGTGGTCATCGCCGCGTCGTTGTTGCTCCTGATAGAGGAGCAGGAATACCATCGCAGGGAGTATTTGGAGTTCTGGCTCCATGGTGTCCTGGTTCCTCGTGGGGTGTGGAGAGGTGAGTGTTTTTCCTTCCAAGTACTGTTTCTGCCATGTTTTTGTACACGTTGGTTCCGCCCCGGAAAAGGTGGCGGATTGGCCTCTCATAATAGTGTGGGCGGTACATTGTCTTCTGCCTGTCTGTTGGTGGTGACCGCCGCGCTGTTTGTTTGTTTACCCCCATGGCGGTCGAAGTGTTAAAGTGGCTGTCTATGTTGGCAGTTTCCTCCACGGTCGTGATTCAATTTTTTTCCGCCGGCCTGTTGGCGGTATTACCGCCGCTTTAACACCGACTGCCAGGGTTGTAATGAGGGCCACGTTGTTTTTTTCTTAGGTGGTGAGTTTTTGGGTAACTTTTTTTTTTAATGTTTGGGGGTGATGTTTTGGGTATGTGTGTTATTAAAAATGAAAAAATCATAAAATATATCATTTTTTTGCATAAACAAAAAAAAACGATTTTTTTAGGCTGTACATTTAGTTGGTCAATGTTAAGTTATCCTTGTCTATAGATATCTTTTAAAGAGGGGGCATAGGTGCTGATGTTTATCATGTGGCATTAGATGTATAGAATGAGTTAAGGTACACCTAGTTAGTTGTAGGAAAAAGTTAGGATAAGATAGTGCAGGTTAGGTTTGTATGAGTACTTTAGTTATTTTAGGGTATTTTAGGCTAAAATTTCTAGTGTGATTAAACCTTGTTTTTTCCTACTGTATGGTCTCCATCATGATTTACTGTCTAGGTGGTAGCATGTCTGAACATGTCTTGTTAGGTGCATGCCTTTGTGAACAGCAGTTAGTTACATGCATGTCTATGTGTGTCTCCTAAGGTCAAATACCTGTCAGGTTGGCAATGATGCCACATCAGCAAATCCAGACATCATTCTGCAATGAACGTGACACTCTGGGTGTGCATTGATACACATTCCCAAACATTTATTCATACACCATTTATCCGTGTTGTGAAGTAATGTGACTTGCATTGTCATTATGTTGTTGTCATTGCACTCCCCCTAAATCTAGATTCTTTTACTGAGACACTGATGGCTGCCCCTCACCATCTTACACATGCATCATTCATTTGCCAAATCAATGTTTTATTGCTGCTATCATCCTTGCTTGGCCCTGCCATTCGTGTAGTGATTTGTGTCAGCTGTCACAATACATGCATGCAAACTGTCATATGCCATACTTGTGATCCTCACGTAAAACTTGCTAGTCCACATATCTATCAGTAACCTCAATCATGTTGCAGTCAGTGTGTGTGGCTTTGCGTATGTCATAAAGCCACAAATATCCATCAGGCTGGTACTAAGGGGCATATTGACAAGTCCCTAGAACCACCAGAGCATCTCTTTTTGTGATGCTCCAGTGGCACTGTGCCCTTTTATTTATTTTCAAGGTGTCATTAAGCCATTTTGCGTTGCTTAACACTGCATTGTATATATGGGCCCCCCAAAGCAGATTTCTGTGGCAGAGGGGCGTGCAGTGGGTTTTGCTGTGGAAGTACCCATGCAACACCCATTGCTTTTGATGCTGACTCAGATTTACAATGGAATACAAACCTGAGACACTGCCAAAACACTGATGTTGCCACAGGGGTGGGGTTGGCATGGCACAATGGAGAGAAATGCTTATATCTCTCCTTGTTTTTGCTTTTTCTATATTATGCTGCATGGTGCAGCACACATTGTAGGACCAAGGAGCCATTACTTATTGTTTATGAGCAGGAGGGGACAACTTCCTGCACATAAACAACCATTCTGTATAATGCAAGGGCACCTGCATTGCCACTAGGCAGCTGAATCAGCACCAGCACTATGGAAAAAACATGGGTGCATAGTATGCTATTATATACGGCTTAAACCTGCGGTTTGGAAATGATGCAGCTCAGCGCAGCCACATTGCTTGCTGCACCACACTGGTGTAATTATGCCCCTCAGTGTGGTGGTTTTACATAATTCATGAAGTTCACAGAGTTACTGCCTCAGACACAGAGTCAACACAAATGATGTATTGAGTGAATTTATTTACATGTGCAATAATTATATATGTAATACTGTACAGTACACAGGAGAATGATCCCATGAGAGATCCCAAGCCATTGGATGTTCAGATGTCCAGACAGAGTCCAAGGGGGGGAAAGGGAACATGTCATGAGCCGTGTAGGAGAGGAGTGCATCAGTGACGAGGTGATCAAATCGCCATTAGGTAGGATTGGCTACAATGCCAGTCCACATATGTGATTGGTCAACAGTGGGAGAGTGAAGAGGGGACATTGATAATTGATGCAATGTTGCCATAATATTAAGCACAGAGCAAAAGAGAAACTGTTTATTTGCCACAGACTGAAGCTACTGGGTGATTTTGCCAGTGAAAAATGTTCCTTCCACATCTTCATCCTTTGATGTGTACGGTGCCTTCCGTGCCAGGGGTGGTGCTGGTGTTGAAGTGGAGGGAGGCAAACACACAACAGGGGCTGGAAATGTGGATTCCAAGGTCCTGGCAGCTGTCATCTGTGGAAAGTTGAAAGGCATCACTGCAGTAAGGAGGTTCTGTAGGTTTCGCAACACAGCAGCAACGTCACAGCAGTAGGCAGCCAGGTTGTCAATGAGGGAGGCCAGCATTCACTCCATGGACTCCAGGACAGTTTGGCCAGCCCACAGTCTGTTGTCAATCCTGTTGGTGCCATTTAGGGAGGTCATTTGCTTATGTTTCATGACACCAGTGATGTCGGCCATTGACTGCTGGTGTCCATGAAACGGAACATGGGTGCCTCTGATGGCAGTAGAGTTGTCCTTATTCAGACCGAAGCACTTATGGACTCCTGCTAGGCTGCCGGCCATAGTCTCCATCCTCACTTGCACCAGCTGTGCCACCTCCCGCTGGACTCCTACCGCTGTAGCTTAGAAAATTATGCCTGGTCCTGGGAGTCCGGGGCTCTGGGTGAGCTGGCAGATGGTGTGTGTTCTCTGTTGGGTGTGTCATCTTGAGACCACACAATGCTGTGTATCTCCCCTTCAACCAGAGATGGTGTCTGGATGGCACCCAGGATCTGCTAGAGAGTGTCGTGAATGATGCTTTAAGGCTGGTCATCGCCATCATTAGAGAAGTCCAGGACAAACAGCTGGCCATGAGGTATGACATCATCCTCTGCAATGAGGTACAGATCAGGGTCATCAGATTGTTAATCATGGTGCTGTGTTTACATGGCACAGAGCCACACATCAAGTCTCTCATTTATTTTCCTCTAGCAGCACATTGTGCCATCAGGACTTAATTTTTTGGAACACTCCGTTCGCACATTATGTCAGTCCACATTTACAGGTCCAGACAAAACCATCTTGCATGGCTTTTCATGGGTTTCTGCATATGGACCCATTTCATGCATTACATTGTGTGGCAGTTGCATGCCATGTGTGTTTCTTGGGATGTTCCCACACAATACCCATGTAAGCATAAAGTTTTAGGTGGAAATCCACCACTACTGCGGACCTAAAGCTTGTACTTGTAAATGTGCTTTGTGAATTCACAGAGTCATATACTTAGACTTTTAGTCTAAGTTTAGACCAAAAGCCTAGGTTTACCTTTGTGAATTGCGACCAATACAGGGGTTAGACAAGGTTGTATCCCTCACCTTTTTAGTTTACTCTTTATGTTAATAAACTGGAACAGCTACTTGTAGCTCGTGGCTGTGATCACCCTAAGTTAGATGGCCATCCTGTTCCGACATTTTTAAATGCAGATGACAATGTTTTAATTTCCAGGATGGCACATGATCTTCAAATTCTATTGGACCTTTTTTGACATTAGATGTACACACTTGACTTTAGTATCAATTCAAACAAATCACAAATCGTGGTACTAATTCCTAGAAGTACAAAAAGCAGAACCCACCTGTGTGAGGGCAACACACTTAACAATATCAAAACCTTCTTATACCTTGGTATCATGTTTGATTTTTCTGTCACCTGGCCACTATTGGCCAGGGAAAGGAGTTATGCCTTCGCTAGAAGCAGTGCTTCTGTTTTTGACTTTGCCACAAGGTTACGGCACAATTCATTGGGGTCTATTCTCGAGATCTAGAATGTGAAATGTTTGTCCATAATGTTCTGTGGTTGTTATATCTTGGCATATGCTAATACTGTTTCCCTAAAATGTGAGGAAAATATGTTTTTGAAAATGCTATTTGCACTCCCCAGTAGCTCATCTATTTTCATTGCACACAAAGAGCTGGGCAGGGCTTTTTAGGCAACACAATTCATCTGAGACCTCTTATTTTATGATTGTCTATCTGATTCAAGCCAGAGCTGGAACATTTGTAAAGGATAGTCTAGGGCTAGATCATGTTTCTCTCATACCATGGATTTCTTACATTAAGAATCGCTTATTTCTATTAGTGCAACCAACCCTTTTAGTAATCCCAAGAGTATCTAGAAAGCAGATCTCATTTGGGTGTAAGAAGCCTTTCTTAGCCAGTTTTTTGAAGTCAGGGAAACCCTTGTTTTATCAAAGGTCACAGTTAGGTGATATAGGGCCTGATTACAACTTTGGAGGAGGTGTTAATCCATCCCAAAAGTGACGGTAAAGTGACGGATATACCACCAGCCGTATTACAAGTCCATTATATCCTATGGAACTCGTAATACGGCTGGTGGTATATCCGTCACTTTACCGTCACTTTTGGGACAGATTAACACCTCCTCCAAAGTTGTAATCAGGCCCATATTCTTGTTCAGACTACTTTGCATGTAGAACCAGGGAGCAGATTTAGGGAAAGTAGCGCTGCACACAGTGCAGCACCACTTTCCTCGCAACCCTTGGTGACCCCATACCGCCACCATGTGTGACCTGTATTTAAAATACAAGGAAGCTTCTTTCTGATCGAGGGAGGACATGGCGTGGCAGTTCGGGCTGGAATGTTCTCATGCGGTACAGGTTCAAGGCTGATTTGCATATGGCTAGGTCCAAACTGGGTTGGCGTGGTGAGCAAAAAAACAATATATTAACCCCAGATCTTTCTGACTTGCAGTGAATGTTTACATTGTTCAGCGTTCTGTCCATAATTTGTTCTTCTTGCATTTGTTGCCCTAAGTGGGAAGGGTATGCCCAGACGTGGGTCCCATCCTCACTGCGCCACTGGATTCAAGCTAGCCTGGCTGATGAAGGGTGATAGCCTGACACTGGTCCCAGAATGCTTGTTTGTGGTCCAGGGAGGACCTGGCTTGGCAGTTCAGACTGGACTCTTCCCATGGAGTACTGGATCAAGACTGATTTGCATATAGTGGTGAACAAAAAAACAATGGATTAAACTGACATCTTTGTGACTGGGGGTGAAGGTTTGCATTGTTCAGCATTCTGTCCATCTTCTGTTCTTTTTGCATTTGTTGCCTTAAGTGGGAAGGTTATGCCCAGACATGGGTCCCGTGCTCACTGCACCACTGGTTTCAAGCTCGCCTGGCTGATAAAGGATGCTACCCTCAAACCAGCTCTAGGGTGCTTGTTTCTGGTCTAAGGAAGTCCTGGCTTGGAAGTTCAGGCTGGACTGTTCCCATGGGGTACAGGGTCAAAACTGATTTGAATATGGCAAGGTCCAAACTGGGGTGGCGTGGGGAGCAAAAAATGATGGTTTAAACCCAGATCTTTATGACTGGGGTTGAATGTTTGCATTGTTCTGCATTCCGTCCATCATCTGTTCTTTTTCTGTATTTAAAATACGGCACACAATGGAGCAGGGTAGGGGGCAATAGCATAATTTCTTCACACTATTGATGTGCTCTGCAGGCATTAAAAAGGCCCCAATAATGGCGCAAGTAAATCTAAAAGATTTCCTTGCACCATTTTTTCGTCCCCCTTAACAGGGAACCTCCCCCCTTGCATATATTATGCCTGGGGCTGGAATGATGTGGCGCAAGAGTTTACAAAGTGGTGCAATGCATGCATTGTGCCACTTTGGAAATATGCCCTGGGGAAAATGCTACTCTAGCGCCACCTTAGTGTAAAAACATGACGCAATGGCGGCGCTAAGGTGCGCTAGGGGCTCTTAAATATGCCCCTATGTCTTTTATATGCTATATCTTGCTCTCATTGTTTCTAAATTGTTTTAGGTTGATTAGGATTCATCCCTTATTGGGTACTCCCAAGGGGTGGTCACAGGATGTGGATGATCAACCTTCTATATGTGTATCTACCTCCATTCAAGACACTATAGGCACTATTTGGAGTTTGGCGGATGGAAAAGCTCATCTGCCAAACTCCCGACAGGGTGGCCGCCGCCTACCCGGTGACCTCCCCGCTGGAGTTATTAAGAGTCTCCTGCTAGGTCAGCAGGAGGAAACCTGAGTTGCAATGTTCACTGTCTGCAAAACAAAGCAGACAGTGAACATTGCAACAGTGCTTGCCAGGGGGGCCTCTGCACTCGCATGCCCCCTGCACCTGTTCTCTGCCAGCCTTTTCATGATGGTGCTAATGCCATGAAACCACTGGTGGAAAAGGGGTTGTAATCCCCAGGGCAGCGCTGCTTGCAGTGCTGCCCTGGCAGATTATGAGCGCCACCATCCTCAACACCGATGTGATCTGAGACTCTGGCCGAGTTGGCAGTTCAGACTGACAGGGTTGTAATGCAGCATTCGGACCACTGCATTGGCGGTGGTCCAGACCACCACCACGAGTGTGGTGGACTATAGACCGCCACACTCCTAACCAAGCTCTATGTGCCTCATTTAGATCTCAGCAGATGGAATACTCCATCACAATCATGACAGATATCCAGTCTGCCGTATTACGATCCTAATAGGATATAATGGGATTGTAACAAAGAGGATGGGATATCCGTCACATCTGTTATGGAGTTTTCTCCTACTCCAAGTTCTAAATCAGGCCCATGCACCTTACTTTATTCTGTCCAATTTACAAGCCTCTCAGATCTTGTTGTTTAAAACCAGTTTTAGTTGGAAGAAATTTTACTCAGGCTCGGCCTGCTTTTCTGATTTTACAGTTATTAAGTGATCTTTTTATTTGTTGGTCTGTTGCTTGTTTTTTTAAATTGTGTTGACAGACGAATGAACCCTATGATTGCTGACTCCTAATGCCATGTTTTGTAATGTTTTAACTATGATTTGTCTACATATTTTATAGAATAGTCTTTTATAGTTTGCCACTTCAAACCAAACAAAGTATATTGATTGTTTGTGGTGATGGAATTTTCTAATTGAAAGATATCAGTCCCTATTACAGAGTTTGACACCACGTTCAGTAGCTCACATGTCAGGATGTCTGACCTGTTATTAGTACCCTTCCAGAAGATAACTGAAAACTTGTGCCTATCCTTACTCAATGAATGTACCAATGACAGGGACTGGGATGTTGCCAAGTAGGCCCCTTGAAAATAAACCATGCTCTCTCCTTAAGGCCTTGATTGTAGTGCTAGGTGGAAGTGCCAAATGTATTTATAAATAGAGGTTTTCTATGTTTTGCCAGTTTACACTGGAGCCAAAAGCCAGTCCTTGAGGAGCTAATTCCCTAAAATGGTTTTCTATAAAGGTCAAAAAGAAAAGTCATCATGTTAGTTATTGAACAGTTTAAGGGCATTAGTAGTAGCTAGAAGTGATGATTTCCTAACAGAGAATGTCTGCAAACTGATACCTCATTGTTTAAAAGCAATAACTTGTTATTCATTGAGGTTCTTTAAAGAAATAATTAAACATTTTAGCCTTCTTTGTAAAGATCTATTTCTTAGTTTATCAACTACAATAAATAAGGGCTTTTTTTTACAATATACACTTAAAGCATTATTTTTCCTTTCTAGACCAATAGGGGCAGTGGTTATTAAACTACCCACATTCATAAGGCATAGATTGTGGAACTAGACAGAATTTGTCTATGACAAATAAACTCTTAAGGTGATACGTTATTTATGTTGCAAAGAGGAAAGAACCTTTGTGTGCTCTACTCAGCGGCCTTAGATCACGTTAGGATGGAAGCTGTTTAGGCTCTTCCCACTAACATTCTTAGCTTTATCATGAAGTACCCAGTTGTGTGGCAGTCAAACATCTTTTTGTCTTCATTCCCTCCACCCGGTTACAATGGCGACTTCAATCAGCCTTTGTGAGATGCACGATTTGCCATACGTTTCACCTAACATTACAGATGTCAGCAACACTCTACTTGTAAGCAGTATACTTGCATCCAGAGCAAAAACCAAAACCAAGATCTTTTAAAATAGATATTAAAAGAGATTTTTAAAATGACGGTTATGATTTATGCTTTAGATATCTTGAAAAGTTCTATGAGGGATAATTAAAGAACTATGGGGGTCATTCTGACCCCGGCGGTCTAAGACCGCCGGGGCCAGGGTCGGCGGGAGCACCGCCGACAGGCCGGCGGTGCCCCGCAAGGCATTCTGACCGCGGCGGTTCAGCCGCGGCCAGAAAGGGTAAACCGGCGGTCTCCCGCCGGTTTACCGCTGCCCTTAGAATCCCCCATGGCGGCGCAGCTTGCTGCGCCGTCATGGGGGATTCTGACACCCCCTACCGCCATCCTGTTCCTGGCGGTTCACCCGCCAGGAACAGGATGGCGGTAGGGGGTGCCGCGGGGCCCCTGGGGGCCCCTGCCGTGCCCATGCCAATGGCATGGGCACGGCAGGGGCCCCCGTAAGAGGGCCCCACAAAGTATTTCAGTGTCTGCCTAGCAGACACAGAAATACACGACGGGTGCAACTGCACCCATCGCACCTTCCCACTCCGCCGGCTCAATTCTGAGCCGGCATCCTAGTGGGAAGGTTGATTTGCCCTGGGCTGGTGGGCGGCCTTTTGGCGGCCGCCCGCCAGCCCAGGGCAAATGTCAGAATCACAGCAGCGGTCTTTCGACCGCGGTGCGGTGTTCTGACGGCGGTACCTTGGCGGACGGCCTCCGCCGTCCGCCAAGGTTAGAATTAGGGCCTATATCATTTTTTAAATACATGAAAATTGTATTTCATTAGAATATTTAGAGCTATCATAGGCTTATTGATTTGTACTATGTAGCACTTATTAATGCACCTCTTGAAATAGAAATAATCTTTTTAAAAGAGACACTCAATAATTAAAACAGGAATTTGAGTGAGGTGATCCACTTTTCATTTTACGAATTTATAATTATGCATGTGTATTTTTCAACAGCTAGTTTACATTATGATCCAGATAAAGCAACATCATTACTGACTATATTTTTAGCAAAGGACTCCAAGTCCATTTAACAAACCACCCTCAGTCAATAATATACATGTAGGCTGCAGCATAACTCAGATTATATTCATTCTTCCAAATGAATACAGTTGCAATTTATCTTAAATCCTGAGACACCGTTTTGCTTCACTAATGACCGAGCTGAAACACTCATGCACTGACAAAAATCTCTGGAATGTGCTTCTTAGTCTAAAGAAGACATTTATTAATTCATTTTGCAAGGTTCGTAAAGGAGATTAACATGCTGAAAGCACACTTTTAAAAATGGTCACAGCAATGAAATGAAAACATGTACAAATGATTCTCCACTGAAATACACAGCAAATATATGTATCTATATCATTACAGACACCCAAAGTGACCTAACCATAAACTGTGGGAGGTGAGTTAGACATTCTGAAATGTTCCTGAATGAAAAAGGAGGGGTGAAGGCAAAAAGATTGGGTAGGGACCACACCAAGGATATCAGGTCTAACAATGATAAAAAGATAATAGAGACTAAAGATATTCATCATGGGCCAATAAAGTGCTTAGATATAAAAAAGTAAATTAAAAAAAGCCATATGTCTACATTTTAGGTTCTCTTTACAACCTACCACTTCAGAAGCTCTCAACAAAACTTTGGCTACTTAAAACATCCTGCCACTATTATCATTTTTTATGAAAAGGGCATTAGTATGAGACATTGAATCACACTGTTCTGCAACTTGAGCCTTGTACAACATTTAGACCCAGACCAATGTGAAACACATGCGCATCAGACCAATAGAAATAATCCACTTGTGATCTCAGAGGTCAAACTAGTTTTGTTACCAGAGCTACACTACCAACCATCTTGAAGATTTTGACATGTTTCTTATCTTCCACCATTAATCTGATTGCAGTTGTATCACACATCCTTAAGGTGCTCAGGATTTGTGGTCTGAGGTATTTTCTTCAGAAACCTTTTGTCCCAAAACACCTTGCAAACATCCAAAAATCTGCTCCTCTTGTGTAGAACTTTCCTATTTGATGAGTATTTGTCTCTGTCCCTACAATTTATATGACCTTCTCACCCATCTTGTTGATTCTCTGAGGCTTATATGAAAAATCTATCCTTTAGAAATATTAACTAAGGAATTATAGATGGGTAACGGTGAATTACTGATATATTTTTCACCAAGGGGCTCCGAGCAACGTGAAATATGCGACAAGAGCAAAGCTCGAGTGATTTATGATGTCACTCAGAACTTCGAGGTGAAAAACTGTCCCCTAATTTTTAATCCATCTATAATTTTATATTATGTATGGCCCCCACAATAATTGGCCTTGCTTCACTAATGTGCAGGGAAAGAGGATAATGGGGGACCTATACATAACATTCCCTCTCCTTCCTGATGCAAATGTGAACAATAAATATCTTACCTGCTATCTGTAACCAAAACCTGCTATCTTCTCTGCCTTCCTTCCCCATCCTGCAGCTGTGCATCCTGCTTTCAGTCAATGCGGACAGGTGGGGCAGCACTGACAGGCTCCCAGAGAGCCCTGTCACTGGGCCTGGAAGATTATGACATCACAACAGTTGATAAGCAGTTCTGTTTTCAGCTATTATAATGTAATAGCAAGAAGTTATGACTTTCAGAAACTGAAATAAACATTGGAGGCTCTCTATGACATAAATGCATAACCAAATAATACTTACTATGGACTTTAGTGTACATTTTTAATTTGTTGCTATTCACAAGCAAATTGTATGGGTAGTATCTTTATGACTGGCAGAGATTTCGCACATAAAAAGATAGGCTTGTCCTACCTGAAATTGTAAAGATACTACTTGTAATATTTGTTTGTGAATGGAAAAAATTGTAAACTTACACTAAAGTGTAAATGTATATTTGTGAATCCAGTCCCATGCCTAATTTGATGATAGGTGTCATGGCGGCAAGAAAGTCACTGTGTCGGAAGCCTAAATTGTATTTGACAATACGTTTTGGTGTTACTTAACAATGTCCTTCCACTATAATATAGGAAATGCCTCAGCAGTTCATACATTAAAATGCAAGATTCAGGTTTGGACAATCCCTGTTTACAAGATCTGTCCCACAACCCTTATGTTTCTCCTTAGTCATCCAAACACTAAAAGCAACCTTGTGTGTTTGTTTGTTTTAGAATGGTGTAAAATAATTGAAGCTAAGTCTGTACATGGATTCTATTGCTGTCAAAATTTGTTTTCCATCTGTCACTTTGTTGTTTGATGCCCTAAGTATGGCTAGTATGCCCAGATCTGGGCCCCATGCTCAATGTGCCACTGGAATTAAGCTAAACCTGGCTGATGAACCAATAATAAGAGCAAAACCAGTATTGGGTTGTTTGTATTGCATTTCAGGGAGGACCTGGCCTGGCAGTTTGTGCAGAACTATTCTCGTGTGGAGTGAGATCAAGGTTGTTTGCATATGGCTGGGTTCACACTGAGGTGGCAAAGTGGGTGAAAAATGATGGATTGGGATGAGGGCTGAGTGATTGCCAGTGACTGAGATTAATTCAACCATTCCACCCATCACTTTCTTTATTAATGCCCTAAGTGTAACAGGTATGCCCAGACATGGGTCCCGTGCTCACTATGCCTCTGGAATCAAGCTACACCTGGCTGATAAGTCCATAATAAGGGCAAAATCAGTCCTGGGCTACTTGTATCTATTTGAGGGAGGACCTGGCATGACTGTTCAGGCAATACTGTTCCCATGAGGGCCAGTGTCAAGGCTGATTTGCATATGACTTTATTGAAACTGAGGTGGCATGGTGAGTGAATAATAATAGAATGGGATGTGGCCCAAGTTATTGCCAGTGTCTGAGATTAATTCAAGCATTCCATCCATCACATTGCTTATTGATGCCCTAAGTATGATAAGTATGCTCAGACATGGGTCCCGTGCTCACTATGCCACTGGAATCAAGCTATACTTGGCTGATGAGCTCATATTAAGGATGAAATCAGTTCTGAGTTGTATTTTTTTTCTGGTTTAGGAAGAACCTGGCCTGGTATTTCAGGCTTGGTTGTTCCCTTGAGGAGCCAAGGCTGATTTGCATATGGCTGGGTTGAAACTGAGGTAGCTTTGATGGCAATGGATTGTGATACAGCACCAAGAGATTGCCTGTAACTGAAGTTAATTCAAGCATTTCATCAATTTTTGCTGTCAATTTCGTACATACACGCTGCTGAAATACCTTAATTGTGCCAAGGGCACTGTTAGTCAATCATCGAGGACTGGATCTAGATAAGAATAAAGTTTTGAAAGAGTCCAGTATCAGCAAGGGATTGGATAGTCTATTGATGGATATTGCTGTGGCATTCCACAAAATGGTTGCTTAGATTGGAAACCACCTTTTATTGGTATTGCTTCTTTAACCACTCTGTCCAGAGGCAGATGAACGAAAGATGTGGAAAATGTGATATCGTCCTCTTTTCATCATACATGTCTAAAGAATGGTGATAGTATAGACCACTGGAGGGCATAGAAGGTGATGTGATATATTTGACATTAGTACTCTTGTCTTAAGTAAAAGTCAAATCTAAAGCAATTTTCTAAATGGTAAATTTTGAATGATGGTCAAGTGGAACGCCATGATTAATAACATTTAAAGCCACTAATTGATCTACTTACAATAAATACTTTGAGTGTATTACAATAAGTTACATCCTCAAATCAGAGATACCTACTGATTGAAAATAATCATACAGCAAGATTCCCTACCTTTTTGTGAATTTGTAAAATATGAAAGGTTTAAAGAAACTCTACATGCCATGTATGTTTTAAAAATATTAATATTTTCCATATAATCTAAGCTAAAAAAGCATATGGTGTCTTTATAAATAGCATTGTCACATCCAACAGGCCTTAACTTTCACACCAGGGCACAGACCCATTAGCTTAAGCAATGCTTTCTAACCAGACAGCTACGAACTGTGTGCAGGCATGGTGGCCATCATGGAATAACATTTGTTAAAGAAAGAGACAAACATTCCAAGATGGATGCAGTTGGTATACATACCAGTGTATGGGTGGGAAAAGAGATTGGAGCAGGTAGAGACAATGAGAGGAAGAGAAAATACTTCCTCGTTCGCTGGAATGCATGACCCTGATGCTAACAGTGGAAGGATACAACTCATCTTATTAAAACACGGTGAGAAAAAATTGCTCCTTTGACAGGAGAAACACATGTGGAAGGAGGAAAGCCATTGAATCAGAAGCAGGTTACTTACATTGGTAAAAAACCTGATGAATCATGAGCAAGTAGGGGACCAAAGCCCACTCTAATTCTCTATTGGATACAATAGCTATATGTAAATTACACCTAGAACCATGCCCAAACCATAGCAAAGAGACTTACATTTGAACTCCAATGATGCAAAGACTGACGATTGAGTCAGCACCAGACCACTGAAAGGCATTTCTTCGATAACAGCGCATAAAATCTAAAGTTGAATTACAGCTACGGCCAGTTTTAAGAAGGGATTGTTTTGGCCTTGCGTCACACAGAGACACAAGGCACAGCAAGCACCTAACCTGAAATTTCCTAAGCCAGTCAAAGCCACGTTTCATGTCTCTGCACGGTTTTGTGAATCTAAAGTAACATAAGACATCGTATTTTGCTGGCTTGTTTTACCTTGCATCAGGAAAGTGATCCATGTTTGGAGTGCGGACATTCCCATGCCTCTGCCCATGGATTTTGGCACATTCCACGATTTAAAAGAGTTGTAAACCTGGGCATGTGTCAAAATGATATGCCACCCAGACTCAGGCATAAGGGGGAGAAGTATCTTTATTTCTCTTTGTTAGTTTTTTTTGCATTTTGATCTCACATAGAAAAAGGAAAATGCCTTTCAGGATTGTTTTTGGAGGTGTACATTCCCGCACAAAAACAATCAGGCACCCTGTAACTGTGTCACATGCATCACACAGTGTGCCAGTGCATGGAGAGAGCAGAAATGCGTCATATCTTAGGAGACATGGACATTTCTGCTCTCTCCCTGTCACTGAGCGCAGAGCAGAAAGTGTGTTGCATTGTTTGACTTGTTTGTAAATCCGCCCCATCGTTTCAAAATATTTTTGGCCACTCCAGTCAATGTTAAAACATCAGTTTTTCTAAAACTCTCAGGTGAAAACACTACCAGGCTTTAAAGTTATTAATTGATTGGTGAAAGGAAACAAAAACCACATTTGTAAGTAGATCAATAATTCCATAGAACATAAAAGAAACAAAATAAAACACCAGCCAAATGCACCTAACAAGCCGCAGTGCTATGTTTGCAACACTCCATTGTATGAATCCATTAAAGTAATCTAACTGTTGCTATATGCCTGAGCTAACAAAATAGAACATATCAGTAGAGATGCATGCTCGCTACAGTGCTGTGAATATATAGATTTACTTGTAATGAATCTCGCTGAAGGGTTTCAAGTATTTAACAGAATATCGCTACTAGAGGGGCATGAAACGATTTAACATGTTCTAAAATACTGCAATCTATTTACAGGTTGCTGATTTTTTACTCTTTCTGGCTAATGTCAAAGCAATAGTTCAGTCAGCACAAACTTCATGAAATATTATGTTTCTCAACATGTTGCAGGCAGAGTTAAACTTATGTTTCCCCTTTAATCCAACCAGGGACGAAATTAATTACTGGCCTAGCCGCACCCGGATGCTGTACTTGCACAAAGACTATTATGCGAGCCAACCATTTCTTTTGATCATGGCAAGTATATCATTCCAGCGCAGCTCAAAGAGGAGAGTCCGGTGCAAGGTTCATAGAAGTCCAGCCTCATCAATACTTATGTGGGAGAATTCCTCAAATAATTCTTACCAACAGTTGAGACTTCCGCCTTCAACCCAGAAAACGTCTGCATTCTATCTCACAGTTCTTAAGAATTGTCATCTTTCTTTATTAAAGGGAAATCAGCAGCGATGCCCATAGCGCATATGTTCCTCCAAGCTCCCGCTACCGGTAGTTCCGTTCGCAAAGAAGACGTAGCCCCTCATCAACACGTTTCACTTTGGAAACCTTTAGCAGAGACTCAGGCCTTGGATACAGTTCCTTTGAAATCAGGACAATGGGAAAAGCCAGGATTACTTGCCAGTACAATTCATTAACATAGTCTGATTCTTCTCATTCTAGTCCTTACTTATGAGTTGTCCCCCTCCAACTCATAAGTAAGTAACTCTAATTAGTACACACTGAGAATATTGGCGGTGCCATAAATGGAAGCCACCTTTGAAGGTTGAATATAACAGGAAGGATGTGTGATTCTTAAGAACTGGGATAAGGAGAGGTTCAGCTAGGAGTAGTAAAGATTATCATCAGGGCATTATCTCTACATTCCTCTTCCTCATCCCAGTCTTATTTGTGAGGATTGCCAAAGAAAGAAGTCAACTTTGAGTACCCAGATTCAAGGCAGCACCAAAGAGACCACAAAACTGAGATGTGAAAGGGAACGCATAGAAAAAATGAGCCAGAGAGATCACCTTCTACCAACCCACAAAAGAGCATTGCAAACCACAAACCAAGCAAAGCCTGAGCAACTCCTGAAGCCCCAACAAGTGGCCTATGGCCAAGGGTTAGCAAAGATACTCAAAGACCACCTACATTAATAATGAGGAGAGTGACAGGCAATGATTTTGCAGTACCTAGACCATCAAGGTAGAAGATGAACATGAGTAGTATGAGGAGATACCTTCAATCAAATCTTTGACAGGTGCCCCCGCCCCATGATGACGTAGGCAATAACATAGGCACTAACGTGGCTGCCCTGTGCTGACATAGGCACTGACATGGTTGTAGGTGTGTCACGTGGGCTGTGACATCATGGGGTCACGTGTTAGTCATGTCCCAGGGTCGTAGCCCCTAGGTCTAGGTCTATGGGCAATGTAAAATGAGGGCCTTGCTGGTGTGCAACCTATTTCAGAGCCTAAGATGAAAAGTCTGGACATATCTGACATTCAGGACCAAGTGGCTGCTTCGGGACTTCCTTACAGGGCAGAGCATTGGGAGTGTAAGGCCAAACCTCCACACTGCTGGCTAATCCAAAAAGAGAGGCTGGGAAAATGCTGCAAAGGTTGTGACATATGGTTAGTGTTACCTGTAACCCCTCAACGTATCAGAGTCATCAAGGAGAGCATGTGACCGCTATGTGTTGTAGAGGCATACACCCTTTTTGAACCATTGAATACATATAAGGAGCCGGTTAGAACAACATGTCAAACTGTGAACCATAGCTGAAATAGATTGTGAAGGCATTATGAAGAGATATAACCCGCTCACCAGAAAAGCCGCCTCCTCAGGGGCCCAGAACACTATCAGTAGATATTATCCGACCCTAACACCTCTGGTGTTGGATGAGAATGCACAGCCAGCTGCCCCTAAAGATGGGGGTTCCAACGGTACCGGTTGTAGGAAAGTACCATCGTCCTTGGCATGTTACTCCCATTTTTACCTGTATGTCAGTATGTTTTTGCCTGTCTCACTGGGATCCTGATGGTCAGGACCCCAGTGCTCATAGTTTATGGCCTAATGTGTGTGTCTGTATAGTGCTTGACTGTATCACTGAGGCTCTGCTAACCAGAACCTCAGTGCTTATGCTCTTTCTGCTTTTAAATTTGTCACTGTAGGCTAGTGACTTCATTTACCAATTTCAATTGGCACACTATACCCCCCTTATAAGTCCCTAGTATATGGTACCTAGGTACCCAGGGCACTGGGGTTCCAGGAGCTCCTTAAGGGCTGCAGCATTTCTTTTGCCACCCAATGGGAGTTCAGACAAACCCTTGCACAGGCCTGCCATTGCAGCCTGCGTGAAATAACGTACACGTTATTTCAAAGCCATCTTCACAGGACTTAACTAACCTATAAGTCACCTATATGTCTAACCTTCACTTGCTGAAGGTTAGGTGCAAAGTTACTAAGTGTGAGGGCACCTTTGAACTAGCAAAGGTGCCCCCACATAGTTTAGGGCCATTTCCCCAGACTTTGTGTGTGCGGGGACGCCATTACACACATGCACTACATATAGGTCTATACCTATATGTAGCTTCACAATGGTAACTCCGAATATGGCCATGTAGCATGTCTAAGATCATGGAATTGTCCCCCCATTCCAAATTTGGTATTGGGGAGCCAATTCCATGCATCCTGGGGGCTCCACCATGGACCTCCAGTACTGCCAAACAAGCTCTCTGAGCAGTACGAGCACCCATACCGTTATGCCAACAAAATAACGCCCATCGCATTATGACCCATGGATCACCATGGCAGACATTCAACGGCGCTAAACCATTGGGGGTACACACCGCCACGCTCAGAACTCGACAAAGGAACGGAGAGTGACCACTCCCCTGTCTATCACCACCATAGAGGTGGTGCCCAGAGCTCCTACAGTCTGTCCCAGACTTCAGCCATCTTGCTTTGCTAGGTGTGGGGGCACTCTGGAGGCCTCTGAGTGGCCAGTGTCAGCAGGTGACATCAGAGACCCCTCCTGATAGGTCCATACCTGATAAGGTAGCCAACCCCCCTCTCAGGGCTTTTTAGGGTCTCTCCTGTGGGTTCTCTTCAGATTCTGCTTGCAAGTTTCCTTCAGGAGTTCTCTGCAACTAATTCATCATACTCTGACCTTGGATCAAGCGCAGCCTGCTCCAGGAACCGCTGTAACAGCAACAAAGTATCCCCAAAAGATACTTTTCCTCTGCAACTTCAGCTCCAGCCAGCAACTGCAACAGTTTCCATGGTGTGCACACTCTGATGACGCCCTGTCTTCACCCTGCACCAGAAGGACCAAAGAAATCTCCAGTGGAGTGACAGTCACTCCCCTGCTTCAGCAGGCGCATTCCAAGACGACGACTGGTACCCTTGGACTCCTCTTACAGTGACAAGCATGCTCCTAAGGACACAGAGGGTGGACATCATCAACATAGACTGTCCTGAGGTCCTGCTGACGCAATTTGGAGGAGGTAAGACCTTGCCTTCCCAGAGAGCAACGGTACCCCTATTCACTGCATCTTCTTCACCTCCTGAGGCTTCTGTTCACTATTTTCAAAATTCCGTTATGCACAGCCTGGCCCAGGTCCCCAGCACTCCATCCTGTAATGCTCAACTCGATGAGTTGTTCTCCGGTGGGTGGGACCTTCCTTTGTTGTGCTGCATCAACCGAATTTTGCACCTCCTTTGTCCCTGTGTCCTGGGACTCCTGGGGGTGCTGGCTGGCATCCTGAGGGCTCTCTAAAGTGCTGAGTGACCCCCCCTCCTCCTCACACAGAGTTGAGGCCCCCAGGTCCCTCCTGGGTCCATCCAGCACCATTTTGACGCAAAACACACTTTTGTGGTAACCAAGGCTTGTTGGCAACTTCCAACATGAAATCACATCTGCAACGATTTTCACATTGTGGGACATCTTTTGCATCATGCAGGAACCCGCTGGCATCTTCCTAGGGTGTATTCCTGCAGTCTTCGACTAACCGGGGACTCTTCTTTTGCACCCTCCTCTGTGTTGGCAGGGGCTCCTGTCCTTCCTGGAACTTCCTTCGACTTATGGACTTGGTCCTCTCCTTTTGCAGATCTTCAATTCCAGGAATCCAGCAGTTGTTGTTTGCAGACTTGGTTGGTTGCTGCAAAATCCCAATCATGAGGTGTAGTGTGTCCTAAGGAAATTTGCAGTACTTTACTACTGCTTTTCGGGGCTCTGGGATGGGGTAATTTACTTACCTTTACTGTATTCTTACTCTCCCAACGATTCTGCACACACTACACTTGTCTAGGGGGGAATTCGTGGTTCGCATTCCACTTTCTTAGTATATGGTTTGTGTTGCCCCTAGACCTATTTCCTCCCTTTTCATTCTATAGCATTTCCTATTGTTTGCATTGTTCTATGACTATTTACTTGTCTAATTTTGGTGTCTAGTGTATATATTGTGTATAATACTTACCTCCAGAAGGAGTATTGCCTCTAAGATATTTTTGGTACTGTGTCACCCAAATAAATACCTTTATTTTTGGTAACACTAAGGCCCTCATTACAACCCTGGCGGTAAATGCCGCCTACTGACGTGCTGACGGCCGCCAAGATACCGTGACCGCGGTGATATTCCGCTACGGGTATTACGACCCACACTGAGAAATCCGTCACTATACAGACACCCACACAAGTCCGCTAGACCAAAGGTGAGTGATAAATTGGCGGTACCAAAACCCACACCGTTACGGCACCAGGAATACGTCCACAGAATCAGGACCCACGAACCACTGCAGCGGTCTTTCAACCGCAGTAAAAAATTGGCGGTACACACCGCCGCGCTCAAAATACACACACACTTACAAAACTACACCACATTGGACAATTCAAACTACACACACCTGAGACCCATACACACACCACACCCACAACCTGAATCCAATATAAAACACACACTCACATTACCCACAACCCTTTCCACAAAAAAAAAAAAGATTGCCAACAGAGAGAGACACAAGCCAGGAGCAGCCACTCAATCTGAGCCACAGAATACCATCACCCATACAGCACCCACGCACCTCATACCACACACCACAACACATCACCCCACACTTCACCCCACACATCCTCACACATATAACTCACACCACATCCATGGCACCCCAAAGACACCCCAGGTTTTCAGAGGAGGAGCTAAGGGTCATGGTGGAGGAAATCATCTGGGTAGAGCTACAGCTATTCGGATCCCAGGTGCAGCAGATGTCCATTGCTAGGAAGATGGAGCTATGGCGGAGGATCATGGACAGGGTGAACTCTGTGGAACTGCACCCAAGAACAAGGGAAGACATCAGGAAGAGGTGGAATGAACTAAGAGGGAAAGTGCGTTCCGTGGTTGCAATACACCAGGTAGCCGTACAGAGGACTGGCGGTGGACCCCCACCTCCTCCCCCACAACTTACAACATCGGAGGAGCAAGTCTTGGCAATAATGCATCCTGAGGGCCTCGCAGGAGTAGCAGGAAGACTGGTCTCTGGTAAGTCAAATCATTACTATTATATCCCCCAACCTACCTGCATGCCATCACAAACTCCTACTCCTACCCTCACCCCATCACCCCACCACCTCACATAATACTTACCAATACAACCCACCCATCCCAAAACCAAGCCCCGCATGTAACACCAATCCATGGACCCCCATCACAGACCTGCATGGACACCCATCACCACAGTATGCACACTACTGACAATCACTTAGCCAAACCAAGCACAGCTCACACAAGCCAAAGCTGCCTTGCTAATAACAACAATAGAGGGAAACATATCCATCCACAAGATGGGACACGCAGATACAATAACAATGCATTTTTATCTCCACAGGACCCCTACTCAACGTCACCGGAGAGGAGTTGCCACCAACATCCAGCTCCCCCGAGAGGAGGCCCACAGAGATGACAGCAGCTCTGCACGCCAGGATCATGATGACCAACCTGGCCTATCAGGGACCTCTGGACAGTCGGGTACCCAGGCACAGTCCCAACCCACCACAGAGCCTCCCCCCTCAGGAAACACCAGCACAGCACCCACCCAGCGGGCCCATGCCACTGTCCACAGGACATGTCAATCAGCAGTATGTCCACCACTACAGGGACCCCAGGCAACCCCACAAACACAGGACGATCAGGGACCTGGGATCGGTGGCAGTGGGCACACGGTTCAGGGGACATAGGCACAGGACAACAGGGAAACTGGGAGGACTGCTGTGCGACAGGGGGAGGACAGGCCCAGGGAACCCACTCTCCAGGAGGCACTCTCCAGCACCCTCGGAGCATACCACTAGTCCCAGGAGCCAATGGACCAGATATGGTACAAGTTGCAAGAGACCCAGCGGCTGAAGAAAGGACAGTACCAGGGGATCAGGGAGGACCTTAACAACATCTCCACCATCCTGGTCACCATTGCAGGGGTGCTGGCAACCATGGGCAAGACCATGAGGGGGTCAGTGGCACACCAACGTGCCCCTGATACTAGCCACACTGAAGAACAGCCCTCCACCTCGGCCGGCACTAGTGGACAGGAGGCCCCCACACAGGACTAACAGGCCACCAGCACCCTACCCCCTGCAGAAGGAGAACCACCCCGCAAACACTCCCTGCGATCCAGGCAGAACCTAGAGAATATTGCCAAGATCCCCACCAGGAAATAAGACTCTTCTGATTTTCACCCTTCTGTCTCACTCTGTCACCCTGTCCCCCTTGAACTGCCATTACTCTCCTTCCTATGCCCCACTGGACAATGCACCTGTGATACAAAGATACTGGACTCTAACTGGACATTCCTCCACCATCACCCCAGCCCATTGCACATCACCCTCTACGTATGAGCACTCAAATAAACACTCTTGGAACAAATACTAATCTTGAGTCTGTCAAATGAGTGAATCATGTATTAGTACAACGTTCTGAAAACATTGCAAGTCATATATACAGTCATTTATACATTGGTATGACCTTTAGTGGGCAGCAGTAAACATACCAGGAGCCAGAGTGGGCCACAGAGATCTGAAAATAAAGATGTCAAAGGGTACAGTTAGTGGCCATAGACATGGGGAAATCAGGCTGCCATGTAAAATGTCCAACAAAAAACTGAAATGTAAAGTGAAGTTACAGTGTCTTACCTGTGTGTCACTGGAAGTACTGCTGTATTATATTATTTCTGTTGTCCACATCTTCTTCCTCTGCCTCCTCTTCATCACTGTCCACAGGATCCACCGTGGCACAAGACCATCTCCAGGCTCATCCTCCTGCAGAAAAGGCACCTGGCATCTCAAGGCCAGGTTGTGCAACATGTAACATGCAACAATGATCTGGCACACCTTCTTGGGTGAGTATTATAGGGATCCACCAATCAGATGGAGGCACCGGAACCTGGCCTTCAGGAGGCCAAAGGTCCTTTCAATGATCCTCCTTGTTCACCCATGTGCCTCATTGTAACGTTCCTCTGCCCTTGTCCTGGCATTCCTCACTGGGGTCAGTAGCCATGAGAGGTTGGGGTAACCAGAGTCGCCTGCAAATATCGAGGGATACCTGTTAGACGCACACTTACCCTTAGGGACAACCACATACCCAGCCACAAACTTATGCTAGGTGGTGATCTTGGGCTCACCTACTAGCCACACCCGGTGCCTCTGGAGTTGGCCCATTAGATAGGGGATGCTGCTATTCCTCAAGATAAAGGTGTCATGCACAGAGCCAGGAAACTTGGCATTCACATGGGAGATGTACTGGTCCACCAAACACACCATCTGCACATTCATAGAGTGAAAGCTTTTTCTATTCCTGAACACTTGTTCATTTCTCCGGGGTGGGACAAATGCTACATGTGTACCATCTATGGCACCAATGATGTTGGGGATATGTCCCAAGGCATAAAAGTCAGCTTTCACTGTGGCCAAATCCTCCACCTGGAGGAATACAATGTAGCTGCGCATGTGTTTCAGCAGGGCTGACAACACTCTGGTCAACACATTTGAGAACATTGGCTGAGACATCCCTGATGCCATGGCCACTGTTGTTTGGAAGGACCCACTTGCCAGGAATTGGAGCACTGACAGGACCGCACTACAGGAGGGATACCTGTGGGCTGGCGGATAGCTGACATCAGGTCTGGCTCTAATTGGGCACACAGTTTCTTGGATTGTGGTCCGATCAAGTCTGTAGGCTAGGATAATGTGTCTGTCCTCCATTTTCGCAAGGTCCCCCAGGGGTCTGTAAACCGGAGGATGTCGCCAACTCATATTCATCCTCAGCGGCTGAAGCCTATGGAGGAAAACGGTAAGCAAAGGGTCTTATTCACACATCAATTAAAATAATAATGATGCATCTTTTACTTTACCGAACCTGTATGTGAATCTGCGAGTCAGTTGCTGTGCCAATGTCTGCTGTGACACAGTTAGGTGCCATGGTCTGTGCCCCCCTGAAATGGCAGCTTCCTGACTTGTGAGGAGGGACAAGTGGAAATGAGGTACTTCTACTGGCGTTGTGTGCCGTTTCGGTAGGCGGTCTACGACCGCTGTGCAACTTCGCATTGGTTATCATTGGGCACTATGGCTTCCAGGAGCCAATGGCGATGTACGGCGGCGGTGACCGTATGCACCGCAGCGGACGTGACCGCCATGTTCACTCACTTGCCACCTGACCTTCAACAGGAGAGGACCTACACTGCAAGTGCTGCTGTGACCTGTGTCTGGAAGTGACCATGGCTCATGTGTCTGCGGAAAGGGCCACTGCCTTCACTGCGGAGGAGTTAGAGAAACTGGTGGATGGGGTCCTACCACAGTACACGTTACTCTACAGTCCTCCAGACAAACAGGTGAGTACACTGTGAGCATGATGCGTGGGCCATGAATGTATGGATTGCTGTGTGTGTAAGCCACAAGTAAGAGGGGGCTGAGGCATCCTGGCCCGGCTGATGCATGTATGGTGGTCAATGTATGTGCGTCAGGGTATGGGAGGGATCTGGTGGGCCATGAGTGTGACAGTCTGGATGGTTAACTAATGCCCTTTTCTGCTGTCTTTTTCCATGCAGGTCAGCGCCCATCAGAAAAAGGGTATTTGGCTTGCCATCGCCAAGGAAGTGCGGACCCTGGGGGTCTTTGACAGGCGGAGCCCCCACTGCCGCAAACGGTGGGAGAACCTGTGCCGCAGGGCAAGGAAGACGGTGGCGGCCCAGCTGGGGCTGGCCTCCCAACGAGGAAGGGGCGCCTGTCGTACCCTGACCCCCCTGATGTTCCGCATCCTGGCGGTTGCCTATCTGGACTTGAATGGGCGCTTGAGGGCATCACAGCAGCGATAAGGGGGTGAGTACAGATTCAGAATCATGACTTTGCGCGCGTTAAGGTTTACCTGGGTGGGGGATGTGGGCTGTGGGTGCCCCTAGGCCAGGGAGAACATGGCAGGATAGGTCCCTTGTTGGGCAGGCTCTGAACCACTCCACCCCCAATAGTGTTAGTGTTCATCTACTACTGGGCAGGGTCCTGTGGGTTTCAGGTGTGCAGCTAATGGCGTTAGGCATTGTACCCCATGGGCTGGTGACTATCTTAGTAACTGGTAGTGCATGGCCTAGTGCAGAGGGCTGCTCCCTGTGAGTTGTGTACGCCAACGGTAGTGTTGTTGCTGGCATTGACCAAGTGTATCCTCTGTCTCCCCCCACTTTTTGTTTTGTCACCCTGTCCTAGTGTGCATTAGCATCATCTGGCGGAGGACCAAAGGCACCGGCGATGGAGGGAGCTGCATTCCACATGGGCCTGGAGGCTGAATCCACCAACGGTGAGGGCACCAGATGGACGGAGGGTGAGGGGAGCACCACAACGGGGACAGGACGGGACACCACAGACAGCGACTCCTCCTCCGATGGAAGCTCCCTGGCGGTGGCAGACACCTCTATGCCCACCCCAACAACAGGTACAGCCGCCACCCCCAGCAGCCCCTCAGCGTGTTTCCCATGACGGCTCACCCAGGAGGGTGGGCATCTCCTTCGCCCCAGGCACCTCAGGCCATGCCCCTGTCAGACCTGCTGCCCTCAGTCAGGAGGCTATTGACCTCCTGAGAGCCCTCACTGTTGCGCAGTCAACCATACTGAATGCCATCCAGGGTGTCGAGAGGCATTTGCAACAAACAAATGCATACCTGGAGGGCATTCACTCTGGCGTGGCGGCCCAACAGAGAGCATTTCAGGCTCTGGCCTCAGCACTGATGGCAGCCATTGTCCCTGTCTCTAACCTCCCTCCTCCAACTTCCTCTACCCGGTCCCAATCCCCTCAACCTCAACCTATCCTAAGCACACCTTCATATCATATCATATCAGAATTCACCCAAATCACCACACAAAAGTGGCTCAGGCAAACACAAGCACCACACTTCATCTCACAGCCACTTACACAAGCACCATCACCATGCAGACACACCAGCATGCACTGCCTCCACTGTGTCCCCCTCCTCCTCCTCGTCCACCTCCCTCCCAGTAGTGTCTCCACTCACACCTGCATGCACAACATCCTCATCCACTACCTCCATCACCAGCATGCCCATTACTCGTACTCCTCACTGGCAGTCACAACCCACACATCCATGCACAAGTCCCCTGTGTCCTCTCCCATGTGTGTCTGTGACCCCTCCTCCCAAAGTACACAAATGCAAGCACCCACCCACCCAACAGCCATCCACCTCACAACAGCATCCAGTCCATGCACCTGCATCCAAACTCAGCAGACAGACACCTCCTACAACCACTCCCACTTCCTCCACTCCCAAACCCTCTCCCTCTTCCCGCCCCAGTGTCCCTAAGAAGCTTTTCCTGGCCAACATTGACCTCTTCCCTCCCTCTCCCCCTTTCCTTCCCCTCGGGCCACGGTGGCCAGAACCCAGCCCAGCACCTCAGCCACCAAATCGTCATCTGCTGTGGTTCCTGCAGCTATCAATGGACACTGTGCAGATACGTGACTTCTTAAGCAGGCATAAATACGCTAAGAAATATTTTTTAGGTGTATTTCCTAGCGACGGGCTACCGGGAGAGCTAGGCCCAGAAAGAATCTGCACCCTCGTCTTTAACACCAACCCGCATTACAAGGGTGGTACACATTGGCCAGCCCTGCTTCTGGATGTAGACAAGGTTATAGTGTCTGACAGTTTAGCGGAGTTCCCAGAGCATAACATTTATACAAAACCAATATTCAAATATGTAAAAAAAGCATCGCCCATGGTCGAGTATAACAAGATGTGTTTACAGGATTCTCTAGCCATCACATGCGGGGAACTTTATATATATTTAATTAGTTAAATGTCTGAGGGTATGATGTTTAGAAATGTTTTAAATCTGTATTCCGCCGATCTAGTAAACAATGACGGTATTGTTATGAAATAAGTAAATGAAACCTCAAGGATGATGTTGAGCGCTGTTAAAAGAGAATACGGTGTTTGTCAAAAAGTGTAAGGCCTTGTAACGCCTCTATTTGTACTGATGACTATCTAAAATAAAAACATTTTAAACATGAATTCAGACTATACATATTTTATTCATGCACCACACATTTTAAAACCAATTAAAAAAAAGATGACTGACGACTGTTGAAAAGTTAAAAGTGTTTATTACAAACAGCTTTCAGCACAAACATTTACACGGGTAAAGAAATAAATGAAGCAAACATCTTTTGAGATGCAAACCTTTTAACAAAACTGTACAACTGATCAAATGTCATGATAGCATTACAGTGGGAACCAAGTGTTCATTTTGAACAGTCTCTTTTTAGGTCCCATAGGTAGAGCGTCACTGCTCCTAGACAGTGTTAGCTGAGGAAAGAAAGGTGATGTCGACATGGTGGGACTCATGGTAAATACACCAGGGGTGGGATCTTTCAAACTTTCAAGCTTTCGCTGGTAGTCGGCATTACCGACGATCGTGGAAGGAATGTTGAGTTCCACAGAGGCTCGTAGGAACTGCTCCCATCCTCTAGGAGCATTTTGGGTTGAAGGATGTTTTGCTGTGGATGAGACCTCTGACCAGATCGTACGTGTGTGATCCAGCAATCGGCTGTCCCTTGTAAACAAATTCACCCCAGTCATTTCAAGAGGTCAGATCTTTAGTAGCAGTCATTTTACCGAGCAGCATTTGCGCCGTCCCTCTATACCTCTGACTTATTTTTTTTAAAAGGTCTTCCACAAAGGCGTCAATGGGGTTGGGGTTCCTGGGTCTTGAGGAGCTACTGGGTCTGCTGGCGACTGTTCCATGTGGGGGATATACATAATCAATTTGTTTTTTTCTAGCGTTCCATTGTTTGTAATACTGTGAAAAGTTTTGAAGGGCTCCTGAGTAAAGCGGTGCTTTGTTGTGTGGTTTTAAATCGATTTGGTTCAAAATGGCTTTGATCTCAGCATCGAGACGTTGCGTCTCGTTTCTGTGTATGTCCCAGACGTTTGTGGTAAAAGGGCCCGACTGTTGCAGCTGTTGGCGAGACACAAAGTACAGTTTTTGGGCGTGCTCCATCAGGTCCTTGATAGGAGACCTGTAATTAGAGGTATAGCTATCGCCAGAACCTCCAGACTGTTTGACCAGTTTCTTTTTAGAAAGGAGTGACACCCTTTTATTGCTGAGCTTCTTAATAATGTGGTGCTTCTTCTTCAGCATGAGGAACTGGCTCGTTGATATCAGGACATTACCTTTAAGGGTGTTTAGGGCTATTTCTGAAATGGCAGCCACTAAATCATCCAAAGCCGCGCACAGGATAGCCTTTCCTTATAGGGGGCTGGCAGTGACCAGCATTTTTAGAAGATCTAAATTACACCATAGACGCGCAGACATGGTATGGACCTTATATTACAAGGTTTAGAGTGTAAATGTTGTAAAAGTATTTTTAATGAGTCTTTTTATAGGCTTTGGGGATTGTTTTAGGCGTGTACGCAACTGGGAAGTCAGGTGGGAAAATACCGGAGGGTAGTCTGTCTTCTTCTAGAGTATTGGCTTTTAAATCAACCAGTAAGTAGCCTTGGGGTTTTGCGGTAGTGTTGTTGAACGCTTCCATGAAAAACTGCATGTTTCCAGGGTACATCTGTCTAGCTATAATTGCTATCTGAAGCTTGTTGCAGGTTTTTTTTAAATAAGACCAGGTATGAGGTGTTGAGAGTTATCGAAAAACTGCTTTTACCCTTGTAAAACAAGTTCTGCATGATGTAGCATATGCTTAGATTGCCATGATGTGAATATTGAGTAAAAGCCCTCTCGATCTCGGGGTGGTCCCCGCCTTCACGCATGAGATCGTCCACAATGACCATGTGTACAAGGGGTTTAGTTAACAAGTCATCGTTGTTGAGATTACTTAGGTTGCCTTTTATAAATTGGATGTGTGGGACCTTAAGGATAGTTCAGTGTAAAGATCTTGCCAGCAGGAATAAAGCCATACGATGTTGTTAGGGGTCTGAGATAAAACACCTGGGAGCGTTTTCTAACAGTTTCTTAATAAAAAATAACTTTTACCGCTATTTGAGGGACCTGCTAAAACGCAGGAGAATGGGTAATGCAGCCTGGTGTCCATAGCGGTTGGGGTTCGCCCCTCTAATGTCTTTTAATAACCATACAGCAGTGTTTTGTAGTCCTCGGTCAGGACCCTTTTATCAAACACTACTCGCAGGGTTTCATACAACGGCTGTGTTGAAATTTCCCACCTTTTTTTGGATCTGACTATGTTAGGGTGATTTACGACTTTTGCTTTATTATTTTCGCGATCACTCGATGCATAGTACTTGTGCACCAGACCCTTCAGACTGTCAACATTTATTTTAACCGTATTGCTGACATTTAAAGTGATAACTTTGACTTTTATGCAAACCTTGTTGATAGAGGTTTTGTAACTATAGGTTTGGGTCCGGAGGAGGTGTATTCGAGTATGTACTCAACCTTTTCAAGCTTGCTGGTCAAATCCCCTAGATAATCACCTAGCGGAGTATCTTCATCACCATCTTTACTCACAAAAATAACAGAGTAGGTGTTGTGGTACAAACAATGATCCTGAAGCTTATTCAGCAAGATGTAAAGCTCCAGACGAGCGTGACTGGTTGTGAAGCACACTAAGAAGATGTTTATATTGTTACACATTGTGGGGTACTCTTTGGTGTATTTCCAGCATGGAACGGCCGTCTCATCGTAGATAAATTTGCAACTGAACACATTGCAAGACGGGGCAAATAGATACTTAAAAGGATTGTCTGGATCTGTGACGATGGATGTGTTTGACAAATTGGTAGGCTGTCGAATTTTCCCCGCAAGGAATTGAGACAGAGCTTAGCTAACTGGTGTCTGGCGGGGTTAACCTTAATGAACTCCGGTCTCAGTGTAATACCCACGTGAGCTTGGTAATTAGCGATGTATTTTTGCTTCGAGGGCTCATTGACGCACCAGTCGGGATACCCAATTGCCTCCTGTTTGTCTCTGAGAAACAAGTTGATGTACTCAGAAAACAGTCAGGTTGTGGTGTGTGGAAAGTGCCAAATTTCCAGTATTTTTGCAGAGTTGGTACCCTTTCACAACCTCCCCTCTAGCAGCCTTTGCTCATCACAATGTCTACACTCTAGTCTGTTTACTTTCAGCACATGTTCGACATAGGGGGACCATTAGCTTACTGTTGACTCTGTACGGAAGCACTGGGAAGTAAAGCTTCCGCGGAGGGTGGACTTGACACTTAACAAGACCAAACATCCATGCACTGAAACTTCCTATATATGATCGTAGGATGCCCCACAGGGTACAACTTCACCTTGTTCACAAACGGATACAGACTGGTGAAGTCGTAGTCGTGTATTTTCTCACCCTCACCAGCGACCCAGTACAGCTGTATGGTGTTTGTATGGCCGCCGAATAAGGCGTTGAGGGGTTCCAACGGCGCTGGTAACTGCTGGCTCTTAAAGAAAGTGCTGAGTTACACATCATTTGTTAGCTCATCTAATCACTCATGTTCCCAGAGGGTTCTCAGAACAAAGCTACTGTTTTCAATATACTGCACCTTGGCCAAAGTGCAACGATGCAGATGTTCAAACGTGGTGCCCTGCAGTCTAATACACTTGTGGGGTTTGTAACAACGCAGACACCTGTGGTAAAAGCAACCATTGAACTAAAAAGCGGTTGGTACCCCGTTAACTAGTACATACCCGTCTAGGTAGTAGCAGCCCAAGCGGTATTCACCACCATGCAGTGCATGCTAAATGAAGATGTTATCTTTCTCCGAGACGTACATGAGCCACTGACTAGATGGGGTGGAGTGACATTTCTGTTTACTGTTATAGAGGTCAGGCGGTACTAGAGCTATGGTTTCAGGTTTTAAAAATGTGCTGATAAATAGACATGCACATGGCTGCCAGAGTAATGTCCTTAAATGGGTCTAGGTATTCCATGATTTCTTTCCTCTTACGGGCTTTGGTTTTGAGAATCCTGCCCCGTTTCGTCATCTCCACCACAACGTCTCTGAAAAGGTTGCAAGCTTTTCGCAAGATCATTACATCCGCCTGACAGTAAGCTTTCAACTCTGTTTGAAAATGAAACCGATTTTTACGATTTTCATCTTATCACTATAGAAAGCTCTCTTTTTCAGACGGCATCATGTACTCACTGCCATAACGGTTGGGCGGAGGCATAGGACCGCTGTAATTCTGATTAGCCCATGTGTTAAAAAAGTGAAGGAAATAACCTTTGCAGCCTATAAAACCAAAGGCTTTTGGCAACTTTCTCAACTTCATGGGCATAAAATTCAAGGTGTCTGTGCACCTAATTTCCAAAGGCACAACCTTTAACAGCATCAGTTTAGAACCCTGGGTGATGAGCTCCATGTTCAGCGTTTCACGAATCTGGTCCCGGAGAATAAAGAATGAGTCGTACGCTTTTGAGTTGTGAGCCAGCATTGTACACTCGTAATATTTCGGCTGCATGAACGTGTTGAGGAAATCATTCACGCACGACCGTCCTTCAAACTCCCAGTTTTCATTGGCTGTTGGATGGTGGGCGTAAATGTAGTTAGGCTGGTGCACACCCGTCTCCTGCGTACACTCTATATTGAATGCAATATAGTCTCTGTTTTTTCTGGGGGAAGCCTTTGAGCATGTAATACTCGTGTGCTGTTCCGGCTATAAAATACGCTTTACACCTGGGACATTGCATACCTTTACAATCGTGGTTGGCGGCCTTGTAGCGCCCGCAAGCCAGACAGTCTGATTTACGGATGTACTGTGTAAGGCTGATGTGTACGTTCAAGCAGTCTTGCAACCAACAAAGCATCTTACACTTGAGCAGTTCACCTTCTGAGCTTCGTCGTCGACGCACCCGTCCCTCTGACTCATTTTACAGTGCATTTCACACTGGTGTCTGGTCCGGTTGTTGGGTATGTGGTCGCAATGCTTGCACATGTACTTGGCTCCTAGAAAACCCTTCAGGTTCAAGATACAGTAAAAGTGTTTTTTGTGATGTAGCACATAAACTGTCTTGTTTTTCACACGCTCATTGGTGGTGAAGTACTGCCTTGAACCGCTATTGGACAGAACTTTTACCGTAACTGCAAAATGGTTCTCAACAGGGCCCAAGTCCCCAAAACCAGCCAGTCTGTCAGGCGGTATTTGAAACACCTCCTGGGCTGCCACCGCCATAAACATAATGATGTTGTCTGGGGTAGCTCGGTCCACAAACAACCCTGCGATGCTCGCCGCCAGACACATATTGGTAGCTCCAGTGTTAAAGTCGAGCAACCATCGATATTTCTTGCCGATGATTTTACTGTACTTGATGCTCTTTAAGGTTCTGGAAGAACCGTCCTTACGACCCCTAACAACGAGGGCGATGATTCTGAAGGTGCTGTACGCCATTAATTCAGACTTGCTCTGTAAAAGCTTAGACAGGTTTTCTAGAAACGTCACAGTGTCAAACACATCTCAAGACGACCATCTGGTGAACAGAGGACTGTTGAGACCCTGCCCCTGAAAACGTAGCTGGAAGAAATCGTTAGGCCCCACATCATGTAACAATCGCTCTATGAGTGTTTGATACGGCATGGTGTATAATTATAACACCCTGATCTGAGGTGTTTAGACTGTCTAGGTTAACAAACCTAAACTCCTTGTAGTGCTCTGGAGCGTTAAACCTCTCTACAGTACGACTATCGCTTCTGACACTTTCTAAAAACACCGGTTCTGAATCCTCAGCTTGAGGATCACCGCAGACTGGAAGGCTCCTGCGGTATCATTTGGGGGTAGTTGACTATGGCTCGTTGTTGGGGTATTTTTATGCCACGTGTAACGCTCAGTCTGGCTTTCTTCAATTTTCTTATTAAAAGCTTATGGTTTCTGGTGCTACTAGCCCACTTCTATTTCTTACAAGCCCAACTGTTTTCAGGCAAGCGACAACAGCCTATTTGAACAATAGGTGGTGTACTTACAGGAGGTGTCCTTACCATTCCACCTAATACAGGTGGGGGTTCTTCAGGATGTTTGCGGTTGAGCCGGCTCTGAACTTGAAGCCCTGAAAATGCCTATATTATCTCCTAAATTTATATTTTGAGGCCTAATGGGGAGTGTTTTAGGTGTTGAGGGTGCTGCTTTTAGGAGTTTTAAACAGTTGGTGGTTGACTCTAGCAGCTTTTTGATTTTGAGCGCTCATAAAACACATAGAGCTTTACTGAGTACATCCTGGGTCTTTTTTATATTTAGACCTATGGACACCCTTTTAACAGAAAGCAGATAAGGCACTCCTTAGGGGTACACAGTTGCCTAGTCATGCCGATATATTGTCTATGTCTGCTGTGGCTGATTCACAAGCTACGACCACCTCCCTTCTACACCTTGCTACCCGCAGGATTAACACTCTCTGGGATGGTCTGGAGAACCCAGTATCGGCCCCGACTTCCACAGTTTTAAGGTCTTAAGCTTCAGGCGTGATTTTAGTTTCCTAATGGCCTGTTGTATTTCTTTCAGGTATTTTTACAAAACCTTGTTGGGGGTCAGACCACCACATTTTGTTCCGCTCTGTGTGTTCTTAGCTGTATGCTGTATATTACCCATCACCACCCCGGGGGTTTCATCACTCTTAACTGCAATAAGGCCTTTTTGAACAGTTGGGTTGAGATGGGTCAAAAGAACAGGGCCCCATTGTGAACACCCCGGTGCTTGGGAGGCCTGATCATCGCTAGATGGCATTCCAAAACCCTGATTTTGTGAACCGCTATATCCTGTACTGCTATCAGGGTATACTTAGGAGGATGGTGAAGACCATTGCATGCAGGCACTTGGTGTGGGGCTGATGGGGTCGTACGCTCCAGCGGGTGTAATTGGTGATATCAGACATGGGGAAGTTAAATGTTGGGCCTAATAACTTAAGGCCTCTGATGCATATGAAGTGCTGTGGATGGGCATGGGTGATTGAGACCCTGATTATTGCAACCCGTCGGGGAGTGCATTAGAAGGGGCACAGGTCATTGCTGTGGCTTCAGAACTCTCTACCAGACCAGCTAGTGCCTTTAGAAGTCCTATACACCCAGAATATGGATCCTCTAGGGGCTTTCCATGCGTGTGTCATGTAAACGGGGAGGGATAGTTATACAGGCTGCCTGTACTAGGGTGTTGACAGACCCGACTGTATTAGAGTCCTCAAGCTTTGAACATTTAGAACGTGGTGGGCTGTGTAGAACAGTCTGAGCCTTAACAACATTTTCAAAAGACAGTTCTATAGGCAAGGCTTGTAGCTCAGGGGTCTGCAGCTCCTTCTTGCGGTTCTTTAAGTAAGGACAACTGATTTATTTTAGGCTTATGTCACTGGTTAGAGAATCAACCAGAGGTTCTACAGGTACAGGATGGTGTGTGTCTGTGGCTGTAAGCGCTAGGCTGTCACATCGTCCAAACCCTTGTACACATGTAGTTACTGTCGAAGTGTTTGCTATACTGGGCACAGCCTTTATTACTGTTGATGCAGTGTAGTTGAAGGCTGTACCTGGGCCATGACCGGTGTCTGCAGAGTCGATGCATGGTTTGTCCTGGTGTCCTGCGTTGTTCACGGATGCTGCTGGTGCCATGGGGTTTTGAAAGGTCACGTTGCTGTCCTTAAAGACAATGCAGTCCGCTTAGCTTGATGACCGACTCTTCCAGAACTCTTTTGTGCTGACTCTAGGGTGTAAAGATAACAAAACACATTTTAGGTGTTGCTATAGCCGTTATACCTTGGGGGTGAAAGTGGTTTGAGACACACTAAGGATTGAATTCATCTGGCTCTACAGTTACAGTAAAAACTCACCTGAGGTGTTCTGATGTGAGGTGCCTTTCTTTATAGGTGGACCTTCCTTAGACGCTCGGGACTTCCTTTTGCGGCACGTCTTTTTAATGCCCCGTACCACATTCTTGGTCGTTACCATGGGAGTCACTTGAACCTCAGGGGTCCCTGGGGATTTTTTTTTACAAAAAATGTTACATTTACAATATAATACACAGACTATATAAGAGCTCTGAGGGTTCCTTCTATGCTGTTTTTATGGGGGCTTTTTTGGTTTTCACGGCATTTACACAAGGACTCCTTTAAGTTACTTGCAAAAGCTGCATCCTGAGACATTGTGCTTGGACCATCTTGAGCCTGGAGGATTTGTTGCAGAGCACCAACCGCTGGCTGCAGTTCCGGATTATAACCTGTAAAAGCACACAAACACATAGGAAGCCATTAATGGTAAAATAAAAAAAAGAACAATCAAGACATCTTTGTTTAGGACGGCCGATGCCACTGATCTCTGTTATATAAATCTCTAGATACATATACTTTGCTGGAAGGCCTCCATTTCCTCTGGGGACAGTGTTGGCTCTTTGGGATCCTCCATACAGAAGAGACAAAGAGGACTTTTAGCCCCTAATGCCTTGTTATGCTACATTCATAATTGCAATGTAGCTGCGCAAAGTATTCGTTGAAGCGTTACCAATCCTCACGACTGTAAGCATTATTAATTATCAGGGTATACACACACTTTTAGAGGTATATACCAGTACATGTGTCACATTCATGAATTTTTACATATACATTTAAAAACAAAATTCATTTTAAGCATTCTCGCTTAGGATGCTAGCTGTTAAGTATCCTCGCTATCCATACATAAGTTCTGAAAGTAAAAGCCAGAGAAAACCTAATGTTTACATTTCTCAATTACCCTGAGTTGTTTATCAAAAAGACCACATGGTAGCGCTAATGTATACGATGAGCTCTAGTGCTCTTTCAATAGGACAATATTTATTTGGCTCCAGAACCCTCAAAATATTATTTACACATATTACTGTATCATTTATAGTCCCGTAAATACCTGCATAATTATAAAAAAATATAACACATACTACATAACATTTTGGAAAACAAAATACATCTAAGATATATATATATATCTATATATATACATATATATATAGATATATATATATACACACACTGGATTGGCTACTAGATCCTGGAATCCATTCCAGGTTTTTACCCTCACTCTCCAAGCTCTAAACCATGTGTGGGGGTGGGGCTGCCTTGCTAGGAAGAAGGGTGGAGCCAACTGCTGCACAGCCATTCTCCCTCCCAAGCACATGGAGTTCCTGATGGCCTCCTCAAGCCCGTGGACACCACTAGGACCCCCCACGTCTGAGGGACCACATTGGCCCCTCAAAAAGGTATGTAAAGGGGCACCCCCTTTGATGAAGCCCCCAACTAGGGTCACTTTTTTAAAGATTTTGTTTTTATTATTTTTTATTTTGTTTTATTTAAATGTTTTTTTTCAACCCTCTCTCCAGATGGTACCATTAAAAAAAAACCTGTGGCAGCTCCTACTGGGGGTTTAAATTTTATATTTTAGGCCCCTACTATGGGGTAAGTTGGGGCTCAGGGGTTAATGGAGGGGTTGGGGCTGTGGCAGGGACCCGACAGTCCTCTGTCGAGATCCCCGTCCACCATTACAACCGAGCTGTTAAGGCTGGTCAGAGTCTCCGACCGACCCTAACAATATGTATATAATGGCAGACGGGGATCAAGACAACACTCTGCCCAAGTCCTCACCCACTCCCTGACAGGCCTCTATGTAAGGATGGCAGAGAGCCCAGGGCCACATGCTTTCCAGGTCCCCAGCCGCCCTTACATAGAGGCCTGCTAGGGCCGAGCTTGGGCTGTGTCTCCAGCCCTAAATATGCATTTGTAACGGGGCTGGGGACCCGGGCCACACTCTGCGTGGGTCCCCGTCCTCCATTACAAAAGTATAGTTAAGGCCGAGACCTCGGCCCTGGCTCTAACAACACTTTTGTAATGGCAGCCAGGGACCCGGGCCATGCGTCCCGCATCCCTGGCCACTGTTACAAATGCGTAGTTAGGGCAGGGACATCGACCCCAGCTCTAACAATGCTTTTGTACTGGCTGCTGGGACCCGGGGACCATATGAGGCCCCGGGTCCCCGGTGCTGTTACAAATGCATATTTAGGGGTGGGACCTCAGTCCCAGGCCCTAATAACACTTTTGTAATGGTGGCTAGGGACACGGGGCCCCTGTGCGGGCCTGGATCCCCGACCGCAATTTCAAATGCATAGTTAGGCTGGGACCTCGGCCCCGGCCCAAACAACACTTTTGTAATGACGGCCAGGGACCTAGGGCTGCACGCGGCCCGGGTCCCCAGCCCACCTTCACATATACACAGTTAGGGCAATGGTTGGGGACCCTGCCCTAACAAAACTTCTGTAATGGCTGGCTGAGGACCAGTGTTGCACACGGCACGTGTCCTCAGCCAGCCATTACGCATGCACAGTTAGGGCATGGGTTGGGAACCCTGCCCTGACAACACTTTTCTAATGGGTGGCTGAGGACGCGTGCCGTGTAGGACACTTGTCCTCAGCCATCCATTACAGATACACAGTTAGGGCAAAGGGATGGGAACCCTGCCCTAACAACACTTTTGTAATGGGTGGCTGAGGACACATGTCACACAAGGCACATGTCCCCTACCTCCTTCACATACACAGTTAGGGCAGGGGTGGGGAACCCTGCCTTAACAACACTTTTGGAATGGGTGGCTGAGGACATGTGCCTTGTGCGACACGTGCCCTCAGTCACCTATTACAGATGCGCAGTTAGTGCTAGCTTTACTAATCCACGCTGCTAGCCCTCTAAACATATACTTCTGTTCTTTATGGCTTACATGTTAACCCCTGGTGCCACTTTATGACCTGTCAAAGCTGCCTACATGTATATCTCATGCATAAACATTAATTACAAGCAGTATCACAACATTATAAATGCATCCTAAAGACAATTTTCAGTATGTGTTTCTACATTGCTAGTTTCATAAGTTATTGCTAAACACCCCCTGAGACCTGCACCACCGACTCCACATCATCACCAGCCCTAAAGCAGCCACTGCTAATAACCTTTTAAAACATATATTGTCTGATAAACCTATTTTATAAAGACAGCAGAATAATAAAATTGTGTGGGCCTTAACTACATAGGTAAGGAATACAATATTAGAAAACATTTAATCATCATGTATGTTGACCTATAAATTTAGACACTTCTATTTTCACCACAACCATTGTTTTTACGCCTTTAGACATACTGTACCCCTCTACAACTTAAACAACTGTTTAAACACCTTATGAAGGTATATCTCTGATAACTCTGAGTAAAAACATTGGCATTATGCTCTCATGGTACATAGTTGGAAAGACGGTGGGGGATAACGTTTAGGTTAAACTACACTAGATCATCATTACAGACCTTAAGTAGAAGAGGGGTAATACCACCAGTCTGCGCTCCGCCCTTCATATTTATCTCCTTGAGGGGTTCTGGAAGCCCAGGCTCTCCGCAAACCTCAAATATGTAGTACAGAAAAAGAGCCCTGTGAATGTGGGGGTGTTTTTATATGGCCCTCATTGTGTTAATTAAGCATAGGTTTTGTGGAGGGTTGGGCTTAGAAATAGACATCTGCTTTAGGGGGGCATTGCCTATCCACTGGTTGTTTCAAACGTTTAATTGTATGTGTAGTCTATTTTAAAACTAACTTTTTTTAATTGACTGGTCACTTTAAACTCTGACATATGCTGAACACCTTTGAACCCAGGTCTGGGAATTCTTAGGGCTACATCTGTTTTAGGTTTGCATTGCTTGTCTTCTGTCTATTCCAAAACGTTTTTAAATTGACTGGTCACTTTATACTTTGACATATGCTGAACACCTTTGAACCCAGGTCTGGGAACTCTTAGGGCTACATCTGTTTTAGGTTTGCATTGCTTGTCTTCTGCTATTTCAAAACGTTTTTAAATTGCCTGGTCACATTATACTTTGACATATGCTGAGCACCTTTAAGTCCTATTCCTGGGAATTTTTGGAGCAAGCTTCTGTTTTAGGTTTACAATTCTTAATTGATTGGCTGGCTCTAACACAAGCAGCATTTGCCCAGCCCCTCTTTTTGAATTAGCCAGCAGTGTGGAGTTTTCGACATACACTCCCAATGCTCCGCCCTGTGAGGAGTCCCCCAAGCAGCCACTTGGTCCTGAATGTCTGACATGACCAGAGATGTCCTCTTAGGCTCCAAAACAGATTGCACACCAGCAGGGCCCTCATTACACAGCCCACAGACCTCGACGCAGGGGCTAAAACCCTGGCACATGACTAACACGTGACCCCAGGATGTCACAGGGCACATGACACACCTACGCCTACATCAGTACCCATGTCAGCACGGGTGGGCAGCCACGTCTGTGCCTACGTCATTGCCTACGTCATCACGGGGCGGGGGTACCTGTCAAAAGTTTGATGAAAGGTATCTCCCTATACTACTAACATGCATCTTGAGGACTAACTAACCCCACAAAGGCATGCAGGCCAAAACATAGTAGTGTGCCATTGCAGATAATTCCCAACTAGGAGGCAAAAGGCAGAACCAGTATGCAAGGAGAATCTCCAAACCCCTGTAAGACCCAATCAAGTATGGAAGAAGCCCTAGAACAAAAGACTGAAAACAGAAAGGGAAGGACCCCAGCACACAAGAGACCATGACAGTGCAAGGCAGTGGCAAGACAAAGCAAGCAACAATGGGACAACAATGTAGCCAGACACTGGATCAAACCAGTAAAATAAAGTCTACATAGGAGATGTAATCTCAGAAAAGAAGTTAATGGAACTGTGACAGAGATCCAGAGCAGTCATGGAACAGTGACAGAGATCCAGAGCCCAGAAGACCTCTCCACATGAGAAAGGATCACCCAAATGCTCAAAGAAATCGAATGGAAGAGCCCAGGAGCGGGTCAAGAGAGAGGCACACAAGACAGATAGGGTTAGTGGCAACCAACTCCAGCACTGGGAGAACAACCATCCCAAAGCAAACCACCTGGAAAGAGCTAATGCACAAGAGACCAACAGGACATCTAAACCTGGACCACACAACCAGCATCAAAGAGAACTGCGTCATCCAGATTGCCACAACACACCAGTAGATCTTATCAGCATTTTTGGAAAGCAAGTGAAAGGATCAGAGATCACTTGCATAACAGAGACACAGAAGGCAAAATAATTTGAGTGTCTAAGATGGAACAGACATACCATGACTATCACCTCCCCTCTTGTCAAGGTAGAAAGAGAGAGTAGAGTAAACAATACTTTGAGTTCAAGGACAGAAGTGAGGCAAAAAACAGGAGATTGAGAAACCAAATGGCCCAGTGACCTCAACAGCCACAGTAGGGAGAAGCAAGAGGATAAACTTACACTGATCCCCCATACATGACAAAGAAGGAACTAATAATCAAAAAGCCCTGCAACATGATGCAAGAGGAAAGTCTGATAAAGGAGGAATCAGCAATTAGTTCATATGCAGGGATCATAAGTCTACAGAAACCCTAAATCATAGAAGAACCATGTGAATAAGCTGCATTGGGGTTCAGTGGCTTCATAATAGATAGAAAACAGTGGACTCAGACAAATCAACTCCCACCATAGCCCACCAGGAATCACAAGCACAGATGGCTAAATCCTCACCTGTGCAGCTGGTTTAACCAATCAGAAAGGCAGCACTAACTGTACGACTCAATAGGAGAAGACAGTCACCTTCAGTGGTGAGGGAGTGGGTTACCATGAGCCACCAGAACGGCATCAACAGAACAGAAATACACATGAGACTCTTCACAAACTCCAGACAGCCAAATTCACCAAGGTAGAGCCAGCGTATAAGACCCAACAACTCCAGGGCCGCCACAGTTGTCACAGTGACCCATCTTAGACTAACCATCCCACCTTGAGGAATTGCAGCCCTTGTTTCCTGCATGTGCTGTGTGGACAGTTTAGTTTCACAGACACCTTGACTTCAGTCTGCTTTACACTTAAAGAGGGAGTGAAGGGCCAAGGCAAAAGATGAACACACCACCAAACATAGTTGCACAGTAGAAGCCACCAAGAAGGAATAGTCCTGTACAATGGCAATGCTTAAGGACACTGCAAAAAAACGACCTTAAATCAAGAAGTGAATCAACCCACAGGACAAGGACATAGGAACCCAGGGACCAACAGTGAAGAAGGAGCACGAACCTGGGCCAAATAGCAGGGAAGATCTACACACTCAGAGAAGGTCATACCTAAACTAAGAACAATTTTTAAGGACCAAATAGGTCAACCATAAGTGACCCACCGGTCAGATCTCTTCCATGAAACTAAAACCATGTGGTGAGAAGGAACCATAGCACCACACAGTTTCTACACTCCCACCATGTGCAAAGTGGACTTTAAGGTCTTAGAGGTGGGGCACCTCACAAGGACATGGAAGAGGAAGAAGAACAGAGAGCTAGTGTCCTTTACACTACACTTCCCATTAGATTAGCATTGACCGTTTTGTGTTTTTCCTCACAAAAGCTATCACTTTTTGCAGGAAGAAATGAATATTTGATTTAATTGACTACTGGCTCTTCTGGATCATTTTATTTTTGTTGCTTGTGCATTAAAACATAACTCGGATTTCACAGTGACAAGTTATGTAAAAATGAACATTTTAACTATTGATTTGATTGCCTATAACCCCGACGTTTGAGTTGGGGGTAGTATTAAGAATCTATTTCATTGACAATGCCCTTCTGAAATATCAACTCCTCTAGACACAATTTTAAGCTGACATATTTTCCTTACAATTTCCCATATTTGCAAGAAGTACATCAGAATAAAAATGTGGACAGCCCTTCTGCTTTTGGCGGTGTTAAAACAAAATGCCCGCTGCTAGCAATGGGAAGCACAACGTTTACAGATCCCAAGTGTCGGCATAAATATTGCTTCCCCTTCCATTGGTTAGGTCACATGGAACCCACAGGGGGATAACATTAAGATCCCACCAGCCAGAGGGTCTCTTCCTTGCTGCCCTGCTATTTGCAGCCATTGAAACCATGCTATTTTTAATTATGATAGTGGCCGTGTGATGTGACACACAGCTCCAAGAGGGAAAGCTAGGGATGAAATTAAGATAGACAGCCCCAAATTAACCAACCTAAAACATTCAATATTTACAGGATTGGCAACCTATTCGAGATTTTGTGTTTAGGTGTGAGGTGTGACCTAAATATAAGAAAGATACGATATGCATTTGTGGTTTCATTGTGTGTTGTGGCTGTTTTTCACCTTGAATTGGTCATGTCATCAGCACCTCTGAGTTGCTTTTAGTATTGCTCACTCGAGAAATGAAATAACTTATGATATAATAATAATCCTTTCAGAATGGAGGAAAAACAATTACTTTTGCAACAGCAGAGCTGTTTATTGATTGAAGACAGAGAAAACCATTATTTGAGTTGCACAGTCTCTGCTCTCGTTATGTTTTCCAATATTCCTGTAGCTCTGCTTGGAGAAGCAGTTTGCAGACGTTCTTGTAAACAAAGATTTTAGACTCCAGGTGTTTCATTTGTGTTTTACACCTTCAACTCATAAAGAAAATGTTGTGGTTAACTGAGCTTTACATGCAAACACCTTTTACTTGCCGCTTATTATGCTTTATTGTCTAACAATAGCATTGATTAGCTTGTAAGAGAGATAATTGTTCTCTAGTGCGTCGCATACAGGGTTCTTAACATCATCTTTAATAAGGATTCGAATGGCATGTTTAAAATATTTCTTAATACTTCACTTGTTGCAAGCAAATTCTGATCACCCAGGTGTGATGCTGTCGTTTTTCTTTGATTGTGGGTTTTGTATTGCTTTGTCGGTGTGCTGCATTGCAATCGTGAATAGCTGCGGAAATAATTCATTTTAGTGGAAACTCGCGCTTCCAAAAACTCCATCAGTTTAGAATATTGTACCACACTGAAGTCAGTGTTATTTATATTTTAATATCCTTGCAACACTTAACACCCAGTGATTGGGAGAGAGTGAGAAGCTACCCAAATCTTATTTTCTTTATATCGTTAAAGACATCCGTGGCCCTTTGCAGAAACCCTATGCATATATTTATATATATGTGAACATTGTGGTATGTCTTGGTGTCACCCGGGGTCATTTGTGGGCTTCTTTGATGATCGTTCGCTGTTGTTCTTTAGGGCCATGTCCCTTGAGGTTCCGTCGTCGAAGGATTAGAATGCGGTAAACTCCCTGTCAAAATCATAGATTTCTTTTTATCTTTTTCCTGCTCAATAACATTGATCAATATGACATATCAATAACAATGATCAATATGACATATATAAATGTACATACATATGCTAAAAATTTATATATATATATATATATATATATATATATATATATATATATACACAACCAGTATTATCTAAAATGAGAATAAAATGTATTCCAGGAAACGAACAAAGAGTCTGCTTAACTGCAACAGTAGAAAGTGGGTCGCTAGATTACGTGGACAACAGAAAGGAAAAGGAGGAATCAGAAACAAGGGTAGTGGATGGACGAACAGGTGGAGTTCAAATATTTAAAGGCGTAGCAATTGACACAACATTATTAGGTGGCGTGCAAGTGGAAAGATACCAAGATGTTGCTATGTCAGAGGAGTACACACACACTTTATGTATCTGAGTATTGTTAACAATCAGGTTGACAATCATTTAATTATTCACCATTTTAGGAGGGATTAATACTGGCATTGACATTTTCTGAATGTGACTAATCCAATAATTGTGACTGCCCGTGGTATGAGTTAAACACTTAGGTGGAGAACTGATTCAGAATATAATTGAAAGCCGACCTTTTCATTTTAAATATATATGTTTTTGCCCTATATTGGGGCCTTCCCTGAAGATCTAGTTGAAATACATGACAGAGTAACATAAGAGCACCGAGTAATGAAAAGAAACATTTGATCTCGAAGACAATGCAAGAAATAATGAAACAGATATTGTAGTATGAATAAACTGATGGATGAAACTACAAGTATTTGATTCTTGAGAATTGCTTTTAAAACACCTATGATGAAATGGAAGAGTTCCGAGGAACAGAAGAAGTGAGTCCATAGGTGCAATTCGCAGTAGAATGCTTATGATGACAGATTTGCGTGCTTGGATACACATTATTAAAGATTATCACTCAAGATGAAACCAAAGGAAGAGTACAAAACATATACATTTCCTGTGAGAAAGTGCTTAATTAGTTTTATTAGTTTGGGTGGATTATTGTCCACCAGAGATAATAAAGTTGTTAACTTACTAGGGTTAGTCAAAGGGATCAGTTATTTAAACCCAAGCTCTACCCCTGGTGGCTGTGACACAGAACAGACAGTCTTAACTGAGAGAACATGTGTATAGCATTTAAAAGTACCAAAACTGTTAAAATGTTGACAACACATCACAATAAATGTCCAACTTTCCTTTAGAAACATAAAGTAAAATGTAATAAACCAAACAACACCAAAATTACTAAAGTCCAATGAGAGGAACTGGAAAGGTGAGTTTTTGAACATTTATATGGAATATTGCCAAAAAGCGCAAAGGGCCAATGTTAGTCGAGGGTCATGGTTGACCGGGACCTAGGCACGATTTTGAGGCCAATCCTGATGGTGTGTGTGTTGAGTACACCATGTTCTCTTGCCCCCCCACCAGAACCTGGAAGTAGGGAAGTTCAAACAAAGTTTCAAAGTCCCAATTTGAAAAGGGACTGTGTTGTTTTATCGAGAAAAGTTATTCTACGCATTGGACAAACCTGCAAGGACTGGAGTCGGTGCTGTGGAACTGCTGGTGATTAGTTCCTGGGAAGTTTTGGAGAAAAAAGTTTAGAAAAGTAACCTAACAGTTTTTGTTGGTCAGACAACCGCTGGAGCACACTTCCAAGACCACTGCCCCCCCCCCTCACCCGGGCTCTCCTGGGTAGCACTTAAAGATTCTCAGTGTGGCCAACAGCAAAGTTCAACCCTGGTCCAGTTGCCCCCAGTCGGCTGAGCTACTTCACAGGATTGCCCCCTCTGGTGACTTATGCTCCTGAAGCCTCCCACAGGCCTATTTTGTTCTCCTGGGAGAAATTTCACACCTCATTTAAGGCTGAGCACTGGTGTGGAGTAGCTTGAGAGCTAATGCAAATTATCATCTTGAATGATCTTGAAGGTAAAGGGTAACTTTCTAAATGCTACATTTCCTCAGTAGATATTAAAAATCCAAATTCACAATTGAATTTGAGTTTTTAGTAGCTGTTAAAAATAGAGGCTTAATTATTTTTCTTGCTGGTCCAATTCCTAATTTAGCAGTATTAGGCCCAGATTTAAGAGGGCCTAGCGCCTCCTTGCGCCACATTAGTGTAATTTTTTAAGCTAATGTGGCCCAATAAGGCTAAAATCGCTGCACCAGATTTAGAAAGTGCTGCAATGCATGCATTGTGCCACTTTGCAACCCCTTGCGCCACATTATGCACATGCCAGGCATAATGTATGCAAGGGGGGCATTCCTCGGTTAGGGGGGCTGAAAAAATGGTATAAGAAAACTAAAATATTTCTTTGCACCATTTTTTTCTAAATTTTTAACACATGGTCAGAGCATTGCTAACAATGGGCACCTATGTGCTGTTCAGGGTTAGCTCCAAAATGTTGGTGCTGACCCTGAACAGTACATCAATAGCGTCAAAAATGTTGATGCTATTTCGCCCTACCCTGCACCATGGTGCGCTGTATATTAAATACGGTACACACATGGTGGCGGTAGGGGGGCACTAAGGGACGCAAGGAAAGTGGCACTGCACTGGGTACAGTGCCACTTTTCTTAAACATGCCCCTTAGTATTTTAATCTGCACCCCAGTTTTCTACATACGATAGTGCAAGAAACTGAGTAATTTGTTGAGGAGTGTGCAAGCCCCAACCATGCTCCTTTTAAGGGTGAATCACAAAATTCACTAAATTATCACCTGCATAACCTTATGGTAACTTGGCACAAAGTAGACAGGCTTATCTTTGAGACAAAGTGTTAAGTATTTATACAGCACACAAGCAGTAATAAAGTAACATACAGAACAAGCACACTCAAACCAATTTAAAAAGTTAAAATAAATTCTAACAACCAAAATGATACCAGAATTATAAAAATCAGTGGAACAGGTGATACCCTTTTTCAAAAAGAATATTTTGATTGCACTTTTACACAAAATAAGTCTTCATTAATTCATTTCAGCATAACATTTCTTTAGGGAAAATAAAGAGAAACAGATATAAGAATATACAATGGCCAAGGGGACAAAATACAATACATCACTTAATCATACCCTAAAGACTTATTATAAAAGATTACTACCCATATTAGAATTCATCGATTAGATAAGTTATACTTTATCCTTGCATCACTACCTGAACAGACCACCTATTAATATTAGGCCAACTTCTTAGACCTATTAGACACAAAGAATACAACAATTAATATTGACTCCAACTATCTGAGGCCACCTCGAGACCACTCCTCAAAAAGAGCCCAGATTTTCTTTGCCTTCTTCTTGGCTCTTTTCTCCTTTTGCAGATATAGGCTGCTCTCTAGATTAAACAATGAGAGCAGACTAGCCAACCACCGATGGAATATAGGGGATCTGTATTAGGCCAGGCTGAGGCAATACATTTGAAAGCTACCACCATTGTAATCATGACAAAAAATTGCCCATCACTCCTACCTGCATTGTGGTGTATTCCCAGAAGCATACATTGTGGAGACAAGGCAACATACATTTGCAAAACAATCATCAGAAAGCAGGATATCTCTAACTTATAAGAGTCTAGGGCCTGCAGCTGACAAATACATGGACTTAAGGCCTGATTTAAAACTTGGTGGAGGGGATACTCCATAACAAAATCATGACAGACATCCTGTCAGCAGCATAGGATATAAGGAGATTGTAATACAGCAGACGGGATGTCTGTCACATTTATGATGAAGTATTCCTCTCCGCCAAGTTCTGAATCAGACACTAGGGCCCTCATTCTGACCTTGGCGGTCTTTTCGCAAGACCGCTGAGTTACCGCCGCGGTGAAGACCGCCGACCGCGGCGGTGTGCCGCTGTGCGCATTCTGACCGCTGGGAGCGTTTCGCCGGAAAACCGCCAGCAGCCACACTGGCGGTCGGCGGGAAAGTGGAGACTGGTCAACCTCCACCGCCACGCCAGCAGAACACCGCCCACAGAATTACGACCCACATTTCTGTGTGGCGGTCTTCTGTTGGCGGTCTTCTGTTGGCGGTCACGTCCCTATGGCTCCCGTCGCCTCCCGGAGGACCAACGCACAAGGTAAGTTGATCGTCCGTGAGGGGAGGGGGTGGGGGGGTGTTGTGTGATGTGGGCGTGCATGGGGGTGTGCGTGTGAGTGTGTAGAGGGGGTGTGTGAGTGCGTGTATGCGGGCGGGGGGTGCTGCTGTGTCTATGGGTAATGTGTGCTGTTCGGCAGGTGCGCATGTCGGCATGTATGTGTGCGGGTATGTGTCCCCGTTGTGTATGTGTGTGTAGGGGGTGTGTATATGTGCATGTTGGGGGTGTGTGCATGTCGGGGTACATGTATGTGCATGTCGGGGTGGGGAGGGGGTTCGTACCACCTCTGGGGGGTGGCAGGGGGGTGGAGGGTGTGGGGGGAGGACTCGGGTGGGTAGTGGGGGGTGGGGGAGACCCCTATCAGTGCCAGGGAAGGAATTCCCTGGCCCCGATAGTGCTTACCGCATGGTTCGCACGGCGGTTCCCGCCCGCAAGAAACCGCGGCGGTAGGCAGGGTCATAATACCCTTGGCGGTCTTGGGACGACCGCCGGGCCGGAGTGCGCAAACTCCAGCCCCGCGGTCATGACCGCCGCGGCGGTCGGAGTGGAGAAGTAGCGGTCGGTCGCGGCGGGGACCGCCGCGGTCAGAATGCCATTTTTAATACCGCCGGTCTGTTCGCGGTCCGACCGCCGTCTCTCCGCCGACCGCCAGGGTCAGAATGAGGGCCCAGGTCCGCTTCCAGCCTCAGTTAATGCCGGCAAGAGATGCCAGTGTGCCCCCCCAGCTTGCTATTTTAGCTGGTGTGTAATACAAGTTAAAAAGTGTTATAGAAATCTGTGATTGCAGTCCTGCAGATAGTAATAACATGTGGGCATTCTCTAGTGATTGAAAAACACTACAGTCTATAGCCTAACCCTTCTCAGCCAGCTGACTGATTGCTTCTCGAGATTGTCAGGGATCAAGCCATCTAAATATTAATAGATATGACTAAACCTACAATCTGTGGTGCTGCAATATTTCCTTATTGAGCCAATAGCTCTGCCACACTTTCTGTGCAAGAAGTCCCTAAACTGTAAGTATTTGTGAAAAAAAATCCCTAAATTCCAGTTGAAGTTCACCGAATGACATCAGTTGGTTATTATCAAAAAGGTCACCTAATATCCGTATTCCTTTAGCTTCCCAACTTGTACAATATGTGTCATGAGAAATGATCAGTAGAAGCGGAGACTGCTACAAGGGGGTATAAAAATTATATCTCTCAATGCCAGTCTTCTTCCTGACTGTTACCCATATCTTAAAGGCAACTTGTAGGGTATTAAACTTCACACTTAGTAGAGCCTAATAGCAGCTCATAAAAGGAGAGTGTGATCTCCATTGCATAAGAATCAGTCAACCAACAAGGGAATTCATGTATATACACTTTGCCTCCACCTAGCACCTAGCTTTAGAATAAGAACATAAAAAGCTACTAGATACCTCCTCCATGTTTTTAAAACCATTGCATTAGAATCTCTTTTGGTGTAGTCCTGAAGAGGTAAAGAAGTTTAGGCAGAAATATCGTTGTAATAATATTGCAGCAACCAATTATCATAAGATAACATTTATCCATTCTCCTGAAACGGATTTGGCCTTTTGGATTACCTGAGCCAAGTTCAATTCTACCACCTGATCTATGTTAGACATAATCATGACTCTTAAATAAACTACATCATCAACAATCCGATCATCCTCTCAATGGACCTGATCATTTACCACCAACTATGTCTTGTTCTGGTTCAAAAGATAGCGTGAGATCTTTCCAAAGTTTAAAGCCTCCTTTTCTTATTTTTTTTTTTTTTTTTGTATATGTTTATTGAGAAGTACATGTCAATATACAGACTGTGTTAAATAGAGAAACAATACATCAAATTATGGCCATACATGAAAAATATTATGAAATATTAACTTCTCAGATTTCTAAACACAAAAAAACAACAAAAAAAACATTATACATATATCAATAAATGCAATATATGAGATTATTTATAAGGCATCCAACTGTGCATTAACTCTTAGAAGTAGACCTGTAACAGAAAATATGGAAAGAAAGAATTATGCAATATGTATTAAACCATATATTATAGGGTGTTAGAAGACAGTTGAGATAGTAATATCATGCAAATCCACATATATAACATTTCAAATGCAGATATTCCTGCCAATTCAACAGTGTTGAATTGGTGAACAGTAAGTCCTACTTAAAATAACAGTGTTAATGGGTGAGATATCAATTGTCTTAATAACAGCATGACTCAAAACAATAATAAAAATGTCTTAATAAAGATAGGAGACAAAGAATGAGAAAACGTTTACGTGTGAATATTAATAGAATATGTATTAGCTAGAAAGGGTTTCCAAATTTTGATGAAAATACCAACATTATCTTGCAATCTGTAAATCAGCTTTTCATATGATGCCATGTTATACATTTCAATAAGCCATTCATCATGTGTAGGACGTTGTGGTGTTCTCCAATGTCGTAATATACAAATTGTTGCTACAGTGAGTGCAATAGCAATCAATCTTCTTGTATGGTTTGTTAGATTTGGGAGATCAGTAACATCATGTAATATAACTAATTTTTCTGTTAAAGGAATGGGCACATGTATAGCTCTGTGTATAGAGGAAGTTATAGAAGACCAGTATTCCGTCAAAACTGGACATCGAAATAAAATGTGTAGGATATCACAGTCCTCATGAGGACACCTCCAACAGGTAGAATGGTGTAGTAAACCTGCCCCCTTGAGTTTTTGTGGTGACCAGTACCAATTATGAAGAATTTTGAAAAGAGTAAATTTCATTCTTGCCTCTCTGATTCCTTTATCCATGTTCATAACAACATCCGTCCAGTCCTCATTGGAATACGCTACATTAAGTAATCCTTGCCATTTGACGTGGAGTTGTGCTAGTAATGGTGATGAATGTAGTTTATGCACAATGAGATTATAAAATCCAGAGACCGCTCCTTTCAATTTCCCCCAAGTTTTTAAGTATTGTACGACTGGGGAATCCTCAGGTATCCACGGAAATGGTCCTAGTCTACTAAGTAGAGCTTGTTTCAATTGTAAGTATTTCCCCTTTTGAGAGCTAGGGAGTTGAAATTCTATCTGAAGCATCGTAAAGGTTTTAAGCTTGCCTTCTAAAGTGAATAAATGATCCAGCATTAGAATACCTGCTCTCTCCCATGTATCCCAGGAAATTGTCTGTTTCCCTATTCGAATATCAGCGTTATGCCATATGGGAGCCTTATTATGTAGCCTCGGATTACTCTTAAGGAGTTTGTGGGAGTGTATCCAAATCTTAAGCATAGACTGAATAATAGGGTTAGAACTTTGTAAAGCAGGCGATTTATGAGTATAAAACATTTGCAAACCTGAAGATAACTTTAAAGATTGCTTTTCAATAAGAACCCATAGTGGGGGGTCATCCTGTATTGGCCAAAGATAAACCAATTCAGATAAATGGAGGGCTGTATGGTAATGTTCAATGCATGGTAAACTAAGGCCACCAGATCGCCTGTGAGCAATCAGTTTGGAGATTTTGAGTCTAGGTTTCAGAGATCCCCAAATAAAGGTTTTAATACCTTTGTCAATGTCTCGCAGTATTGATATTTTAACTGTCAAAGGTAACATACCTAAAACATATGTGAAACGAGGCACTATAATCATTTTCACTGCCTGGACTCTACCCCAAAAGGACAGGTTAAGATGGGACCATTTTTCATATTCTGACTTCGTTTTAGCAATGAGTGGATCTAAGTTATCTTGAATCATACGTTCTAAACCAGTGTTGATATAAATACCTAGATACTTCAGGCGATCCGCTTTCCATTGAAAATTGTAGCCTAAGATAGCTGCTTTTGTTGTGCCCCGGGACAATGGGAGAGCTTCACTCTTATTCCAATTGACTTTGTATCCAGAAATGTTTGAGAAGTGAGAAATAGTAGACATGAGTGCCGAGAGTGAAGTAGGTAGATCTATAAGTGTGAGTAATATGTCATCCGCGTATAGAAGTAGTTTTGAGATGCCTGCTGGTGTAGGAATGCCTGCTATTTGTGAACACTGTCTTATTGCTGCAGCCAGTGGTTCAAGTGCAAGAAGAAATAAGAGGGGCGATAAAGGGCAACCCTGGCGGGTACCTCTTTGCACTAAAAAGGTTTTTGAAAGGAAACCCCCACAATTCACTTGTGCAGATGGTGTCTTGTATAACCATTTAACCTTAGAGATAAAATCATCACCTAATCCCAACCTACGCAATGGACGAAACATATAACTCCATTCAATGCGGTCAAAGGCCTTTTCAGCATCTAAGGATAATGCTACTCTGTCTTCTCCAGCATTGTTAGAAAACCAAGTATGTGAGCCAAAGTGCAGAGATGGCTACGAGAGTTTCTGCCTGGCATGAATCCAACTTGAGAATTATGTATGAGTTTAGAGATAACTTGTTTGAGTCTTTTGGCAAGAATGGTGGCTAATAGCTTTGAATCTGTATTCAGAAGAGATATCGGACGAAAGTTACTGCAGTATAATGGATCTTTCTCAGGTTTGGGAATGACAGTTATGATAGCTTTATTTGAGAGTGAGAAGAGACTACCAGTTTCCTCTGCTTCTTTTAAAACCTCATAAAGGGCATCTATTGCTTCTGGTTTTACCCAACGGTAAAATTCCCCAGGAAAACCATCTTCTCCCGGTGCTTTATTGTATGGGAGACTGGAGGTTGCTTGCGCAATTTCATCCTTTGTTATTTCACCAGTCAGTATGAGCCGGTCCTGTTCATTGAGACAGGGTAGTGTTATTTTATCAAAGAATTCCTGTTCTTTGAGGAGTTCATCATCAACTTCTGAACTATATAACTTGGTATAATAATCTGCAAACGTATTAGCTATTGCTTGAGTCTCAGTTATTAGTTTACCCTCAGGGTTATATATAGCTGGAATAGCTGTCATAGCTTCTCGCTGTTTTAATCGTGCCGCTAGTAAACGGCCTGCTTTTTCTCCTTGTTCATAATTGCGAGCCTTAAGTCTATATAGCATATATTCTGCTTTGGAAGTATATAGTGTATTAAGTTCCATCTTCGCTTTTTCTAATCTGCATCTGGAAGCTTCAGTTGGATTACTAAAATGAGTATGTGTCAGTGTTTTGATATCATTTTCCAAAATGGCCTGTTGTTCTATTCTGCGTTTATTTGTTATGGCAGAATCCCTCATAATTTGCCCCCTAATAGTGGCTTTTGCGGCTGCCCATAAGATTTGTGGAGAAGAAACTGATCCTTTGTTATCTTTCATATAAGTAGTCAAATGTGATTGTAATTGTGACTTTTCTGCTGGTAGTTTGTAGCGCGACATGTTTAATCGCCATGGTTTCCTACAAGGGCGTTTCAGACCCCAATCAAGCTGGAGACTGATAGGAGCGTGATCCGACAGTGCAATTTCTAAAATATCACAATCTAGTACTTCTGGTGTAATAGAATGTGAAATAAGGAAGTAATCTATTCTAGAATGGGAATCATGTACTGTCGAGTGATATGTAAACCCTTTATCTGATGGATGTAGTAAACGCCAGATATCGATCAATCCATGATCTTCTCTGATGTCTCCCAGTATGGCTCTATCTCTACCATGAGTTGTGTCCAGGGTGACCTGTCCTGTCTAAGATCACATCTGGCGCAAGATTCCAATCGCCTCCCAAAACTATTCTGGAAATTCCCATTTCTGTTAGAATTCTATTTAGATGAAGGAAAAAGGGGGCTTTATTTCCAACAGGGGCATACATGGAACCCACTCCTAATATATTGTTACCAACTTTAAGCTTCGCTAAAACAAATCTACCATCCTCATCTGACCATGACTGAAGTATTTGGCATTGCAGTGTTTTCCGTATTAGAATGGCTACACCACTTTTCCTAGTAGTAGTGTGGGATGTAGCATCTCCTGATATGTGAGAATGGGATTTGCAGCTGTAAAGTATCTGGCCTACCCAATCTCGTTTTAATTTTTCTGATTCTATATCAGATAGATGAGTCTCCTGGATGAGAGCAATATCAGTATGTTTGGAGGCTAAATAGGAAAGAATTTTCTTCCTTTTAATGTAATTAGTAAAGCCATTGACATTGAGAGAGACAATTTGCATAGGACTTGTTGTCATGATGATGACTAAAAATGTTAGAGTATATTTGTACTGTGTGAAACAGAGTCAAAATGCTAAAAAAGGGAAAAGGAAGTAGATAAACTATATGGTAATGTGATAATGAGAACTTACTGGAGGGAAGAAAAAAAAAATAAACTATCTGGAGTATAGTAAACTTGAAACCAATATGTGGAACTATAATCATAAAATATTGTTAACACTAAACTCTAAATAGTGTAAGTACACCGTTCTAAGTGCTAGAATGTAAAAGAACACTGCAGATCAAATAATATGTATCTTTCGTCGGTGGGTCTAAACCTCAATTCGAAACCCAGACTCTGGAGGGGAGGAAAGGAAAACCACTCATGGTAAATAAATTATGAAAAAAACACTCCATGGAGTTATAAAATCTATCCAAGAGAAAATCTGCAAATACAAACACAGTAGGAAATGTACATGGTTATTGAACAGCAATATATGAGGATAGGAAATAAATCATATCCATCAGAATTAATAATTGTAGTAAAACACTAATAACATTATATTAATACATAGCATGTATAAATATACTCATCTAGCTGGAAGAAGTGATAGTGGAAGGTTGAGCATCAGTTACTTTATTAAAAGACGTGGGTGACTTTAGAGGTGATCTCGATTTGTCTCTGGGATTTTCCTGTGTGAGTGACTTTACGCAGTGGACTGCTTTATCTCTGTCAAACTGTTTCTTAAAGGTACGGACGTGTAATCTACTGGTGCGATGGCTTTTTGGATCTTTTTGTAATTGAAGCGGACTATTCATAGATGTTTTGTCCAGTGGCGTTGAGTCCATATGTTGGTCATCCAAACTGTCCAGGAAGCATACCAGATCCTCAGGCTCCGTGTAGTACCTTGAGTTCCCATCCATTGTGATCCACATTGTGGCAGGTTCTAAAAGACCAGGGCCCGTATTTATACTCCGTTTGCGCCGAATTAGCGTGGTTTTTTTCGACGCAAATTCGGCGCAAAACTAACGCCATATTTATACTTTGGCGTTAGACGCGTCTAGCGCCAAAGTATGGGCAAATAGCGTCATTTTTTTGCGTGAACGCCTTCCTTGCGTTAATGAGATGCAAGGAAGGCGTTCCCGTCTAAAAAAAATGACGGCGACGCAAATGCGTCGTATTTATACTCCCGGGCAAAAATCACGCCCGGGAGTTGGCGGGTCAAAAAACCCTGCATTTGCGCCACTATTTAACGCCTGGGTCAGGGTAGGCGTTAAGGGGCCTGTGGGCTCAAAATGAGCCCACAGGTGCCCTCCCCTGCCCCCAGGGACCCCCCTGCCATCCCTGCCCACCCAAGGAGGACACCCAAGGATGGAGGGACCCACCCCAGGGACATTCAGGTAAGTTCAGGTAAGTATATTTTTTTATATTTTTAATTTTTTTTGGTGGCATAGGGGGGCCTTATTTGTGCCCCCCTACATGCCACTATGCCCAATGACCATGCCCAGGGGACATAAGTCCCCTGGCCATGGCCATTGGGCAAGGGGGCATGACTCCTGTCTTTACTAAGACAGGAGTCATTTAAATGGCGTTTGGGCGTCGAAAAAAATGGCGCAAATCGGGTTGAGGCGATTTTTTTGCCTCAACCTGACTTGCCCCATTTTAAGACGCCCTAACGCCATTTTCCCCCTACGCCGGCGCTTCCTGGTCTACGTGGTTTTTTTCCACGCACATCAGGCAGCGCCGGTCTGCTAGCGCCGGCTAATGCCAATCCATAAATACGGCGCCCGCACGGCGCTTCAGAATGGCGTTAGACGGCGCTAAATTTTTTGACGCTAGACTGCGTTAGCGCAGTTTAGCGTCAAAAAGTATAAATACGGGCCCAGGGCCCGTATTTATACTCCGTTTGCGCCGAATTAGGGTCGTTTTTTTTTACGCAAATTCGGCGCAAAACTAACGCCATATTTATACTTTGGCGTTAGACGCGTCTAGCGCCAAAGTATGGGCAAATAGCATCATTTTTTTGGTGAACGCCTTCCTTGCGTTAATGAGATGCAAGGAAGGCGTTCCCGTCTAAAAAAATGACGGCGACGCAAATGCGTCGTATTTATACTCCCGGGCAAAAATCACGCCCGGGAGTTGGCGGGTCAAAAAACCCCGCATTTGCGCCACTATTTAACGCCTGGGTCAGGGTAGGCGTTAAGGGGCCTGTGGGCTCAAAATGAGCCCACAGGTGCCCTCCCCTGCCCCCAGGGACCCCCCCTGCCACCCCTGCCCACCCCAGGAGGACACCCAAGGATGGAGGGACCCACCCCAGGGACATTCAGGTAAGTTCAGGTAAGTATAATTTTATATATTTTTAATTTTTTTTGGTGGCATAGGGGGGCCTTATTTGTGCCCCCCTACATGCCACTATGCCCAATGACCATGCCCAGGGGACATAAGTCCCCTGGGCATGGCCATTGGGCAAGGGGGCATGACTCCTGTCTTTACTAAGACAGGAGTCATTTAAATGGCGTCTGGGCGTCGAAAAAATTGGCGCAAATTGGGTTGAGGCGATTTTTTTGCCTCAACCTGACTTGCCCCATTTTAAGACGCCCTAACGCCATTTTCCCCCTACGCCGGCGCTGCCTGGTCTACGTGTTTTTTTTCCACGCACACCAGGCAGCGCCGGTCTGCTAGCGCCGGCTAACGCCATTCCATAAATACGGCACCCGCATGGCGCTTCAGAATGGCGTTAGACAGCGCTAAATTTTTTTACGCTAAACTGCGTTTGCGCAGTTTAGCGTCAAAAAGTATAAATATGGGCCCATATTTGATATCCCATTTGCGAAGTCTTGGCCTAAGTTGCAGGAACGTTTTTCATTTGGCATTGGTTTCAGTGGAGAAGTCTGCAGCAATAAATACTTTATTGCCTTCCAAGTCATACGGACCATGTTTACGAGCAGCTGTTAATATTTGGCGGACCTGTTCATGCCGTAAGAGGCATGCTATAATCGATCGAGGTCTAGATTCAAGAGTTGAAGTTGAAGTTCTTGATCGAATTCTGTGAGCTCTCTGCAACTCAAGGGGATGCTCAAAAGATATGTTCAGTAGCCGCGGTATTAACGTTAGTAGCAAGTTCTTCACATCATTATTGACTTCCATTTTTTCTGGAATTCCGTAAAAACGAATGTTATTTCTTCGGGCCCTGTCTTCCAAATCTATAACTTTTTGTTTTAGGTGCCAGATATCCGGACCCCAATACTCTGCATTATCTAATTTCTCTTCCAAAAAAGTGGTTCTTTGATCTAAAATTTCCACTTTGGTATGAAAACAGTTTAGATCCATCCGTATTGTCTTCATTTCTGTTGCGAGATCTGAAATTTTTACATCCATAGATCCCAATCTTTGCCCCACGGCAGAGATCTCTTTTAAAATAAGGTCCATAGAAGCAATGTCTTGTGGGACAACAGTAGACGTGCCTGGAGGTACAGTGTTCCCTACTACTTGTGTAAACAAAGGCTTTCTATTATATTTGCCACTGGCCATACTGTTATATTTTAATGTTAGAGAAGACAATAAATAAGTACAGCTTAGTAATCAAATAAGATATCTAATTGACTCACAAAGTAGGTAGATATTAACACTGTAAATGGTGACAGACATCTGGGATTTTAAAATTATGGCTATATGTTTTCAAGCAGGTGTCGCTGAGAAACAGTGCATCAGAAATGTTGTACAGTTTTCGTCTGCCTACCCAAATTCACTTTACCCCCTCTGCTGATAGGAATTCCGGCGTTTATGTAATTTCGTAGTAGAGTCTGAATTGTCAGATTTAGAAAAATATCTCTGAAGTGAACGTTTACATGCTTCTCATACAGCTGCCTTTCGACATTCAAGGAAAGGAATTTCACATATCTCTTCAGAAGCAGAATTCCTGATAGAGTGACTAATTTTCACAAACTCTGTCAGCTGTAGGAATGGTGTACAACACTCACTTGCCAAACTGTATTTACGCCACACACCTGTAGACAAGAAATTCCTGTGCTTACATAATCACATAATGGATCCTGAACAGTTAAGTGAAGAGAAATACCTCAGAGTTGAGAGTTGTCAGAGGCTTCTCTTACAGCAGCCTTTTCACTTATCTCACCAGCAGCTGACTGTGTTTCCTGACAGAATTAGTCTTTGCCACAGACTTCTATAATTTAAAAAAATAATGACTGAATGCTTTCAGACAGGTGTCCCTGAGAATCAGTGCATCAGAAATAGCTCACATGTTTTGCCTGCCTATCCAAATTCTCTTTACACCCTCTGCTGATAGGAATTCCAGCATTTACTTAATTGCGTAGCAGACTCTAAACTGTCAAATGAAGAGAAATACCTCAGAAGTGAAAGTCCATATGTTTCCCCAACAGCAGCCTTTCAACTTTCAAGAAAGGGAATTCCACTTATCTGTTAAGAAACTGGCTGTATTTCATGACAGAATGAGTAACTTTCACAGAGTCTCTCAGCTGCAGAAATGGTGTACAACACTCACTTTCCGAACTGCATTTGCTCCACACACTCGCTGACAAGAAAATCCTGTGCTCACATATTTATGTAAGAAGTCTGAACAGTTAATTGAAGAGAAAATACCTCAGAGTTGAGACTTGTCAGAGGCTTCCCTGTGCTGTGTGGAGAGTTCAACCAAAGGTCAACAGTTATTTAATTCCCTAAACACGAAGAAAGCCCCTTATCTCTTCAGCAGCTGACTCTGTGTCCTGACAGAAAGTGTTGTTCTTTGCTCAGCTGAGGGGCCCTGTTCAGGTGATTTGTAGCCCGGCACTGGCATTTCTTACTTGGAAAATAACTTCAGAGTTATGTTGCTGTTATTGCATGTATATTTCCTTTCATTATGACTCCAAGGAGGCTTTTTGACAGCTGTTTGGGTAATCCTTCTCCCCTGGAGCCTCGGAGCTCTACGTTGAGGTGGCCATTTCAGACGGCAGCCAGACTCCGCCCCCAAAGCCCCCTTTTCTAACTCCATGATAGCTGCTTTTGGGACAGATGTCACTACCACAGTATCATCAGCATATGCCAATATTTTTGTGCTAAACCCTCGAAACTCCGTTGGTTTAATTAATATATTAGCTTCTGTTTTCTTTCTAAAATAATCAATATATGAAGTAAACAGGAGGGGCAAGCATGGGCACCCTTGCCTCATACCTCAATGGCACCAGATCAGATCCCTGCCCATAATTTGGAGCTCTGCTGTTGGATTTTTATAAACCACATGGACAACCCTGATAATCCCAGCACCAAAGTTATACCATGTCATCACTGCCCAAACGTAATCCCATACTTCCAGATCAAAAGCTTTCTCATCGTCTAAAAGCATTAAGGTCATAGGAGTCCCCATCACACCAGCCTCATTGGATAGTGCTATAACACGCATAACTTGATTGGTAGCTCCTTACAAACAGAATTTTTTAATACAACTTAGCATCACTATTTATGAGAGAGATAGGTCTATATGAGGGATCATGAGGTGGTTTCCCTTTTTTTCTTAAAGATCAGGATATTAGTAGTTGCCCAGGACAGAGGGGCACGTTGGTCATTCTGTACCCCCGCAGATTCCTGATTAAGCCCTCTTTTAGGACCAAAAAACAAACACTATATAGTACTCAATAGGGATTTTATCAGTACACTACTGCTTTTCCTGATGAATGGGCTTGAAGTCCTTCAAGAATTTCATCCCAACATCCCTTCAGAAAGTCCGGCTCTTTTAGGTTAACTCTACAACCCACACAGTAATCCAGGTACTGAAAAATGCCATGCTCACCCTTCCCTGCTTCATCTTGATAGAGCTCCTTGTAGAATTAAAAAAAAAATCCATAATTGTCTTAGGGGTATCAACCAACAGACTGCCCTTATCTCTGATCTCAGACATTTCCCCATGCACTGATTTATGCCTTGTCCGGAGCGCCAAAAACCGTTCAACTCTTTCGCTAAACTCTTTACACTCATTTTTAAGGGCCATAAACATTTCAGCAGCCTTATCTGCTGATACATTATTAATATCAGATTTAGTCACCGCTAGTTTATGAAGTATTTGCTGAAATTCATCTTCATAAAAATTTACCTCATACAATTGAGCTTTCGCAACAGAGGGCTCAATACGTTTGTCTCTCAAAAATTGGAAGAGGGTCTTTTAGCGATTAAGGCTAAAATAGAGAGTCTCCCCCATTCCAGCCTTCAACGTATCTGAGACAGCCAATGCACTACCTCTATTTCTCTCCAGAAATTCTTAGATTCATACCTCTAAATGAGAAACATAGGTAGTCATTACAACCCTGGCGGACGGTGTTAAAGATGCGGTAATACCGCAAACAGTCAGACGAACAAAAAAAGGGAATTATGACCCTGGCGGAAACCCCCAACAAAGACAGCCACTTTAACACTTCGCCCGCCACGGCGGTACAGACAAGCTGCGCGGCGGTCACCGCCAACAGACAGGCGGGAGACAATGTACCGCCCACAGTATCACAACAGGCCAATCCGCCACCTTTTCCGGGGCGGATTCACCGTGGATAAAAACACGGCGGAAACAGCTTTTGCTATGGGAAAACGCTCACCTTAACATATCCCACGAGGAACGACGACTCCATGGACCCCGAACTCCATATACTACCTGCCCTTGTCTTTCTGCTCCTTCACGACCAACAGCGACGTAGGCGCAGAAGATACCGGTGAGTACAGCACCTACGACACGGGGGAGGGGGGAGGCAAAAGTTAGGGGGACACCCACCAAACACCCCCACTCTCGCATATTACAACATACACACCAATGCAGTCACAAACATCACAGTAACAACCCACAATTCCCCCGGAAGAATGCAAAGACAATGCGAATTTCGGTCAAACTTTGTAATGTGCCAATATACATGTCATACGAAAATAAACAAATATATGTATACTAAAATCACTCTTATTTACATATATACAATCCGAGAAGTAGTGCAGATATGTACACAACAATGTCCGTGCACAAACAGTCCAAAAATGCATGGGCGAGGCCCACAATAGATACCTGACCAAAATCAGAGAGAACACTGCCGGGGCATCAGATAGAAACACTACAGGCACCTCAGGGGGAAGGGAAGGGGGGGCACCTCAGCCACATAAACGCAAAGCCAGATCCACGATGGGGCTCCATGCCCATTGATGTATCCTGGGGAGTGCAAAGCCACAGTCTCTCAAGTCTATACAGTGGGTGGTTTGCCCACTGTTCAATCCTGGGGAGTGCAAAGCCACAGTCTCACAAGTCTCTACAGTGGGTGGGTTGCCCACTGTTCAATCCTGGGGAGTGCAAAGCCACAGTCTCTCAAGTCCATACAGTGGGAGGTTTGCCCACTGTTCAATCCTGGGGAGTGCAAAGCCACAGTCTCTCAAGTTGATGCAGGTCCATACTGATACTGGGGGGTGACTGGTGCCCAGACTGGATGAGTCTCCCCATGAATGGTAGTGTCCTGTCACTGTCCCAGCTGCACATGGGATAAGGATGCCTGATGTGGTGGGCCATTCATTCCTACCCGGTGCATTGCCCTCTTCAGCGGTGCTTTGACATGGCGGTCTTTGCCCTCTTCAGCGGTGCTTTGACATGGCGGTCTTTGCCCTCTTCAGCGGTGCTATGACATGGCGGTCTTTGCCCTCTTCAGCGGTGCTATGACATGGCATTTCAGGACTGTTCAGCGGTGCTTTGACATGGCGGTCTTTTCCCTCTTCAGCGGTGCTTTGACATGGCGGTCTTTGCCCTCTTCAGCGGTGCTATGACATGACGGTCTTTGCCCTCTTCAGTGGTGCTATGACATGGCGTTTCAGGACTGTTCAGCGGTGCTTTGACATGGTGGTCTTTGCCCTCTTCAGCGGTGCTATGACATGGCTTTTCAGGACTGTTCAGCGGTGCTTTGACATGGCGGTCTTTGCCCTTTTCAGCTGTGCTTTGACATGGTGGTCTTTGCCCTCTTCAACGGTGCTATGACATGGCGTTTCAGGACTGTTCAGCGGTGCTTTGACATGGCGGTCTTTGCCCTCTTCAGCGGTGCTATGACATGGCGGTTCTGATACGGACATTGGTGTGTGGCATGACGATTTCCACACTGGACATTGGTGTGTGGCATGACGATTTCCACACTGGACATTGGTGTGTGGCATGACGATTTCCACACTGGACATTGGTGTGTGGCATGACGTTCCATCATTGCCCAGCGGGGCTGTGGCATCCTTGCCCAGCCTGGGCTGTGACTCTGGCGGTGGTCTCTGGACCAGTTACAATACTTGAGCCCTCCTGGGCTGTGACTCTGGCGGTGGTCTCTGGACCAGTGACGATACTTGAGCCCTCCTGGGCTGTGACTCTGGCGGTGGTCTCTGGACCAGTGACGACGGTGCTGGCGGTTGTGTCTGGACCGCCGGAAATTATGGCGCACTTCTCCGCCGTGACACTCACAACAGGCTGGGCAGACTTCCTCTGGACCTTCCCCACCTTTTTTGGAGTTACAGCTGACTCACCAATCGCCTTCAATCCCATTTCACTTGTTGTCCCACCAGGAGTCTTGCCACGGTCCCGTCGTCCACTCTCCAATTTCATGGTGTGCAATGGTTGGGTGTGCGTGAACCCCAGTGCAGGCATTCCTGTGGGGGGGGCTTGTGTGCTGATGGTTGGGGGGTGTGCTGGGTCGGTGCAGTGGACATGCTTTGGTGATGGGTGTCGATGCTTAGTTATGTCATGCAGGGCTTGGGTTTGGGATGGGTGGTTGGTGTAATGGGTAGATAGGTGAGGATTTGGGGTGATAGGGGAGGGTGTGATGGTGGGGGGGTGTGATATCCTGCAGGTAGGGTGGGGGTTATGATAGTTAAGATTTGACTTACAAGTGTCCGTTCCTCCAACGGCTCCTCCGAAGCCCTCAGGATGCAAGATGGACAATACTTGCTCCTCCCATGTTGTTAGTTGAGGGGGAGGAGGTGGTGGTCCGCCGCCAGTCCGCTGTACCGCGATGTGGTGCCTGGATACCGTTGAACGCACCTTCCCCCGTAGGTCGGTCCACCTCTTCCTGATGTCCTCCCTATTTCTTGGGTGCTGTCCCACAGCGTTGACCCTGTCCATTATTCTTTGCCATAGCTCCATCTTCCTGGCTATTGATGTGTGCTGTACCTGCGAGCCAAATAGCTCTGGCTCTACCCGGATGATTTCCTCCCCCATGACCCTGAGCTCCTCCTCGGAGAAGCGGGTGTGTCTTTGGCGTGACATGGGGTGGTGTGTGTGATGTGTGGGGTGGTGTATGTGTTGATGAGTGTGTTGAGTGTAGTGATATGTGGTGTTTTGTGCGTGGATGTTGTGTGGGTGATGGTGTGGTGTGCCTCTGTGTGGTGGGGTTGTCTATTGCTGTGCTCTCTCTGTCGCCTTCAACTCAAAATTGTGGTCGTAGGGGTTTGTGGGTGATGTGGGTGTGTGTTTTATATTGTGTTGGGTGTGTGGGAGTGTTGTTTGTATGTGTATCAGGTGTGTGTCTTTAGAATTGTCCAATGTGGCAGTGTTTTGGAGATGTGTGTGTATTTTGAGCGCGGCGGTGTGTACCGCCAATGGAATACCGCGGTTGAAAGACCGCCGCGTGGATTCGTGTGTCATAATAGCATGGGCGTGTTTCTGTTGGTGTGGAGGTGGAGGATTTGTTTCCGCATGTTTATCGCTGACCTTTGGTGTGGCGGTATTGTGTGGGTGTCTGAATTTCAGCGGATTCCGTGATGTGTGTCATAATAGCTGTGGCGGTCTACCGTGGCGGTGTATTGGCGGTCTTCTGCACGGCGGTAAGCACCTTATACCGCCAATGTTGTAATGACCCCCATAGTCTTCATTTAACAATAGCCCCCTATCAAATGACCATGACAATGAAGACCTTTTACTGCCCAGTGATGAAACTTCAATTATAAGCAAATTGTGATCTGAAAAAACCTGTAGATATTTATCAGTTTGCAGACCCCTGAGCGTACCCACAGAGGAAAAAAAATAATCCAGTCTAACATGCTTTATAATGGGAGTGGGAAAAAAAGTGCACCCAGTAGCTGGGGCCTTGAGCTTTTGCCCAACATCCAATGAGCCCTCACTCTGCTTCAGATACTGGAGCGCTTGATAAATCCTGGTTTTCTTGATAGCATAATGCTCCTTATCTAGACCCCCATGCCCACTTGAAATATTTATAGTCAAGTCCCCACAAACAATCATTTGTGTCGGACATAGTGCTAACTCTGTGTTCACAAAGTCTAAAACAGTAGGATCATCAAAATTCAAGCCAGAAATAGAGCAAATTGTAGCTACCTCTTCTGCAAACTGACATTCAACTAAAACCCATCTGCCACATTTACCGGAGGAGCTACAAATCAACCTGTTAGCATTCCTGCGTGCCAATATAGCCACGCCCATTGTGTTTGTATCCTGTGTACGCCACATCAGAAGATTATATCCCAAAGTTTCCAGCAGGTTTTTCCTATTCATCGCTGTAAGGGATTTTTGGAGGCATATTATATCCATCTGTAATATTTTCAGTTTTTCAGCTACATTTCTTCATCTTAACTGACCACTGAGCCCACAAATATTAGCTATAGCGACACGGCTATGTGCTGCTTGGGTCATCTACAAAGCTTTAGATGTTTCATACCCCATGAACTCATCTTTGGGTCATAATCAACTTGTAGTCTATTATCAACCAGCTGGCAGCCAATATGTTAAAATCTAATCATCCGCTCAGCTTCCTCTATTTCTTTTGTACATGCCCCCCCTCCACCCTCTCCCCACCATATACTTCCTACCAAACAACCCCTCCAGATACCTATCTCCCACCCCCAACTCTTCCAGTTCTATTTAAGGCAACCAGACAGGGGTTTGAATGATGGTTCACATGTTTTCAATCCCTCAGTGGAACTAGACATATTAAATGGTGAAGTTTTGAAGTTTTAAGTAAGCATAGCCCCTGACTCATGGTCAACTGGTCCTGCTAGACTCACTAGTTTAGACTGACTGTGATAGAACTCAGGTTAGGTTTAAGGACCAGGTTATTCCTGTCGAAAGAGATGCCTTCTCAAAGTCTGACTCATAGAGTGTGTCTGTCGTGGAAGAGGCCACTAGGAGAAGGGAGAGCATTGTGGAGGGTCATCGCTGTAGCACAAAGAGCAGGCCGGGCAGGGCAGCCTGCATTTACTGTACAGCAAGGAGCCAATTGGGTGACATGGACGGTTGTTGCTTGAGTTTGCATTGGTGGTCACCACAGGCTGTCGTTGCTATAGGGGGATGTGCAGATCTAGGATTGGCAGTCATCAGTAGAGTTATTATATCGTGAAGAGCATGTTTTCACCAGAGCTTTACATTGACAGTGATTGTGGGCAGCAAAGTACCAGTGCAAAATGGCTTGTTCATAGTCACTAAGAGCCCAAATGTAGAGATTTCACCCTTTCCTCTAGAGAGGGGCTCAGTCTGATGTGAGACAAGGTTCCAGGTTTCAGGAGGAACATCTTGGGGTTGGGGATCTCACTCCACTAGAGGCCAGCAATGCTCAGGCACTTCCATTTGCAGGCCCAGGCATGTCCACCTACAGAATGTAAGCTGGGCAGTTGCATGGAGGCCTCTGGAGCTTGCTATGTCCTTGTAGCTCAATGAAAAGATCTGCCAACTGACACTTGGAGTCACTCTAGTTTTTTTTTTTTTTAAATCTGTTTATTAGTTTAACAACATTTACATTTTGCTGGATATGTTTCCGCTGTTTTCGACATTTATATATAGCGTTCAGTATACAAGTCGCTACCGGATGTGGCAGCAGCATTTAAAGGAAAAAAATACAAAGAAAACAACAAGAGAACAAATCTACAAAAGAAACCCGCTTCAAAACTTAGTAGCAGGAGATGCCGTATATTGATTGATATGTTTGTGCATGTTGCCTGTTTGTGTTCAATGTTATATGAGGAAACAACCCTTTTGGGGAGAGGGGGGGGAGGAGGAGTGTTCAGGGAGTGGGGGTACAGATGCATAATCCAAAGTGGCTGTACTTTTTTTGGGCTATTATTTGTGTGTTAGTTAACCTTCACTGGTAGGTGATGTGTGAACATCCTTATTGCTGTGTTGGTCGTTTGTCTTGTTCAGGGGGGTCTGTTATCGTTCTTTTGTTCCAACTGTTCTATGATAGAGTCCCATATATCTGTGCCTTTGATTTCCATCCCACTATCGCGCATTGTTTGCAGCACTTGTTTTTCAGCCTTGGACCAGTGTAGCATCTCTTGTGCCCAACGGTGTATGCTGGGTGTACTGGGCGATTTCCATTGTATTGCAATTAGGCGCTTAAACAGAATAAACGCCAGGTCTGCGCTTCAGTGTTTTTGTTTATCTGCAGCAGCTTGTGCACGTATTCCCAACAAGCAGGACTCCGGAGTGGGGGTAAGGGGTAATCTCGACCATGAAGCTGTTTGTGTTGTTACTTCATGCCATGTGCTGTGCAATGGTGAACAGCTCCACGTCATGTGTAGGAAATCTACTTCCGGTGTCCCACATCTTGGGCATTCCGGGTTGGATTGTAAGAACATGCGTTTAATTCTTGCTGGGGTAAGGTATGTCTGGTGCAGATAATTGAGTTGTGTGGATCGGAAATGGGCATTGCGTGATATGTGTTTTGTTGTTAGTAGTGCCATGTTCCATTGTTTTGTATGTATGGATATATTTAGCGCTGTCTCCCATTTATTTTTTGCTTGTGTTTGGGGCTCTTCTGGTTGTCCCTCTAGGATGTTATATATCCAGGTTATATCCGCTTGTGTGCCTAGTCCTGTTAATAGCTCATGTAGGATTGGAGCTGTAGCGGGTTCATTGTTGCCATTTCCCCAGGTGCTGCGCACCACCTGCTGTAGTGCCTTATATGAGAGAAATTCGCCTTTCCCCAGGTTATATTTGCTTGTTAATTCTTCATATGTCAAGAAATGTCCTACTTTGAATATGTCGCCAATTGAATTAATCCCTTTGTCAACCCATCTGGTTAATTTAAAACATCGCGTTGTGTTATTCAGTCCCGGGGTTGCAAGTAACGGGATTTTGGGTGAGTATGGTGGCCTTCGTCCTGTTGTCATTACATATCGATGCCATATCCTGTCCACTACTTCCAGTAATATATTACCAGTCTTTGTCAGTTTATCATGGCTGATGAGCCAATGTATTGTATCTTTGTGTCCTATTAGTGTATTTACCATTTGGCTTTCTGGGCCATTTGGATTGCACATCCAATCCATGATCCAATGCATTTGTGCTGCTACATAGTAGAGTTCGAATTGGGGTGCACCCATCCCTCCTTTTTCTAGTGGTAAGTATGCCTTAGCTAGGGTTAAACGGCGTCGACCTGTAGCCCATATCAAGTCTGTTAATAGGCTGGTTAGTGGCGTGAAATAGCTTTTGGGGAGCTTAAGTGGTAGTGCTGAAAAATAGTATAGTATACGTGGGAGTATAATCATTTTGGCTATAGCTACTCTCCCCATGGGCGATAGTGGGAGTGAACACCAGAAGGGCATTGAGTTTCTTGTCGCCCTGATCATCCGATCTAGGTTACCTTCTCTCAGGTCTTGTTCGCTGTAATGAATTTGTACCCCTAAGTACTTGAAGGTGGTATGGCACCATTTGAGTTTGTGGGCGGAGGTTATTTCCCTATGGGGGTCTGGTATTGGTTGCATCGGGAACAGGCATGATTTTGCCCAGTTTACCCGCAGTCCCGATATGTCCCCGAATGTATCTAATAGGTGTAGTATATCTGTTAGGGACTCCGAGCTATTACGTAGGTATATCAGTGCATCGTCTGCATATAGTGAGATAACTTTATAGGCCCCGCTGTCAGGGATGCCCCATTTTGGGGCCTCTTGTCGTAGGCGAGCTGCCAATGGTTCCATTGCTATTGCAAATAGCAGTGGTGACAATGGGCATCCCTGTCTGGTACCTCTGCTGTGTTCAAATTTTTCCGATATAATTTTACCTGTTTTAACTCTTGCTTTCGGGTCTGCATACAGTATTGTTATCCATTTTATGAATGTATTGCCGAAGCCCATATTTTTAAGGGAACTCATCAAATGTGGCCAGCTCAGTGTGTCAAATGCCTTTTCTATATCCAGTGATACTGCCGTCCTTGCGTAATCTAGCTCTGGTGTCTCGGCTATTAGTCGCAGCAGGCACCTGATGTTCATATGTGTGCTACGTCCAGGTATGAAGCCGGATTGGTCTGGGTGGATCAGTATAGACATTAATGGGAGTAATCGGTTTGCCAGCACTTTCCCTAGCAGTTTACAGTCAGAGTTTAACAATGATAGTGGCCTATATGACCGGACATCAAGTGGATCACGCCCCTTCTTGAGAAGGACCACTATTATTGCTTCGCGCTGTGATTCTGGGAGGTACCCCCTATCAAATGCTTCTTGCAGCATTTCTAGATATGGTGCCATTGTTTGTTTTTTGAAGGTCGGATAATATTCCGCTGGGAGCCCATCCCCTCCTGGTGTTTTATTATGCGCCATTTGCTTTAGCGCCAGTTGAATATCATTTAAATCAATAGGTTTTTCCAACTCTGTCCATTGTTCTGCAGTCAGTTTAGTTAATTGGAGCGCCCAATAGAATTTACGTGTTTGGTGTTCGGTCGGGGGAGGGTTTGCTTTATATAATGTTGCATAGTATTGTTTGAAGGTCTCATTTATTTCTATCTGTGTATTGACGATATTGCCTTTCTCTGTTCGGATGGCATTTATAGTAGAATGTTGTTGTTCGCCTTTTAGTAACCAAGACAACAATCTGCTAGATCGATCGCCTTCGGCGTGTATGCGCGCTGTGTAGTGTCAGTAGTCGTACTTCCGTAGTCGCGCATCTGTGTCTGCCCATTGCTTTTTCAACTCAGTCATGTTATCTGTTCCCCCCCTATTTTGCTCCATTGTATTCCCTGCCACCCTAATTACCCTTTCTATTTCACTTAATTCTTTATGTAGTGTCTTGCGAACTCCGCCTGATGTGGACATGCATATACCTCTTATAACCACCTTGTGGCTGTCCCATTCTATAGCTCGCGACAATGTGGTTTTTGCATTCGTTTTAAAGTAAGAATTTATACTCTCTGCTAGTTCCTCTCTAAAGAGGGGATTGCGTAGTAGAGGTGGCTGTAGGCACCAAGTAGGCGCATTCGTGTGTGTTCTACCCCATCGTATCGTTGACACTAAGGGGCAGTGATCTGATATCGTTTTAGCCAGGTAGGTTGCGTTGACTAGTAATACTGTAAGCTCATATGTGTATAATTGCAAGTCAATGCGAGTGTGTAGTTGATGTACAGGGGAGAAATATGAGTACTCTTTATCCAGAGGATGTAGATTTCGCCATATGTCATGTAATCTTCTATCTGACATCCAGTTTTGTAATGCTTGTGAAAGTCTTCTACTTGGGGCATTCACTAGTGGAGGGTGTGATCTATCCATGTTGATATCTGGTGCACAGTTAAAGTCTCCTCCCCATATATTAGGAGTCAGTGGGTCTCTTATCAGTGTTGTATAAGTGGACTTTAAAAAGTCTGTTTAGCGTTGGGCGCATATACGCCTGTAATGTTTAGTGGTTTGCCGTCTAGTACGCCTCTCAGATGGACATATCTCCCTTCTTTATCTATCTGTGTGTGGTCCACTGCGTAAGGGACGTCGGGGGCTATCCATATTAATACGCCTTTTGTGTATGTCGACGTGGTGGTGCCATATATGTTTCCTGACAATTTTCTGGTCAGCTTGTTTAAATCTTCAGTTGCTAAGTGTGTCTCCTGTAATGTTGCTATGTGAATTTTATGGCGTTTAAGATAATTATATTCTGTTGCATTTATTCATGTTTGCCATCCCCCTGACGTTCCAGGTTAATACTTTATATGTAGCCATAGTGTTAATTTTATGCCGTTGTATAATTGCATTGCAATAATTGCGGGTCTTTTAAAACTTAGCATCTCCGTCTTGGGTCCCCTCGCCCTTGTGTCTATCCTTTGTGTCCACAATTGGGTCATTCATGCTGGCATATTATCCTTAACAAAAACCAAAACTTTAACTCTACCAAACTGTGCGGCACAACCGTTGCCGCGTTTAGCATTTCGAATTTTCAAGTCCATTCGGTAACCCCGGTGGGTGTGGGAGCGTGGTCAACGAGAGGGTCCCGGGCCAGCTGTCGACGATGGCCCATATGAGTGGATTTGTGTCCCTGCTTGCCATAGACATTCAGGTTTCTAACTTTACTTTGCGCTTTGGGTTAGTTCGTGCTTGTCAGCTTTTCTCGATATTCAAGTGTTGCACGCATTTATTGGTGGATATGCTCTGTCCTGTATGTATTAGTTTATATATATTTTTTTGGGTTAATTCCAGAACGATTGTGTTTGCCATTATTTGGTATGTTGCTTGCCCAGTCGATGCCCTGGTTTGGCTTACTTGTGTTGCATCATATATCATCTGCTGTGCGTGGCGTCAGTTCAGGTCCTGGCATGAGCGGTGAAGGAGGGGGGCTCGGGTGATCTCGTGAGGAGTTTGAGTCCGAGTGTCTGTTTCCAGATCTGGGTGTTGATTGTGCGGATGTAAGTGTTGTCGCCACCTTAAGGACCTGTGCTTGTGCGTTTGCTGCTTGCAATCTTGTCGGTCTGGCTTGACTCCTATTTATAGTTTTCCTTTTCCTTCTAGGACACTGTATTAGCCACTCATTACATCCGTCCGGTTCCATTACTGGGTCTACCAGTCCCTTAGCGTGGAGCCATGTCCATGTATCTTCTGCTGATGGGAAGAATAGAGTTCTATCGCCATCTATTACTCTCAGCCTAACCGGGAAGAGGAGGGAGTAGGCAATGTTTTTGTCGCGGAGGGTTTGCTTCACTCTGGCAAAGGTAGCACGCTTGTGTTGGACCTCCATTGTATAGTCGGGATACGCTGTTATCTCGGCGTTTTCCATTCGCATCGGATTTTTGTTACGGAAGCTTTGCAGCACTTGGTCACGGTCCCTATAATTCAAAAACCTTGCTATCAGCGGGCGGGGGGGGTCCACCTGGGATTCTGTGTGCACGTTCTATTATTAACGTTTGTGCGGTGGTTTGAGGTAATACTGTGTCTTTGAGCCATTGTTCTAGATATTGTTCAGCATTCGGGAGCTCTAGTCGCTCCGGAACCCCCATGAACCTTACATTATTCCTTCGTGAACGGCTTTCAGCTTCCTCCGTCCTGCGTTGTAATAGTGTTATGTCATTTTCCATTCGTTGAAGCTGAGCTTTCAACTCATTTATTGCTGGTTGGGCCGTTTCCAGTACCGCCTCTGTACTGTCAACTCTTTCCGCCAGTTTCCGTTGATCTGTACGGAGTAGATTGACTTCTAATACCACTGAATCTATTTTCCCTTCTAATGAGGTCTTCGTGTCTAGTACCGCCTGTAGCACTTTAGTGAATTGCGCGGAATGTGCAGCCAGGGTTTCGGACATCTTTCGCAAAGCATCCGTTTGAGTGTCCATTTCTCCCTCTAGAGGGGTTGTCTCAGTCTCTGTGTTGGGGTGGGTCTTAGGAGGTTTTGATTTGCCCATGTTTGTGCTTGTCCTGTTAACGTTCTTTATTGTATGGGGCAATATTATTCCCGGTGCTCTTTGTTGTTTTATAACCCACCGTTTGCTTCAGATTCTGTAGTCTTATGTGAGCACACTTCACTGTTGATTCCTATGGGGAGCTTATTCATCGAATTCTTTTAGCAGTTTTCATTCGCTTTCTTTCTGTTACACTGCCTGTTCTTCCTTTTAGTCTTTTCTTCTGTTCTGTGCTTTTTATGCTTGTTTTATATGTGCTTATTCTCCTTTGTTTTGCGCGCCCTCTTATCTTGCCCCGTCCCCCCTCGGGGAAAAAGTCGTACCTGCTTTTGGTGGGGGGGTTTGGGGGGCACCGTCCAGCCTCTCCTCTCCTCGAAAGCGCCGTAGGCCCCAGGGGTGCAGTGCCGCCCGTATTACTGGTCCGGGCGGGCAAGGGCTAAGTCTCTTTACGTCCGGTCGGGCCCGCCCGCGGCGCCGCCTCTCGTTGTCGGATGTCCCACCTCGCTCATGGGATTTTTGGCCCAGTCCAACCCACACCTCGGCGTGTCCCTCACCTGTATAATAGGGCTGCCGCCAGTGCTTTTAATCCCCCTCGAGGGCGAGGGCGAGACCGCTTCCGCTCCTGAGTGGGGAGCTCCGGTCCACCTTGCTCCACCCTCGGGCCGGCACGTCTCCTCAGGCGCTCAGCACCGTCTCCGTGGCTAGATCCGGCCAGGCTCGGGCAAGGCCCCACCTCGCACATCCGCCACTCCTTCACAGCCGATTCTTCAGTTTCGCAGCGGCGATCACTGCTGCTGGCTTGCTGTGTCCCCGCGCAGCCTTTTTTAAGTTGCTGGCGGCTGCAGGGACATCTTAAATTCGCCGATTAGTGGTGGGCCGTGAGCGGAGCTTGGATCACACGTCCGCTCCGGCCGCCATGTTGGCCACGCCCCCCTGGAGTCACTCTAGTTAGCCTGGTATGAAGATAAGCAGATCCAGTCTTCCTTCTCATAGAAAAAGGCAGTCGTAAAGTGGATGGGCAGTCCTTTGGCAGCAAGTCAGTCATTCTGTAATGCCCACAGGTCAAGGAGTGTTCTGCTGTGTAGCTCTGGAGGTCCAATGCTTATTCCAAGTGCATGGCCTTGTGTGAGGGGATTCCCTATACTATCCCCAAATCTGTTTTTGGAAAGTTCTTCCCTTACCCTTTCAAGGCTCCAAAAAGTATGGGATGGCAACATGCTGCTGTCAGGTTTCTTTATGTGTGGTGGAAGCCAGCTCTTTGAAGTGCAAGTGGGACAGGGCACAGTTCTGCCCCTATCCATCCTTACCACACCTACTCCCCTTTCTGAAAGTCACTTTTTCTGAGGAATACCCAAACCTAAACAGTAGAGCAATTCACTGTCAGGAGACCGAGGACACTGGCAGAAAGTAGAAATCATTTGGACAGGAAAATGTTAACTTTCTAAAGTAGCAGTTGTAGTGTATGTCCTTTTTTCTATAGAGTCCAAAATGTTGAATATTGTGGTACCCCTTAAATGTTTTTCCAACTACAATACTTCTAATGTGGTGTATGCAATAACATGTCCATGTGGGAAACTTTACATTGCACAAACCACACAAAAATCAGTTGTCAAACCATAGCCTTATCTGCTCCCTTAGTCGAACACCAATTAACAGAGGTTGACACAGTAAATGATATACAATTGCAAGCAATCAGTCTCCTCAGATAACCTGAAAAAGAACGGAATATGGAAAAATTGCTTAATAAGGTAGAATTAAGGTGGATTGTGAAAATGGACACCAATGAAACAGGGTTAAACCAACAGGAAGAAAGGACTTATTTATTTGAACTTACACAGAGACATTTTCCCTTAACCAAATGGATTGGCTATTGTCTGGAATTTCTTTATGTGTATTTATGGGCACTCCACAAGGCTCTCATCAGTTTTGCATCAAATTGTGTACATTGCAGCAATTAATTGTAAACCGTTTTACTTTTCATTTAATTTGTCTTTGATTTGTTTTATTTCCCAATAATACCCTTTTTTTCTCTTTTACTATTTATCTATTTTTTCTGATTATTTACCAAACTTATAGCCCCTTTTCCAACATGGCAGCCACTAGACACAAGACTTCCTTTTCCATACTTTGGTCTGCCCTTCTTCTATTTCCATGACCTATGTATCAATATTTAGAGCAGTCCTTACTTCATGTCTGTTACCCAGGGGACGCAGCGATCTTTTGGAGAACACCCAATCGACTTCCCTCAGCTCTCCTATCAATCAGTATTTGGCTGCCATCCTGAAAGATCTTGTGGTACTCCTCTGGAGGGTCATTTACATTCTAGAAGTGGTCCACTTGCCCGCTCACATTCCTAGGCATCCTCATGATAGGACATTTATTCCTACATAATTTCTTTACCAACCTTTTTTTTTACTTACATTATTTTCTGACACCTCACTTTAGATGCTCCTGAACCCAATCCAAACTATGCTGGCATTTTTTATGGCTTTGGGAGTCCATACAATCCTTGAATAGTTATTTTTGAGACTCTTGATAGTTACTCTAATCCCATTCACTACGTTCTCTCCCTCAATTTGTTTCCTGTCATTTTGGCTGATATTTTGTGTATTTACAATCAATAGGTGTAGCTGAATTAAGACCACTGGTGCCTTCAGCAATGTTTGATTAGTATCCACTCATTTTATACATTGGAATCCCATACTATGGCCTTCTCTGCTCTAACAGCTCTGACTCAGTCCTCCATTTTTCTCTGCCTCGTGTATTCTTAGAGTCCTGATGATGGTCCTTTAAGCTGTCTAAAGGATCGAAGCAATGTCAACTAGTTCTACAGACCTAATTTGATTGTACTTAAGAATAAAATGGGCTGAGTTGTTCTTACTTGAACCACAGACTCACTGCGCCATCATATTGTTTTGAATGTTTTTATATACATTTGATTAAAATGATTTTTTTATGTATTTGCAAATTGATTTTGATATTTATGGTCTTGGCAGTCACTGTTTTCCCGGGAGACACTCAGGGCCTGATTACGAGCTTGGTGAATGGGCTACTGAGTCACAAAAGTGACGGATATCCCGTCCGCCGTTTTTCAAGTTCCAACGGATATAATTTAACTTGTAATACGGCAGAAGGGATATCTGTCACATTTGTGATGGATTAGCCCATCCGCCAAGGTCGCAGTCAGGCCCTCAGTTTCCATCTTACCTATAACCTAACTTTCTAAAAGTGGCATTTTCAGAATTGTGACTTAACATATGACTTTGCCATTAAGGACGAATTAAAATTACAATTTATTTCAGTGTGAGCAGCATATCCCTACCTGCTCTCAATCAAATATCATCACTTGTTAAATGTAATAAAGTAACCTCATCTTGCCGGAACTACACCTTCACCAGCCTCCACGCCAATGACCCACCCACCAAAGCAGGACGCAACCATCTCAGATGTATCCTTCTCAACACCCGCTCCGTCCACAAACACACAGTAGAAGTATGGAACCTCATCAACTCAGCTTCCCCAGACGTCACCTTGCTGAACCCCTCCTCAGCACCTGACATCGCCACTGCCATCCAGGACGGCTACAAGGTCACCCGCAGGGACTGCTCCAACAAACCAGGTGGAGGCATTGCCATCGTCCACAAGAACACCCTCAGCATCACGACCAGCAGCGAAGACACCCTCAGCATCGCCGAATACCTGCACTTCCTGTACCACACCGACCCAAACACCCTCCTCCGAGGGACACTCGTCTACAGGCCCACTGGCCCCCGACAGCAGTTCAGCATCTCCATCAATAACGTCATCAGCACGCACGCTCTCACATCCACTGGCCACATACACCTTGGGGACTTAAACTTCCACCTCAAGAATACCAACGACAACAACACCACCACCCTGCTCGACAAACTCTCCAACCTAGGCCTCAAACAGCTTGTCACAACACCGACCCACTCCACAGGACACACACTCGATCCTATCTTCTCTGCCAGCAAACATGTCTCCTTCAGCCACTCCACCAAACTCCACTGGACAGATCACAACTGCATCTCCTTCAAGAAACCCACAACTCACTGTCACCCAAAAATGATTCCCCACTGCAGATGGAACAAGGTCACCAAAGACCAACTAATCACTACCCTCTCCCGGAACCCACCCACCGACACCACCAACACTGACACAGCTACCCGCAACTTCAGGCAATGGATCGACACCTGTGCCAACACCCTTGCCCTGATCAAAAATCCCTCCAACAGACGCACCAACAGAAAGGCTTTCTGGTTTACTGCCAACCTCCACAAATCCAAGCAGACATGCCGAAGACTCGAGAGGAATTGGCACCAAGATCAGACACTGGAAAACCACACAGCCTTCAAAAACTCCATCCGCAGACACCACCAACTCATCCATACCACCAAGAGAACCGCCTTCAAGGAACGCATGAACAACAATGCCACAGCCACAAGGAGCTCTTCAACATTGTGAAGGAACTTTCCAACCCCAGCTCCAACAATATCCCACCATCACAAGACCTCTGTGACTCCTTAGCCTCCTACTTCTACCGCAAGATCGCAGACATCCACAACAGCTTCAGCACTCAGCCCCCCCAGCAACCACCAACACCACAGACTCACCACGACCAGCCTCCTGCTCTCCCAGACCCCCGTCAACGAGAACGACAAAATCAAAATCATGAACACCACCCACTCCGGCTCACTATGCGAACTCTGCCCTCACCACATCCTCAACAAAGCAAGCTATGTCATCGCACCCTAACTCCGGAAGATCATCAACAGCTCCTTCGAGTGCGCCACCTTCCCGGAGAGCTGGAAACACACTGACATCAACGCCCTCCTCAAGGACCTCAAGAACATCTGACCTACACCCCTGCTTCCCTTCCCAGCAAAAGTCATTGAGAAGGCTGTCAACAGACAACTGACCCGCTTCCTTGAGGAGAACAGCACTCTGGACCCTTCCGAATCCAGATTCTGCAGCAACCACAGCACCGAAACTGCCCTGATCGCCGCCGACGACATCAGAACCATACTGGACAGCAGTGAAACCGCATCCTTCATCCTCCTGGACGTCTTAGCCATGTTCAACACCATCTGCCACTACACCCTACGCACACGCCTCAGCAATGCAGGAATCCGCAACAGAGCCCTCCTCCCTTCTTTCCCCTCTAAAGCCACCAGAATCATCTGCAGCGTACCCCAGGGCTCGTCCCTCAGCCTGACCCTCTTCAACATCTACATGGCTCCACTTGCTAACATTGCATGATCACACAACCTCAACATCATCTCATACGCCGACGACACCCAGCTGATCCTCTCCCTCACCAAGGAGTCCACCAAAACCAACCTCCACGAAAGAATGAAGGCTATTGCCGAATGGATGAAGAGGAGCTGCCTCAAACTCAATTCTGACAAGAATGAGGTCCTCATCTTCAGCTCCATCCCCTCCGCATGGGATGACTCCTGGTGGCCTGCCACTCTTGGATCCGCCCAACTTCCACCAATCACACATGGAACCTAGGATTCATCCTGGACTCCTCACTATCCATGACCCAGCAAGTCAACACCATCTCCTCCTCCTGCTTCAACACCCTCTGCATGCTCCGAAAGATATACAAATAGATTCCCATGGAAACCAGAAGAACAGTCACTGAAGCCATTGTAAGCAGCATGCTGGACTACGTCAATGCCCTCTATGCAGGAACCACGGCTAAACTCCAGAAAAGGCTGCAACCCATCCAGAATGTCTCTGCATGCCTCATAATGGACTTCTTCCACCACTGCCACATCACAGGCCACCTGAGAGACCTGCACTGGCTCCCTATCAACAAGAGAATCACTTTCAAACTCCTCACCCATGCTCAGAAAGCACTGTGCAACACGGACCAGAATACCTCCACAGGCGGCTCTCCTTCTGCACCCCGTCATAACAGCTCCACTCCGCCAACCTCGCCCTCGCAACCATCCGACGCATTAGCATAACTACAACCGGTGGAAGATCTTTTTCACACCTCACCACCAAGACGTGCAACACACTTCCCACCCACCTGCGCCAGACCAAGGACCTCCTTACCTTCAGGAGACTTTTCAAAAGACCTGGCTGTTCGAGCAGTAGCAGTGCCGCAGCACTCCTCCTTTCCCCCTCCACCCCCCTCAGTGCCTTGAGACCCTCACGAGTGAGTAGTGCACTTTACAAATTCTCTGATTGACTAATATATAAAAGAGACATTTCTGACCTGTCAAAAAGTGTTATTGCAGCAGGTTGAACTGCAGGGTGTATACTGCAGTAGCCAGGCTTCAATGGTAAGCCTTTCATCATATTTTCCTTGTAACACTAATGGATGGAACAATAAGCGATGCAGTCCACAGGTGACACTTATCTTTTAATGCCAAATGTGCTGTTTCTACATTGTATTCAAAGGCTAATAGAAGATTTAAATGCACCATTCAGGATTTGTCAAATTTCTAAATGGTTGTGGTGTCAGGGCACATACACTGGGTGCTCAAAGTGGTGTCACAGTGTTCAGAATTTAAAAGCTAGCAATAAACATCAGCAAAAAAATCTGAGTGACCAAGTGAAAAGGGTATTTGCTTACCATAGTCATTACTGTGATAGTCATTAACCACAAAATTAAAGGATAATTTAGAAAGTGAAATAGATACTATAACAGAATAACAAATACAAATGTGACAAGCTTCCCCAAACAAAGAAACTAACAAGAGAACCCGACATGAGTAAGAATTTGTGTGAACTACAATTCTTTCAATTCAAAGAGGTTCGGCGGGTGTAACATACCTCAGCTTTGACATTATATTTGAGGTCAAAGAGACTTTCACAAGGACTGTAGTAGCTGCTAAGGCAAATAAGATATAAGGAAAATAAGGATTTTGTATTAAGGTGGAACAGCATTTTATATTGGTGGTAATTAGATTTAATTATTCGTACAATTGAGGAGCTGTCCTAAAAATGTAATGGTTCTTAACAGACAATGTTACTGATTAAACAACACATTCTGGGATTATTCACTTGAAAACTTGATATAGATCAAGGGCAAATGTTAATAAAATAGAAAGAAACAAAAGTGAGATATAACAGAAGCAATTTAAAAATAACATAGGCAACCCACATATATTTATGAAAAATAGTGTAAATACAAATGGTATCAGCAGTATTGCACAAGAAAACTCAGCAGCATCATATCTATCAGTTTGTCAAGCTACGTTAAGAAGCGAAGCTCTAAAATAAATGGAAATTCAGGAAATAAACTGAAAGAGCATAAAACACTAACACTGACCCCCAGGAAGGAAGGAATATCATCAGTGAAAGCAGCAGTTTTTTTCAAGCCACCAAATTTAAAGCAATACCTAGAAAGATTGAAGAGACAAAATATAGTTGTTATGAAAAATGTAAAGGATAGCAGTAATTATCTTGGTCTAAGTGAGTTTGAAGAGAAAGTTCTCCAACAAATGATAGAGTAAAACCCTGAAAGAAACATATCATACATTGACTCAAAACTAGAGATTTTATGTTTGTGATAAACCAGTATATTGAACCTATGCAAACAAGCATCTTGAAGGACTTGGAGAAAATAAAGTGCATTCCCAACGATTCAGGAACAATCTTTCGAATATAGAACAAATAAGATTACCAAAATGAACACAAAGCAACAAGGAAGAAGACAAGTTCAAGATATCAACACGTACATATGTATTCCAAATTACCCTATATCTGAGTATGAAAAATGATAGCTGGAGGCTTGGTGGACACGGATGAAAACATATAGATAAATTGAAAGACAAAATGTTTTTAACAAAGAAACACTCAGTCACATCAATAATTGATATGGTTCCAATGTCTACAAAGGCCTACAAATTATCTGAAGTAATCAATTGTAACACACACAAGCTCTCTTTTGCCAAGCTGTATGGTTGAATTATTTGAAATCAATCACTGACAAGTTATTAGCCATATCTCAAAAGACATGGGACATTTCATAAGACAAGTATCAATGGTTGAAGTTCAGAGTCCAGTTTCACTTTATTTGCATTAGATGTAGTGAATCTATAACGTTGGAACAATGGAATGCTCACAGTAAAATAAGTTTTACTGCCACAGGAGTGTTTACTTGCTCTTATGATGCAATTAATGCACATAATCCACTACTATCATTATAGTAGGTGAAAAGAATATTGAGGGGGCCACCTGCATGAAGGCCTCAGACACAGCTGTGGATTGAGGCATGGAGCCTTTGTACATTGATATATTTGAGGGTGAACATTTTCTGTGCCCTGAGGGAAATTTAGAACAATTACTATTTTACTGAATATATACAGACAAGATCTTGGGAATTCAGCAGATGAGCAAATGTTAATGGCAATATTTGCTGATACCAATGTATTAAACATATCTTTGAAATTCAGAATTAATATCGAACACCATTGAATAATTACCTTCATGTAGCAGTTTAAATAAAGAAAATCAACCTTTGGTTACATCTATCTATGAACACTGACAGGCAAGAACATATATCTTGAGTCTACCATTATCTTGATAGTTGAATTATCTAGGGTTTGCCTTTTATTGACATTCTCAGACATAAAAGATCCACAGGAAACACTAACCTTTTAATTTCAATGAATATGTGGGTGAAAAACCTTAAAACGGAGAGGATACAAATAATCTACCTTTGAAGTGGCCAAAGAAAACCCTCAAAAGAAATTTCATGCAAATTGGTTGGTTAGAAAAACAAAATAATGACATCGATGAAAAACAAAATTAATTCAGTGTTCTCTATTGTCTAATAAAATAATATTGAAGCATTGAGAAATACTATAGTTAGACAGCAAATTTAAAAAGCCTTTTCAGGCAAACTCCTTGTTTATCTACAACAGGAAAAGAAATTGTATAAAAATAAGATGAGAGATATGTAGAACAGGTTGTAATTAAGTCAGTGCACACTGAGGCCCATATTTATACTTTTTTAGCGCCGCATTTGTGTCATTTTTTGACGCAAAATCGGCGCAAACTTACAAAATGCAATTGTATTTTGTACGTTTGCGCCGATTTTGCGTCACAAAACGACGCAAATGCAGCGCTAAAAAAGACAAATATGGGCCTGAATGTTTTGTGTCCAGGCTACACTTTGAGAATCAGATACTACACTGTCCAGGGTCATATACAAGATGGTGCACACAGGGAAATAAAGCGCAACAACTAACACTCAAAGTAAAGTGGCACATTTCCCTGCTTGAACTGTGGTAAATGTAACATTGTAACAAAATGCAACATAATTTATCATTCTTACACAGGAAAAGAAATTTAAATAAGAATGTGTTTATATCATAGCAGTTTCATAGTCTATTTATCCAATGCCCATGTGGGTTATATGACTAGGTATGACAGACTAAAAGAAGAGCAAAGCAAAGATTAATTGAACCAAAGTATATACTTTGGATGAAAACCTAACAATAATCTATAGCAAAACATGTTTACGTTTTTATGCATACAGTCCCAGAGATGGCATTTCAAATTGTGGCTTAGGTGTTGACATTTCTATTAAGTGTATGTAGATAATTAATTGTGAGCAAGCAAGAGACATTATGGATTAAGAGATTGGAAATAAAGCACCAAGAAGTCTTAAGAAAAAAGAACGCTAGGGATGCCATTTGTGAATAATGGAACAAAATAAGGAAATATGCTTTTAATGTTGATGGAACTGAGAAGAGTGTTGACTGCTAATACTGGCATGGGTTTATCAAATGTTCTTAATGGATAAAGGTGACAAAGTCACTCTCTTTGATTCTTCTATACATAAAGGCACCAGTCATATTCTGGCAAAATCATACTTTTTTAACATCATTTTCTTCTCTGTAACTGTGAACAATGGAATGGAGATGTGAATATGTAAGATTGTCCAAACAAGAAGAAATTGTATTTTAGAATGTTTAAAACCACAGTAGAAAGTGGGTTTAATCAAGAAGGAAAGGACCAAAGTTCTATAGTAGAGGGAGAACAGATAGAAAATGGAGGAAGGGGAAATGAGGGAGGATCTCTCAATCAAGAATGAAAGAACAGAATGAGTTAGTAATTTTAAGGCACAATACAGGATTCCACAGTACCAGCAGATGGTGGATGGCAATAATGGAACGCAAGGTGGAACGAAAACTACAATTTGGGTAGGCAATGGGACTTTACACAAGGACATTAAGTAATGACGCATGTATTCCTATGAGGCTGACTAATTATTTCCATTTTTAGGAGGAAGTAATGCTAACACAGACATATACTGACTAGAAATATACTAATATATTTGACCACATCTGGTAATAGGTTAGGCATTTTGGACAAGATCTCATCCACAATTCGCCTTACATGCTCTAATTACATATTTGTGTATTTTATGCATGGATAGAATTTGAATAACATTGGACACATTTTCTTCAATATGCGATGCTCCTTTGATGTGAAATTACTGAAATTATACAATTACTCACACTCAGATACTTTTGAATAATTTAATGTAAAATGCCTATTGCAAGTGTACAGGAATAGAGAGCAGCAGGTACTTCTGTTTCTGTTCTGTTGCTTCGAAAATAGAGGTAAGTGCCTGGTTGCATGCTTCATATAATTCTACACAATTGTGCATACTTTTGCCATAGTTTCATGCAAATACAGTACGGTCAATTACACAAGTCACATCCATCCCTAGTGTATTCACTGATGAAGTAACTTAAAATTCCATAGACCTTCATGAAAATATAGTGAGCACTGTATTTAGATTATATGAATGAATACATTAAGTTGATTTTGGAAAATAGGCAAATTGACATATGAATCCAAAGATCTTTTGACTGGGCTAATTCCATTTAAAATACCTGTGATGAAATAACAGTGTGACATTAATGAACAGTATTAATACACTCAGTCTGCAGTAGCAATACTCTTTGAAGATGTATTCTGTAGGGTGAGTTAGTTATCAAAAGTGTCCATAGATTTAGCCTGTTTGTCTAAGGAGAAGGAATCTCTAGTCCCTTAAACATAAAACAAGTTGTCTTGAATTGCCCCTGGCTCCTACTTCAAGGCAAGTGAATGACCATGTCCAATCTGTGATAGAATTGTTTCTCTGAAATAAAAATAAATAATAACATTATACACCTCTTAATGGGCTGTTGCCCAACTGGCAACAGAGGGCCAAAAGAAGAAAGGGGCTTCCCTTCTTGAGGGTTCTTCTCATAATAGACTATGAATGGGCTAGCAACACCCTTGTCCTGAACCCTCCTAAATGTGTTTCTGGGCTGACAGGTGTCACAAACCTCAACCCAGCCCTTGCTACCCAATACTCCTAAGTCAATGTCCCAGCCCCGGGGATGCTTTTCACATCTTATTAAGGAAGAACATACACAAGGCAGATGCTGACAAGCTATGCAAAGGCCTCAGGCATGTAAAGATTAACTTTCTAAACGTTATGTTTCCTACATCTTCATTAAAAATCTAACTTCATCAATCACATTGATTTTTACTACATGTTAAAAATAGTGGTTAAACCATTTCTTTAGCTTGTCACGAATGTGAGACAGCCAAATTAATGTACTAATCTGTGTCAGGACCCCTTCTTGCGCCCTCTGTACTTTGGGTTTTGAGCACAGAGCTCATGCTGTCTTTCCCGTGTGGCACCTCATAGCCTCCTGCAACCCATGGTCTCCCTCCAAGAGCCCTTCACCCCCTTGAACCTTGTGTACCGTTGTTCCCTCTGTTGCACCCTTGTAAGAGAGCCGTGTGTTTCCTGATTAATTAGCTCCATTTGTCATTACCTATTGACTGCAAATATTTACGTTTACTTGTTCCACCTGCCTCGGTCATTGGCGCCAAATGCCATGACGTATTGCCTCCAATGGCTAATGGTATTTGGTTCCACCTGTCATGGTTCATTGATTACAAACTTCACTTGCAGCTGCCATCAGCAAAGGACACATTCGTTATTGGAACAGGTGGTCTCTCCCGGGCTTCCTTTGGATCTTTCTGGCCTTTCATGTGAGCCACGTGACTTACTGAAACAGGCTCTCCCATTGCGTACCAATACATCATCTGAACCTGAGTCGCGCCTTGGCCTTGTTCCAGACCTGCACAAGCATTTTCCCTCCAGTTACCTTCTGAGTTCCCCAAAGTCCTCCAGTGCTCTAGTCTTCCAAGTCTTCCTCTTGATCACATGATCCTGACTCTGTCGATGTTTCCAGTGTCTCTCCATCCAGAGCTACGATTCCACCTTCTCCTGGGCTTCTTGTACCACAGCCTCCAGTCTTCCTCTGAATTCCAGTTGAGGAATTAAATACAGGACTAAGTACTTGATCCTTAGGTTAATGCACACTTATCCATAGATAAGTTTGAGAATATGTCAAGAGTAAATTCTATGGAAGTGAAAACCCACTCTTGGAAATCAAACATTATTTTTTCTACATTTCTAAAAGTCCTAGCTCTCTGGACACTCTAACGTGTGGGTGCTTCGAACTTTTATTGCCTCAGAAATGACCATTTTCATTAGGTCCAGGTGTAGAAATTTTCTCCACCAGCAGAGTTTGCGGAATTTGGGTACCTTGCGTAATGCGGAGTAGCACAGAGTTCCTGAATTCCTCAATCCAGCTTGGTGCGGAGTTTGTTCACGCATGTGAGGTTGGGATCTACTTCTCTCCTAACTGCTACAATGCTCCCAGGCCTGCTAGAATGCGTTCCTGAGACTATGCGTACGATTGTGATGTTTCCGTTCGAACGCAAGAATTCACGTTTACTCGCACTGCTTACGGCTGCCGACAACAGCCAAAACAGTCCGCTCATGAGCACAAATGCACCTGGAGTAAAGTTTCTACTCCTTATACATCTAAATCTAGTTAAAAAGTGTTCTTTGGGTGGATTTTCTTCTCCAATGGACCCTTCTAGTTGTATTTTTAGATCGAGAAGCCTTTTTTTCAAAACAGTAAGGAAGTGCCCCAGAGACTCCAACTTCCTGTTCCTGCCCGGCAGGCTCCTCCCAGTGCTTTGTCCATCTCCTGGTCACTTTTCACTTGTATGTCGAGATGGAAAGATCACTTTCTTTGTCTCCTACCTTTGGATTTCAGGACTTTGTTTTTGTGAAATCACACACAAAAAACTATTGAACAAGGGTGTTGTTTATTCGCTTTGGCATACACCAGTATTTCTTTGTACTTTAAATTGATTTAAAAATGTTTATAATAGTAGGTGACCTGGAGTTTAATTGTGGACCTAGTTACAGTTTATTTTGCATTTCATTGATTTTTATATCTTTTGTAAAGGAAAATTGTTGCACAGCTCAATACCTGTCCTTTTCCACATGTTTTTAACATTTGCATAATTATTTTACTATGCGGCCTAGATTTCCAAAGGCCCATCTAGCCAGTAGGCCCAGCACTAATAGCCATCTGTGCATAAAATAAATATTTCAGTGGCATATGTTTTTAAACTTCATTTAGGGCAGGAGTGGCATTGGATTTGATTACATTACAAATGTGCATTTCATGTTTTTTAAACAAGTGTATTTGTTGTGTGGTAATATTTGATGACATAGGAGGATGTGTATACTGTTGTGAAAAAAAAGCTTAGTTAATTTGTATGCTTTGCATTGCTGAATTACTGTTAGTGTTTCCTTCGGTGTTACCACCATGCCTCCTTATGGCCAGTGAGTGAGTGTGTGTGTGTGTGTGTGTGTGTGTATCTAGTTCATCATCCACAATTTGTCTTTGTTCTCCATGCAGTGTGGCCAGGGGCTATTTTGTTTGTCTATGTCCATAGGCTTGCATGTGTTCTTTGTTCTCCATGCCTCCTTGATCGCAGTTGTTTGACCATGTGCCTGCATCCATCCAGTGTGTCTTTGCCATAGGTGTGCACGTGTTCTTCTTGTTCCTTGTTCTTTGACCATGTGGCTGTCAGCCATTTTGAGCATACAGCCACTGTCCCATTGCCATAGGCTTGCATGTGTTCTTTGTTTGCCATGCTCCTTTTTCCTTGATGTTGTTTGACCATGTGGCTGGCAGCCATTTAGTGCATGCAGCCAGTGTTCCTTTGCCATAGGCTTACATTTGTTCTTTCTTTGTTCCCCATGCCTCTTTGCTTCTTGCTGTTGTTTGACATGCAGCTGGCAGCCATTTTGTGCATAGTGCCAGTGTTCCTTTTCCGTAGGCTTGCATTCGTTCTTTCTTTGTTCCCCATGCCTCCTCGTTCTTTGTTATTGTTGTTTGACCATGTGGCTGGTGGCCATTTTGCCCATCCAGTCAGTGTTCCTTTGCCGTAGGCTTGCATGTGTTCTTTCTTTTTTCCCCGCCCTTCCTTGTTCCTTGTTGTTGTTGTTTGGCAATGTGGCTGGTGGCAATTTGTCCCTCCGTCAGTGTCCTTTTGTGATAGGCTTGCATGTGTTTTTTGTTTGCCATGCTTTGTTGCTTCTTGTTTTACCATGTGGATGGCAGCCACCTTGTGCATCCAGCCAGTGTGTCTTTGCCATAGGCTTACATACAAACATTGTTAATTATTGATCATTTTATTTTAAGTTTACATTTTCATTTTTATTTTTATTTTCTAGTGTAATTTTTTCAACTTTTACATTTTAATTCATTCCATTACATTTTAATTCATTTTTTAATTTAATTTGTATTCTTATTTTGTAATTTCTTGTTTTTTATTTTAATTTAAATTTAAATTTTGAAGCAATTTTATTATTTTTTATAGTTTTTTTTTTTTTTTTTTTTTTTTATTTAATTCTGCATTTTGCCTTGATCCATTCCTCCACACACCATTCCTCTATCCATCCATCCATCCATCCATCCATCCACCAAAGACGCACGGCCGAACTATAGCAATCGGGTCCTTTAGGTGTATAATAATTCTATTTCCTCCATGGCTGTGGAGCACTGCAGACAAATCAGTAGCATAATTCATTTGTATTTATTATTCCATTTCCCCTGGACCACCTTGCTCCCATAGGTTTTTAAAGAATTATTCTATTTACCCATGCACCTCTCTCTGACTATCTCGGGTGTCTCTTTTAAACAGATGGAGATAAAACAAAGAGCTATAGCTGCATGTTGTACTGCCTGATTTGAAATGAAAATGTATAGTGTGGTGATGTAGTTTGACTTTGCAATGTTTGATTAAATTGGTATTTTTGACTTTTGTTTCCAAACCCACTAAGATTCCATTTGTTGTACTAGTTCAATGTGCAACAATCCCATGTTTCACTAGCTACGTGTTTTTCTTGCTTAGTTGCTTTTAGGTGCACATGAGAAGAGACCTTACATCACCTGCAGTAATGCCAAAGAGAAGGCCGTACGGTTTCTTCTTAGGTCATCCAAACTGTTCCACTTGTGCATAATAGTGCCATTGCCAACTTAGAGCTTAAGATGGCCCCTGCAAGAAAAAACCTCCTCTTTTAGAGTCAATGGTTCCCTGTTTTAGCAAAAAAAAGGAAGGGTACCATCTTCTTCAAGTACCACTTCTGATGATGATGATAAGCACAAGGTGTGGACCATGGAAGAGTCCGGGAGATGCCAGGAGAGGCAAGGGAAAATAAAAGTTCCAGAAAGCCTTATGTAGGAGGATGGCCTGGTATGTGGTGGGTACCTATGGTACTTACACCGTTTACCAGGTCCAGGTATCCCTTATTAGTGTAGGGTACTCAGTGTCTAGAAGCCAGGCTTTCGACAGGTACCTGTGGATAAAGGCTTATTTAAGAGGCATGCAAAGCTCATGCAATACCACTTTAGTCCTACAGTACTTATACACATGAAAGAAAACACTCAGGCCCTCATTATCACATTGGTGGTATATCCTGCTTACCGCCGATGTGATGGCAGCAAACATACCGCCGCAATAGCGGAAATCCGTTTGCCATATTATGACACACATACCAATCCGACAGAATACAGACACATACACAAATCCGCCAACCCAAAGGTCTGTGCTAAAGTGGCGGTATGAACACCCATACGTTACACCAACAAAATAATACCCATTACATTATGGCCCCTGAATCACCATGGCGGACATTCAACGGCGTTAAACCATTGGCGGTACACACCGCCGCGCTCAGAATGGACACCCACATACAAAACAACACCACAATGGTCAATACCAAAAACACAGACCTGAAACTAATACACACACCACACCCATCCACCCTCAGCACTATAAAACACACACACACATTACCCTTAACCCTTTACAAACAACAATTACTGCCAGGAGATTGACACGAACAGCACAGAGACCACCAGACACACACACCAGTTACACCCATACATCCCTCACGCACCCCACTACACACACCCCACCACATTACTCAACACACTCTCACCAACACACACCACACAACATCCATCTACCGACAAAGACACCCCGTTTCACTGATGAGGAGTTAAGGGTCATGGTGGAGGAACTAGTCAGGGTAGAGCCACAGTTGTTTGGAGCACAGGTACAGCAGATATCCATTGCAATGAAGATGGAGCTATTGCAGAGAATCGTCGACAGGGTGAATGCCGAGGGACAGTACCCAAGGACAAGGGATGACATCAGGAAGTGGTGGAACGACCTGCAGGGAAGGTACATTCCGTGGCAGCAAGGCACCAGCTCGCCATACAGAGGACTGGCAGCGGACTCCCACTTCCTCCCTCACAGCATTGGAGGAGCAAGTCTTCGCAATACTGCATCCTGAGGGACTCGATAGAGTAGCCGGAGGACTGGACACTGGTAAGTCAATATTTACTACTTATCCCCCCCCTTCTTGCATGCCATCACAGCCCCTCACCCTCACTCCCATCACTCCACTACATCCCTCACTCTGCACCTGCACATATGAATAACCACCATGCCAAGCCCTGCATGCTATACCAATGCATGGACAACCCTCCCAGCCCTGCATGGACACCCATCACTAAAGCATGCACAGCATAGGTAAACTAAAAATGACACAATATATCACCATACACAAGCAAAAGGTGTCAGGGCAACACCAACAATTGAGGGGAAGCCAAGGATGTACAATATGTCACTGACATAAAGCACAATACTTCACTTACATCCCCACAGGTGGCACAGCCAATCACAGCGGAGAGGTGGTGCAATGACTATTCAGTCCCCCAACAGAAGATGCCCACAGTGATGACATTAACTCTGGACTTCAGGATCTGGACCAACAACCTGCCCATCAGGAACCACTGGACAGCCAGTCACCCAAGCCCACACCACAGCACCCACTCAGCGTACCTATACCTCTGTCCCAAGGAAAATTTCAATCAGCAGTGTGTCCACCTGTACAGGGACCCCAGGCCACACCTCATACCAAAGGCAATCAGGGACCTGGGGTTAGTGGCAGTGGGCACACCGTTCATGGGACAGAGGCACAGGCCAAAAGGGACACTGGGAGGACTGCTATGTACAAGGGGGAGGACAGAACCAGGGAACCAACCCTCAAGGAGGCACTCTCTGAGATCCTGGGAGCCTACCAACATTCCCAGGACATGATGGGCCAGATCCACGACAACATGCAGGAGAACAGGCGGCTACAGGTGGGACAGTATCAGGGGATCAGGGAGGACTTGCAGGTCATTGACACTTCCCTGATCTCCATAGCAGGGGAGCTGGCAGACATGGCCAACATCATGAAGGAGGCAACAGCACACCAGCGGGCACCTACCACTAGCCAGTCCATTGACCAGCCCTCCACTTCCACTGCAGCTAGTGGTTAGGAGGCCACAGGCCGCCAGCACCCATCCCCCAGCAGAAGGTGAACCAACCCCCAAATTTTCCATGCAAACCAAACAGAAGCCAGAGACACTTGCCAAGACCAAGACCACCGCCAGGAAATGAGACTCTCCTGATTGTCCCCCTTGTGTCCCACCCTGTCACCTTGTCCACTTGGAACTGCCTTTGCTCCCCTTCCTATGGCCACTTGGACACTGGAACTGTGCTACAAACAGACTGGAACAAAACCCTGGACCTTTCTCCATCATCACCCCATTCCATTGCACTTTCCCCTCAACTTTTTAGCACTACAATTAACACCCTTGAACACAACTTGACTACTAGTGTTTTATGTTTTGAAGATGTGCATTTATGCAAACAGTCACATCTAGTGAAAATGATATGAACACTATGAGAGCTTAGAAATAAGGACCTGTACCTGCACATCAGTACACAGTTGTCATTCCACCAACATCTGTAAAATGACAAGCCATAGGTGACAGTAAGTTGAGATACAAAGGAAGTTAATGCCATCATGCTACAGCCACACAGAATACACCAATAGAAAGAGGAATGGTCAGTTGCTCTGTCTCACCTGTGTGTCATTGGAAGTATTGATGGATAACTGATGTTCTGTTGTCCTCATCCTCATCCTCATCCTTAGCCTTTTCATCCTCACTGCCCTCAGGATCTACTGCTGCCACAGGGGAATCTCCATTCTCTTCCTCCTGAAGAAAGTGTACATGCCGTCTGAGGGCCAGCTTGTGCAACATGCAGCATGCCACTACTATCGGGCAGACCTTCTTGGGTGAGTAGCATAGGGATCCACCTGTCAGATGGAGGCATCTGAACCTGGCCTTTAGGAGCCCTAAGGTCCTCTCGATGACCCGCCTGGTTCGCCCATGTGCCTCATTATAATGTTCCTCTGTCCCTGTCCTGGCATTCCTCACAGGGGTCAGCAGCCACAAAAGGTTTGGGTAGCCAGAGTCACCTGCAAGTATTGAGAGATCACATTTAGCCTCACACAATGATTAGGGGATGACACCTGAAGGCATAAACTAACATACAGTGGGTGGGGACGAAGACTCACCTATGAGCCACACACTGTGCCTCTGTAGTTGGGCCATCACATTTGGGATGCTGCTATTTCTCAGAACAAAGGTATCATGCACCGACCCAGGATACTTAGCATTGACATGGGAGATGTACTGGTCCGCCAGGCACACCATCTGCACATTCACTGAGTGGAAACTCTTACGAGTCCTGAACACCTGTGTACCATCAATCGCCCCAATAATATTGGGGATATGTCCCATTGCATAGAATCTGGCCTTCACAGTGGCCAAATCTTCCACCTGGGGGAAAGCTATGTAGCTGCACATGTGTTTTACCAGGGCAGACAACACTCTTGCCAGCATGATTGAGAACATTGGCTGTGACATTCCTGCTGCCAAACCCACTGTCACTTGGAAAGAACCAGTTACCAAGAAATGGAGCACTGATAGCACTTGCACAAGAAGAGGCATCCCAGATGACAGATAGCAGATATCAGGTCAGGCTCCATATGGGCACACAACTCTGTGATTGTGGCCCTGTGCAGTCTATAGGTGAGAATAATGTGACTGTGCTCCAGTGTAGCCAAGTCCACAAGGGGTCTGTACATGGGGGTATGTCTCCCCCCCATATTCATCCACAAGAGTTGAGTAGGCTGTCACAATTTGAACAATGGAACCACAACTTCAGTGTACATGGTGCATTTATGTTATGGGACAGTGGGAATGGTGAGGTATGTGCTAATCTAGTCTATGACACAGTTAATGTCGATATGTTTGTTGTCCCCCCCATGGAATGGCGACCGAATGTCCTGTATGTAAGGACAGGTGGAAGTGAGGTAATTCCGCCGACATTGAGTGTTGTGGCGGAAGGCGGTCTTGCACTGCAGTGTAATTCCTCATTGGATAATATGGAGCTCTATGGAGTACAGTGGCCGGGGATATGTGCCGGCGGTGACAGTGTACACCGCTGCAGACGTGACTGCCATTTTCTATCTGATTCCTCATTTGATTCCTGACCTTCAACAGAAGAACACCTACACTGCGTGTGCTGCTGTGACCTGTGTCTGTAACCTACCATGGCCCGTGTGACCAGGGAAAGGGCCTCTGCCCTCACTTCGGAGGAGTGGGAGTGACTGGTGGATGGGGTTCTACCCCAGTAGGGGGTATGGGCCTCCAGACCACAGATGAGTACACATTGGGCAGGATGCACATGGGAAGGATGCATGGAGATGTGTGTGCAAGCATTGTGTCATCAGGGGGAATGTCTTGTGGTGGTGTTCATGGTGTGCGTCAGGCAATGTGTTTGCCAATGGTGATGGAAACGGGATTGGTGGGCCAAATGTGTGATAGGCTGGACTATTTGTTTAATTGTTTAATGGTGTTCTCCTGTCTGTATTGCCTCTGCAGGTCAGTGCCCATCAAAAGAAGGGATTATGGCATGCCATTACCAAGGACCTGCAGACCCTGGGTGTCTATGGCAGGCAGAGCACCCACTGTTGTAAACGGTGGGAGGACCTTAGATGCTGAGCACAGAACCCCGAGGAGCACAGCTGGGGATGGCCTCACAATGAGGAAGGGGTGCCCATCGGAAACCTGACCCTCCTGATGGCCTGAATACTGGCAGTGGCCTACCCAGAGCTGGATGGGCACTTGAGGGAATCACAGCAGCCACAAGGAGGTGAGTACAGTGGGTATTATTCTAAAATTTGGCAGGTGGGGTGGGATCCGTGGGGTGGATGTGAGTTAGTTGGTGCCCCTAGGGACAGGCCAGACATTGCAGCATGGGTCAAATCTAGGGTAATGGGTGTATGACAAATGCAGGTAACCTAGCTTGTTAGCATTCCATTTCAGGCAGGGCTTTGTGGGTACCAGGAAGGATGCAGTTGGCAGTGTTTGTCTCTCATCTTGCCGTAGAATCTAGCCAAATCACTGCCTCCACTGCCTCCACTGTCTCCCCCTCTTCCTCCTTCACCTCCCTCCCAGTCATGTCCACACTCAAACCTGCATGCACTGCACCAACATCCACCACCAGCATCACCACACCAAGCAGCACACACCTCACTAGCAGACACCTCCACAACATCCATGCACGCTTCCCCTCTGTCCTCTCCCACCCTGTCTGTTCCCCCCTAAAGGACCCAAAAGCAAGCACTTACACACCCAACAGCCATCCACCTCACATCAGCATACTGCCCATGCACCTGCACCCAAATACAGAAGACATACACCTCCTACAACCACTCCCTTAACCTCCACTCCCATCCCTGCTCCCTCCTCCTGCCCCACCGTCCCTGAGAAGCTTTTCCTTGCCCAAGTTGACCTTTCCCCCGTGCTGCCCATATGAGCAGGGTCCCAATGGCCCAGCCCAGCACCTCAGCCAAACAGTCCACGTCGACAGTGGTGGCACCACCTAGTCGTGTTGGCAAGTCAGTGTAATGGTGTCCTTTCCTCTGGATCTGCACGTTGCTGAACAAAAGGCCCGCCTCCCGGTGTCACCAATTCAGAAAGCTATTATAGCACAGAGTTATGATGAAGCCAGGTGGGGGGAAGTGAATTAGGGTAGGGAACAGCAGGGAGAGAGATCTGAAAAGCAAAGGTTAGAACAAATATGCACTTACTCATTCATAGCAGTATGACCCATCAATAGACTCTTGACTAAATGCGTCTCCGTGATATCAGATGAAGACCCCTGTTGAAGTGAGGGCAAAGCCCCTTCTTTGAATCATGGAACAAGAACAAACTACAACCTCAGAACCAAGAGATGGCAAGAGCTTTAGACTATGATCATACTCTGAATATCAATACTGTAACATCTATGCATTCATACCATAAACCTTTGATCATGACCTAGAAAATCTCAAAGAATATAATATGCTTTTCCCCTATTATGCGTTCTAAAAACAATGAAAACTGTGGTTTGCTTATCTCCAAAAATACTTTCACATTCACAACTATAAAGGCCGGAAAGTTTTTACTCATTGTACTTGAAGCACTTTGGGGGTCATTCCAACCCTGGCGGTCGGTGATAAAGCGGCGGCCAACCCGCCAACAGGCAGGCGGTCAAAAAAATGGAATTCTGACCCTGGCGGGAACCGCCAACACAGCCCGCCACTTTAACACTTCGACTGCCACGGCGGGACAGACAAACAGCGCGGCGGTCACCGCCAACAGGCAGGCGGCAGACAATGTACCGCCCACAGTATCACAACTCACCAATCCGCCACCTTTTCCGGGGCGGGAGCCCCGCCGATAAAAACACGGCGGAAACAGACTACGAACGGGAAAACGCTCACCTCTATACACTCCACGAGGATGGAGGACAGCATGGAACCCGAATTAAACATCCTACCAGCTCTTGTCTACCTGCTCATCTACCACGAGTACGAACTCCGGTGCAGAAGACAACGGTGAGTACTGCACCTACGACAGAGGGGAGGGGGGAGGACGAAAGGTTACGGGCACACACATACGCCCCCCCCCAACTATCAACATACCAATGCAGAGCAACAACTGAGTGACACCCCCCAAACACCCCTGAAAAATGCAAAGACACAATTAAATATTAATTTAAATTTATGTATAAATTAGGTTCATTGAAGTCATGGAAAATTTTTGTCATGAAATATCAAAGCAAAAATCATGAACAGTGCGAAAGCTATGTACATAGTCAATAAGTCCTGCTCAGTGTGTCAAATATCCACAGTCCGTGGGCCAATGTCTACCAAACACATGGGCAAAGCCCACACAGGAGACCTGAGTCCGTCTGGGGCATCAGATGACAAAACTACAGGCACCTCAGGGGGAAGGGAAGGTGGGGCACCTCAGCCACAGGAGTCCACGACGCCAGAACCACGAAGGGGCCACCATGCCCACTGTGCCATCCTGGGGAGTGCAAAGCCACAGTCCATCAGGTGGATTACAGACTCCACTGGTCATGGAGGAGGCAGGGTGCCCAGAGTGCAGCGTGAACACTAGCTCGACACAGAACCAGCACTGTCAATGGGCCAGCGGAGCGGTGCTTGACAGGAAGGGCCCAGCGGAGCGGTGCTTGAGGTGAATGGCCCAGCGGAGCGGTGCTTGACAGGAAGGGCCCAGCGAAGCGGTGCTTGAGATGGCGGGGCCCAGCGGAGCGGTGCTTGACAGGAAGGGCCCAGCGGAGCGGTGCTTGAGATGAAGGGCCCAGCGGAGCGGTGCTTGACAGGAAGGGCCCAGCGGAGCGGTGCTTGAGACAGCGGGGCGCAGCGGAGCGGTGCTTGACAGGAAGGGCCCAGCGGAGCGGTGCTTGAGACGGCGGGGCCCAGCGGAGCGGTGCTTGACAGGAAGGGCCCAGCGGAGCGGTGCTTGAGACGGCGGGGCCCAGCGGAGCGGTGCTTGACAGGAAGGGCCCAGCGGAGCGGTGCTTGACAGGAAGGGCCCAGCGGAGCGGTGCTTGAGACGGCGGGGCCCAGCGGAGCGGTGCTTGACAGGAAGGGCCCAGCGGAGCGGTGCTTGACAGGAAGGGCCCAGCGGAGCGGTGCTTGAGACGGCGGGGCCCTGTTCAGCGGTCCCTTTCTTCTCGGCAGGGCCCTGTTCAGCGGTGCCTTTCTTCTCGGCGGGGCCCTGTTCAGCGGTGCCAGTCTTCACGGCGGGGCCCTGTTCAGCGGTGCCTTTCTTCTCGGCGGGGCCCTGTTCAGCGGTGCCTTTCTTGTCTATCAAGGGAGCCAGGCCTGGCCAGGACTCCCTGCTTAGTCGCCCTCCGACCGTGCAGTTGCTGGACCCTCCTGTGACGGAGTCCTGGGCCCGTGGGTGTCCTCCGTCACACCCGGGATGGGGCTTGAGGGGCCCTCCTGGTCCACGCCTCTGCTGGCTGACTTCTCCGCCCTGCTGCCCTTGCCCTCCTTCGATGAGGCTCTCTGGCCCTTGCCTGCCCTTGATGTTGTGGCAGGTGACGGGCCACGACTTTGCTCCTTGGGGGCAGCCGTGTCAGCCTTCTCACGGCGGGCCTTGGTTTTACGGGTTCTCTTTCCAGGGGGGGGCTCGCTGTTCCCTTGCTGCTGGCCGATGTATCTGTGCTGGGAAAGGGTGGACTCCAAAACCCGTGCACAATGGTCATACTTGATGCAGGGCTAGTGGTGGCTGAGGTGCTCTTCGGACTCTTACCAGATGGAGGGGGTGGGTCAGGTGATGCAAAGAGGTCAAGTTTGGAGAGGAAAAGTTTTTTAGGAGCAATGGGAAGGGTAGGTGCAGTGGGTATGGGAGTGGAGGGAGAGGATGTGGTTGTAGGAGAGTCAGGTGTGCTGTCTATGGGTGCAGGTGCTTGTGACGTAGGCTGTCGTGTGGTGGTTGGCTGTTGTCTGGGTGGCTGCCTGCGTTTGTGTGTTTTGGAAGAGGGGGTGACAGACACAGTGGGAGAGGACACAGGGGACATGTAAATGGCAGTGGGGGTGGTGACTGCACGTGTGCGGACTGTACTGGAGGGTATGGAGGTGATGGAAGTACTGGCTGATGGTGGTGTGCATGCAGGTGTGAGTGGAGACGTCACAGGGAGGGGGGAGGGTGGCGAGGAGGAGGGGGACACAGAGGTGGTAGTGACTGTTGCCATGGCTGCATCTGGATGTTGCTTGGGTGAATGCTTGTGGGATCTGTGGTGCTTATGTCTGGATGAGCTGCCCTTAGGTGTTGAGGTGTGTGCAGGCTGGTCTGATGGTGTGGATGGGATAGGCTGAGGAACAGGAGACTGGGAGACGGTGGAGGCAGTTAGAAGAGGGAGGCTGGAAACAGGGACAATGGCTGCCGTCAGTGCTGAGGCCAGAGCATTGAACGATCGTTGATGGGCAGCCTGACCCGAATGAATGCCCTCCAGGTATGCATTGCTCCGATGCACCTCCCTCTCTACCCCCTGGATGGCATTCAAAAGGGTAGACTGTCCAACAATGATGGTCTGTAGGAGGTCAATGACCTCCTCACTGAGGGCAGCAGGGGTAACTGGGGCAGGGCCTGAGGTGCCTGGGGCGAAGGAGATGCCCGCCTTCTTGGGCGAGCGGGCACGGAGCGAAGGCTGAGGGGCTGCTGGGAGGGTGGAGCTGGTGCGCTGGATGGCGGCTGTACCTGTTGAGGCGGGGGGCACGGATGTTGCCACCACCGCTAGGGAGCTCCCTTCCGAGGACGTGTCAGTGTCGCTGGTGTCACCACGGGTCCCTGTTGTGGAGCTCCCCTCGCCCTCCGTATCACTGGTGACCTCGGTGTCTGTAGCATGGCCCACCGGGGCCTTGTGAGTTGCAGCTCCCTCGTGCTCCGATGCCAATCCTCCTCCGCCTGATGATGCTAATGCACACATGCACAAGAAGATAAAGAAAAAGGGTGGGGGGAGAAATAAAGACAGGTTGAGTGCATGCATTGTCAACACCGTTGTCGGAGAGGACAGACACAGGAGCCTACAGCACTACGCCGCGCAATCGGGGTACACTACTCAGTATTTGTGACTAGGCCTACAGGTCTATGGACAACAAATGCACACATGGGTGATGCTGGACCATGGATTGCTGTACTTGGCACCCTACAGAGGTGGGGGGCGGGGGCACAGGGCCATGCCTAAAGGAGGGGACTACACTACAGAAAGCGCCCTGGCCTAATGTCACCCACAGCCCTCCTCCCCCGCCCAGGCACCTCCACTGCGCGTCAAGATAGCAGAATGTGCTGGTACTCACCCCCTTGTGTCTGCTGTGATGTCCTCAAGCGCCCATCCAAATCGGGGTAGGCCACCGCCAGGATCCGGGACATCAGGGGGGTCAAGGTACGACTGGCACCCCTCCTACGTTGGGAGGCCATCCCCAGCAGTGACTCAGCGGTCTTCCTGGTCCCGCGGCGGATGTCCTCCCACCTCTTTCGGCAGTGGGTGCCCCGTCTGTTGTGGACCCCCAGGTCCCGGACTTCCTTGGCGATGCCACGCCAAATGTCGACTTTCTAATGGGCGCTGACCTATTTGACATGTACAGGGTGGGAAAGGAAATGTAAACATTTTTCTGCATGTTAGATGTGATTGCCCCCCCCTCCCCAACCCTGCCATGTGGCACATGCTCTCATCTGTCATGCCTTGCACTCCTCATTCGCTCCCCACCCCACCATCTTACATCCACCATACACAAACCAGGCATAGCCCATTCAACGTGCACCCAGTGTAATTACCTGTTGGTCTGGAGGACCGTAGAGTAGCGCATACTGGGGCAGGACCCCATCCACAAGTTTCTCCAACTCTTCTGAAGTGAAGGCAGGGGCCCTTTCCCCAGTCGCAGCAGCCATTGTCTCTTCCAGACGAGGTCACAGCAGCACTTGCATCTCCTGTGGATGATCAGGTCTCGAGTGATTAAGCAGATAGAAAATGGCGGTCACGCCCGCGGCGGTGCGTACCGCGACCACCGGCGCACATCGTCATTGGCTCCTGAGACCCATAGGGTGCAATGTTAACCAATGCGCCTTCGCACAGCGGTCTTCGACCGCCTACCGCCACGGTGTGCAACGCCAGCGCGTTGACCTCACATCCCACTGTCACACTTCTCAGGTCAGGCAGCCGCCATTACAAGGGCCCACATGGCTTAATTGCTACTGCGTCACACAGGCCTAGGCCTTGCATTGCCACTCATACAAGCCTTTCAATGCATAGCGATTCGTGTACTGTGCAAGCTGGGTGAACTAACCTGTGGGTTGCTTGACTCTGTGCTCCATGTTGTCCTTCCTAGGCACCGTCCGCTGGGACTTGCGAGGAGAAGGATGAATCCTCCCTTGTACCGACCGCTGGTGGACCTGTCGACAATGGAAGATCGACATATTATACTTCGATACCGACTTGACCGAGCCACTATACATGAACTGTGTGCCCAGCTGGAGCCAGACCTGATGTCCCCCATCCGCCAACCCACAGGGATTCCTCCTCTGGTGCAGGTTCTGTCAGTACTCCATTTTTTGGCAAGTGGGTCTTTTCAGACAACAGTGGCCATGTCATCAGGGATGTCTCAGCCTATGTTTTCTAAGGTTTTGTCCGGAGTGTTGTCTGCCCTGATGAAATACATGCGGAGATACATTGTTTTCCCTGAGGAGGGTGATTTGGCCACTGTGAAGGGTGATTTATATGCCCTTGGACATATCCCCAACATCATTGGTGCCATTGATGGGACCCATGTGGCTTTAGTACCCCCAAAAGACAATAAGCAGGTGTACAGAAATAGAAAAAATTACCATTCGATGAATGTCCAGGTGGTCTGTTTGGCTGACCAGTACATCTCCCATCTAAATGCCAAGTTCCCTGGGTCAGTGCATGACGCGTATGTCATGCGAAATAGCAGCATCCCTTATGTGATGGAACAGCTACAGAGACACCGTGTGTGGCTAATAGGTGACTCTGGTTACCCCAACCTGCCTTGGCTATTGACCCCAGTGAGGAATCCCCGGACCAGGGAAGAGGAACGGTACAATGAGGCACATGGGCAAACTAGGAGGATTATAGAACGGACCTTCGGGGTCCTGAAGGCCAGGTTTAGGTGCCTGCATATAACAGGTGGATCCCTAATGTACTCACCAAAGAAGGTGTGTCATATCATCGTGGCCTGCTGTATGCTTCACAATCTTGCATTGCGACGCCAGGTGCCTTTCCTGCAGGAGGATGGTCCAGATGGTGGGGTTGTAGCAGCTGTGGAGCCTGTGGAGAGTGAAGAGGAGGAAGACGACGGGGACGACACGGACAACAGGGACACAGTTATACAACAGTATTTTCAGTAGCACACAGGTAAGAATCACCCACGCCATTTTACATTTACTTCTGGCCTCCTGCATCTCTACTTTCTGTGTTTCCCCCCAGTTCCTTTTAACTGATTTTTGACTTTCCCTTCCCTTTTCAGAGCTGTATGACCCACAGCGTGACTTCTGCTTTGTTTGCCCATGGACTCATGTTTATTGACATTGGTATGTTGTCATCACAATGTAAATGAACATTATTGCACCGTTATGTGTAATACATTTGTAAAGAATACAAGCAGACTCCTGAAATTTGAAGAGAAATTGGTGATTTATTTTAAGTGCTGCATATAGGTCCATGATAGTAAAACGGTGATGGGTGGGGGTGGAGTAATGTCCATGGCAGAGTCCAGTTCTCAGTAGTACAGGTGCATTGCCCATATGCCTGTGGAAGGATGGAGCAGGGGCAGTTCAAGGTTGGACAGGGTGACAATGTGGGACAGTGGGATGACATCAGGGGGTATCTTATGCTGGCGGGGGTCTTGGCATCCTACTCTGTCTTCTTTTGTGATCTCAGGTTCCGCTTGCGGGGTGGTTGATCTTCAGCAGGAGGTGGGGTTCTGGTGGCCTGTCGTTGTGTGGGGGCCTCCTGTCCACTAGCGCCGGCGGAGGTGGTAGGCTGTTCGTCGTCCGGGCTAGTGACAGGGGTCCTTTGGGGTGCCACATGGTCCCGCAATGTGGTGACTATCTGGTTGAGGGCCAGGACGATGGTCCCCATTGCGGTACCGATGTTCCTGAGTTCGTCTCTGAACCCCATGTACCGTTCCTCCTGCTGTGCCTGGATCTCCTGGAACCTGGCCAGTACCGTCGCCATCGTCTCCTGGGAGTGGTGGTATGCTCCCATGATGGTGGTGAGGGCCTCTTGGAGAGTGGGTTCCCTGGGCCGGTCAACCCCCTCTCGCACAGCAGCCCTCCCAGTTCCCCTGTTTCCCCGGGCCTCTGTCCCCTGGACGGTGTGCCCACTACCACTGCCCCCAGGTCCCTGTTGTTGTTGGGGTGGTGGGTCAGCCTGGGTGCTCTGTAGTGGCGGACACACCGCTGATTGACGCGTCCTGGAGACAGAGGCATGGGCCCGCTGGGTGGGAGCTGTGCTGGTATTCCCAGAGGGGGTTGGGTCTGCTGTGGCCTGTGTCTGTGTGTGGGGAACCGACTGTCCAGAGGTCCCCGATGGTCCGGGCTGGTCATCAGGTTCTAGGTCGACAGAGCTGCTGTCATCACTGGGGGCCTGTTCTGGGGGCGGGATGGACAAATCTGGACCCTCCTGGCCGGTGTGTTGGCGTTCGGGCCCTGCAGGGGTAAAAGAGTATGGTTATTGCTTCTGTGTGTGCCATGGCGTGCGAATTGTGGGTGTCCTTGTCCCCCAGTGCTGGCATTCCCTTGTGGGAGGAGTTGTGAGGGTGGTTTGGGGGGGGATGGGTATGTGCAGTGGTCATGCTTGGGTGATGGGTGTCCATGGTTTGTGTTGGCATTCAGGGATTGGTGTTGTGTTGGGTGGGTTGTGCTGGTGAGACATTGGCAGGGAGGATGTGTGCTGGGGGTTGGGGGTGAGGGTGGGGGTGTGGGTTGGCATGCTGGTGGTTGGGGGGGGGTGAAGTAGTTGGGATTAGACTTACCAGAGTCCATTCCTCCGCCTACTCCAGCGAGGCCCTCAGGATGCAGGATGTTCAAGACCTCTTGCTCCCATGATGTGAATTCGGGTGGAGTGGGTGGGGGTCCGCCGCCAGTCTTCTGCACAGCGATGTTGTGTCTTGACACCATCGACTGCACCTTCCCCCGTAGGTCGTTCCAGCGCTTTCGGATGTCTTCCCGGTTTCTGGGATGCTGTCCCACAGCGTTGACCCTGTTGACGATCCTTTGCCATAGCTCCGCCTTCCTGGCTATTGTGGTGTGCTGCACCTGTGTGCCGAATAGCTGGGGCTCTACCCTAATTATTTCCTCCACCATGACCCTGAGTTCTTGGTCCGAGAACCTGGGGTGTCTTTGGGGTGCCATGGGGTGGTGTGGGGTGGTGTTTGTGGTGATGAGTGTGGTGTGTGTGGTGGTGTGTGGTGTTTTGTGCGTGGATGTAGTGTGGGTGATGATGTTGTGTTCCTCTGTGTGTTGGGGTTTTCGATAGCTGTGCTCTCTCTCTCTCTCTCTCGCCTTCTCTCCGAATTTCTAGTAGTGGGGGTTTGTGGGTGATGTGGGTGTGTGTTTTATAGTTGATTGGGTGTGTGGGTGTGGTGTGTGTATGTGTATCAGGTGTGTGTATTTCAAATTGTCCAATGTGGCTGTGTTTTGGAGCTGGGTGTGTATTTTGACCGCGGCAGTGTGTACCGCCAATGGAATACCGCGGTTAAATGACCGCCGCGTGGATTTGTGGGTCGTAATGGCATGGGCGTGTTTGTATTGGCGTGACGGTGGAGGTTTGGTCATCTCCAGTTTATCGCTGACCGCTGATGAGGCGGCCTTCCGTGGATGTCGGGTTTTTGGCGGTTTGGCAGCTGTGGGTCAGAATGACCGTGGCGGTTTACCGCGGCCGCGGCGGTAGAATAGCAGTCTTCTGACCGGCGGAAAGAGCCTTTTACCGCCGAGGTCAGAATGACCCCCTTTGTTCCTTATGCCAGATAGCGCTTTCATTTGTTTCATCTGAAGCCCTACGCTCCGCCCCTTAGGCTAAGGGGTGCCTTACTCATGTGGCCTGGATCACTTTGATTGTTGTCCAAGGGTGCTTTCCTCATGTGGACTGAAGCGCTTTAACTACTGTTCCAAGGGCGCTTTAGTCATGTGGACTGAAGCGCTTTAACTGTTGTGCCAAGGGCGCTTTACTCATGTGGACTGAAGCGATTTAACTGTTGTGCCAAGGGCGCTTTACTGATGTGGAATGCAGCGCTTTAACTGTTGTGCCAAAGGCGCTTTACTCATGTGGACTGAAGCGCTTTAACTGTTGTGCTAAGGGCGCTTTACTCATGAGGACTGAAGCGCTTTAATTACCGTGCCAAGGCCGCTTTCCTCATGTGGACTGAAGCGCTGTAAATACAGTGCCAAGGATGCTTTCCTCATGTGGACTGAAGCGCTTTGCTCGTTGTACTAAGGGGTGCTTTACTTCTGTGCTCTGAAGCGCTTTAATCGTCGCACCAAGGCTGGATTACTCTGAAAACTGAAAACGCTTTGCTCGTTGTGCTAAGGGGTGTTTTACCTTTTGGAAATACAACTCCCTTCAAGATTTGGCTCAGCTAGACTTTCCGCTACGAGTACGACTTACTCGTATCTGAATTCACCATGTAAACAAAGGTACTCCGATTTGCCGTCCATCTGCCATGGAGGAAATCTGCTCTTCTTCAGAGGAACCCCCACGAGGTCTGACTGCATCAAAGTCTTCAAAATAGTGAGCAATGTTCTTGGGTGTGGCTGGGCTTTATAGGCCTGCCACACCCCAAGATGGCTGCTGCCTCTAAAAACATGGGAATTGTAGTCCCTTCATGGAATAGCACTGATAAGTGCATCTTGTCCACCAATGTCCTGAACTTGCAGCTCTATGAGCTTTGCCACAGGGCAGACGACGCTGATGGCTACCTTTGGAACAAGAGGGGGTGACAAGTGGTGCGCATAAAGCGCCACAGAGCCACGCAGTGGAGTTTCGGGCGGGACCTGGACCGCGCATGGCCTTATTCCTGACAGTCAGTGAAAGATCCCACTGCACCAGCCAAGAAGGGAGAGGATCCCACACCTCCTGCCATGAAGGGGAAGGAGCTTGCACCATGTGCTGTGAAGGGGAAGAAACCCTCGACTCCTGCCCGGAAGGCTAAGAAACACGCACAACCTGCCATGAAGGGGAAGAAGCCATCAACCCTGTGCCAGGAAGGGTAAGGATTCCACACCCCTGTCATGGAGGGGAAGAAGCCCTCTACTCAAGCGGAGGCTGTCAGGCTGACACCTCCACCACCACCAGTGGTCACAGGGCCCCCACTGCCAGCTGAGGAAGTGGAGCCAGCACCACCAGGAGAGGCTGCCCAGGAGGTACCTCCATCTGCCACCAACGTGCAGCCAGCACCACCAGCAGAGGCTGTAGAGGAGGAACCTCCATCTGCCACCAACGAACTGCCATCACCACCAGCAGAGGCTGCCCAGGAGGCACCTCCATCTGCCACCAACGTGCAGCCATCAGCACCAGCAGAAGCCATGTAGGCCACCCTCCTCCTCCTCCAGGGGCTGCTGTACGAGGGGCCCCCTCCAGAACCAGTGGGAAAGTCACCCACCTAAGAGACTGTGGCCTTGCACTCCCCAGGACAGAGAAATCGGCATGGAGCCCCCTTCAGAACCAGTGGGAAAGTCACCCACTCAAGAGACTGTGGCCTTGCACTCCCCAGGACGGAGAAATTGGCATGGAGCCCCCGCCAGAACCAGTGGGAAAGTCACCCACCGCAGAGCCTGTGGCCTTGCACTCTCCTGCAGAGAGAAATGGGCATGGAGCCCCCTCCAGAACCAGTGGGAAAGTTACCTACTCAAGAGACTGTGGCCTTGCACTCCCAAGGACAGAGAAATGGGCATGGAGCCCCCTCCAGAACCAGTGGACTTGCTCCCGACTTCGGCTGAGGTGCCCCCCACCCCCAAACCCCTGAGGTGCCTGCCCACTTGTAAACTGATGCCACTCCTGAGTTCTATCTGGATAAAGTTAGGATTTGAGTTGGGCCTTGGACTGTGCCCTGTGGCCATGTGGGTCCTTTGTACATTGGACTGGGCAGTGCCCCTTTGTGTACATTTATACATATCTGTTTCACGGACAATTAGATTATTTATTACCTGTTGATATCAATATTCACCTTGGTGCATTCTTATTGTCCTTGAATTATTCTGCGGTGTATTCGGGTGCAAATTGTTTTTCGTGTGCAGCTGGTTGTGTGTATGTTGTGCGTGTGTGTGTGTCACTTGTTTTCCTTCCTCCCTTCCTTGTGTGCTAGGCGGTTGTACTCACCGTTGTCGTCTTCGTCGGCGTTGGTGTTCTATGTGGAGCATAACGTGGAAGAGCATTGGAAAGACTGGCAGTTCGGGTTCCATGACGGCGTTTTTTTTCCCTGTGTCTCCAATGGTGAGTCTTTTCTCTTCTGTGATGTGTTTCCGCTAAGCTTTTGATGCCGTTGGTACTGCCCCGGAAAACAAGGCGGATTGTAGTGTCTTAATTTGGTGCGTGGTACTTTGTCTTCCACCTGGCTGTTGATGGCTACTGCTATAGTGAGCGTTGTTTCCGCCCTAGCAGTTGGTGTGGTACATTGGCTGTCTATGGGAGTTATCACTGCTATAGTCATAATTCGAATGGTAATTACTGCCAGCCTGTTGGCGGTATTAACGCCACTTTATCACTCACCACCAGGGTAATAATGAGGGCCTCAGTGTTACAAAAATAAAGGTACTTTATTTTGGTGACACAAATACCCAAAATATCATATAGGCTATACTCCCGTAGGAGGTAAGTAATACACAAATTATATACACTAGTATGGAGAAATAGGCAGAAAAACTGTTTGAAAACAGTACAATTAGTGAAAATCACAATAGTTAAAAATAGGCTTAGAGGGAGCACAAACCATATAGTAAGAAAGTGGAATGTGAATGTCGGTCCCCCACCTAGGTAAGTGTAATGAGAAGATGGGAGCAGGGAATACTAGGAAAGTCCAAAGGTAATTACCACAACCTACCTCAGTGACCAAGAAAGTAGTAGTAAATCACAGTAAGTTTCCCAGAACACAACAGAGAAGTGAAGAAGAATAATGCGAAACCCAGAAGAGACTGCAAGACACCAACAGTGGATTCCTGGACAAGAGGAGCTGTGGAAGAAGGGGACCAAGTCCAAGAAGCACAGCAGAGTCGAGGAAGGGCATGAGCACCTACCCACCAGGATGAATGTGCAAGATGTGAACCACCAGTGAAGAAGAAGAGTCAGCACTGCACCAAAGAAGACGAAGTCGGGTTTCTGGAGGATGCAGGTGATGTCCCATGCTGAAAGGAGGATTGCAGTCTGGCTTGCATCTTTGGATTCCACCAACAACTCTTGGCACACAGAAAGCTTACGGTTGTCAGAAAATGGCTCTGAAGGGGACCAGAAAGGACCAGGTGGGCTCTACCCAGGAGGGGAAGTCAGAGGGGGCCCTCAGAAACACAGAGAGCACATGGAAGACCAGACAGCACCCACACGAGTCCCACAGGACGGGGACACACAAGTTGCAGAAGATGCCCATGCAGCACTACAAAAAGGTTTTCCATGTCGCCGTAGAACCGCTCAGGGAGCTGTGCGTTGTAGGATGGAGTGTAGGGGCTTGGGCTTGAGGACGCCCAAAGATATTGAGGAAAGGATGCCAACAAGCCTTGGCAGCTGCAAAGAGTGTAGTGCAAGGGTGTACTGTCGTGCGTTGGCAGGCAAGGGCTTAACTTCACCCAAGGTGGACACATGGAAGAGAGGACCGTCAGGACCACTTCAGTCTACCACCCATGATGCAGGATCCATGCAGCTCAGCGGGAGAGGGGATTCACGCAGCCGGTCGCTGTTGCAGTCAGAGTGACTCCTTCACCCAAAGGGAGATTCCTTCTTCCTTCGGATGCAGGCTGAAGACGGGCTGTCCTCAAAGGATGCACGACCGGGGAAATGTTGCAGTTTGCTAGAAGGAGACAGAGATACAATGTTGCAGGAGGCGTCTTGCTTCTTCGTTGCAGCTTGTAGGGTCCTGTAGAGTCCAAAAGCAGTTTCTTCAGTCAGAAGTCAAAGTGGAGGGTACAGAGAATTCCATCAGGAATCTTGCAATCTGAATCTGAGGAACTACCCAAGAGAGAGAACCTAAATATCCCTCAAAGTGGGATTGGTCACCTAGCTGGTTGACCACCTACCAAGAGGGGCTCTGATGTCACCTGCTGGCACTAGCCACTCAGATGCTCCCAAAGTTCCCTGCCAACCTTGAATCCAAGATGACAAAACCCAGGGGCCCTTTGGAGGAGCTCTGAGCACCACCCCTGGGGTGATGATAGGCAGGGGAGTGGTCACTCCCCTTTCGTTTGTCCAGTTTCACACCAGAACAGGGACTGAGAATCCCTGAACCAGTGTAATCTGGTTTATGCAAGGAGGGCACCAAATGTACCTGTCAAAGCATTGCCAGTAGGTTGGGGAGGCTAACCCTTCCAAGCCTGTAACACCTACTTTCAAAGGGAGAGGGTTTAACACCCCTCTCCTAAAGGAAATCCTTTGTTCTGCCTTCCTAGCCTCAAGCTTCTCAAGCAACAGAAGGGCAGAAACCTGTCTGGGAGGTGGCAGCAGCTTGGATTGCATAGAAACCTTCAGAAGGCTGAAATGGCAATACTGGGAGTCCTCTAAGGAGCCCCAGAGTGTATTGAATCATACAACCACTGCTTGCAAGAGCATTGGGGTATGATTACAACATGTTTGCTACCAAACATGCCTATGTTCGGAGGCATAATGTAGCTGGACAAAGGTTTTGACCTATGTCTTGTACAAGCGTAAAATGCCTTCTCTGTACTCACGAAGTCCGGGAAAATGGGAATCGTGGGGGCACCTCTTCTAGTGCACAGGTGCCCTCACAGACAGGTACTTTGCACCCTGCCCTCTGGGCTGGAAGGCCTGACTTAGGGGTGACTTATAAGTGACCTGATGCAGTGAAAGGTGGCAGTGGAAGGTTGCTTGCACCTTTTCATGCCGGCTGCAATGGCAGTCCTGCAGAACCCTTTGCTTGGGCTCCCTATGGGTGGCCAAATATATGCCCATAAGGATCCCCCGGAACTCCAATGCCCTGTGTACCTAGGTACCATATAATAGAGACTTATAATGGGAAACCTTTGTGCCAACTGTGGGTGAAATACAGACTTTTGGGAGAGAGAGCATATTTCACTGGGGTCCTGGTTAGCAGGAACCCAGTGAACACAGTCAAACACAGAAAAAGGCAGAAAAAGTGGGTAACCATTCAAAGAAAGAGGGTACTTTCTAACACCTTGGAATCATGGAAGAGGATGATGATGAGGAGGATGATGACGATGACCCATTTATTGTGGAAGCTGGCACAGAGGAGTCCGACTTCACTATCCAACCGGGTCCGAGGGATGTGGCACAGACAGCACCACTAGCTCTCATATTTGTAAGACCTGCACCAACCTGTACCTCAGTAAAAGACACAATCAACACACCCACATACCTCCAGTTCTTCTTCAGGCATTGGCAGTGGTCCATTAAGAAAGTACTCCTCCGTAGTTTGGGACCTTTTTATGGTTAGCAAACAGCAGGAGAACATTGCGATATGTTCCATTTGCAACACAAGTCTTCATTGAGGTAAGCCAGGTTCACAGTATGCTACTGGAGGCCAGATGACCCATAAGAAAAAACATCATGCAATCCAGTGGGAGGCACACCTTGGCTGAATAGGGTTGCAGTTTTGAAGATGAGGAGAACTGGTAAACATCAGCTACAACTGGTCAAATCATGGTGGAAGGTGAGGGAGAAGAGGGTGATGTCCTCATTGAAAGCAGCCCTGTCCCCAGCAGTATACCAGAATCACTCACCCCGTGGACCTCACAATGGCACAGGAAGACTCAGAGTAGGATGGAAACGCCACAGCATATAGTAACTGCACCATGATGCACATTCAGTCTACCACCGCCTATGTTTCAAAAGTTGTCTGCATCAGTGGTCCCACAAAAGAAGAAAATCCAGGCTATAATTACAGGCATGTTTAGGCAGGAGGGCCTCTATAATCGCAACCACCCAATGGCACATTTGTATAATGGGAAGCTGGCAAAAATGTTAGCACTGGACCTCCTACCTTTTTCTTTTGTGGAAGAAGTGGGATTCTTAGAGTTTGTGGCATCCATCTGCTCGAAATGGAAGGTTCCATGTTGGACCTACTTTGCCAGTGTTGCTCTTCCAGCACTGCATCATAATGTGCTGCAACTGGTTGGACAAGCTTTGCAGCAATGTGTTGTTCACACAATACACCTGACAATAGACATGTGGACCAGTTGTCAGGCGTGTGCCTCTCTGCAGCACATTTTAAGAGAATTCAGCGGCATGCAACAGTAACCATGTTGGCCATGGAGAAATCACACACAGCTGCAGACATCTTTGAAAAATTTGGTAGGAAGGTGTCTGAATGGCTGCGACCCAGAGGTCTTCGAGATGGATTTGTTGCCACAGACAATGGCAGTAACATAGTCAAGGCCATGGCAGACAGTGGCTATTTCAAGGTCCTGTGTTTGGTGCACTGCAAAAACTTAGTTGTGCAATACAAAGTCAGCAACATACTGACCACCTACAGATGAATCTGCACTAATTTCATCCATTCTTTTAAAGCCTGGAAACAGTTGCAGATTATTCAGCATGGTAACAGAGTACCAGTTAAAGCCCTGATACAGGATGTGATCACATACTGGCACTCAACCTACTATATGTTGCAACATCTGTTTGAGCAGTACTTACAGATCAATGACTGTCATTCTAATAGGAGGGGATACAATTGGGAAAGCTATGACAATGGATGCAGCCAAATGGGGCCTCGTCAAATATCTGACAGAGATGCTACTCCCTTTTGAGTTTTTCACATGGAAAGTTATCAAGTAGGACTGTACGTTGGGCTAAGCTAACCCGTTGTTGCATCTGCTCCAGGGCCAGCTAAAGAAGGTTTCTGAAAGGTTCACACTCAGAGGTGTGAACGAAAACTCAGAAGCGCATGCCTTGGTTAGGAGCCTAAGCTGTTGCTTGACTTGTAATTCAAGGCTGCAAAATGACATTACCTCCTCGAAAGAGTACATCTGTGCACCCTACTTGATCCATGCTACAAAAAATTATTTCCTCTTTCATTCCTTTTTCTGAAGGGTATGTTTCAAAATACAGGGATTGATTATTGAGCAAGCCGTAGAACTGGAAGACGAATGGCTGGAACTTAGGGCCAGATGTAGCAAAGGGTTTTACCCATTCCATGTCTATGGGAATATGTGTTCCTACATATGGTCCCTAGAGTCCTACTCAGCAGTTCTGGGGTGCCTCCTTCAACTTCCGAAGAGGGCAGTCTTGTCGTATAGCAGCCAACACCAGCAACAAGCACACCGGCAAAAACAGCATCAGAAGAATCAGATCCAACCTTTACATTGGCTTAGTTTAAAATGGCAGGTCTTAAGTCCAGTGCATAGGCGAAGACAAAAGAGGTCGAGCAAGTCGTAGCATCAATGACACTTCAGTGGATGTTCCAGGAGTATCTGGATGACCCAAAAGAGGTGTATGTGGATCAAAACTCATTGGTGTATTGGTATTGGAAGATGCACCACTGATCAGAGTTCAGCAGGCTGGCAATAAAGTATCTGTCTTATCCAGTAGCCAGCATGTCTGCTGAGCATGTGTTCAGTGTAGCTGGTAAAGTTGTTACAGTGAGAAGGTCCAGTCTTTTGCCTCAAAATGTGGAGAGATTAACCATGATCTAAATGAACCATTATTTTACACCACCTGATCACACTGTTCCCAAAACACCACATGAGGAGGAAAAGGATGATTGGTCAGAATGAAGGCCCTCATTACAACCCTGGCGGTAAATGCCGCTCACCGCCGTGCCGAAGACCGCCAACACACCACTGAGGCAGCGGAATTCTGCTACAGCTATTAAGACCCACAGCTCGGAATCCGCCACAATACAGACACCCACACAAGTCCGCCACACCAAAGGTCAGTGATAAACTGGCGATAACAAAGCCGACACCATCACGCCAACAGGAATACGCCCACACTATCACGACCCACGAATCAACATGGCGGTCTTTCAACCACGGTAATTCATTGGCGGTACACACCGCCACGCTTAAAATACACACACAACCACATTGGACAATTCGAAATACACACCACACCCACACACTCACAACACTATAAAACACACACCCACATTACCCACAATCCCTTACTACCAGAAATGTGAAAGCAGGCCAGAGAGACACACTACCTAAAACAACACCAGCATCTACAGACACACAACACCATCACTTACACAACATCCACGCACCTCAAACCACACACACCAACACATCCCCTCACACATCACAACACACCACACCACATCATGGCACATAAACAACACCCCAAGTTCTCTGAGGAGGAGCTCAGGGTCATGTTGGAGGAAATCGTCCAGGTAGAGCCACAGCTATTCGGATCACAGGTGCAGCACACCTCCATTGCAAGGAAGACGGAGATATGGTGCAGAATTGTAGACAGGGTCAACGCAGTGGGACAGCATCCAAGAACTAGGGATGACATCAGGAAGAGGTGGAACAACCCATGGGGGAAGGTGAGTTCCGTGGTCTCCAGACACCAGATTGCTGTACAGAGGATTGGCGGGGTACCCCCACCTTCTCCCCCACATCTAACAACATGGGAGGAGCAAGTCTTGGCAATACTGCATCCTGAGGGCCTCGCAGGAGTAGCAGGAGGACTGGACTCTGGTAAAACATATCTTTATTACCATATCCCCCACCCCACCTGCATGCCATCACATACCCCCACCCTCACCCTCACCCCATCACTCCAACACCTCACATATGCCCCACAATCACAACCCAGCCATCCCAATGCCAAGCCCTGCATGCAACACCAAAGCATGGACATCCATTACCAAAGCATGTCCACTACAGATACCCACACAGACCCGAAACCAACTATCACACAAGGACCAAGCCAATCATGCAAGCACTGGAGTACAGGGTCACTCACCGATTGCACACAATGGCACACACAGATGCAATAATCATGCCTTTACACCCCTGCAGGACCCCTACCCAAAGTCACCGGACAGGAGGTGCCAGACATAGCCAGTCCCCCCACAGAAGAGACCCACAGCAGTGTGTCCACCACTACAGGGAACCCAGGCAACCCCACTAACACAGGACGATCAGGGACCTGGGGGCAGTGGCAGTGGGTACACGGTTCAGGGGTCAGAGGCACAGGAAAACAGGAAAGCTGGGATGACTGCTTTGCGACAGGGGGAGGACAGGCCCAGGGAACCCACTCTCCATGAGGCACTCTCCAACTTCAGGAGACAATGGCAACAGTACTGGCCAAGTTTCAGGAGCCCCAGCGGCTGCAGGAGGAACACTACCGGGAGGACTTGAAGTCCATTAACAACACCCTGGTCACCATTGCAGGGGTGCTGAATGACCTTGTCAATACCAGGAGTGACACAGTGGCACAACAAGGGGCCCCTCACACTAGCCTGGACAATAAACAGCCCTCCACCTCCGCCGGCGCTCGTGGACAGGAAGCACTGCCACAGGAACACAACACCAGCACCCCATCCCCTGCAGATGGAGAACCACCCCACAAACGGTCCCTGAGATCCAGGAACAAGACAGAGAACATTGCCAAGACTCCCCCCAGGAAATGGGACCCGCCTGAATGTCACCCTTCTCTCCCACTTTGTCACCCTGTCCATCCTTCAACTGCTTTTGCTCCACTTCCTATGCCCCTTTGGACAATGCACCTGTGAAACAAATAGACTGGACTCTGCCATGGACATTCCTCCACCATCCCCCCGCCCATTTTACAACCCCCTCCGCTTATTTGCACAGAAATAAACACATTTAAATCACAAAACAATCTGGAGTCAGTCTGTGCTTTCACAAACGTGTAATTGCAATAACCATGGAATATAGCAATGTCAATTTACTTGTGCACATACCGATGTAACACAGCTGTAGGCCTGGAGGAAATATAGCAGAGGGCACAAAGTGGGTCCCCGATCCGTGAAATGGAAAGGCAAAGTGACAAGTCAGGGTCCATACACTGAGTGAAAATGACAGACTTATGCTAGCTCCAGATATTGTATGAGATGTGGGAGGCAGTGAAATGTTCTTACCTGTGCCTCACTGGAAGTATTGCATGATTATGTTGTTTCGATTGTCGATATCCTCTTCTTCTGCCTCCTCTTCTTCACTGTCCACAGGCTCCACAGCTGCCACAAGACCACCAGCTGGCCCATCCTCCTGCAGAAAAGGCACCTGCCGTCGCAAAGCCAGGATGTGCAGCATACAGCAGGCCACAATGATCTGGCACACCTTCTTTGGTGAATAGTAGAGGGAACCACCTGTCATATGGAGGCACCTGAATCTGGCCTTCAGGATGCCGCAGGCTCATTCGATCACCCTCCTAGTTCACCCATGTGCCTCATTGTAGCGTTCCTCTGCCCTTGTTCTGGGATTCCTCACTGGGGTCAGTAGCCATGACAGGTTGGGGTAACCAGAGTCACCTGCAAATATCAAAGGACAACTGTTGGACACACACTAGCCCTCTGGGACAACCCCATACCCAGACACATATTCACACTGTATTGGGTCCTTGGCCTCACCTATGAGCCTCACCCGGTGCCTCTGGAGTTGCCCCATCACATAAGGGATGCTGCTGTTCCTCAAAATGTAAGTGTCATGCACCGAGCCAGGAAACTTTGCATTCACATGGGAGATGTAGTGGTCTGCCAAACACACCATCTGCACATTCATAGAATGGTAGCTCTTCCGGTTTCTGTCATCTGTTCACTCCTGCGGGGTGGTACCAATGCCACATGTGTCCCATCAATGGCACTAATGATGTTGGGGATATGTCCCAGGGCATAGAAGTCACCTTTTACTGTAGGCAAATCCTCCACCAGAGGGACTGGAGGGGGTATCCCTGTGGGATGGCAAATAGTTGACATCAGGTCTGGTTCCAACTGGGCACACTGTTCATCAATCAAGTCTGTATGTAATAATTATGTGTCTCTCTTCCATTGTGGACAGGTCCACCAAGGGTCTGTACACTGGAGGATGCCGCCATCTCATCACCTGGCCCAGCAGACATGCCCTATGGAGGAGAACAGCGAGCAGAGAGTCAGCCAACCCTGAGGTATCCCAAAATATAATTTGCACAAATTTATTAATCCGCAATGTGCTTGTAACTGTGAGTATTCCAGGCCTACATAGGTGTGACGCAATTATTATTAATGCCATGTGGCCCACTGAAATGGCAGCTGCCTGACCTGTAAGGTGGGACAAGGGGATATGAGGTAACTGTGCTGGCGTTCTACACCGTCGAGGTGGGCGGTCGAAGACCGCGGCGCTATTCTGCATTGGTTAACATTGGGCCCTATGGGTCCGAGGAGCTAATGACGATGTATGGTGATGGTACGCACCGCTGCAGACGTGACAGCCATTTTCTGTCTGTTCACTCACTTGATACCTGACCTTCAACAGGAGAGGACCTACACTGCAAGTGCTGCTGGGACCTGTGTCTTGAAGCGAGGATGGCTCATGTGTCTGGGGAAAGGGCCCCTGCCTACACTTCGGAGGAGTTGGAGGGACTAGTGGATGGGGTCCTCCCCCAGTACACGCAACTGTACGGTCCTCCAGACAAACAGGTGAGTACACTGTGAGCATGGTGCATGGGCAATGCCTGTTTTGAGTGGTGTGGATAGAAGATACATGGGGGGCTGAGGCCTGCATGTGCGGATGGGGAGTGTATGTGCGTCAGGGCAAGGGTGGGAATGGGGGGCAATGAGAACGACGGTCCAGACAGGTAAGTAATGTCCTTTCCCCCTGTATCATACCTCTAGGTCAGCGCCCACCCGAAGAAGGATATTTGGCGTGCCATCGAAAAGGATGTCCAGGCCCTGGGGTCCACCACAGACGGAGCACCCACTGCCAGAAAAGATGGAAGGATCTGCGCCGCTGCAGCAAGAAGACGACGGAGGCCCAGCTGGGGATGGCCTCCCAACGTGGGATGGGTGCCCATCGCACCATGACCCCCATGATGTTCCGGATCCTGGCGGTCGGGTATCCGGAGTTGGATGGGCGCTTGAGGGCATCACAGCAGCCACAAGGGGGTGAGTACACTCTCATTCAGCTGACTTTGCGTGCATTATAAGGTGTCTGGGTGGGGAGGTGGGCAGTGGGTTCCCCTAGGCCAGGGCGATCTTGGTAGGCAAGGTCCCTTGTGAGGCAGGCTATGTGGCACCCCAACCCCACTAGTGGTTAGAGCAATCTACACCTAGTCAGGCTCCTGTGACTTCCAGGTGTGCAGCAATTGGGCTTAGGCCTCGTACCCCATGGGCATGTGAGTAATCTAGGAACCATAAGTGCATGGCATAGTGCAGAGGGCTGCTCACTGTATGTTGTGTCCGCCAACGGTAGTGGTGTTGCATTCACGGAACATGTCTTTCTTCTGTCTCACTTCCCCCTTTTTCTGGTCTCCCTGTTCTTGTGTGCAATAGCATCATCAGGCGGAGGAGCAATGGCACCGGATCAGGAGGGAGCTGCATCCCACTTGGCCCTGGAGGGTGAAGCAACGGAGTCTGAAGCCATCAGTGGGACGGAGGGCGAGGGGAGCTCCACAGCAGGGACAGGAGCAGAGACGAGCGACAGTGACTCCTCCTCTGATGGGAGCTGTGGCTTTGCACTCCCCATGATAAAGCAGTGGGCAACCCAGCCACTGGAGAGACTTGAGAGACTGTAGCTTTGCACTCCCCAGGATAAAGCAGTGGGCAACCCACCCACTTGAGAGACTTGAGAGACTGCGGCTTTGCACTCCCCAGGATCATGCAGTGGGCAAACCACCCACTGGAGAGACTTGAGAGACTGTGGCTTTGCACTCCCCAGGATAAAGCAGTGGGCAAACCACCCAATTGAGAGACTTGAGAGACTGTGGCTTTGCACTCCCCAGGATAATGCAGTGGGCAAACCACCCACTGGAGAGACTTGAGAGACTGTGGCATTGCACTCCCCAGGATAAAGGGGGTCATGACCGCCAGGGCCAACGACCGCGGATGCACCGCCAACAGGCTGGCGGTGCTTCCATGGGCATTCTGACCGCGGCGGTACAGCTGCGGTCAGAAACGGGAAACCGGCTGTGTCCCGCCGGTTTCCCGCTGCCCCAGGGAATCCTCCACGGCGGCGCTGTAAGCAGCGCCGCCATGGGGATTCCGACCCCCTTACCGCCATCCTGTTCCTGGCGGCTTTCGCCGCCAGGAACAGGATGGCGGTAACGGGTGTCGTGGGGCCCCCTAACAGGGCCCCACATTGATTTTCAGTGTCTGCCAAGCAGACACTGAAAATCGCGACGGGTGCCACTGCACCCGTCGCACGCCTTCAACTCCGCCGGCTCCATTCGGAGCCGGCTTCCTCGTTGAAGGCGCTTTCCCGCTGGGCCGGCGGGCGTCCTTCTGGCGGTCGCCCGTCAGCCCAGCGGGAAAGCCAGAATGGCCGCCACGGTCATTTGACCGTGGTGCGGTCATTCGGCGGCTCCCGCCGGGCGTGCGGTTACCGCCGCCGGCGGGAGGCGGAATGACCCCCAAAGTAGTGGGCATGGAGCCCCCTCATGCAGCAGTGGTGTCATGCGTTCATCTGGCTGAGGTGCCTCCCTCCCCCTCCACCTGAGGTGCCTGTTCCATTTTGATCTGATGCCCCTGCAGTGTTCTCTCCATTTCCAGTCAGGTGTCATGTGTGGGCTTTGCCCATGCATTTTGGACCCAGTGGTCCACGGACAATGATTGATGCACTATCTGGACTTGAGTAGTTGGTGTACATAATTGCCTTTACTGGATTTTGAACTTTGATAATGATATTTCACATGATTACATTCGCTCAAATCAATTCCTTTTGTCCTTGCGTTCTTCTAGGGGGTGGGGGGTGTATGTGTACTGTTGCTGCATGTATTTGTGTGTATGGTGTTGTGGGTGGGGTGGGGGTGTTGCATTTTGCGTGTGTGTGTGTGTCACTCTCTTTTCCCTCCCCCCTCCCCCCTCCCCTGTGTTGTAGGTGCAGTACTCACCGTGGTCGTCGCTGCCGTCGTTGGTGCTCCTGATAGAAGAGGAGGAAGACCATCATCGGCAGTATCTGCAATTCAGGCTCCATGGCGTCCTGGTTCCTCGTGGGGTGTGGAGAGGTGAGTGTTTTCGCTTCTGTGTACTGCTTCTGCCGTGTTTTTGTTCACGTTGGTTCCGCCTCGGAAAAGTTGGTGTGTAGGCCTGTTGTGATAGGGTGGGCAGTACATTGTTTTCCGCCTATCTGTTGTTCTACCGCTGTGGAGGTCGTAGTGTTAAAGTGGCTGTCTATGTTGGCGGTTTCTGCCACGGTCGTAATCCCATTTGTTTTCCGCTGGCCTGTTTGCAGTATTATCGCCGCTTTAACACCAACCGCCAGGGTTGTAATAAGGGTCAAAGGGGGTCATTCCAACCCCGGCGGTCCTTGACCGCCGGGGTCGGCGGGAGCACCGCCAACAGGCTGGCGGTGCTCCTGAGGGCATTCTGACCGCGGCGGTATGGCCGCGGTCCGAACCGGAAAACCGGCGGTGTCCCGCTGGTTTTCCGCTGGTTTTCTGCTGCCCTGAGGAATCCCCCATCCGCCATGGGGGATTCCGACCCCCTCACCGCCATCCTGTTCCTGGCGGTTTCGACCGCCAGGAACAGGATGGCGGTGAGGGGTGTTGTGGGGCCCCTGGGGGCCCCTGCAGTGCCCATGCCAATGGCATGGGCACTGCAGGGGCCCCCGTAAGAGGGCCCCACTTTGAATTTCAGTGTCTGCTTAGCAGACACTGAAATTCGCGACGGGTGCTACTGCACCCGTCGCACACCTTCCACTCCGCCGGCTCCATTCGGAGCCGGCTTCCTCGTGGAAGGGTGTTTCCCACTGGGCTGGCGGGCGGCCTTTTGGCGGTCGCCCGCCAGCCCAGTGGGAAACCCAGAATGACCGCCGCGGTCTTTTGACCGCGGGACGGTCTTCTGGCGGTCCCAGCCAGGCCGGCGGCTACCGCCGCCGGCCAGGGTCAGAATGACCCCCAAAGTGTGTTTGCTGACTAACTTCTGGGCGATCCACTTGAGTTTGAGGATGTACTCTACTTCTCAGAATGAGTATCCTAGTGCCATAATAGGACTTATTCATTTTTTCTCGTTGAACTTCTTTCTTTCATTGAACATTATGCTTGTGTCAGATTTATGCTGCCCCACCAATTGTTTGTCACATATATATGGCCGGATTGGATCTGGACCCGTGTGCTGTGAAGAAGCCCCCCCTTTCCCTTGAGGACATTGGAGACAATGCCAGCCTCCCTCACATGACATTGTCTATCCTTTTTTTACATCACCTAGCAAGGCTACCCTAAAAGATCTGCCAGTGCCAATGCCAAATTCTAATTTGTTGCTACTTGCTACCAATGGAGGAGATAATATTTTGTTCAAGACCATGCTTGGATTGCAGGAGGCAACTAGTAACTATTATACCAATGACTGGTGATATATTGAGTGGTTGTGAGATATGATTGATGAGTATGTGGTGGCTGACAGTAAAGGAGGGAGTTAAAAAAAATTGTAAACTTGATTCTGAAGATTTGTAATGTTTGGGGACTGAAAGGAGATCATTTTTGAATTTACCTGCAAGATCCACTCATTTTTTCTGGTTCCTCAGACAAGTCACTTTAGTTACCAAACACAAATCTACCCAAAATACTCCAGTTCTGTTTCTCTATTTTTTTCTCCAATAGCGAGTGCACTTGTCTACATAAGTCTCCCTCGGTTTGGGACTGGGATGGAGTTCCTCAGAATCAGGAGGAGGAGGATGGAAGGACTCATGATGAGACTACCTCAACAGTTATAAGGAGAAATGTATTGACTTCAAAGAGAAACCATGATGATCAAGAAGTATATGAGGCCTAGTACTCACTCAGGTCTGTGGAATGGAGAGCGGTATGTTGATTTGGGAAATGCTGCTGGGTGTGTGTTTGCTGTACTATCAGCTTAAACGTTAAACTCCTCTTTAGGTTCTTGCTCTGCCTCTGAGTCTTCTTGGCACACTCCTGACTCTTCATGAAGCTTGCCTTGCTTCCTTTTGTCTTTCTTCTTTACTCAAAAATACAGTTACTATTTTGTTCAATATGAAGGCCTTCTCCTAGTCCTCTTCTGCAGGAACTAAACTTGGTGAAAGCTCAAGACCTCATCTTACCTACAAGACAGGTGCACGCAGGTACCCAAAAGTGACGGTCATTCCAAAAAGAATGGAAATGCTCAGTTCAATTTGGCAATACAGTATCATTTTCCTTTTAACGATCATGATTTTTAGAACTGGGTGGTTTAAATTCAATCCTCCATAATTTGTATTTTTCAAACCTAGAAGACATAACATTTAGAAATATATTATCTTGGATCTCTCTGGGGCAGAAGGACTGTTTGCAATGCATTTAACTGGACAGTGCCATCCTTATCCCTTCATCCTTTCCTTCCACAACAGATTAATGATGATGTGCTGCTTGCTGCCACAATGAATATTGTCACACCTTTCCCATCCATTCATTGAGCATCCTAACCCTCTTCCCCAGTGCTCTGTGATTTATTGAGGTGTGACATAATTTTAAACCATAAATGGATCACCCACTTGCTGGGGCAGATGTGGTGAAAGCAACACCAACTCAGTGCATGACCTTTTGTTACCTGAGCACTATTCCAAACCGGCCCCATCAACATTATCATTAAGGCCTGTTTTGTTGTGTGTTGCGCAAACGTTTAACCTTGTCCAACCACTCTTGACTCTGAGCCAACTTCTCCTGACTCTACAATTTTATTTCCTAAGTTTAGTTTTTAAATACTAGCTACCCACCATTGCTCAGAATAAGTTGATATTGCTAGTTTTCACTATCATATCACGTCATATCAGGTCTTCTTTGTTGTGTGTCAAATACTGTCATTGTGGTAGTCTGGTCTCAGTCTCCTTAAAGGTATGATATAATATAAACCACTAACTTTGTTTTCTTTCAATCTAGTTGACAGTGATTGATTACCCTTTGATAATCCTGCATTGGGAGTTCGCATAGGTGGGAGTGGCACTTTTGGCCTTCCCTCTTAGTGAGCTAGCCTGCAACTACTGCTACCTACCACCCCCAAAGGATGGCTCCCTCTCTTCATCTATTCTGGTAAGAGAAGAACTAAGGAATGAGATTAACTTGTTTAGTTAGTAATGAATTCCTACTGAAGATGGTATCTGTCTGTTTTAGGTTTTTACAGGCAAAATAAGGCAATGGCAGCCATCCCCTAGTAGTCAATACAGTTGCAGACGTCAGTAGAGCAAGGTACAAGTACATTACATACACTTTTTTACCAGATAAAAAAACAGCCTTCACTAAAAGACAGCAGTGCAAACTAAAACACCAAAACAGACTTTTGAGACATTTGAGACATAATCAAGTAACATACATTACTTTTAATTGTTAACAAATTCAAAAACTCTCCCTTTCCACCCAAAACAGGCTCACCTCTCTCACCAAACAAATGAGCCAACCCCCAAAAATTCCAACAAAAAGTTCAATCTAAAAAGTTTTTGGAAACCTTGTCTCAATTCCTTTCCCACCCTCTCCACCCACAACAAGGCCCTCACACCAAAACAAAAAATTAAAAAAGGTCCCAGGGCACTGTCTCTATGGGTCCAGAGCTGGTCCAGGCTCTGCTCAACCCTAGAGAGCCAGCTCTCCAAGTGGTCCATCCGCTGCAGGATATGGTGGAGAAATGAACAGAAGGGTTGCAGCAGCAGGTGAAGTCGGGACCCTGGCAGCTGGTAGCACCGGTGAAGTAGTGACCATGTGGCTGGGGCTGGCATGCTGCTGAGCTGGGTCCTGGGTCTTAGGTAGATAGTTCACCCTCTTTCTTCTCCAGGACCACCAGCTGCTGGCATTCAGCCTGGATGTTGTCCAGCCTCTGCCGCCTTAGAAAGGTCCCTATCTCTTGCCTGGTTGGTGGCCGTCCAGCAGGGTAGCTATGTCAAGAAAAACATAAATAAACAAGCATTTGCCATGCATTAGGCCATGCGTTTGCTAAAGTTAGAGGTACTAGCGTTAAAAACAGCATTATATTTACTTTTGATTTTTTTCCGATGCAGTAAAATGCTAATGTTTGCATAGTGCTATTGCCATTTGTATAACCTTGCGGCACTGGAGAACCAGATAATGGGAAATAGTTTCTGAGGGAGGGGAGACAAGAGTAATATGCTGGCTGTAAAAAAAAATAAGTAACAATATCTTGGAAAAAGCAAGATTACAAGATTAAGAAAAGCATGTGAAATGTAAGGAGGAGCAACATGTTAATGTTAATGTGTTCATACATGTAATATGCTGGATGCAAAAGCTTGCATCATTTAATGTTGTATTGTGCACGAAGCAGGGAAAGGGTGCAGTACCACAGGCTGTCCCTAGGTGTCCCTTGGGACATCTTTTGGCCGAATAAGGTACTGCACCCTGCAATCTTGAACTAAAAATATTTTCAATGGCGTCTGGGTGCCATGCTGAAAAACAAAGTGCAACACCCGTTCTACGAAAGGTTTTATGCTGTGCATTTAGGTTATGAAGGAGGGGAGCCAAGAGTAATATGCTGTTTGAAAAAAAGAATTACGAAGTTGCGCTATATGAAACTTCATGTCCTAATGTAAAAACAAAAAAAGTAGTAAAATCCTAGAGAAAGCACACATCGAAAGAGAATGCAAGAATAAGTAGCATGTCAAATGTAATCAGGAACAACATGGTTACGTGAACATACTTGTAACATACTGCCTGCACAAAGACTGCAACATTTACTGTTGCAATGTGCACAAAGCAGGGAAAGGGTACAGTACCACAGGCTGTCCCATGGGACCTCTTATGGCCACAAAAGGTACTGCATCCTGCAATCTTGAATTCAGCACATCCCCAATAACGTTTGGGAGCCGTGAAGAAAAATGAAGCACAGCACCTGTTTTGAGAAAAGTTTTACTCTGTGCGTTCGGGCTATGAGGGAGGGGAGACAAGAGTAATATGTTGTTTGAAAAAAAAGTATGAGGAATCACTGTATGTAACTACATGTAGTGATGTAAATTTGTCTTCTGAATGAGTTCGCCCTATATGAATCTTCACGTTCTCATGTGAGGTGCTCAGAAACCACAAAGAAACAGTGCACTGCCCAAAACAAGAAAGAGGAAGAAACAACATACGTCCATTCAGCGCAAAGCTGCGAGGCATAATAAAAAAATAGTGCACCACACTAAGCTACATGGCTGATTGTGCAATGATCCATGTAACATGGTCAGTATAAAAAAGCAGCCTTAAGGTGGGACAAATGTGAAGTATTTTCCTATGAAATCAAGGGAAAGAATGAAAGTGATGGGTGTGAGATAGGCATGGTTAACGCCCACAGAAGTACATTACAACATGTTGAAAGACAGTACATGCACACTGCCTAGGCTGAGTCTAAAAGGACAATTTGTATATAATGGTCTGAACAAACACATCTTCAAAAGTAGCACCCAAAAGGTAGTGGGTGGCACAGTAGCACTGCATTGCTGGTGCTCTAGGGACATTGGAATCTGATGTGTTTATGATTAGGAGAGTCACGGGGCAATTTTATTTGTGTATCCCCACATGTCTCACATAAAAAACACTGACTGTCTGGTACAAAATAATAAAGACAGAATTAACACCAGATTAAAAAAGAGCATTTTTTTTTTTAAAGGCTTTTCTAGTAACTAAACAACACTTTTAGCTGAAAAAAGATTTACCTCTCAGTTATGGGTAAGGTATTATACACTATAAAGCACAAGTTGTTCTGCCAAAGTATTGGAGGCATGCTAGCCAGTGCTTCAAGTACTTTGCTACTGCCTGCATCTGGGGCAGTTGTAGTTGACATTTATCTATCTTTAATTGCAATGGCCCTGCTCTTCCCCAAATGCCTTTCACTTAATTTCTACTCTGACTCCAAAGAGGCAGATGAACAAATAAGATATGTCCCACATATCACGTATAAAATGTGGATATATTTAGCCTATCTGCCATAAGTAGACAGTGGGGAAAACAGTGCACTGTACTAAGGAAAGGGCTGTATTGATTGTATTTGACACGTTCATCACAGAGTATCCCTTACGCCAAACTCAAAAGCAAATCTGGCACTTATTAGTCCCACTTTACTCACTGGCCCCACCCACTACCGCAAATTCTTTCCAACAAATTAATTAACTGGGCAGTAAGGAAAGGAAACTTGACTTAGGTGGTCATTACAACCCTGGCGGACGGTGTTAAAGCGGCGGTCTTACCGGCAACAGGCCGGCGGTAAGACCGGCAACAGGCCGGCGGTAAAAAAATAGCAATAACGACCGTGGCGGAAACCGCCAGCAAAGACATCCACTTTAACACTCAGACCGCCACGGCGGTACAAACAAACAGCGCGGCGGTCACGGCCAACAGACAGGCAGGAGACAATGTACCGCCCACACTATTATGACAGGCCAATTCGCCACCTTTTTTGGGGCAGATTCACTGTGGATAAAAACACGGCGGAAACAGGAATTTCGAAGGGAAAACGCTCACTTCTACACACCCCACGAGGAATGAGGACACCATGGAACCGGAACTCCAAATTCTACCTGCGATAGTCTTCCTGCTCCTCTAGCAGGAGCACGAACACCGGCGGCGAAGACCACGGTGAGTACTGGACCTACGACACAGGGGAGGGGGGAGGGAAAAAAGAGTGACACAAACACGCAACACCCCCACCCTCACCCACTACAACACACACACTAATACAAGTTGATACATTACAGTTACACCCCACAAGCCCCCCGGAAGAATGCAAAGACAAAAGGAAGTGATTGTAACGATTGTAATCCATTAAAATCCAGTACTCCAAAATATATATACACTATAAACAAATATACACACCAATAATACAAGTCCAGGTATTGCACCATTTATAGTCCGTGGACCACTGGGCCCAAAATGCATGGGCGAGGCCCAGACTCGATACCCGATCAAAACATAGAGAACGCTGCAGGGGCATCAGATAGAAATACAACAGGCACCTCAGGGGGAGGGAAGGGGGGGCACCTCAGCCGGATGAGTGCACAACACCAGATCCACGAGGGGGCTCAATGCCCACTGTCTCTACAGTGGGTGGGTTGCCCACTGTTCAATCCTGGGGAGTGCAAAGCCAGAGTCTCTCAAGTCTCTACAGTGGGTGGCTTGCCCACTGTTCGATCCTGGGGAGTGCAAAGCCACAGTCTCTGAAGTCTCTACAGTGGGTGGGTTGCCCACTGTTCCATCCTAGGGAGTGCAAAGCCACAGTCTCTCAAGTCTCTACAGTGGGTGGCTTACCCACTGTTCAATCCTGGGGAGTGCAAAGCCACAGTCTCTCAAGTCTCTACAGTCGGTGGGTTGCCCACTGTTCCATCCTGGGGAGTGCAAAGCCACAGTCTCTCAAGTCTCTACAGTGGGTGGCTTGCCCACTGTTTAATCCTCGGGAGTGCAAAGCCACAGTGTCTCAAGTCTCTACAGTGGGTGGGTTGCCCACTGTAACATCCAGGGGAGTGCAAAGCCACAGTCTCTCAAGTGGATAACAGTCTCCACTGGTTCTGGAGGGGGACTGGTGCCCAGAGTGCTTCATCCTGTGAAGGACAGAGGTAGTGGATGGATCTTTCCACTGGTTCTGGAGGGGGACTGGTGCCCAGAGTGCTTCATCCTGTGAAGGACAGAGGTAGTGGATGGATGTCTCCACTGGTTCTGGACGGGGACTGGTGCCCAGAGTGCTTCATCCACTGATGGACAGAGGTAGTGGATGGATCTCTCCACTGGTTCTGGAGGGGGACTGGTGCCCAGAGTGCATCACTCGCCCCGTGACGGACCCAGTTGCGTCAGTACCCCTGCCGCTCATGGGCTAGCGGTGCTTGAGTTGGCGGTGCCCTGTTCAGCGGTGCTTGAGTTGGCGGTGCCCTGTTCAGCGGTGCTTGAGTTGGCGGTGCCCTGTTCAGTGGTGCTTGAGTTGGCGGTGCCCGGCCCAGCGGTGCTTGAGTTGGGGGTGCCCTGTTCAGCGGTGCTTGAGTTGGCGGTGCCCTGTTCAGCGGTGCTTGAGTTGGCGGTGCCCTGTTCAGCGGTGTTTGATTTGGTGGTGCCCAGTTCAGAGGTGCTTGAGTTGGCGGTGCCAAGCCCAGCAGTGCTTGAGTTGGCGGTGCCCTGTTCAGCGGTGCTTGAGTTGGCGGTGCCCGGCCCAGCGGTGCTTGAGTTGGCGGTCCTTCATGGCCCAGCGGGGCTTGTGCTGGTGGTCCTTCATGGCCCAGCGGGGCTTGTGCTGGCGGTCCTTCACGGCCCCGCGGGGCTTGTGCTGGCGGTCCTTCATGGCCCAGCGGTGCTTGAGTTGGCGGTCCTTCATGGCCCAGCGGGGCTTGTGCTCGCGGTCCTTCATGGCCCAGCGGGGCTTGTGCTGGCGGGGCCCTCCTGGGCAGCTGGGCTGCAGCAGGCGCGGCCCTCCTGGGCAGCTGGGCTGGGGCTGGCGGGGCCCTCCTGGACAGCTGGGCTGGGGCTGGCGGGGCCCTCCTGGACAGCGGGGATGATGGCGGTCTTCTCCGCCGTGCAGCTCTTCCCAGGGTTTCTTATGGCCCTTCCCCACCTTGGGAGGTGTCACAGCTGACTCCACACTCCCACCAGGACCCCTGGGAGCGGCTTTGGTGGCTGGAGTCTTCCCCCTCTCCCGCCGGGCACTGGCCAACTTCTGATACTTCACAGGTGGGGGACTGGCTGTGCTGTGGCTCTGTGCCACACTGGCTGTCCTGGTGGCCGGTGCACTCTACATACCCGTGACTACAGGCACCACTGGACCCGGAGATGTTGTGGCTGAGGTGCTAGTTCGGGACCTATGAGATGGACGTGGTGGGGGAGGTGTGAGAAAAAGGTCAAGGCTGGACATGAAATATGTTTTGGACACACTGGGACGGGTAGCTGGAGGGGGTTTGGGAGTGGAGGAAGAGGTGGTGGTAGTAGGAGGTGTACTTTTGGTGACTTTGGGTGCAGGTGCATGCGCTGGAGGCTATCGTGATGTGGATGGCTGTTGGGTGGGTGTGTGGCTGCGTTTGTGTATCTTGGGAGGGGGCGTCACAGAAACACTGGGAGAGGACACAGGGGACGTGTGAATGCTAGTGGGGGTGGTGACTGCATGTGAGCGGGTGTGCTGGTGAGTGTGCTGGTGAGGGACGTAGTGGCTGTAGAGGTAGTGCATGCAGGTGTGAGTGTAGACGAGACTGGGAGGGAGGAGGGAGACGACGAGGAAGGGGACACAGTGGAGGCAGTGGATGTTGGTGTGTCTGCATGTGCGTGTTGCTTGCATGAGTGCCTGTGGGATGTGTGGTGCTTATGTTTGCCTGAGCTTCCCTTATGTGTTGACGTGTGTGCATGCTGGTCTGTAGGTGTGCTTGGGATAGGCAGAGGTACAGGGGATTGTGTCTGGGTGGAGGAAATTGGAGGGGGGAGGCTAGAGACGGGGACAATGGCTGCCATCAGTGCTGAGGCCAGAGTTTGAAAAGCTCGGTGAAGGGACACCTGACCAGAATGAATGCCCTCCAGGAATGCATTAGTTTGTTGCAACTGCCTTTCTACACCCTGGATGGCATTTAAAATGGTAGACTGCCCAACAGTGAGGGACCCGAGGAGGTCAATGGCCTCCTCACTGAGGGCAGCAGGGGTGACTGGGGCAGGGCCTGAGGTGCCTGTGGTGAAGGTGATGCCCACCCTCCTGGGTGAGCGGGCACAGGGCGAAGGCAGAGGGGCTGCTGGGAGGGCGGTGCTGGTAGGGGGGGTGGCGGCTGTACCTGTAGATGTGGGGGGCACAGATGTTGCCGCCACCACAAGGGAACTCCCATCAGAGGAGGCGTCCGTTTCGCTGGTGTCAGCTCCTGTCCCCGCTGTGAAGCTCCCCTCGCCCTCCGTCCCACTGGTGAATTCTGAGTCCGTAGTCTCGCCCTCCAGGGCCTTGTGGGATGCAGCTCCCTCGTGCTCCGGTGCCACTGCTCTTGCGCCTGATGATGCTAATGCACACAAGAACAGGGAGACCACAAAAAGGCGGGGGGCGACAGAAGAAAGACAGGGTGAGTGCATGGATTACCTCTACCGTTGGCGGACAAGACAGACACAGAAGCCCTCTGCACTACACTGCGCTCTTGGGCTCCAATGTTAAATTCGTGGGAAATGGCCTACAAGGCTATGGACGACATCTGCACACACAGTAGACACAGGGGCATGAATAGCTGTACTTGGCACTCTACAGAGGTGGGCTGGGGTGCCACATGGCCTGCCTTACGGAGGGGGCTTGCCTACGGAACTCGTCCTGGCCTAGGGAAACCCACAGCCCTCCTCCCCCACCCAGACAACTCCACTGCGCGCAAAGTCAGCAGAATGAGAGTGTACTCACCCCCTTGTGTCTGCTGTGATGCCCTCAAGCGCCCACCCAACTCCGGGTAGGCCACCGCCAGGATCCTGAACATCAGGGGGGTCATGGTGCGATGGGCACCCCTCCCACGTTAGGAGGCCCTCCCCAGCTGAGCCTCCGCCGTCTTCTTGCTCCAGCGGCGAATGTCCTCCCATCTTTTCCGGCAGTGGGTGCTCCGTCTGTGGTAGACCCCCAGGGTCCAGACGTCTTTGGCGATGGCACACCAAATATCTTTCTTCTGGTGGGCGCTGACCTACATGAAATGTACAGGGGAAGAAGAGAAGTCATTACCAACTGCACCGTCAAAATGATTGGCCTACATCCCTACCCTTGGCAAGTGGCACATATATTTACCGTCTTTCATGCACGCAGCACTCTGCCCCCTTCCTTCTTACATCCAGCCCTCTCCACACAGGCATAGCCCATACAACATGCTCCCTGTGTACTTACCTGTTTGTCTGGAGGACCGTGGAGTAGCGTGTACTGGGGGAGGACCCCATCCACAAGCTTCTCCAACTCCTCCGATGTGAAGGCAGGGGCCCTTTCCCCAGACACTCGAGCCATTGTCTCTTCCAGACCGAGGTCACAGCAGCACTTGAAGTGTAGGTCCTCTCCTGTCGAAGATCAGGTATCGAGTGATTGAACAGATAGAAAATGGCGGTCACGTCCGCGGCGGTGCGTACCGTCACCGCCGGCGTACATCGTCATTGGCTCCTGGGACCCATAGGGTCCAATGTTAACCAATGCAGCATTGCGCCGCGGTCTTCGACCACCTACCGCAACGGTGTACAACGCCAGCGCAGTTACCTCACATCCCATTGTCCCACTTTACAAGTCAGGCAGCCGCCATTTCAGGGGCCCACATGGCTTCATTTCCAATTGCGTCACACATACCTAGGCCTAGTCTCAACACACATACAGGCCACCTTTTGTGTATGATTGGTGTTCTGTGTAAACTGTGGGTACGTACCTCTGAGTTGTTTGACTCTGTGCTTGCTGTTGTCCTTCACAGGCACCGTCCGCTGGGACATGTGAGGAGATGGCGGCATCCTCCGGTGTACCGACCGTTGGTGGACCTGTCGACAATGGAGGAGCGACATTTGATAATCACCTACAGGTTTGACCGTGCCACAATCCAGGAACTGTGTACCCAGTTGGAGCCAGACCTGATGTCAGCAATCCGCCATCCCACAGGAATCCCCCCTCAAGTGCAGGTGCTGTCAGTGCTCCATTTCTTTGCAAGTGGCTCTTTTCAAACAACTGTGGCCATGGCATCAGGGATGTCCCAGCCTATGTTTTCCAACGTGTTGTCCAGAGTGTTGTCTGCCCTTCTGAAACACATGCGGAGCTACATCCTTTTCCCTCAGGTGGAGGATTTGCCTACAGTGAAAGGTGATTTCTATGCCCAGGGACATATCCCCAACATCATAGGTGCCATTGATGGGACCCATGTGGCTTTGGTCCCCCCCCACAGGAGTGAACAGGTGTACAGAAACCGGAAGAGTTATCATTCTATGAATGTACAGATGGTATGTTTGGCAGACCAGTACATCACCCATGTGAATGCCATGTTCCCTGGCTCAGTGCATGACGCCTACAATCTGCGGAATAGCAGCATCCCTTATGTGATGGGTCATCTCCAGAGGCACCGTGCGTGGCTATTAGGTGAGCACCTGGAAGCAAGTCAGTGGGAATGGTTGTCTGGGCCTGGGGTTATCCCTCCAGGTTGGTTTGTGTCTAACAGTTGCCCCTCACCATTTGCAGGTGACTCTGGTTACCCCAACCTGTCATGGCTACTGACCCCAGTGAGGAATCCCAGGACCAGGGCAGAGGAACGCTACAATGAGGCCCATGGGCGAACTAGGAGGGTGATCGTGCGGACCTTCGGCCTCCTGAAGGCCAGGTTCAGGTGTCTCCATATGACAAGTGGATCCCTATTCTACTCACCAAAGAAGGTGTGCCAGATCATCGTGACCTTCTGTATGCTTCACAACTCTTTGCGACGCCAGGTGCCTTTTCTGCAGGAAGATGGTCCAGATGGCGGTGTTGTGGCAGCTGCGGAGCCTGTGGACAGTGATGAGGAGGAAGCAGAGGAAGAAGACATGCACAACAGGGACTCAGTGATCCAGCAATATTTCCAGTGAAACACAGGTAAGAATACAATCCTGCCTACTACATGTAATTTTACACTACTACCTCTCTCCTGTCTGTCGTTTTCACCCAGTGTATCGTCAATGAGTTGTTACTTTTCCTTACGGTTTCACAGATGTGGGTCCGACTGTGTGACATCTGCTTAGATTCCTCATGGACTAGAGCTGTGTGACATAGGTATGTTGACATTACTATTTAAAGAACATTTTGTCACTGTAATTGCTAATACACTATTTCAAAATCACCATCAGACTCCAGATCATTTTGTGATTTAGGTGTGTTTATTTAAATGCAAAATATTGGAGGGGGTAGTGAAATGGTGAGGGCTGATGGCAGAGGAGTGTCCATGGCAGAGTCCAGTCTATTAGTCTCACAGGTGCATTGCCCATATGGGCATAGGAAGTGGAGCTGGTTCAGTTTAATTATGGACAGGGTGACAAAGTGGGACAGTAGGATGACAATCAGGATGGTCTCATTTCTTGGCATCGTTCTCTGTCTTGTTCCTGGATCTCAGGGACCGTTTGCGGGGTGGTTATCCTTCTGCAGGGGGTGGGGTGCTGGTGTGGTGGTCCTGTGGCGGGGCGTCCTGTCCACTAGCGCCGGCGGAGGTGGTGGGCAGTTCATCGTCCATGCTAGTGTCAGGGGCCCCTTGTAGTGCCACAGTGTCCCTCCTGGTGTTGAGTACTTCCTTCAGCACCCCTACGATGGTGCCCAGGGTGGAGCTGATGGTTCTGAGTTCCTCCCTGAAGCCCATATACTGTTCCTCCTGCATGCGCTGGGTCTCCTGAAACTTGGCCAGTACCGTTGCCATCGTCTCCTGGGAGTGGTGGTATGCTCCCATGATGGAGGAGAGGGCCTCGTGGAGAGTGGGTTCCCTTGGCCTGTCCGTCCCCTGTCGCACGGCAGCCCTCCGAGTCCCCCTGTGTTCCAGTGCCTCCGTCCCCTGGACCGTGTGCCCACTACCACTGCCCCCAGGTCCCTGTTGTTGTTGGGGTGGTGGGTTATCCTGGGTTCCCTGTAGTGGTGGACACACAGCTGATTGACGTGTCCTGGGGACGGAGGTATGGGCCCACTGGGTGGGTGCTGTGCTGGTGTTTCCAGAGGGGGGAAGGTCTGTGGTGGCCTGTGCCTGTGTGAGGGGAACCGACTGTCCAGAGGTCCCCGATGGTCCGGGCTGGTCATCTAGATCCAGTTGGACAGAGGTGCTGTCATCACTGTGGGCCTCTTCTGTTGATGGTGTGGACATGTGTGGACCCTCCTGTCCGGTGACGTTGGGTAGGGGTCCTGCAGGGGTATAAAAGGATGTTTGTTAAATCTGTGTGTGTAATGGTGTGCAATGGGTGGGTGAGCGTGTACCCCAGTGCTAGCATTCCTGTGTGGGAGCTTGTGTGATGGTGGTTTAGGGGGGTTGTATGGGTATGTGCAGTGGGCATGCTTTAGTGATGGGTGTCCATGCTTTGTTGGTGCATGCAGGGCTTGGTGTTAGGATGTGTGGTTTGTGATGTTGGGACATTTGTGAGGAGTTAGAGTGATGGGTTGAGGGTGGGGGTATGTGCTGGCATGCAGGTAGGGTGGGGGATGTAATAGTTAAGATTTGTCTTACCAGAGTCCATTCCTCCACCTACTCCTGCGAGGCCCTCAGGATGCAGAATCGCCAAGACCTGCTCCTCCCATGTTGTTAGCTGTGGGGGAGGAGGTGGTGGTCCGCCGCCAGTCCGCTGAACCGCCAGGTGGTGTCTTGAGACCACGGAACGCACCTTCACCCGTAGGTCGTTCCACCTTTTCCTGATATCCTCCCGATTTCTTGGGTGTTGTCCCACTGCGTCTACCCTGTTCACTATTCTTCGCCATAGCTCCATCTTCCTTGCAATTGAGGTTTGCTGCACCTGTGATCCGAATAGCTGTGGCTCTACCCGGACGATTTCCTCCACCATGACCCTGAGCTCCTCCTCCGAGAACCTGGGGTGTCTTTGCCATGCCATGGGGTGGTGTAGGTGATGTGTGGGGTGGAGTGTGTGGTGATCTGTAGTGGTGTGTTGTGTGAGGTGCATGGAAGTTGTGTGGGTGATGGTGTTGTGTGCCTGTGGATGCAGTTGTTCTTGCTAGTGGTGTCTCTCTCTGGCCTTCTTTCTGAATTTTTTGTCGTGGGTGTTTGTGGGTGATGTGGGTGTGTGTTTTATATTGTAATGGGTGTGTGGGAGTGGTGTGTGTATGTGTCTCAGGTGTGTGTATTTTGAATTGTCCAATGTGGGGATGTTTTGTAAGAGTGTGTGTGTTTTGAGCGTGGCGGTGTGTACAGTCAATGAAATACCGCGGATGAACGACCGCTGCGTGGATTTGTGTGTCGTGATAGTGTGGGCGTATTTCTGTTGGCGTGACGGTGGAGGATTTGTTTTCGCCAGTTTATCACTGACCTTTGGTGTGGCGGACTTGTGTGGGTGTCTGAATTTTGGCGGATTCAGAGATGTGGGTCATAATTGCTGTGGTGGAATTCCGTGGCCGCGACGGTGTGTTGGCGGTCTTCTGCATGGCGGTAAGCGGCTTTTATCATCAATGTTGTAATGACCGCCTTAGTCTACTGCAGAGTAAGGCAGTGGGATTAGGCAGGTAGGTAGAGCTTTTGCTATGGAATAGAGGGGTGTCAGTGATCATCGATTCATTGTGTAACTAAACTTTGGCTTATTCAGTCACTGTATGGATGTAAGTCCAAAGGGAAAAATCTGAACAGGCATAACATAAATCAGTTATGGGAAACCATGAAATATATTTTGGAAACAATTCACAAGACCATCAAATTGTGGCACATGCCAAGAATGGAGTTGGCGTAAAAATATAGGGTTAGCATCATATTGTGGATACGGCAAACTACCTTGCACTAATTAGATGCAAGGTAGGCACTCCCGTCCAGAATATCACACTCACCCCCTGCTGCCGTATTTACACTCTGGCGCAAAAATGATGTACATGGAGTAGGTGGACCCAAATAATGGCGCTAAACTTGCTTAGCGCCATTATTTAACGCCTGGGTCTGACCAGCCATTAGGGGACCTGTGGACCAATTTCCATGGCTAAACACCATGGAATTGGCCCACAGATGTACACCCTAAGCACCAGGAACACCCACTCCCACCCCAGAAGGACACCATAGGATGGAGGACCCCATCCTGGGTAAGTATAATTCATTTTTTATTTTCAGTACCATTGGAGGGCCCCTTACACGGGGCCCTCTGACTGACACTGGGTCATATGGCCTTGCCCAGGGGACACTGGATCCCTGGCCCGGCCTTTGGGGTGTGGGCATGAATCCTGCCTTTACTAAGACAGGAGTCATGTTTGGGTGGTAGTGCATCAGAAAATGATGCTTGGCTGGTTAGGGACATATTTATTGCCGCTAACCAGCCAAGTGTAATTTCTGGCCCATTGGTGCCTTTTCCCCTCCTGCCATCCCCCCAGCTAGCATATTTTCTTTAGACGCTAGCCTGTCCTTTGGGCCACCAAGCAACATTCCATAAATATGGCACCCGGCTGGTGCTATGGAATGGCGCTAACAGGCGTTATGGATTTTGACGCAAAACTGCATCAGTGCAGTTTTGTGGCAAAATCCATAAATATGCCCCTATGATTCTCTCATCCAGTTTTTCACCAAAATTCAAAATCCATTATCCATCCATTCAATATCCACTATCCACCCTTTCTTTCAGTTTTCCTTGCACCCATCCATCCATTTATCCAATACTCATTCATGCATCCTTGCACCCACCCACGCATCCTTTCCTTTCACTTATTTCACCTATCCTTTCTTTTAACCTTCCATTCTTTCCCATTTCCATAAAGCCATAGCTTATTTTTTAGCGTACATTATGGTCCTCATTACGAAGCTGGCGGACTTACCGCTGCGGATCCGGCAGTAACGACCTCCACATCACAAGTTGTGGGGTTTGGCAGATGCCAAACCTCCACAAAGCTGCTTGGCCCCCCCTAGTGATTACTTCCAACCCGGCACAAGGCCTCAGTCTGCGGCCAGATAACAAGACTGCAGACCGCCATGAATTCCGTGAAGTCACCCCGCCACAAAAACCCTGGTGAAAACGTACCAGTGACACGAATCCCCATTACTGTTGCCGGCACATGCATCCCCACACATGCACACCCCCTAACCATCCACATACTTACAAACATCCCCCACCCCTTCACGCATGCATGCATTCACATACACACCCTTCAGCATAAGCATGCATTCACACAGACACCTTCACTCACTCGCATACTTGCAGGCACCCTTCCATTCACTCGCTCAAAGACACGCACTCATACAGCCCCATTTGCACGCATACACGCACTCATACACACCCATTCGCACACATATATGCACACACCACACACATGCACCCAACACGCCCCACACCTCACCCCCGCCCTTTCAGATGATCACTTACCATTTCCATCGAGGAGGTCATCCTGGAGAGGATAAGTCCTGGTGGTCTTGCATCTTACAGAACATAATATGGTGGGAGGAGTCTTGCTGCCGCCTCTTCTGAGAAGGACTTCCGCCCATAAATGGGCAGACATCCTCCAATGACTCCTAATATGGTGGTCAGAAGACTGCCAGCACTGGAGGTCTCCTGGCTGCAGCAGCTTTGGCGGTCTTTCAAAAAGACAGCCAAAGTCAAAATGAGAGCCTATGTGTGCATTTGCTGAGTTGCAGATAGAAGAGGCCATAAGTAACTCAATCACCACTGTAGCTGAAAAGCAGGGGGGCTCAATCATGGTCATGATGATGCCCTTGTAGCTAGTGAGTAATAGTAATTGTCAATAAGCAAGCAATATGTTACCACCTCTCGTCCCTGTTGTTTCTTCTCCCCCTGCTCCATCTGCTCCTGCAGTGGAATTTGAGCCGGCTCTACTGGTGGTCGGTGTGGCTAGAAAAAAACATTATATAGTTTTTAGATGCCAGGTACACCACCCCTTAATTTTTGTAATAAAAAAAATGCAACCACAATACATCATTGAATGTTGGTTAGCAGTGCAGTATCTTCTATCATAAGTATCACTCTAGCCAAGTAGTCAGGCCAATCAAAAACGTTTGTGTAATGGAGGGGCAGAGCTATAGCCTATGATGTTGATGTATCAGAATCATTGAAGCGCAATGAAGGGATGGAGTGAAAATGGTCAATGAAAGACAGAAAATAAAGATAATAATGGTATAACAGTAATGAAACCAAAATTGGATAAGAGATTGGGAAAAGAGAAGACAGTATAAAAAGTAAACAAGGCAAAATGATAACAAGTATAATAGTGGGCAGAGGTAAAATTTAGGAAAATAATAATGATTTTAAATAATAGGACTTGCTGAGATGAGCGGAGCCCTTAGCATTGGCGCTGGTGGTTGGTGCCTCCCCAGATCCTGCCAGACCCACCTCCATGGTGCCCCTCTTCTTGCCTCGGATACTGATGTGAGAATAAGGAGGATAAAAAATAGATCAGTAGCACAGTTAATCTCCACAAAATTATTATATATCAGGCAAACGCAGTAACATTGTACTTAAATCAGACCGCCTATGGTAATAGTATGATCGACTACTGTTGAGTTGGCTATACTCCTAAAATTCCTATTCCAAATTTCCTTAACAGAAACTACATTTGGAACTAAGGCATTGCAATGAATGATCTCTAATTCTATTCTCATTTCTCAAATCTGTTGATGGACCAACTCAGTCTCCCTTTTTTCAATGCATAGATACATACTAGTACTACACATCATTATGAAATTGCTTTGGGCTGTTTGAGCTACATAAAAAATGTCACAGAGAGCGCTAAATCACTGATATAATTAATTCACTGTGGTGACAGGAGGACAGAGGAGTCTGCATTGCAATGGCTTCTTAAATAATCAGCACAAGTGAGTATGATGATGTAGGGCCAAGCATCTGCCTATCTCTGCCTGGACCACATATTAAATAATATTCTTAATGTAAACTAAACTTTTCTTACCTCTGAGTGTTAGCAGCATGCTATTTGGAAAAAACGTTAGCATTATAGAACACTGATCAAATAGTATTGTTAATACCCACCAAGCCCCGAAATCTCCACACCTAGCAGGTCAAGCATGTCCTGTTTGCGGTCGAGATATCTGCCCAGTGGTGCATCAGCTGCTGGGTGGTGCGCGGAACCTGGGTGGTGCCCTGAATACACCTGCGCACCCTAGCACAATGCAGCTCATGCTTCCACAGGGGTAACCAGTACCACATCTGCCATCTGCTGCCAGCTTGGAGACGAGATGGCGCTGCACATAGAAAACCAGTGCTGCCACCTCCTCCTCACAAAAGATGGGTTGTGGATGCACCCCGTGGCGTCTGTACTGGCCACAATGTAGGCTGCTGGCTGTCTGGGGAGGCCTGGCTCTACCCTTTCTTGTTCGCCGGCACCACTCTGACCTGCAATGGTGCTGAGTGGTGGGGTGAAGAAAAGAAACAGGAGAAGAAAAAAGGAAGTAATAAATAACTAAGGAAGTAGAGGGAAAAATGGACAAAAATACAAAAAGTCACAAAAAGCACAAAAAATGAAGAAAACTTAAAAATACACAACACAAAAAGATACATTAATACAATAGATAAAAATGAGGGTTAGATTAATTAGGAGGGTAGAGAATTCAAAAGATTATCAAGGGATGAAAAAACAGGCCCAGCACCTTATACAGTGAAAATCAAGATGTCCGCGTCCATACAAACTAATTGGTGTAGTTTGTGTATGATTTTGAACGCACGTACGTACTTCACGTTGCATTCGGCATAAAATGCAATGCGAAAACATGCAACAAGGAACTCCACCCTCTGATGGTAGCACAGTGGCATTCATTTGCCACTTTGCGGAGTTCCACGTAGCGTAACTCTGCACATTCTGCCCAGGCTAATTTTCATGTCCATGTTTCTTTGGCAAGTTTGTATTAAGAACATGGAAAGAATTTGAGTGCACAATCTGTACATTTAAGTTTGCACTGAACATTGATTGTTAAGATGTTCTTCGGAGTGCCAGAAACTCCAGCTTGCTTTTGAAATGTATCCGCTCTCAAGCATTATTTGTGAGTGATGTTATTATAAATAACTGGCAAAACACTATGGGGCAGATTTACCAAACTGTCTTGAAGGAGCATGCAAAATTGCTGTATTGTGTTATGTGACAGAGAGGGAGCAGGAGAGCACCACATCTAAGATATTTGGCTCTCCCTAGTGCGGCACTGATTTTAGCTGCCGGTCCCCACGCACATACCTTTACACCATAGTGAAAGAATGTGTGCATAAGTCTAGCATATTTGTACTGGAAGGACACCCTTTGAGTACAAAATAGTAAGCCCAGCTAACTCAAAAGTCTTTTCTTACTTTGTATGTGTGCTGCACAGTGCAGCACACATGCAAAGTGAGAAAAGAAAGGAGAAATTAAAACATTTTTCCATTTAATGCCTGGTTACAAACGGTGTTATATTTTGCCACAAAACTCTGTCTCACATTTTAAGTAGATAGGGTTTTGTGTCAAAAAGGGTGGATGGCTGCATGGGAATGCCCCTGTAAAGCCCCCTTGATGCTAAGTACTGCAAAGTAACGCTTCATGCTACTTTACATTACTTTTAGACATTTTCCAGCGCAAAACATGTTTTGCTGTGGAAGGTGAATAATTAGAAAAACAAATTTGTATTGGTTTGCATCACTTTCATTACACAAATACAGTGCAAATGTCAGTAAACCACCCCCTATAAGTTGAGAGCTGTTATTAAGCAACTTATCTTATTGTTTCTAGTGCATCACACCTCTATCCATACTGAAAGGTACAGGTAGTACAGACCCTTCCGTGCAGTGTTATAAGGCAGCAGAGCACACCCAGGTTCACAAGTTTATCTTTTCTTGCTTTTCCAACCTCCTTCCCCTCGTGGGTAGTGAGTGAATTAGGGCTGTGGTTACTTGTTTCATTCACTGCCCCAAGTGGAGTTAGAGGTCCAGCATTGTCTCTGCGGTCAGAACAAGATAAGGGCATGATAATCTGTACTCTATTTTTCCTCATAGGACAGATAGAGTTTGTTACAGTGAAAATAGGTTTTGAGGGCATGTCACCGTACAGACATGCAACATTAGATTTCTATAAGCTCCACCCATAAATACTTGGTACCTTAACAAGCACGACTTATGGGTGACTGATTACTATTTAAAAGGAAGTTTTCTTTCCCCCGTCAAAACAATTTTTCTGACCAGCTGAAGTACAGGTTTAAACTGCAGCAGTCAGGCTACAGTTTTAGGCGTGAAGCCATGTTTTCCTGGTCACATTAGTGGATAACACAATGAGTGCTGCAATGCACAGGTGACATTTAACTTTCTATGTCAACGGTGTACTGTCTCCACCTGTGGTTCCCAAACCTTTTAGAACCATGACCCAATTTTTAGAACAACAAACTTTCAGGATCCACCTAGCTTTAATTGATATGAGGGCAAATATTTATGTAACTAAAGCATCATTTAGTAGAGCAATAACATTTACAGACAAGACATTTTCTATTGAAATGGCCACAATTTGCACAGACATAGTTTTACTGATACAGCTTTATTGCACATAAATGATCGGGTGTCAGTGAATATTTATCATTTATGATCACCAAGTAAAGTGTGATGATTTGTTTTGATCCTATTAAAATATTTGAATCCATCACACTTACAAATAGAACAAATTGCTTCATTATAGCTTTCCTAAGTGATGAATGTGTACAGTTAATTTTCAGGTATTTACACGTTGTTATGTTTCACAAATAAATGACATTCTACAGTCTTTCCTTTTACACACCTGTACCTCAGTAAGATTGTCACATAATTCAATGTACTTCCTTTTCTGTGACTTTAAAGTGACAGGACTTTGTAAACGCCAGTCCACATTTAAAAAAGCAGCAATTTGTTAGACAACATAGAAGGTATGATTCATAACTTATCAACAGTGGATTTCAAATCAGTAAAACCATGTATCTAGGCAGATTGTAAAATAAAGTTGGTTCCCCCAAGATACTGGTAGTACTTTGTGGACCATGAAACCACATAAATTATTGATATGACTGGATCTTTTGTGTCAAAAATATATTGTCTTTTCATTTATCTACGTTTTGGCATCAGTATCTACCAAGTGCTGGTCTATCATTTATTATTCTAAGATATTTCATCATTTAGAATTTATATGCAAGTGTTGATGTCTTGAAATTTCTGCTTACTTTTTGATTATCATCCTTAAGATTCTCCAGGACCAAGAGACCACCTCTGTCTGTTTCTCTGAATTCCAAGTTTTTCTCTGGCTTCATTTGGGTAATGGTATTTGGTTCGTGTCTCAAAGATGTTTCCTGAATTTTTTATAATGTACTATATTTTCTGCATGCCCTTCAAGATGTCCATTAGGGTTAATATACTGGTTAATCACTAACATAAAACTCATTATTTTGAGTTAATGTATGTTGTGTTTCTTCCTGGTTTGTACTATTTCCTTTTTTGGAAATCTTTCCCTTTCATAAAACTCATTTCTAAGACTAATATGATTACTGCTATGCATTCCCTTGAGTGAAGTAACTATATGTTGCCTCTTTAATCTTTCTACGTATTCCTTTACGTTGGACGTCTTGAACCATACTGATGCTTTCACTACTGATCTTCCTTCTTTCTTGTCGGTGAGTGTTTGTGTTTGATGCTTTCTGTGTTGTTACCTCCTGAATTGCTATTGGTTCAGACTGTCACTTCTTTGAGTAGCTTAAAAAAGCAAAAGATCTGAACTGCTTAGTTTTCACTGTGTCTATTCACACTCATAATTATAAGTTTATATATGTATATTCTGTTGTACCTTACTATTGTTTCTTTCTAATTTATTGCTTGTTCTACATCTGTATTAAGTAGTTCTTTCTTGAATAATTCCAAAATTTGCTCTTTAATAAATCCTCTATTGTACAAATAATTACATCAAATGACCACTAATTTAAAATGCTATCCCACCCTGATGCAACATCCTTATTAAAAAAAAAACGTATTTTCCTTATATAGTTTCAGCCTTAGGAGGACCCATAGGTTTTGGGATTCTCCTTAACCTCACATATAATGTTACATCTGTCTAATCTCATTGCACTGAAGCAGTAAAGCAGGCACCACAGTGATGCACCAAAGGTGCAACAAAGGCTAAGCAGTCTGTACCCTTCCAAACCCATCTGCGACCTACCATTCTGTTCATAAACCATGACTGGAACTCTTTCTTGTTATTTCTAGTAAGCCACTCGTAACATACTCGGGCACATGCTAATGTCTTTCATATATCTGCTATGTTTTCTCAGGGGCAGCCCACAGAATTCAAATACATGACATATTTCAAAAATAATATTTAGACATGTTATTTTTAAATTAAATGTGATTATCTTCACATTGAGCACCCTTTAAGTTGAGCTACCCCAACAGTTTTTAATTGAGGCTTGCAGGTCATGAAGATACCAACTTCTGCCATTTAGTCAAAGAAGGATAAATCGTTCTTCAATGAACACAAATTTGGTTGTTCAGCCTTGTTGTTTACAATCAGAAACCCTTCAAAACATTTCTTATTGATGTTCAGCCCCCCCACACAAGTTCTTTCAACTGCATTTCTTCTTTTAAGTGACAAAATGGGAACTTATTGCTTAGAAAGAGATGCAGTTACCTTGTTGGGAGATCTAAACTTGTGGATGGAAAATCCTGTGGGTGCCAAATTAAATTTTAAAGAAAGTTCCAAGACCTCCAAAACGTATCTCTTATCCAGGGACCCTATCCATGCCTGTATATTGTTTCTTTCTTCCAGAGAACTATGGCAGAGAAGCCCATCCTGCTGATTTGAACTGATCTTTTAGCTACACTTTTTTGCACCAATTTAATCAGCTCCCTCAAAGTCCCTCTGGCCAAGGTAATCACCTCAGATAGATAACGGAAGAAGGGTCAGACTATACCCTATTACTCCTCAGATAATCAACAATCTAGAGACAGATTTATGGACAAGCCTAACATTGGCCCTACTTTCTTCTAACTGCCCTTAACTAATCTTTAGAGTAGGTACTTGATGGCACACAACCATTACTGAAGATGAAAAAGAATCCCTCTCCCTTAGCACATACTATCCATTTCAGGCCTCTAAAATGAGGATTAGATGGAGGAAGCATTTAAAGGTTTTCATAACAGTCATGTATATCAAGCACCTAATGCTGCAAAACAAGTTTTAATTCACCTGGAATAAGGTATCTAATTGCTTAAGAAGAACTGAATGGTTCTTCACCCTATACCCAGATCCTTAACAGACACCTTTGGTGGCATATATTTCTCCATATCCATTGTTCCTAGCAGAAAAACTGATATTTTTCCTGCTGACTTTATGTCAAGCATCTTTATCAGTGCATTTTAAAAACTCTATACAAATCTAACTGTTCAATTAGCAATTGAGCAGTTTAGCTGATATGTGTGATTTGTCAATAGCACCATGAAACTCTGATGCACTTTTAAATACCATTTAACATATGAAATTGATCAGAGGAGAAAGTATATTTTGGTTTCAAGTATTCTCCTTAGATACCCATTCTAAATTAATGTTTGTTGTGTGTTATGGTAACAACTCTGGATCTGTGAAAGTTACATCTAAAATAGAGTTTTGTGGTACAGCAAAATATAACATATGTATTAGATGTACCAAGATGACCAGAGGGTCAAAGTAGACTAGTTGACTTAAATATCAATGATTTATGGGGACTGAAAGTGGAAACTGCATACTTTAACATGGATCTGATATCTCACAATTTGGTGTAATCCATCTGTATTCTCTGGCCAAGTTTTGAGCTGTAAGACTTTTTTGTTCAATGACTGCATTAGACTGGATTCAATTGGAAAAGCAGAGAAATGCATTCCACCTCATAGCAAAATGATTAACTACAAAAGAAAATTAAGTAATAATGTAATAAATGTACATTCATATCAATAAAAAATGATACGCACGTTTGGAGGATGTAGTTCATAGAACAAAACAAAATTTGATCCTGCAACCATGATTAGGTACATCCACTAAGCAATAAAAAAAAGGCAAAAAAATAACAAAGTGTAACAATTCTAACAATAAAAGTAGAATGTGCCACCTATTCTGAAACTATATTCAACTGCCAAAATGGTCTGTAGATACCAGGCCTTACATATGTGAGAAAACACCTCTCACAGCAAGATTTACACGTATTAAGCATATTATATGTATGGGACACAAACACCTTAAGTAAGCCTTTCACTAATTGTGCATTTGTTCACATTCATTTCAAAGCTTTTTAAAACAAATGGCAATAGGTCTCATTTTACACCCCAACAAACTATGAGCCAGATCTACAAAAATCGGCACAACAGTCTTGATGTGACACTTTTCCTGTGCCGCTCATAGTCCCCTTAACATCCCCATGGTAGCGCTGTATTTACAATAAAGCGCACCAAAGAGCACATTAGCACAATAGCGTCAAGGTTTATGATGCTATTGTGATGCTTTGCTTGACTAGCGCCATTAATTATGGTGCTAGTCCAACAAAGCACTAGGGAAGCCCATTAGGTTATTATGGGCCTGTCACTTTAATGCCTGCAATGTGCAAGCGTTAAAAATGACAGAACAAAAATGACGCAGTGAAATTTTGTAGATTTCACTGCACCATTTTTTGCAGCCTTCCTGTAGGGAAATGCCCCCTTTGCATACATTATGCCTGGCACAGGCATAATGTGGCACAAGGGATCACAAAGTGGTTCATTGCTAATACTGTGCCACTTTGTAAATATGGTACATCAGAAATGCCTACCTAACGCCACATTAGTGTAAAAAATAATGACGCTAATGTGCCGCGAAGAGTTGCAAGGGCCTTGTAAATCTTCACCTTCAAGAAACAAACAGAACACCACCTCACCGAACAACCACCCCGCCGATGCTGGGGCAAAGTCACTGAAGATCAACTAACCAACGCCCTAGCCCAGAAACCTCCCGCCAACCCCACCGACCCTGACATCGCCGCACACAACCTCAAGCTATGGATCGACGACTGCGCCAACCGCCTTGCACCACTCAGGAAACCCTCCAACGACCAAGTCAACAAAAAAGCCACCTGGTTCACCAACGACCTCCAAGCCTCCAAACGCAACTGCCGGAAACTCAAGCAAATATGGCTACTCGAACGCATTCCAAACAACCACACAGCACTCAAGGATGCCACACGCAGACATCACCAACTCATCAAGCTAGCAAAAAGATCCTCCTTCAAAACCTGCCTAGAAAACAATGCCCACGACTGCAAAGGACTTTTTAACATCGTAAAAGAACTCTCCAGCCCAAGCGCCACCATCAAAGACATCACCCCCTCCCAAGAACTATGCGAAGCCCTAGCCACCGCCTTCCACCGAAAAATTACTGACATCCACGACAGCTTCAACACCTTGCACACCTCGGACACTCCTACCCCGCCCTCCACGAACTCCACCCGCTCCAGCCGACTGACCTCCTGGACCAGCATCAGCGACGACGAAACTCGCAAGACCATGAATTCCATCCACTCCGGATCACCATCAGACCCCTGCCCACACCACATTTTCAACAAAGCAGACACAGCCATCGCACCACACCTATGGAAGATCATCAACATCTCCTTCAAAACTGCAAGATTCCCAGAAAGTTGGAAACACGCCGAAATCAACGCTCTTCTCAAAAAACCAAAGGCGGACCCCAAAGACCTGAAGCACTTCCGGCCCATCTCCCTGGTTCCATTCCTGGTGAAGGTCATTGAGAAAATCATCAACACACAGCTCACTCGGTACCTCGAAGACAACAACATCCTCGACCCCTCCCAGTCCGGCTTCAGACGAAACCACAGCACCGAGACTGCCCTCCTCGCCACCACAGACGACATCAGAAGCCACCTCGACAATGGAGAAACATCATCCCTCATCCTCCTAGACCTATCGGCAGCCTTTGACACTGTCTGTCACCACACTCTGAAAATCCGCCTCCTCGAAGCAGGAATCCAAGACCAGGCCCTCGAATGGACTGCATCCTTCCTCGCCGGCAGAACCCAAAGAGTCCGCCTCCCCGTTCCAAACAATAAGGCCTACAACATCATCTGTGGCATACCCCAGGGCTCATCCCTCAGCCTGCCGCTGTTCAACATCTACATGGCCCCCCTCGCACAAGTGGCCCGTCAGCACAACCTCAACATCATCTCCTACGCCGACGACACCCAACTCATCCTCTCCCTCACCAAGGACCCACACACCGCCAAAACCAACCTCCACGAGGGACTGAAAGCCATCGCCGACTGGATGAGAGACAGCTGGCTAAAACTGAACTCGGACAAAACAGAGGTTCTCATCCTTGGGCCCACCCCCTCCACTTGGGACGACTCGTGGTGGCCAGTCTCGCTGGGTTCCCCACCGACACCCACCGACAGCTCACGAAACCTCGGCTTCATCCTCGACTCATCCCTCTCCATGGCAAAGCAGGTCAATGCCGTCTCCTCCTCCTGCTACAACACCCTCCACATGCTTCGCAGAGTCTACAAATGGATCTCAACCGGAACAAGAAAAACAGTAACCCAGGTCCTCGTCAGCAGCAGACTCGACTAGGGCAACGTCCTCTACGCCGGCATCCCATCCAAACACCTACAATACCTCCAACGCATCCAAAACACCTCCGCCCGACTCATCCTCAACATCCCTCGCCACAGCCACATCACCCCCCACCTAAGAGACGTTCACTGGCTCCCCGTCAACAAGAGGATCACCTTCAAGCTCCTCACCCACGCACACAAAGCACTCCACAACACCGGGCCGACCTACCTAAATAGCAGACTCAGCTTCTACACCCCCACCTGGCAACTCCGCTCTGCCAACCTCGCCCTCGCCTCCATCCCCTGCATCCGGAGCAGATCCTCCGGCGGCAGATCTTTCTCTTACCTCGTCGCCAAGACCTAGAACACCCTCCTGTCTGACCTGTTTTCCCTCAGAAGACTCCTCAAGACCTGGCTCTTCGAGCAGTAGCAGCACCCCCCCCCCCAGCGCCTTGAAACCCTCACGGGTATGTAGCGCGCTTTACAAATAGATTGATTGATTGAGTTACATGTTTTTGGCACATGCAGAGCTATGCTTCACTACCATCAATATCTTATTGCAGTCTGAACACTGAGCAGTGGAATTGGGACGCTTCATCACAAATCTCAGAACTTTCTGTTTGAAAAATATGAGAATATTTTGTTTTTGAGCCAAAGTTTGAGGTTTGCAGGGCATTCAGGGTAAGAAAAGTGGTGGCATCTACAACTGCCTCACCATACAGGAATCATCTCAGGTATGTTGTTTTAAAAAAATGTCTGGGGTCGGTAATTTCCCATAGGTGTCAGCAAACCATGAGCCCGAACTCCGCAGCAACATACAGCTTGAAAATTGACTTAATTCCCAGCATCTTCGGCAGGCATTTTTTGTCACATTTGATAGACCCACCTGCACTTTTGGGATACAGGAGAAGTGTGCAGCACAAAGTGGTATGACATTTGATACTATTTATTGAAGTTACCCATTATAATGCAGATTCCAGAAGATTGTCAAAAAGCTTCTTCAGAATTACTTGACATGATGGATTCTCCAAAATTCAGAATGGCTCACATAACGCACTAGCTCTAAACTCAGATTTCTAAAGGCATTAAAAAAAAAACATAGGGGCTCATTTGCAGCCCCTAGCGCCAGCTGCACACACCCACTGCACGGTTGCACCAGACTGCTCTTTTTGTAGTTCTCCGGACCTTCAGTAAATCAAATAGATCGCTAACTGTTTCCCACTAAAAATGGCTATCATTATGCAGAAAAACCTGAATTAATTGCCAAAACAAACACTTCTAAAAGAATTTAGAAAAACACTTAAGTTTAAAAAAAAAAGATAAAACCCCTCTCAAATATGTGCACACTTTGCCCCCAACAATCATTTTTTAAAAGCCCTCCTTAAATATGTGCAGACTATGCAGAATTCAACCTGGTAATTACTGGCTGCGCGGTTGCATCAGATTGTCCTTTTGGTAGCCCTCCTGACTTTCAGTAAATCACCCATTACTTTTTACACTGCCCCAGATTTACAAGAAATCATAAACCTGAGGCAGCGGCAAAAACTAATGCCAGCCCAGGAGTTGTGTTAGAGTGGTGCAACAAGGGTAAATACTCTTATTTCTCCTCATTTTTGCTCTTTTTATGTATGCTGCAGTCTGCAGCACACATAGCAAGAGCAAAACGTCATTAATGATTGTTTATGTGCACCAAGGTGTCCTTTCCTACATATAACCAATCATTAAATAATCATGGTTTGCTACTTCTATCTTTGTTGCAGAATGCAGCACACATAGAAGTAACAAATCACCATTATTGATTGCAACACAGGCCCTGTTGCACTATGGTGCAAGGGCGCCTGCGTTGGCGCTATGCAGCTAATTTAGTGCCGTGCAGGGGAGAATACAGGGATATTCTTGTAAATGCGGTGCATCCCTGTGTTCCTGAAATGATGCAGCTTGGCACAGCAAAATTGCTTGCGGCACCAAGCTGCGCCATTTCCTAGAAAATGAGGCCCATAGTTTTTATTCACCCGCAATTTGTACTAATAAGAATTTTCATTATCAAGGAATGGTTGTCAACACTGTAAAAAGAACACTGTAAAACACACTCAGTTATTGTTTCTGTTTGTTGAGGGCTTTTCAGAAATTGTTTGGATTTTATTTTAACTTAAGCAAAAACTGAAACAGCTTCTGGCTCCTTCCTGGGGTACAGACATATGTCTTTGCTCCCAAAATAAGTCAAACACCTGTTTGGATGTTTTCTTAGGCTCAACAGAAAGAACAAGATCCTGTCTTTTTGAGCCACAGATACACAAGGACCAGAAGCTTGGTGGATTTTTTGTTAGACTATGAAAAACATTCAAGCAGTCCAAATCCTGGATGGGGTATAATATTGTGTCTCTGCACCCCGAAAAGGAGCCAGATGCTGTTTAGATATTTTTCTTGGCTAAAATGAAGTTATGGCTCTTTTCCAGTGCACAAACATGCAGGTCCTTCATCTTACAATGCTTTTCAAAGAGAGACACTAATTGGATTTGTCTCCTGTTGACTCATGGTGAATCTATATCAAAATTATTCCAAAGAGTTATGGTCACACCCACATCAATTAATGCAACTAATATACTGCAGTATTTCCTGCTAATCAATTCATATGAATAAAGCTCACCAGTAATCTAGCATTCAAATCACTAGAGAGATCAATAAAATGCTGCTGTAGCGTTCCTAAAAGTAAGAACAACATCTATGCACCATTCTGAATATGTAATTGGAAATAACACAAATTACGAAGTCCATTAGGTTCATAACTAATGTAGAAATATGGCACACTCCTCACAGTTTACCTTGGGCAAGGTAGATGCTGATTAAACTCAGAATCACTATGGGGGTCATTACAACCCTGGCGGACGGTGTTAAAGCGGTGGTAAGACCACCAACAGGCCAGCAGTAAAAAAATTGTAATTATGCCCGTGGCAGAAACTGCCAACAAAGACAGCCACTTTAACACTCCGACCGCCACAGCGGTACAGACAAACAGCGCGGCGGTCACCGCCATCAGACAGACGGGATACAATGTACCGCCCACAGTATCACAACCTACCAATCCACCACCTTTTCCGGGGTGGATTCACCACGGATAAAAACACGGCGGAAACAGCCATTTCAAAGGGAAAACGCTCACCTCTACACACTCCACGAGGAACAACGACACCATGGAGCCGGAGCTCCATATTCGGCTTGCACTAGTTTTCCTGCTCCTATACGACGATCATCAACGCCGGCAGCGAAGACAACGGTGAGTACTGCACCTACGACATAGGGGAGGGGGAGGCAAAAGTCAGGGACACACACAACCAACATCCCAACCCCCACCCTGACCCTCACCCACTACAACACACACACCAATGCATATCCAAACATTACAGTAACAATCCCCAACCCCCCCCGGAAGAATGCAAAGACAAAAGGAAATGAGTGGAACCATTGTAATATATCAAAATACAGTAACCAATTATATACATATATATATATATATATATATATATATATATATATATATATATATATATATATATATATACAAATTAAACAAAATATACATCACAATTAGTAGTGCAGGTAATGCACCATTCATTGTCCGTGGACCACTGGGCCCAAAATGCATGGGCGAGGCCCACACAAGATACCTGATCAAAACAGAGAGAACACTGCAGGGGCATCAGATAGAAATACAACAGGCACCTCAGGGGGAAGGGAAGGGGGGGCACCTCAGCCGGATGAGTGCACCACGCCAGATCCACGAGGGGGCTCCATGCCCATTGATGTATCCTGGGGAGTGCAAAGCCACAGTCTCTCAAGTCTCACTAGTGGGTGGGTTGCCCACTGCCATATCCTGGGGAGTGCAAAGCCACAGTCTCTCAAGTCTCTACAGTGGGTGGTTTACCCACTGTACCATCCTGGGGTGTGCAAAGTCACAGTCTCATAAATCTCTACAATGGCTGGTTTGCCCACTGTACCATCCTGGGGAGTGCAAAGCCACAGTCTCTCAAGTCTCTAAAGTGACTGGTTTGCCCACTGTACCATCCTGGGGAGTGCAAAGCCACAGTCTCTCAAGTCTCTACAGTGGCTGGTTTGCCCACTGTACCATCCTGGGGAGTGCAAAGCCACAGTCTCTCAAGTGGATAACAGTCTCCACAGGTTCTGGAGGGGGACTGATGCCCAGAGTGATTCATCCTGTGAAGGACAGATGGAGTGGATGCATGTCTCCACAGGTTGTTGAGGGGGACTGGTGCCCAGAGTGCTTCATCCTGTGAAGGACAGATGGAGTGGATGCATGTCTCCACTGGTTCTGGAGGGGGAATGGTGCCCAGAGTGCTTCATCCTGTGAAGGACAGATGGAGTGGATGCATGTCTCCACTGGTTCTGGAGGGGGACTGGTGCCCAGAGTGCATCACTCACCCCGTGACGGTCCCAGTTGCTAGCGGTGCTTGCGTTGGCGGTCTTTGCCCTGTTCAGCGGTGCTTGCCATGGCGGTCTTTGCCCTGTTCAGCGGTGCTTGAGTTTGCAGTTTCTGACCTGTTTAGCGGTGCTTGCCCTGTTCAACGGTGCTTGCCCTGTTCAGCGGTGCTTGCCCTGCTTGCCCTGTTCAGCGGACCTTGCCATGGCCGTGCTTGCCCTGTTCAGCGGTACTTGCCCTGTACAGCGGTGCTTGCCCTGTTCAGCGGACCTTGCCATGGCGCATGGCGGTGCTTGCCCTGTTCAGCGGTGCTTGCCATGACGGTCTTTGCCCTGTTCAGCGGTGCTTGAGTTTGCAGTTTCTGACCTGTTCAGCGGTGCTTGCCCTGTTCAGCTGAGCTTGCCATGGCGGTCCTTTATTGCCCAGCTGGGCTGGGGCTGGCGGTCCTTCATTGGGCAGCTGGGCTGTGGCTGCCGGGGCGCTCCTGGGCAGCTTTGCTGTGGCTGGCGATGGCCTCCTGGGCACTGACTCTGGCGGTGGCCTCCCGGCAAGTGACGATCGGGCTGCCCTCCTGGGCACTTACTCTGGCGGTGGCCTCCTGGCCAGTGACGATCGGGCTGCCCTCCTGGGCACTTACTCGCCCGGTTGCCTCCTGGCCAGTGACGATCGGGCTGCCCTCCTGGGCACTGACTCTGGCAGTGGCCTACTGGCCAGTGACGATCGGGCTGGCGGTGGCCTCCTGGGCAGCGGGGATGATGGCGGTCTTCTCCGCCGTGCTGCTCCTCCCAGACTTTGGAGATTTCTTCTGCCCCTTCCCCACCTTGGGAGGAGTCACAGCTGAATCAACACTCCCCCCGGGACCCTTGTGAGCGGCTTTGCTGGCTGGAGTCTTCCCCCTCTCCCGCCGGGCACTGTCCAACTTCTGGTGCTTCACGGGGGGACTGGCTGTGCTGTGGCTCCGTGTCACACTGGCTGTCCTGGTGGGCGGTGCACTCCACATACCTGTAACAACAGGCACCACTGGTCCCGGAGATTTTTTGGCTGAGGTGCTAGTACGGGACCTATGATTTGGAGGGGGGGTGGGAAACAGGTCAAGCTTGGTCAGGAAAAGTTTCTTAGGAACACTGGGACGGGTACCTGGAGGGGGGTTGGGAGTGGAGGAAGAGGTAGTGGTTGTAGGAGGTGTACGTTTGGTGACTTTGGATGAAGGTGCATGCGCTGGAGGCTGTCGTGAGGTGGATGGCAGTTGGGTGGGTGTGTGCCTGCGTTTGTTTATCTTGGGAGGGGGCGTCACAGACACACTGGGAGAGGACACAGGGGACGTGTATATGGTAGTGGGGGTGCTGAGTGCACGTGAGCGTGGTGTGGTGGTGGGTGGGCTGGTGCGGGACGTAGTGGCTGTAGTGGTAGTGCATGCAGGTGAGAGTGTAGACGACACTGGGAGGGAGGAGGGAGACGACGAGGAGGGGGACACAGTGGATGTTGCTGTGTCTGTATGTGTGTGATGCTTGCGTGAGTGCCTGTGGGATGTGTGGTGCTTATGTTTCCCTGAGCTACCCTTGTGTGTTGAGGTGTGTGCATGCTGGTCTGATGGTGTGCTTGGGATAGGCTGGGGTACAGGGGATTGGGTCTGGGTGGAGGAAGTCGGAGGGGGGAGGTTAGAGACAGGGACAATGGCTGCCATCAGTGCTGAGGCCAGAGTTTGCAGGGTTCGATGAAGGGCAGCCTGACCAGAATGAATGCTCTCCAGGAATGCATTTGTGTGTTGCAATTCCCTTTCTACACCCTGGATGGCATTCAAAATGGTAGACTGCCCAACAGTGAGTGACCTGAGGAGGTCAATGGCCTCCTCACTGAGGGCAGCAGAGGTGACAGGGGCTGAGGTGCCTGGGGAGAAGATGAAACGAACCCTCCTGGGTGAGCGGGCACGGCACGAAGGCTGAGGGGCTGCTGGGAGGGCGGTGCTGGTAGGGGGGTGGTGGCTGTACCTGTAGAAGTGGGGGGGCACAGATTTTGCCACCACCACAAGGGAGCTCCCATCGGAGGATGAGTCCGTGTCACTGGTTGCTGATCCTGTGACCGCCGTGAAGCTCCCCTCGCCCTCTGTCCCACTGGTGTATTCCGAGTCCGTGGTGTGGCCCTCCATGGCCATGTGGGATGCAGCTCACTCGTGCTCCGGTGCCACTGTATCTCCGCCTGATGATGCTGATGCACACAAGAACAGTGAGACCACAAAAAGGGGGGACGACGACAGAAGAAAGACAGGTTGAGTGCATGACTTACCGCTACCGTTGGCGGACAATACAGACACAGAAGCCCCCTGCACTACGCCGCGCTGTTGGGCTCTACAGATGCAATTCCTGGGATATATCCTACATGGCTATGGTCGACATCTGCACACATAGATGACACAGGGGCATGTATACCTGTACTTGGCACTCTACAGAGGTGGGGTGGGGTGCCACATGGCCTGCATTACGGAGGGGCCTAGCCTACGGAACTCGCCCTGGCCTAGGGAAACCCACAGCCCTCCTCCCCCACCCAGACACATTCACTGCACGCAAAGTCCGCTGAATGATGTTGTACTCACCCCCTTGTGTCTGCTGTGATGCCCTCAAGTGCCCATCCAACTCAGGGTGGGCCACCGCCAGGATCCGGAACATCAGAAGGGTCATGGTTCGACGGGCACCCCTCCCACATTGGGAGGCCATCCCCAGCTGAGACTCCGCCGTCTTCTTGCTCTAGCGGTGAATGTCCTCCCATCTTTTCCGGCAGTGGGTGCTCCGTCTGTGGTGGACCCCCAGGGTCCGGACGTCCTTGGCGATGGCACGCCAAATATCCTTCTTCTGGTGGGCGCTGACCTACATGAAATGTACAGGGGAAGAAGAGAAGTCATTACCAGCTGCACCGTCGAAGTGAGTGGCCCACATCCCTAGCCTTGCCATGTGGCACATGCATTCACAGTCCTTCATGCACGCAGAACTGTGCCCCCTTTCTTCTTACAACCAGCTCTCTCCACACAGGCAGAGCCCATTCAACGTGCTCCCTGTGTACTTACCTGTTGCTCTGGAGGACCGTAGAGTAGCGTGTACTGGGGAGGACCCCGTCCACGAGCTTCTCTAACTCCTCTGCAGTGAAGGCAGGGGCCATTTCCCCAGACGCACGAGCCATTGTCTCTTCCAGACCGAGGTCACAGCAGCACTTGCAGTGTAGGTCCTTCCCTGTCGAAGATCAGGTATCGAGTGATTGAACAGATAGAAAATGGCAGTCACGTCCGCGGCGGTCATGTCCGCGGCGGTGCGTACCATCACCGCCGGCGTACATCGTCATTGGCTCCTGGGACCCATAGGGTCCAATGTTAACCAATGAAGCATTGCGCCGCGGTCTCCGACCGCCTACCGCGACGGTGTACAACGCCAGCGTAGTTACCTCACATCCCATTGTCCCACTTTAGAGGTCAGGCAGCCACCATTTCAGGGGCCCACATGCCCTGATTCACAAATGCGTCACACAGACCTAGGCCTTGTCGCACAACACAAATACAGGCCAGATTCTGTGTATGAATGGTGTTCTATGTAGACTGTGGGTACATACCTCTGAGTTGTTTGACTTGTGGTCGCTGTTGTCCTTCCTAGGCACCGTCCGCTGGGACATGTGAGGAGATGGCGGAATCCTCCGGTGTACCAACCGCTGGTGGACCTGTTGACAATGGAGGAGCGACATATGATCATCACCTACAGGTTTGACCATGCCACAATCCAGGAACTGTGTACCCAGTTGGAGCCAGACCTGATGTCAGCAATCCGCCATCCCACAGGGATCCCCCCTCAAGTGCAGGTGCTATCAGTGCTCCATTTCCTTGCAAGTGGGTAATTTCAAACAACAGTGGCCATGGCATCAGGGATGTCCCAGTCTATGTTTTCCAACGTGTTGTCCAGAGTGTTGTCTGCCCTTCTGAAACACATGCAGAGCTACATCGTTTTCCCTCGGGTGGAGGATTTGCCTACAGTTAAAGGTGACTTCTATGCCCTTGGACATATCCCCAACATCATAGGTGCCATTGATGGGACCCATGTAGCTCTGGTCCCCCCCACAGGAGTGAACAGGTGTACAGGAACCGGAAGAGTTATCATTCCATGAATGTACAGATGGTATGTTTGGCAGACCAGTACATCTCCCAGGTAAATGCTAAGTTCCCTGGCTCTGTGCATGACGCCTACATCCTGCGGAATAGCAGCATCCCTTATGTGATGGGTCAACTCCAGAGGCACCGGGTGTGGCTATAAGGGGACTCTGGTTACCCCAACCTGTCATGGCTACTGACCCCAGTGAGGAATCCCAGGACCAGGGCAGAGGAACTCTACAATGAGGCCCATGGGCGGACTAGGAGGGTGATCGAACGCACCTTCGGCCTCCTGAAGGCCAGGTTCAGGTGCCTCCATATGACAGGTGGTTCCCTATTCTACTCACCAAGGAAGGTGTGCCAGAGCATCGTGGCCTGCTGTATGCTTCACAATCTGGTTTTGCGACGACAAGTGCCTTTTCTGCAGGAGGATGGTTCAGATGACGGTGTTGTGGCAGCTGTGGAGCCTGTGGACAGTGATGAGGAGGAAGCAGAGGAAGAAGACATTGACAACAGGGACTCAGTTATCCAGCAATATTTCCAGTGACACACAGGTGAGAACACATTCCTGCCTACTACAAGTACTTTCAAACTTCTACCTCTATCCTGTCTGTCGATTTCAACCTGTATATGGTAACTGAGTTGTACATTTCCATTACGGTTTCACAGGTGTGGTTACCAACGTGTGTCATCTCCTTACATTCCTCATGGACTTGAGATGTGTGACATAGGTATGTTGACATTACATTTGAGAACGCATTTTGTCACTGTCATTGCTAATACACATTTTCGAAATCACAGACTGACTCCAGATTGTTTTGTGCTTCATGGGTGTTTATTGCAGTGGTCAATATTGGAGGGGGGTTGTAAAATGGTGAGGGGTGATGGTGGAGTACTGTCCATGGCAGACTCCAGTCTATTAGTCTCACAGGTGCATTGCCCATATGGGCATAGGAAGTGGAGCTGGGGCAGTTCCAACATGGACAGGGTTACAAAGTGGGACAGTAGGATGACAATCAGAGTTGTCTCATTTCTTGGCGGGGGTCTTGGCATCGTGCTCTGTCTTGTTCCTGGATCTCAGGGACCGTTTGCGGGGTGGTTCTCCGTCTGCAGGGGGTGGGGCGCTGGTGTGGTGGTCCTGTGGTGGGGCATCCTGTCCACTAGCACCGGCGGAGGTGGTGGGCAGTTCTTCGTCCATGCTAGTGTCAGGGGCCCCTTGGAGTGCCACAGTGTCCCTCCTGGTGTTAAGTATCTCCTTCAGCAGCCCTACGATGGTGCCCAGGGCGGTGCTGATGGTTCTGAGTTCCTCCCTGAACCCCAAATACTGTTCCTCCTGCAGGCGCTGGGTCTCCTGAAACTTGGCCAGGACCGTTGCCATCGTCTCCTGTGAGTGGTGGTATGCTCCCATGATGGAGGAGAGGGCCTCGTGGACAGTGGGTTTCCTAGGCCTGTCCGCCCCCTGTCGCACAGCAGCCCTCCTAGTTCCCCAGTGTTCCTGGGCCTCCGTCCCCTGGACCATGTCCCCACTACCACTGCCCCCAGGTCCCTGTTGTTGTTGGGGTGGTGGGTTGTCCTGGGTTCCCTGTAGTGGTGGACACACAGCTGATTGACGTGTCCTGGGGACAGAGGTATGGGCCCGCTGGATGGGTTCTGTACTGGTGTTACCAGAGCGTGGAAGGTCTGTGGTGGCCTGTGACTGGGTGTGGGGAACCGACTGTCCCGAGGCCCACGATGGTCCGGGCTGGTCATCTAGATCCAGTTGGACAGAGCTGCTGTCATCACTGTGGGCCTCTTCTGTGGGTGGGGTGGAGATGTCTGGACCCTCCTGTCTGGTGACGTTGGGTAGTGGTCCTGCAGGGGTGTAAAAGCATGATTATTGCATCTGTGTGTGTCATGGTGTGCAATGGGTGGGTGACCGTGTACCCCAGTTCTTGCACTCCTGTGTGGGGGATTGTGTGATGATGGTTGAGGGGGTGTTATGGGTATGTGCAGTGGGCATGCTTTAGTGATGGGTGTCCATGCTTTGTTGTGTCATGCAGGGCTTGGTGTTGGGATGGGTGGTTTGTGTTAGTAGTACATATGTGAGGAGTTGGAGTGATAGGGGAGGGGGTGAGGGTGGGGGTCTGTGATAGCATGCAGGTAGGGTGGGGGATATGATAGTTAAGATTTGACTTACCAGAGTCCATTCCTCCACCGACTCCTGCGAGGCCCTCAGGATGCATAATAGTCAAGATCTGCTCCTCCCATGTTCTTAGTTGTGGGGGAGGAGGTGAGTGTCCGCCGTCAGTCCGCTGTACCACGATGTTGTGTCTGGAGACCACGGAACGCATCTTCCCCCGTAGGTCGTTCCACCTTTTCCTGATGTTGTCCTGATTTCTTGGGTGCTGTCCCACTGCGTTGATCCTGTCGACTATTCTTCACCATAGCTCCATCTTCCTACCCATGGAGGTGTGCTGCACCTGTGATCCAAATAGCTGTGGCTCTACCCGTACGATTTCCTCCACCATGACCCTGAGCTCCTCCTCGGAGAACCTGGGGTGTCTTTGCCGTGCCATGGGGTAGTGTAGGTGATGTGTGGGGTGGTGTATGTGGTGATAAGTTTGGTGATATGTAGTGGTGTGTGGTGTTTTGTGCGTGGAAGTAGTGTGGGTGATGGTGTTGAGTGCCTGTGGCTGCTAGTTTGTGGATGGTGGTGTCTCTCTCTGTGCTTCTTTCAGATTTTCTGGTCGTAGGGGTTTGTGGGTGATGTGGGTGTGTGTTTTATATAGTATTGAGTGTGTGGGAGTGGTGTGTGTATGTGTATCAGGTGTGTGTATTTCGAATTGTCCAATGTGGTGGTGTTTTGGAGATGTGTGTGTATTTTGAGCGCAGCGGTGTGTACCGCCAATGGAATACCGCGGTTGAAAGACCGCCGCGTGGATTCGTGGGTCGTGATAGCATGGGCGTATTTCTGTTGGCGTGACGGTGGAGGTTTTGTTATTGCCAGTTTATCACTGACCTTTGGTGTGGCGGACTAGTGTGGGTGTCTGAATTTTGTTGGATTTCGGGATGTGGGTCATAATAGCTGTGGCGGATTTCCGCAGCCACGGCGGCGTGTTGGCGGTCTTCTGCACGGCAGTAAGCGGCTTTTACCGCCAATGTTGTAATGACCCCCTAAGTGATGTAGGAGCCATGAATGAGAAATAACCAGGAGAATCTGATTAGATAAATCTGATTATCAGTTATTCCTCCGCTAATACCAATTTCTGAGTAGATCCTCAAGTTCCAGCTAAAGGTGGTAAAGAAGCACCAGTCCCATTATCCGGGCTTATAGATCTTAAACTAATTCAGTAGGAAAACCTCGCCAGTACACCACAAAAATATTATCAATAAAGCTAATAGTTTTACAGCACAATGCACAAGACAAACATTTGCACTCAACGCAATAGGAAGACTAAATACATAGAAAAACCTGGGTTTCATGAACAATAATCATATATAGAAACAGAAAACATATTTAATTAAGTAAAATAAATATCTCTGCAAATTTGAAGGATACGTATACTTTGCAAGTTAGTCACAGAGGTTTATAAGAGCCGAAACTTAACTGTGGATGCCTCAGCAGTAAGGAAGAAACACCAAATGACTTAATTATCCTCACATGCTTTAAAAGCAAGAACCGGACAGTTGAGAAGAGTTATGGCCTCATTTTGAGTTTGACAGATTAGGGGCATCCACTGAAAACTGTCAGATGTCCTATGTTCCCTACTTAGAGTGTATAAGCCTGCTATACATTCTAAATGTTTCATGTTTAACCTGAGATTACAACCTATGTATACCTTGTGACATCACTTCCACCCACTAGCTATTGCAGGCACAAAGGTGACACCTTCAAACACCTATGGCGGAACACTTCTAGCCCTGTGGAGGAAAGGAAGAGGACTAGACCTGATGTTTGTGATTTGAGAGGAGCCCTGAAGAACTGGATCTGCTCCCACTTCTAACCAGGACAAAGAGGTAGACTCCAAAGGTCAGTTGACTGATATCCTGTGTGGTTTCAGGGCCATCACAAAATGCACAAGGTAATTTTATTAAAATCCCAACTGAATTTGGATTGGACTTTGCTGTGGATCTCTGCTTGATATCTAAAGAGTGTCTAAGAGCTTCCCCCTGATGTCCCAGGTGTCTTAGAAGTGCATTTATGTGGTTTATTGGAGCTTAAGGCCCGATTTATAGCTTGGTGCTAAGGATACTCTATCCTTATTACCAAGATAATGGTTCTCCTCCCAGACCAATACTGGTGGACCTTTGGTGTAACCATGGCAGAGACTACTCTGTTTCTGCCATGGTTACATCCCTCTGATGGCCTGACAGAGTAATAGCCATTGCAGGCTGGCCTCTGTGTCCACCCCCCTAATTTAGATGGGCTTAAGGTTTCTAGTCTGTTGCATTCCTATCTTCGATCAGGAAAAATGCCATTGAACATACAGACGTTATAACTGTAGGGAGGCACCAAAGACACACCATTAAATATGTCATCTTTGCACAATAAACCAAATAGAGCATGGTACATATTAAAGGTGATGTTAGTGTCATGTTCGGTGTGTGAAAAAAGGAGACTGAGGCGTGGAGCAGCACAATTGTTTGCTAATATTCTCAGCAATCCTAAATAGATATCATATAGAATTATAAGCAATCAAAATATAAACTGAGAAGGGACCATGCAATATTTAACAAAAACATTTGTAACATTTATGTTGCACCAGTCTTTTTGTAAACAATTATGGTGACACTAAAGACTCACAAAGTTATCTTGTGGGTGTGAGTGGTGTACCCCAAATTAAAAATAGCCCCCTGTTGTGCCAATTTATTCTCAGAAAGGTTGAACTGAACAATTATAAAATACAAGGCCCTCGTATTGTAGAGACATCTATAAAAAGTTGTATGACTCTATATTAGAAAAACAATATCAGCACACACAAATATGGAAAAAAGAAGGCCAACAACCAAAATATGGAAACACTATCCATAAACAGTAAAGACACAAATATCATCACTGTAGTAAAAGTATGCAAACGTAGCAATTACAAGACTATCAAAAATACTTAAACATAATTCACAATCAATGTAGTTTACAGTAAATACAGAACCAAGACGCTAATTAGCATTCATCATGAAGAGAAAAACATTTAAACTATTCTCCAACCAATGTAACAATTAAACTTAAAGACAGATAGAAACAATTCCCCAGTTAATGAACAATGTGAAATGTCACAACAAAATGCTTCCTGAGAAAAGATTAGAGCAGGACAGTGCCATTGTTCACAACAGCAAATCTGCAAAGAAAATTTAAATATTTTCAAGAACCATTGAAAAATACAAACAAACTATTCCACTTATTTCTCCAACAAACAGGCGCATCTATTTCAAAAAGGATAAAATGCTAAAGGGAAAATAAAATAAAAGGCACAGACATGAAAATACCAAAAATACAAAAACAGCCATCCTGAAAGTAAGTTTCATAACTAAAGCAGGATTCTAACATTTAATGTAAGATTAACACTTAGGGCCTCATTATGAGTTTGGCGGTTCATGCACCGCCATGGCGGCAGTGGCGGTTCGACCGACGTCATCGCAGCAGTCAGATACCTGTATTGTGAGTCATGCAGACCTATGGTGCAAAGACCACCACGGTCCCACCAGCACTGTCAGGCAGCACAGACTGCCGCTGTCATGAGGCAGCACAAACAGGCTGGTGGAGACAGTGTTTCCGCCAGACACATTAAGAGGTTGCACACCGCCAATGTGATAGTGGCGCTCCAACCACCACATCTGAACAGGTGGAAATGTTGAGTGTAAAGTGAGCAACTCACCTGCAGGCAGCTTTACACATCCTGTGCTGCCATAGAGCACATCACACACGTCCTGCTGCTGCTGCAGATCACCAAAGGAGATCAATATCCACACCACCAGGGACACAACCAACGTAAGTACACACACCTACCTGCGTCATCACACTTAACAACAGATCATCGCACCGTCAGCCACATCAAATGGGGGTCACTCTACGAACTCCAAGTACACTTGACATTGTGAACACAGCCTGAGTCATTTAAAAAGGACACATTCACAGCCACAAAACACCCCCTTTGGGAAGGTCACACACACTGCACTGCAACACTACACAAAAACACACATTTGAACATCTAAATCATAGGGTCAATGAAGTGTCACACAACACCAACAAAACAGCAACATCACAGCTACAAATACAACTCAGACACTCACATTGCACACATACCCTGGACTGCCATCAGATTGAACACACATATGTATGGATATCTCATGGAACACAAACACCCCTCCCATGAAACAGCCCTGCAATGGACACACACATCACTCACATTGCAACACAATGGAAGGCCAATGGGATGCACAATAGACAGAAAGAGAGAGATATGAAGCTTACTATGCAAACAATACCTGCACAATAGGGATGAGCCATCAGGAGCACTCAGGGAAGGATGCTATCCTGGGACACATTATACTTTGCACATGCCCCTGAATATTGGGCCTTCAGGTATGCCTAGGACAAACAGTACTAGAGCCAAGAAGCATGCCTATCTTCACAATGTGGAAGCTCAAGTCAACAAAGCACATACGACTGCTACTGCAAGGGTCAGGCATCTAGATGAAGTAGCTGCAATGTTCACACAGCAAAATGGACACATGCACAGTCAAATGTTAAGGAAGCTATCACAATTGAACACCTTCTGTGTCTGCAAAAACAAAACTCGAGCTCCCACACTTGAGATAAATTTATAATCCATATAATGGAGACAAGTCTGATACCATTCATATTCATATTGGACAACACAAGATGAAATACAAAACAGAAAACAATGCAATGACACCACAATTGCATTTACACTGACATGTCCATATAGTCAACATCTACTGTCGTCTTGGGTGACACCAGCACTGCCCTCAAAAGCAGATATTGTGAACAAAAGCAAATGGATCAGCAAGCAGGCTGAAATACACACAACTGTAGGCAGACAACACAAGTTTCTAAAGAACAACATAAATGTAGAAAAAGAATTGCAGGGCAAATGTATAACCAGCAATACAACTGTTCAGGTTTATTTTATAGCAAACTGAAAATTTCCAAGGCCATTGGCAAATCCATCAGTCTCTAAAGTATACAGTACTGTGCCAACACTTGACTCCTATTACTAGAAGGGAACCTCCACAGGGAGGGGCATCAAGTGGGCAGACAGGGGAGTCAGGGATCATCCTTGGAGGGGACAGATGTGGAATGGGTGGGTTTGGGTTTGGAAGGGGCGGACTCATTCTTAGGAGGGGTGGGCTTCTTCCTGGGGATGAGAGATATGGGTGCATGCAGGGAGGGCAGGTGTGACAGGGGAGGACTAGGAGGTGGAACAGATGGGTTTGGATTTAGGTCGGGCCTCTTGGGTATGGGACAGGGATGGAGGGAACAGGGAAAAGGGGAAGGTCAAACACAGGGATGGTCATCAGAAGGGTGGGGATTTGGAGGTTGAAGGAGTGGTCTGGTGTGTCGGTGTGGATGTCTTGGGTGTTTGAGGAATGCTTGTGTTTGGGTGGTGTCTGTTGTATGTGTGAGTTTGGGCTTTTGTATGTCTTGGGGGGCTGGGAGGTGGAGGTGCTGGGTGAGGTGAGAATGGTGGATGTGTGTGTGTCTGCTGGAGTGGTGTCTGTGGGTATACCTGTAGTGATGGATGTGTGTGTGTCTGCTGGAGTGGTGTCTGTGGGTATACCTGTAGTGATGGATGTGTGTGTGTCTGTTGGGGTGGTGTCTGCAGGTATCGTAGATGAGGGTGATGTCTGTGTGTCTTTTGGGGTGGTGTCTGCAGGCGTGGTGGGTGTGTCACTACATATAGTAGTAGTGCCTGTGGGTATGCTGGATGTGGCGTGTGAGCCGGTGGGGGGTGTCTGCGGAAGTGATGGCTGATATTGTGCGGGTGGGGGTCTATTGAGTGCTTGCATGCTGGTGGGTGTTTATGTGTGCTACTTTTGTGTTGAGGTGAGTGTGTGAGGATCTGTCTGCATGCTTGGGATAGGTAGGGGAATGGGGGATTTAGACTGGGAAGAAGGAGGTAGAGGGGGGGGCGGAAGGTGGGGGCTGACTGGCTGCCATGAGTGAGGAGACCAGAGCCTGAAAAGATATCTGTAAGCCAGACATGGCACTATGAATGCCTTCTAAGAAAGCATTGGTCTGCTGAAGTTGGCAAGCCAATCCCAGAATGGCATTCACAATGGCCGTCTAACCCACGGAGATAATCTTCAGGAGATTTATAGCCTCCTCACTCATGGCAGCAGGGGTGACAGGGGCTGGGGTAGAGGTGCCTCTAGCAAAGGAGATGCCCACCCTCTTGGGTGAGTGGGCACGGCCAACTGGGTGGGGAGCAACGTGGAGGGTAGTGATAGAACTTGAGTTGACAGACAAAGATGGTACAGGAGTGGATCCCGATGGGTCTGCTACCAGTAGGGAGTGGTCACTGTAGGAAGAATCCGATGATGAGGATGTAGATCCTGGCTCCTCCTTGGCACTCCCCTCACCCTCTTGGCCACTGAGTCCCTCTGTGTTGGTGGTGTCTTGACCTGAGGTCCCATGGCCATATGCTTTCCCACTCAGCTGTGCCCTGTCTTCTTCATTTCCCTGGGCTGAGGCTGCCAAAACAAAGATAAATAGGGTCATCACATGTCCATGATCACACTTGAACATCAACTGAGATTAGCAAACATTACCATATTGTCAAGTAGGCCGCAGCAGCGAACTCCACCACAATGACCAATACATGTACCATACCGCATGCATGCATGCCATCTGAACTGCCAACAGTTGCGCACTGGAAAATTAGGATCTCAGAAAACTACAATTGCATGGCTAAAGTTGGGCAATCACAGTAACTATTGAACAAGTAGGAGACCACATCACCTTCAATGCTTTGCCTCATGGAGCATACCTTAATTATCTGTTGTCATACAATAGTAGGCCAATGCCAATTGCCTTACCACAGAACCCACACAAGGTAATGCAGACATACATTTGTTACATACACAATAACACAGCAGTATGAAATGCTGCTCCCAGAGCATGCCACGTTTCTAACAACAGTACAATAGCCTGCAGTAGGTGACATGGAAATACTCATGTCACACTGGAAACATATCAACAATGCACACTTCACCATGTCCCAATAGAGTCATGGAGGTAGTACAAATGTTGCTGAGATATGCCACACATTTTGCATGGAAATAAATGTACGCTGAAGACATCATGTGGAAAATGTTAGCGAGATATGTCTCTTGAATTCACAAAAGAATGAAGCATCAAATCCAAGGGAAATCACCACCAATGTCTGGCACTCCTTACAATGACATCCCTGGTGTGGATCAGTAGACACCATTAGTCAGCTGGATGTTGAGAGGCAACGAAATTTGCAAGTACTTGTGGAAGGCCCTTAACATGTTGCCCAATGGGAAGCTACATCACTGTCTCCATTTTGGTCATTCAAACCCAGATGTTCAATGATAAATGGTTGTATCGAACCACATGTGATTTCAACATAACTGCAAGTCACTCCATGATGCATGCCAATAATCAGGTTACGAACCTTCCCCATTACACATGTGCAGTGCACTTTGCACCATAATGCCACATCAATAGCACATTGCGGATACAATATCTAGCCATGCACGTCTTGTCCCTCTTTGCAGCTGCAGATGTACATGCCAAATGACATGCAATGAGGAGTGAGGGTATGTGTCAACCAATAATCAATAGTGAAACACTCCTGTATGTGTCACCACATAAAATGAAGTCCCATTGTAAATTTCCTATTCCACACACAGGTTAGCAAGCATATATATGTGAGGGTATACAGAAAATATCCTATTAACATAGGTAAACCATGCATGAAACAGCAGCTAACAAATGTTTCCAAAAGAGAATGGGACACATGCTGACATTTAGGCACAATGAAGGTTGGCAACAGTAATGGCACATAAATCATGTCAATGGACATCCCCCACTTACCAAGGAATGTATTGATCTGTAGCTGCACCCAAAGAACATCTTATGCTCTGTTACATGTAAAATGGCCATCTTCACATTACAGACAGTAGTGAGGCACTAGCATCCTTCACATGCTGAAGTCAAGTAGCCTCTGGGTGGCGGGTGCGACTATTCTCATTTCTCCAGACACATGGCTGAGGACAGAGATCCATCACTACTTTTCTTTTGGCCCATAGCACTGCGGAGTAGTGGTCTGTTGAATAGAGTTTACACCCACTAAAACAACAAACAGTACTTGATTGATCAATATACACAGCCAGATGTTGCCCCTGGAGAGCAAAATGTTTGTGGATTATACACAATTGTGTCTTAGGTACCTAGGCCAATAGGCAAGGCACATCAATATGCACCACATGACATGTCTACACAAACAATTACTCATCAACTGTGTTACGCATGGCTCATCCCTAATAGTCAGGGAGAGGTGTCAGAACCTAACACATTCACTTGAAAATTTGAAAGGCAGGAATATACCTGGTACCACTGCCTTGTGGCTGCTGTGCTATCCTCAAATGCCCTTCAAGGTCTGGCTAGGCCACCACCAGAATGCAGGCCATCGAGGGGTCATGGTCTGATGTGCACCTGCTCACTTTGGGAGGAGAGATCCAGCTGGACCTCTGCTATCTTCCGGGCTCAGCGTCTAAGGTCCTCCCACCTCTTCCGACAGTGGGAGCTCTGCTGGCTGTGGACCCCCAGGGTCCGCACCATCCGGGCTATGGCTCTCCATATCTCCTTCTTCTGATGGGCATTAACCTGCATAGATGAAAAAGACAAATCAAGAGATTACAATCATAAGTTTTTACCCAAATGATTAAATTGCATATATGTCAGAAACACCAGCCTACAACATTTCAATTTTGTTAACATTCCACAAGTGTGAAACACACAAGCCAGTAAGTATAGGGACATGACTACAGACATAAATATTTTTATCTGCAGATTATCCCACTACCCTGTTCATGGTCTACAATGACTAAGCAAGCTTATTGACATCAGGTAGCCCAAGCTCCAGCAAAAGGGACTGTGATGTGAGCCACAATGAAACATTACACACAGATGTGGCTTCTGAAGGGTAAACTTGAATAGACAGACAAATTCACACTCTGTGGGATTGACTGACTGCATAGAGTCCCATAGGCAACTTCCATAGTGCAGACTTCACCATTACACTTGAGTGACAATGGAGGGGCTAACATAGTGGGTACAGAAAGTGTCTTACTTGTCCATGTGTGGACATGTGGCTGAACAAATGCAGATTCATGCCACTTCAGGGGGTGGGGTCTGTGGTATGTACCTGTACCACAGAACACTCCTTTTGACATATGTGTCCATCCTACAGAGATTGAGTTCAACATAAAAAGGCATGCATTGTACAATTACTGCTATGTGACCAATCCACTGACTCACATATCATGGCCTCCCAGGAATCAGCACACTGTCTGCACTGTGGGGCTGTCTTTTGTGCAATAGGCCGGCACAGGACAAATAAGACTTGTGTAAGGTGAAAACAGAGCTGTGGAGGTAAGAGATCTGGCATAAGTCAAAGACATACATTGACAATGATGCATGATGCACATATGGTCTGGTTCAGGGATTTACCTCAGTGCCCGTTCCTAATCTAGAAAATAGACTGAGGCATTAAGGGCAAGTGTTGCCACTAGAGCATCATATTGTCCACATGCCAGGATCTGCTGGTGTACAGGGAGTAGTCACAGTGCCACAGTTACATAGCTGCAATGACTCTCCCACAGCCTAGACTAGGCCTCATACTGGGAGATACAATACATTTGACAGACCCTAGTCACTGCAGGCTGAGCATGCAGAACCTTCAGGACACTTCATTTTAATCACTTCCATGCATGACACTACTCCATGTCTCCATCAGCAATTTGGCATGTGCTGTGTATGGCAGCCTGAAGGGCAGAGTGAGTCAGGATATGGATTTCGGACAACCATATGGCAAGGCCAGATTTGGTGTGAAAGACCTGTGATACTATGCACATTGCTTACAATATTCTTAATTGACTCATACAAGATGCATACACAGCTCATGCCTGTCAAGCACATACATGTTGTCCAACATTTCCAACAATCACGAAGAAAGATACTTCACTGAAATGCAGTAAAGTCTCCTTACCTAGTTATGTGCATTGAACATAAGGAGGATCTAGGACCCCAAAACCTCACACAACACAATTTGACTGAACTTACTATATAGTACTGGCCACTCATACCTCCACATTGTATATCCCATTGATGCCACACAGACTGCAACAATAGGCACATAAGAAGTCTAACTAATACCGTGGGGCATATTGTGGCCTGTGAGGATGGAAAGGATTGTGAAGTACAGAGAAAATTGTGCAATGAGGTACTTAACTGCTTCTCTGATTAACCAGAAAGCTGTCCATACAGCGTTGGTACCTCATTACCAAGCCTCTCCAGCTCCTTTGTAGAGAAGGCAAGGACTTTATCACCTGCTGGATGTGGCTTGATTGCTCCCAGCGGAGACACATAGCAGCTCAGGTCGAGGAGGTGCTGCTGGCAGCAGTGTCAGGAGTCAAGTGAGTGAATGTGCACAACTTGGCTGTCACATCCGCCATGTACATGGTCGTCACCGTCGGTGGACACAGTCATTAAGCCACGACCAACAATGGCAACAACGTTAGCCTATGACTGTGTCCGCCGTGGTTGCAGCTGCCTACCGCCAAGATGACTTCCGCCAATGGTCACAGGAGGTTCTTACTGTCCAGTCGAGTAGGTGAGGTATTCGCCATTTTGGCAGCCTGAATTGGGCTTTTTAACCCCTTCGCTGACAGGCCTTTTCCCCCTCCTGTGCCAAGCCTTTTTTTGGCTATTTGGGGCAGTTTGCGCTTAGGCCCTCATAACATTTTGTTCACATAAGCTACCTACGCCAAATTTGCGTCCTTTTTTTCCAACATCCTAGGGATTCTAGAGGTACTCAGACTTTGTGGGTTCCCCAGAAGGAGGCCAAGAAATTAGCCAAAAAACAGTGAATTTTTTTTTTTTTTTTTTTAAATGGGAAAAAGGGGCTGCAGAAGAAGGCTTGTGTTTTTTTCCCTGAAAATGGCATCAACAAAGGGTTTGCGGTGCTAAAATCAGCTTCCCAGCTTTCAGGAACAGTCAGACTTGAATCAGAAAACCCAATTTTTCAACACAATTCTGGCATTTTACTGGGACATACCCCATTTTTACGATTTTTTGTGCTTTCAGCCTCCTTCCAGTCAGTGACAGAAATGGGCATGAAACCAATGCTGGATCCCAGAAACCGCAACATTTCTAAAAAGTAGACAAAATTGTGAATTCAGAAAGGGGTAATTTGTGTAGATCCTACAGGAGTTTCCTACAGAAAATAACAACTGAAAAAAAAAAATATTGAAATTGAGGTGAAAAAATATGCAATTTTTCTCTACGTTTTATTCTGTAACTTTTTCCTGCAATGTCAGATTTTTGAACGCAATATACTCTTCTGGTTCGGGGATATATAGGGCTTGTAGGTTCATCAAGAACTCTAGGTACCCAGAGCCAATTCCGGGGTGCCCATAGTAGCATGTGAATTACAGGGCATTTCTCAAATAGACGTCTTTTTTACACACTCTCTTATATTTGAAAGGAAAAAATGTAGAGAAAGACAAGGGGCAATAATTCTTGTTTTGCTATTCTATGTTCCCCCAAGTCTCCCGATAAAAATGATACCTCACTTGTGTGGGTAGGCCTAGCGCCCACGAAAGGAAGTGGCCCAAAACACAACATGGACACATCACATCTTTTCACAGAAAACAGTGCCTACCTGTGGATTTTGGCCTCTAGCTCAACCGGCACCTGGGGAAACCTAGCAAACCAGCACATTTCTGAAAACTAGACACCTAGGGGATTCCAAGATGGGTTGACTTGTGGGGCTCTGACCAGATTCTGTTTCCGGCTGCCAAAACTCATACATTTCCTTCCCTCTGAAGCCTCTCTCGGCCTCCCCCATGTGATCGGAAGAGAAATGCAAAGCATTTCTCTTCCGATTGCGCTGGAAGCTGAGCTTCCTGCGTGATGGAGGAGGCTCTGTGATTGTCAGCGCGCGAGCGCGCTGATGTCACAGAGGGGGTGGGGGGGTCGGGGTGGAAGGGGAAGGACTTCCCCTTCCATCCCTGACTTGGGGGGGTGGGGGGAACCCAACAGAGGGAGCGCTAGTGCTCCCTCTGGGCTGGGTGCCCAGGACGTAATGGTTACGTCCTGGGCACAGCAGCACTGTGCCGCAGGACGTAACCATTACGTCTGCGGCACAGAACTGGTTAAACTGCATCACACCTACAATACGTGTTTTGTTGCATCACAAACATCTTTATCATGTCTTGTCATGTGAGTCCTTCTACTCAACCACCATTTCAGTATCTTGCAGGGCACAGATATAATTTTACAGTGGTGCACAATCCACCACTGCTGGTGATCATTTTGGCGGACGGAATATACAGTCATATTTTGAGGGCCACTTGTGTTGCACATCTATGAATTTTGTTCAAAAACATGTTTAGGATACATATGTTGAAAAACATTGGGGTCAAATGGGACTCTTGTGTAGTTTGCAGCTGTCATGTGCACTGGGTGTCATGTCTATCCAGTCACAAATGATTTGTTACATGATATTGTTAGCATGCATCATGTACGTTGCTGTATACATACTAACTAATATTACAACTCATGTTTTTTCACACATAGGTACCCTGGGAGAGAGAGAAGCAACAACCTCCTGTCTACCGTCCACTGCCAGACCTTCAGACCACGGAACAACGCCATATGATCATGTATTACCGTCTGATGAGGCAAACAATAGTGGACTTCTGCTGTCAGCTGGAGCCAGATCTGATGCTAGCTATTGGTTATCCAAACAGCATACCACCCAATGTACACTTCATGTCAGTATTTTACTTCCTAGCCCCAGGGTCCTTTCAACATACCGTGGCCCTAACTGTGGGTATGGCCCAACCCATGCTCAGTCTGGTGTTGAAGGATTTCCTCTCAGCAATGTTGAAACACATTGACAGCTATATCACGTTCTCTGGATGTGAAGATTTATCCAATATGAAGGCTGACTTCTTTGGTTTTGGCCACCTACCACATGTGGTGAAAGCCATTGATGGCACATGTGTTGGCTTTGTGCCAAGCAGGCCACTAAACAAGTCTGTCAAAACAGAAAGAACTTATTTTCCATCTTGCAAGTTGTCTGGTTGACAGATCTCTACATCTCACGTCTGTGCCTGTTATCCGGGATCAGCCCATAATTCCTTTATTATGTGGAACAGCACCATACCCCAACTGAAGTCACAACTTCAACCAGACAGGGCCTGGCTGGTTGGAAAGTCACACCTGTCCTGAATGTGTGTGAGCAATGTCAGGTTCTACAATCATGAAGTGAGTGGCTCATAGTTGCACTTCTGTCCCATTCTTAAACAGGAGACTCAACCTATCCAAACCGTCCTTATTTATTGATGCCACTTAGGAATCCAACTACGCCTGGAAAAGTCTGCTTCAATGAGGCCCATGGAAGAACATGGAGGCCAGTGGAGTGGGCTTATGGGTTCCTGAAGGCCATAATTGCTGTCTTGACCAGACTGGTGGAGCCCTCCTCTACGCACCTGGTAAAGTATGGCAGATCACTGTGGCATGCTACATGTTCCACAACACTTCCCTGCTGAGGACTATCCCATACATCCCAGAGGACGGGGAGCCTGCAGTGCCACCAGGTGAGACTCCTAAATGGCCAATTGAGGATGACAGTGATGACAGTGGTGAAGAGGAAAGAGTTCACTTGCGGTATGATCTCATCAACAGTTACTTTTCATGAGTGTAAGTATGTCATATGATGTCTTGACTGTGACTGTACAGTGAACTGTAGTTGTTGAGAATGTGTGGAGTTATGTGTTTTGAAAACAGCTAGGGAGCTGATTCTTTGCAATAATCAGCCAACGGTTGCGTGATAAGATTGCTTCAACACACCCCCACCTTGATTATGCTGTTTGTTTGTAACAGTTTTCTTGCAATGTACATTGTTTTCCAGATGCTTGCTATGTGACTTGTATCATTGGTATGGTTTAAAGCCTATACTCATTGTTTTGTTCTTTGTAGAGGTACCTTCTCTGTGGCACCCGCATGCAGGCATTTCAGAGCTATGACATTTGCAGGTATTTGATGCTGTTCTGCCATACAAAGTATACATGGATAGTTCCAGGTAATGTAGGTGCCAGAGTTTGGATGTATGAAACCTGCACCAAGAGAGTTCGCACAATGTTTTGGTGGAGGTACATAAATAAATATTGGACTTGTTTTGTGTCTTGAAGTGATGGACCCGATGCATCGTTTGTGTCATTATGTGTTCAAAACATATGCAGTCCTAGCTTTTGACCAAGCCATTTTTCCTTCACAGTGGCTAAATATTCATTTTTTCTCTGACATGCATATAGCTGTAGATGTGTTTCATCATTGTAGACTACAGTACCTGTGCTACAACACTGACATATTTTTGTGTCATACCATCAGATGCATGGCCATTGGATTATGATGGGCCTGTGATCAGGGACTGTTGTACTGCCATCTATCTTGGATAATGTGATGTTGGATTACTATGGTGTGGTTTGTGATAAGGGTGAAGCTGGTGACACCAACCAATTTAGGGTTTTCATATTCTACAGTACAATGTCTGACAAATCCATTCCTTCCATGGTCTGAGGATCTGTACCTTGAAATATGTACTTTGACTCTATACGAGTCACACATTCTTGTTTCTAAAAGTCCCAAAATATTGACAGCCTATGTGCTGTATACATGAACTAAATTTTGGTTTGACCAGACTCTTATACTAATGTGTTTCTGTGTCATGGCTGTAATCCTGAGCTGGACATTGTGTGCCCGCAACATATCCCTCCTTGCAGTGGCTTGTGTCTTTATCATATGGTTCACATGGTCTCAGAGCACAACATAGCAAAAAGTTTAAAATTAAGCAGACAATGAGTTTGTGATGGGTGAATATATTACAATGCTAATGTAGACAATAAATTTGAGACATGAAGAAACAGAAAAGTAAAGTGAAGGTGTCAGTCACGATGAATGGAATCAGATGCCACACCTTTGCGAGTCCAAAGTCCAGAGTACTCCTCCCATTGGAACTTGTAGGTGATTGAGGATCAGTCAACAGAGTGAATGTGTGACACACAAAGGATGCCCTTGAGGAAGAAGATTATTGCTGGCAGTGTCTTGCCATCTGCACCTCCAGGACTCTTTGCTGGATGTCGCCGCTTGCATGGTGGGAGGGATCTACTGCTACAGAGGCAGGGTGTCTGGGGCTGGTTCTTCCTCTGGCAGGACCTCCCTTCCAGTGGCTGACACTGATGTAGATGTGCCTGGTGTTAATGAGCCACAGGAAGGAGTGGACTGATGCCCATCACTCAATGGGACTCCTGATAGACCCCCCCAAGATGTGGCTGATGGTGTCCTGGCTGACAGCAACCACAGTGGCCTCACCCAGCTGGCCCACAGCATCCCTACTACAAACCTTACCCCCACAAGTCTGTGTATTTGGCACAGGGTGCCTACTCAAACTTGTTCCTGGACTTTCATTGTCAGGAGTGTTTTGATGCAACTCAGGAATCAAGACTGGGGGTTACAAGATGGTAGACACTGTGCTAGGGACACAGGTTGTGGGGTGCATGTTGCCTGTGATGTTGAGGTAACCTGGATGAGAGGTGTTGATGTGCCAACTTTAGACTCACTGTTGGTGGTTGACCAGGTTGCCCAGATGGGCCAGAACCATCCTCCACTTCCAGGAGTGCCTTTTTCACTGGGGCTTCATCCAGTGGGGTAGTGGCAGTCTCTTCTGTGGCCTCTATGTGCACAGTGTCAGCTTGACCTGTTGATGTAAAACATACAATATTACTACATGCATTGTGACATCTAACTCCAAGGGTTTATTGTTACAGTAAGTGGAAACCTTGTACAAAGTTAAGTTGCAGTTAATCCTATTGTGGCAAGTACTCATGGCATTGGTTGTATTGACATGACATTTGTGAAGCATACCAATTCAAGCAACTGCTGAAATGTGCAGAATATTTTCACTTGGGAGGATGGCTTGAAAATGCTATTATGCCACCAGTGCAGGCAAAACAGAGGCTACACAAGATATGGCCATTTTGAGGCTTAGCTGATTGTAATGGAGGTATACCCTGGTGTTTGTTGCATATGTAGCTGAAGACATCATGTGGTCAGTGCAGTGTGAATGTGTCTGCTGCCAATAGCATTCTGGTTGTGCATCTTGTGATCTTAGGGATCACTGTTCTGCACACTGGGTAATTTCTGTCTTCAAAAATTTCATCTTGGGTTAGCAAGTCAAGATGATCTATGTTGACAGGTACGTCTGTGAGTTGGCCATAAACTGTGCTTTATCACTTCCAGGTACTTACCTAAGTATAAGTATACTCATACTTCATTTGAGAGTTGACAAACAGATATTTTGTAGCATGTGACCACCGGTCTGGTGTTTGGAGTTGGAGAAACAGTGCCTCCTGGGTGTTGTATTCGTGTCACTCTCTATACTACACACTGTTGACAAATGATATCCTCTCAGGTGAGTAAACCTCATTTGAAAGTTACCAAACAGGTGTATTTATGCAAGCGACCACTGTGCTGATGGTTGGGGTTATGGAAATGGGGCCCCTTGTGAGTTGTAGTTAGGTCACTTCCTGTACTACACGCACTATACAAATGTTATCCCCCAGGTGAGTACACTTCAGTTGAGAGATTACAAAAAGGGTAATTGAGAAGGGCACACTGGTTTGGTGTCTGGAGTTTCAGTGACAGAGTCTCCTGGGAGTTGTAGTCAGGTCACCCCTTGTAGTATACACACTACACACGTGTTATCCTCCCAGGTGAGTCCACTTCAATTTAGAGAGTTACCGAACAGATGCATTGTGGCATGTGACCATTGTGCTGGCGGTTGGAGGTACACTAAAGAGGGCCTGCTGGGAGTTGCTGTCATGTCACTCCCTCTACTTCCCACATTTGACAAATGGTATCCTCCCAGGGGAGTAGGCTTCAATTGAGAGTTTAGGAACAGGGGTATTTGGACAAGTGAACGCTGGTCTGGTGTTTGGGGTTGGAGAAACAGTACCTCCTGGGAGTTGCAGCCAGGTAACAATTTTTCCTACACACACTATACAAATGTTGTGTATTAAATATGTATATGCAGTATGTGTTAAGATTTGGGAATACATTTACATTTTGGGATTCTAGAATGTGTCTTTATTATTATGAGATTTCCAGGCCCCATTTGGACATATGGCATGTGATGGGCTTTGGTATCTGCTCTGTTGCTCCAACAATACAGACTGACAGTGTTAAAACTCAGATACTCTGGGTATTGAATGTTGTTGCGATACATTAACAAGACAGTGGATAAAGGTGAGCTGTGAGCATGCATGACATTGCATTTTGGTGACGTTTTTTATGTTGTGACTTACCTGACTCCACTCCCCCAGGTATTCCAGTCAAGCCCTCATGGTGCAGGATGGCCAAGACCTTCTCTTCCCAGGGAAGGAGATGTAATGGGGAACTGGGAGGGCCACCACCAGTTTTCTTGGCCTACAGCTGGTGCCCGGAGACCAGGGAACACACCTTGCCCCTGAGGTTGTTCCACCTCTTCCTGAAGTCCTCCTTTGTGCACAGTGTGGTACCTACAGTATTGATTCTGTTGACTATTCTGTCCCACATTTATATTGTGTGCTACTGAGAGCAGTGTGTTGGACTTCTGCTCCAAACAATTGTGGCTCTACTCTTATGATTTCATCAACCATGACCCTTAACTCATCTTCTGAAAAACGGGGATTTTTAGAAAGTGACATGGTGGAAAGAAAATACAGGTGTCAGTGACTCCCTAAACGGGGAAGTGTAAAAGAATGTGAATGGACAAAATTGTGTGTAGGGTATTCTTTGGGATGGTGAAAAAAGATATGCCTAATCTATGAGTGTTTGTAAAAAAACTTGCTCTGGCTTCTGTGTTTTATGTTGTAAATGCAAATGATAGTGGTCTGTGAGGAAGTGTGTTTTAGAGTGTTCTTTGCCAGTGTGTCCACTGTGGCATTGTGTGTCAGCTGTGTTGTTTTCAAATTCATCCAATGTGCAGTAGTCTGTTACTTTGCTAACCACGAACCACCGTGGTTCAGCCCACCATTGGCTGACTGCCATTGGGGACAACCACATCAACTGTGTGCTTGTAATAAGCTTGGTGGTTGGTTGCAATGCTGACAGCATTGGAAGTCAGCCCGCCTATATCCAGGCAGCCACGCCACTGGCAATCTGCCATTTTTGCTTGGCAGTCATGTCTGCATACTTAGTAATGTGGCGGTCTGAAAGACAGCCAACTCATGATGAGGCTCTTAGATATAATTAGAAAATACACTACATCACCAAACTTCAAATTAAAAGGTTGTTAGTTAGTTAGTTACTTTATTTAATTGCATGATTACTTAAAATTATTGCGAAAGGAAAAACACAATAAGAATGTAAAAAGGAATACAAAATACATGTGTATATGGAGTAAAACACAAACACACAGTCATTCCTATAAAGTTCTGTGTAAATAAATCCATATTGAGGTCCATAGGAGAATTAAAACCAAAACCCATATGAACATATTCGGTTTGAAACAATAATAAAATGTCACTGAATTTTAAAACATATCTAAATACATGTCAGGTGATTGTTTAGCTTTGCTTAAAACACCACAATGAACTTCCCAAATTTGGCCAGGTCAACTGGTTCCTTTAAAGAGAACACCAGTGATCTAGCCTCAGTACAGGTTCTTATGATGTGGGGGAAAAAAATAGTATTTGGTTAGGGAACTCCATTTCAGATTTAGCTCCTTTGTCCTTAAGCCCAGAAGTCTTGCAAAGGCAATTTGCGATACACAGGCTTTCCTAATGGTAATTTTGAGGTATGTTTTTGGGGCCAGATATTGGGTGGGATTTATAGATGACTGTGCCAGTGCTGCCTGCACTGGAGAGCTGTTCAATTTTCCTAGGTCAGTTGCTTAAGAGACAGTTGTTATCTGTCTTTTCATTATAGGTTTAATGATGATGTGTAACTATGCTAATTTGATCAATGCTGCCTGGTCGATTTGAAGTTTGTTTAGAGCTGTATCGAGATATTTGTGACCAGGGATTTATTTTTGTTTCAAAAATAAAATGCAGAGCTGATTTCAGGGTGTTGGGAGGTACCATAACTATCTTGTGGTAGTATTTCAGGAAAGCCCCCATCAAAGCCCATTGTTGGGCTACCAGTCCGAATTCTAATCTTATCAGAAGGCTTCGGATGTATTGTGGCTATTTGAAAACTCGGTTATAAATTTTGACCTGAAGTTGTTCAGTCAGAGCTGAGAATTTGCCGGGAAAGGCTTTGTGACTATAATTCACACCTGGTAGGAAAACTGCTTTAATTGTTTGAAGTATTGAACCTGCAGAGGGGCTGGCTATTAGTTTGTTTAGCAGACACATTCTTGTTGTTATAAAGGTGGCCTTTGTCTTCAAATGCATGAGTTGGGCTTTTGGTGTTCCCTTGACTGTTAGTCAAATGCCTAAGTAGTTGTACTTATTTGTGGTGCTGATGATAAGTGGCCTCAGCTTCTAGCGTAGGTGCTAATGTCTCAATGACCCACCGAATGTAACCACTTTTGTTTTGGTGGCATTTGCCTTCATTTTGTTTGTCATGTTATAGCTATGCAAAGCTGTTAGAGCTTTTTGTAGGCCGGTTTTAGAGTGGTAATACAAGATGATGTCATCAGCATATTGAAGGAAGGTGAGTTTTATATTTCCAATTCTATGTGGGATCAAATTTGCTTGCATCAGCGCCTGCAACATATCTGCAGTGAATAGATTAAATAATAGCAGAGCTAGAACACCCCCTTGTTTAAGCCCTCTGGTTGTGGGAATCTCCTTACTGATGGTGGAGTTTGACAGCTTTACCCTCACCCAAGTGGATGTATGCAATAGGATTATTGCCCTTAATAGCCTGTTTGGGATGTCCAAGTTTCTTAGCTTGCTCCATAGTAGATTCCTGTCCACTACACCGATTGCTGCTGTGTAATCCACAAAGCAGGGCAACTGTGGCAGTGATTTTTTGGCAGCAGCCTCTTTAGCTAAGTAGGAAAGGGCACTGATGTTATCCGTGATTGTGGAGTTTGCTCTGAAGCCAGCTTGATTTAATGACACTATTTCCTTGGCCTCTGCCCAGTTTTTAGTTCTTCCAAGACTGTTGAGGCAAAACCTTTTGCTTCAATGTCCAAGAGAGCAATAAGACGGTAATTAGCTGGATCCTGTCTGTCTCCTTTTTATAAATTGGGTGGAGTATAGAGCCTCTCCAGCTCTTTGAAACCTCCTGTGAGTCAAGGCAGGATTGACATAGGGCTGAGAGAATTGGGGACCATAGCTTGTGATCGTCTTTGAAGATTGTTACAGGGATTCCGTTCGGGCTTGGGGCCCATGACGACGTCATTTTCTGCAGAATGATAGCGATTTCACTTGGTGAGGGATCAAAGCTTATGATTGATTGGGATTTGTATGTGTCCAAATCATCCTTTAGTCATTCCGGAAGAAGTGGATCAGCTGCATATAGTTTTGCAACGTATTTTATCCATATAGCTTCATTTATTGAATGAAGTCGTTCTGACCCATTTTGTTTTTGATATAGCACCATATGTCACCATGATTATGTTTTCTTATCAGGGACAGGATGTAAACAGACACCTTTTCTGATAATTGGTGCTTTAATGACCAAATCGGTTGCTTGTGTTGTTTTGTGTATGTTCTTAATTTTAATGTTAGTTCTTTGTTTTTGTCACTGGGTCTCTAGTCTTAACTTGTAATCTTCTCAATCTGCCCAGTTTCATCTTTCTTTCCCTTATGGAGCGGTGCGAGAGGGACTTTACGGATTGCCGTTGCGAGATGTGAATAGAGACGGCTTTTTTTTAAAGGCTGTTGGTGATCTTTCGCCAATTAGCTCGGAGTGAGTCGCCCGACAGAGACAATAGAGTCGGGCCGTTAGAACCGGACCAGGAGATATCAGCTTGTAGTACCGGAGGATCCCATTTTATTTGTCTAATTATTTGTGACTCTTCATCTCTCTGTGAATGACCTATAGGCATGTATTGTTCCATGCACTTTAGATTTATCTCAAAGCGTGCTATGAGCAGTAGGTGAGATTTAAGGATGCCAGTTGATTTATGGCCTCCTCATTAGCAAAGATATAATCTAAAGTGCTCTTATCCTGGAAGGTTTTGGGAAACGATTGTGCAAAGGAACTTGCTTTTTTGAATGCTGAATTGAGTTGAGGCCATACATGTTGAAGAAACTTTGAAGTTGTTTGGTGGCCTGGCACTTCGAGTGGTCCTGACCTTTGGTTATTCATAAAAATGTAAGGTTGAAGTCCCCGAGTATTATGATGTTATAGTCTATATGGTGGCAAATTACTTCTTCCAGTGTGTTTACGAGTTGAGCCATGTCTTCTGTTCTTGCTTGATTGAATGATTTAAAATAAAGATTAATTATAAGAATTTTTGACAACATACTTTTTGATGTAGGAACTTCTACTCTTATTATTTGTAGGAATTGGTTATGATTGGGTACTGTGCTTACTTTCAAGCCAAGGTTGACATTTACATAGACCAATAGACCGCTAGAGGGTCTTCCAAAGATGTTTCTTTTTATTGCTAATTGTTGTATTTTGCAATAACCTGGGATGGCCAGTGGAAAGGTTAGCCGCTTTCTTGGAGGCACAGTATATCCGCGTTGATCAATAGTTGTTTTGCAACGTCGTAGTTTAAAAGATGCTTCAGACCTGCAACATTCCCTGAGATAATTGTCAAATGATGTTTGCTACACTCGGGTTGGCTGTTGATGTTAGGCATATTGCTGATATGTTCTGATAGAAGTGGATATACTCCCGTTTGTGCATGTTCTGTTCCCCTGTATCACAGACACTTTTCTAGTGTAGGTTGTTGGGTTATCGTAGGTACAGAATATAGAGAGTTTAGTGTACTGCTCATCTGTCTTACTATGACTTGCTTCTTTTAGAATGCTGGGGGTACTTGTTTTTTGCAGCTGGGTTTCACAAGATATTTTTAGAGGGTGAGGATATTTTGGGTGGCCCATCAGCTCCACCTTTATACCCCATTCTTCAAGAGGCTGTTTATTTTTCAGCACCATTTCCGCCAATGCTGTGGAGCTTAAAGTCATAATGGTGGCTTCTCAATGGTTGCTGCACTCAGGAATCACTTTGAATGCTATCCGTCTGACACTATGGTGGTTGCCTGTGGGAGTGCCTTGAACAGTCTTAGAAGATTTGATTGATTCAGAATATCATGGTCGCCTTCAGAGCTATACTGGGGTATGAAGACGAACTTGGCAGTTGGAGTCATATTCGTCAGTTCCATTGATCCCTCAATATCTTTTGGCACTCGAAGTTTCTTCCTACTCAAAGTATCCGATAGTAGTGCATCAGATAATAGGGTCGGAGGTCCAGGCACTTCCGGGATGTTTTGTAGAAGCCCAACGCTGGCCTCTACCGGAGCACCTAGTTTATTTTCTATTGAAGATGTTGTTGATGGGCCCCTGCCCTCATTTGATGATATACTTATTGTACCGTGAGGACAAGCTTGGACCAATGGTTGCATCGTTTGATAGACTGCAGGTTCAGTAGCAATATCAGCATGAAGATCAATATGTTCTATGCTAGTGCTCATCCTTTTTTGTACACTAGCTTGGGCCGACGGCTTAGAATGCTGATTGTCAAATAGTTGTTGGTACTTCAGTGTTTCATCGGTGTTTCTATCTGTCTTCCCAAGCTTAAATATGGGGTATGTGTTTGTTTCGTCAAGGGTAGCCGCTGAGTGCTCAATTCTTTGCAGCACCTGAAGTGAGTCTCTTTTCTTTTTGTTCTTGCCTTTTTTTAGTCCTTTTCTTGCTCTCTTGGAGAGTAGTGTTGGCCGGGCTAGGGCACTGGTGTTTGATAGGACATTTGATGGTCACATTGTTCTTCTCTGTTTCCGTGACTTGGTGGGATGGAGAAAGTAAATGTTCTAAGTTGTTCATGAATTCAGTGGGTGCCTTCTCCCTGACTTTTAACTTTGCAGTCGGGTTGTCCCGCTCGAGCAGGGAAAACATATGCATGCTGAAATGTATTTGATTCTGGTCTGTCAATGGGGCTGGATTTGCTTGACTAGCCAGCACTTTCTCCGGGATTTGCTCCTTAGCAGAATTTACACTTTGCAGGGCTGATTTCCATTCGGTGATCATGATGGTCAAAACTTCTGGTAGGGATGACAGTTTATCCACTAGTGGCTTGCAAACACATATCGCCGTTGTTGTATCAGTGTGTGGCCCTTTTTGTTCCAAAGCTGATAGCTTTGTTTCTATTGTATTGATAGAAGTGGCCATTGCATGTATCAAATCCAATTGCATTTCTCATTTGTCTGATTGCCAGGTAAGAGCATTAATTATTGCTGTCAGAGTTGAGTTAATTAATGCCAATAAGTTGCTCTGATCTATGCAAGATTGAGTTGTCATAGGAGTTGCCGTCTTCTGCACTCCTGAAGAGTCCGATTGATTTAGATTATGGAGTGGTTGTCGTTGGATACCGTGCTGGCCACTGTGCCTTCTATCACCATTGGACAACAGTCTGGTTTCCACTGTGATTTCAGGAACGTGTACCTGCAACAGCTGTTCTAATTATCCCCTTATGTAGTGAGGGCTAGTTCTTTCTGAATAGGGGCTGCCTATGTCCAGTGCAGCGAGGTAGGCGTCGGAGGAACCACAGTCCTGATTGTCAAAAGCAGAGTTGAAACGAGTGCCACCTGTGGGGCTAGTCTGGGAAAGGCATAACCTTTACCACATTTGTGCTAATCTTCTTGGGTTATAATTAGTTTCATTAATGTATTCTCTGTAGCACTGTTTGATGATGGTATTTCTATAATTGCATCGTTCCCTAGTCCGGACTGATCCGTTCTGGGCCAGGTCTCGACCAGTTGCCGGGCCTTGCATTGACGTTTTGTTATGGTTTGGATTGTCCTCCTTGGAGAGATGTTCGAGTGGTGATGATATTTGTGCTTGTGCTTTTTAAAAAAAAATCCCAAACTGATTTTTGGGCAGTACCTTTTGTTCGCTTACCCTGAGATGACATCATTTTTTCTGTGACCTTTTTTTGCTGAGGTCGTTCACTATTATGTACTGGGCAGGTTGTTGGTTCTCTGCCTATTATTCCGAATATCTCTCCTGCTGCCTCTCCAGTGTAATCTTTGGTGTAATTGGATTGTTGCGCCTGTTGAAGCTGTTGGGGCATAGAGGGATCAAGTGGCTGCTGGATCATCCCAGGCATAGAGCTGATGTTATTATAAGGACGTGATCCCCCCACATTGGTCCTTTATGCTTCCTTTGATGTATGATTGATGATGCTCTATACCACTATGAGGTTGAGAGACAGATGTTCCTAGCATACCTTGCTACTGCTACTGCTTTGACAAATCAACGGAATGACATTAGGTTAGAGATTTTCCATGCATGCAGGTGTAGATGTGGACCTGGTTGCTTTGATTTTGGTTTTGGCTGAGCTAGTCCCTGAGTTAATCTCTGTTTTGGACTCCTTTGGCTAAAAAAATAAATCAACACAACTAACAATTTTTTTCATCTCAACAGACTGCAATTGTGCCAAATAAAAGACAAATAGGTCAGCAGATAATATTTAAAAATTAAATGAAGTAAAGGCAACATCCCCAATGGAGGTTAAACTCTTGTTGCAATGTAAAATTGTTACATTAAATATAATTACACCTATTTTTTTTTAAGGAAATGTTATATATTTTTTATAGTTTAAAGCTCTGTGATAAATTGCTGAAAGGAGCAAAATACAGTGAATCCTAAAAAAGAGAAGCTGTTAGTCAGATGTGTATGATATAATTGTGATAAGGAGAGCTCTAGCAGTAAAAAAAACCACACTAGAAATAGTATTATTCTAATGCATGTTATGGCAGGGCTATCTCTAAAAATTAGACTGTAGCCAGTGTTAGGGAACCATACCCATAATATTATAGAACTAGAAGTAGGACATTTTTTAGAAGACCTGAAAGTCCAGTACAAGTGCATTCGATCCAACAGGATAGACACTTTAAAACATTGCACCAGACGTTCATGAATAGGCAACAGACCAATTTACTGCATTAAGCAAACCCAAAAAGATTAGATCATCAATAGCACCTAAAAAATAGACATACCCTAACAGTTACTAATACACATAAAAAAGAAATCTTTATTGTATAGCAACCACAATAACAGTAAAAGAATAATCATCTATGCTACTAATAACAATTACTAACCTTAATGCAATGTAACAAATAGATAATGGATGGCAATTTTGAACTGTGACCAACACCATTTAGTCAAATATTTACAATACATTATCAATATCAAATACTAACATCACATTAGTGTATGCAGTGTTACTGAACAAAGTACAACATACAATGAAATGCTAGCAACAAACTAACATCTAGCCACATTCTGCAGTTTAAGGGTCATTTTAATCAGAGCATATGAAGAAGCCCCCAAAAAATCCATGCCAAGTATAGAATATGTAACTAGCTTGGAATTTGCACACAAAATAAAAACAACTAACAGTTAAAGCTAGACATCCCTATAACAGAAGTCACTAACATTATGACATACTTATTGAATCCCCATACTAACAAAAGCGGAAACAAAAGTAGCCCCATCCAAGGATTATTTGGGTTCATAGCCTTCATTGGCCAGGCCACAGATACCACCCAAAGTATCAGATTACCTGGTAAAATGTCTACAACACCACTGTATTACAAGAAGCAAAGACAAATAATGGATTAGCAGGGGGATACAATTCCTTCCAAGGAACACTTAGAAGAAGCCTCCCTACACTGTGTCAATTCTTAGAAACATACCATGAACTAAGGATGGGACAATCACTAACCCAATTCAAGGAAACAAATCCAGACAAACTAAAGAAATGCATGAACTTTTGGCATGCAAAGGGAAACTCTTTACTTACAACCAAAGACTCAGTAGCAAGAACCCTCCTTCAAAAGGGCCACAATAAACAACACCCTTTAACCTCCCTACAAATGGAACATCCACACTTTCATATTTCTATCCGAAAAAGTTCAAAATAACATTAGGATATTAATCTGAATAAATAATTGAAAAGACAATACATAAAATATAATCCTTACAAATTTTGGATAAAAGAGTTTAAAAATGCAAAAATAAACCAGACAAAAATAGAATATCCAATATGACTCCTTTAATCAAGGAACTCCATTCACAACATAAAACATAGAAATAGTGATAAATTGTATAGGAAAATTGAGAAATTAAAGAAAAAGTAAAACATTATATTGTCTAAAATATTAATCAGGTATTTTTCCTTAAAAATGTAAAATGCTTCCAAGTTGAATATAAATATCCACATCCAAGAATACTTGCACAGCTAAACCAACCACCTAATAGTGCGTAAAGCCCTTATAATAAACACACCACAGTGGAGAAGCATTGAAATAATATTGAGTACATAGAAAACACAAACACATATAAAATGCATATAAATGTTTCATTCGACAATAAGGCATGGCTACCCCACTACCCCAAAATATCTACACAAATATCTCACTAACGTACTACATACTACAATAATATTCACTAACAAAGAGTATCCTAACTAACTCGTAACACCTCCCTTCTACCACTAAACACTTAAAGAATAACTGCAAAATAGTTGTATCTGAATCAGAGACTAGCAATTGGATTCACAACTGTAAACTACAATAGCACCCCAAAATGATGAAAAAAAGACTACAAATTCAAACAAACTAGAAAAATGTAGGACAAATTTAAATAACAGAATGACTTCTATACCATGGGCATCAATGTAACAACAATTTCCAAAAATGTTATTTATACCTATTACAAATCCTACTATAAATAATACCAATGTGTTGAGTATTCATAAATACATTATATTTAAAACACATAAATAATGTGGCAAAATGACTATACAACTTGTTTGAAAAAAATTGTTAGCAGTAAAAATTCAAAGAAAACATGCAATCATTGGAAAGTAGTGTTCAACATGGTAATTTTTAAAAGAGAAATTTACAAAAGGTGTATAGTGTGTATAATAAAAATATAAAAATATATCTATTCAAATATATTAAAATGAAGCACACAGTCTATGCAATAATTGTTTTTAACACTGTTTTTATGGAGTTTCAAAAACATGATCAACAATAAACATACAGTGCAATGCTGGTTATTGCATGGGTATTGAATGACAGTATCATTATATTACATTACCAGAGGTCCTCATAAACATAAATCCAAGCCAAAAGACGATGGCAACCATTACGGCCAAATTTCGTGCAGGCACCCCCTCCCCACCAAAGATCCACCGAGACCAGCCATTCCACAAGTCATATATAGTAGAAACATATCCTCACCATAGTTGGCCGTCAAATGCCCAATTGGTTCAAAGCGTACTCTTACCCCCTTCATCCTCTGTGCTTCCTACAGAACATGGGTCCTCTCTCCAGTGAACCGTTCCGATAATGCGCCCCAAGCCTCCACATCTATTAAAGTCCCCTCATCCTTGCGTGTCAGGAGCATGTGCTGTTCCTCCGTCGCGTCCCATTCCATTAAATCTCGTATCCAACATGGGATTAAAGGAATCCGGGCACTCATCAACCAATAGCTACCCTGCACCTGGCCAACACCAGCGCCAACTGTGCAAGCTTGTATGGGATACTCCAGCCCCATGGTTTCTGTACCACCCCCAAAAGACATATCAGTGGCGTTGCCTCCAAACGCGATGTCGTGACCTCCTCAACTCTTCCTATCACTTCCTTTCAAAAGTTAAATACTACCCTTAAGGTCCAAGCCAAATGCAGGAAGGAAGCACCAAAAATGCCATACCTAGGACACCCTGCCCTGCATCCTGGGTCAATCCTATTTTGTCGGCTGGGTGTGAGGTATGCTCTGTGCACAAAGTTGAAGTGCAACAACTTAAACCTATTATTACACAACATCGTGCGCACCAGTGATAACGCCAGTTCCCAATCGGTGTCCTCCATGTGGTCACCCAATTCATGCTCCCACACCCTACATGCCACACTCACTAAGTTCAGGTAATCATCCCGAAGGACTTTGTAAAACCGGGTGATCAGGTGAGTACCTTCAGCCCAATTAATCAATCCATTCAGCAACACCGAGGCCTGCAGGGCTATCGGAAAACAGCACCAAATCTCACGAGCCACACTCTCCATTTCTGCATATTGTAAAAACTGCCCTGGGCCCAGACCAAACGTATTCTTAGCTTCATTAAAGGAAATTAACTCTCCATTGGGGTATAGATCTCCAACCACTTCACAGCCTCCCAACCTCCAACTCTCCATGGACATCAGAGTTTCCATTTCTCTAAAGGGTGCCAAATCCAATATCTTCAACTCTCTGTCAAACTGGGCCCATTGGAGCACAATCTTAATGGCCTGCTGCCAGATCCAGGTTGTGGTCTTGACCAGATAGGGGACGACCAACTCAGACCGACCATCCGCCATCAATAGATGTGCCAACATCCGCCCATCCAGCATCCCTGCAAACAATCTCTTCTCCCAATTGTCGGACTCCGTCATCCACTTCACAGCATGCTGCAGGTGCACCACGTAGTGATAATGTCTGATATTGGGGATCGGCAACCCTCCCTACTCAAGGTCCCTCTTCAATACAGGCAGCGCCACCCTACTACGTCGACAGGCCCAGACTAGAGAGAGCAACAAGCTATCCAGATGGTGGAAAAGCCAAGCGGACAGCGGAAACAGGGAATTCTGAACCAAGTAAAGGCACCACAGCAGGAATACCATTTTTGCTACTGAAGCCCTGCCCATTACAGAAAGAGGTAATCTGTTCCAAAACAAGACCGAACACTTCAAGCCGGTAACTACTCGTTCTACGTCATGTTTTTCATGCGCCGCCACCATGTGAGTGACCCACATGCCAAGATACCGAAAACTCTCAACCTCCCTCCTGAGTCCTACATTCAGCAAATCATCTTGTGGGACACCGCAAAGGGACCCCAAGGGAAACAGAAGTGACTTCTTCCTATTTACCTTAAGACCCGACATGACACCGAATACACCCAGCATCTGCAGCAACAAAGGCACAGAAACTCTAGGTTCCCGAAGATATACCAGTGCTTCATCTGCATATAGGGAAACAATATGTGTAGTCTGCCCCACCCGGATACCCCATGGTCCTAGCTCCTCCTGGAACCAGATCGCCAGTGGTTTCTCCGCTGGGGCGAAGAGAAGTGGAGAGAGTGGGCATCCCTGTATAGCACACCTGCGAATCTCCGAGGAGTCCGATAGCTCTCCACCTACCCAAACCCGAGCAGAGGGGGCTGTATACAGTAACCTCACACATGCACACAAACCTGGGCCAAACCCCATACCCTGCAACGCCTCTAAAAGATAGCCCCACTCAAAAGTGTCAAAGGCCTTCTGTAGGTCCAATGACACTAGTGCCATCTCGTCCTCCTCACCTTCAGTTTCATGCAGAACATGTGCAAGGCGACGCAAGTTATAGATCGTGCTGCGCACAGGAATAAACCTGTATTGATCTTCGTGCACTAAACTCTGAATCACCCCACGAAGCCGAGTAGCCAAAATCTTACACAATGTCTTAAAATCACTATTCAGCATGGTGAGTGGGCGATAGAAAGAAGGGTCCCCGGGATCCCCCCCAGGAATTAGCTTCAAGCACACAATGCCCTGGCGTATGGTTTCTGGCAACATGCCACAGACTCGGGCCTCCTCGAACACCACCAGGAGCCTCTCCCGCAGGAGCAGGGAGAACATCTGGTGCAACTCAACCGGAAAACCAGCACCCCCTGGGGATCTGGATTTGGTCATCGCATTGTTTGCCTCACTCACTTCCTCTACAGTGAGACCAGCCTCCAGAACATCCCTACTCTCTTGTTCCAAACCTGGGAGCCGCAACTGCCACAGAAATCCCCCCATACCCTCTGGGGATGCTCCATCGACACCCAAAGGATGTCCGTACGTTTAATGATCTTCTCGCCACTTGCATTCCTATTGTGCACCGTGGGGGGCCTCCACCTCCTGTTTCAGAATCCACACCAATAGTTTGCCAGATTTATTCCCCTCCCGTTGCAGACATTGCCCATATGCCCTAAGTGTGACCCTACTCAGGGTGTCCCAACAACTGTTGACTTCCTTTTACAACCTGAGTTCCTCCCTTTCAACCATTCTCGTGTTCGATGGTTGGTGCTATAGAGCCCCTAACTTCTCCTCCAAGCTTGTGAGTTCCTGCTCCATTTGTCTACGTACCCAGCATGCAATACCTATTCAGACCCCCCGCACTACCGCCTTCAAAGCCTCCCATTTTATACCCCTAGACGTCATCATGTTCCAGTTCAAGTCCATTTTGCCTTTAATGGCCTCCCCCACCTTGACCCTGCACCCTGCATCAATCAGGAACTCCGTGGGTATGTGCCAGGTACGTACTGAGCCAGCCGTATCAGCCCCCCACTGCAGGCACATTAGCACTGGTACGTGATCAGATAAGAACCTACCTAAGTGTTTGACATCCAAGACCTGTGTGCTACTCAGTTCGCCCAGAAGATACCGATCAAGCTGACTATACGTGTTATGTGTTTTCCAGTAGCAAATGTACTCCCTGCCCTCCAGGTACAGCTCCCTCCATCCATCCCATAATCCTAAATTACTCATCACTTCCATTGGGGATTTCACCATCAAAGGATTAGTTCCCAGCCTCGGCGGGAGACAGTCCATTTCCCCATTCAATATACAGTTGCAATCTCCAGCACACACAATAGGCCCATCCACACCCTCCCCCAAGATCTCTGGTATTCTGGCATAAAAGGAGTGTTCATCTCTGTTGGGCACATACGTGTTAAGTATACTGATGGGGGATCCATTCAAGATGCCCTCCACGAGGACGTACCTACCCTCGACATCTATTTCACTGTACATGTGGGTGAATGGGACCCCTGGAGACACCCATATGGTTACGCCCCTGGCATAGAAGGAGTATGAGGATGTAAACATCTAACCCAGCCATTTCTTGGATAATTTTTGTGCTTCCTCCTCAGTCATGTGAGTTTCCTGACGACAGGCAAAATGAACCTTATGTCTCCTCATAAAGGGGTATACCCTGTAGCGCGTGGTATACCTCTTCAATCCACTGACATTCCATGTCAATATATTAATCTGTCGACCCATACCGGTAGTGAACCTTCATCCCTCCCTCTGGATTTCCACCCCTGACCTCCCCCACAACCATGAGAAGACAAGGAGAGTACACCTGGCCCATACGCCAGCACTGCTGAAGCAAACTTCAAATGTTGATAAACTTCACCAACTAAACGCCCCAGACTCCTACCCCCCACCCCGGATAAACAGTAAAACAAGCATAACAAACCCGACTGTAGATCCATACTGTAGAGGCTGCCAGGACAACAGCCTAATCCCCAACTACCCAGATATGAAGTCCTACCACAACCGTGGAGTGACTACCCCCCATCCCGGCTTCAACATACAAACACCTGAATGCCAACCCAACATAGATTGAAATTGTCATAGACCCCCCCCATGTCCAATGCATTCCTTAGTTCAAATGACACCCCGGCAGGAACTTGCTCTTATGTTAGCCACACACCCCTTGTAGAGAGAGTGCTCTCTTGAGCCTCCAGATAGCGTGCACAACTGCAATTTCCAGATGTGAGTAACATAGTCAGACCTGCGCAGAAACCCTCTCCACTCCCCGTTCCAGCTCCCCATTCGAACCCGCCGCTGATTCAGCAGTCACAACCGCCATTGTCCCATCCTGTTGTATCACATCCTCCTGCTGACCGTCATCCCATCGTCCCTGGTTCTCCAGTCCGGGCCATTCACTCCAGAGGTCCAGGGAGCCACCCCAACTGTCCTCACCACTCTGCCTGGAGTTATTTTGTCCCACATCTCCAGCCATCACCATACCTCCTCTGGACGCTCGAGGAAGAGGGACCTGCCACTGGCAAGCACCCCCAAAGTTATTGACATTGGCACAAGTGTTGGGCTTTGGGGGTGAGGGATTCAAATTTACAGTTCTGACTGCAAGTATGACCACAATGGGAAAAGTGCTGGATTTTGAGGGCATGGGAGGAAGGGGGTCAGATTTACTCTGCTCACCTCTAATGTAGGGACTCATTAGGAGTTTGGCAGCCCACGGACTGTCAAACTTGCAGCATGGGTCAGACCACCGCTCTCCTGGTAGTCCGACTGCCAGAATATGATCCTGGCGGTCAGACCACCATGGGACTGCAGCCTCCATCGGAATCAGGGATCCCAATGGGCTGGTGGTGGTCCAAGTTGTGGTTAGCCACGGTGGTGCAGAGTTCGGCACAACCGTGCTGATCATGACTTCACTTTCCGCCGGTCTTTTCATGGTGACCACTGGTTGAAAGCCACTGCTGGGGGCCACAGGGCAGCCCCAGCACTGTACCTGATCATGTTGTGGGTATTTTAGTGGCCTCTCTGCCCAGCACCCTCCGAATGCACACTGTCTGCTTTTTCAGACAGTGTATATTCTGAGGGTGCTTCTGTGTGTCAGCGTTGGCTTTGGCTCCCTGAGGGAGCTGAGGCCAATGTCGCCACACTGTTTCTACTGGGCTGACCAACGGAAATGTCTTAGTACAAATTTTCTGCCGGTTAGTCCAGTGGGAATTTTGTAATATGACGGGGTGAGGCCACCGGCTTGAAGGCAGTCTCACCCCTGCGATAATGGCAGTCTTGGCGCTGTTTTTTTGGGGATCATGGCAACTAAAGCCATCTTGGCATCATCCCCCTTCATCAGAACAGTTTCTGGATCTGTAGCAGAACAGCAGAAGACTGGACCTGCTGTCTTTGACCTTTGTGAAGACCTGAGGGATTGAATATGCTCCCACATGTATTCAGAAATGAGAATGGACTTCAATGGTCAGTTGGCTCACTTCCTGTGTGTTTACAAGGGCACAAAATGTTGAAATAGGCTTTTTTCCTGGAATGACAAGCTGACCATTAGCAACTGACCTGGTCTGGACTCTGATGGTGGCCTCTCCTGGACTGAGTACTGGCCCCTTTGTGCTATCTGTGACATTCTGGGAACCTTGGAAGAGACCAAGAGGAACTGCTCCAGTCTAGAAAATTGAGACTTTCAAGAATTCTAGAGTGTTAGCGGATCCTCACAGCAAATAGGTTTGATATCAAGAGAATTCATAGGATACAGCTTTACACTTTGTGCTGCAGGAGGATTTTGTGCACCAAGAATGATAGAAGGAGTAGATTTGTTTGCATTTAGAAAACACAACTTTGGCTGCTGTACTGCATTGTGTGACAACTTTATCTGCCACTAAGTCTGATGGTAGAAAGCTTGACTAGGTGAATGAGTGAAAAGTGTCCGACAGACAGGAGGACTTCAGAGAGCACAAATCTTGATCCTTCATACTCTGAGATTTTCCTGCCTAGACCAACAGATTAAGCAGAATCTAATCCAACAGCTAGATGAATTTGAGAGGACTTTGTTGGATACAGCCTGCAACCTTTCACTGCTGGAAGATTTTAACTTCCATTCCAGAGACAAAGAAAGAAGGCAACATCTTTGACTGGGAAGACCTGCAAGGGGTATCCATCATCTGCTCTATCAAGGTCAGCCTCAAATCACGTCTATGTCCTGATCAACTGCAAGCAATAACTTCTAATTGATGGTTTACTTGTATTGGTACTTTTTGACCTAAGACTTTAAACAATCAAATCTATAAGTCCTGTTATTAAATTTTACATATTTTTGTGTCATTTTTCTAATTAAAATGTTCTCCATTTTTACATATTTTTTGTGAATTTATTATTGTATTGTGTTTTGACTTTTTAATTTTTTTGGCACTTCTAAATACTTTACCCACATTTTCTTAAGTTAAGCCTGTATTGTCCTCTCCAGCCTCGGTACCCGCCAATGAAAACACCGCACATGGAACTGTGTATTATACTTCTTTATTCTTCAGCGTGTAACAACAAATTCAACATTCTAAATCTTTTATGAATTCTTTTACACCATCATCAGCAAGATTATATTGTTATCTGTCTCTTCCAGTACATCAATGAAATATATTTTCTCTTTGGCAGTATCAAAGTGGTGATTGGTTCAGAAAAAGTGACAGCATTGTAACTGTTCACGGGATTGGTTGATACAGCAACCCAAGCTCTCTCTGACTCCGTCTGCCACAAATCAGGATCAGTTCCATTCATATCCCCAATCCAATGATGTGCTGGCTCCAGGTGTAATCTTTTTTTGCCTCCATTGGCAGAAAGGCTTTCTACTGAGCCTCTTTTCACTGCAGGTATGAACTGCTCCATAAGCACAACCCAGCTACTTCTTTTGGAGTCATCTTTAACAGTAGTATGATGACTCTCTTTACTGAGTTCTGGTAAGCAGATGATCTTTTTAGTGCATCTGAATGGTAGTGTTTTCAGGCTTTCTTTTTGTTCTTTTAATACCTGGTGGATCTCTGATTTGCAGCAATTCTGATCACAGAATTATTGAGTAGTCTGCCATTGCTAATTACAGCACTTTCAAAACCTGGTTGTATCTGCCTTCAGCAGAAGCATGCCGTATACTGTATAGCTTCATATCGCATAGTAGCGTGGCACCTCTCTTTATGACCTTGATCCTTAGTTTCTTGACCAATCATGCATAGACTTCTCAGTGAAGCTTTTTTTTATCATCAAATGCCCTTTGTCTCCAGATACTCCAACTGTTAATTTAGCCCTTCAACAAAGGTACTCATGTCATGCACGAGAAGTTTGTTTGGACCATGGCAAACTCTCTGGGAGAGCACTGTTGATCTTCAGATTACTTATCCTCTATCTTGTCACCAGTTGTTGTATCCTCCCTAGCCTTGGTACCCAACAATGAATACACCACACATGGAGTTATGTATTACACAGCTTTATTCTTTGAGCATGTAACTACAAACCAACATTCAAAACCTGCATTCACTTCACCATATTTTAACACTTACGTAATAATTCAAGAGAGTCTTTTAGCATCCAAAAAGGTTCTTTCATACACACTCACAAGACACAACAGAGCTGTCTGCTCTGTGCCATAGCTACCGGGGATTGAGCTCAGCTTTACTTATTACGTTTGTGAGTTAGTCTTGACAAGAGTTTGGACTTGTTACTTTGATAGGACTCACTTCCACCCTGTAAGAAATTGGTTCATTGGTTGAGCGTTGTTGAAACCATTCTTAAGCAAAAACCACAATCATGGTCAAAGTGAACCACAAAAGTTACTCAATTAAGCTGTGCTGAACCTTCTGGTAACTACAGACAACCTTAACTTAGAGGCTCTGCGTAAAGGATTTATGTAGCACACAAATAGTAATAAAGCCAAAACACAATGCAAGAAAAATCCTAACCCAATTAAGATACAGACATTTTTAATAAATAAAATGAGACTAGAATCACAAAAAATCCATCCAGTCAAACCAGAGATATGCAGTTTCAAGTGTTAGGTAATAATGGCACCTAAAAGCACAAAGCACCACTGGTGGTCATAATAGACCAAGGGTAAGGACAAGTGTGATGGAGCACAGGCCAGATACAGGGACAAGAATAGTCCTGCTGACAAAGTTACCTTCTTAGAGTCTGGAAGAAAAGTTCAGTTTGTCGGGGAGGAGGCTGCTAGGAGCACGGAAATTGTGGATGGTTGTCACTATAGCACAAAAAGCAGTCCTGGCAGTCCTAGCATTAAGTAAGGTCGTTGCTATAGAATTAAGAACAGGTCCAACATTGTGGAAGGTCGTTGCTTGAAGATTCACATTGGCAGTCAATGTGGGCTGTTGTTGCAGTAGAGTGAAGTGCAGATCTTTCTTCATGGCTGGTAGTTGCTGCAGCACAAAAAGGCAGGTTCACCAGAGCTTCACATTGGCGGTTATCACAGGAGGGCCGAGTCTCAGTGCAAACGGGCCCATTCACAAATGAGAAGAACCCCAAACTTCAGGATTCATTTTTTCTTCATAGAAGGAGCTTAACTGATGCCAGCCAAAGATCATTAAGCTGGGGAAGCACATCCTGGGCATCAAGAACACATTCCAGCAGACCCCAGCAGGGCTCAGGCAGGTCCAGTTACAGGTCCAGCCCAGGTCTGGTGCAGCAGGTCAGCTGGGCAGTTGCAGGAAGGTCTCTGGAGCTTGTTGTCTCCATGTAGCTTAGACAGGAGGTCAACTAAGTGACCATGGAGTCATTCAGGTAGCCTGGGATAAAGGGAGGAGGTCCAGTCTTCCTTCTCACAGAGCCAGGCAGTCCTCAAGCAGCGGGGCTGCCTTCTGGGGGTCAAGGCAGTCCTCAAGTAACCAGGGAGTTTCTGGTAGCAACAGGGTAGTTTTCTGGAGAGCAAGGCAAGCCTCAAGAAGTGGGGCAGTCCTCTGGATGTCAAGTACCTAGCTGTGATGATGGACAGATATATATTTTTAAATAGCGTTGTAAGAAATAACAGTTCTTATAATTTGTTTTATTTACAGTGAATGGGACACACATCAGCAAATACCTATACAAAGCATTCATTTTAAATTGTACATAGTACAAATGTACCCAGCAAGTAACCAGCTTATAACATAGTGCAATGTTATGCAGGGATGGATGCCTATGGCGCAAGGTACTTGTCAGACTGCGATGTATAGGAAGAAGCATTTTACCAATGATGTAGGGGCAGACAAGTTTCAGTGATATGGGGTGGTTGATAACATTCACAGTGGTACAGTTCCTGTTGGCAGCAGCTTGTTAAAAATGAGAGCTTTGATGATGCTTCTGAAATCCGAATTTTGGGGGTGGAGTCTGATTGCCATGCCTTGTTCCTAGATGCCCCATTCTATTTCAAACGACATCCTGCCTTAGTACCCCCTCCGCCACGTGCAGCACAGTCCATCTGCAGGCTGGTGATCCTTTGATTTCTCAGGTGTGACCTGGCCTTGCAGGAGGTGGCTTAGGGGGCAGAGGGCACCCCATTTCGACTACATGGCTGATTCCCACAAACTTTTCTGCAGTATCCCGTGGAGTTGACTGGAGAATTGAAGGCCTGCTGGCCAGAAGGGAGCATTATACATAGCCCTCATGCCTCTGCTCAGTTGTCATCATTGAATGCAGCCTCATTAATTTCCATTTGGATTATTTTTTGTCTATCTTACATAGGAATAGAAATGTTGCCTGTATTCTTCCAAAATATATGGTATGGTCTCCGTTTTTGAGACTCTGGGACATAAAGGGGCATGCTTAAAAGTCCTGAGCACTGCACTGTATTTACAAGAATGAATGAAGCCATTTTGTGTGGCTTACTGCCACCTTGTAAATACGGCCCCTTCACACGCAGCACTTTGTGTGGAAGGGGCATGCAATGGCTGTTGCTGTGGGCGTGTCACAGCAACACCCATTGCATTTTGACACTGCCTCTGATTTACGAATCTTCGTAAACCTGAGGCAGTGCCAAAATTAAACACCACCCCAGGGGGAGCGTTAGAGTGGCACAACGAGGAAAAATGCTTTCATTTCTCCCTGTTTTTTGCAGCACACATAGAAGGAGCAAATAGCCATTGAAGGTGTCCCTGCACAAAAACAATCTCCCCCTCAGCGCAGCCATCCTTGCACTATGGTAGCTCAGGCTGTTTGTGTTTTGCTCTATAGTTATGCACAGAATTTAAAAAAATGTGCAGTTGTTTTCTTTTCGTGATACAGATCAGAAAATCTCCCAGATGATCCATGTTGGCAGAGAATTTAGTGTACCAAGAGACAGGAGATCAGGAGGCATCCCAAACAAATGAACTAACCTGGGTTTCTATGCGGTATTGTATTGTGGGAGTGACAACATTTCAGCTCATAAATTTACCTTCATTAAAGAAAAATGGTTTTAGGGTAGGGTGCAGCTCTGACATCCCTTGATTATATTTAACGTATTTTGGGGCATATTTATACTCCGTTTGCGCCGAATGTGCGTCAAAAATGTTGACGCACATTCAGCGCAAACGTTGCCCCATATTTAAACCCTGACGCCCGAGCCGGCGCAAAAGGAAAATGGCGCAATGTGCGTCAGTTTCTGGAAGCGGCACCCCGCCCTGCGTTAATGACATGCAGGGTAGGCGTTCCCGTCCAAAAAACGACGCACACAGCGGCGCGTGGTATTTATGCTTCCGGGCAAAAATGACTCCCGCGTGGTAGGCGGCGCAAAAAAATGACGCAAAGCACGATTAACGTGAAATTTTAACGCCTGGGTCAGGGCAGGCGTTAAAATGGGGCAAACACACCTGTACTTAATCAGAACACACAGAACAAACAACAGAGCAGCAGAGCAGCAGAGCAGCAACAGGGAGACATGGAGGTGCTTTTTCTTCAGCGTGCACGTAGACGCAGAGCCCTGCAGCAACAACAGCAGCTACAACAACAACAGCAGGGACCCCAAAGACAGCGCAGAAGGCAGGAGAGGATATTCCGCCCAAGAACAACCCTGCATGGCCTCAGGGAACGAGACATCATCCAGAGGTACCGGTTGAACTGGCAGGCCATTCAGCAGCTGCTGAGAAATATTGAACAGCAGTTGGCCCCCACTTTAGTGACTCCCCGCACTATCCCAACAGAAACAAAGCTGCTTGCCGTACTTCACCTGCTGGCAAGTGGCTCGTTTCAGACAACTGGTGCCCTGGTTGGTGGAATATCACAACCATCTTTCTCCGCATTCCTGCCTAAAGTACTGGATGCCATCATTCGCCTGACACCCCGCCACATCTGCTTCCCTAACACACTGCAGATGCAGCAGGAAACTAAACAGGGGTTCTACGCCATCAGTGGCTTCCCGCACGTCCTTGGTGCAATCGACTGCACACACGTACGCCTTGTGCCACCTGCTGCAACAGAACACCTCTATCGCAACAGGAAGCACACACATTCAATCAACGTGCAGGCCATAGTCGATCACCAAGGACTGATCGGCAATATTGTGGCTAAATATCCTGGGAGTGTACATGACGCATTCATCTTCCGTCACTCCACCATCAACCAACACTTCCAGGATGGACGATATGGCAATGGACTACTTGTTGGTAAGGACAAAAACCAAACTCATATACACACTGCTCAGAAACCCTCTAGGACAAACAACACATACACCACAATAGCAACACCTAGCCAGGAACACACTGAGGTACTCACATCACTAGCCATGTTTCAGAAGTCACCATTGAACCTGTCACACATTGGAATTTACTGTACAGCTTAGTGTGAAGACATTAATGACTGTGGTAGCCTAAATGTCACCTTGCAAATTGGAAGTCTCACAATAACCTGTACACTAATACAATGCATAGGTTTAAAGGTATGGGATGTCCTGGGTATGTTCATATGAACGTTTCAAATACACTTTCATGTTTCAACTCTGCATGGAACTATCATCACACCCCCAGTGAGGACACACGGACACCTGTATCACAAGTCACAATGCAAGGGAGGGCACACTGTACTGGAGAAACCATTACATCCTGCTGACAAACAGTTAGCCAACAAACACTTGCTCAGCCAAGGAAAAAAACTCAATGCAAAAGTTTACACCAACAACCATAGGTTGTCACATTAGTACACAAAAGAGTCACAGACAACACAACATAACTACTGCCATCAAAGATCCGTACAACAGTGCCTCCTACATCTAATTGATCCCATTCTGTGTTTCTCTTTCAGCTGATCAGGGGTATGGCATCCAGCCTTGGATAATGACACCATTTGGGAACCCAAATACTGCTGCTGAGCGGGCATACAATGACGCCCACAAGAGGACACGCAGCATTGTGGAGCGGACCTTTGGGATCCTAAAGTCTAGGTTCCGCTGCCTTGACATCACTGGCGGTAGCCTACTCTATTCCCCAGAGATTGTCTGTAAGATCATATTCACTTGTGCCATATTGCACAATATTTGTGTAAAAAGGAATATTCCCCTCCTTGACCTGGACCCAGACATGCCTGAGGTTGACGAAGAGGAGGATGCTGGCCTGCAACAGGAGGGGGAACAACCTAACACGGCAGCAGGAGTGCGTAGGCGCCAACAGCTTGTAAATAAAAAAAATTCTTAATGTATCATAATAACTTGTATTCCACACTTGTAAATAAACACAGATAACCAACACCACATCATGCTTTGGCCTATGCATTTCTGACCACCTTTAGTTTGAAATCGCTGAAGAAGAATATCGTCTCATTGAGCAAGAATGCTATAACATTCATCACACCAAAAATAAACATCACAAATGTATGCACAGAGGGTAGGATGTGACATGATACATTACAAAACACAGAGGCCAACAGGAGTACAAATGTGGCAATTACACATGCCGGATCCAAACACCTGAGACAGTCTCTCATCCAGCCCAAAATTTGAGATCATTTGAAAGTCACATCACACGTGTTCAGAGACAGGGTGGGACCATCCATGTGTACGTGACCATGTCATCAATGGCTTCTCTCAAGTGTGTGATATGAGCAATACACAATTGGAACAACATCAGCTGCCACTAACTCAGGAGGAGACCTTGAAGTCACAGTGACAACATACACCCAGACAGGTGATAGTGGATCCACATTCCAACACACATGTACACATATGTCATACAATCAACCTAATATTTGAAAGTAGACCATCACAGTTGTGTCCCAGTTAGAACCTAGCAGGAAGAATGTAACATGCCACTAAACCAGTTCATGCAGAAAGGGACACAGACAACAACAAAATTATTCTCATTGGCACATCAGGAACGCTCAGAGTCTTGCAAATGGAGTCATTGGAAAAAGGAATGCAAGTTTGCTCCAATTCATCATTACTGCAAACGTCAAATGGGCTAATGAGATGAATGAATGGTCAACAGTCCTTCATACCATATGGCCTTACATTAGCCTGCTGCTGCAGGTTTGCCATGATATAATAAATAAAACCCATGGATATAGTAGCTATTCTGGATGGTCAAATCCTAGGGTGCTGGGGGCCTAAGTCCACCTCTACCGCCCCCCAAACATACAAGAATCTTGTACTTGTGAACTAAACACATGCATAAGGCACATGTGTGGGCTACATGTCAAAAGTCCAACACCAATCAGAAACACAAAATCATAATGGGACATGGCCAGCTGTCAGGGCACTCATGATTAAGAGTTAATACGGTATAGCGACTTTAGCTTTGGAATGGCAATAACACCATAGAGAGTTCATAAACCATTTATTTTTGCAGTACAAAGTTCGCCATCAATATAAAACAAATCATCCTTAAATTTGGATATTCATGCAGTAGTCAAAGCTTTGGTGTTCATGTAGCAACCATAGCCAACACGTGTTTCGTCCTATGAGAGAGTATTCTCACGGACTTCATCAGGGCTTGATTCAAAAATAAGTTTTATATAGGAAATCAGTCCTAGTAAGACTCTGTAGAAAATCTATCTTCAAAGCAAATATCTATATCCAAGAGAGACACTCCGTGGTACAATAAACCCACTAGGCTCTCAGTAACGGTGAGAGCCTAGTGGGTTTATCGTACCACGGAGTGTCTCTCTTGGATATAGATATTTGCTTTGAAGATAGATTTTCTACAGAGTCTTACTAGGACTGATTTCCTATATAAAACTTATTTTTGAATCAAGCCCTGATGAAGTCCGTGAGAATACTCTCTCATAGGACGAAACACGTGTTGGCTATGGTTGCTACATGAACACCAAAGCTTTGACTACTGCATGAATATCCAAATTTAAGGATGATTTGTTTTATATTGATGGCGAACTTTGTACTGCAAAAATAAATGGTTTATGAACTCTGTATGGTGTTATTGCCATTCCAAAGCTAAAGTCGCTATACCGTATTAACTCTTAATCATGAGTGCCCTGACAGCTGGCCTTTTCTTTGGTAGTTTCCCTTGAAACATTGGAGGAGTAAGGAAGATCCTCTTGCCAGGAGCACCGTGCCACATTTAGAATTCGAATTTTACCATATGGACTCACTGTGAGCGCCCAAATCCTATGAATTTCTTCCTATGTGCTTTTGTTCTAATTCATAATGGGACATGGTTAGCCCCATAAAAACTGTAAGTGACTATTGCACTCCCTGTTAGGACTACAGATAAAAGCATCACCATCATAATTGTGGACACATTTTGGAGAAGGAATACATCATGGTATCCCATCCATCATTTCAAAATAGCCATCTGCAATTGCCCAAAATATGTAGACAAATATGGTCAATACATTAGTTAACGTATCCAAAACATTACAGTGTGAATGCCTTCTATACATACAACAACGGACATGTGTCATATCCAAACACAAATGTGTATCACATAGCACCGTTTGACCATGACAAATCACCTTTCCAAAGTTCAAAACATGAAGACATAAGGAAAAATTTGCTCCAAATTCTACGCATACAGCATGGGCGTCATAATTTGTTAACGTACATGAGTGCACAGAATGCAGAGTCAAATATAAATGTATCCAAAACTTTCACATATTTAGCCATCAAAGTATAATTTACATCATTATTTTTTTTTGACTCAGCATCATGTGCACTCTTGTACGTGGAAAAAATATGACGCCCATGATGTATGCGTGGTAAAATTGACGCTACATGAACAATATGTTGGTCATCTCATGTACATTCAAAAATTATTAATATTCATATCATATTTTTTGACTCAGCATCATGTGCACTACTGTACGTGGAAAAAAATGACGCCCATGATGTATGCGTGGAAAAATTGACGCTACATGAACAATATGTTGGTCATCTCATGTACATTCAAAAATTATTAATATTCATATCATATTTTTTGACTCAGCATCATGTGCACTACTGTACGTGGAAAAAAATGACGCCCATGATGTATGCGTGGAAAAATTGACGCTACATGAACAATATGTTGGTCATCTCATGTACATTCAAAAATTATTAATATTCATATCATATTTTTTGACTCAGCATCATGTGCACTACTGTACATGGAAAAAAATTACGCCCATGATGTATGCGTGGAAAAATTGACGCTACATGAACAATATGTTGGTCATCTCATGTACATTCAAAAATTATTAATATTCATATCATATTTTTTGACTCAGCATCATGTGCACTACTGTACGTGGAAAAAAATTACGCCCATGATGTATGCGTGGAAAAATTGACGCTACATGAACAATATGTTGGTCATCTCATGTACATTCAAAAATTATTAATATTCATATCATATTTTTTGACTCAGCATCATGTGCAATGTAATGCGTCAAAAAAAATGACGCACAATTGTGTATGCGTGAAAATATGACGCATAACGGGAAAATAAAAACGGCGGCCATTTTCTGCAGGAAGTGATGTAATAGGATATCCTGTTCACAAAATCTGTACTGGGAGTTAACTTTCACTTTCACTTTGCAGTCTCAGATTTATCTAGACTGTGTGGTTGTGTGAAAGGTGTTGTCCTGTGTTTTACTGCTTTTGTGTCCTGTGTCCCTTGTATTTTGTCTTTTTTGTGAATCTATTCTTGTTGCATAACATTGTCTCAGTCTGTTTAGTCTTGTTTTGTCTATTCCTGTGATTGTTTGTATTGTCTGTGGGAGTCTGTTGTGGGTAGCATAGTTTTGGGGGTTAGTTGGGCTATTTTTCTCCTTTTTCCTTTTCCTTCACACCTCTACCTTTCCCCATTTCCCACTTTTACTTTCGTATTTCATTTGTCTATTTTTCTAGCAGTCAATATGTCAGGTAGGCCTCGCCTGTCCAGGATAGGTGAAGATGAATTGGGGGGATTCATATGGCTAGTTAGCCATTTCCTCCCACTGATGCTGGAGGCTGGTGGCCGTGTGATACAGGGGTATCACACGGAGGCTAGGAAAATCCGGTGGGAGAAGGTGCGCCATCACCTGGTCCGGGTCTACGGGAGCTTTCGCAATGTCCATCAATTGAAGCACCGCTGGGCAGATCTGATCACCAGGGAACAGGACCTGCTGGACCACCTGGGAATCAGGATTGGTGGCCATGTTGGTGAGTACAAATCAATTACATGGGAATAATAGAAATCTGTGTGGGAACATGTGATGATTGTTACCCAATCTCCTAAATAAGTAGCTGACTGTGTGTAATGCTAGGGAAACCTAGGCCCATGTTTATACACATATATCCCCATTTTTGCAACACATTTTCACGCAATAAAAGCAGCAAATTGCAACATCTATCTGTATTTTGCTATTTTGCCCCCTCTCTGCGTGACAAAATGATGCAAATGATGCGCTACAAAGGTATACATATGTGCCCTAATGTGTATTTGTTGCAGAATGTGTATGAAGACCAATGCTAGCAGTCAGATGGCTCATTTTTGCAACACATACCAGATGCCAGTAGCTGTATGTAATGTAGTGTTGCATTTGTGTCAGACAAGCAACACGTTAACGGCTCTATTTGTACTCTACAGGTCATAATGGCCAGTGAGTAAGTCATGTAGAAACAACATACCTACATATGTAGACCCCATAGCTAGACAGAAAATTTGAAACCCATGATGATGCTATACATGTGTGTTGCCTTCATGTCACATGAAGTTAGATATGTTGGCCACACATATGTCACATGTGTGTGTGGTTGCTGTGTGTTGAACATGTCCACCTAGCCTGTTTGATTGTGAGTGGTCATGCAGTCCTCATGGAACCAGTTTTGGAATGTTTCTCTGGGATGCACATGCTGAGATGTATGGATAACATTATTGTTGGGGCATACTAATGGAGGGTTAACTTGGACGACACATGACTGTCATGGCCACTGCATGTGTGTAGTAGGGTGTGTAACTGTAGAAGGAGACTCATCCAATGTTAATGTTGAATACAAAGTCATCCATGCAGTATGAGCATGTGGGAAAGTCTATCATTACCATGTCATATTCACACAGTGTCATTGTAACTGAAATTATTTGTCAGTTCACCCAGTCTGAGTATATTCTTCCTTTCATGCTTTACAGGTGGACCAGCCCCGTACACCGTGGGAGAGGTGGCACATTTTGACGACCCCGATACCTACAGTGAGTGTCGCCTGAGTGCTATTTTCATTGTTTGGTAATGAAGCATGATGGATTACTGGCCGTTCATTGGCATTGTTGTTTTAGTGTGATATCAAATAGGACTTATGTTTCTGTAAAGCAATACCTAGCCATCTCTCAGATTGAGGGGCTGTAGGTCATTCCAGTTGGGCGGCAATGGGGAATGGGATGACTCATTTGGAATACACTGGTCAATGTTAGACTTGGTCAGGGACTTGCCATGAACTGAGTCTGCATATCAGACTGACAGTCTCCCAGATAGCTTAGGCACATGGCTTTGATGACAAGTGCTTCTTCCTAGTTGAGGATGGACTGTGTACACTGTAGGTCGGATCTTCCGGGGGCATGTACTTCCACAAGGTGAACTAGAAGTGTGTGTGACTTGAGTGCAATGGCCTAGATGTTCTGTCGAATCATGAGAATGGGGCCCGTATTTATACTTTTTTTGCCCCGCATTTGAGTCGTTTTTTTACGCTAAATCGGCGCAAACTTCCAAAATGCAATTGCATTTTGAAAGTTTGCGCCGATTTAGCGTAAAAAAACAACGCAAATGCGGCGCTAAAAAAGTATAAATATGGGCCTGGGTGTTCTACCTCCTCTGTGTGTGTTGTAAAACATGCCTCACTGATAGTATGTCATGTTGGCCTAAGTCATGTGTGGACCTGGGATGTGTCAATGTTTGGCTGACTACAACGTGTTGCTAGCCCTTCATAGGTGTTGTGTGTGAAGGCACATACTTCTATACACTCCTGGGTGTGCATTGAACATGGGATTGTTGGTTGTTCTTCCCACACCACCCACAAATACTGGGATGTTACTGTGAAACAGGGTACCTAGGACTGTAGCAACCAATATGTTACACGTACTTGACACCTTTTGTGACTTTAGTTAGTACCTAGGGCCAGATGTAGCAAACTGTTTACAAGTTGCAAATGTCATACATTTCTGTTTGTGAGTTGCAAACGTCTGTTTCCTATTCCGAAATGTATTTGGTGATCATGAACATATTAGCAAAATGCTTTTCCAAATGCAAAATATGAAGGGGTTTTCCAGACCTACTTGCAACTCACAGTGGTAGGCAATTCCATTTGCAACCGAGTACGTGGTTGCAAAGTGAGTCGCAGTTATCATCCACTTGAAGTGGATGGTAACCCACTTGCTAACTGGAAGGGGTCCCCATTGTAACCCTTCACCTTTGTGACTGGACCTAAATAATCCTGTACAAAACAGCCAGTGGTCTAAGGGACCACTAATTACCGTGAAATGATCCAAAATTGAAGTTGTTGTAATTTTTTACTAAGTGCAGCTCATTTTCCTTTCAGGTAAACGGCCTACACTTGGGGAAAAATAACCTGCTTTAGTTAAAAGCAGTCACGTCCATGGAGGTCTGCTGTTCCCAGCAGGCCTCCATCCCCGTGAGTGCCCATAGTCGCTAAGGTGGCGCAACTTGGAACCCACATCATTGATGTTCATGAGGTGGGTCTTAGCGACCCCATAGCGACTCGCAGACGGTGTCAGAGACACCGTTCTGCATTGCAAATTGCTAGTTGCATTTTCCAAATTCCTACATCTGGCCCCTAGAGTTGACATTTGTTTATGGCCCATGGGTTCAATCTTAGCACACAACTAATTCCAAATGGCATTGAGTGAGGAGTGTGATTGTTATCACATAGAGTGACATATGTAGTGAAGTCAGTATGCGGAAGAGGTGCTGCCATGATGTCAAATGCCTTAGGTATGATTTGGATGAGTAGTTTAGGGTGATGTCATCCATCATGTAGAGACATGGATATGCTAGGTGTGATATGCCCTTATGTATGCATGTTTCACATGTACTTCCTCTGAGCCTTTCCGTGAACTATGTTGTGACAATTGCTGCAACCAATACATTTCTAGTAATGGACAAATAACCCATTGTGCTATTCCACCCAATGCAAATCCAAGGCTAAATATTTGCCTTTTCTCTTCACAGCTGCAAACCTGAGTGCCGCAGATCGCAACCATTTTGAGCGCCGTGCGATGAGATACAGGCACATCCTGCAGGTGCAGTGTGGGTATCGGAGGATGGCCCACAAGTACCATTCAGATCGGGCCTCCGGGGCGTGGTGGGCCACACCACAGGCTCCCCCTACAGTGCCACCAACAACCACCAACACCACATCCACCAGGTCTGCCCAAGTGGACCCAGCAACGTCTTCAGCAATGGACCCTGCATCTTCCTCCAGACCTGGACCCAGCCGTGTGGTGGTAGCAGGACTGTCCCGTGGCCAAACAACTCCTGCCACAACATCAACCTCCGCCGGCACGCAAACCAGCACAGACCCTCCTGTGGACCCAGCTGCCTTCCTGGCATTGTCCCAAAAATTGGACAAGTTGGTGAAAAAGGTGGACAACCTGAGGGAGGACATGACTTATGTCAAAAAGAAGGTCCGCTCCATCAGGCGCACACTACGGAGGGCAAATCTGTAGTACTTTTGCCCTCTTGAACTTTTACCCCTCCCCTCTCACCTCTTTCCTATTTTATACTGTTAGTTGGGTTTTGGGGATTAGTTATAGGATAAGTATAGGTAATTAGCTTAGTTAGTGTTAGGGAAGAGGGTGGGGGGTCCTTCTTCTTTCTATCTTATATTTTTGTGTGGGTGGGTGGGTGGGGGGCAATGTTGGGATTCCTGTTTAAAAAATAAATTAAAAAAAACAACAAAAAAAACTTACAAATATAAAACAAAAAAAATATATATATATGTTTGTTTAGGATAGTATAGTATGTGTGTAGGTTAGTAAGTGTTATCCTGCATGTGTCTTGTCTCATAATGGTGGGTGGGGGGTTGATGTTTAGATCGTTTCGTTACATGTGTAGAGTAAGTTTAGCTTAGGTTCGTTAGGGACAGTTGTGGGATAGTAGTAGTCAGGTTAGATTAGTGTAGGTTTACCTTTCCCTTAGTTGCCTCTTTTATTACTTCATTGAAATAAAAATTTAGTTAACCCTTTACATGATGCGTTAGGTGCTACATTATCATGGCCTTGACATCAGTGTAGCAGAATGTTTTAGTATGACATTTGTGTCCTATCCTCGCTATCCCCAGGATATTGAGGTTTAACATGCCAGCTACCCGTGTGCTAACTTGGTAAGTATCCACCATGTGGGAGACCCACCATTGGTAGTGTGCATTGATCACCAAGGTTTTTTTTCGGTATGTATCCTACTTCACAAAGAGTGCTTCCAGACTTGTTATTGTGGGTAAATAGATAGGTCGGACAGCAGTGTGAAGTTCAGGGAGATCTTTGTAGATGAGGAATTGTTGACACTCTTGTCTTGTTGCTGTCATTGCTGACCTACATCATGTGTGTACTGATTCAGCATGACTTTCCTTCATGGAAGTATACTCCGTAAGGATGATTGATGCAGTGTAATTTGTTAATGATTCCTTACATTTTACGGCATTTTTTCTTATTTAAGTATTGCATGGTGCCTACATTTCTCAGGCACCATTAGTTGTCTAGAATAGCTATAGATGGTGCATCATTCTGTCCAACACAGCATGATTGTGTGTGCTTAGTCCCTTCATCAGTTATTTTCCTCAGTATGGTAAGGCTATGATGCAATCCTGGCCACTGCACAGATGTTTCAGTATACATGAAATCAGGACAGTAGTATAGAGAATCTACATGGTTGCCACACAGCCACTTTGGAGTTAGGTACTGCACAGTTGAAGTGTGAAATAACACAGAGACACAATAGGTGTGCAAGTGATATTTATTTATAGGTGGTGTAGTGCAAAATGTCCATTCACCATGTTTGCTGAGTCCGTTCTGGTGCATAATTACATGGTGATCCTACAAAAGGGGTGTGGATGATGCTCCTCACATGCTGGGGTGATGTCACAGACAGTGCAGAGGGACAGGAATTGCCAAATAGTAGGAGAGAGACATTCACTGGCAATGGGGACAAGTCATACAGTGGATTGCCAAACAGTCATTGAGTGTAGTTGTAGTGAGACTGGCATTTGACAAAACGTAGGACCTTGGTCAGAGTAGGCCATGGTGCAGGGACTAGGGCTTCCGGGTACTCTTGCGTGTGAATGTTATCTGTTCCATGTCTTCTTCTTCTGATGTGTGTGTTGCCTGGTATGTCCTTGTTGTTGTTGGTTGTGAAGGGGCAACACACACCTCAGTGTTAGAAGACATGGAGGTAGACATCCCGGGGGCTGATCCCTGTCGAGTTATGAAGGGCAGTACTGCAGCAAGGAGGGCCTGCTGGTTTTTCAGAATGGCAGCCACATCACGATGGTAGGCAGCCAGGTCGGCCCTGAGGGGTTCTATGTTGCATTCGTGCACACGTTGACTGGCTTGCAGTTGGAGTTGTTGTGTCAACTGGATGACAGCTGTGCAGATTTCCTTCTGTGTTTTTAAAAGTTCCTGCAAGAGCGATGTTCGGGCTTGCATTGCAGCTGCCTGATCAGCAGTTGACATCATGCACGAACACACACCCTCAAGGCTGGCTGCCATAGTTTGCATCCCCACCCGCACCTCCTTGGCCAGCTCCCGCTGGACCCCAACGACGGTTCTTTCGAAGCTGGTGCCAGTGTCGTCAGAGTCCTCAGCTGTGTTGGAGCTGGCAGGTCTTACAATTGGGGTGGCGGGTGGTTCTCCTGTGGTGGCTGCTTCTTCTGTGCTCCTCCTTGTGACTGAAGGTGGGGCTTTGAGGCTTTCAAGGACCATTTGAATGGTCTCTTGTGGGATGTTTATGGGCTCATCATCCATGTCATCAGGGAACTCAAGGACAGGCATATCGGCAGGAGATCCGTGTTCCTCTGCAATGAAACAGGGTACAATTAGTGTGTCTGTGTTGTGACAATTTTGCAACAAGATACAAGCCTTTGGATGCCTTAACTTTGTGCTCTGTGTTTGTCTTGGTATCTGCTGTCCGTCATAGGGCATTGTTGTAGGCCTATGGCCCACCTGTGTGTCACATGTATGATATGGAGCTATCAGACATGTCTGCCTGATCGCCTCTAGGTGTTGCTTTGTAATTATTTAGGAATAGGCGTGTTTTTGTCCTACTCCTCCCTCGGTGTTTAACTATTGTTATGGAGGGACATTTTGTTGGGTGGGCTCTCATTATCCTACATGTGATTACTGGCTTTCTAGGCAGCAGGATAGCTAATGGTGTGGGGGACTAAGTCTGACCCACTTGTAACTAACTCTGTCACCCTGATATTTCATTTTGCTCAGACTAACTAGCAGTGCCTTTGGTCTCCCACATCAAAGGAATGTTTAGACATCCGAGCGCATGACATCTTGGGAACTTCTCAGGGAAGTCGTGGTCACTCAGATCCTACACAATTATGTCTTTTCCAGTATGTTCCCATACACAAATGAGAAAGACAGTATTTGTTTAATATGAGGTTTCATTGTACAACTGACTTCTTGAAATTTAGGTGTGAGCCACAATAACCCAAACAACACACTGTTAGAATTGAAATAGTCCGCAGGAGAGTAATACATTAGTACACAGCTATCATGGTGCCTAACAGTTTCTACTCTCCCTCTGCTTGTTCTATGTATAGCACAGCATGTTGAGTTTGGAGCTTGCCTGTCGGAATCACTGGGGAGACATCATCCCTCATATCAGAGGAATGGCCTGTGATCTGGTTGTGCATCAGCAGCAAGGCAGGCAGCATCTAGTTGTGTTTCTCTGTTTGGAAACTCCCTCTTGCATATCTTGGGACAAGGAAGTGATTTTATAAGTCATATGTCATCGTGATGACAAAGTTTCCCTACGCAGGAATGCCAAACCTTAACCCCTGCCACATCTATCAGCAACGTACCAGACTGTATCCTTGACTGGGGCACAGAGTGAATATGTTCTGGCAAACTCCAGTGCAGAAGTAGGCAAAACAGTGTGATTTGACTAATTGACAACACCTTAGGACTGGCTATTTGCTAAATTAACTGATAGGAAGGGCAATGAGAATCATTTAGTGCAAAGTGCTCTGAGGCTCTTAGATGTGAGCAAATGAGTATAAGTACATTCAGGGTAAGATGCACAAAGGCCTCCAGCCTGAGGCTAATGCGCAAAGTATACGTTACACTTGCCACAATACACTTTGACTGACTGTTGGTGTTGTGACTGCCCTGCCAGCACACTTGCCTCTCAGGACCTGCCCCATACACTTTTTATTCACATTGCATGAACTGTACATGTTACCTGGCATTACCTATGCATGTCAATGTTAGGATGTGGTATGGATGTAAACATTGTTGATGTTTGAAGATGATGTTGTGTCATGTGTGTCTAATTGGATTGGCCTGTTTATCGTATGAATGTCCTATTTGGTTGTCAGACTTTGCAGGTGTGTTTCAGTGACCAGTTGCCTGTGTCCCCTCCTTAGGTGTTGTCTGAGCAGTATGACATTAGTGATGTAGCCTTGTTAGCCAGGCACGTGAGGGACCCTGACGTATGCAGCATGTGTGTGTCCTTAGTGCTGTGTGGCTCCTATTGCTGTTTAGTTTGGCTTATGTATGTGTCAGGTATGGACATTCGGCATTTGAGTGTGCTGGTGCCTTTGTCTTATTTCTATGAATAGTTGCGGATGTCATCCTCGCCCCCTAATTTAGGTATGTATGTTCCATGGGGAGGTTCCTGCCATTTGGTACTATAGCTGCACAGAGATGAGAGGTATTATTGTCAACTGTTGTGGCAGTTACATTGCAGTTGTTGTTTTGGCTACTGCATTACTGATAGGGACCTAGTTGATGTAGGATAGATTTTGCTATACAAGTGCCTGGATGTGAGTTTGACGTAGTGGCCTTCCCACCTGTTGCTGCTTTCCCTTGGCTCTATTGTTGTAATTACAGGATGGCCCCATGGGACTGTTGTTGGTGCTGTATTTTGTCGTGCCCCAGCTTCAGTCTGTGCTGGGCATGCCCCCCTGCCGTGCCCCTTTACCCATGCCACTTCATATATGTGCTGACTTACATGCATTGTGTAGTAGGTATCCCCCCCCCCTGCTTACAGTCCCCATTATTGCAATTTATTTCCACATGTGACTTACCCTGCATGTGCGTTGTGTCGTGGTAGTCTGCGCTGTCCTGTCCTTGAATCCCTGTGACGATCTCCTCCGGGATGACGGCTGCGACCATCTCCTCCATGTGGTCCAGGGCCTCCTGTTGTGCTGGACTCCCCCCTCCAGTCTGCATTGCTGCCTTCCTGTTCCTGGCCATTTTCTCTTTTGTCCTACGTTTGCAGTCATGCCAGCGTTTCTTACACTCAGTGACTGTGCGGCGTTCTTCAGCCACACTGTTGATCTTGTCCACTATTTGTTTCCATATGGCCTCTCTCCTACTGAGTGGCAATTTAGAGGAGATGAAAAGTTGGTGCTGGTGTTCCGTCACCTCTTTCACCAGGATTTCCTGCTCCTCTTCACTGAAGCGACACTTTCTTTTTTTTCTAAAAATGTCCTGGTTCCTGTATGGATCCTCCTGGCTGGTTCCTGGTCTGCTCTCATCCTCCTGGGGTCTGTTGTGGCATCTGGGATCCATTTTGGCTCTCCTCTGCTGAAAGGGCAGTTTTCGCGCAAAAATGTAACGCAATAGCGTGAAAAAAAACAGCGCTTTCCGGATTGCGCTGTCGTAAATCGACCCACAGTGATGTGCGTCGCCTTTACGTTGGTTTCCTTTACGACTTGACGCCGCTGTGTGCGTCACTAAATAATGACTCCCACCTGTTGGTTGCGCCGCCTTACGTCAAAGTATAAATTTGACGCCCGCACGGCGCTTCAAAATGGTGTTAGACGGTGCAAATTTTTTGGACGCAAAACTGCGTTGGCGCAGTTTTGCGTCAAAAAGTATAAATATGGCCCTTTATGTGCAGTATCAACCTGCACCAATAGCCACATGTCGGTGCTATTGATAATGCAATTTAAAGTGACACACACATTTGCTTCTGGTAGTAGTAAGATACTGTTTTCAGTTTTTTCCAGGTGAGCAATCGCCTTTGTGGCTTGGTAAGTGCACATACGTGAAACAGCATCCCACAATCCACTTCTGGTAATGGCTAGTGAACTGTCAGACCATGTGTTACTGTAGGTAACTTCTTGGGAGAGTTACTCAAGAAACGAATGTGGTTGGGCACGTTGTTAAAGCAGTAGATCTTGACAAAGAGCAGCAGCCATTTGTCTCAGTGGCATGTTTGAAACATCTGGCAGAGTAAAGCAGGACATCTGGAGTTGTCCATGTCCGAACATCTGCAGTGATTGGTATAACTTGTGCGCAGTCATGTACATGCCTGTTGTCGAACGTAATCCATTTTTTAAATGAATAATGTTCAATTTAAGGTAGTGTTTGTTCGGGAGCATCAGGTATTGTTATAAAGGGAATGTTCCCCTGAGGGGCAGCGATCTCATCATTTAAAAGAGAGGGTCACAGAATTCCATGCACCCATGTTTTCTTTATTTCAAGGTGATATTTGTTGGGGAATATCAATTAACCACATTAATATATCATCTTAGTTGTTCTCTAACACGGATGACAACAATCTCTGTGTTCATGAAGTGGTATCTAGTATTGAAGCGTGCTAACTTCTTAATGGTGAAAAGTTTAAAAAAAACAATTTCCAATATTTTGCAATTTGTATTTTACATTCGCATATAACCAGGGAAAGGAGCTGAGCATTACACCACAACAGATGTAGATACACGAGAAGTGGGGACGCAAATAGGTCTCACCTTTCAGTGGTCCTTCCTGACCTTTTGGCTTTACCAATGTGTTTTGCTGACTTCAGATATGGAGACAAAAAAGATTATTCCACTAAGTGAAAGTAATTTTTCACATAGTAATAATAAAAATCATACTATGCCACCTTCCAGTGGTGGTTCCTGAGCTTTTGGCTTTACTAATGCTTTTTGCTGACTTTACATATGGATACTGAAAAGATTATTCTATTATGTGAAAGTAATTTTTCACAATGTAATATTTAAAATCATAGTATGCACGATTGGGAACAGAATACTAGGGACATTTAATAGGCCATCCTTAGAAACGTTCAATCTTATTTCATATCATTGCAGCCAACCACATGACGATGTACCATGAAGTAGGTTTTATGAGTAAAAAAATAATGTAAATAATATAAATTATACTTTTACCGATGATCAACTTACGGAGCGTTCATCAGGCCTACATCCTACATCTACATCAGAAGCAAACGATATTGTGGTTCTTTTGGATATCTATCTATCTATCTATCTATCTATCTATCTATCTATCTATCTATCTATCTATCTATCTATCTATCTATCTATCTATCTCGCTATCAAATCTTTCAGTCCATACCAAAAGGACCACAAAATGTAATATAATAAAAACAACTTTCTTTAACCAAAACATATACATAACAATATAAATGTTAAAAGTAATGGGAAAAAGGAAAGTATTGGACTTTGAAAGGGTTGGAATTACTAACCCCATTCCAATCAAAGCAACATAAAGAATATCGGGGGAAGTGTTGGACTTAGGAAGGGTTACATATAGTTCCAAATCCTAATCACTTTTAAACAATTATTTAACCTATTAACATAAAACTATTAAAACTTATTCAAAACAAAAAAATATTCTATATAAATTAACAAAGTTAAATGCAGAAACTCTTAATACAGGAATAATGTAACAAATAAGAACTAGTACATAATGAATGCTCTTCCTTCCTACTACCCAAAAAATTGCTACCTCCCAGAAGTGTTAATAAATTAATTATTCTTAATAAATGATAAATAAAACACTAATAGCATTAACATGTTTAATAAATAAAATACATTAAAATAAAACTACAGTTTACAAATGAATATGTCAAACACACTTATAAATCAATAATCAAGTGAGAAACAACAAAATGGTTTAAAGAACAAATACTCAATTCAATCAAAATATAAGTTGTCAATTAACTATTGACATAAAATAAAAAACATCAAAAATATGTGCAATTTAAATACCTTCCTTCCTTATTTCCATTCACACACTACAACTGAAAACTAAAATATAATTAATTTACCTTTACCAAAATAAAATATAAATTAACATTCAGAACATGCACTTAAATAATTAAAATAACAATTCAACGCTTTACACAATTAATCACCAATTAAATATGTTATTATAATCAAAAAAGTAATACAAAATATATAATTTAACTGGTTTGCCTCCCTATTTCTCTGCAAATGCAGCAACCTGCTAATACATTTTGAAATCGATAATTCAAGGTAAATAATGTTAAATCACATGTTAGAAATCACAAACTGGGCATAAAAAATCCAAACAGTTACATTCATAATATTAATACCAAAAACTAACATAATAACTAATATATTACATTGTTTACAGTATTTAATGCAACTATATTAAGGTAAACAATGTAAACAAATGTTTTTAAATGATATTATATACATAAAGAAACTATATTATTACTTTCTATATTTTGTTACTCAATATTTTTGCATTGACACTGTATTCGTGTTCCACAGTTTTTCTTAATGAATATTTGTGTCATTCATCACTTTGACACTGAACAAACACTTCTTGGACCAGTTCTCCTAGTAACAATCCTTTGCAGTATGGAGATGGATGAGCAAACAAAGGAAAGTGATATATTCAAGCACTGACACTTGGGCCCGTATTTATACTTTTTTTGAGCCGCATTTGCGTCGTTTTTTGATGCAAAAACGGCGCAAACTTGCAAAATGGCATTGTATTTTGTAGGTTTGCGCCGTTTTGCGTCAAAAAGCGGCGCAAATGCGGCGCTAAAAAAAGTATGAATACGGGCCTTAGTTTCACTACATCATGCTGCACTCTCATGTTCCTTATAATTATTTTCTGTATACTGTGATCCAGTGCAACACAAAAGGATGATGGACGGAGTGCTGAACAATGCAAACACTCACCCCGAGTCACAGATCTGGGTTTAATCCATCGTTCTTTTGCTCACCATGCCACCCCAGTTTGGACCCAGCCATATGCAAATCAGTCTTGACCCTGTTCCTCATGGGAACAGTCCAGCCCGAACTGCCAAGCCAGGTCCTCCCTGGACCGGAAACAAGCATCCTGGGACCGGTTTCAGGGTTTCACCCCTTATCAGCCAGGCTAGCTTGAATCCAGTGACACAGTGAGCACGGGACCCACGTCTGGACATACCCTTCCCACTTAGGGCAACTTTAGCAACACAAAAGGATGATGGACGGAGTGCTGAACAACACAAACACTCACCCCCAGTCACAGATCTGGGTTTAATCCATCATTCTTTTGCTCACCATGCCATCCCAGTTTGGACCCAGCCATATGCAAATCAGTCTTGACCCTGTTCCTCATGGGAACAGTCCAGCCCGAACTGCCAAGCCAGGTCCTCCCCGGACCAGAAACAGGCATCCTGGGACTGGTTTCAGGGTTTCACCCCTTATCAGCCAGGCTAGCTTGAATCCAGTGACACAGTGAGCACGGGACCCACGTCTGGACATACCCTTCCCACTTAGGGCAACTTTAGCAACACAAAAGGATGATGGACGGAGTGCTGAACAATGCAAACACTCACCCCCAGTCACAGATCTGGGTTTAATCCATTGTTCTTTTGATCACCATGCCACCCCAGTTTGGACCCAGCCATATGCAAATCAGTCTTGACCCTGTTCCTCATGGGAACAGTCCAGCCCGAACTGCCAAGCCAGGTCCTCCCTGGACCGGAAACAAGCATCCTGGGACCGGTTTCAGGGTTTCACCCCTTATCAGCCAGGCTAGCTTGAATCCAGTGACACAGTGAGCACGGGACCCATGTCTGGACATACCCTTCCCACTTAGGGCAACTTTAGCAACACAAAAGGATGATGGACGGAGTGCTGAACAACACAAACACTCACCCCCAGTCACAGATCTGGGTTTAATCCATCATTCTTTTGCTCACCATGCCATCCCAGTTTGGACCCAGCCATATGCAAATCAGTCTTGACCCTGTTCCTCATGGGAACAGTCCAGCCCGAACTGCCAAGCCAGGTCCTCCCCGGACCAGAAACAGGCATCCTGGGACTGGTTTCAGGGTTTCACCCCTCATCAGCCAGGCTAGCTTGAATCCAGTGGCACAGTGAGCACGGGACCCACGTCTGGGCATACCCTTCCCACTTAGGGCAACTTTAGCAACACAAAAGGATGATGGACGGAGTGCTGAACAATGCAAACACTCACCCCCAGTCACAGATCTGGGTTTAATCCATCGTTCTTTTGCCACTATGCCACCCCAGTTTGGATCCAGCCATATGCAAATCAGTCTTGACCCTGTTCTTCATGGGAACAGTCCAGCCCGAACTGCCAAGCCAGGTCCTCCCTGGACCGGAAACAAGCATCCTGGGACCAGTTTCAGGGTTTCACTCCTCATCAGCCAGGCTAGCTTGAAGCCAGTGCATAGAAGCAGAGCTGAATCAGAAAAGAAAGAGAGGGGTGCAACAAGCAATGTTCTGGCAACCACAGTGAGTGGTGTCCTTGACTCTGCTTCTTCTAAGCATGGTGGGTGTTCCTCAGTAAATGCTTCAAATACTTGATTCTAAGGCTGTGTTTCTCATTCAATCAATCAATCAAGAGATTTGTAAAGTGTGGCATTTCACCCATGAGGGTCTCAAGGCGCTGGAGTAGTTAGCTGCTTCTTGGTGATCTGTTCATTCAAACAGCCAGGTCTTGAGTCCTTTCCTGAACTGCTGGAGCTATGAGGGAGTCATGAGATATAGGGAAAGATCATTCCAAGTTCTGGCTGCCAGAAGTGAAAAGATGCGTCCTCTCCTGTTGCTTCAGCAGAACTGGGCGGTTGTCTGCAAGAAAAAGGGAGGTGGATCTTAGGTGTCTGGGCAGTTGGTGGAATGTCATGAATGTATTGATATATGCTGGACCTTCATTGTGCAGGGCTTTGAATGCCTGGGTCAACACCTTGAACACGAAGGGCTTGTTTGAGGGTTGCCAGATGCTGTACAGGCTGGCGGTACCTTTCCCGAAAATATGACATTTCCCCAAAATATGACATTGGCGGTTTGGCTCAGGCCAAACCGCCAATATACCACTCCATCCAGCCAGGGCGGTAACAGCAGCCGGGCTGGAGCTTTCAGTCTCCAGCCAAGTGGCTGTCACTGTCCTACCCACGGAATAATGACCCCGCCTACCGCCATTGTTTTGGTGCCAATCTTACCACCACTAAAACCATGGTGGTAGGCACTATCAGTGCCAGGGAATTCCTTCCTTGACACTGATAGGGGTCACCCCACCCCTCGCCCTCCCCCTCCCCAGAGCCCTCTCCCACCCTCCACCTCTCCCCTCCCCCCGCACGCCCTGACATACACGCACCAACATACACACGCATACACACACTCATACGCACATTCACCCATGCATGTATACATTCATTCACACACACATCAACACACACTGATATACATTCTAGCACGCACGTGCGGTCTGCGGTGGTTTACTGGCGTGGCGCTGCTGCTGGCAGCAGCGCCACCTTATCACTGCCCGCCGCCATGACCGTAGCAGGAATTCCACCAGCCTTCTGGTGGGATTCCGGCTACGGTCATAATATGCCGCGGCGACTGTGTTTTGGCGGCCATTACCGCTGCACTAGGTGGTCATTACCGCCAATGTCTTAATGAGGGCCTATATGTTTTCTAAGGAAACATCTGTGATGCTCAACTTGATATACATAATCTATGTCATACTTTCCGTAGCATGTGTTTGCCCATGGCAGAGAAGAATGTCTCACACCTTTGCTGATGAAGAGAGCCTTCGCTGTCAACAAGGTATGCAGTGTGTCTCTTATCCTTAAGAAATCGACTGCAAGTTGATCTGCCTTCCAGGCTCAGTGTAGCGCATAGAAGTAGATGTTAGGGTGTTAGGTTTTAGATTTCTCCTTGTTAGAAATGTTCATTTTAGTCATGTTATTTATAACGTGTCCTCCTGCTGTTTTTATAATATTCTGTGCAGTTGTTTTAGATATACTGAAACAGATAATTCCTGTAGTAATAAATATGCTTTACTTAAAAGTGGTCATTCTTCTTAGTACAGTGTGTTTGATACTGTGACTAACTAAATAAGGTTTGTTACTGATACCACAGTGGTCCTGATCCCTTTATGGGATTGGTAGGAACCTAAACTAATACATCTATTTACATTATACATTGAATAGTATTCTGCAGGTCTACAATAGCCTGTCCTTTATATTCATTTTTGATGCATTGAACCACGTTCACACGTGTCCCCCTTGAGTGGGAACCCATTTCTTGCAGAGCTATATCAAAGTCATAGCTTATAAAACACATGGCATATCACAGAGGTTTTACATTTCTTTTGCTGAAAAGAAAATAGTCCCCTCTGGTCGCCCCCTTGCCAGCTCTATTTTTTTCTTCCACAAAATTGTGCTAAGGGATCATACAGATATTTTGACAGCACTGGTACATCATACAACCACCTATACATATCTGCCAGTTGTGGTTGCCATAATTATAAGGTTCTATGTTCTACTGAGCTGTTGTAGAAGCTGACAGGTGAGCAGGTCTGGGACCTCAGGGTATTGGTCATGTGTGAGTTGAGAGCTATGTTTGGTCGTTGGAAGCCTTCTCTCCTCGAATGCCTCATGTTTCTCCATGCACCTCTGCTTTTGGATTTATCCAGTCGAATTTCTCCTTCTTCATCTCAGCCCCACCATCAAGAATTAAATTGTGCTGTCTCCAGTAAAATGAGTGATGCACACGTCACATAAACACAATAACCATCCAGAGCAGAATTAGACAGAGAAACACTAAAACTATCAGCTGCGGTCTCACTCCCCTGACAGAGTGGAACACTCCCACTACCAACACCACTCTCACATACCTGACAGTCTTGCAGTCAAATACTGCCAAATGTTGTACACTATGGGGGTCATTACGAGTTCAGAGGTCTCTTGACCGCCATGTTGATGGTTGTGGTCATACCGCCAACAGGCTGGCAGAGAAGACCACCAAATTATGACCATGGTGGTAATGACAACAGAATACTGCCAAATCACCACCGGCACCACCAGTGTGGTCAGGCCACCATGGACGATGATGGGCTCCTTCAGGCCAGCAGAGACCATGTTTCCGCCGGACAGATTATGAGGCTGCACACCACCAAGCTTCCTGTCGCCATTGCACCACCACAGAAACCCTAGCAGAAACTAATTCTACAAAAGGAGACACTCAGCTTTAGGAACACATACCCATCTGGATCTGCCAAGGAACTTGAACTGCATGTCTTCTTGATGCTCCTGCTTGCCCAACAACTTTGGAACCATCAACGACAACAATGACAGCAACTGTCATGGCTGGCAAAACTCAAAAGCACACTGTGCTCTCTCCAGCCCAACACTGTGTTGCTGGGCTTGAGAGAGCAGGCACAGGCTCCCAGTCTGCCTGGAAGCCCTCTGCTGGGCACTCCCAGCCAATCCTAACACTGCTCTCAGCAGTGTTAGGATTGGCGGCCGGGTAGGCAGGGAGCCTATGCTGCCTGCTGAGGACAGGAAGGAGTGATGAACAGTGTGCGGGTAAGTTTTTTTAAAAGAATCTCTGAAGGCTAGCCAGTACACCATGAATGCCCGCCAGGAATGCATTGCTTTGATGGACTTGAGCTGCCAGTCCTTGGATGGCATTCACGATGGTCGACTGACCGACAGAAATCAACCTCAAGAGATCAATAGCCTCCTCACTGAGGGCAGCAGGGCTGACAGGGGAGGGGCAGAGGTGCCTGCGGCGAAGGAGACGCCCACCCTCCTTGGTGAGTGCGCATGGACAACTGAGTTGGGAGCTACAGGGAGGGCGGTGGTAGTAAGGGGGGGTGGACAACGATGGTGCTGGGGTGGACCCAGGAGGGTGTGCCACCACCAGAGAACATCCTCTGGAGGAGGAATCCGAAGATGATGAGTCAGAAGATCCAGTCTCCCCTGTGGCACTCCCCTCACCCTCTGGGCCACTGGGTCCCTCACTGTTGGTGGTCACAGCACTCTAGGTCCCATGGTCAGCAGCATCCCCACTCACCTGTGCCCCACCTCCCTCGCCTGCCGATGCTGATGCACACAAATAGAGAGAGAGGTAGGGAGAAACAGAGAGGGAGGGAAAGGGTTAACATATTTTACACATACACATGGAAACATGCACAACTGTATGTAAACATCTCCTGGCTAGGCCATCTCTGTTGGCAATACACATATCCTACATCATGTCACAACATGTTACTACTATCCACCCCTTTATGTCTGCCCTCACACCCACATCAAAATCCAAGTAAGTTAGCATGAATGTAGTAATCTTAATGATCACCAATAAAGCCATGTCAGCATGCTCATCGTTCCCTGGCTGAAGTAGAAATATATAGCACAATCCTGATCTTAGCTCTCCACACTCCTATCACCTATAGGAAGAGCAGGTGGCTGATCACAACACATCAAGCATGTTCGGAAACTACATCTGATCAACCCATCTCCATTAATATTGTCCCTTGATAGTGAAGACTACTCTATTCGCAGACCACACATCACCTGCCAGTCATATCACATGGCTGGCCAAACCCTCTGTAAATATATGGCAATATGGATACATTAACAGAAGTACCAACAACAGGTAGGGCTCGCATTCAGGTGACATCTGATTTGTAGAATACATGTATGGAGAACAGGCAGGTCATCACTTATGCGCCATCACAGAGGAATATCTGCAGACCACATCGCTTCATAGATGCATGCGAAGCTACAATGGCCTACATAGCACACATGATTCAGCCATAGTCAATCACTGAGTGCAGTGTCACAACAAATAAACTTCAGGCAACCATAAAATACATCATATGAAACCTACCATTCCACCTGATATGCAGTTACAGTTGCACGACTTGACAACATGAGTAAGCAAACATCACTCACACCATTCCTGACATGTGATTACCTGTACCTAAGTCCAGGCAACACACATGTCAGACACACAGACCTACATGACTGCCATTGCACTGACAACATATCCTGCTAAAACTGAAATCTGCTTTAGAAATAGTGGGACAACTAAACCATTTCATATTGATCCTATAAGTCATTCAAAACCTATTCCTCTCCAAAGTGCTAGACCAAAAGGTAGCATTGATTGGTCCACTTCATATGAAGTGTCCCCAAGTAACCACTGAGACATGATGTAGGCAGCAACTAAGCAATGTTGCACTGTAATTGGTATTGCATTGGCACACATAGCATTGACATTGCATATTGTCAAAGGCAAGCCCTGCCTAGGCACTTACCACCTCTAGAACAAAGCCGTTGGGTTACAGGTGAAATGCCCACATGTCAACCTCATGAAAATGCATGATGAGTTCAAATATACCAATTCATACAACTAAATTAGAATGTCTTTCCATTGCTGCCTTGACATAACCCATAGAATGAAGATGAACAGACAGTGGGGATATAATACAATCCCATATGTACTGTCCTATGCAGGCCATATCTGTGGTGTAAATGAGATTGCTGTGTCACATGGAGTCCAGACCTGTACCAGTACTAGATATTAATAGTCCCTGTACCAAAAAAGTGAGTCACCCAGTTGCAAATAAATGTGATCAACACAGATGGGAGTAGACAGATACCTTAGAGCCGCTAATGCTCATATGCTGATGGATGGACCAGGTTATACTCAATGGGCAGGGTGATACACCAGCTCAAATCCATTGAAATGGCAGGATGGAGTCACACATGTGGCATTGTCATTTGAGCATCTCCACATGCAGTCATAGAGATGTCTTGGAACAGGGGATCTAAACGTACACATAGCAAACCAAGATGCCACATCTACATCTAATAGTCAGGCAAGGTGAGAACTACTGATTTCCACTAGTCTACATACACATAGCACCTACTACATTGTCACAGAAGCTACAGTGAGATAGCAAACACCATACAACCAGAGCCAAGTACCAGAATACAGTCAGTACTTACCCCCTATTGGCTGTTGTGCTGCCCTCAAATGCCCATCCATCTCATGGTAGGCCACCGCCAAAATGCAGACCATTGGGGGGGGCAGGGTCCAATGGGCACTCCTCCCTTGTTGGGAGGACATCCCCAGTTGGGCCCAACATCTCAGGTCCTCCCAATGCTTGAGTGAGACAATGGGTGCTCCATCAGCTATGGACCCCCAGGGTCTGTATTTTTTGGGTGATGGCCCGCCAGATCACCTACTTCTGATGTGCGTTCACCTGCATGGATGACACAGACAAATGGAGAAAGTCATGTACACATGCACCATACCAACAGGGGTGGTCACTACACATTTGTCACAGCAAGTGCCCACACATAACCATCCTATCTGCTCACACGCCTTCACTATAAGCCATCTGCATTCATCTATACCCTCACTAGTACACATGTCCGAATCAACGTCCCACGTAACCCTTATCGTACATGGCTGGGACACTGAACTCACCTGCTCCTCTGGTGTCCCATATAGCTGTTCATACAGAGGTAGTAACTTCTCCACCAGCTTCTCCAGCTCTTCCTGGGTGAAGGCAGGAGCCCTATCACCTGCAGGACATGGCATGATGGCTCCCATAGGCAGTACACAGCGGTTCACATAATGGAGGTCTTGATAGCAACAGTGCCAGGGGTCAAGTGAGCAAGTCTGTCGAAATGGCAGTCACGGCTGCCACGTACACGACCGTCACTTCCGGCAATCATCACCATTGGCCCCAGTCCACCAAAGGCAGCAATGTTAACCAATAACAAGTTGCATGGCGGTTGCAATCGCCTACCACCATGGCGATTTCCGCCAGTCATTTCCAACTGTCTACTACAGTAGGTCAGGTGCCTGCCATTTTGGGTACATGTAAACAGTGGATTTTCTTTATTAAGTGTGTCAGACACTTACTCGCCTAAATATCTGTGTAACCACATGTTATTCCATCATGGTTGTGCAACATAATGCAACAATCTTGACACAACAACATGTTGATAGCTCTGTTAAGTTACTAGGAGGGACATAGTGGACGGCTTAATATAGGTAGATTACAGATATACATGTGTTATCAGTGCAGGACTGCTCAGTCACCCACACTTGTTCAATTACATATGTTACACATGTCCTATTCGATTTACATGTTAGCCAATGTGCAGCAATGAGGGTGTAACATTTACATATCCTTGGTCTGCCTCCCCTACAGATGTTGGGTGTGAGGTAAAATACCATGTGCTGCAGACGTGGGCCTACTGCATCCCTCATTGTACATTCTCTCCTCTCAACATAGATATCCTGCAATGAGGAGAGTGAGGCAAAAACCAGTGTACCGTCCACTAGTATACCTGGCAACCAGGGAGGAGAGGCATGTCATCCGGACATATTGTCTGAATCGTCAAACCATCATGGATCTATGTAGACATTTGGAGCCAGATCTGATGCCAGCCATTCACAATCACTATTGCATACCTCCTATAGTACAACTATTGTCAGTGCTACACTACCTGGCAACAGGGTCATTTCAGAATACTGTTGCCTTAACAGCAGGGATGTCTCAGCCCATGTTTAGGCTGATGTTGTAGGGTGTACTGTGTGCTTTGTTGAAACACCTGGACAGCTACATCAAGTTCCCCAAAGAGCAAATTTGGCTTATTTGAAGGCAGACTTTTATGAGATGGGACACATTCCTCATGTGATAGGGGCCATTGATCACACATATGTAGTCTTGGTCCCTCCCAGTGCCAATGAACAGGAAGAACTACCACTCTATGAACGTGGAGGTGGTGTTTGGTGGGCCAGTATGTTTCACAAGTGACAGCAAGTTTCAGTGCATGACTCCTACATATTGCAGAACAGCAATGTAGCAACGACTACACACAGAGAGAGCCTGGCTGCTTGATATGTATGCATTGTTATGTGTTTCAATGTTGTGATACCTGTGATCACAATCTAGCCAGTCGCTGTTCCTATTATTTCAATTGTCCTACCACTAGATTTACAGGGGACTCTGGCTGTCCAAAACTTTATTGGCTGATGACAGTAGGGAGGTACCCAGCCACACCAGGGGAACTCCATTTCAATGAAGCACATGGAAGGACAAGGTGTGTAATCAAGCAGACTTTTGGCCTCTTGAAGGCAAGTGTCAGGTGCCTAGACATATCTGGAGGTGCCCTCCTCTACTCACCCCACAATGTTAGCCAAATCATAATTGCTTGCTGCATGCTCCACAATCTAGCCCTGAGACGTCAGATACCATTGGTAGCTGATGGGGGTGAGGCAGCTGGACCTGTGGCTGGAGGTGCTGATATGACAGGTGATGAAGAGCCGCAGGAAGAAGGAGCACCTGACTGTAGGACAGAGCACATCAATCAGTACTTCCAGTGACATGCAGGTATGTTGAGTGGGCCTTTTAAAGTCTTGATTGTGCACATTCAGAAGTGGATTGCTGACATTACAGCTCCTGACTTCATTCATCAGTGGGGGTGTATTGAGGTCCAATGCCTATGTGTGAGTTGTGGAAGCAGACAGATAGGATGTAAGGTATACATTAATAGTGGTTCAGTTCTAACATAAGTTATTACAACAGATTCACACAATCATTCTTTAATGGACTGACCAGTATTGAGCTATGTTTCCTGTTTTATCATATTCTCATTTACTTCCACCCACTGAATTTGGAATATATTCTGTGACTCTGCTACCTATTGCTTGAGATACTCATTGACAGTATCCAATGGAAAGGTATTACAGACACGAGAGGTGTACATGACAGATAGCTGGTAAAAGGATGTTGACAAGACCCTGTGACTGGTGATGTATAGGTAAAATCAGGGTGACCCTGCTTTGGAGGTCTTCTACAAAGGGCACAACATCTTTGACCTGCATTTGTTTTTTGTGTGGCACCATGCTTTCCATCCTGATAGTACTCTCTGTAATGCTCTCATTGCAGATTGTTAGGCGGACTATGCCCCGGTGTTGCTCTGGATTTCAACCTCACTCTGTGACATCTGTCCAGTGACATTACTGTTGTCCTGTGTGTCCTGCTGAGGAAGGCTCCGTCTGATGGCCATTACACTGCCAATTTGATTCAGGAGGCCATTACAGACCACAGTTGAAAATCATTACATGTGTTGTTGTATCATTAAAGGCACAAATACAGTAACTGTGTTCAAATGTGATTTAATGTGCGTATAAGCTTTATAACAGTCAAAAGAAATGTGAACAGAATAACAGAAAGATGATGAGTGGTGACATGGTAGCTGAATTCATCAGAGTAGCTGCTACAACTGTTGGTTACACAGGTCCTGTGTCCTCGTACCACAGGAAAATTGAGTACTGTCTCAGAATAGTCAACAGGGTGTCTCAGTGGCAAATCAGGAGAGGTTCGCTTCTTGGCAGTGGGTTTTGTCTTGGCGTCTGCTCCAGACAGATGTCTGGGTGGATATCCACATATTCAGGGATGTTCTGCCACAGAGGGAGGGGTGTCTGAGGGATGTGGTTCCCCTGGCAGGCCTCCATTCCACTAGCTGCCGCTGATGTAGATGGGGCAGATGTAACGTTGCTAGTGGAAGGGGCCTGATGGTGGGTAGAGAAACCACATAGGGTGGTGTTGATGTCCCTAAGCACCGCTGCAATGGAGGCCATGGTGGCATTGTGTGCTTGCCACTGCTGCACGAGTTTCTGGTTGTATCCCCCTTGCAGCCTTTGATTCTCCCACAACATGGCGATAGTCTGGCCCATCCTGTCCTGGGAACTTTGGTATGCTCCCAGGACTTAGGAGATGGTTTCCTGGTCAGTTGAGCCCCTTGGGGGTCACAGCCTCTGGTCCACAGCATCTTTCTCATGCACCTTGCCCCCGAATGCCTGTGCCCCTGGAACGGTGTTCCCACTCCCAGTATTAGCAGGACCATCATTGTCTGGGGTGTGAAGGATTTGACTCAGGTCCCTATACTGTGGGGCACAAAATAGTTTGGACAGCGCTTGGGACACAGGATTGGGGGTGTATGGTTGGCTGTGACGTAGATGCCACGAGGGATTGATGCGGCCAGGGTGAGGCAGGGAGTCGTTGTCTGACCAGGTGTCCCAGATGGGCCAGTTAGTACATCACTGTCCAGACATCCAGGCATGTTGTCCTCACTGGGGCCTTCATCCTGAGGAGGGCTGGCAGTGTCTGGTATCCTCTCCATGTTGGCAATGGCAGGGTTACATGTGGATAGAGTGAGACACAGAGTTCAGTTTAGAAAGTGTGTTTGATTACCTCTTTTTCACACCCATACAGTGGCTTTACATGATTCTCTGTGTTGTGTCGCCATTTTAGTTATAACTTCATAAACGTTATTTTAGCAAACTAGGCCTGCCACTGTGCACTTTAACCTAGACATATTTTATTCAGCTTCATTTTATTGTTTTAACAATAGCCACATTTGTGGTCTTGTTTTATTTTCTCTGTCCAGCTGTTCTTTGCCTATGCCAGCGCTGTGTTCTTAAACAAGACATTTCTTTCACTCTGTGCTTTTCTCAAGGCTGCAGTAAGATAGGTTGCTGGCAAAAGTGATACGCTTTGTCTCTAATGTTCACAGAAACATACAGCCTCTTACGTGGGGATCCTTTCTTGGAACATCACCTGTTTTATTATAAAAACACTACTTAGACCCATGTAAATTAGAGGGAGATTCCAGCCAGATGACCACAACTGTATGCTTATTGCTGAGTGCTTCGCTGCAGATGCTTATGTAGACTATGGGCCTGTTGCTCAGGTATTAGGGATGATGTCTTCACAGGGAATCCTGAAGGGTAGAATTATAGCTTAACCTGTTGTGCTCTAAAATAGCGTAGGTAGGGCTATTATTAACGATCATAGTGACAATATGATAGCGTTATTTTTATGTTTCACTCTCCTTGTCACAATTTTAATCCTGCATTGCTTCATCGTCCTAGTTATTGCAATATATGTGTTATTATCTATGATGCAGTTACTTCAATAAAAACTTATTGAACTATACCCTGCCTCTGATTGTCCTTGCATACGTGAGACTAATGTAACTGAGAGAAACGGATGGAACCTGAGTGACCATGATTTCCCTGAGGAGTCAATTATGTCATGCGCTCTGTTGCCCAATCATCTCTGCTCTAGGGTGGAGATGAGGCACTGCTAGTTAGCCGGAACAAAACCCAGATTAGGCCGACAGGTGTCACCTGTAGTGGGTTCAGACTCAGTCTCCCACATTACAAGTGATTCTGCCACCCGAATCCAGTAGTCTCATCAGGATAATGAGAACCTATGCCACATGACGTTGCCAACATTTGGTCAGGCACTAATATTTGGGTCATCCTGAGTATCTCTGTCTCTCTACATGCAAAGACACCTTAATACTATATACGGAGATGTCTGTGGTATTAAGGATTTTACTCCTCAGCTAAGTAGGGAGTACCTGACTAACGCTTTAGGGTATTTGAGCTTGAACTCTAAAATGATAATCCCCATTTGGTGTGCTTACCTCTGAACAAATTCTCCATTCATTATTGCGAACCTGCAACAGGTAGCAATTGCAGTCAATATGCGACCACCCCTTATTGCACATTTATTGGCACATGGCCTACCGGCTCAGTGGAGTCCTGTAACATTTGTTGTTGAGGTTCATCCAGTCTATAGAACAGAAATTTTCGATTCTTGGGTCACATTTCCAGCAGCTGATGGGAACACAAATATATTTCACCACTATCCACCTGCAAACATAGCTGCAGAGTAGAAAGCATATGCATATCTAGAAATACCTCTATCATATCAAGAACATAATAATTGGCTTGATGGCGCCCTACCCCATACAATTCTACACGTTATGTTAGGTGATGATGGTCCTTTCTGGCCTTTATTGGCCACATATACACCTCACCCTGCTGCAGCAACCTTGATGGTTAATTAATCCTGCGACTGTACATTAGATCATGTGTAAAGTACCCGCCAAACGAGAAGAGATTCCGTTTTGGTTAGCTCAAAATAAATGCACTGGAAGCAGTATTTCCCCATACGGGACATCTGGATACGCACACAATATTAACTATGTGCTTGCCATTTGGGATGGTTCCCATAGTAGATACCTGCAATACTTGGGGAATGATATTTGCCACCCTCTATACTCCTGCACACAATACACTTGCCAATTTACCAGAAGTGTTGAAACAAATTTAAGATGAATACAGGACTGCCCCCTGCCCTGGACTTGGGGATGCAACTTATGGGCAATTTTGCCACTGTATCTTCAATAATATTAAGTAACCTTAAAGGGGAAGCAGTGCTGCTCATGTGGCTCTGGGACATTCCTCCACAGGATCAAGAACGTGAGCTGCCAAAGATTATTGCTGAGACCTACTCTAGTATTGGTCGAGATAGTCTAGGGGCCAGACCAACAAAACCACAATTTCAGGGCAAATCTAATAAAGATTCTACCAAGCAAGCTCCTGAGGGTTCTAAAAAATGCTGGGATAAAAAACAACAAACATCTAAAAAAGAAAGGGGAGAATCTAAGCATACAGAATAGATATCATCTTAGAAATAGAGATAATATAAAAACACCTGACAGATATCAATATACTGATACACGCCAATCTCGTTCATTTCTGGACTCACCGGAAAAACGCAGTGAGAGGGGTGGGTGGTCAGAGCAAAGAATAGAGTACGTGAAGCCGAGACAGGAATCACAACCCTCTACAGACGTTTCTGTTAAAAAAGAAGATAAACTTCCCCAACAAAAAACCAAATTCAAAATGAAGAAAGTGGCAGCAGTTGCGATATGTCATACCGCTCAAGAAGAGGGCTCTATTGAAGAACAAGAACTGGGCACTAGTGCTACGAGACAGCGCGGCAGAGGTCACAATAGTTTGTCGGAATCTTCAAGAGCATCTGGAGGTGAAACCAACTGATGACTTCTTACAAGTGGAAACTGCAGACATGCGTGTCTCCACGTGTACAAAGTAATGTTACAATTAGGAGACATTGAACGCACAATCGATGCAATCTTTTGGGACCGAGTCATCAATATATATGATATTCTACTGGCTGAAAGGGATTTGCCACCAGAATTTGTCTGTACTTGCCCATATGGGGAAGATGTTATCAATTAAAAAAAGGGGGGACAGGGAGGTTATCGGTCCAGTGTACAGTCTCCCAACATAACCTATATAAATTGTGAAGTACACTGTTCCTACAGAAACAGAACTACATAAAAGACAAAGGGGGACATGTTCTCAGGAGCAGAGAAAGCCCTCACACATCCGTTCAGATGTAAAGCATCATCATTGGGCAAGTTCCTCGTCAGACCGGTGCTGCAATGTCTGACGGGCACCCCTTCAATAGAAGGGGGGCTCTTAACCAGATTTCATTAATTTCAATAATGCCGGAGGTGAGTGCAACCAGTGATAATAGTGAGGAGAGAAAGAGAAATATAGGATAAAAATAGCTCTAAACCCAAACCATCATGATTTAATGTGTCTGAAACAGGTATAGGCTATGATTAAAAACCACTGGAGTGTTTAAAGGAATGATGGTCCTATGCACTCTACTCAAATGTGATTAGGGGGAGGAAAAGGAAAAGGTTCTGTTTCTGTAGGAACAGTGTACTTCACAATTTATATAGGCAATGTTATCAAAACTTCTTTCTCGCCCCTTGTTCCTGAGGAGCTTGCAGAATCCTACGCCATTGATTGGGAATTGGCGCAGGCACCCGCGTAATATAGAGACCACGTACGGTGGGATAAACATTCCCCCTATTATGTAATTCCAATAAAAAATCAACCTCAACCTCAACCCCAGTATCCAATAAGACATAATGCTATAGCACCCGTGAGGGAAATCCTAACACAACTAGAGTACCAGGGTGTAATCGAACCCTGTGTCTCACCAATGAATAATCCTTTATTCCCAGTAGCTAAACAGGACCATTCATACAGAATAGTCTTAGACTACAGACACTTAAACAGTCAGACACGCACATATGCTAAACAAAACTCTCACAGCACACCACTTGTGAACAACATAGTGTGCAAAAAATACAACAGCATATTTCAAATGGTTTCTTCTGCCAAAATATAGCACCTGAAAGTAGAGACTTAACAAGTTTTTAGCAAACTAGGCTCCCAGAAAAAGTCTGTTGTTTACCACAGGAATACAAGAACAGTCCAGGACAGTTCACAGCTCGTGTAACTTCAATATTGCACGACAGTGACCCCGAAGCATTGTCCTATGTAGTTGATATCTATCTCAAGGATGATGAATTGCTGCAACATCTAAGACAGTTAGCCCGCATTGTTGTAGGATTTGCCGAATTCGGCTTTAAATTTAACTTTAAAAAAACAAAAAATAGCCTTCTTTAGCGTCCTGTTTTTGGGATACGAGCTATCAAGTGAAGGAAAGAGCCTAGCACTACAATTCTTGGAAAAATTTGCACAGTTACAACCACCAAATTCCATTAAAAAAACTCCAATCACTATTGGGTTTCCTACATTTTGGCAGAACTTACATTCCAGATTACACATCACGCAGAAAACCTTCATATGACTTAATGTGTCCTGACTGTTTCAGTACATTTTGGACAGTCGAATATGCACGCATTCTCAGAGCTTTGCAAACAGACATGCTTGCAGCATAACACTTACACACAAGGAACAATAAAAAAACATCTAGTCATCAGAGTAATTGCTGGTGCCATTGGTTTCACCTATGTAACTTTCAACAAGGGCAAGACAGTTCCGATTGCATACAAACGCATTTGTATTCAGCAGCAGAACAATGCTTTGCTCCCACTGAGAAAATTCTCACTGCTCTCTGTCATTAAAGAGAGACCACTAGCCAAGGGAAAACGCATTATTGTCATATCTCCAATCCCAGCCCTTCAGGCTGGTACCAAAGGCAGTGTTCTAAATGCTAAAGCATTACATCCACATTGGATCCAAGGGGCAACGTCTTTGACAGCCACTGATATTGACTACATTTTTGACCCAAAATTACAAACTCAAGAATTTTTGCAATATGAACTAGAATACCCAGTTCCGGCAAGTACATTGCCTATTGATTAATATCAAAGAGTCATGTACACCGATGGCTCAGCACAACCTGCAATAGGCACAAAACATCAATACTCCGCTGCTTGCGCAGTTGTAAGTGGCTATATGGAGGGTAATAACTTCTGTCCACAACATACATTCACGCAAACCCTAGGGGATTGCACTACACAACTGGCAGAGGTAAAGGCTCTGGTGATGGAACTCCTTGTGGCCGGCCACCCTAGGAACCGCACCGACACCCACCAAACATGCACACAGCTTAGGTTTCATCCTGGACTCAGTGCTCACCATGACCCAGCAAGTCAACGCGTCTCATCTTCCTGCTTCAACCCCCTATGCATGCTCCGCAAGATCTTCGATGGATCCCCACCAAAACCAGAAGGACGGTCACCCATGCCCTTGTAAGCAGCCGACTGGACTACAGCCACGCTCTCTACGCGGGAACCACGGCCAAGCTCCAGAAAAAACTGCAACTTTTACAGAACGCCTTCGCACGCCTCATCCCCAACATCCCATGCCGCAACCACATCTCAGCCCACCTAAGTGACCTACACTGGCTCCCCGTCAACAAGAGGATCAACTTTAAACTCCTCATCCACGATCACAAAGCACTCCACAACACTGGCCCCGCCTAACTCAACGAGCGACTCACCTTCCACACTCCCAACCGTCAACTCTGCTCCGCCAACCTTGCCCTCACAACCGTCCCTCACAACCACCGAACTACAGCCGGCGGCAGATCTTTCTCCCACCTTGCCGCCAAGACCTGGAACACCCTCCGCGTCCACCTACGACAGACCCAGGACCTGCTGACATTCTGGAAACGCCTCAAGAACTGGCTGTTCGAGCAGTAGCATTTCTCCCTGTCCCCACCCATCAGCGCCTTGAGACCCTAGCATTGAGTAGCGCGCTCTACAAATGTTTGATTGATTGATTTATTGAACTGGAACATACGGATCCTGCACAGCTAACACTGATTGTAGGAAAGTCCTCCTTTTTTGCCTGATCACCCCCACACTTTTTGGATAGGTACTGGTGGTTACTGACTCCTGGCTGTGCCCTGGGTACTGCTTACCAGTCCCAGGGCCAGTGCTCTGTGTAAAATGGATATGCAAATTAGGCTAATTATAATTGGCTAAGTTAACCTACCTATAAGTCCCTAGTATATGGTAGGGCATGTAGGTTTAGGGACCACAGCATAGGTGGTGCACACCTAGGTGCACTGCTGAGGTGCCCAGTGTCATTTTAAAAGCAAGCCTGCCTTGCTGGCTGCTTTTAAATTAAAGTTATATGCAAATTCGACTTTGGAATTAAAGGTACTTCCAAAGTCTTAAACTACCTTATTTTTACATATAAGTCACCCCTAAGGTGTGCCCTATGTGCCCCTAGGGCTGGGTGCCATGTAACTATAAGCAGGGACTTTATAAAAATAGATTTATAAGCCCTGGTGAGGTAAAAACAGCCAAATTCGTTTTTCCCTCATTGAAGTAAATGGCCTTCATAGGCTAGAATGGGCAGACTTTATTTTAAATTTTAAAGTCTCCTTAAATGTTACATACCAAGAATTTGGTATCAAATTAATTGTTGTAATACATCCCACAACTTCCAGTTGTTGGATTTAATATAACTTGTTCAGGTAAAAAGTTTAGACTTTACCTAAAAAGTTGCCAATTTCAGCTCTGCATTGTTTTTGCTGCTGTGCTCTGATTGGCCAGCCTGCAGCAGCTTCTGCCAGGCTGCCTTGATGAGGTGTGAAGTGGCCTGGCTTCACACAAAGGAATGTGCTTGGGGGAGAGAATCTCCCCTCAGCAGATGGTGAGGCAGGAAGGGGGAGGGCTGCCAAACTGGTCTTTAAAGGCAGAGAAGGACATCTGGAGCACCCAGCAACAACCCCACATCCTGCAACCCCAGACAACTAGGTGCCCCCTTGATTAGATTAGGAGAGGGCAGGAGAGGGGTATGTTTATGATTTTTAGCCACACCAGTGGGTGGGCTCAGCCAGATGTAACCTCCAAAAATCAGATTCAGCCATGTTGGATTTTTAGAGACTGTTGCCTTTTGGGATGGATTTTTGCCACACTTCCCAGGAAGTGGTCATCACAGGGGGACGACCCTGTACCTGATTGGAGGACCAGGACCCCCCTGCTTTTCACCCAGGAGCAAGGATAAAACTGGCAGACCTGCCCCCACACCTCAGATCCCCGCCAACTTTCAAGAAGAAGGAACTTAAGGAGAAGAAGGACTGCCCTGCTGGACCCCTGGCCTGCACCTGGACCCTGCACTCAGAAGGACTGCACCAGCTGCACACTTGGGCTTCACCACAAGAAGGACTTTGCCTGGCTTCAACTGGTTCAAGGAGGGACTCCCTGTTTGCTACAGGTGAAAAATTGCTATCCAGAGTCCCCTGCACCAATTCCTAAAAAAGAGACCAGTTGACCACTGCCCAGTGGCCAAAAAGGAGTTTGCGCCAGGTGCATTCTGGGAGTTGAAGTCCGCACCCCCCAAGGACCATCACAGAACTTCTGGACCCTTGGGGGGAGCTGTGGACTCCAAAAGAACCTTAAAAGAACATCTGGGTGAAGCCCCAGAAGTTTGGAAAAGATTTGAGAATTTTTGAAAAAAAGCTCCAGAGAGGGACCGACCCGCCTCGGAAATTCTAGCCGGCTTGCCTCAACCGCGACCCGGCCTGACTTCGTGGTTCGTCCCCGTAAAGAAAAACATCCGAAAAAGAGACTAAGTCCGAACGTAAAAAGTTGACCGGGACCTCCCAGCCATCGTATCCGAGAAGGGCTCCACGGACGTCGGATCAAGATCCAGGTTTACCCCGGTCGAAGGATTTTCATCTCGAAAAAACGACTAAGTCCGAAGGTAGAAATCACCACCGAGGAAACCCACATCGCGTATCCGGACAAGGGCTCCAGGAGGTCGGATTCAACTGGCAGGTTCGTCCCGGTGAACAAAAACTTCAAAATAAAGACTAAGTCAGAAGGTAACTTTTTAACCAAGGCCTCCCGCGACTTGTAGCCGAGCAGGGCTCCATCGCGGTCGACCTGAAACTTTGACTTTGCCCCGGTCCTGGTGCAACCAGATGACCCGATTGGCGCTTTTTGTTTCTAAGCGCTAGAAAAATAATAATACTTTAAAAATTCATATCTCCGGTTCCCCTGAACCAATTTTATTCATTTTTGTGTCATTTTAAAGATAAAAATATAAACTATTTTTATGAATTTGTTTTGGATTTTTAAACTGTTTCCTGTGTTTTATTTAATTACTGTTTTGTGATATTTGAATGCTTTACACACTGTCTCCTAAGTTAAGTCTTGACGCTCGTTGCCAAGCTACCAAGGGTTGAGCTGGGATTAATTTACTGAGACCTAACTGTACCTAGGTGGAGGTTAGTGGCTTGTTGCTAGGTGTAGGTACCTACCTGCCCTTACCAATAACCCATTTTCCAACATTTTTGGTGGCAGCGGTGGGATCCTGTACTTGTGTTCAGTATCACGTTACAGTTTTAAGTAAAACAAATTAAAAATCCTTTAAAATGTCTTAGTGCAAAAATTATTTTTTTTAATTTTTAATTTTTAATTTTTTTTTTTTTTATTAATTTGGATTAATTTCAATTATTGAATTTTTGTAATTTTTCTAAATTCTTGTTTCCAATTTTTGCAAAAAGTTTTTGTTGACACAAAACCAGGGAACCATGGAGCTTGATCTGGCTAGCCTACCCACACTGACAGTAGTCCAGCTTAGGGGGTTGTGTATTGAGAGAGGGTTGCCTGCAACCACTGATCTCAGGAAGCAAATCCTGATTAAATCCCTGACAGCATGGGCTGAGGCCCAAGAGGTAGAGACAGAGGAAGCTCCAGAGGAGGAAGAAAAAGGGGAAGATGCTAACTCTAACCACTCAGGGGAGGGAAGGCATCTGAGCCTAAGTGAGGAAGAGGAAGAACGGTCCTCAGTAGATACAGTCACTAGGGGCAGACCCAAAGCTAGTGGTAGGAAGGGGGTCTCTTCAGGAGGAGAGAACCCATCCATCAGAGAAAGAGAGCTGGAGGCCCAGCTAGCATACATAGCTTTGGAAGCAGAGAAGCTGGCCCTGGAAAAGAAAAAGTGGGCAAGCAAAGAGAAAAGAGATGGTGGCAGCGATAAAGAGGCTGAGGTGTCCCTGGGTGGGGGTTTTGCCCCCAGATTACCCAAAGGGGTGGTTCCTGCCTATGTAGAAGGGGATGACATAGATAAGTGGCTGGGGGCCTTTGAGAGGGCCCTCCAGATGAGGAAAGTCAAGCCTCAGTACTGGGGTTCACTTCTTTGGGAGTTGGTTCCCAACTCTGGGAGGGATAGGCTCTTAACCATGAGTGGGGAGGATGCAGACTCATACCCCAGTATGAAGAGTTGCTTGACTAAAAAGTTTGGTCTGACCCCAGAGCAGTATAGGCTCAAGTTTAGGGACACCCAAAAGACAAGCACCCAGTCCTGGGTGGACTTTGTGGACATTTCAGTAAAGGCACTGGAGGGCTGGATACAAGGCAACAGGGTAAGTACCTTTGAGGGGCTGTACAATTTGATTATGAGGGAGCACCTTCTAACTAATTGTGTCCAAGAGAGGCTCCGCCAGTATCTAGTAGACTCTAGGTTGACCAACCCCAGAGAGCTGGGGGAGGCAGCAGATGACTGGTTAAGAACTAGGGTTAACCAGAAACCCCCAGGGCGTGATCAGAAAAAGGGAGGACATGGTTCTTCTCAGGGGAAAAACCAGGGGAAAGATGATAAAAAGCCCAAAGAGTCCTCACAAGAGTCCCCAAAAACTTCTCAGGGAGGGGAAGCCCCGAGCCAATTCACTTTTAAAGGGAAAGGGTATCAGGGAAAGAATTATGATCCTGCTAAAGCAGGAAGGGTTCAGGAGCTTGCTAAGGCCGGCAACTGTTTTGATTGTCACCAATCTGGACATAAAAGAGGAGATGCTATCTGCTCCAAGAAGCCCCCCACTGGTGGGCAATCCCAGGGGATTGCTAGTGTAGAGTTGGGGGTGGAAGTTGGCCCAGGGGTGGAATCAGGGTACACTGAGGTCACCTTAGTATCCGTGGGTGGGGTGGACATTGCAACTATGGCCACCTTACCTCCCATCATGGAGAGGTACAGGCAGAGGCCTAAAGTCAATGGGACTGAAGTGGAAGCTCTGAGAGATACAGGAGCCAGTGTGACAATGGTCACAGAAAAGCTGGTTTCTCCAGAGCAGGTCTTACCTGGTGTCTTCCACCAGGTGACTTATGCAGATAGCAGAACCAAACTCCATCCCATGGCTATGGTGAGTCTGGAATGGGGAGGTGTGACTGGCCCTAAGAAGGTAGCTGTAGCTCCTGCCCTCCCAGTAGAGTCTCTGCTGGGAAATGATCTTGAAGCATCTGAATGGTCAGAAGTGGAGAGAAGGGTCCATGCACAGATGCTGGACCTCCCTGAATGGGTGTGTGCTGTGACCAGGTCACAGGCAGCACAACAGGGAAATGCTGGACACTTGGACCCTGGAACAATGGGCCAAGCCTCCAAGAAAAAGAGAAAGGGCACTGGGTCTGGATTGCCAGCCCCAACAAGTACAGAGGGTCAGGAAGAATCCAACCCTGAGGGGGAGGATCTGAACTCTGAGGGAGGGACACTTTCCCTGCAAACTATGCCTGATTTGGCAGAACTGCAAGGGGCAGGTGGGCCCACCAGAGAAGATTTGTGCCAGGGACAAAGAGAGTGTCCCACTCTTGAGGGCCTGAGGCAGACTGCTGCCAGGCAAGAACAAGGGGATACCAGTGGGTCCCACAAGGTTTACTGGGAGGATGGAGTTCTCTACACTGAGGCAAGGGCCCTCAAACCAGGGGCTACTAGGAGAGTAGTGGTCCCCCAGAAGTATAGAGAATTCCTCCTTACCTTAAGCCATGATATCCCCTTAGCTGGTCATTTGGGACAGACCAAGACCTGGAACAGGCTGGTCAACCATTTTTATTGGCCCCAAATGTCAGAAAAAGTCAGGGAGTTTTGCAGCTCCTGTGTCACCTGCCAAGCCAGTGGCAAGACAGGAGGAAAGCCAAAGGGTCCCTTGATACCACTGCCAGTGGTTGGGACTCCCTTTGAGCGGGTGGGGATTGACATTGTTGGTCCCCTAGACCCACCAACTGCCTCAGGTAACAGGTACATTGTGGTGGTTGTGGACCATGCCACCAGGTACCCTGAGGCAATACCCCTCCGGACAGTCACTGCTCCCACAGTGGCTAGGGCCCTACTTGGTGTGTTCACCAGAGTGGGATTCCCAAAGGAGGTGGTCTCAGATAGGGGCACAAACTTTATGTCAGACTATCTGAAAGCCATGTGGGATGCGTGTGGTGTTACTTATAAGTTCACCACCCCCTACCACCCACAGACCAATGGTCTGGTGGAAAGATTTAATAAGACCCTGAAGGGCATGATCATGGGTTTGTCTGACAAACTCAGGAGGAGATGGGATGTCCTCCTCCCTTGCCTGCTGTTTGCCTACAGAGAGGTGCCACAGAAGGGGGTTGGATTCAGCCCCTTTGAGTTACTGTTTGGGCACCCTGTAAGAGGCCCATTGTGCTTGGTGAGAGAGTCTTGGGAAAAGCCTCTCAAAGAATCCAAGGAGAATGTGCTAGATTATGTGCTAGGCCTGCGGTCACGCATGGCTGAGTATATGAAGAAGACAAGCAGAAACCTGGAAGCCAGCCAGGAGCTCATGAAGCTCTGGCATGATCAAAAGGCTACCATGCCTGAGTATCACCCAGGACAGCTGGTGTGGGTTTTGGAGCCTATGGCTCCTAGGGCACTTCAGGCCAAATGGACTGGGCCCTATCCAATTCTGGAGAAAAAAGGTGAGGTCACCTACTTGGTGGACCTTGGCACCCCCAGGAATCCTCACAGGATCCTGCATGTAAACAGGATGAAACCCTACCAGGACAGGGCAGACATGACCATGCTAATGGTCACTGATGAAGGGAAGGAGGAGGAGGGTGAACCTCTGCCAGACCTCCTGTCCTCAAAGGCAAAAGATGGGTCAGTGGAGGGAGTGGTACTCTCTCCCAAATTGACAGATCAGCAACAAAAAGACTGTAAGCAAGTTTTGGGACAGTTTGCTAGTCTGTTCTCCCTGACCCCAGGACTCACCAATTGGTGTGTCCATGATGTTGACACTGGTGACAGCTTGCCTGTCAAGAACAAGCTGTACAGGCTGTCTGACCAGGTCAAGGCCAACATCAAAGCTGAAGTGGCTAAGATGTTGGACCTCAAGGTAATTGAGCCCTCTGATAGTCCTTGGTCCAGTCCAGTCGTACTGGTGCCCAAAGCTAATCCCCAAGGTGGGAAGAAAGAATTGAGATTCTGTGTGGACTACAGAGGTCTAAACGCAGTCACTAGGACTGATGCTCACCCCATACCTAGAGCTGATGAGGTCATTGACAGGTTGGGGGCTTCCAAATTCCTGAGCACATTTGATCTGACCTCAGGATATTGGCAGATTGCCTTAAGTCCAAGAGCGAAGGAGAGGTCAGCATTTTCCACACCAGAGGGCCACTTTCAGTTCAAGGTGATGCCCTTTGGCATGAAAAATGCTCCTGCCACCTTCCAACGGTTGGTGAACAGAGTCCTATCTGGGTTGGAATCTTTCAGTGCAGCTTATCTGGATGATATAGCTGTGTTCAGTTCCACCTGGAGGGACCACCTGGTCCACCTGAAGGAAGTGCTTCAGGCCCTGCTTCAAGCAGGCCTGACTATCAAGGCAAGCAAGTGCCAGATAGGGCAAAGCTCTGTTGTGTACCTGGGCCACCTTGTTGGTGGAGGCCATGTACAACCTCTCCAGCCCAAGATCCAGACTATTCTGGATTGGTAGGCTCCAAAAACCCAGACTCAGGTCAGGGCCTTTCTTGGCCTGACTGGGTACTACAGGAGGTTTGTTCAGAATTTTGGGACCATAGTGGCCCCTCTGACTGAGCTTACCTCCAAGAAACAGCCCAAGAAGGTCATTTGGACCCCAGAGTGTCAGAAAGCTTTTGACACCCTAAAACAGGCTATGTGTTCAGCACCAGTGTTACTGGCCCCTGACTATAGCAAAGAGTTTGTAGTGCAAACAGATGCTTCAGAGGAAGGGATTGGGGCAGTGTTAGCACAAGTTAATGAAGAGGGCCATGATCACCCAGTTGCCTTCATCAGCAGACGACTACTCCCCAGAGAGAAAAAATGGAGTGCCATTGAGAGGGAGGCCTTTGCTGTGGTCTGGTCCCTGAAGAAGTTGATGCCTTACTTGTTTGGCACTCACTTCCGTGTACAAACTGACCACAGACCTCTCAGGTGGTTGATGCAGATGAGGGGGGAGAACCCAAAACTGTTAAGGTGGTCCATTTCCCTACCGGGGATGGACTTCACAGTGGAGCACAGACCTGGGACTGCTCATGCCAATGCAGATGGCCTTTCCAGGTTTTTCCACTTAGCTGATGAGGACTACCAGGGTGTAGGTTAGTACCCATCACCTTTCATCTGGGGGGGGGGGGCAGTGTAGCAAAGTCCGCCTTTTTTGTCTGATCACCCCCACACTTTTTGGATAGGTACTGGTGGTTACTGACTCCTGGCTGTGACCTGGGTACTGCTTACCAGTCCCAGGGCCAGTGCTCTGTGTAAAATGGATATGCAAATTAGGCTAATTATAATTGGCTAAGTTAACCTACCTATAAGTCCCTAGTATATGGTAGGGCATGTAGGTTTAGGGACCACAGCATAGGTGGTGCACACCTAGGTGCACTGCTGAGGTGCCCAGTGTCATTTTAAAAGCAAGCCTGCCTTGCTGGCTGCTTTTAAATTAAAGTTATATGCAAATTCGACTTTGGAATTAAAGGTACTTCCAAAGTCTTAAACTACCTTATTTTTACATATAAGTCACCCCTAAGGTGTGCCCTATGTGCCCCTGGGGCTGGGTGCCATGTAACTATAAGCAGGGACTTTATAAAAATAGATTTATAAGCCCTGGTGAGGTAAAAACAGCCAAATTCGTTTTTCCCTCATTGAAGTAAATGGCCTTCATAGGCTAGAATGGGCAGACTTTATTTTAAATTTTAAAGTCTCCTTAAATGTTACATACCAAGAATTTGGTATCAAATTAATTGTTGTAATAAATCCCACAACTTCCAGTTGTTGGATTTAATATAACTTGTTCAGGTAAAAAGTTTAGACTTTACCTAAAAAGTTGCCAATTTCAGCTCTGCATTGTTTTTGCTGCTGTGCTCTGATTGGCCAGCCTGCAGCAGCTTCTGCCAGGCTGCCTTGATGAGGTGTGAAGTGGCCTGGCTTCACACAAAGGAATGTGCTTGGGGGAGAGAATCTCCCCTCAGCAGATGGTGAGGCAGGAAGGGGGAGGGCTGCCAAACTGGTCTTCAAAGGCAGAGAAGGACATCTGGAGCACCCAGCAACACCCCCACATCCTGCAACCCCAGACAACTAGGTGCCCCCTTGATTAGATTAGGAGAGGGCAGGAGAGGGGTGTGTTTATGATTTTTAGCCACACAAGTGGGTGGGCTCAGCCAGATGTAACCTCCAAATATCAGATTCAGCCATGTTGGATTTTTAGAGACTGTTGCCTTTTGGGATGGATTTTTGCCACACTTCCCAGGAAGTGGTCATCACAGGGGGACGACCCTGTACCTGATTGGAGGACCAGGACCCCCCTGCTTTTCACCCAGGAGCAAGGATAAAACTGGCAGACCTGCCCCCACACCTCAGATCCCCGCCAACTTTCAAGAAGAAGGAACTTAAGGAGAAGAAGGACTGCCCTGCTGGACCCCTGGCCTGCACCTGGACCCTGCACTCAGAAGGACTGCACCAGCTGCACACTTGGGCTTCACCACAAGAAGGACTTTGCCTGGCTTCAACTGGTTCAAGGAGGGACTCCCTGTTTGCTACAGGTGAAAAATTGCTATCCAGAGTCCCCTGCACCAACTCCTAAAAAAGAGACCAGTTGACCACTGCCCAGTGGCCAAAAAGGAGTTTGCGCCAGGTGCATTCTGGGAGTTGAAGTCCGCACCCCCCAAGGACCATCACAGAACTTCTGGACCCTTGGGGTGAGCTGTGGACCCCAAAAGAACCTTAAAAGAACATCTGGGTGAAGCCCCAGAAGTTTGGAAAAGATTTGAGAATTTTTGAAAAAAAGCTCCAGAGAGGGACCGACCCGCCTCGGAAATTCTAGCCGGCTTGCCTCAACCGCGACCCGGCCTGACTTCATGGTTCGTCCCGGTAAAGAAAAACATCCGAAAAAGAGACTAAGGCCCTCATTCTGACCCTGGCGGTCGGTGATAAAGCGGCGGCCAAGCCGCCAACAGGCCGGCGGTCTAAAATATGCAATTCTGACCCTGGCGGGAACCGCCAACACAGCCCGCCAACTTAACACTCCGACCGCCACAGCGGTACAAACAAACAGCGCGGCGGTTCCCGCCAACAGCCCGGCGGCAGACAAAGTACCGCCCACCCTATTACGACCCACCAATCTGCCACCTTTTCCGGGGCGGGAGCACCGCCGATAAGAACACGGCGGAAACAGACTACGAACGGGAAAACGCTCACCTCTACGCACTCCACACGAGATTCCGGCAGTATGGAGCCAGAGTTACAGGTCATCCCCGCACTCCTATTCCTCCTCATATACCAGGAGCACGCCCGGCGGCGCGGAAGACATCGGTGAGTACTGCACCTACGACACAGGGGAGGGAAAAGATTACCGGCACACACCCACACCCACTACAACACACACATCAATGCATTCCCACAGATCACTGTCACAACCCACAAACCACCCCCCTCCGAAATAATGCAAAGACCAAAAGAAGAGATCATAAACGGGCAGATATATTGAAATATGTACGCCATTAATCCCAATAAATAAATAAACTATGTACAAAATATATACAGCTACTAAATGTAGTCCAACCACTGTCCGTGGATCACAGGGGTCCTGTGCAAAGGGGCAAGGCCCAGTCCCACGACAAGAACTCCACGGAGAGAACACTGCAGGGGCATCAGAAAGAAAATAGGACAGGCACCTCAGGGGGAAGGGAAGGGGGGGCACCTCAGCCACTTGAGTACACGACGCCAGATCCATGAGGGGACTCCATGACCACTGGGCCATCCTGGGGAGAGCAAAGCCACAGTCCATACAGTCCATACAGTGGGTGGCCTGCCCACTGGGCCATCCTGGGGAGAGCAAAGCCACAGTCCATACAGTCCATACAGTGGGTGGCCTGCCCACTGGGCCATCCTGGGGAGAGCAAAGCCACAGTCCATACAGTCCATACAGTGGGTGGCCTGCCCACTGGGCCATCCTGGGGAGAGCAAAGCCACAGTCCATACAGTCCATACAGTGGGTGGCCTGCCCACTGGGCCATCCTGGGGAGAGCAAAGCCACAGTCCATACAGTCCATACAGTGGGTGGCCTGCCCACTGGGCCATCCTGGGGAGAGCAAAGCCACAGTCCAAACAGTCCATACAGTGGGTGGCCTGCCCACTGGGCCATCCTGGGGAGAGCAAAGCCACAGTCCATACAGTCCATACAGTGGGTGGCCTGCCCACTGGGCCATCCTGGGGAGAGCAAAGCCACAGTCCATACAGTCCATAACAGACCCCACTGCCACTGGAGGAGGCAAGTTGGCCAGAGGACATCCTGCAGCCCTGCCCGAGATAGATCCTGCCCTGCCACGTCTGCCAAAGGGCCAGCGGTTCTAGCCCTGAAGGGCCCAGTTCAGCGGTTCATGAGACGGCGGGGCCCAGTTCAGCGGTTCTTGCCTTGAAGGGCCCAGTTCAGCGGTTCTTGCCTTGAAGGGCCCAGTTCAGCGGTTCTTGAGACGGCGGGGCCCAGTTCAGCGGTTCTTGCCTTGAAGGGCCCAGTTCAGCGGTTCTTGCCTTGAAGGGCCCAGTTCAGCGGTTCTTGAGACGGCGGGGCCCAGTTCAGCGCTTCTTGCCTTGAAGGGCCCAGTTCAGCGGTTCTTGCCTTGAAGGGCCCAGTTCAGCGCTTCTTGCCTTGAAGGGCCCAGTTCAGCGGTTCTTGAGACGGCGGGGCCCAGTTCAGCGGTTCTTGAGACGGCGGGGCCCAGTTCAGCGGTTCTTGAGACGGCGGGGCCCAGTTCAGCGGTTCTTGAGACGGCGGGGCCCAGTTCAGCGCTTCTTGCCTTGAAGGGCCCAGTTCAGCGGTTCTTGCCTTGAAGGGCCCAGTTCAGCGGTTCTTGAGACGGCGGGGCCCAGTTCAGCGGTTCTTGCCTTGAAGGGCCCAGTTCAGCGGTTCTTGCCTTGAAGGGCCCAGTTCAGCGGTTCTTGAGACGGCGGGCCCAGTTCAGCGGTTCTTGAGACGGCGGGGCCCAGTTCAGCGGTTCTTGAGACGGCGGGGCCCAGTTCAGCGCTTCTTGCCTTGAAGGGCCCAGTTCAGCGGTTCTTGCCTTGAAGGGCCCAGTTCAGCGGTTCTTGAGACGGCGAGGCCCAGTTCAGCGGTTCTTGCCTTGAAGGGCCCAGTTCAGCGGTTCTTGCCTTGAAGGGCCCAGTTCAGCGGTTCTTGAGACGGCGGACGGTCTATGGCCAACTGCTAAATGCCTGGTGGTGCCCTCCTGGGCAGCGGGGATGGTGCTCCTTCACTGCCCACCTGGGCTGTGGGTGGTGGGGCCCTCCTGGCCAGCTGGGCTGGGTCCTCCCTGGGCAGCGGCTATGGGGCTGGCGGGCTCTCCCGGGGCAGCTGTGCCGGTTCCTCCCGGGGCAGCGGCTATGGGGGTTGTGGGCTCCTCCTGGGCAGCAGGCCTGCTGCCTGACCTCTCCAACTTGCTGCCCTTGCCCTCCTTAGTCGTCGGCCTGTGGCCCTTTCCTCCCTTTGGAGCTGTGGCTGGTGACTGTCTCTGGGTGGTGTCCGGGGGGGATGTAGAAGGCGGGCTCCTGCGGCGCCCCTTCCGCCTTCTGCTCCTCTTCCCAGGGGGTGGGCTGGCTGTCCCCTTGCTGCTGGGCGAAGATCCAGACATGCGGGCTGGCGGGCTCCAATACCCCTGCACCCTTGTCAAGGGGGCTGCAGGGCTGGTGGTGGCTGAGGTGCTCTTCTTACCCCGACGAGAAGGAGGGGGGGGCTCAGGGTCAGGAAAGAAGTTAGTAGTGGCGAGGAAGAGCTTCTTGGGACAATGGAGAGTGGTAGGTACAGTGGGAATGGGAGTGGAGGGAGAGGATGTGGTTGTAGGTGAGTCACGTTTGCTGTCTTTGGGTGCAGGTGCAGGAGGGATAGGCTGTCGTGAGGTGGATGGCTGTTGGGTGGGTGGGTGGCTGCGTTTGTGTGGTGTGGAAGAGGGGGTGACAGACACAGTGGGAGAGGACACAGGGGACGTGTAAATGGCAGTGGGGGTGGTGACTGCACGTGTGCGGACTGGAGTGGAGGGTGTGCTGGTGATGGAAACACTGGCTGATGGTGAGGTGAATGGAGGTGTGAGTGTAGACGTCACAGGGAGGGAGGAGGGAGGCGAGGAGGTGGGGGTCACAGAGGTGGTAGTGACTGTTGGCATGTCTGCATCGGAATGTTGCGTGTGTGAATGTCTGCGTGATCTGTGGTGCTTATGTTTGGATGAGCTTCTCTTGGGTGTTGAGGTGTGTGCAGGCTGGTCTGATGGTGTGGGTGGGACAGGCAGAGGAACAGGAGACTGGGAGGAGGGAGTTAGTAGAGGCAGGCAGGAGACAGGGACAATGGCTGCCGTCAGTGCTGAGGCCAGAGCCTGGAACGATCGCTGATGGGCAGCCTGACCCGAATGAATGCCCTCCAGGTACGCATTGCTGCGATGAACCTCCCTCTCCACCCCCTGGATGGCATTCAAAAGGGTAGTCTGCCCAACAATGAGCGTTCGGAGGAGGTCAATGACCTCCTCACTGAGGGCAGCGGGGGTAACAGGGGCAGGGCCTGAGGTGCCTGGGGCGAAGGAGATGCCCGGCTTCCTGGCAGAGCGGGCACGGGGCGAACGCGGAGGGGCTGCTGGGAGGGCGGAGATGGTGCGCTGGGTGGCGGCTGTACCTGTAATGGCGGGGGGCACGGATGGTGCCACCCCCGCAAGGGAGCCCCCTTCCGAGGACGTGTCCGTGTCGCTGCAGGCTCCAGTCGTCCCCGTCGTGGAGCTCCCCTCGCCCTCCGTCTCACTGGTCCAGTCTGACTCTGTGGCATGGCCCTCCTGGGTCATGTGAGATGCAGCTCCCTCCTGCCCCGATGCCACTTCTCCTCCGCCTGATGATGCTGATGCACACAAGCACAGAAAGACAAACAAAAAGGGGGGGGGAGAGAGAAATAAAGGGATATTGAGTACATGGATCTCCGGTACAGTTAGCGGACATGACAGACACAGATGCCCCCTGCACTAAGTTGCGCACTTGGGGTACGCTACGCATTCCGTGGAACATGCCCTACACGCCTAGAGTTGACAACTGCACCCATGGATGACACGGCCCAGGGATGGCTGTACTGACAAACTACTGAGGGTGGTGGCTGGGGACACAGGGGCTTACGGGGGTGCCCAGCCTACAGATATCGCCCTGGCCTAGGGGGACCCCCAGCCCTCCTCCCCCACCCAGACACCTCCACTGCGCGACAACAGAGTAGATAATGCTTGTACTCACCCCCTTGTGTCTGCTGTGCTGCCCTCACGCGCCCATCCAAATCAGGGTAGGCCACCGCCAGGATCCGGAACATCAGGGGGCTCAGTTGACGGCAGGCACCCCGCCTACGTTGGGAGGCCATCCCCAGCAGAGACTCGGCGGTCTTCTTGGTCCCGCGGCGGATGTCCTCCCACCTCTTGCGGCAGTGGGTGCCCCGTCGATGGTGGACCCCCAGGGCCCGGACTTCCTTGGCGATGGCACGCCAAATCCCGATCTTCTCATGGGCGCGGACCTATGTGACACGTACAGGGAGGGAGAAATACCACGTTCAAGTTACTCAGCATTTTCCTTTCCAGTGGCCCAACGCCCCCCATCCCCGCCAGGCCCCCCGCCAGGCCCCCCGCCATGCCCAACATGCCCCCATCCCCGCCAGGCCCCCCGCCATGCCCAACATGCCCCCCATCCCCGCCAGGCCCCCCGCCATGCCCAACATGCCCCCCATCCCCGCCAGGCCCCCCGCCAGGCCCCCCGCCATGCCCAACATGCCCCCCATCCCCGCCAGGCCCCCCGCCAGGCCCCCCGCCATGCCCAACATGCCCCCCATCCCCGCCAGGCCCCCCGCCAGGCCCAACATGCCCCCCATCCCCGCCAGGCCCCCCGCCAGCCCCAACATGCCCCCCATCCCCGCCAGGCCCCCCGCCAGGCCCCCCGCCATGCCCAACATGCCCCCCATCCCCGCCAGGCCCCCCGCCAGGCCCAACATGCCCCCCATCCCCGCCAGGCCCCCCGCCAGGCTCCCCGCCAGCCCCAACATGCCCCCCATCCCCGCCAGGCCCCCAAGCCAGCCAGTGGCCCCAAATCCATATTGAATTAAACTCACTTGTTGGTCTGGAGGACCGTAGAGTAGCGCATACTGGGGGAGGACCCCATCCACAAGTTTCTCCAACTCCTCTCCAGTGAAGGCAGGGGCCCTTTCCCCAGTCGCAGCAGCCATTGTCCCTTCCAGACCGAGGTCACAGCAACACTTGCAGTATAGGTCCTCTCCTGTGAAAGTTCAAGTCGCAAGTGGATAAGTAGATAGAAAATGGCGGTCACGTCCGCGGCGGTGCGTACCGCGGCGGTGCGTCCCGCCACCGCCGGCGCCCTTCGCCATTGGCTCCTGAAACCCATAGGCTTCAATGTTAACCAATGCGGCTTCGCGCCGCGGTCTTCGCCCGCCGCCCGCCGCGGTGTGCCACGCCAGCGCATTGACCTCACATCCCATTGTCACACTTCACAGGTCAGGCAGCCGCCATTTCCAGGGCCCACATGGCTCAATTTCAACTGCGTCACACAGGCCTAGGCCTTGCATAGCCACTCAGACACGCCATTCACTGCATAGAGAATCGTATACTGTGCTAGCTGTGAGTACGTACCTGTGGGTTGCCTGACTGTGTGCTCCATGTTGTCCTTCCTAGGCACCGTCCGCTGGGTTGGGCGAGGAGACGGATGAATCCTCCCGTGTACCGACCGCTGGTGGACCTGTCGACAATGGAAGAACGCCACATTATCCTGACCTACCGTCTTAACCGTGCCACTATCCATGAACTGTGTGCCCAGCTGGAGCCCGACCTGATGTCCCCCATCCGCCAACCCACAGGGATTCCCCCTCTGGTGCAGGTCATGTCAGTACTACATTTCTTGGCAAGTGGGTCATTTCAGACAACCGTGGGAATTGCTTCCGGGATGTCTCAGCCCATGTTTTCGAAGGTGTTATCCAGAGTGTTGTCTGCCCTGATGAAATCCGTGAGGAACTACATCATTTTCCCTGAGGTGGGCGAATTAGCTACAGTGAAGGGTGATTTCTACGCCCTTGGACATATTCCCAACGTAATTGGTGCCATTGATGGGACCCATGTGGCTTTGGTTCCCCCAAGAGACAGGGAGCAGGTGTACAGGAACAGAAAAAGTTACCATTCAATGAACATCCAGGTGGTGTGTTTGGCTGACCAGTACATCTCGCATGTAAATGCCAAATTCCCAGGGTCAGTGCATGACGCCTACATCCTCAGGAATAGCAGCATCCCTTACGTGATGGAACAGCTACAGAGACACCGTGTATGGCTAGTGGGGGACTCTGGGTACCCCAACCTGTCGTGGCTACTGACCCCAGTAAGGAATCCCCGGACCAGGGCAGAGGAACGGTACAATGAGGCCCATGGGCGTACTAGGAGGGTGATCGAACGCACCTTTGGCCTCCTAAAGGCCAGGTTTAGGTGCCTGCATATGACCGGTGGATCCCTAATGTACTCACCTAAGAAGGTGTGTCACATCATCGTGGCCTGCTGCATGCTTCACAACCTGGCTTTGCGCCGCCAGGTGCCTTTCCTGCAGGAGGATGGTCGAGACGGTGGTGTTGTGGCAGCGGTGGAACCTGAGGAGAGTGACGAGGAGGAAGACGACGGGGCTGAAACAGACAACAGGGACAGAATCATTGAACAGTACTTCCAATAGGACACAGGTAACATTTCAAAGATAATTTAGTAAATGTTAACTACTCTGCAGCATCTCTGCTGCCTGTCTATTTGCCCCAGTGTATGATGACTGAGTTTTGGCTTTTCCCTCCCTATTTCAGATCTGGGGTCCCCACTACGAGTCCTGTGCTTCGTTTCCCCATGGACTACAGCTTTGTGGCAGCTGTTTGTTGACTTCACCATGTACAAGGACATATTTGCACTGTCATGTCAATTACAATCTATTGAAATCACAGCCAGACTCCTGATATTTTGGTGCAAAATAGGTGTTTATTGAAGTGCTCAAAATGGGATGGGTGGTTTCAAGTGGGTGGGGGCTATGGTGAAGGAATGTCCATGGCAGAGTCCAGAGTAACAGTCACACAGGTGCATTGTCCAGAGGCCTGTGGAGAGATGGAGCATGGGCAGTTCAAGGATGGACAGGGTGACAATGTGGGACAGTGGGATGACATCAGGTGGTATCCTTTGCTGGCGGGGGTCTTGACATTCTACTCTGTCTTCTTGCGAGATCTCAGGGCCCTCTTGCGGGGTGGTTCTTCTCCTGCAGGAGGTGGGGGTCTGGTGGGCTGCTGCTGTGCGGGGGCCTCCTGTCCACTAGCGCCGGCGGAGGTGGATGGCTGTTCTTGGTCCAGGCTAGTGGCAGGGGCCCTTGGGTGTTGTTCAGTGTCCGCCCTGCTGTTTACGAGGTCCTGCAGCAGCCCTACCATGGTAACCAGGGTGGTGTTGATGGATCTGATGTCCTCCCTGTACCCCCAATAGTGTTCCTCCTGCAGCACCTGGATCTCCTGGAACCGGGCCAGTACCGTCGCCATCGTCTCCTGGGAGCGGTTGTATGCTCCCATGATGGTGGTGAGGACCTCGTGGAGAGTGGGTTCCCTGGGCCTCTCCTCCCCCCCCTGTCGCACAGCTGCCCGCCGAGTTGCCCTGTTTCCCTGGGCCTCTGCCCCCTGGCCGGTGTGCCCACTACCACTGCCCCCAGGTCCCTGTTGTTGTTGGGGTGGTGGGTTATCCTGGGTGCCCTGTAGTGGTAGACACACCGCAGATTGACGCGCCCTGGAGACAGAGGCATGGGCCCGCTGGGTGGGAGCTGTGCTGGTGTTCCCAGAGGGGTTAGGGTCTATAGTGGCCTGTGCCTGTGTGAGGGGAACCGACTGTCCAGAGGTCCCCGATGGTCCGGGCTGGTCATCGGTGTCCAGATCGACAGAGCTGCTGTCATCGCTGACGGCCTCTTGGGTGGGGGGTGTGGATAATTCTGGCCCCTCCGCCGCGGTGTGTTGACGGTCGGGTCCTGCAGGGGTATAGAGGTATGGTTATAGTTTCAATGTGTGGCATATGGGTGTATCTGTGGGTTCCCGTGTCCCCAAGTGCTGGCATTCGTGTGTGGGGGCTTTGGTGAGGGTGGCTTGTGGGGGGGATGTGTATATGCATTGGGCATGCTTTGGTGATGGGTGTCCATGCTTAGTGGACGCATGCAGGCCTAGGTTTTGGGATGTGTGGGTTGTGATGGTGAGACATTGGCGGGGAATAGGTGTGCTGGGGGTGGGGGTGAGGATGGTGGTGGGGGTGAGGATGGTGGTGGGGGTGAGGGTGGGGGTGAGGATGGGGGTGGGGGTGAGGGTGGGGTTCGAGGATGGGGGTGAGGGTTGGGGTCTGATTTGGCATGCAGGTGGGGGGGAAGCAGTATTGAAGCTTCAACTTACCAGTATCCATTCCTCCGCCGACTCCTGCGAGGCCGTCAGGATGCAGGATGTTCAAGACTTCCTCCTCCCATGATGTGAATTGTGGGGGTTGAGGTGGGGGTCCTCCGCCAGTCTTCTGCACGGCGATGTTGTGCCTGGATACCATGGAACGCACCTTCCCCCGTAGGTCGTTCCATCGCTTCCTGATGTCTTCCCGATTTCTGGGGTGCTGTCCCACTGCGTTCACCCTGTCGACAATCCTCTGCCATAGCTCCGTCCTCCGGGCAATGCTGGTGTATTGTATCTGTGTGCCGAACAGCTGGGGCTCTACCCGAACGATTTCCTCCACCATAACCCTGAGTTCTTCGTCTGTGAAGCGGGGTTGTCTTTGGGGTGCCATGGGGTGGTGTGTATGATGTGTGGGGTGGAGTATGTGTATTTAAGTGAGTTGAGTGTGGTGGTGTGTGTTGTTTTGTGTGTGGATAGTGTGTGGGTGATGGTGTTGAGTGGCTGTGGCTGTTATGTTTTGGATGCTGGTGTCTCGCTCTTGTCTTCTTTACGAAATTTTAAGCGTAGGGGTTTGTGGGTGATGTGGGTGGGTGTTTTATATTGTATTGTGTGTGTGGGAGTGGTGTGTGTATGTGTATCAGGTGTGTGGGATTCAAATCGTCCAATGTGGGTGAGTTTTGTTCGTTTGTGTGTATTCTGACCGCGCCGGTGTGTCCCGCCAATGGAATACCGCGTTTGAATGACCGCCGCGTGGATTCGTGGGTCGTAATGGCATGGGCGTATTTCTGTTGGCGTGGCGGTGGAGGTTTGGTCACCTCCACCTTTCCGCCGACCGCTGGTCTGGCGGTCTGTTGTGGCGGTCGGATTTTCGGAGGTTTGCCTTCTGCGGGTCAGAATGACCGTGGCGGGTTTCCGCGACCGCAGCGGGATTATGGAGGATTTCTGACCGGCGGTAGGCGCCTTTTACCGCCGAGGTCAGAATGACCACCTAAGTCCGAACGTAAAAAGTTGACCGGGACCTCCCAGCCATCGTATCCGAGAAAAAACGACTAAGTCCGAAGGTAGAAATCACCACAGAGGAAACCCACATCGCGTATCCGGACAAGGGCTCCAGGAGGTAAGATTCAACTGGCAGGTTCGTCCCGGTGAAGAAAAACTTCAAAATAAAGACTAAGGGGGTGATTCTAACCCTGGCGGTCGGTGTTAAAGCGGCGGCCAATCCGCCAACAGGCTGGCGGTAAAAAATATGGGATTCTGACCCTGGCGGGAACCGTCAACACAGACAGCCACTTTAACACTCCGACCGCCACGGCGGTACAAACAAACAGCGCGGCGGTCACCGCCAACAGCCAGGCGGCAGCCAATGTACCGCCCACACTATTCCAACTCACCAATCCGCCACCTTTTCCGGGGCGGGAGCACCGCCGATAAAAACACGGCGGAAACAGACTACGGACGGGAAAACGCTCACCACTACGTACTCCAGGAGGAAGGAGGACAGCATGGAACCCGAATTAAACATCCTACCTGCTCTCGTCTACCTTCTCATCTACCACGAGTACGAAGTCCGGCGCAGACGACAACGGTGAGTACTGCACCTACAACACACGGGAGGGGGAGGACGAAAGGTTACGGGCACACACATATGCGACCCCCCCCCCCAACTATGTACACACCAATGCAGAGCAACAAGTCACAGTGACACCACCCAAACACCCCTGAAAAATGCTAGGACATAATCAAATTTGGAATAAATATTTATGTACCAAAAAGCTCCAGAAAATTATCGTACAACCATGAAAGATATTCCCAACAAAACTAATGACATACACATCAGTGTATAACTGAAGTACCAAGTCCTGCACATCCTACGAATTCATCATGTCCGTGGGCCAAAGTCTTGAGAAATAAGGGCAAAGCCCACACAGGAGACCTGAGTCCTTTGGAGAGAACACTGCAGGGGCATCAGATGTAAAAACTACAGGCACCTCAGGGGGAAGGGAAGGGGGGGGCACCACAGCCACATGAGTCCACGACGCCAGATCCACGAGGAGCCACCATGCCCACTGTACCATCCTGAGGAGTGCAAAGCCACAGTCTCTCAATGTCTCTACAGTGGGTGGTCTGCCCACTGTACCATCCTGGGGAGTGCAAAGCCACAGTCTCTCAATGTCTCTACAGTGGGTGGGCTGCCCACTGGACCATCCTGGGGAGTGCAAAGCCACAGTCTCTCAATGTCTCTACAGTGGGTGGGCTGCCCACTGGACCATCCTGGGGAGTGCAAAGCCACAGTCTCTCAATGTCTCTACAGTGGGTGGGCTGCCCACTGTACCATCCTGGGGAGTGCAAAGCCACAGTCTCTCAATGTCTCTACAGTGTGTGGGCTGCCCACTGTACCTTCCTGGGGAGTGCAAACCCACAGTCTCTCAATGTCTCTACAGTGGGTGGGCTGCCCACTGGACCATCCTGGGGAGTGCAAAGCCACAGTCCATCAGGTGGATGACAGTCTCCACTGGTCAAGGAGGAGGCATGGTGGGCACAGTGAACCATAAACAGTGATTGAGACAGCGGTGCCCAGCGGAGCGGTGCTTGAGAAGAAGGGCCCAGCGGAGCGGTCCTTGAGACGGTGGTGCCCAGCGGAGCGGTGCATGACAGGAAGGGCCCAGCGGAGCAGTGCTTGAGATGAAGGGCCCAGCGGAGCGGTGCTTGAGATGTAGGGCCCAGCGGAGCGGTGCTTGAGACGGCGGTGCCCAGCGGAGCAGTGCATGACAGGAAGGGCCCAGCGGAGCGGTGCTTGAGATGAAGGGCCCAGCGGAGCGGTGCTTGAGAAGAAGGGCCAGCGGAGCGGTGCTTGAGACGGCGGTGCCCAGCGGAGCGGTGCATGACAGGAAGGGCCCAGCGGAGCGGTGCTTGAGATGAAGGGCACAGCGGAGCGGTGCTTGAGAAGAAGGGCCCAGCGGAGCGGTGCTTGAGACGGCGGTGCCCAGCGGAGCGGTGCATGACAGGAAGGGCCCAGCGGAGCGGTGCTTGAGATGAAGGGCCCAGCGGAGCGGTGCTTGAGATGAAGGGCCCAGCGGAGCGTGCTTGAGACGGCGGTGCCCAGCGGAGCGGTGCTTGAGAAGAAGGGCCCAGCGGAGCGGTGCTTGAGACGGCGGTGCCCAGCGGAGCGGTGCATGACAGGAAGGGCCCAGCGGAGCGGTGCTTGAGATGAAGGGCCCAGCGGAGCGGTGCTTGAGATGAAGGGCCCAGCGGAGCGGTGCTTGAGACGGCGGTGCCCAGCGGAGCGGTGCATGACAGGAAGGGCCCAGCGGAGCGGTGCTTGAGATGAAGGGCCCAGCGGAGCGGTGCTTGAGATGAAGGGCCCAGCGGAGCGGTGCTTGAGATGAAGGGCCCAGCGGAGCGGTGCTTGAGACGGCGGTGCCCAGCGGAGCGGTGCTTGAGAAGAAGGGCCCAGCGGAGAGGTGGAGAGACAGCGGTGCCCAGCAGAGCGGTGCTTGAGATGAAGGGCCCAGCGGAGCGGTGCTTGAGACGGCGGGGCCCTGTTCAGCGGTGCTCTTCTGCACCGCGGGCCCTGTTCAGCGGTGCCTATCTCCACGGCGGGCCCTGTTCAGCAGTGCTCTTCTGCCCCGCGGGCCCTGTTCAGCGGTGCCTATCTCCACGGCGGGGCCCTGTTCAGCGGTGCTCTTCTGCCCCGCGGGCCCTGTTCAGCGGTGCTCTTCTGCACCGCGGGCCCTGTTCAGCGGTGCCTATCTCCACGGCGGGGCCCTGTTCAGCGGTGCTCTTCTGCACCGCGGGCCCTGTTCAGCGGTGCCTATCTCCACGGCGGGGCCCTGTTCGGCGGTGCTCTTCTGCCCCGCGGGCCCTGTTCAGCGTTGCTCTTCTGCACCGCGGGCCCTGTTCAGCGGTGCCTATCTCCACGGCGGGGCCCTGTTCAGCGGTGCTCTTCTGCCCCGCGGGCCCTGTTCAGCGGTGCTCTTCTGCACCGCGGGCCCTGTTCAGCGGTGCTCTTCTGCCCCGCGGGCCCTGTTCAGCGGTGCCTATCTCCACGGCGGGGCCCTGTTCAGCGGTGCTCTTCTGCACCGCGGGCCCTGTTCAGCGGTGCCTATCTCCACGGCGGGGCCCTGTTCAGCGGTGCTCTTCTGCCCCGCGGGCCCTGTTCAGCGGTGCCTATCTCCACGGCGGGGCCCTGTTCAGCGGTGCTCTTCTGCCCCGCGGGCCCTGTTCAGCAGTGCTCTTCTGCACCGCGGGCCCTGTTCAGCGGTGCTCTTCTGCCCCGCGGGCCCTGTTCAGCGGTGCCTATCTCCACGGCGGGGCCCTGTTCAGTGGTGCTCTTCTGCCCCGCGGGCCCTGTTCAGCGGTGCTCTTCTGCACCGCGGGCCCTGTTCAGCGGTGCCTATCTCCACGGCGGGGCCCTGTTCAGCGGTGCTCTTCTGCCCCGCGGGCCCTGTTCAGCGGTGCTCTTCTGCCCCGCGGGCCCGGTTCAGCGGTGCTCATCCAGCAGGTCTAGGGAGCCAGACCTGGCCTGGACTCCCGGCTCAGTCGCCCTCGGACCGTGATGTTTCTGGACCCTTCGGGGACGGACTCCTGGCCTCCTTAGTGTCCTCCTTCCCAGCTGGGATGTGGCATGTGGGGTCCACCTTCTCCGCGCTCCTGCTGCCCTTCCGCTCCTTTGATGGGGCTCTCGGGCCCTTGCCTCCCCTAGATGGTGTGGGTGGTGAAGTGGCCGCACATTGCTCCTTGGGGGCAGCCCTGTCGGTCCTCGCACGGCGGCCCTTGTTTTTGCGGGTCCTCTTGCCGGGGGGGGGGCTGGACGTGTCCTTGCTGCTGATGGATGTGTCACTGCTGGCAAAGGGTGGGCTCCAGAGCCCATGCACAACAGTGACACCCGAAGCTGGGCTGGTGGTGGCTGCGGTGCTCTTGGGACTCTTTGAAGATGGATGGGGGAGCTCATCGGGGGGAAAGAGGTCAAGGTTAGCCAGGAAAAGTTTTTTAGGGCCAAGGTAAAAGGTAGGAGAAGTGGAGATGGAAGTGGAGGTAGAGGAGGTGGTTGTAGGAGAGTCAGGTGTGCTGTCATTGGGTGAAGGTGCTGGTGGTGTAGGCTGTTGTGAGGTGGATGGCTGTTGGGTGGGTGGCTGCCTGCGTTTGTGTGTCTTGGAAGAGGGGGTGACAGACACAGTGGGAGAGGACACAGGGGACGTGTAAATGGCAGTGGGGGTGGTGACTGCACGAGTGTGGACTGTACTGGAGGGTGAGGTGGTGATGGAAGCACTGGCTGATGTTGGGGTGCATGCAGGTGTGAGTGTAGACGTCACAGGGAGGGAGGAGGGAGACGAGGAGGAGGGGGACACAGGGGTGGCAGTGGCTGTTGGCATGTCTGCATCTGGGTGTTGCTTGGGTGAGTGTTTGTGGGATCTGTGGTGCTTGTGTTGGATGAGCTGCTCTTGGGTGTTGAGGTGTGTGCAGGCTGGTCTGATGGTGTGGATGGGATAGGCTGAGGGACAGGAGACAGAGAAAGGCTGGAGGCAGTAAGAAGAGGGAGGCTAGAAACAGGGACAATGGCTGCCGTCAGTGCTGAGGCCAGAGCAGTGAATGCTCGTTGATGGCAGCCTGACCCGAATGAATGCCCTCCAGGTACGCATTGCTCTCTTGCACCTCCCTTTGCACACCCTGGATGGCATTCAAAAGGGTCGTCTGCCCAACAATGAGCGTCCTTACCAGGTCAATGAGCTCCGCACTGAGGGCAGCAGGGGCAACAGGGGCAGGGGCTGAGGTGCCTGGGGCGAAGGAGACGCGCGCCTTCCTGGGCGAACCGGCATGGAGCGAAGACTGAGGGGCTGCTGGGAGGGCGGGGCTGGTGCGCTGGGTGGCAGCTGTACCTGTAGAGGCGGGGGGCACGGATGTTGCCGCCACCGCTAGGGAGCTCCTGTCCGAGGACGTGTCGCTTTCGCTGCTCTCACCAGCGGTCCCCGTCGTGGTGCTCCCCTCGCCCTCCGGATCACTGGTGCCCTTGGTGTCTGTTCCTGGGCCCACCGGGGCCTTGTGTCCTGCAGCTCCCTCGTGCTCCGATGCCAAATCTCCTCCGCCTGATGATGCTAATGCACACATGCACAAGAAGATGAAGAGAAAGGGTGGGGGGAGAAAAAAGAAGACCAGGTTGAGTGCATGCAATGTCAACACCGTTGGCGGGGAGGACAGACACAGGAGCCTAATGCACTAAGCCGCGCATTCGGGGTACACTACTCAGTACTACTGACTAGGACAACAGGCCAAGAGACGTCAAACGCGCACATGGGAGATGCAGGACCTTCAATGGCTGTACTTGTCACCCTACCGAGGTGGGGGCCGGGGGCACAGGGCCATGCCTAAGGGAGAGGACTACACTACAGAAAGCGCCCTGGCCTAATGTCACCCACAGCCCTCCTCCCCCACCCAGACGCCTCCACTGCGCAGAAAGATAGGAGAATGTGCTGATACTCACCCCCTTGTGTCTGCTGTGATGTCTTAAAGCGCCCATCCAATTCTGGGTAAGCCACCACCAGGATCCGGGACATCAGGGGTGTCATTGTGCGACTGGCACCCCTCCTAGGTTGGGAGGCCATCCCCAGCAGTGTTTCTGCGGTCTTCCTTGTTCAGCGGCGGATGTCCTCCCACCTCTTGCAGCAGTGGGTGCCCCGTCTGTTGTGGACCCCCAAGTTCCGGACTTCCTTGGCGATGGCATGCCAAATCTCGATCTTCTGATGGGCGCTGACCTATTTGACATGTACAAGGTGGAAAGGAGGAATTCATCAATGACCTGCATGTTAGATGTGATTGGCCCCCCCACCAACTTTGCCATATGGCACATGCTCTCATGTGTCGGGTGTTGCACTCCTCATTCGCCCCCCACCCCACCAACTTACATCCACCCCAATCCACACAGGCATAGCCCATTCCATGTGCACCCGGTGTACTCACTTGTTGGTCTGGAGGACCGTAGAGTACCGCATACTGGGGGAGGACCCCATCCACGAGCTTCTCCAACTCTTCAGACGTGAAGGCAGGGGCCCTTTCCCCAGTCGCAGCAGCCATTGTATCTTCAAGACCGAGGTCACAGCAGCACTTGCAGTATAGGTCCTCTCCTGTGGATGATCAGGTCTCGAGTGATTAAGCAGATAGAAAATGGCGGTCACGCCCGCGGCGGTGCGTACCGCGACCGCCGGCGCACTTCATCATTGGCTCCTGAAACCCATAGGCTTCAATGTTAACCAATGCGGCTTTGCGCCGCGGTCTTCGACCGCCTACTGCCACGGTGTGCCCCGCCAGCGCATTGACCTCACATCCCATTGTCCCACTTCACAGGTCAGGCAGCCGCCATTTCAAGGGCCTACATGGCTTAATTTTGAATGCGACACACAGGCCTAGGCCTTGCATTGCCACACATACACGCCTTTCAACCCATTGCCATTCTTTAACTGTGCAAGCTGTCTGTACGTACCTGTGGTTTGGCTGACTCTGTGCTCCATGTTGTCCTTCCTAGGCACCGTCCGCTGGGACTTGCGATGAGAAGGAGGAATCCTTGCGTGTACCGACCGCTGGTGGACCTGTCGACAATGGAAGAACGCCACATCATACTACGATACCGACTTGACCGAGCCACTATCCATGAACTGTGTGCCCAGCTGGAGCCAGCCCTGATGTCCCCCATCCGCCAACCCACAGGGATTCCCCCTCTGGTGCAGGTTTTGTCAGTCCTCCATTTTTTGGCAAGTGGGTCATTCCAGACCACAGTGGCCATGTCATCTGGAATGTCTCAGCCTATGTTTTCAAAGATTTTGAGTAGAGTGTTGTCTGCCCTGATGAAACTCATGCGGAGCTACATCATTTTCCCAGAGGAGGGTGACATGCCTACAGTGAAGGGTGATTTCTATGCCCTTGGACATATCCCCAACATCATTGGTGCCATTGATGGGACCCATGTGGCTTTGGTACCCCCAAAAGACGATGAGCAGGTGTACCGAAACAGAAAAAGTTATCATTCGATGTATGTCCAGGTGGTCTGTTTGGCTGACCAGTACATCTCCCATGTAAATGCCAAGTTCCCAGGGTCAGTGCCTGACGCGTATGTGATGCGAAATAGCAGCATCCCCTATGTGATGGAGCAGCTACAGAGACAACGTGTGTGGCTAATAGGTGGTTACCCCAACCTGCCTTGGCTACTGACCCCAGTAAGGAATCCCCGGACCAGGGCAGAGGAACGGTACAATGAGGCCCATGGGCGAACTAGGAGGATCATCGAAAGGACCTTTGGCCTCCTGAAGGCCAGGTTTAGGTGCCTGCATATGACTGGGGGATCCCTGATGTACTCACCAAAGAAGGTGTGCCACATCATCGTGGCCTGCTGTATGCTTCACAATCTGGCATTGCGACGTCAGGTCCCTTTCCTGCAGGAGGATGGTGCAGATGGTGGTGTTGAAGTAGCTGTGGAGCCTGCGGAGAGTGAAGAGGAGGAAGACTCAGAGGACGACACAGACAACAGGGACAGAGTAATAGCACAGTATTTCCAGTAGCACACAGGTAATGATCACCCATGCCATTTTACATTTCCTGAAAGCCTCCTGCATCTCAACTTTGTCGGTTTCCCCCCAGACCTATGGACATGATGTTTGAATTTCCCTTCCCTTTTCTGTGCTGTATGAGCCACTGCGTGACCTCGGCTTGGTTGGCCCATGGACTAATGCTAAGTTACCTCGGTATGTGTAATTCACAATGTTCACAATACGTAATTGATATGTAATGTGTCATACATTTGTAAATAAGACAGCCTGAGTCCTGATTGATTTCAGTGCAATGTGTGATTTATTATTAGTGCATAGATATTGGTACATGATGGTGAAACAGTGATGGGTGGGGGTGGAGTAATGTCCATGGCGGAGTCCAGTTCTCAGTCTCACAGGTGCATTGTCCATACGCCTGTGGCAGGATGGAGCAGGGGCAGTTCAAGGTTTGACAGGGTGGCCATGTGGGACAGTGGGAGGACTTCAGGGGGTATGTGATGCTGGCGGGGGACTTGACATCCTACTCTGTCGTTTTTTTTAATCTCAGGCTCCTTTTGCGGGGCAGTTGTTGTTCAGCAGGAGGTGGGGTTCTGGGGGGCTGTCGTGGTGGGGCCTCCTGTCCACTAGCGCCGGCGGAGGTGGTAGGCTGTTCCTGGCTAGTGACAGGGGCCCTGTGTGATGCCACATGGTCCCGAAACGTGTCCTCTATGCGGTTCAGGGCCTGGACTATGCTCCCCATAGCGGTTGAGATGTTGGTTAGTTGGTCGCTGAACCCCATGTAGCGTTGCTCCTGCTGTGCCTGGATCTCCTGGAACCTGGCCAGTACCGTCGCCATCGTCTCTTGTGAGTGGTGGTAGGCAGCCATGAAGGTGGTGAGGGCCTCTTGGAGAGTGGGTTCCCTGGGCCTCTCCTCCCCCCCTGTCGCACAGCAGCCCTCCGAGTTGCCCTGTTTCCCTGGGCCTCTGTCCCCTGGACGGTGTGCCCACTCCCACTGCCCCCAGGTCCCTGTTGTTGTTGGGTTGGTGGGTTACCCTGGGGGGCCTGTAGTGGTAGACACACCGCTGCTTGACCTGTCCTAGAGACAGAGGCATGGACCCGCTGGGTGGGAGCTGTGCGGTTGTTCCCAGAGGGGGTTGGGTCTGCAGTGGCCTGTGTCTGGGTGAGGGGAACCGACTGCCCAGAGGTCCCCGATGGTCCGGGCTGGTCGTCAGGTTCCAGGTCGACAGAGCTGCTGTCATCACTAGTGGCCTGTTCCGGGGGTGGGATGGACATTTCTGGTCCCTCCTGACCGGTGTGTTGTCGTTCGGGTCCTGCATGGGGTAAGAGGGTATGGTTATTGTTTCTGTGTGTGCATTAGCTTGCGTTTTATAGGTGCCCTTGTCCCCCAGTGCTGGCATTCCCTTGGGGGAGGTGTTGTGAGGGTGTTTTGTGGGGGGGGGGGTGATGGGTATGTGCAGTGGTCATGCTTAGGTGATGGGTGTCCATAGTTTGGGGGTGGCATGCAGGGGTTGGTGTTGGGTGGGTTGTGCTGGGGAGACATTCTCAGGGAGGATGTGTGCTGGGGGGTTGGGGGTGAGGGTGGGGGTTAGCATGCTGGGGGTGGGGTGAAGTGGTTGGCCTTGTACTTACCAGAGTCCATTCCTCCGTGTACTCCAGCGAGGCCATCAGGATGCAGGATGTTGAGTACCTCCTGCTCCCATGTTGTGAATTCGGGTGGAGTGGGTGGGGGTCCCCCGCCAGTCTTCTGCACTGCGATGTTGTGTCGCGAGACCATCGAGCGCACCTTCCCCCGTAAGTCGTTCCATCGTTTGCGGATGTCCTCTCTATTTCTGGGATGCTGTCCCACCGCGTTGACCCTGTCCACGATCCGCTGCCAGAGCTCCGCCTTCCTCGCTATGGTGGTGTGCTGGACCTGTGAGCCGAAGAGCTGGGGTTCCACTCTTATGATCTCCTCCACCATGACCCGGAGTTCTTGGTCCGAAAAGCGTGGGTGCCTTTGTGGTGCCATGGGGTGGGGTGTATGAGGTGTGGGGTGGTGTATGTGATGATGTGTGTGTTGGTGTGTGGTGCTTTGTGCTTCTATGTGGTGTGTGTGATGTTGCGGTGTGCCTCTGTGTGTCTGGCTATCTATTCTCTGATGTGTGTCTCTCTCTCCTTCGTCTCTGGTTTTTGTTGGTAGGGGTTTGTGGGTGATGTGGGTGTGTGTTTTATATGGTATTGGATGTGTGGGAGTGGTGTGTGTATGGGTTTCAGGTGTGTGCCTTTCAAATTGTCCAATGTGGTAGGGGTTTGTAAAGGTGTGTGTATTTTGACCGCGGCGGGGTCTACCGCCAATGGAATACCGCGGTTGAATGACCGCCGCGTGGATTTGCGGGTCATGATGGGATGGGCGTATTTCTGTTGGCGTGGCGGTGGAGGTTTGGTCTTCTCCAGTTTACCGCTGGCCGCTGATGTGGCGGACTGCAGTGGAGGGCGGATTTTCGGAGGTTTTGCAGTTGTGGGTCAGAATGTCCGTGGCGGCTGACCGCGGCCGCGGCGGTATTGTGGCGGCCTTCTGACCGGCGGTAAGCGGCTTTTACCGCCGAGGTCAGAATGACCCCCTAAGTCAGAAGGTAACTTTTTAACCGAGGCCTCCCGCGACTTGTAGCCGAGCAGGGCTCCATCGCGGTCGACCTGAAACTTTGACTTTGCCCCGGTCCTGGTGCAACCAGATGACCCGATTGGAGCTTTTTGTTTCTAAGCGCTAGAAAAATAATAATACTTTAAAAATTCATATCTCCGGTTCCCCTGAACCAATTTTATTCGTTTTTGTGTCATTTTAAAGATAAAAATATAAACTATTTTTATAAATTGGTTTTGGATTTTTAAACTGTTTCCTGTGTTTTATTTAATTACTGTTTTGTGATATTTGAATGCTTTACACACTGACTCCTAAGTTAAGCCTTGACACTCGTTGCCAAGCTACCAAGGGTTGAGCTGGGATTAATTTACTGAGACCTAACTGTACCTAGGTGGAGGTTAGTGGCTTGTTGCTAGGTGTAGGTACCTACCTGCCCTTACCAATAACCCATTTTCCAACACTGATTGTTTGTGATTCTTACTATTGTGTCCAGTCCTTCAATTAGTACCTGCATTACTGGCACCATAATGGGTTCAGAGATTCAAAAAGTAACAAGATCAAACACAGGAGTCTGTGGAGTAAAGTGGTGGATCTAAAGGAAATGCTACCAATTATCCATGTTGTACAAATATTTGGACACCAGCGCTTTGGAATACAGGTTGTTGGAAATACACTGGCTCATGAAGCAGCTAAATCAGCAGTAGCTACGGCTTCTGTTGCTGCAGTAAATCGTTCTAGAACGAAACCGGACGATGACATATGGGCTGCCGTGAAAGCCACGGCTGAAGGCACGCCCTTTCCAAAAGCATTTCCCGCTAAATATTCCGACTGACTGGGAGGCTTCCTTGATGCAAAAGTAAAAATACCAGGCGTAGGGGTTCGGATAATTCCCAATAAAGACCTAAGACCAGAGTTGATTAAAGCAGTCCATGAAGGGGTTGCATCTGCTCATGCTGGTGTGGTGGCTACAATATCGTTATTGCAAGCACGTTATTAGTGGCCAGGTCTATACAAACAGACCAAGCAGTATGTACTTTGTTGTGATCTGCAAACAAATTAAGGGCTCCACCGCTAAAGGCCCACCGCAGACACCCCTCCTGATTTCCAACCAATCTTTACAATGTGTGTACTTGGACCATTGTTGTCCCGTAACATGGGATAGTGCATACAAATACATCTTAGTCGCTATCAACTCCTGCTCCAGATTTCTATTGTTGTGGCCATAATGCTCCGCTGACGCTCGGACTGTTATTAAAGATTTGAAAGTCTTTATCAGCACATTTGCAGTTGCTACTTTCCACTTGGACCTGGGCCCAGCTTTTGCCTCAAGGGCATTCAGGGACGCCATGCCTTCATTAGCGGTTAAACTCCATTACCCGGCTCCATTTCATCCCGAGGGAAATAGTGTTGTAGAGCAACGAAACCGTGATTTAAAGCAATCCTTAATAGCCAGGGTATTAGGTACGGGTCGTGATTGGCTTAATCACCTGTATGGAATCCATAGAGCACTTTATAATTTGCCTAGAAGGTCCCTGGAGAGTCGTACTTCATACGAGTGCCTGTTTGGAACTCAAATGTGTGTGCCAGATTTGGAAAGACCTGGCTTGGAGTTTGCAGAAACACCTTTTGACATAAATGAACATGTCACTGTCTTGCAGGAATTACAACAGTTCCGTGACGACAGTGCTTCTGCCAGTGCTGCCTCCATAGAAATTAAGGATGTACCAAAACATCTACTGACTGGATTCCAAAGGTTGGGGATCTAGTACTTGAAAAGTTGCTGTGAAAAGGAGTTTGATCCTTCTAATCATGCACCCGTTCCAGTCCTGGGTATAAACAGTACCAGAACTGTCATTCTACCACCGACAGATGCTGCACAGCATACCTTCTGGTACATACAAGTGTGTGACATGAGTTCAATTTCCATGTTGGGTGCTGTCAATCAGGTTTGGTACATAAAGCACTGCGGATGGGTTCTGTTTCTGTCTGATACTGTCTGATACTTGTCATGACTGTTCAGCTCTGTTACCTACGGAATAGTCAGGATTGCTAGATGTAACACAATATGGCTGCACATTGCGCCATGGTTCCACATTGGGAACACAGTATGTGAGTTTGAAAGGGTAATAGTCCTGTTTCTGGATGTTGTACATGTGTATGGAGTCTGCCATCTTACTATGGTTGCCTACGAAGTTGAACCTGTTGACTATTCTTTGCCACAACTAAATTTTTCTGGTAATTGATGTTTGCTGGACGTATGCTCCAAATAGTTGTGGCTCTACCCGGAGAATTTTATCCACCATGACCGTAACTATTTATCAGTGAAACATGGGTGCTTTTGTAGAGACATGGTAGTGGTTGTGATGACTGTGTGGGGGGGTTGTGTGTGTAAGGGTGCAGTGTTGGGGTATGGGTGGTGCATCTTGTAGGATGGACACTTGTCGTGAAATGTGTTGCTTGTTATGTCTGTTATGTGGTAGTAGTTGTGCTGGTCTGTGGTATGTGATGCATGTTGTGTGTTTGCTTATAGCGTACGGGTGCTCTCTCCATGTAATTGCCTGCTGCCGGTGTCCCAGAATGGCATTTTAGTAGCAAAAGGTTGTGGGTTGTGTGGGGGTGTTATATAGTGCAGTTTGTAGGTGTGTTGGGTGTGTGGATGTGTGTTAGATGTGGGGTATTTTAATTATCCAATATGGTGTGCTGTTCTGCCTGAAATTGAGTTTTGACCTTGGCTGTTGGCACCGTCACTGGTTTACCACTGTGGAAGATCCAAAGTGCTGATTTGTAGCTCGTAATCTGGTGGGTGGATTTTTGTCAGGCTGGCAGGGCTGGTGGTGGAACTGCCCTCCAGTGTCCTGCCAGTCTCGGATTTTTTGCTGCTTTTTGGCAGTCCTCATTGTGTAACTCTTAATAAGGCGGTCAGATGACCACCAACAAGGTAGTCTTTTTGGCTGCCGCCACTGCGGCGGTCTTCCAAAAAAAACACCAACGTCATAATGAGGCCCTAAGTGTGAGTGCAAGCCTAAGTCAATGTGTAGATGAACTGATACATGAGAGTAACGATGACTGCCCAGATGCATGGATGGGGTGATGACACTGCATAAATGGAAGCATCCCAGCACTTTCAATTATAAGCCTTACTTATGGCTTTTCCATTGCTTGCTTGGAAAAACATATGGCCTAATGGCTTTACCTTACAAGCACACATGTTTCATAGTTGTAATTATAGCTAAACATAATGACACTGAACCACCAACATCACTACAAGTGTTATCCAAGGCAGCCTATTCACCCATTTAACATAGTAATTTCACACTCTTTAATGTACGTGACCATTGGCCTTTTAGCCAGCTTTAAGGTTTGTTTTGACTGTTTCTCCTGCGTGCAGAAATTAATGTTCCTGGGGTCACCGAGTTACACTACCTAATGGAACATGTTTGCAAATATGTAATAAAAATATATTGGAATCAACACAAAGTATGGAATGCATTTCTGATGCATTACAAAATAATTTCTCCTTTGTGTATACTGCAATATCCTTCTCCATTATCTTGTCCTGTCGATGTTGACATGTAGGTTTAGAGCAAAATAATAACAATAACAGCAACATAATGTGCAGAGACTGTCTCTTGAACCATTAGCTTTCTCGAAATACACATGATATTTGAAATAATGACCCACTTTTGCCACAGGAAGAGCCATCCCCATTGCCACAAAAATGATTGTTCCACTTCAAAGATAAATTACACTTTCTTTTGTTCCAACATTCTTATTGATTAATTTTAGAGATATACAGAAACAACAAAACTGTATCGTAGGAATACACGTGATCAAATATAGTCTATTTGGAAAGAAGGAAAAAGTCTGAATTATTGAACATGAAATTGAACAAGACCAAATTTAATGTAATGACTAAAGAGGAACAAAGTAACAAATTTGTCATTCATGCACAATTTCACAAGATAACCATCTGTCTCACAAGTGTGCACATAGTAGCAAAATATGCCCAGTGCATTTCATGCTGAGAAGAGAAACAGTTTGCCTACAAGCCTGATATTTCCCTTGTAGGGCTGAAAAGAATAGGTCTGTGCACAATTCTGGTTGTAAAAAAAGTTCCTAATTTTACAAGGTACCATATTTTTCATGACATTTCTTTACTGGTTTGTGCAGAAAATATGTAGTGGAGATACATGTTAACTTAGAATGAGATGAATAATACATTTTCTCACTGAAGTAGTCTCTCATAAGTATCTTGCAGGGCTTTTCTTTGTGAGGTGTACAGAGGTGGATCTTTCGCAATGGCAAAGGAGTGTCACCCCTCCCCAGGCTAAGCCAGCAGCTGAAAAACACAACAATATTTGACTATTGTTTTGTTTTTCAGCATCTGGCTCAGGCAGCCGCATGTGCATGGAGAGGCAAGGCTGGGCCATGGGAGGGGCAGGGGAGAAGGAAAGTAGTGTGTACTTAAGTGTATATGTGTGTTTGGACAGCCGTCTTAGGTTTCTCCAACCTGTCTGTATAACACAGCCGGGTTGAAGAACTGCTCAGGCTCCAGTACACTGTTTGAACTCCAGACCAAGCCACTCAGACCAATCTTCACGCGGCTCTCATGCTAGGTTTGGCATGAGAGCAGCGCAAGGATTGCGTGGGGGAGCCTTTGATGGTGTCCCAGTGACTGCTGAGACATCATCAGAAGAGCAGAGGAGCGAGGCAGCAGAAACAGGTAAGTTTATTTTTTTAGTATTTTTTTATACCCCACCTGCACCCTTGTCCTCCGCCTGCCCCTGCCCTTGAGATTTGCAGCGTCCGCCACTTTAGGTACACTTCTGCTGAGAAAAGATACCTGTCTTACCAATGAGCTGTATTTTGCATAATTTGCATATTTTCACATAATAACACATATTTTGCAGAAATAAATTCCACATACTCCTACACTTGTTGCCTACCTGATGTTCGTGTTACTATCAGCACATGCAATGTCACAGTATTACAGTAAATAATCAGTTCATAGGTATGGTCTTTGCAAGCATTACAATTTACTCCCACTTACAAAATGTCCTTACGTGCCATCTCACAATTTGACCTCAAATGCCCACCAGAAGAAAATATGTTTTTTGCATGACCATTCCCTAATTGTGTTGCGTGCCCCTTTCTTAATTGTGTTGTTCGCATCTGGAGCCAGATTTATCATACTTTCATGCAACTCAGCACACACCTAGCTGCCCTGCATGAAAGGGAGAAGGCAGGAATGCACCCTTGCATCACTGCTGGCACCCTTGCACCTTTGTAGGCAAAATAGTTTTTGTGAAGGTTGGAATACCTTCCTGCACAAAAAGTAATCCTCACTGGCATTTCCCCTTTCTAAGTGTGCTGCAGAATGAACAATGACAAGAAAAATATATTTCTCTCTGTTGCGCCTCCCCTGGAAAGGCATAGCATTATGACACATCCCCCGGTTTACCAGTGTTGGTAAATCCAGGATTGGGCCAAAGTCCATGGGCGGATGTGTGGAAACACTGAATCCGGCCCTGATGTTTTAATCTCTTTAGTGACTGCATCCAGCTCAACAGGCTTGGCCACATGTTTAAAAGGCTAATAATCAACATATCTTTCCCTACTGATGAAACGGTGTGCACAACATATTTGGTTTTGGGCAGTTTGAAAGAAAAGAAGAATAACCTGTGAGTATAGATTTCACATTTTCTTATGGCCCCTGCTACAGTGCACAATCCTATTGTGTAATGTAAAGTAAAATAAAGCATATGATGGGTTATTCATAAAGGTTATTTACAACTGTAGGATACACATGCCACTTTAGTCTTTCAATTTTGAGTAACTTTACTAGATTGCTATTTACAAAACCTGATGGTAAAGTTAATCAAAAATGTAGATTTACATGTCTTCATCCCCTGAAAAAAGGGGATAAAACCAAATTTACAAGTGTAGGTTACTACTGCCAGAATGGAATAGTAGTAAGTCTAGCACCACACATGGCCAACAATTGGTACTGAAACGCCCTCCCTTAAAAAGTGTATGAAATATGTTAAATAAAAGAAAAAATTTAAAATAGTTAAAAATATAGGTAAATCCAATTTAATGTTTAGAAAATTCAAAATAAAACATTTTATTTTTAAATATAAAATAGTTCAAAATCATGTTCTAATTAAAAAAATATCTAACATGAATTTTTATTAAAATATAAAAAATGTTTTAATTAATGTCATATAGCAATGTTAATAAGTATGAGTGTGCAATAATACAAATAATTACTTTAGGTGGTACGTCTAAATTTAAACTTTAGCAAGCCTTTTTTATTTTAATATATTACATTTATAAAAAGATTATAAAATGTGTAAACAGTGCTGTAGCATGTTTTGCTCTATATCTAAAGTAAATATATGAAATTAGTTGGCATTAACCCCTTGGGTGCCCGGGACGAGGTGGTTACGTCCGAGCAGCGGACATGACCACCTCGTCCATATATGGGCCTTCGGGGAAAGCATATGCACTCCCCCCGAGGGCCTGGCACCCCCTCCCATGGACAGGAATAGAAGGACAATCGCTTCCCCTTCCACCCCCATCCCCCATGATCCACCCAGTGATGTCTCAGGATGTCAGCACATGATCACGCGCTGACCTCATCAGAGGCCGCCGCCTGATCAGAAGAGAAATGCAAAAGTATTTCTCTTCCGATCACAAGCTGGGGGCGAGAGAGGCATCAAAGTAAAGGAAAGGCCTTTCCTTTCCTTTCCCTTGATGTCTCTCTGAGCATTTCTGCAGCCTGATCGTGAATGAGGTACCATTTTTATTGGGAGACTTGGGGAAATACAGAATAGCAGAGCAAGTGTGATTGCCCCTTGTATTTCTCTACATTTTTTTCCTTCCAAATGTAAGACAGTGTGTAAAAAAGATGTCTATTTGAGAAATGTCCTGTAATTTACATGCTAGTATGGGGACTCCGGAATTTAGAGATGTGTAAATAACCACTGCTTCTCCACACCTTATCTTGTTCCCATTTTGGAAATACAAAGGCTTCCTTGAAACCTATTTTTTATTCTTTATATTTCATCAAATGAATTTCTGCATACCCAGTATACAATGAAAACCCATTGCAAGGTGCAGCTCGTTTATTTGCTCTGGGTACCTAGAGTTCTTGATGAACCTACAAGCCCTGTATAGCCCCACAACCAAAAGAGTCCAGCAGACGTAATGATATATTGCTTTTGAAAATCTGACATCGCAGGAAAAAGTGACACAATAAAAGTGGAGAAAAATGGCAGCCTTTTTCACCTAAATGTCAATATTTGTTTATTTCAGCTGTTATGTTCTGTAGGAAAACCTTGTAGGATCTACACAAATGACCCCTTGCTGAATTCAGAATGTTGTCTACTTTTTAGAAGTGTTTAGCTGTCCGGGATCCAGCATTGGTTTACCACCCATTTCTGTCACTAACTGGAAGGAGGCTAAAAGCGCAGAAAATAGTAAAAAATGGTGTAAATCCTAGTAAAATGCCAAAATTGTTTTGAAAAATGTTGTTTTCTGATTCAAGTCTTCCTGTTCATGAAAGCTGTAAAGATGGTGATTTCAGCTTCACACACACTTTGTTGATACCATTTTCAGGGGACAAACTACAAGCCTTTTTCTGCAGCCCTTTTTTCCCATTTAAAAAAAAATGTTTGCTTTATTTTGGCTAATGTCTTGGTCTCCTCTAGCGGAACCCACAAACTCTGTGCACTTCTAGAATCCCTAGGATGGTGGAAAAAAGGACACATATTTGGTGTGGGTAGCTTATGTGGAAAAAAAGTTACGAAGGCCTAAGCGCGAACTTCCCCAAATAGCCAAAAAAAGGCCTGGCACCTGAGGGGGAAAAGGCCTGGATGTGAAGTGGTTAATATTTAACAAAGAGTATTTTTATTACTCAAAATCTGCTTCATTACGTTTTAACAGAGCACACATATTTTGAATGTATAGTAAAGAGAGCCGGTTGTAAATTGACAGTAGTACATATGAAAAGCATTGCATATCTATTACGTCTACCATCATGGTGTAAGCGTCATTGTGTAGGGGTCATTAACCACAGCATAACCAGTAGTACAATCGTTAAGCAGTGACCATGTTACAACAGTGACATATGTCGATGACAGCTCAATAAGGGCATCGTAGTACATGCAAGAATTATAACAAAGATAAGTCCCACATCCTTATCAGGCTTTTTAAGGTGTAAGAGGTTTGTGTTCCGCATGTGTCACCTGTCTAAGTCTCCTATAGGAGACCACCAGAAGAGCTGTGACATATAGGCTGAGCTATGGCAACTCTCTGTTCAATATCGTCTTATTGTAAGAACCAAAGGCCAGTGGGCCCAACAATAGTCAAAACTAGTATAAAGGAGGGCCAACTCCCCAACTGGACTAGGGGCAGAATAAAGAGAAAAAAGGGGGACGGGGATGAAGTCGGGAGGGAAGGAATGTACTGCTCACTAGGACATGGACGGGGGGAAGATGAGAGAGGGGGATATTATCGAGGGAGGGGGAGGAGGAAGGGAGTATCAAAAGCAGAGAATCAGGAGAGCCCATAGTCTCCTTCAAACAAGTGGAGAGCGTTTATTCTGGGCCGTTGGAAGCAGCAATGCTCTATGCTCAATCCTTGCCATGCAATCAAGTAGAGGCTGCCAGAGCTCAGTGAAATTATTATCTGTGAAAGAACGTTTGTGTGACAAGTGCTTCATGGCTAAAGTGTGCATTAGCCCTGTGAAGCAAGAGGCATTTGGGGGAGGGCAGGCAGCAGGGAACTTCCAAACCAGAGCAATGAGCTGTTTTTTCAAGTCCGTCATGTGCCAGACCAGGTTCCAATCTGCGTACCTTAGAACTTAGAATGTGGTAGGGTGATACCCAAAATGATTATGCAATATTCTGCTGGTACAAGGAACCCCAGGGTGTTTTTAATATGCCCCAGAATTTATTTCCAAAGGACAATGGGATGTGAGCATGCCCACCTGATATTTTGAAAGCCCCCCAATGAATTCCCACACCTCGAGCTAACACTGTGTGAAATATAGTGCACATTTGAACTGGGGTATAGAACATAAGTTTGTAAGCAGCTTCCTTCTGGAGTATGCTCCGGTGCATTTTAGGGATTTCACACCACAGCAATTCCCATTGTTTTGGGGTAATGCCAGATGTGCTATTTAGTCCCATTTCATCTGATACAGATGACTAGAGAGGAGGGACTGCTGCCAGGCTCTGTGGGCCTGATTATGAGTTCGGCAGACTGGATGGCCCATCCGCTGAACTTCAGATTGGGAGGTTCCTGTCATACTGGCTACCTCCCAGCCAGGACCATTCTGACTTTCCTGTTTGGCTGACTGGCAGAAACCCAGCAGGAAAGTGGCAGCAGCATTGTAGCCAGCTGGTAATAGAGCTGGCAGCAATTATGCCACCTGCAGGCAGTGAGCATTGCGAGGCTGCTGGGCAGGAGGATCCCTGCACTGCCCATGCCAAGTACTTGGGGAGTGCAGGGTCCCCACTGTGACCTCCTGCACCTGTTCTCTGCCAGCCTTTTCGTGGCAGTGAAACCACAATGAAAAGGCTGTCAGAGAACCAGGTCGTAATCAGAAGGGAGTGCTGAGTTCAGCGCAACCCTGGCTAATTCCGACCTGGACCGCTGTCAGCCAGTTGGGAATATTGTTCCCGGTAGAGACGGTGGTCATTTGGTGGTCTGACCACCAAACTCTTAATTTACGGGTCGGACTGCCAAACTAGCGTCTTAAGACCACCAGCCTCGTAATGATGCCCTATATGTTTTAGATATCAGGCCTCTGGAGCCTTCGGAATTCCGCACTAATGCCTTATAAGGTGTGCGTGAACAGGTTGCTCCCAGGGCATTGGGTGGAGAAAGTTCCCAGTGTCTAGGTTGAAAATGATTGTGTCGTAGTTTGTCAGAAATGTGAAATTCTGTCTTGCATTTCTCAAACAATTTTATTGTATGCTCCTGGAATAGGTTTTGCAGTATTCAACATTCCCCCTTGCCTAGTCAGGGTAAGAACCCATTCAGAGTGCAAGTGTGAAGTTGAAATTATGGGCTATGGGGGTGTTTGGGGAGGGAAAAGTAGTCAGGCCACCCGCAACTGCCACTCTTTCCCATCTCTCGAGAATCGTCTGGGTTGGGGTCACCATATATACACTACAGGGTCGTGAGACTGAGAAAGCCATGTCAAGTGTCAAAGAATTCTGAAAGCCACTGAGTGGTCTATGTGAAGCCAGTGTTTTTTGCTTTGCCTGACTACTTATTATGCCCGGTAGTAGTCTAAAAGGTTAGGGCAAACCAGGCCTCCTGGACTCCTGGGAAGCATAAGCAGGGTATTGGAGATATGCAACTACTTCCCTTTCCAAATGAAAGATAGGAGATGCTGTTGCATCTGCTAAATATCCTCCAAAGGGATGGGAGTGGGGAGGGCTTGAAAAATATAAAGTAGCCATGGAAGAGGTTCATTTTATCCACGTTCATCCTGCTCAGCCAAAAGATATGCAATGGTTTCCATGGTCCTGCGGCGACGCGGCCAGTGAGCTCAGGTCCAAGACTGCAAATAACTACTAATAGTGAGTCCCAGGTATTGAATGGAGTGGGTCACCCACTGGAAGGGAGCCAGACACTTCAATTGTGGTAATTGTTGTGGCAGGACGGTCAGGTTGAGTGCCTGTGATTCGGCCATGTTGAACCTGCAGCCAAGACCGGTTTGAACTCCTGCAGGTTCTGCACCACTGCCTGAAAAGAGTGGCCTCCAGCTCAGTCAAGGTCAAAAGCAGATCATCAGCATAAGGCAGAGCCTTCTGCTTTCACCCTCTAAATAGTATGCCAGTGATATCGCATGCCCGATGGAGGCAGATCGCCCATGGCTCCACGACCAGGGCAAAAAGGGGCCAAGGGGCAACCCTGTTGAGTGCCGTGCTAGAGCACAACGGGTTTGGTAAGTTGGCCATACACTGAGACGGTAGCAGTTGAGGTGACATATCAGGCCATAATTTTACTAACCATAGTGGGACCTTAATCTATCTTGATAAGAACAGCTCTCAAGAAAGCCTAGCTGACCCTGTCAAATGCCTTCTCGGCATCTAAGCACTGAAAAAGGTTAGGAATGTTATGCAAGTGAATCTTTTCTACCAGGTGGCAAAACACCTGGTATTATCAGGGCCTTTTTGGTGTTGGTTGAAACCCTCCTGATCAGGGGCATTCATGCCCGCAGCAGGGGTTCCAACCAGTTGGCCAGCCCCTTAGTGTGAAGCTTGGCGTCTGTATTCAGTAAGGCTTCAGGTCTTACCTGGTTAGGGATTCAATGAGATTTCAGTGGCACCGATAGTGGGTGTGAGACCTGTACTGTGTGTAAGGGAGTTGAATAGCACTAGAAGGTGGTCTTTCAGGTGATGTAAAAATCTTATAGAAAATAACCAGCAGGCCAACTGGCCTGAAGTCTTCCCCACCAAGCGCCCAGCTAAAGTTTTTTTTTAGTTCTGCTGCCGCAAAAATGGCTTCTAAGTTCTGGGTTATCTATAGGCCCAAAGGCGGCCAAGGGCAATCCCAAAGATACCAGTGTATAGCAGCCTGATTCCCCCCACCACTGTAGAGTATCTGGTAGTAAGCACAGAAAGCTTCCTGTTTGTCTGGCTCCTGGATTGCCCCGCCAATGGTTGTCATTCGTAGTTTGACTGTGTGAGTGAGTCTGCTGGTGGTGCAGCCTATGGGCCAAAAGTAGGCTAATATCATCCACTGCATCACAATATTTTTGCCTAAACACTAAATGGGATTGTTCCACTTTATTAACCCAATGGGTTCGTAGCTGGCCCCGCAGCACTGCTAATTGCCTTTTATTGTGGCCAGAGGGATTTCGCTTATTGACTGCCTCCAAGGAGCCAATACCCACAGTGAGATTAGTTTTGAGTAAGCGCCCCTTGCACACTCTGACTTTAGCAATGGAGGAAATAACACCTTGAATGGTGGCCTTAAAACTGTCCCAGAGCATGTGGGTAAGGGTGTCCAGTAGACCATTAAACTAAAAGTACTCCGCTCTTGCATCTGGAATAATGGCTTTGTCCACCGGGTCCCAAAATACCTGGGAAGGGAGGTGCCAGCAGTGGAGGGGCATGTAGAGGCCCACCTGAAGGGTCCAGGTTAGTTCTATGTGGGCATGGTCAGAGATGGAGATGTCTGATATTCTTGCCTACTCAAGTGAGTTCATAAGGAACACATAGTCGATGCTGGAATAAGATAAATGAACATGTAAGCAGATAGAATAGTCCTGCACATCAGAGTAGGGATACCTCCATTAAGCCAGCATCAGAAAACTCCCTCTTAAGCTGGCTCAACATGGCTCCTGTGCCCTGAAAGTGGGTAGTGTTCTTGTCAGGCGCAGTTTTCCAAACTAAGTTAAAGTCCCCTCCATCAACAACCTCACCTTTAGACAGGCTCAGCTGGGCACTTAGAACTGTGCACAGGAAAGTGTCTGGGGCTCAGTTCAGGGTGTAACAGTGGAGGAAAGTCAATGTGGAGTACCCTCTCTCTATGGTCACCATCAAAACCTCTTCCCAGAACTCTGACAACTGGTAATACCTTTGTGTAAAAGCCCTTTTCAAACAAAATAGCTACCCCCAATGTCTTGTATTGGGCATAAAACCAGTGCTGACAAGGATACCAAGGGTGGTTCATTCAGGTGCAGACCTCCCAGAGTAAGTGTGTCTCCTCTAGGAAAATAATTTTGGAATCTTGCTGAATGACCTATCTGCTAGCACTTACATGGGGAATTAAGCCTTTATACATTCAAGGACAGACGTTTTCCCCACAGTCACCCTGGACTGCAGGCACGGGGTAGAAGTCACCCCTGTTCAGGTATACGATCCCCCAATCAGTATTTAGGTGAGTCATAGCTAGGCCACAATCAATCAAGGGCTCACCAGTCCACTCCCACTGCAGTGGCACTAGGGCCTCCTCTCCACTGTGATTGCAGGCTCTACTTGGTCACACAGGTCACCTCTGTCTGGTGCATAGCCCCCTCCTTACTGTCATGCCTAGGGACTCCTGACTCCCCCTCCTCATGTTCTACACGCCGGGGGTTGGGCTCTCAGATGTGGAGTTTAAGGGTGCTGTCCAGCGCCCCAACATCAGGATTGCACTGCATACAAAGTCACAGAGTTCCAGCATGGGCTGGCTGGAAAATGCCCACCTGCAACTCCACGAGTCCACCAATGTGAGTCGCCTCTAGTCGCTAGGTGTGCAGTTGGCCATCTGCTATGCACCACTTTCACCCAGGTGGGCCACAGCCTTTGGTCCCTCTGAAAACACCAGAGGAGGCAGGGTGCGCCTGTCTACAGGGTGCCAGAACCACAGTACTCTTCACGGCGCCGCACCCAAGATGGCAGCCGTGTTTGGGCATGGGAAGGCAGAAAGAGCCAGGCTGCTCTGAAAAGGCAGTGACATGTCTGTTAATTCAATGGCCCCTGGTTGTAGGGCCCCCAGGACACACAGACACCCCACAGGAAACCAGGGTCAGAGCAATAAGACAGGTTTTTATTGGCTTTAAGGCCCGTGGGAACTCGGAGTGAGGATGAGCTGTGCCCTACTCCATCCTGGGTCAGGCCACACTCCCAACAACAAATATTTAAAAAAATATTTAAATAATCTTTTCCTTTTTTCTTAATAAACATATTAAATTTCCCCTTGATCCTCACAGTAGCTGCACAGTCTCACTATGGTAAAATATAGAGAAAAGTAAAAAAAATGTAACAATATGTTCATGGTAAATATTTTTGTAAATTAATTATATATATTTATATATATTTGAAATGTAAAATACATGAAAAATTCAACAGAACAATTCACTTAATTTTTAATTAATTGTGATATAGTAAATTAAATAGAAATATTTTGCTGAAGTTTAAATTTTAAAAAAGTTATCCGTTCTATTATGGAATAATAATTATTAAAAGTGATGTGTAGATTTATTTATAAGTATTGCATTATATTTTAATACAATTGTTGTTACATTATTTTTTGCTTGAAAAAGGTTAAAATAATCTATATTTAAATAAAAATATGTTTTATTTTCATATATTGTCATATTAAATTATATATTTTTCATGTTTGTAACCATTTTTCAATAATTTATTTTCTGTGGGTCCACACCTCCACTGATTTCTATCTGAGGTTACTGGATTACCAGTGGTTGGTCATGTGGTGTGGAGGACTTACTTCAGCGCTGAGCTACAACAATTTAATTCAATTTGTGGTCCCTTTTTTGCTGTAGTAACTTAGGAGGTCTGTTTGTGAATATCAATGGGCTTACTCTTTTGTGGGTGGGTGCATGCCCCTCTCTAAAACTCCCTTAATCCCTCCTTACTCCTGTCTAAGTATTACCTATTTTGTAGTAAGTATGTCCTATTTTATAACCACTCACCTTGATCCCGTCCATATTTACTACTAAGTTTGAAATTACACGTTTGAGGCTCATCCCTTAAAAGGATAGGAGAGATTGAGTTGGAGATTTACACACATGGGTTTGTAAATAGTATGTTGTAGTACTTTTATAGTACGATTGCAGTAGTATTAAACATACTACACTAAGCAGTTTGTGAATGAGTCTATACATTTGTAAATTTCATATAGTATACGTGTTTTCTTTGTGGGAAAAATATTATTTGCAAGAAAATCAGATACAACTAATTTTTCACAAATCTAATTCCTTACGAGGTACAGTTCTGACATTCTAATTTAATCCATTTTATACAATATTCAACGTCCGTTACTCGATCTCCTTTTCCATTCCCCCTTATGAATGATAATTAGGCCCCGATTAGCTTCGCTCCATCTGATGATGTTAGCCAGAAGTACTTACCTCACGACCTTTCCGAAGTTTCTGCATTTGCATTTAAAGTCATGCTTCCTTTCTGGGATAGGTTATCTAGAGCACATAATACGAGGCTAAAATGTCTGCTAGGGAGCAGATTCTAAAATAATTTTTCACACTTGTACTTAAGAAAATAAGAAAATTACACTTTCCGCATATGTCCTTGAGGGTGCTTGAATGTGAATGACTTACCATTTTCATGGGTTTCAATAATTTACATTTTTATATAAGGCAGACCCATTATGTCTTGAGGTTTTTCACAAATCCAGTCCCTAAATACTTAGGTAGGTTAATGCAAATTATGAATTCCATCTAAACATACTTTCCTTAAAAGCTATTGTAATACAGGTACACAATTATGAGCTACTTCAGTTTACTTTATTAAATAGCATGTACTTCCCAGTATCCCATATGCATCAACCATGCTGCCATTACATTCCCCAGAAAGGTCAGTGTATTTTAATTTGTTTAAATTCTGGAGGTCTTATATTTCGACCTGTAAAATAGCTGAGTTTTGAAACCGTTATTTTAGCTGTATGATCAAAAGTGGATTTTCCATTGCTTCTTTTGAAACCATGGTACCAAAAACTCAAAAGTAAATTCAGTTGTAAATGTAAGGTTACTAGCAAATGTACCTGCCAAAAATCCGCGTTTGCATTCTAAGCAGATGAGAATGCATTTATGAGTGTCAATTTCCCCACAGGTGTGAGGGAATCAGGAAAAATTGAGCAAGTGTAAGTTTGCACAGGGGCCCCATTCTCCTTTCTGCAGACATGTATGCTATGGAGAACTCTTTTCAGGGATAAGTGAGGCTTTGGGAATAGTCACATGACATTTTAGGAGCTATCAAGGAAACCCAGCAGCTGGTACAGCTTTCCAGGCGTACTCCTGTTAAAGGCTAAGGACTCCAAAAAAAGGAAATCTCCTTTAATTTACATATGTAAATTTATGGGTGCAGATTTGCTACGGTTTATGAATTATTTTACAGCCAACATTTTTTCTGTGTGACGTGTTTTCAATATCATTTTCATCTCAATGTGTCGTTTTTTCAATCTCATCTATGTGGGATATCCTTCAGATGGTAGATTGTGATGCTGTTCTCATTAACAGCAGCCTTCTCTTGGAAAATAGCATCAGTGAGGAAAGGATGATAACACTGAGTAAGGCTTCCTTTTAGTTATGTATGTCTAAAATGATCTCTATTTGGAAAGGGTGCTTTCATGTTTGGGGATTCAGCATTTGAACATGGAGATGTTGACACAATGTCAGTGAATTCTTTGAAGCTAAGAATAGACGAAAATATTGACAAATCTGTGATACTTATATTGAGGTACCTTCATGAATTCATACATGAAACCTATACACATTTATATTGGACCTGATCGATATTTTAATTATGCCAGAGTAATCAGAGTAATTTCAATAATTACGTATTACTCTTGTGACGCAAAATTTCAGAAATTATGCAATTATGCCAGCTCGAGTAACGAAAGGGACACAGGAGAAATGAACTAACGATACAGTGCACGAATACCCGGAGGTGTCCTGGCATTGCAACTATACAGAAGGGTCTAAACTAGGCCTTTACTGTTTAATTAATAACCAGATTTTGAAAGATTTTCTAAATGATAGGATATTAGTTGTGAATTTGAGGTTTGAAGGTAAGCTGTTCCATGCTTTGACTGTGAAGATGGCAAAGCTTCTACCGCCCCAGGAGGAAGGTTTAAACTTGGGGACTATCACATTTTTAGCTGAAGTGGAGCGTAACATCTTACTAGGAAGGTATCAATTATTGCTCTCCGCCAGATAGTCTGGGCCCAATCCATGAAGTGCTTTGTAGATGATGCACAGGGCCTTAAAGGTAATACGCTGCGTAACCCCTTCGCTGCCAGGCATTTGCCCTCTCCTGTGCCAAGCCTTTTTTTGGCTATTTGGGGTAGTTTGCGCTCAGGTCCTCATAACTTTTTGTCCAGATAAGCTATACATCCTGAGGACTCTAACGGTACACAGAGTTAATGGGTTCCCCTGGAGGAGACCAAGAAATTAGTAAAAATACAGCTAAAATGTGTTTTTTGGGGGACAAATGGGACTAAAGTGCTGCAGAAGAAAGCTTATGTTTGTTTTGCTGCAAATGGCAACAACAAAGGTTTTATGGAGCTAGAATCGCCGTCTTACCAGCTTTCAGGAACAGGCAGACTTGAATCAGAAAACCGAATTTTTCAACCCAGTTTTGGCATTTTACTGGGACATACCCCATTTTACTATTTTTTGCGCTCCAGTTAGTGACAGAAATGGGTATGAAATCAATAGTGGATCCCGGACAGCTAAAGATTTCTGAAAAGCAGACAACATTCTGAATTCAGCAAGGGACCATTTCTGTAGATCCTTCAAGGTGATTTTCTTACAGAAAATAACAGTTGAAATTAAAAAAAATATTGAAATTGAGTTGAAAAAACTTTTTTCAGCTATGGCAGATTTTTGAAAGCAATATACCATTACGTCTGATGTACCCTTCTGTTTGTGGGGATACATAGGGCTTGTAGGTTCATCAAGAACCCAAGATACCCAGAGTCAATAAATGAGCTGCATCTTGCAATGGGATTTCATTGTATATCAGGTATACAGTAATTCATTTGGTAAAATATAAAGAGTGAACAATATGTATTTCCAAAATGGGCACATGATAAGGAGTTTAGAAGCAGTGATTATTTGCATATCTCAATCAATCAATCAGGAATTTGTAAAGTGCACTACTCACCCGTGAGGGTCTCAAGGTGCTGAGGTGGGGGGGGGAAGGTGCAGCTACTGCTCGAACAGCCAGGTCTTGAGAAGTTTCCTGAAGGTAAGGAGGTCTTTGTTCTGATGCAGGTGGGTGGGAAGAGTGTTCCATGTCTTGCCGGCGAGGTGCAAGAATGATCTGCCACCGGTTGTGGTTCTGTGGAAGGGTGGGACGGTTGCGAGGGCAAGGTTGGCGGAGCGGAGATGCCGGGTCAAGGGGGTAGAAGGAGAGTCGTCTGTTGAGGTATTCTGGTCTGGTGTTGTGCAGTGCTCTGTGAGCATGGGTGAGGAGTTTGAAGGTGATTCTCTTGTTGACTGGGAGCCAGTGCAGGTCTATCAGATGGCCTGTGATGTGTCAGTGGTGGGGGATGTCCAGCATGAGGCGTGCAGAGGCATTCTGGATGCTTTGGAGCGTCTTCTGGAGTTTGGCCGTGCTTCCCGTGTAGAGGGTATTGCCATAGTCCAGTTTGTTGCAGGCCAGTCTCTGAATTGGGCGTCCCCATACTAGCATGTGAATTACAGGACATTTCTCAAAATGACTTCTTTCTCACACACTGTCCACACTTACATTTGGAAGGCAAAAATGGTACCTCACTTGTATGGGTAGGCCTTGTGCCCGTGACAAGAAACGCCCCAAAGCGAGACATAAACACCTCACATTTTTCCATTGAAAACTGACATGTTTTTTGGATAGTGCCTAGCTGTGGATCTCAGACTGTAGCTCAGCAGGCACTTAGAGAAACCTACCAAACCTGTACATTTTTTTAAACTAGACAAATAGGGGGATCCAGAATGGAGTAAATTGTGGGGCTTTCACCAGGTTCTGTCACCCAGAATCCTTTTGCAAACCTCAACATGTGTTTTATAAAAAACATTTTTCCTCACATTTTAATGCTGCAAACTTCTGGAATTTGAGGGGAGCCACAAACCTCCTTACACCCAGTATTTCCCCAAGCCTTCAAATATAAATGGTGCCTCACTTGTGTGTGTAGGCCTAGTCCCCACAACAGGAATTGCACCAAAAAACAATGTGGACACATCAGACTTTTCTAGAGGTAAGTACCACAACCCATCCCAGTGACCAGGAAGCAGGAGTAAATAACTGTAAATTCACAAGAACACCCACTTAGAAAGAGAGAATAATAATGCAAAACCCAGAAGAGACTGCAAGACACCAGGAGTGGATTCCGGGGCAAGAGGGCCTGTGGAAGAAGGGGACCAAGTCCAAGAAGCCCAGAAGAGTCCAGGAGCCCCTGCCCATCAGACTGAAGGTGTAAGAGGTGAGTTGATGGTGAAGAAGGAGAGTCAACACTGGACCCAAGAAGACAAAGTCGAGTTCCTGGAGGATGGAGGTGATGCTGGAAGGAGGATTGCAGTTGGGTTTGAGTCCTCGGATTCCGCCAACCACCCAAGAGAGAGACCCTAAACAGCCCTGAAAGGGGGATTGGCCACCTAGCTGGGTGACCACCTATTAGGTAGGGGCTCTGACGTAACCTGCTGGCCCTGGCCAATCAGATGCTTCCAGAGTTCCCTGACAACCTTGAATCAAAGATGGCAAAACCCAGGAACCCTCTGGAGGAGCTCTGAGCACCACCCCTGTGGTGGTGATGGACAGGGGAGTGGTCACTACCCTTTCCTTTGTCCAGTTTCACACCAGAGCAGGGACTGCATTGTCAGTGGCCTGGGGAGGCTACCCCTTCCAAGCCTGTAACACCGATTTCCAAAGGGAGAACGTGTAACACTCCTCTCCTAAAGGAAGTCTGTGTTCTGCCTTCCAGTGCTTGAGCTTCTCAAGCAACAGGAGGGCAGAAACCTGTCTGGGAGGTGGCAGCAGCTTGGGCTGCCTGGAAACCTGTACAAACTGTATTGGCAATAATGGGGTCCTCTAAGGAGCCCCCAAAGTGCATGGAATCATACAATCAATGCTTGCAAAAGCATTGGGGTATGATTCCAACATGTTTGATACCAAACATGCCTGTGTTCGGAGTTACCATTATGTAGCTGGGCACAGGTAGTGGCCTATGTCCAGTACATGCATAAAATGGAATCCCCGCACTCACAAAGTCTAGGAAAATGGTCCCAGAGGTTGTGAGGGCACCTCTGCTGGTGCAGGGGTGCCCTCACACACAGGTACTTTGCACTCTGCCCTCTAGGCTTAAAAGGCCTGCCTTAGGGGTGACTTATAAGTGACCTGGTGCAGTGTAAAGTGGCAGTGAAAGGCTGTTTGCACTGTTTCATGGAGGCCGTAATGGCAGTCCCGCAGAACCCTTTGCTTGGGCTCCCTGTGGGTGGCAAAATATATGCTGCAGCCCATAGGGACTCCATGTAACCCCAATGCCCTGGGTACTATACACTAGGGACTTATAATGGGGAACCTGAGTGCCAATTAGGGATGAAATAAAGAGTTTTGGGAGAGAGAGCATAATCGCTGGGGTCTTGGTTAGCAGGATCCCAGTGAACACAGGCAAACACACTGACATCAGGCAGAAAAAGGGGGTAACCATGCCAAGAAATAGGGGACTTTCCTACACCCCCCTTGTAAAAACAGATAGTTTTGTAATAAATAGATAACCATGCCACCCCAGTTTGGACCCAGCCACATGCAAATCATTCTTGACCTTGTTCCTCATGGGAACAGTCCAGCCCAAAGTGCCAAGGCAGAAAAAAAACGGATGGATTAAACCTAGATCTGTGACTGGGAATGAATGTTTGATTTGTTCTGCATTCCATCCATCATATGTTGTTTTTGCACTTGTTGCCCCAAGTGGAAAGGGTATGCCCAGATGAGGGTCCCATGCTTGCTATGCCACCAGATACAAGCTAGTATGCCTGTTGAAGGGTGATACTCTGAAACCGGTCCCACAATGCTTGTTTCTGGTCGAGGGAGAACCTGGCCTAGCAGTTCGGACTGAACTGTTCCCATGGTTGCAGGGTCAATACTGATTTTCATATGGTTGGATCTAAATTGGAATGGCATAGCAAGCAAAAAAACTGATAGATTAAACCCAGATCTGTGACTGGGGAGGAATGTTTTTTTGTTCTGCATTTCGTCCATCATCTGTTGTTTTTGCATTTGTCGCCCCAAGTAGGAAGAGTATGCCCAGATGTGACCCTGTGCCTACTATGCCACCAGATACAAGCTAGTCTGGCTGGTGAAGAGTGATACCCTGAAACCGGTCCCAGGATGCTTGTTTCTTGTCTAGGGAGGACCTGGCCTGGCAGTTTGGGCTGGACTGTTCCCATGGGAACAGGGTCAAAACTGATTTGCATATGACTTGGTCCAAACTGGAATTGCATGGCAAGCAAAAAAACTGATGAATTAAACCCAGATCTGTGACTGGGGGTGAATGTTTGATTTGTTTGGCATTCCATGCATCATCTGTTAATTTTGCATTTGTCGCCCCAAGTGGGAAGGGCATGCCCAGATGTGGGTCCCGTGCTTGCTCTGCTACCAGGTACAAACTAGTCTGGCTGATGAAAGGTGATAACCTGAAACTGATCCCAGGATGCTTGGTTCTGGTTTAGGGAGGACCTGGCCTGACAGTTCTGGCTGGACTGTTCCTATGGGAACAGGGTCAAGACTGATTTTCATATGGCTGGATCTAAATTGGAATGGCATAGCAACCAAAAAACTGATAGATCAAACACAGATCTGTGACTGGGGATGAATGTTTGATTTGTTCTGTATTCCATCCAACATCTGTTGTTTTCGCAGTTGTCGCCCAAGTGGGAAAGGTATGCCCAGAGGTGGGTCCTGTGACTGCTATGTCACCTGATACAAGCTAGTCTGGCTGATGAAGGGGGATACCTTGAAACTGGTCCCAGGATGCTTGTTTCTGGTCAAGGGAGAACTTGGCCTTGCAGTTTAGGCTGGACTATTCCTGTGGGAATAGGGTCAAAACTGATTTGTATATGGCTGTGTCCAAACTGGAATAGCATGGAAAGCAAAAAAACTGATGTGCTAAACCCAGATCTGTGACTAGGGGGTGAATGTTTGATTTATTCTGTGTTCTGTCCATCATCTGTTGTATTTGTATTGGTCATCCCAAGTGGGAAGGGAATGCCCAGACATGGGCCCGTGCTTGCTATGCCACCAGATACAAGCTAGTCTGGCTGAGGAAGAGTGATACCCTGAAACCGGTCCCAGGATGCTTGTTTCTGGTCCAGAGAGGACCTGGCCTGGCCTGGCCTGGAAGTTTGGGCTGGAATGTTTCCATGGGAACTGGGTCAAAACTGATTTGCATATGGCTGGGTCCAAACTGGAATGGCATTGCAAGTAAAAAAACTGATAGATTAAACCCTGATCTGTGACTGGGGGTTAATGTTTGATTTGTTCTGCATTCCGTCCATCATCTGTTGTTTTTACATTTGTCATCCCAAGTGGGAAGGGTATGCCCAGAGGTGGGTCGCCATGCTTGCTATGCCACCAGATACAAGCTAGTCTTGCTGATGAGGGGTGATGCCTTGAAACCGGTCCCAAGATGCTTGTTTCTGGTTTAGGGAGGACCTTGCTTGGCAGTTCGGGCTGGGCTGTTCCCATTGGAACAGGGTGAAGACTGATTTGCTTAAGGCAGGGTCCCAACTGGAATGGCATGGCAAGCAAAACAAATTATGGATTAAACCAAAATCTGTGACTGGGGGTGAATGTTTGATTTGTTCTGCAGTCCGCCCATCATCTGTTGTTTTTGCACTGATCTTTCAATCTAGCCACATTCTCCACCACTGCTTCTCTAGAAACTCTTGCCGGTTCCACTACTGCAAGGCTCTCTATCACAGACTCCTGAAATTTATCAAATGTCATCTTTGACTCAGGGGACTAATCTTTGAACACAATAAAAACATTAAAAGTTGATAAATGGAAGAGATGTATAGCCAATTTTTTTATACCAAGCGTAAGCCTTATGAACAGCAGTGTAAGGTTCCAACCTCTGATCTACTCTGTCTACACCACCCATGTGCTTATTGTAGTCTAAAATGCATGCAGGTTTGCACACTTCAGCAACCTAACCCCAAGCAGTCACAGGGTAAGTACGCTCATCGTGGATGGTAGTAAGCATGTAGACATCCCTCCTGTCTGCAGATTTCACAGCTAACATCTCATCACTATGCAAGGCATTGTAATGTCCCATCTCAAGTTCTTCACATAGAAGCTTCCTTGAATAGCCTTTACGGTTAGAGTGGATTGTGCCACAAGCAACAGTATCCATTTTGAACAATTCCGAAGAAGTTATCTATGTACAAATGGTGACCTTTGTTAAACAATTGTCTACCAAGTTCTCACACAATTTTCTCACTAACTCCAGGGGGGTCAATATTGGAATCCTTATGAGTGTAGACCCGGAAACCATAAACATATCCTCTTGCTAGGAATGTACTGCCTAAAAACCAAACGGTCCTTGAACAGGGCCAAAGACTAGTACACAGTTATTTCTTTCCCTGGAACATAGATCTTTGAAAATCAATCTAAAAAGAGATCAAGGACAGGCTTAATCTTAAAAAGACAGTCAGAATCAGGGTGCTCTTGTGGCAAAGCTAAAGCATTATCAACAAAATGCAGCATCCGAAGAAAAGGCAAACACCGATTATGACTCATGGTTTCAGGAAAAATAGCCATTGCCATAAAGGGACTAGTAGACTAATATGAAGACAGTGACGGCTTCCTTATCAGCCCTATCAAAAAAGTTAAGCCCAAGAACTTCTTCAACTCTTCCAGATTTGTGGAACTTAACCTGTTGTCCCTCAAATACTGTTCAGCATATAAATTAGTCTGCTCAATGAGCTCTTCCAAAAATACATTGTCTATAATCAACTGATAGAAATTGATAGGCAAAATGTTTTCCATATTCACTGTACACCCTGGGAGAGCAGTAAACACAGGAAACGCTGACTGCTCCATGTTTGGGGAAAACCAGAATTCAGGTCTTCCAATGGGAAGCCTTTCAGCCTCAGGCTGCTGCACTATTGGCACATCAGTGTCCTCCTCCAGAACAGGCACTTCATCCGCTCTGAGAGGGGATTCCTTATCAGATGATTCCTCTCTGACAGAAAATTCACTGCCAGAATCTTGCACTTCCTCCTCTGCCTCAGATGGTCAGAAGACAACTCAAAAAGTATACCAACAAACTGCTGGGCAGTCATCCTGCGGTTAGCCATGATCGTTCCTAATAAAGTAATTTGACAAATGCACCAACAGCAACCAACACTGTGTAAAATAAGTAATAAACAAAGGGGCATATTTATACTTGTTTTGCACCAAATTTGCATTAATGTTTTAACGCAAATTCAGTGCAAAACTAACTCCATATTTATACTAGACCTGTCTAGCACCAAATCTATGGAGTTAAAGTCATGTTTTGGACTTGGAAACCTACTTTGCATCAACGAGATGCAAAGTAGGCGTTCCCATGCAAAAAATGACTCTATGGCCTTAGTGCCATGTTTATCCCCGTGCTAAAATCATGCACAGGGGGAGGAGGGGTCAAATAATGGTCCAAAGCTTGCTTTGCACCATTATTTAACACCTGGGTCAGGGCAGGCGTTAGGGGACCTGTGAGCCTATTTCCATGGGGGAACATCATAGAATAAGCCCACAGGTGCCCTCCCTAGGCCCCAAGGACACGCCTACCCACACCAGAGGGACAGGGAAGGATGGAGGACCGCATCCCAGGTAAGTATAGGTAAGTATTTTTTATTTTTAAAGTGCCATTGGGGGCCCTGAAGTGGGCCCCCCCTACATGGCACTTGGTGCAATGGCCATGCCCGAGGACCCTGGTCACCTGTGCTGGCCATTGAGGTGGTGGGCATGACTCATGTGTTTTCTAAGACAGGAGTCATGTGGTATGGATGGTTTTCTGTCAGAAAATGACGCTAGGCTGGTTAGAATATTATTTTTTTTTACTCTAACCTGCCTAACGTCATTTTTTGGTGCAAAACCCCCTTCTTCCATTCCGCCAGCCCCACCCGGCTAATGTCATTTTTATATGCACTACCCTAGCCTTTGCACCGGCTTGCACCATTCCATGAATATGGTGCCTGGCTGGCTCAGGAATGGGTCAAACCGGTGCTAAACTTTTTGGTGCAAAACTGCATTAGTGCATTTTTGCACCAAAAAGTGTAAATCAGGGCCTAAGATTGGCTTTATCTCAAAGACCTATGTACTCAAAAATTATACCACTCACTTGCCTGAAAAAGCTAGACCCACCAGCAACTACTTTGCACAGACACCAATGATATCCTACTATAAAGAAAAAGAAAATACATTTTCACATAAGACAACACAAATATCATTGTGCACAAATCTAAGGACAATTTCACACACATTCCTGCATTTAGCACCCCATTTACAAAAAAGTAGTTCATGCATGGCAATTTAAACATTTGGGGTAAATAGGTTTTCTTACCCAACACATGCAACTACGCAAAACTGCAGGTCAACCACTGTCAAAACCACAAGGAGTCACAGCAAAGGACTGAAAAGCTTTGAACCAGAACAAAAAGGAGAAATCAAACATTATAATCACAAATGAACATACCTCACCAGTCGACAAACACCCACCACAAAACATTTAGAAATTTTCCCTGGTGTCTGGTGGGTTCTGCCCCCCTTTGGGGGAAGATGGGCCTAACATTAAGAGGCCGAAATGGCCATGAATATTATATCCCCCTTTGAGGAGTGACCCTTTCCCAAGGGGCCACCCCGTACAAAAAAAACACAAAAAAATCTAAACAAAACAATCCTGGCACCTTAATGGCTTATGCCCCCCTTGGGGGCAGATGGGCCTAAAAAAAGGCCAATCTGCCCCCAATGTGGGGCAGAAATGGCCATCAATATTATGCCCCATTTTGGGAATTGACCCTTGTCCAAGCATCCGCCCTCACACAAAAAAACAAAACATAACAATCCCTGGCACCTTAGTGGCTTCTGCCCCCTTGGTGGCCGATGGGTCTAAAAAGAAAGGCCAATCTGCCCCTAAGGGGGAGCAACTCTTGCCCAAGGGGCCGCCCCCACATAAAAAACAAAATAAAACAAAAAACTCCATGGTGTCTAATGGCTTCTGACGGGCCTAAAACAATAGGATGACCTGCCTTTAAGGGGGTGGAAATGTCCAACAGTTGTCCAAGGGCCTCACCCCACAAACAAAAAAGCAATCCCTGATGTCTATGGTGCTTCTGCCCCACTTGGGGTCAGATAGACCTAAATAAATAGGCCGATCTGCCCCCAATGGGGAGAGAAATGGTTAACAGTTATGTGCACCTTTGGGGAGCAGCACTTGCCCAGGGGGCCACCCCACCCCCCCACAAACAAAAAAAGAAACCCCTGGTGTCTTTTTGGCTTCTTTTGGGCAGTCCGGCCTAAAACAAATAGGCCGATTAGCCCCCAAGGTGCCAGAAATGGTCATTAATATTATGCCCTCCTTTGAGGAGCAACCTTTGCCCAAGGGACCGCCCCCCCCCCACAAAAAACACAACAAAAAACTCCCTGATGTCTAATGGCTTCTTGGGGGCAGATAGGCCTAAAATAGTAGACCGAATTGCCCCCAAGGGGGGCAGAAATGGCCAACAGTTATATGTCCCATTTGGAGGGCAACCCTTGCCCAAGGGTCCACCCCCACACAAAAAAAACAATTCCTTGCAGCTTAGTGGCTTATGCCCTACTTGGTGGCAGATGGGCCTCAGAAAAATAGATCGATCTGCCCCCAAGGGGGGCAGAAATGCCTATCAATATTATGACCCCTGTTGAAAATGGCCTTCCTGCAGGGTCACCCCCAAACTTTTTGCCTTCCTCCTTCTATTTCCCTGACCTCATTTGTGCTGGCTTTAGGGCTCTGCAAACTTTACCACTGCTAATCAGTGCTAAAGTGCATATGCTCTCTCCTTAAAACAGGGTGACATAGGTGGTCCTTACAACTCTGGCGGACGGTGTTAAAGCTGCGGTAATACCGCAAACAGGCCGGCGGACAAAAAAAGGGAATTACGACCCTGGCGGAAACCGCCGACTAAGACAGCCACTTTAACACACCGCCCGCCACGGCGGTACAGACAAACATCGCGGCGGTCACCGCCAACAGACAGGCGGGAGACAATGTACCGCCCACACTATCACAACACACCAATCCGCCACCTTTTCCGGGACGGACTCACCGTGGATAAAAACACGGCGGAAACAGCTTTTGCTATGGGAAAACGCTCACCTCAACACATCCCACGAGGACACCATGGATCTGGAATTACAAATACTCCCTGCCCTTGCATTCCTGCTCATCCAAGACCAACAGCGACATAGGCGCAGAACATACCGGTGAGTACAGCACCTACGACATGGTGGAGGGGGGAGGCAAAAGTTACGGGGACACTCACCAAACACCCCCACCCTCGCATATTACAACATACACACCAATGCATTCACAAAAATCACAGTAACAACCCACAATCCCCCCGGAAGAATGCAAAGACAAAGCGAATGACTTTGTATTGTGCATATATACTACTCATTAAAATATACAGATATATATATCACAAAATCTGTCAAAAATAAATGTACAATGCAAGAAGTAGTGCAGATATGTACACAACAATGGCCGTGCACCAACAGTCCAAAAATGCAAGGGCGACGCCCACAATAGATACCTGACCAAAATCCGAGAGAGCACACTGCCGGGGCATCAGATAGAAACACTACAGGCACCTCAGGGGGAAGGGAAGGGGGGCACCTCAGCCAGATGAATGCGAAGCCAGATCCACGATGGGGCTCCATACCCATTGATGTATCCTGGGGAGTGCAAAGCCACAGTCTCTCAAGTCTCTACAGTGGGTGGCTTGCCCACTGTTACATCCTGGGGAGTGCTAAGCCACAGTCTCTCAAGTCTAACAAGTGGGTGGCTTGCCCACTGTTACATCCTGGGGAGTGCAAAGCCAGAGTCTCTCAAGTCACTTCAGTGGGTGGGTTGCCCACTGTGCCATCCTGGGGAGTGCAAAGCCACAGTCTCTCAAGTCTCTACAGTGGGTGGCTTGCCCACTGTTACATCCTGGGGAGTGCAAAGACACATCTTCGCAAGTAGACGCAGTTCTCTACTGGTACTGGGTGGCACTGGTGCCCAGACTGGATGAGTCTCCCTATGAAAGTACATGTCGTGTCACAGTCCCAGCTGCACATGGGAGAACGATGCCTGATGTGCCGGACTATTCATACCCACACGGTCTTTGCCCTATTCAGCGGTGCTTTGCCATGGCAGTCTTTGCCCTGTTCAGCGGTCTTCACCATGGCAGTCTTGGCCTTGTTCAGCGGTGCTTTGCCATGGCGGTCTTCGCCCTGTTCAGCGGTCTTCACCATGGCAGTCTTGGGCTTGTTCAGCGGTGCTTTGCCATGGCTGGCTATGGACTGTTCAGCGGTGCTTTGACATGGCAGTCTTTGCCCTGTTCAGCGGTCTTCACCGTGGCGGTCTTGGCCTTGTTCAGCGGTGCTTTGCCATGGCTGGCTATGGACTGTTCAGTGGTGCTTTGCCATGGCAGTCTTTGCCCTGTTCAGCGGTCTTCACCATGGCGGTCTTGGCCTTGTTCAGCGGTGCTTTGCCATGGCTGGCTATGGACTGTTCAGCGGTCTTCACCATGGCGGTCTTGGCCTTCTTCAGCGGTGTTTTGCCATGGCTGGCTATGGACTGTTCAGCGGTCTTCACCATGGCGGTCTTGGGCTTCTTCAGCGTTGCTTTGCCATGGCTGGCTATGGACTGTTCAGCGGTCTTCACCATGGCGGTCTTGGGCTTGTTCAGCGGTGCTTTGCCATGGCTGGCTATGGACTGTTCAGCGCTGCTTTGCCATGGCAGTCTTTGCCCTGTTCAGCGGTCTTCACCATGGCGGTCTTGGCCTTGTTCAGCGGTGCTTTGCCATGGCTGACTATGGACTGTTCAGCGGTGCTTTGCCATGGCGGTCTTGGGCTTGTTCAGCGGTGCTTTGCCATGGCTGGCTATGGACTGTTCAGCGGTGCTTTGCCATGGCAGTCTTTGCCCTGTTCAGCGGTCTTCACCATGGCGGTCTTGGCCTTGTTCAGCGGTGCTTTGCCATGGCTGGCTATGGACTGTTCAGCGGTCTTCACCATGGCGGTCTTGGCCTTGTTTAGCGGTGCTTTGCCATGGCTGGCTATGGACTGTTCAGCGGTCTTCACCATGGCGGTCTTGGGCTTGTGCAGCGGTGCTTTGCCATGGCTGGCTATGGACTGTTCAGCGGTCTTCACCATGACGGTCTTGGGCTTGTTCAGCGGTGCTTTGCCATGGCTGGCTCTGGACTGTTCAGCGGTCTTCACCATGGCGGTCTTGGACTTGTTCAGCGGTGCTTTGCCATGGCTGACTATGGACTGTTCAGCGGTGCTTTGCCATGGCGGTCTTGGGCTTGTTCAGCGGTGCTTTGCCATGGCTGGCTATGGACTGTTCAGCAGTGCTTTGCCATGGCGGTCTTGGGATTGTTCAGCGGTGCTTTGCCATGGCGGTTCTGGTACCAATATTGGTGTGTGGCATTATGATCTCCACAATGGGCATTGGTGTGTGGCATTACGATCTCCACAATGGACATTGGTGTGTGGCATGACGATCTCCACACTGGACATTGGTGTGTGGCATGACGATCTCCACAATGGACATGACGGTCTCCACAATGGACATTGGTGTGTGGCATGACGATCTCCACACTGGACATTGGTGTGTGGCATGACGAATTCCACACTGGACGTTGGTGTGTGGCATGACGAACTCCAAACTGGACGTTGGTGTGTGGCTTGACTTTCCATCATTGCCCAGCGGGGCTGTAGGATTCTGGACCCTCATGGGCTGTGACTCCGGCGGTGGCGGTGGTCTCCTGACCAGTAACGATACTTGGGCCCTCCTGGGCTATGACTCTGGCGGTGGTCTCCTGACCAGTTACGATACTTGAGCCCTCCTGGGCTGTGACTCCGGCGGTGGCGGTGGTCTCCTGACCAGTTACGATACTTGAGCCCTCCTGGGCTGTGACTCCGGCGGTGGTCTCCTGACCAGTAACGATACTTGGGCCCTGCTGGGCTATGACTCTGGCGGTGGTCTCCTGACCAGTTACGATACTTGAGCCCTCCTAGGCTGTGACTCCGGCGGTGGCAGTGGTCTCCTGACCAGTAACGATACTTGGACCCTCCTGGGCTATGACTCTGGCGGTGGTCTCCTGACCAGTTACGATACTTGAGCCCTCCTGGGCTGTGACTCCGGCGGTGGCCTCCTGACCAGTAACGATACTTGGGCCCTCCTGGGCTATGACTCTGGCGGTGGTCTCCTGACAAGTAACGATACTTGGGCCCTGCTGGGCTATGACTCTGGCGGTGGTCTCCTGACCAGTTACGATACTTGAGCCCTCCTAGGCTGTGACTCCGGCGGTGGTCTCCTGACCAGTAACGATACTTGGACCCTCCTGGGCTATGACTCTGGCGGTGGTCTCCTGACCAGTTACGATACTTGAGCCCTCCTGGGCTGTGACTCCGGCGGTGGCCTCCTGACCAGTAACGATACTTGGGCCCTCCTGGGCTATGACTCTGGCGGTGGTCTCCTGACAAGTAACGATACTTAGGCCCTCCTGGGCTGTGACTCTGGTGGTGGTCTCCTGACCAGTTACGATACTTGAGCCCTCCTGGGCTGTGACTCCGGCGGTGGCCTCCTGACCAGTAACGATACTTGGGCCCTCCTGGGCTATGACTCTGGCGGTGGTCTCCTGACCAGTAACGATACTTGGGCCCTCCTGGGCTATGTCTCTGGCGGTGGTCTCCTGACCAGTAACGATACTTGGGCCCTCCTGGGCTATGACTCTGGCGGTGGTCTCTGGACCAGTAACGTAGGTGCTGGCGGTTGTGTCTGGACCACCGGAAATGATGGCGCACTTCTCCACCGTGACACTCACAACAGGTTGGGGAGACTTCCTCGGGACCTTCCCCACCTTTTTTTGAGTTACAGATGACTCACCAATCGCCTTGGATCCCATTTCACTGTTTGTCCCACCAGGAGTCTTGACACGGTCCCGTCGTCCACTCTCCAATTTCGGAGCCTTTACAGGGGGTGGGCAGACAGTACCTTGGCTCCGGGTCCTACTGCCTGCATTGTGGACGGGGCACTCCAAAAACCTGGTACACGCACAACTGGTACTGGAGGCTTTTTGGCTGAGGCGCCACAACGGGACTGATGAATTGGAGGGGGGGGGTGGGGACAAAAAGGTCAATTTGACATAGGGACAGTTTCTGACGTACACTGGGATGGGTAGCTGGAGGGGCTCTGGGAGTGGAGGAAGAGGAGGTGGTTGTAGGAGTTGTCACTTTAGCTGTTTTGGGTGCAGGTGCAGGTACTGGAGGCTATCGTGAGGTGGATGGATGTTGGGTGAGTGATTGCCGGTGTTTGTGTAATTTCGGAGGGGGCGTCACAGACACACTGGGAGAGGACACAGGGGATGTGTATATGGCAGTGGAGGTGGTGAGTGCAGGTGAGCGGCTTGTGGTGCTGGGTGTTCTGCTGCGAGTCCTAGTGCCTGTAGATGTGGTGCATGCAGGTGTGTGTGTAGACGACACTGGGAGGGAGGAGGGAGAAGAGGAGGAGGGGGACACAGTGGAGACAGTGGATGTTGCTGTGTCTGTATGGGTCTGATGCTTGTGTGAGTGCCTGTGGTGTGTGTGGTGCCTATGTTTGCTTGAGCTACTTGTTTGTGTTGACTTGTGTGCATGCTGGTCTGTAGGTGTGCTTGGGATGGGCTGGGACGGACTGGGGTACAGGGGATTGGGTCTGGGTGGAGGAAGTTGGAGGGGGGAGGCTGGACACAGGGACAATGGCTGCCATCAGTGCTGAGGCCAGAGATTGCAGGGTTCGCTGAAGGACAGCCTGACCAGAATGAATGCCCTCCAGGAATGCATTACAGTGTTTCAACTCTCGTTCTACACCCTGGATGGCATTCACAATGGTAGACTGCCCAACAGTGAGTGACCTGAGGAGGTGAATGGCCTCCTCACTGAGGGCAGCAGGGGTGACTGGGGCAGGGCCTGAGGTGCCTGGGGCGAAGGTGATGCCCACCCTGCTGGGTGAGCGGGCACGGGGCGAACACTGAGGGGCTGCTGAGAGGGCGGTGCTGGTAGGGGAGGTGGCGGCTGTACCTGTAGAAGTGGGGCGCACAGATGGTGCCGCCACCACAGGGGAGCTCCCATCGGCAGACGAGTCCGTGTCGCTGTTTGGTGATCCTGTGGCCGACGTGAAGCTTCCCTCGCCCTCCGTCCCACTGGTGAATTCAGAGTCTGTGGTGTGGCCCTCCATGGCCATGTGGGATGCAGGTGCCACTGTACCTCCGCCTGTTGATGATGATGTACAGACAGGGAGAGCAGAAAAAGGGTGGAGACAGAAAAAAGAGAGTTTTAGTGCATGGCATACCGCTACCGTTGGCGGACAAGACAAACGCAGCAGCCCCCTGCATTACGCCGTGCTCCTGCCCTCTGCACATGCAATTTCTGGGATATGGCCTACATGGCAATGGTAGAACATGTATGGCAAAGGGGCAACTATACATCAATTTGCCTTTTTTTTTTGCTGGGGTAGAGTGCCACATGGCCTACATAACGGAGGGGCCTTGCCTACCTAACTCGCCCTGGCCTAGGGACACCCACAGCCTACCACCCCCACTCAGACTGCTCCACTGCACGCAAAGTCCATAGGATGAGGTTGTACTCACCCCCTTGTGTCTGCTGTGATGTCCTTAAGCCCCCATCCGACTCTGGGTAGGCCACCGCCAGGATCCGGAACATAAGGGGGGTCATGGTGCGACGGGCACCCCTCCCACGTTGGGAGGCCATCCCCAGCTGAGCCTCCGCCGTCTTCTTGCTGCAGCGGCGAATGTCCTCCCATCTCTTCCGGCAGTGGGTGCCCCGTCTCTGGTGGGCCCCCAGGGTCCGGACTTCCTTGGTGATGGCACGCCAAATGTCCCTCTTCTGGTGGGCGCTGACCTACATGACATGCACAAGGAAAGAGGAACAGTCATTACCTACAGCACCGTCGTTGTAATTGGCCCCCTCCCAACTTTATCCCTGTGGCCCATTCATCCCCATGCATGACTGTTCTATGTACTCTGCCCCCTTCCCTCATCCACCCAGCCCTGTCCACCCAGGCCTAGCCCATACAACGTGCTCCCTGTGTACTAACCTGTTGGTCTGGAGGACCGTAGAGTAGCGTATAATGGGGGAGGACCCCATCCACAAGTTTCTCCAACTCCTGTGCAGTGAAGGCAGGGGCCCTTTCCCCAGATGCAGCAGCCATCGTCGCTTCCAGACTGAGGTCACAGCAGCACTAGCAGTGTAGGTCCTCTAGTGCGGAAGGTCAGGTATCTAGTGATTGAAGAGATAGAAAATGGTGGTGACGTCCGCGACGGTGACGTCCGCGGTGGTGCGCATCATCACCGCCAGCGCACCTGTTCATTGGCTCCTGGGACCCATAGGGTCCAATGCTAACCAATGCAGCATTGCGCCGCACTCTACGACCGCATACCGCGACGGTGTCCAACGCCAGCGCAGTTACCCCACAATTCCATTGTCCCAGTTTAGAGGGCAGGCTGCCGCCATTTCAGAGAACCCACATGGCTTCAATTACTATTGCGTCACACATACAGAGGCCTACACTCAAAACCCGTCCCGGGTGGGTTAATTGTCTGGTGTAGTCTTGTGTGTGACTGTGGGTACATACCTGGAGGAATGCTGACAGTTTTTTGGCTGTTGCCCTTCTTAGGCACCGTCAGTTGGGACATATTGGAAGATGGCGGAATCCGCCGGTGTACCGACCGCTGGTGGACCTGTTGACAATGGAAGAGCGACATGTCATCGTGACCTACCGGTTTGACCGTGCCACAATCCGGGAACTATGTACCCAGTTGGAGCCAGACCTGATGTCACCAATCCGCCATCCGACTGGAATCCCCCCTGACGTGCAGGTGCTGTCAGTGCTCCATTTCTTTGCAAGTGGGTCTTTTCAGACAACAGTGGCCATGGCATCAGGGATGTCCCAGCCTATGTTTTCCAACGTGTTGTCCAGAGTGTTGTCTGCCCTGCTGAAACACGTAAGGAGATACATCATTTTCCCTGAGGTGGCGGATTTGCCTACAGTGAAAGGTGACTTCTATGCCCTTGGACATATCCCCAACGTCATAGGTGCCATTGATGGGACCCATGTAGCTCTGGTCCCCCCCGCAGGAATGAACAGGTGTACAGGAACAGGAAGAGTTATCATTCGATGAATGTCCAGATGGTCTGTTTGGCAGACCAGTACATCTCGCAGGTAAATGCAATGTTCCCTGGCTCAGTGCATGACGCCTACATCCAGCGGAATAGCAGCATCCCTGATATGATGGATGAACTCCTGAGGCACTGAGTATGGCTATTGGGGGACTCTGGTTACCCCAACCTGTCCTGGCTACTGACCCCAGTGAGGAATCCCAGGACCAGGGCAGAGGAACGGTACAATGAGGCCCATGGGCGGACTAGGAGGGTGATCGAGAGTACCTTCCGCCTCCTGAAGGCCAGGTTCAGGTGCCTCCATATGACAGGTGGGTCCCTATTCTGCTCACCGAAGAAGGTGTGCGACAACATCATCGCCTGCTCCATGCTCCATAACTTGGCATTGCGACGCCAGGTGCCTTTTCTGCAGGAGGATGATCCAGATGACGGTGTTGTTGCAGCCGGTGAGCCTGTGGAGCCTGTGGACATTGATGAGGAGGAAGCTGATGAAGATGAAAACGACAACAGGGAGTCAGTCATACAGCAATATTTTCAATGAGACACAGGTGAGTACAATTTCATGTTTCACATTATATTACATTTCACACGTCTACCTCTATCCTCTACCTACATTTCACTCCCTATTTGGTAACTGAGTTGTCCCCTTCCATTTCAGTTTCAGTAATGTGGTAACCTACCTGTCAACAGCTTGCACCCTTGAAAGGCTTGTGATGTGTGACATTGGTATGTTGACCTTCCAATGGGTAACCTTTTTTAACACTGTAATTGACAATACAAAGTTCACAATCATTGACTGACTCCAATATTATTGAGGTTTCAAGGGTGTTTATTGAAGTGCATAAAAATATAGGGGGGTTGTGAAATGGGGAGAGGTCATGGTGGAAGAATGTCCATGGCAGAGTCCTGTCTATTAGTCTCACAGGTACATTGCACATCTGGCCATTGGAAGTGGAGCTGGGGTAGTTCCAATCTGGACAGGGTAACAAAGTGGGACAGTGGGGGGACAATCAGGGTGGTCTTATTTCCTGGCGGGGCTCTTGCCATCTTGCTCTGTCCTGTTCCTGGATCTCAGGGCCCGCTTTCGTGGTGGTTGTCCGTCTGCAGGGGGTGGGGTGCTGGTGTGGTGGTCCTGTGGCGGTGTGTCCTGTCCACTAGCGCCTGCGGAAGTGGTGGGCATTTCATCGTCCTGGCTAGTGTCAGGGACCCCTTAGAGTGCCACGGTGTCCCTCAAGGTCTTTTGAATGTCCGTCAGCACCCCTACGATGGTGCCCAGGGCGGAGCTGATGGTCCTGAGCTCCTCTCTGAACCCCAAATACTGCTCCTGCTGCAGACGCAGGGTCTCCTGCAACTTGTCCAGGACCGTTGCCATCGTCTCCTGGGAGTGGTGGTATGCTCCCATGATGGAGGATAGGGCCTCGTGGAGAGTGGGTTCCCTTGGCCTGTCCTCCATCTGTCGCACAGCAGCCCTCCCAGTTCCCCGGTGTTCCTGTGCCTCTGTCCCCTGGACCGTGTGCCCACTACCACTGCCCCCAGGTCCCTGTTGTTGTTGGGGTGGTGGGTTAGCCTGGGTGCCCTGTAGTGGTAGACACACCGCTGATTGACCTGTCCTGGGTAGGGAGGTATGGGCCCGCTGGGTGGGTGCTGTGCTGAGGTTACCAGAGGGTGGAAGCTCGGTGTTGGGCTGTGGCTGGGCAAGGGGAACCGACTGTCCTGAGGCCCACAATGGTCTGGGCTGGTCATCAAGATCCAGTAGGGCAGAGCTGCTGTCGTCACTGTGGGCCTCTTCTGGGGGTGGAGTGGTGTTGTCTGGACCCTCTGGTGTGGTGACGTTCCTTCGGGTTCCTGCGGGGGTATAAGTACATGATTATTGCATGTGTGTGTTTCATGGTGTGCAATGGTTGGGTGTGGGTGAACCCCAGTGCAGGCATTCCTGTGTGGGGGCTTGTGTGGTGATGGTTGGGGGGTGTTGGGGGTCTGTGCAGTGGGCATGCTTTAGTGATGGGTGTCCATGCTTAGTTGTGTCATGCAGGTCTTGGGGTTGGGATGGGTGGTTGGTGATATGGGTAGATTAGTGAGGAGTTAGGGTGATAGGGGAGGGTGTGAGGGTGGGGGTGTGTGATAGCATGCAGGTAGGGTGGGGGATATGATAGTGAAGATATGACTTACCAGTGTCCGTTCCTCCAACGACTCCTGCGATGCCCTCAGGATGCAAGATGGACAAGACTTGCTCCTCCCTTGTTGTTAGTTGTGGGGGAGGAGGTGAGGGTCCGCTGCCAGTCCGCTGCCAGTCCGCTGCCAGTCCGCTGTACCGCGATGTGGTGCATGGATACCGTGGAACGCACCTTCCCCCATAGGTCGTTCCACCTCTTCCTGATGTCCTCCCTATTTCTTGGGTGCTGTCCTGGGACAATGGGATTGTGGGGTAACTGCGCTGGCGTTGCACACCGTCGCGGTAGGCGGTCGAAGACCGTGGCGCAATGCTGCATTGGTTCACATTGGACCCTATGGGTCCCAGGAGCCAATGAACAGGTGCGCCGGCGGTGATGATGCGCACTGCCGCGGACGTCACCACCATTTTCTATCTGTTCACTCACTAGATACCTGACCTTCGACAGGAGAGGACCTACACTGCTAGTGCTGCTGTGACCTCGGTCTGGAAGCGACGATGGCTGCTGCATCTGGGGAAAGGGCCCCTGCCTTCACTGCACAGGAGTTGGAGAAACTTGTGGATGTGGTCCTCCCCCAGTACACGCTACTCTACGGTCCTCCAGACCAACAGGTTAGTACACAGGGAGCACGCTATATGGGCTAGGCCTGGGTGGAGAGGGCTGGGTGGAAGAGTGAAGGGGGCAGAGTACATAGAACAGTTATGCATGGGAATGAATGGGCCACATGGCCAGAGTAGGGAGGGGGCCACTCACATTGACGGTGCAGTTGGTAATGACTGTTCCTCTTTCCTTGTGCATGACATGTAGGTCATCTCCCACCAGAAGAGGGACATTTGGCGTGCCATCGCCAAGGAGGTCCGGACCCTGGGGGCCCACCAGAGACGGGGCACCCACTGCCGTAGGAGATGGGAGGACATTCGCCGCTGCAGCAAGAAGACGGCGGAGGCTCAGCTGGGGATGGCCTCCCAACGTGGGAGGCGTGCCCGTCGCACCATGACCTCCCTGATGTTCCGGATCCTGGCGGTGGCCTACCCGGAGTTGGATGGGCGCTTGAGGACATCACAGCAGACACAAGGGGGTGAGTACAACCTCATTCAGCGGAATTTGCGTGCAGTGGAGGGGTCTGGGTGGGGGAGGTGGGCTGTGGGTGTCCCTAGGCCAGGGCGAGTTGGGTAGGCAAGGCCCCTCCGTTATGTAAGCCATGTGGCACTCAACCCCACCTCAGCAGAGTGCCAAGTTGAGGTATAGTTGCCCCTGTGGCATCCATGTGCGCAGATTCCCACCATTGCCATGTAGGCCATGTCCCAGAAATTGCATGTGCAGAGGTCAGGAGCACGGTGTAATGCAGGGGGCTGCTGCATCTGTCTTGTCCGCCAACGGTAGCGGCATGCCATGCACTAAAACTCTCTTTGTTCTGTCTCCCCCCCTTTTCCTGCTCTCCCTGTCCTTTTGTACATCAGCATCATCAGGCGGAGGTACAGTGGCACCGGAGCACGAGGGAGCTGCATCCCACATGGCCATGGAGGGCCACACCACAGACTCTGAATGCACCAGTGGGACGGAGGGCGAGGGGAGCTTCACGTCGGCCACCGGATCACCAAGCAGCGACACGGACTCGTCCGCCGATGGGAGCTCCCCTGTGGTGGCGGCACCACCTGTGCGCTCCACTTCTACTGGTACAGCCGCCACCCCCCCTACCAGCACCGCCCTCCCAGCAGCCCCTCAGCGTTCGCCCCGTGCCCGCTCACCCAGGAGGGTGGGCATCACCTTCGCCCCAGGCACCTCAGGCCCTGCCCCAGTCACCCCTGCTGCCCTCAGTGAGGAGGCCATTGACCTCCTCAGGTCACTCACTGTTGGGCAGTCTACCATTGTGAATGCCGTCCAGGGTGTAGAAAGGGAGTTGCAACACAGTAATGCATTCCTGGAGGGCATTCATTCTGGTCAGGCTGTCCTTCAGCGAACCCTGCAATCTCTGGCCTCAGCACTGATGGCAGCCATTGTCCCTGTGTCTAGCCTCCCCCCTCCAACTTGCTCCACCCAGACCCAATCTCCTGTACCCCAGCCCATCCCAAGCACACCTACCGACCAGCATGCACACAAGTCAACACACAAGTAGCTCAAGCAAACATAGGCACCACACACACCACAGGCACTCACACAAGCATCAAACCCATACAGACACAGCAACATCCACTGTCTCCACTGTGTCCCCCTCCTCCTCTTCTCCCTCCCAGTCTCGTCTACACACACACCTGCATGCACCACATCTACAGGCACTAGGACTCGCACCAGGACACCCAGCACCACAAGCCGCTCACCTGCACTCACCACCCCCACTGCCATTTACACGTCCTTGTGTCCTCTCCCAATGTGTCTGTGACGCCCCCTCCCAAAGTACCCAAACGCCGGCAATCACTCACCCAACATCCATCCACCTCACGACAGCCTCCAGTACCTGCACCTGCACCCAAAACACCTAAAGTGACACCTTCTACAACCACCTCCTCTTCCTCCACTCCCAGACCCGCTCCAGCTACCCATCCCAGTGTTCGTCAGAAACTGTCCCTCTGTCAAATTGACCTTTTTGCCCCCACTGCCCCTCCAATTCATCAGTCCTGTCGTAGCGCCTCAGCCAAAAAGCCTCCAGTACCAGTGGTGCGTGTTCCAGGTTTTTGAAGTGCACCGGCCACCAGGGCAGGCAGTAGGACCCGGAGCCAAGGCAGTGGCAGCCCACCCCCTGTAAAGGCTCTGAAAATGGAGAGTGGACGACTGGACCGTCTTAAGACTCCTGGTGGGACAACAAGTGACATGGGATCGAAGGCGATTGGTGAGTCAGCTGTAACTCCAACAAAGGCGGGGAAGGTCCAGAGGTAGTCTGCCCAGCCTGTTGTGAGTGTTACGGCGGAGAAGTGCGCCATCATATCCGGCGGTCCAGACACAACCGCCAGCACTGTCATCACTGGTCCAGAGACCACCGCCAGAGTCACAGCCCAGGAGGGCACAAGTATCGTCACTGGTCCAGAGACCACCGCCAGAGTCACAGCCCAGGAGGGCCCAAGTATCGTCACTGGTCAGCAGACCACCGCCGGAGTCACAGCCCAGGAGGGCCCAAGTATCGTCACTGGTCAGGAGACCACCGCCGGAGTCACTGCCCAGGAGGGCCCAAGTATCGTCACTGGTCAGGAGACCACCGCCGGAGTCACAGCCCAGGAGGGCCCAAGTATCGTCACTGGTCAGGAGACCACTGCCGGAGTCATTGCCCAGGAGGGCACAAGTATTGTCACTGGTCAGGAGACCACCGCCGGAGTCACAGCCCATGAGGGGCTAGGATGCCACAGCCCCGCTGGGCAATGACGGAACGTCATGCCACACAACAATGCCCATTGTAGAAATCGTCATGCCACACACCAATGCCCAGTGTAGAGATCGTCATGCCACACACCAATGCCCAGTGTAGAGATCATCATGCCACACACCAATGTCCGTATCAGAACTGCCATGTCAAAGCACCGCTGAACAGGGCAAAGACCGCCATGGCAAAGCACCGCTGAACAGGGCAAAGACCGCCATGGCAAAGCACCGCTGAACAGGGCATGCACCGTGTAGGAATTAATGGACCGCCACATCAGGCATCCTTATCCCATGTGCAGCTGGGACAGTGACAGGACAGGTACTTTCACGTGGAGACTCATCCAGTCTGGGCACCGGTCCCCCTCCACAACCAGTGGAGACCTGCATCTACTTGAGAGACTGTGGCTTTGCACTCCCCAGGATGACACAGTGGGCAAACCACCCACTGTAGTGACTTGAGAGACTGTGGCTTTGCACTCCCCAGGATGGCACAGTGGGCAAACCATCCACTGTAGTGACTTGAGAGACTGTGGCTTTGCACTCCCCAGGATGGTACAGTGGGAAAGCCACCCACTGTAGTGTCTTGAGAGACTGTGGCTTTGCATTCCCCAGGATGGCACAGTGGGAAAACCACCCACTGTAGTGACTTGAGAGACTATGGCTTTGCACTCCCCAGGATGGCACAGTGGGCAAACCACCCACTGTAGTGACTTGAGAGACTGTGGCTTTGCACTCCCCAGGATACATCAATGGGCATGGAGCCCCGTCGTGGATCTGGCTTTGCATTCATCTGGCTGAGGTGCCTCCCCTTCGCTTCCCCCTGAGGTGCCTGTAGTGTTTCTATCTGATGCCCCGGCAGTGTTCTCTCCGATTTTGGTCAGGTATCTATTGTGTGCCTCGCCCATGCTTTTTTGGACTGTTGGTGCACGGACATTGTTGTGTACATTTCTGCACTACTTCTCGGATTGTATGTGTAAATAAGAGTGATTTTGAGATATGTATATCTGTATATTTTTGTATGACATGTATATTGGCACATTACAATGTTTGCACGATTTTTGCATTGTCTTTGGCTTCTTCTGGGGGGATTGTGGGTTGTTACTGTGATTTTTGTGACTGCATTGGTGTGTATGTTGTGATATGCGAGGGTGGGGGTGTTTGGTGGGTGTCCCCCTAACTTTTGCCTCCACCCTCCCCCGTGTCGTAGGTGCAGTACTCACCGATATCTTCTGCGCCTACGTAGCTATTGGTCGTAAAGGAGCAGAAAAACAAGGGCAGGTAGGATTTGTAATTCAGGCTCCATGGTGTCCTCCTTCCTCGTGGGATGTGTTCAGGTGAGCGTTTTCCCATAGCAAAAGCTGTTTCCGCCGTGTTTTTATCCGCGGTGCATCCGCCCCGGAAAAGGTGGCGGATTGGCGGGTTGTAATAGTGTGGGCGGTACATTGTCTCCCGCCTGTCTGTTGGCGGTAACCGCCGCGCTGCTTGTCTGTACCGCTGTGGCAGGCGGTGTGTTAAAGTGGATGTCTTTGTTGGCGGTTTCCGCCAGGGTCATGATTCCCTTTTTTTGTCCGCTGGCCTGTTTTTTTTGTATTACCACACCTTTAACACCGTCCGCCAGGGTTGTAATGACCCCCTATATCATTTTTACAGTGATATCTCAATGTATACTTATTGAATCTTGATCACTATGACCTGCATCTTATCAGATAAATATTATATATTTTTCTAATCATTGTGTGGTGTATTTTTGTGGTGTTCTACTGTGTTATTGCATGATTTTTTGTATAAATACTTTACACATTGCCAAGTTAAGCCTGACTGCTGAGTGCCAAGCTACCAGAGAGTGGGCACAGGATAATTCAGATTGTGTGTGACTTACCCTGACTACAGTGAGGGTCCCTGCTTGGACAAGGGGTAAACCGACTGCCAATCAAAGACCCCATTTCTAACATTGGTGATCAGCGGTGAGGATAGGTCTACCTACCAGCAGTTGAAGGTCAACTTGATTTTTTAAAATCTTTTTCTGCAATTTCTTTTACTGCCTGACATTTTAAAATAAATCCTCACTCAACTTGTCTCTGTCTAGGTCTCAAGCAGGAGATGAAGATTTTGACCTAGCCATGCTGGAGACATATAGGGGGTTATTACAACTTTGGAGGAGGTGTTAATCCGTCCCAAAAGTGACGGTAAAGTGAGGGTTATACCACCAGCCGTATTACGAGTCCATTATATCCTATGGAACTTGTAATACGGCTGATGGTATATCCGTCACTTTACCGTCACTTTTGGGACGGATTAACACCTCCTCCAAAGTTGTAATAACCCCCATAGTGTTAAACAGCTGAAGGGGTTCTGCAAGGTTATGGGAGTGCCTACCCAGGGTGCCTCCAGAAAGGAGGAATTCCAAATGGCACTGAGGGCCTTGGCAGAAGCCCATTCTGATGAGAATGGTGAAGAGGAGGGTCCAGAGAATGGTCCCTCAGAGGATTTTTTGCAACTAGTGGAGGATGTTACCACTGTGATTGTGCCCCCTGCCAAACCAGGGAGCAGAGTCTCTAGCCATGGCCTTACCTCAGAGGAAAGGAGGGAGGAGAGAGAATTTCAATTACAAATGACAAAGTTAAAAATTGAAGCTCAACAGGAGGAGAGGAGGGCAGAGAGAGAAGCCAAACAGGCTAAAGCTGAGAGAGCAGCCAAACAAACTGAGGCTGAAAGGGCTTTGGCTGAGAAAAAGATTCTTCTTGCTCATGAACTGAGTCTCAAAGAGCTGGATATCAAGGTGAAGCAGTCTGAGTCCAGCAGTGATGTTGGCAGCATACATGCAGGACCTGTTGGGGAAAAGAAGGTTTGTATACACAAAAATGTAGTGCAAAGTTATGTTTTGGGAGATGACATTGATAAGTGGTTGGCTGCCTATGAAATTGCACTAAGGGCTCCAGGAGTTCCTGAAAAGCAATGGGGGGCATCCTTGTGGTGGTATGTACCAGTAATGGGGAGGGACAAACTTCTTACACTAGATCCAAGGGATCAAAACACATACGCATCCATGAGAACTGCTTTGATTGCCAAGTTTGGGCTGACACCTGAGAACTACCCTCAGAGGTTTAGGGACAGCACCAAACAGTCCACACAGAACTGGGTAGACTTTTTTGATTTCTCTGGTAAGGCACTAAATGGATGGTTGCGGGGCAGTAAAGTAAACGATTACACAGGGTTATTTTATTTAATTCTGAGAGAGCATATGCTCAGTATTTGTTCTACAGAGTTGTGCCGGTACCTATATTTTTCTAAACACTGTGTGGTGTATTTTTGTGCTGTTCAACTGTGTTATTGCATGATTTATTGCACAAATACTTTCCACATTGCCTTCTAAGTTAAGCCTGTCTGCTCAGTGCCAAGCTACCAGAGGGTGGGCACAGGATAATGGATTGTGTGTGACTTACCCTGACTAGAGTGAGGTTCCTTGCTTGGACAGGGGGTAACCTGACTGTCTACCGAAGACCCCATTTCTAACAAACCCCTGGGAAGTGACCCTTGCCCAAGAGGCCGCCCTCCACACAAAAAAACAATACAAAACAAAAAACTCCTTGGTGTCTAATGGCTTCTGCCCGCGTTGGGGGCAGCTGGGCCTAAATAAATATAGGCTGATCTGCCCCCAAGGATGGCAGAAATGGCCAACATTTATGAGCCCCCCCTAGTGGGGGTGTCCCTTGCCCAGGGGGCTGCCCCCAAACAAAAAAAGGAAAAACTAAATAATCCCTAGCATATTAGAGGCTTCTGCCCCCCTTGGGGGCAGATGGGCCTAAAAAAATAGGTCAATTTGCCCCTGAGGGGAGAAGAAATGGCCTACAATATTATGCACCTTTTGAGGAGCGACCTTTGCACAAGAGATTGCACCTCCCCACACAAAAAACAAAACAAAAACTTCCTGGTGTCTCATAGCTTTTGCCCCTTTTGGGAGCAGATGGCCCTAAAATAATAGGCCGATCTGCTCCCAAGAGGGGCAGAAATGGACATCCATATTATGCCCCCCTTTGGGTAGTGACCCTTGCCAAGGAGGCCACTCCCCTACACTAAAATTGACTAAAACAAAATCCCTGGTTTCCAGTGAGCAGTGTGGTGCAATCGGGCAGCAGGAATACTAAAAAAAATACATTGAGGGAAAGGAAAGGCCTTTACACTGATGCCTCTTTTGGACAAAACACCAACTCACCTCTTTTTTCTTCGATGAGCTGGAAGAAAATGATTTCCAGCACATGCAGCTGTCTCCAATGATGTCAGCGTGCGGTGAGCGCTGACGTCATTAGATACCCGGGGGGGGGAGGGTCGGATGGCAGCAGAAGAGCTTCCACTGCCATCCCTACAAACGGGATGTGGGTGGGTTGCCCACGGGGAAGCACTAGTGCTTCCCCCTTGTGTCAGTACGTGGATGTTACGGTTACATCAGGGGCACAGCTGAGCTGTGCCACCAGCCATAACTGTTACATCAGGGGTACCCAAGGGGTTAATAGGAACCCAATATAACCTTCTTAAGGCTTACAATGCAGATTGAAACTTAGGAATGCCTAAAAGCATGCATGCACCATGTTCTGGAATGTTTGAAGCTTGTTCAAAAATCTCTGTTGCATATTCAAGTAGAGACCATTGCAGTAATATATTCTAGATAGAACTTGGGCTGTTCTACCTGTTGGGTAGTTTGTTGAGGAATACATTGAAATAATTTTTTATTGTCCTTAGAATGTAAGTGTGAAGAGGAAATTACCATATCAACTTGACACTCTATCGTCAAAATATTGGAGTTTGCACATTTTTTTTTTAGATGTGTGAACCTACCTTGCATCAATGAGATGCAAGGTAGGTGTTCCCATCTAAAAAATATTTATCCCCCGTGCTAAAATGACGCATGGGTGGTAGGAGGGGCTAAATAATGGAATGGGTCCAAAGGTGCCCTCCTCAAGCCCCGGGAACACTCCCACCCACACCAGAGGGACACCGGAGGATGGGAACACCATCCCAGGTAAGTAGGTTAAGTATAGGTAAGTATTTGATTTTTTTAAATTAAGTGCTATCGGGGGGCCAACTTGGGGCCCCCTGCATGGCAGAGGATGCAATTGCCATGCCCAGGGGACACTGGTTCTCTCTGCTGGCCATTGGGGTGGTTGGCATGACTCCTGTCTTTTCTAAGACAGGAGCCATGTGGTATGGATGGTTTTGCATCAGAAAATGACGCTAGGCTGGTTGGAGGCATATTTTTGCCTCTAACCAGCTTAACGTAAATTTTTGGTGCAAAACCCCCGTCTTCCGTACCACCAGACCAACCTGGCTAACATAATTTTTTTTATGCCAGCCCACCCTTTGCGCCTGCTTGCGCATTCCATAAACTTGGCGCCCGGCTGGCGCTCTGGAATGACGCAAGCTGGCGCTATACTTTTAAAGTATAAATATGAGTCTTAGTGACTCACAACAAAATTTACTTACCTACTATAGTCTTTTGACTCTGAATGTTGTCATTAGCATTTATTGCAGGGGATATATTTTTGATCCACAAAAACCAAATCCAAGCTAGATTTCAGAACAACCACTTACAATTTAAGAAATAATATTAGATTACTCTTATATTTAGTTAACTTGTATGGAAATTCTGAACTTAAGGTAGCTATCCATCCCTCTGGGACCATGACTGGACACTGGCCTAGCCATAAGGTAAAATCCTAGTCCATTTATGAAGTGTACACTTCCGTTTGCTGTAGATATAACCTATTTGATCTAGCTTTTCTAAACATCTGTGGCCGACATGAAGTAATGACTTGTGCAACCCAGGAACCCTAACTCAACACTGTAGAATGTATGTAACCATATTGACAGCGTGGAACAGAACTTAGGGCCAGATGTAGCAATGTCCGATTTTGCGAATCGGAAATTTCGAGTCGGTGCGACTCGCAATTTCCGAGTTGCAAAATCGGATGCAGAACGGTGTCTCAGACACCATCTGCGAATCGCTATGGGGTCGCAAAGACCCACCTCATTAATCTTAATGAGGTGGGTCGCATTTTGCGACCCCATAGCGATTCCCTGCACTCACAGGGATGGTGGCCTGCTGGAGACAGCAGACCTCCAAGTCTGTGACTGCTTTTTAAATAAAGCAGTTTTTTTTTTTTGTATTGCAGCCCGTTTTCCTTAAAGGAAAACGAGAAGCAATACAAAAAAAATAACGAAACCATTTGGTTTCGTTTCTTCAGAGTAGGCAGTGGTCCATTGGACCACTGCCTGCTCTGAAAAAAAAATCTGGCAACATTCACAAAGGGGAAGGGGTCCCAGGTAACCACCAGTGTGACACTGGTGATAACTGCGAATTGCTTTGCGACCGCGTTCGCGGTCACAAAGCAATTTAGCATTGCGGTGCGAGTTGCAAATAGGAAGGGGACACCCCTTCCTATTTGCGAGTCGCATTCCCATTTTGCGAGTCGGTACCGACTCGCAAAATGGGAATGAGCATCGCGATGCGCATTTTGCATGGCGCAAACTGCGAATTTTGCAGTTTGCGCCATGCAAAATGCTATCTACATCTGGCCCTTAATTACTGCTAGCTTATGGTGCAAAAAAAATTATTTATAAAGAGCTCCTTCATATAGCGTGTACGAAGTATTTTCCTGTTGATTCAAAAAGTAGCTATGCTGTCCATTTTCTCTTGTCAGCATAGACCTTGCCTTTCCTTTGCCTCCAGTTAGGTCGCTCGATAACAATATGAAACACACGTATGTACAATCAACTAAATATAACCTTAAATACAAACTGCCAAAACACAAACGATCAGTTTGTAGAGTAAGGAGAGATTATTCTAACCTTGCCATTTGCCAGACAACATTTCCAACAATATTTCTAGGAATGATTAGCATTCTTCCCAGAATGTATTATCCATTGATGTAGGTGGAACTCCTCATCGTTTGCGAATCTCTATGGTTTCTTTGGACCTTGTTTATGGAACACTGATGAAAACAGTTAGATCCAGGTTAAGCTTAAATAACACTAGTCGCCCATATGAGGAATAAACAAATTTGGAATCGTGTTTACCTGTCGGAAACTTTTATAGCTTAAAATGATGCTGCCAAAAAGTATTTGATAAAACATGATAACTCTGCTTTGAAATGTATTGGTTTTTATTTATTATGGTTTGGGTCGCAGAGTTGACTACAAGACAAGCCAATGATCTCCACGTGGTGGTTAAATGAAATTAATTATCCAATCCATCAAGAAGTCACGATTCTTTATTGGCTTGTGTTGGTAAAGCTTTTTTGTTGCGAGAAAAGAGCCGCGCCGAGCACTGCACATTTGAAATAATAAGACTGGGAGTGTGTTGTAGGGAGTAGCTCTCCTCCAAGTTACCGGTATTCACACAAATATAGATAGCCCATATCAGGGGTTCAACTGTTAATATTACAATATACCATCATTGTAGCACAACATTTTACACCACATGAAGCTATGAATTTTGAATACAGGTTTGCAGTTCCCAATTAGAGTTGTTTTCTATTCAGAGCTGTGCTGACCCTCATACAACGTTATATACCTAACTGGTTAATGCTATTATGTGTGCAGAATCCCGCAAATGTATTACATTTTGTTTAATTTGGTAGTCTAAAGTGAGAGAAAATGTTTTCTATGTTATGCTTTCATTTTCTATTTGTGAAAACATAGAGAGAAAATTACACGTTTGCGGACATGAGGTCAGTATAGCAATATACTGAAAGCATGAGAATTACTTTGAATCGACACTACACACACATTTATCGTTTGAATGCACACAGCTTTGGCTACTTTATAGAGAAATGTACTTTTAGTTCATTTAAAGTGGATTGTTACCATGTAGAAAAATGCAATACAAATCTTTGCCTTTTTTCGTTAACTATGGATCTTAATTGTCGAGGGTAACTCCAATGTGAAATAGTCCTTCCTCCATATTACAAGTGCACTGTATGCCATGATACGTGCAAAAATCAGATGGGCTATCCATCACGTTTGTGAAAGAGTGCCCGTCCACCAAACGCTAAATCAAGCTCCATGTGAAAGTTCAATACTTTGACTCATTCTGTCACCCTCTGACCCCCTTGCCTGTGTGGTCATATGCTATCCACCCAGGACCTGCTTTGTTACCTTCCAATATGGGTTTCCTTATCTTGTCTAGCATAATCTACCCATCTCTGACCGAGCTTTAATTTGGGGTGATTTGAGCCCATTCAATGCATAGTTAGGCAACTGATGAATGCATGGATTTCCCTAGCTTTCCTCAACTAGTTAATGAAGTATCAGCGGGTAGGGGTTGTCTCTGTCTATTGTTTGCCCTGATACTTGTGCTGCAGCTTCTAGAGAACCAGCTACGCACTTTGACCAATTACGGTCTATTTATTTTGTAGACTGATACTTAGCTAGTCAGTAGACCAAAGAGTTATTTGATTGTTAGTTAACTTTCTGGTTATGGAGAAACCAGAGCAAAATATTATTGGGCCTTCACTCAGCTTCTTCTTGAAATGCCTAATCTACATCTGAAAACCTTTGCCAGTTTTCTAGATCTCCTGGAATTGAAACTAACTAAGTATCTAGATACTCTGCCTCCCATCTCCACCCACAAACTATGCATCTCGAATGCCAAGCAATGTTATACTGACAGTCTCCTTCAATTGAAATGGCAAGATATAGGTGGTCATTACGACCCTGGCGGTCTCTGTGGCGTTCGTACCACCAACAGGCTGGCGGTACGGAGGCCCTTATTACGACCGCGGCGGTAGCGCCGCGGTCGCACCGCCGGGGCCGGCGGTTTACCACCGTTTTAGCCCCGGCGGTGATAATCCAGCAGGGCAGCGCTGCAAGCAGCGCTGCCCTGGGGATTATGACCCCCCTTACCGCCAGCCTGTTTCTGGCGGTTTGCACCACCAGGAAGAGGCAGGCGGTAAGGGGTGTCCTGGGGCCCCCTAACAGGGCCCCGGCCTGCTTTTCACTGTCTGCATAGCAGACAGTGAAAAGCGCGACGGGTGCAACTGCACCCATCGCACGGCCGCAACATCGGCGGCTCCATTAGGAGCCGGCTCCTATGCTGCGGCCTCATTCCCGCTGGGCCGGCGGGTGCAAACTTGGTTAGCGCCCGCTGGCCCAGCGGGAAAGTCATAATGGGGTTACCGCAAGGTCGTAATGACCCCCATAATGCTAGAAAGACCGTGGATAAAAACAAATTGCCATTTGAATGGATAGTTTGTCATGCCCACTCATGAGGCTACAAATCTGCTTGTCCCAGAACAAAGGAACCCTTCCATATGTAACAAGACTGTGTCTACCAGCTCAACCTTCAGAACCTCTGTCATTCAACGGTCCTCTAACAATATCCTGGCATTCTTTTATCAATAAGTATAACTCTATAAGAGCTTACAATCTGCCTTTTGTTGGAGGCAACCACACGTTGGTTTACAAAAAGTAAAAACTAGATCACCTAATGCTCTAATTTTCATGGAGACCTGATCGGGCAGCTATGCCAATCTTGGAGAAGTACAAAGCATTTGTTGTACTCACAGTATCAATCATGCAACTCACACATTCGAAGGAATAAGTCAAGACCAATTTATAAAAATACTTCCTATTTTTATATACATTTTAAGGCCAAGATTATTAAAATTGGTTAGGTACTTTTGGAGATATGAATTTTTGAAGTTTAAACAAAATAGAGCCAGATGTCTCATGATTCTCAGTAGCGATTACCAAATTGTGATTTTTGTGTGTAATTACTATTGGAATATATGAAACTCCAGGAGTTTCATATAGCGATTCACAGGGGCTCGCAAATGGACCTACCTCATTAATATTCATGAGGTAGGTCACAATTTGGGATCTATTGCGAACAGCTACAATCACAGGGATGGTGGGCTGCCGGGCTCAGCAAACCACCATGTCTGTGATTGCTTTTAATTAAAGCAATCTTTTCTTTTTTAAATGCAGCCTGTTTTCCTTAAAAGAAATGGGATGTGTTTAAAAAAAGAGAAAATGAAAAGTTTTCTTTTCATTTTTTAAGAGTAGGCAATGGTCTGTGGGACCTCTGCTGCTCTGAAAAAATGTTTTCACATTCATTCACAAAGGGGAAGGGGACTTTCAATAGGCCGTAAAGTGTGAATGTTTTGTGACTGCATTTGGGTCTCAAAACATTCACATATCGCTGCAACTCGGTATTAGGAAGGGATGTCCTTGACACGCGCCTTCCTAATACTGAATCGGTATGCCTGCGAAATTCCAATATGCAATTCGGTAACAAGTTACCAAATCGCAAATTGGACTTGATGCATACCAAAATGCATTTTTGCAATCACAAATGGCCCATCAGGCTGTTTGTGATCGCAAATCTTTTTACGATATCTGGCCCATAGTGTTTTTGTGCATAATTATGCACAATAGGAATCAATAGAAAGTCATCTTTATAAATATATATAAAATCATACAGTTGAGTTACCAAGTTGTTATTTTGCAGGTTGGTCAAGGTCATCGGTGGGCACACTGTGCCAGCTGGAGAAGTTTGGGCAGCTTTCGATTCCGGCGGGAGCAAGGGGGAAATATCTCTGGATCTGGTGCAGGACCACTGTGAGGGCCACTTGGAAAAGCACTGCACAGGTAAGTTTAGAGGTGGTTCCTTGGGGTCTCCTTGGAGTGTTGAGGTTGCAAGGGGTGAGGGACCCTTGGGCACAGTAGGTTCCTTGTTGAAGGACACAGGTCGGCCGGGTGCACAGTGAATTGGTGAGCCAGGAGCTGTCTGCAAAGATGCCCTTGGGATCTGGAGGTAAGTTGTTTAAGGGTCACTTACAGGACAACGGGTGGACTCTGGTGGGAGGTCTAGAATGTTCCTGAAGTTCTTCGACTGGGGCTTTTTCCTTGTTTATTTTCAGCCCCAGATGGGCTGGTTTTCCTAGCGTCCAACGTCTGCTGACTAGTACCCAGTGTCAGGACCTAACAACTCTGCCTAATTTGTCAACATCCTCAGGAGCATTGTTTTACTTGTGTGTGTAGCACCACTGGGTTGCTTGTAAAGTCATTGTACTGTCTGCATTTCAGGATAGACATTGCCAATGTTTGATATGTACTTGATGTTACCAATGTTTGTTGCACTACATAGTTTTTTTTTTACCAATGCTTGTTGAACACATGTGGCTGTGTCAAGTTCTCGTGCTTCAAAATGTGTCAGGTTCACTCATTTATTGGTTCTCAGGCAACCACCATGCCCCCAGGTCTTCAGGGAGCAGCTGCCTCCTGTTTTCAAAAGCATGAGTCATGCTGGCTATAAATACTCTTGCTGTGCACATGACTCTGCTTGGCTTTCTTACTGTCTGGCAAGGAAAGCCCTATGCAGTCTGGAATCCCCTCCAGGCCACACAGGTTGCCCTCTTGACTCGGTTGGCACCAAAGAGCCTCAGCAGAGATCTTCTGGAAAGAACACACTTCTGTCAGCTAAGTAGAGCATGCTGTCTGGAATCTGTGTAGAATTTTATAATGGTTGTTTCGTTTTTTGGTGAAAGCTGAAAACTGAGACTGATTGCACTCTAGCCTTCTTAAGACTTTGAAAGGCCTCTGTTAGAAATGGGGTCTTTGGTTGGCAGTCAGGTTACCCCCTGTCCACGCAAGGACCCTCACTGTAGTCAGGGTAAAAGAGAATCACCCTCAGCTAACCCTCACTAACACCCTCGGTAGCTTGGCACGAGCAGGCAGGCTTAACTTCAAAGTACTAGGTGTAAAGTATTTGTACCAACACACACAGTAACTCAATGAAAACACTACAAAATGACACAACACAGGTTTAGAAAAATAAAAAATATTTATCTAGACAAAACAAGACCAAAACAACATAAATCCACCATACACAAGTCAAGTTATTAATTAAAATGCAAAAAGAGTCTTCATGTTCTTTTAAGCACAACGCTAACACTGTTAGCGTGAAAATTTACCTGGGTCACGTCAAAATAACCCGCACGGGCGAGTGTGCATTGAAAAAGGTAAGTGGTGCTTCGATTACTCACCCGCAAACAAGGTCATGCATCGTTTCTCCTTCTCTGGTTCGATCAGCGTGCGTCATCTCTTTCCCCGCAGGAGAGAGATGCGTCGATCTGGACAAAGCACCTCGGATCCGGGCAGGCTTGCGTTGATTTTCCGCGCTCAGTGATGTTGCGTCATTGCAGCCTCTGTCAGCAATGTAGAGCGTCATTTCTCCAGCCACGTATGTAGATTTCATAGCCTCGCTGCAAGCGTAATTTCTTTAGCCACTCCCGGAGGTTGAGTCGGACATTTCTCTGCACAGCAATCTGTGCGTGGATTTCCAACCTTGGTCCACCAGCTTCACTGTCAAGGCCCCAGGAATTGGATAGGGCACCACTTGGCAGGGCAGGAGCCTCAGAAGAGGCTCCAGGTGCTGACAGAGAGAAGTCTTTGCTGTCTCTGAGACTTCAACCACAGGAGGCAAGCTCAGTTTCAAGCCCTTTTAGAGTTCTTCACAAGCAGGAAGGCACACAAAGTCTAGTCTTTGTCTTCTTGCACAGGCAGAAGCAGCAACTGCAGGATAGCTCCACAAAGCTCAGTCACAGGCAGGGCAGCTCTTCTTCCTCAGCTCTTCAGCTCTTCTCCAGGCAGAGGTTCCTCTTGGTTTCCAGACGTGATCTAAATTCTGTGGTTTTGGGTGCCCTTCTTACACCGATTTTTCCCTTTGAAGTAGGCTTACTTTAAAGAAAAGTCTCTCTTGTTTGTGAAATCCTGCCTTACCCAGGCCAGGCCCCAGACACACACAAGGGGGTTGGAGACTGCATTGTGTGAGGGCAGGCACAGCCCCTTCAGGTTTGAGTGACCACTCCTCCCCTCCCTCCTAGCACAGATGGCTCATCAGGATATGCAGGCTACACCCCAGCTCCCTTTGTGTCACTGTCTAGAGAGAGGTGCAAACAGCCCAACTGTCAAACTGACCCAGACAGGGAATCCACAAACAGGCAGAGTCACAGAATAGTGTAAGCAAGAAAATGCTCACTTTCTAAAAGAGGCATTTTCACACAAACAATCTTAAAATCAACTTTACTTAAAGATGTTTTTTTTTAAATTGTGAGCTCAGAGACCCCACACTCCACATGTCTATCTGCTCCCAAAGGGAATCTACACTTTAATCATATTTAAAGGCAGCCGCCATGTTAACCTATGAGAGGGATAGGCCTTGCAACAGTGAAAACCGAATTTAGCTGTATTTCACTGTTAGGACATATAAAACACATTAGTATGTGTCCTACCTTAAACATACACTGCACTCTGCCCATGGGGCTACCTAGGGCCTACCTTAGGGGTGCCTTACATGTAAGAAAAGGGAAGGATTAGGCCTGACAAGTGGGTTCACTTCGAATTTAGTCGAATTGGCAGTTTAAAACTGCACACACAGACACTACAGTGGCAGGTCTGAGACATGATTACAGGGCTGCTAGTGTGGATGGCACAACCAGTGCTAGAGGCCCACTAGTAGTATTTGATTTACAGGCCCTGGGCACCTCTAGTGCACTTTACTAGGGACCTTACTAGCAAATCAAATATGCCAATTATGGATAAACCAATCAACAATACAATTTACATGGAGAGCATGTGCACTTTAGCACTGGTTAGCATTGTACAGTGCTCAGAGTACAAAAGCCAACAGCAACAGGTCAGAAAAAAATAGGAGGCAGGAAGCAGAAAGATTGGGGATGACCCTGCAAAAAGGGCCATTTCCAACAGCCTCTTCTAAGGTCGCTTTGTATTTTGCTGAAAGCTGAAAACTGAGACTGAATGCACTCTAGCCTTCTTGAGACTTTGAAAGGCCTCTTCTAAGGATACATACATGATTTATGAGTGGGGGCCGTGATGAGGGTTGAATGACATATTTAGCGTGGGGGCCTTGACTACTTTTGTTTTATAATTGAGAACTGTGACAGAACTGCACTATCCTCCACTTGTTTATTTTTTATACTAAAAGTGATTACACAAGTCAGGGCTAGGATTGCTTTATGTATGAGTTTAGCTGCTTTTGGTATTGCAATTCATTTTATGCTAATAGTGATTATGCAATTCAGTGTTATGAATACTCCGTATGTGAGTTTTCTTGCTTTTGGTATTGCGACTCCAAAACCTAATGTGAAAGTGCAGATTCATGAAAGAGACTTTCAGAACTTCCTAATTTGTTTAGAGGCATTCAGATTTTGTCGTCTTTCGTATATATTAATTGGTGAGAAGAGAGATATTACCATGTGAATGTGCTTTGATAACCAAATTTGACAAAATTAATTAGATCAGTGCATGCCTTTTGGAATGCTGTTTAATGAGACCAGTGCATACTTTATTGAATGTGGTGAAACAGTCTCTTAGCAGCACATAGATTCACCAATAGTGTAATTCATCACAGAAAGGCAACTTCCAGGGGCTCCATTGACAGTCCTCCGTAACCTGAAGAACCACACCCGGCTGGACCTGGTGAAAGGGAGTGCAGTGTTTCTTTCTCTCTTTTTCCAAATTCCCTTCCCTTTTGGGGTACCTGCCGGGGCTCCTGGTGCAATCAGCAACACCGAAATGTGCCTCAGGATGTCTGGAGAACAGTCATTGCCCCTGTAGACAGCCTGATTTTCAGGTGACTGGCCACGCTACAACATAAAATCCAAGCCACAACATTCAGGGCTGCCTGGGCGATGGAATCCCCGGATGAGTCTTCTAAAGCCTTTAAGCATGCGTTGCCACCTGACGAGGACTCTCCTTCTTTGCCAGATATCACAAGGGCGCTCCAGGGCTTACAGCAGGAGGTGTCAGCCCTCCAACCTGAAAATACTGAATTGCATTGTAAGTTACATACGCAAAAGCCCCATAATTTTTAATGGGAAGACACTAGATACAAGCCAAGAACCTCCATTGTACATCCACGTTGTTTTCAATATACCGCCTTTGATCATAGTACTAACCCAACTTTATCTTCCCCTACACAACCCAAGCAAGTCACCATACCTACCCCAGTTCCCTTAGCTCCCCCTGAGTGTTTTTTTGGTGACAATGCCAAATACCAAACCTTTATGAACCAATGTCACTTACAATTTCTCTGCTGTCCAATGGCCTTCCCAAATGATGCCACTAAGGTGGCATTTATAATCTCTTATCTAGGAGGAAATGCCGCAACCTGGTCTGTTACCCTAGTGGAAAGTAACAACCCATTGCTCTCAGACTTTGCTTATTTTAAGGAATCCATGCGTAGGCTTTTCGCAAAATATTTGTTTATTCAAGCCAGGGTCAATTAGTTGCTGAGTCTAAGTCAGGGAAATAAAGATTTGTTAACTTATATCACCTCTTTTAATCGCCTCATTGCTGAGACTATATTGCCTGAAGAAAATTGCATCTCTATCTTCTATCAAGGCCTTCATGGTGAACTTAAGGATGTTCTAGCCCAGATAGCTGACCCGTCCAGTGAGTGCTCACAGCTGATTGACCTGGTGGTTCATTCAACGGAGAGTTATGTATCACCAGGCACATAAACAGGGAGAAAAATGGAAAGGAAATAAGGGAGAAATTTAGGACTGGATCATACTCTCCCAGACTCACCTGCTTTTGGAGATAGCCACACTCTGCCTGGATGGTAGGAATCATGGGTAGATTTGACCAGAAGAAGATACAGGGCATATCGAGATGGATACCAAGTGCATGTAAAATACTGATAACAACTGAGATCAACCTTACTGGTTCCAGCAAGCTCATGCGAAGAGCCGAACAGGAACACCAAGAAGGCACCAGAATGCTGCTAGATACACACATGGAAGGCTATATAAGAAAATGGTTACATGAAGCAAAAACCAAGAGTGAAGGTATAAGGACAGGACTAATTGAAAGGACCGAAGAAACCAAGAATGAAAAAACCTTAAACAGTGTGGGACACAAAATGTTTGTGAATTATAGTAAAGATCAGAAGAGTAAATGGAACCATGCAGCTCATTTCCAAGCACACAGCTAAGGGCCCAGGGAGTTTCAATAGGGCCCCAGTAGACATGCTCAGCACTCTAGAGTTCCTGCTTATCTAAGGATACAGTCTTTGTTCAGCATATAATACTAACACATTACCCAGAAGTGGACCTCGGGTTCACACAAGTAAACCTTAGCTCAATCCTCGTAGAGTGGCAAAGAGCAGTCAGACTACTTAGAGGAACATGTGCAATGCCTTTCAAAACACCAACATGGACAATAAGTAATTGACACAACGCAAAATAAATTCAACATCAATTTAGATAACTAAAGCCGATTTTTATCCTAATTTAGTCACCAAAACGAACTTTGTATCTTACATATAACCAGAGTTATGGATTTTTAAAGTGTTTAAAAATAGATGCACTTTTAGTAGTCAAATGAATACAATTGAAGTCAATGGGGGAAAACACAGTGTGCAATTGGTCACTTGTGGGGTGAGTTCTGTGGAACCTACCTGGAGTTAAGGTCTGAAGGGTCCCTAGACCTCGTTTCCATAGACAGTACCCTTTTAACTTGGCCAGGAAGTCCAGGTGCAGAGGTAACCTTGCTGTCCTTACAAAATACTGGCAACTGTGAGTGTTGTCAATCAAAAATGCAGCACTCTGCAAAACCACACTTGGAGTTGGAGTTATACTATATCCTCAGAAAGCAGAGCCCTTCGGGCACCAGGACCTGGATTCCATAGCTGGCACTTTGCCACCACGTTCGGCAGCTCCAGGTGCAGAGGTGGCCTTGCAGCTGTCAATCATGAGAGGGTCACCAAAGATGCTTTGCCACTTCATAGTTGCCTTCTTCAGGATGCATAATCTCAGCAGTGGGGTTGTTGCTGATGTGGGTCACTATTGCTGGGAAGGCCTGGGAAGGCCTCTGGAGTTGGTGATGTCCAGGCATTTGTCCATTACCAGGCTGGGACCAACAAGCTGTGGCAGCGGCAAAAGCAATCCACAGGTATTTAATTGGCTGAAGGTCGACAGGCGTGGTATAGCGGCTCAAAACTGAGGGGCATGTTTATACTCTGTTTGCGCCAGATTAGCTCATTTTTTTTAACGCAAATCCGGTGCAAACTTTACTCTATATTTATATTTTGATGCTACACCCATTTATCATCAAAATATTTGAGTTTGCGCCATTTTCAAGGATGCGTGAAACTGCCTTGCGTCAATGAGATGCAATCTAGGCGTTCCCGCCCAAAAAATGACTCAAACACCCGCGTGCCATATTTATCCACCCGGGGAAAAATGATGCACAGGTGGGATGCTGATTCAAAAAATGATGCAAAGCTCGATTTGCGTCAAATTTTAATGCCTGGATGAGGACAGGCGTTAAAATGGGGCAAACACACCACTTCTTAAGGAAAACACACACAAGTAACATCATTGCTCAAGAAGTACAACATGGAGGTGCTCCTCATGCAGGTTGCCAGATGACGCAGAGCACAGGACCAACAGCAGCAGCTACCACCACACAAACGTGGACCCCAAAGGCAACACCAAAGGCAGGAGAGGGTCTTTAGGACCAAGACAAACCTCCTGGGCCCCAGTGAACAGGATACCATCCGGAGGTACAGACTCAGCTGACAAGCCATAAGGCAGCTGCTGTGCCAAATTGAGCCACAGATAACAGCCAGCCTGCAGACCCCACACAATATTCCATCGGTGATCAAGCTTCTAGCTGTCCTGCACATGTTGGCAAGGGACTCATTCCAAACATGGATGCCCTGGTTGCTGTGGTATCACAGCCCTCATTCTCCACCTTCCTTCCTGTGGTCCTTGATGCCATCATCTCCCTCACACCCCACCACAACAGCTTCCCCAACACACAGCAGAAGCAGCAGGAGACCAAACAGGGGTTTTTACCAAATACATGGCTTCCCGCATGTGCCTGGTGCTATTGACTGCACCCATGTCCGGATTGTACCACCTGCTGCAACCGAGCATCTATACCGGAACAGAAAGCACACCCACTCCATAAATGTGCAGGCCATAGTTGACCACCAGGGATTTTTTACCAACATCTTGGCCAAGTATCCTTGGAGTGTACATGATTCCTTCACCTTCCACCACAGCACCACCAATCAGCACTTCCAGGACGGACGATATGGCAATGGCCTTCTTGTCGGTAAGTCCATAAACCTAACAATATACACACGGCACAGCCACCCTGTAGGACACACAATACTTACCCCACTACATTGACACCTGGGCAGGAAGACACCAGAACAGAAAGCACACCCACTCCATAAATGTGCAGGCCATAGTTGACCACCAAGGATTTTTTTCCCAACATCTTGGCCAAGGATCCTTGGAGTGTACATGATTCCTTCACCTTCTGCCACAGCACCATCAATCAGCACTTCCAGGACGGACGATATGGCAATGGCCTTCTTGTCGGTAAGTCCATAATCCTAACAATATACACACGGCACAGCCACCCTGTAGGACACACAATACATACCCCACTACATTAACACCTGGGCAGGAAGACACTGTGGTGTGACACAGGTAGTTATGGTGGACACCCTGAGACAATGGGATACATACCTATGGACAAATGATGGCTGCCAATAACAATTGATGCCCCTCTAGAGCTACAAGGGTCCAATGTCAAAGCACACACTGACAATGACATGGCCTGCCATTGAAGTACAATTTTGAAGATGAACCATATACTATTACATTAGGCCACATAGTCAATCCCACACCCTCCCAAGCAACAGGTACTGTGGAATGGGTGTGCAATGTGTGTTGCTGCAGGTCAAGCACCATGAGACACATAGCATGATGATGCTGGCTCACATGTAGGTGACATGGAGATAGTGAGGCAGTCCCAACATCACACATCACTCCTGGGGTGACGTTGCCAGCTAGCAATAAGGAAGTGGACTGTGCAATGAACACATATTGATGTGCCACTAATACAAACTGCACACTGCTGCACACACTGAAAGAGCCAATTGTCTATCAGAATAACAGATGTACAGGGAGATGGCCCTTCCTGCACAGAGACATCCACCTCCACAAGGCAGTTAGCCAGGTTACCTGGAGCAAGTTTTGTAGTGTAGGTGCACGCTTGCACATGAGCCACTGGCAGAGAGAACCACAAAAGTCTAGATAGAACTAAGTCACACATGGGACGATTGTGCATTGTCAACACAGAACACCTCCGTGCTGCCAACTTAGGGCGATGTGTTGGGCATTGTCACCAAGCCTAATGAAAGGGCCTCACTTCTGGATTTCATCTGCAATGACATATGTCTAAGTGGATGGGATGTCCAGGCCATGTATTGCAACCATGTTACCACCACATTGGAATCTATGGTATGTGTGAAAGTATCATGTCACCTCCAGTGAAAGCACACTAAAACATGTTGCTCACTACACAACACATGGTACGTACATACTGAACTGCAGTTTGGAAACTAAACCATAGAAATCAGGTCAATGAGCCAAACACAAGCCAAACACAAGTTGTCAAGTCAAACACATATGAGTCACAGACGACACAAGATATCAACCGCCATGACATTTCTGGTGCAAGCAACAACAAAATACGTACTCCTATTTTAAGCTGATCAGGGTTATGAGATCCAGCCATGGATCATGACTCCATTTCACAACCCAAGCACAGCAGCAGAGCATGCCTATAATTGAGGCACATCATAGGACATGCACCATTATGGAACAGACCTTTGGCATCTTGAAGTCCAGATTCAGGTGCCTGGACATCACCGCAGGCAGACTCCTATATTCCCCAGAAATGGTCTGCAAGATCATATTGACTTGTGCCATCCTGCACAACATTTGTGTTAGGAAGAACATCTGCCTATATGAACCCAAACAAGAACTGCCTGAGGAGGAGGAGGCGGATGGTGCCATGGAAAATGAGGGGGAACATCCAAAGCTGCAGGAATGTGTCACAGACAGCAGATAGTTCAAAACATTTTTTAACAATAGTACTCTAAACACATTGTTACGATATGTAATTAAACACCTCACTTTATCACTCAATCTTGCTCTGGTTACTTATTTCCACATTTCATGTTCTTTAGGAATGTAAGTATTACCTCAGGGAGCATGTCACAAAGACAAATCTGACTACTTCGGATGCAACATCACATGTGATGCGTCGCAGACAGCAGATAGTTCAAAACGGTTTTCAACAATAGTCACTTTAAACACGTTGTTACGATGTGTAATGAAACACCTCACTTTATCACTCAATCGTGCTCTGGTTACTTATTTCTGAATGTTCTTTAGGAATGTGAGTACTACCTCAGGGAGCAGGTCACAAAGACAAATCTGACTACTTCTGAGGCAACATCACATGTGATGTGTATGATTGTACAGCAAACATCACACACAGTTTTTTGAAAAAAATCTTTTCAATTCCACATATGAAGGATGAAATCATAGGACCACAGCATATGACAGACATCCACATTGCCAACATGGTCTACTGTAGCACATGATGCCCAACTATGACATCTTCAGTCATAAGGTAAATAAGTGCATCATACATAAGGCAGTGGATGTGAAATATAATTGGTAACAGGAATGTAAGAACAGACCCCTGACATTAGTAAGTGTGACATTTGCTATCTCTGCAAGGAGCTTGTGTGACAAGAGGGGCATCAATCCTGAAAAAGGATAGCATGAGTGTCCCAGGTATGACAAGCAATGGTCATAACACATGCCCTGTGCAGTCCATCCCTGGTAATACATCCTATCACTGTCATGTGTTAAGTCTCTGCCCTCCCTTCTCTAGGGGGCGCTGTAAATTGACTATCTGTACCCTGGGAATCATCATTAACACTCACTCAGACTCCCATTCTGACTCCTGTTTGCTTCCCTTTTCTATATGGCATGCTACATCAGCCTGTGCATGGTCTTCAGGTCCCACAATGCACTGCCTGGTAGTCGGTAAGACCTGTAATCTTCTGTCTATTGCTTCCTATGGGAAAAGTCCAGTAGTCCACTTATACTGGATTTTCTCCTCCAGGAATTGTGAGAAACTGAAGCTGCACACACCTGTGAGCTCTCTCGTGCAGCCCAGCCATGTGACTCTGCCATGGCCTTGCTGATGCCTGGAACTGCTTAGAAGCTGTCATTCCCTGAAGCTCCTCATCATGCATTGGAATACAATTCATTTGTATACCAGAGCCCTTGTTGGATTGTGTTACAGTCCTGATTATGCCTGAAACTACTCTCTATTTACACAGTGCTTTTCCTGCTTGTTCCAGTCAGACTTTGCTCCCTGTTTTTCAGCCTTGTTCATGTTTGTTCCTGACAGAGCCTGCTTTCTGTTACCCAGACCTGTTCCAGTCTTTGCGTCAACCAGAGACTGTTCCCTGTACCAGCATTTGGCGCCTGGTTGGTTCCTTTGCCCTCCCGTTTCCTCTTGGAGTATTTTGTCTGGTAAGTGTACTATCAGTCCTCAACTGTATAGAATTGTTTAATTTTGTATTTGTTCTGGCACCTGGTTTCCAAAGAGGCTAATCCAGCACCCATCCTTTGCCTAGCTTTGCAAGTATTCATTAGTGCCTAACTGTGACAGTGTGCTATGGCTGTATTCCAGGATTTGTTACTGTGTCTACAGCCCGACAAACAAGGACTAGTCTTGTGTATGTAAGGACAATACATGTTTGTGCCCTGACGGTCCAGACATAGATTCACTTCTGCCGCCACCTTTCGATGGGGCTTGCGTGGTGACTAGCTGTGAGATTAGTCTGCACTGAGGCACTGACGTTCCCTGTTGCTGTGGGAAGTTCTGAGCTCTACCCTGTGTACAAACGTAGTGATGAGCCCTGCATGTTTGTCCATTACTGACCCGTTACATATTTGTCCACACTAAGGTTGCTCTGTATTCACTCTTCTGTATTATCTGCTGTACCATAGCTGCCGTATCCCCTTGTATACCTTTAGCTGATCTTCTGCTTTAGGACAAATCTGCCTTGCAAGATACTCTGTGAACTCACAGGTTGCCCCAACAGACTCCTGACTAGACCTGCACGAAACCTTAACACCATGGCGCCCAATACTGACACAGGGTACACACGCCCACACACTTAAACTGGACACTTTTGTGCAATGTACCTCTGAAAATATATGAACACATGCAGCCAGGCCATCAGGTCCACCACAGCCACAGGAAGAACATAGGTAGTTTACATTAGTCAAACTGACGTGTACATAGCAATTTTATTATTGGAATTGAGGCTCAGTGTTGCAAACACTGTACCTACCAAACATGTACAAATGCCCAACATATGGGTAGTTTACACAGACGTCACAATGCAGCCGGAGCCAACAATTAATGACATGTGAGGGGTAACATATCCGATATAGCCCTCCTCAGCCATCCTCGATCTTCCCTGTGTATTGTTTGTTGTGGGAAATGTAACGTCCCCATAGTCAAACAACTACACACATCAAATGAGTCGACACATATTACAAACACATATCATGGCTGTTGTACACCATTGATTGCCATCTGATGTTGATACCCATTTGTAATATATTCATACATGACCATTACGCCAAATGTATTGAATGCTGTTCCATCAGAAGCACACATATAGTTGTAACAGTCAATTCACACACAAAACACACAGGCCATGATTTATACTTTTGCAGCACAGCCTTGCCGTCATTTACTGACGCAAAATCAGCAAAATCTTTTGTGGCAGAATTTTTTTAAAATCCTGAGTAAAGATAGTTTAAATGTGGACCGCAGTTGCTTGGTCTACCACATGTGGTCAAACACTATAACACACACTGCAGACCATGCCATCCTATCTTTGTCTAGATACAGGCTGCATGCATGTTAAAAAATTAAAAATCACGCACTCACAGTTTGAATCAGAAATTTTGATGCAAATGCGTCGAAAAAACACGCAAACCAAACATCAATGGGTCCCTAGTGTTAATTACACCGGAGTACCCCACAAATGCAGATATCCATAAAAATAGTAGTTTCCCGGTAATGCATGATATTTTGCCGCACATGTAGGTTATGCGTCAAATATATTCACGCAAACTACGTATGCATCAAAAAAATACAAGCAAGATGGGAAACAGGGCGCAAAGGGGACAGGAAGTGATGTAATAGGAAATCCTGTTTACAGACATGGTACAGTGGGTGTACTTTCACTTTGCAGTCTTTTATTTTTCTTGACTGTGTGGCTGCGTGTTGGTGTTGCTCTCATTTGGATTATGTATATTGTATCTTGTGATGTCTACCTTTTGTCTTTTGGTGTATCCTTTTTGCATATTGTACCTGTGTAAGTGTTTTTGTATATTTTATTTTTGTCTGAATTGTATTTGTACTGCCGGGTGTCTGTTTGGGGATTATATTAGTTGCGTTAGTTGGGGTCTGTAATTTGGGTTTGCAAGTTTCCTTTTTTCTTATTTATTTTCCTTTATTTTTCACTTTTCTGGTTCAAATACTGTACCATACCATGTTGGGAAGGGCGAGGCTGAGCCGCATGGGTGAGGAGGAGCTTAGGGCATTTGTGTGGCTGGTGTGCCACTTTCTTCCAATGATGCTGGAGGTGGGGGGGGCACGTGATACCGTGGTATCACACGGAGGCAAGGTGGCTGCATTGGGCAAAGGTGCTCTTTCACCTGAAACGTGTCTTCAACACCTCCCGGAACACGCCCCAGCTGAAGCATCACTGCGCTGACCTGGTGAAATGAGAACAGGACCTGCTGGACCACCTGGGTGTGGTGATCGGTGGCCCTTCTGGTGAGTATCACATGACATATGTGTACAGTAGAATGCTCCTGAGTGACAATAGCAGATGTCTTGACGTGCTGCATGCAATGTTTGTGGCCATGTGGAATGCAAGTTGAATAAGCTGTTAGTGTACCAGTACTGATATGTATTACCCATGTATATACATGTTAACAATGCAGTCCAGAGTTTTGTTCAGCCATGTCCGACTATTATTCAGGGCGATAAGTACCAAGCTATTTATAACTTTCACAAACGGCCTAGTTTTCTTAGTTTTTATGTTTACGTCAGGACAAATATTAATTCAAATGCACAACCCAAATTTTGCCATTCTGCTACCACATTGCACATTCACAAAACAGGGTTTTCTAGTGGCATTTAGGAATGGACGTTCCTATCCTATTATAGAGTCGCAAACGCCTAATTGTTTTTTTCTCGGGCAGAAATTTGGCACTAAGCAATTGCAGTTACCATCCGTTTCAAGTTGGTGCTAACCCATTTGCAAAAGGGGAGGGGTCCCCATGCGATCCCTTCCTCTTTGTGAATGCATGGACATAAAATTATTCTGAGGAGGAAGTTGTGCCACGGACCACTGACTGCTTCCAAAAATATTGGTCAGTCATAAAATAGGTTTTGGAAATATTTACTGTTTACCCCTGCTGAAATAAGCCAGCAATTAAGTGAATATTTACATCCCAATATGAAAGCAGTCACAGATATGGTGGTCTGCTGAGCCCAGCAGGCCAGCATCCCTGTGAGTGCCGCCATTCCCAAGGGGTTTGCAAAATGAGACCAACCTCATCATTATTCAAGAGGTAGGTCATTTGCTACCTCATTTTTGAATTGCAAACAGTGTCATTTTGAGTGTTCTACCTCAGATCATCCTACTTGCTAGTTGCTAAGTCTTGCAATATGTGACAAAACCTGATATAGGTACATATGGCCCTGAGTGACACATTTCAGGTGCAATGACTACACCTTTGCCCATGCATTCTGTCAATGATGATCAGCTAAGACACTGTCATCATACCACATTTCACAGTTTTGGGACAGCAAAGTAGGCTATCCATGTTTAGCGCTATATTGTCATCATTACACACACATGATCCCTGCCATTATGTTGACATAGGGGGCATATACAGCTTAGGGGACACTGTCAATGGGGCATTTGTTACCTACATACGACTGTGCCACATCTGTTATGGACCACTGAATGCATAATTGCTGACTAAAAATTGACCCACATGTCCATCACGCAGTTAATCATTGTCCCTTGATGCACAAGCCACAATACCTGAGTCACTTGTATTGCAGTGCACCAGGGAAATGCCATTGCAATTGTCACCCAATTACAAATCATGACATGGAGTACCATATAAAATGGATTAGCAACAAAACTTTGTAGTCAGGTTTAGCACCACATGATTGTTAAGCCCAGTGCATGTGTGCATATATGTGTCTATCACTCACTGGAGTGTCAGTGTCAATGCAAGTTTGCAGTAGTATGTCTGTTGGAGTGCCTATATGCCGGATCGGCAGCTCACTCATATAAAATGTCATACACTGTGATATGTTGTCCAAACGTTTGTACAGTGAACAGACATTGAGCATTTATCTCCTTTCCATTTCTTACAGGTGGACCGGCCCCAAAAACCATCGGGGAAGTGGCTCGATTTGAGGACCCAGACGTATCCAGTAAGTGTGAAAATGTCTGTCCTGTGTTGTGATTGCAGCTGTTGGGTGATTGACTCATGTGTGTTGGACTCATTAGAAGATAAGATGAGCTGGCACGTGAACAGATATATGACTTGACTGGAGGTTGATATAGTGTTCCATGCAAGGGTTAGACATTCACAGGCAGAGAGTCATATCTTGGGAGTCTTGTGCTGCGCAATAGGCAGCAGCATGTGAAAAGGTGATTAGTAGCCAAATGTAGGCCCACATTTGATTTGGAGATGGTCCAGTGTCAGAATATTGACAGCAAGTCATACCCTCATTTACACAAGACAGTGATGCATCACTTTTCCACACAAAATTGTGCATCCCTGTATTGTAATGTACATGTAAGACTGTATGGGTGACTGTCCCCCAGCATCCAGCCCCAAATGTTGTACTCCATTTGCGTGACACTTATGTGGTATGTTGTAGGCGTGCATGCAGGTCAAGGTCAGATGTGTGCTTGCATCAATGTGGGTGATTTTGGAAATGTGTAGGCATTTCAGATGTTGATAGTTGTCCACAAATGGAAACATGAATGTAGATGTGATTGACCAATGGATACCTCACTCCTAGTTGGCAGGCCTCCTCACATGTGTTCCACTCACTAAATCCATGTACACCTGGACATGGCTTTGTGGTTGTCCTTGACAGTTGTGATGATGTGTTGCATGCCCATCCCCCCTGAAGCACAGGGGTAGGGGGAGAACATATATGTAGGTAGGTGTGATGGTCACAGTGTAGATGACAGCCATCTAAATCAAGCATGCATGTGTCCAAAACAACACTGACCCCTTATGATTAGCAACTACATACCATCCTGCCAATTACATATACCACTCACAGGTCTTGTGTGCCTTGAAGTTGATCCAGATGATAGGGATTAGTCGGCCTGGTCCATGTTAAGTACTTGGGGCCTTTGCATTGTGACACATTGCACTACATAAATGCACAGATCAGTTTATTTGGTACACACCTTGCTGTGCTTTGCTGTTAAATACTTGATGGTTAGGCTGTGTTGCCATGTCATTCCTCAGGGACAATGTATCATCTGTACTGTGATTTGGACTGCATGTGCAATTTGAGGGAGAGTGTTAGATTATCATCTGTACATGCATCACACAATGATGACACTAATGGTTGCCTGTCTCATTTTTACAGCTGCCAACATGAATGACGCTGAAATAAGGGAGTTCCAGAGGTGGGCAGTGAGATACAGGCATATCTTGTATGTGGACTCTGGGTTCAGATTGATGGAAAGACACTATCGTAGGGAGATAGCTACAGTAGCATGGCGGGCTTTCAGCCAAGGGGGCCCAGAATGGACCACAACAGGTGTCGCCACCACCATGACTGCAGCCAGTGGCACAGTGGCCACCAGTACATCAGCCCCAGCTACTGCACCCTCAAACTCTGGAGCTACAGCCACAGCACCTGCTGCACCTTCACTTACAGCACCCAGACCACGGCACCTGCAGGAGCGACAATATCAGGGACACAGACCACCACAGCAACTGCTTTGGACTTAGCGGCAATCAGGCAGCTACAGAGGGACATGAGAAAAGTCTTAAGGAAGGTTGACACTCTCCAGCAGGACGTGGATAGGAATAGCTGGAGGCTAAAATCTATTAAGAGAACTCTGAAGAGGGCAAACCTCTGAACTCCTGCATTGCCTCACCCCTAATTCCGTCCCCTCCCTCCTCTTTCCTTATCCTGTTTATTAGTGGGTTTAGGGGGTTTAGTGATAGGTTAGAGTAGGCTAGTAGTTTAGATAGGATAAGTAGATTGGGGGCAGGGGTGTTTATATTATTACATGTTAGTTTGTTGGTTGATGTTGGGGCTTTAGTGTATTATAATACAAAAAAATTATATATATATTCATATATATATATATATATAATGTTTTAATTTTTTTTTTGTATTAGTTAGTATCTGTTTAGGTTAGTATATGTTGTCCTACATGTGTCCCGTCATATAAGGGTGTGGGGGATAAGTGTTTAGAGTGTTTAGTTAAATGTGGTAAATAAGTTTAGCATAGGGTAGTTAGGGCCAGTTGTTGGTAATGTGTAGTTAGGATAGGTTAGGTTAGTATAGGTGTGTGACATAGTTTTAAGTACTCTTTTATACATAGGTATTACAGTTTTAGGTACTCCATTACGGCATGTGTCAAATGCTTGGGGATCTGGGTCTTTGCATGAGTGTACAGTGCCAATTTTCTGTTGGAGAGCCGCCAACACCCATACTTGCGGGCGGCGGTGAAGTGGAGGTTGCTCCACCTCCACCGCCACGCCAACAGAACACCGCCCACGTCCTATGATTCGGCGGGGCGGTGTTCTGTTCGTGGTGTGGTGTCGGCGGAGCTGCCCCCATGGCTCCCGTCCCCTCCCGGCGGATCGACGGAACAGGTAAGTCGATTGTCCGTTAGGGAAGGGGGGTGGGGGGTGTTGTGTGTTGTGTGGGTGCATGGGGGTGTGCGTCTGTGTATGTAGGGGGGTGTGTGAGTGCGGGAATGCTTGTGGGGGTGTTGCATGTTTTGGGAAATGAGTGCATGTATGTCTGTAGGTATGTCTGTATGGATGTGTGCGTGAATGTTTGAATGTGGGTGTACGTGTCTGACTGTGTGTGTGGATGTTGGCATGTATGTCGGTGTGTGTGCGTGTATGTGTGTTGGTGGTGCCTGCGTGCGTGTCGGGTGTGTATGTGTAAGGTAATGTCGGGGGTTGGGGTGGGGAGAGTGGCCCTGCCACCTTTGGGGCGTGGAAGTGGTGGTGGGGGGTGTAGGGGAGGGAGTCGGGGTGGGGGTAGGGGGTGGGGGAGACCCCTATCAGTGCCAGGGAAGGAATTCCTTGGCACTGATAGTGCTTACCGCCATGGATTTTATGGCGGATCCTACCACTGGAAATCCACGGCGGTAAGCCGGGTAAAAATACCGGCGGCGGTATTGTGATGGCCGACGGGCTGGAGACCCAGGTCTCCAGCCCAGCGGGCGGAACAGTGAAGCGGCGGATGACCATGGCGGTAACCGCCATGGTCATAATTCTCAAAAAAAGACCGCCAGCCTGTTGGCGGTCTTACCGCCGCTTTAACACCGTCCGCCAGGGTTGTAATGACCCCCTATGTCTTTACTCTGGTATTGATACTCCGTGACCATTGACATGTTACATGCATCACAAATTGCAGGCAAAGTAGATGTGTCAAATTAAACAGAGTCATTCCGACCGCCAGGGCCGGGGACCGCGGGAGCACCGCCAACAGGCTGGCGGTGCTCCCAAGGGCATTCTGACCGCGGTGGTACAGCCGCGGTCAGAAACGGAAAACCGCTGGTGTACCGCCGGTTTTCCACTGCCCTGGGGAATCCTCCATGGCGGCGCAGCTTGCTGCGCCGCCATGGGGATTCCGACCCCCATACCGCCATCCTGTTCCTGGCGGTTTCGGCCGCCAGGAACAGGATGGCGGTATGGGGTGTCGTGGGGCCCCTGGGGGCCCCTGCAGTGCCCATGCCAATGGCATGGGCACAGCAGGGGCCCCCGTAACAGGGCCCCACCAAGATTTTCAGTGTCTGCCATGCAGACACTGAAAATCGCGACGGGTGCAACTGCACCCGTCGCACCCCTTCCACTCCGCCGGCTCCATTCGGAGCCGGCATCCTTGTGGAAGGGTGTTTCCCGCTGGGCTGGCGGGCGGCCTCCTGGCGGTCGCCCGCCAGCCCAGCGGGAAACCCAGAATACCTGCGGCGGTCTTGTGACCGCGCAGCGGTATTCTGGCGGCTCCCGCCGGCTCCGCGAATACCGCGGCCGGCGGGAGTCAGAATGACCCCCTAAGTGGTTGTGTAGGTGCTGTTTGTTTTAAAGTGCTGTAGAGGAATATTTACATCGTCCAGGTTTGTGAGCCCAGTAGTGTAAAGCATTATATTGTGATGCAACACAAGCCCCAGGTTGAGGGACACATTTGACATGCTGAGATGAAGTGTAATTCAGTGCAGAGGAAAATGAATTGCCAATTGGGTAGTGAGAGACAATTGTAGTCCATAGTGGTAAGGTTAACAGTGTGTGGGTGAAGAGTGCATGTTACCAACAGTAGCAACGCTGGCATGTTGTCAACCAATTACAAAGGCAAAACAGTGCCCATGTGACATGGGCTGGTGCTACTGGGTACTCCTGTGGGTGAAAGTGATCTGTTCCACATCTTCATCCTCTGATGTGTGTGTCGTCTCCTCTACCCTTAATGGTGGTGGTGGTGGGTTTGAGGGGGCAACACACACTTCAGTCATTGGAGAAATGGGCTCCAAATTCCCGGCAGCTGCCATTTGTGTAACTAGATATGGCATAACTGCAGCAAAGAGGAGCTGCTGATTGTTAAGTATGGCAGCAACATCCCTGTGGTAGGCAGCCATGTCTGCCCTGAGGGAGTCCAGCTTGTTGTCATGCATGCAGCTGCAAGATTTGGAGGGCAGGTGTTGTTGCAACTCCCTCACATCAATGGTGAGGTCCCTCACACACTGTTGGACTCCTTGCAGTTGTGATTGAGTGAGCTGTATGGCTGCTGACTGTTCTGTGGATATCATCATGTACTTGCGCTTCCCCTCAAGGCTGGCTGACATAGTTTGCATTCCCACCCACCCCTCCTTGGCCAGCTCCTGCTGTACTCCCACAACTGTCCTCTCAAAGGTGGTCCCAGTGCCATCAGAGTCCTCCGCTATGTTTGAGCTAGCAGGTCATACAACTGGGGTGGTGGGTGGGTCCTCTGGGATGGCTGCTACATGTGTGCTCCTCCTTGCGACTGGAGGTGGTGCCTGGAGGGTTCCCAGGACATCTCAGAGGGTTTCCTGGCTGATGGTTGTGAGCTGGTCATCCATGTCATCAGGGTAGTCCAGGACAGGCAGATCCACAGGAGAGCCATCGTCCTCTGCAATGAGATATTGTGCAACTAGTGTGTCTGTGTTGCAGCAGTTATAATGTGACGTCACTGACTTCCTATTCGTGGTACGTTGTAAGCTTGGTTCCCATGCATTGTTCCTGTCATTAATGTTTGCAGTCTCTCAGGCCTATGCCGCACCTGCATGTCACATGTAGTGTGGGCAGTTCGGGGATTTTTCTGCGTCACATCATCTAGGTGTGGTTTCTGTCCAAATTGTGGCTTGCCACATTCTTGTCCTGATCAAACCTTCCCCTGTTTCCATTAGCATGGTGAGACCTTGCAATGCTTGTTGGTGTGCTGATGCCACATGCACCACACATGAAAATTTGGCCTTGTCCCAGTCTATAATTTTCACACATACACCTATACAGTGCTGAGACCTAGCACCATGCCATGTAATGCATTTCCATGAAACAATACAGGTGTCACCATTGGTAGTTTCTCATGTTGATGTTTGCGTATGTGTGCTATGTTGCATTGCACTGATGGGCCATGGCAGAGTTCCATTTCCTCTTATGACTGTGTGGGTGTGTTTTCCTAGCTACACACTTATGTCCTCCCACTCAATGCAGTTGTCTAAGCACTATGACACCTCAGCTGTTGCATGGTGGCATTGCAGCTATTGTGACATAGGTGCAAATGTAGACCCTGGAATGGGCAGCATGGGTATGAGATTACTGCTGTGTACTTCATAATGTATTTAACAGTGCCTGATGTTTATTGGGTCTATGGACATGAGCAGTTGACAGGAGTTGCACTTGGACAGGGATTGATGGGGATTGATCGCATAGTCATACTGATCTCTCATTTTGAGTGTGTGTATGCCATGGACACCTAACTGCCATTTCCTATTTGACCAGCACACACAGGTAGTAGTGGAAAGTGCTGTCAGTGGTAAATGTGGCTGGTCTTTGTCCCCTAGCTTACATTCTGCAATATCAGCTGTCCTGTGACAGCAGCCCAGTTTTGCGTTCTTCCCTACCCTCCTGGTCTTCTTTTGCATTTCCAGCAGCCTTGTCATGGCAGTGTACCCCCATGCAAAGGTTGTTGGTGTTATGTTGTGCTGTGCCCCTGGATGCCCCTGCAGAGCCCATGCACCCATGCCGTGTACCTGTGCACTTTCCACTGCCTGATTTTCAGGTCTGACATGCACTGTGTAGTAGGTATGTGCCCCCCCCCTTCTTGCACTTGAAATTTAGGCATTTTCCCCCATGCAACTTACCCTGCATATGTGTTGTTTGCTGGTAGTGTGAACAGTCCTGCGATTCCTGTGACTCTGGGATAACGGCAGCAACCATCTCCTCCATCTCGTCTAGGTACTCTTGTGGTGCTGGACTTCCACCTCCGGTCTGCAGTGATGCCTTCCTGTTCCTTGCCATTTTCTCCTTTGTCCTACGCTTGTAGTCATGCCAGCGTTTCTCACACTCAGTGACAGTTCTCCTGACCTCTGCCACACTGTTAATCTTGTCCACAATTTGTTGCCAAATTGCCTCTCTCCTCCCAATTGGAAATTTAGAGGTGCTCCATCACCTCTCCGACCAGAATTTCATGCTCCTCTGCGCTGAAGCGAGACTTCCTCTTCTTATTGTCTCTCCCCTGCACCTTGTCTGTGTCCTCCTGGTTGATTGATTTTAAAAAATGACTCTAACCTGTTGGCGCAGTTTTGCGTCAAAAAGTATAAATCTGGCCCTTAATGTGAACCTCCCTAGTGCTCCTGGGGCGCAGATCACTGATCTACTTTGGGCTCACTCAAGAGGGGCCTGATGGGTTGCACTTCTTGTGATGCGGCATGACATTTCTTCTGCAGGTTGCAGGTGACTGGTTCCACCAGTCAGGGGAGTCTGCTTCATTTTTCGGCATCAACTGGTGTCCCTCTTGCAGGGGGCAATGAGCATTTGCCATGGGCACACATTGAACAAACATTTCCAGTATATGCTCTCCTCAGGGCACTTACGAGTCCTCTCTTTGCACTGAGGCAATCGAAAGTACTGTTGTTGATGACAGTGTCTTCTCTGTACCTCTTCTCAGAGTCAAAGTCAGAACTGATGTTCTGGTTCCAGGGGAGCCCCTTAAGTCCTAGTTTAGGGGGGATTAGGTGTGGGAGGGGCAGTGGCCAATGGTCTATTGGTCCTGGTGGATAGTCTGCCCCTGAGGTGATAACTTCCTGTGAGTGTATATCAGCTTTCTACCAAGAACTCACTAATTAAGGGGTTGCCAAGATGGCAGAACCTTTCCTTGACTGTACAGATCTCCTAGCCCACCCTAAAGGTGTGGCTATCTCTCAGAGGTGCACACCTCCTGCATAACTATTTTTTCCACCTGTCAGCCTGAACAGGGTAGGAAGGGCTTTGCCCTTGAATGGGGGACAAAATATTACACATCAAGGGTGGTGATAGCCTTTGAAGCTCAACGACTTGATTACAGTTAGCACTAGCCATCCTAGTAGGGCGGAGATGTGACCCAGGGACTTTTTCTCCATCCTGGGGAAGTGTTAGCACATCCAGCAAGGGGGCAGACTCTAGTCTAGGCAGCAAATGTCTTCGGGGAGCATGCCAAGGCAAGAGAAAGCTTGCAGCTTGGAGGGTATCCTCCAAGGACGCCACCAGGATATATGCTAGCTAATCCTGGGCACGAGAATCATGCTTAAGGTTAAGAAGCATTGTGTTTGACACCGAACATGGGGGAAATTAGTTGAGCCATCATGGAGCTGGAAATCTGTGGTTTGCCCAGTTGACAGCCTACGTTATCCTATGGACTGGCGGTCATTTGCAGTAGCATTAAGTTTTAAATGCTATCACAGGGTCATATATGCTTCTGCATATATGTCCTCACTGATAACATAGTGCACCCTGCCTCCTGGGCAATGGAAAGCCTGCCTAAGGGGTGACTGACCTGTACTATGGGCAGTCAAGGGGCTTTGCCTGCACTTGGTGTGGGCAGAGTCAAACTCAAGCAAACAAGCTGCTTTTGCAGGCTGACATGGAAGCTCTGCAGGCTTTGCATTTACTTGGGCCAGGCAGGGTGGCACAATCAGTGCTATATCCCTGGTGACCCCTTTACCATCCCTTACCTGGGTACGACTGGTACCATTTACTGGGGCCTTACTGGTGTGGTGATGTCCTTGCCAATTTGGTTTACAAAATCACAGTACAAGATCAGGGAAAGAGCACTAGCACTGAGGTTTGATGAACAGCCCTCAGTGCACTTTTAGATTAAAAAAAAACAGCATCCGTATTCTAAATGGGGGCAAAACGTGTGGTGGGGGGATCTGTAGAGAGTTCAGTTTCTTTCACAACTCCCCCCCAGCCAATACACCCAGGAGACTTAACCCAAGCCAGGGAGAATCTTCCTGGCCTGTCAAGTGAGGAAGAATGGAAAGAAACTGGCTGTAGTATTGTAGGGCCTTCTCTGTCTTGCATCCTTTTGTTCAGGCTACTGCCTCTTGACATTTGACCTATTTCAACAGTGACAAGAATCATTTTAAACTGAAACGTCTCAAGAGCTGTGGTGGTCATTACAACCCAGGCGGTTGGTGTTAAAGTGGCGGTAAGACCGCCAACAGGTCGGCGGTAAAAAAATAGCAACTACGACCGTGGCGGAAACCGCCAACAAAGACAGCCAATTTAACACTCCGACTGCCACGCCAGTACAAACAAACACCACGGCGGTCACCGCCAACAGACAGGCGGGAGACAATGTACCACCCACACTATTATGACAGGCCAATCTGCCACCTTTTCCGGGGCGGATTCACGGCGGATAAAAATACGGCGGAAACAGGAATCCCGAAGCGAAAACGCTCACCTCTACACACCCCACGACGAACGAGGACGCCATGGACCCGGAACTCTAAATTCTCCCTGCAAAAGTCTTCCTGCTCCTCTACCAGAAGCATGAACGCTGGCGGCGAAGACCAAGATGAGTATTGCGCCTACGACACAGGGGAGGGAGGAGGCAAAAAACAGGGACACACACACGCAACACCCCCACCCCCACCCTCACCCACTACAACACACACACTAATGCATATCAATACATCACAGTTACACCCCCCCAAACACCATGGAAGAATGCAAAGACAATAGAAAATGAGTGTAACCATTGTAATATATTAAAAGCAAGTAGGCAGAAATATATATATATATATACACCATGTACAAAATATATACCAAGCATTGTAGTCCAGGTAGTGCACTAAGAAAGTCCGTGAAACACTGGGACCACACGGTATGGGTGAGGCCCACACCCACACAAAATCCCCGACCATGACGGAGAGAACACTGCAGGGGCATCAGAGAGCAACTAAACAGGCACCTCAGGGGAGGGAAAGGGGGGACACCTCAGCCGCTTGAGTACACGACGGCAAATACACGAGGGGGCCACATGCCCACTGTTCAATCCTGGGGGGGGCAAAGCTGCAGTCTCTCAAGTCTCTACAGTGGGTGGGTTGCCCACTGTTCAACCATGGGAAGTGCAAAGCCGCAGTCTCACAAGTCTCTACAGTGAGTGGGTTGCCCACTGTTCAATCCTGGGGAGTGCAAAGCCACAGTCTCACAAGTCTCTACAGTGGTTGGGTTGCCCACTGTTCAATCCTGGGGAGTGCAAAGCCACAGTCTCACAAGTCTCTGCAGTGGGTGGGTTGCCCACTGTTCCATACGGGGGAGTGCAACGCCACAGTCTCACAAGTCTCTACATTGGGTGGGTTGCCCACTGTTCCATCCTGGGGAGTGCAAAGCCACAGTCTCACAAGTGGATGACCGTCTCCACTGTTTCTGGAGGGGGCATGGTGCCCAGAGTGCTTCATCCTGCTAAGGACAGAGGTAGTGGATGGATCTCTCCACTGGTTCTGGAGGGGGCATGGTGCCCAGAGTGCTTCATCCTGCTAAGGACAGAGGTAGTGGATGACAGTCTCCACTGGTTCTGGAGGGGGCATGGTGCCCAGAGTGCTTCATTCTGCAAAGGACAGAGGTAGTGGATGACAGCCTCCACTGGTTCTGGAGAGGGCATGGTGCCCAGAGTGCATCATTCACCCCGTGACGGACTCAGTTGCGTCAGTGCCCCTGCCACTCATGGGCTAGCGGTGCTTGAGACGGCGGTGCCCTGTGCAGCGGTGCTTCAGACGGCGGTGCCCTGTTCAGCGGTGCTTGAGGTGGCGGTGCCCTGTGCAGCGGTGCCTGAGACGGTGGTGCCCTGTTCAGCGGTGCTTGAGATGGCGATGCCCTGTTCAGCAGTGCTTGAGACGGCGGTGCCCTGTTCAGCGGTGCTTGAGGTGGCGGTGCCCTGTGCAGCGGTGCTTGAGACGGCGGTGCCCTGTGCAGCGGTGCTTCAGACGGCGGTGCCCTGTTCAGCGGTGCTTGAGGTGGCGGTGCCCTGTGCAGCGGTGCCTGAGACGGTGGTGCCCTGTTCAGCGGTGCTTGAGATGGCGATGCCCTGTTCAGCAGTGCTTGAGGTGGCGGTGCCCTGTTCAGCGGTGCTTGAGATGGCGGTCTCCATTGCAGGGTCTCAGCTGCTGGCGGTCCTTCATGGCCCAGCAGGGCTTTTGCTGGCGGTCCTTCATGGGCCAGCGGGGCTTTTGCTGGCAGTCCTTCATGGCACAGCTGGGCTTTTGCTGGCAGTCCTTCATGGCCCAGCGGGGCTTTTGCTGGTGGTCCTTCATGGCCCAGCGGGGCTGGTGCTGGTGGTGGCCTCCTGGCCAGGTGCGCTGGTGCTGGTGGTGGCCTCCTGGGCAGGTGGGCTGGTGCTGGCAGTGGCCTCCTGGGCAGCTGGGCTGATGCTGGCGGTGGCTTCCTGGGCAGCTAGACTGTTGCTGGCGGTGGCCTCCTGGGCAGCTGGGCTGATGCTGGCGGTGGCCTCCTGGGCAGCTGGGCTGATGCTGGCGGTGGCCTCCTGGGCATCAGGGATGATGACGGTCTTCTCCGCTGTGCTGCTCTTCCCAGACTTGCAGGGTTTCTTGTGGCCCTTCCCCACCTTGGAAGGTGTCACAGCTGACTCCACACTTCCAACGGGACCCCTGGGAGCAGCTTTGGTGGCTGGAGACTTCCCCCTCTCCCGCCGGGCACTGGCCAACTTCTGATGCTTCACAGGTGGGGGACTGTCTATGCTGTGGCTCCGTGCCACACTGGCTGCCCTGGTGGGCGGTGCACTCCAGATTCCGGTGACTACAGGCACCACTGGTCCCGGAGATGTTGTGGCTGAGTTGCTAGTTCGGGACCTATGAGACGGACAGGGTGGGGGAGGTGTGGGAAAGAGGTCAAGGTTGAACAGGAAATGTTTTTTGGACACACTGGGACGGGTAGCTGGAGGGGGTTTGGGAGTGGAGGAAGAGGTGGTGGTTGTAGGAGGTGTACGTTTGGTGACTTTGAGTGAAGGTGCATGCGCTGGAGGCTGTCGTGAGGTGGATGACTGTTGGGTGGGTGTGTGCCTGCGTTTGTGTATCTTGGGAGGGGGCATCACAGACACACTGGGAGAGGACACAGGGGACGAGTGAATGGTAGTGGGGTGGTGACTGCACGTGAGCAGGGTGTGGTGGTGGGTGTGCTGGAGAGGGACGTAGTGGCTGTAGAGGTAGTGCAAGCAGGTGTGAGTGTAGACAAGACTGGGAGGGAGGAGGGAGCCGAGGAGGAGGGGGACACAGTGGAGGCAGTGGATGTTGGTGTCTGCATGTGTGTGATGCTTGCATGAGTGCCTGTGGGATGTGTGGTGCTTATGTTTGCCTGAGCTTCCCTTGGGTGTTGAGGTGTGTGCATGTGGGTCTGTAGGTGTGCTTGGGATAGGCTGAGGTACAGGGGATCGGGTCGGGGGGAGGAAGTTGGATGGGGAGGCTAGAGACAGGGACAATGGCTGCCATCAGTGCTGAGGCCAGAGTCTGAAAAGCTCGCTGAAGGGCCGCCTGACCAGAATGAATGCCCTCCAGGAATGCATTGGTTTGTTGCAACTGCCTCTCTACACCCTGGATCTCATTCAAAATGGTAGACTGCCCAACAGTGAGGGACCTGAGGAGGTCAATGGCCTCCTCACTGAGGGCAGCAGGGGTGACTGGGGCAGGGCCTGAGGTGCCTGGGGCGTCGGTGATGCCCACCCTCCTGGGTGAGCGGGTACGGGGCAAAGGGTGAGGTGCTTCTGGGAGGGCGGTGCTGGTAGGGGGGGTGGCGGCTGTACCTGTAGAAGCGGGGGGCACAGATGTTGCCGCCACCACAAGGAAGCTCCCATCAGAGGACGAGTCTGTGTCGCTGGTGTCAGCTCCTGTCCCTGCCGTGGAGCTCCCCTCGCCCTCCGTCCCACTGGTGAATTCAGACTCCGTAGTGTCACCGTCCAGGGCCATGTGGGATGCAGCTCCCTCGTGCTCCGGTGCCACTGCTCCTCCGCCTGATGATGCTAATGCACACAAGAACAGGGAGACTACAAAAAGGGGGGGGGGGAACAGAAGAAAGACATGTTGAGTGCATGCATTACCGCTACCGTTGGTGGACACTACAGACACAGAAGCCCCCTGCACTACGCCACGCTATTGAGCTCCACTGTTCAATTCCTGGGAAATGGCCTACAAGGCTATGGACGACATCTGCACACATAGATGACACAGGGGCATGACTAGGTGTACTTGGCACTCTACAGAGGTGGAATGGGGTGCCACATGGCCTGCCTTACGGAGGGGCCTTGCCTACGGAACTCACCCTGGCCTAGGGAAACCCACAGTCCACCTCCCCCACCCAGACCCCTCCACTGCACGCAAAGTCAGCAGAATGAGAGTGTACTCACCCCCTTGTGGCTGCTGTGATGCCCTCAAATGCCCATCCAACTCTGGGTAGGCAACGCCAGGATCCTGAACATCAGAGGGGTCATGGGGCGATGGGCACCCCTCCCACGTTGGGAGGCCATCCCCAGCTGAGCCTCTGCCGTCTTCTTGCTCCAGCGGCGAATGTCCTCCCATCCTTTCCGGCAGTGGGTGCTCTGTCTGTGGTAGACCTCCAGGGTCCGGACGTCCTTGGCGATGGCACGCCAAATATCTTTATTCTGGTGGGCGCTGACCTACATGAAATGTACAGGGGAAAAAGAGAAGTTATTACCAACTGCACCATCAAAGTGATTTGCCCCCATCCCTACTCTTGCCATGTGGCACATGCATTCACCGTCTTTCATGCACCCAGCACTCTCCCCCCTTCCTTCTTACATCCAGCCCTCTCCACACAGGCATAGCCCATACAACATGCTCCGTGTGTACTTACCTGTTTGTTTTGAGGACCGTAGAGTAGCGTGTACTGGGGGAGGACCCCATCCACAAGCTTCTCCAACTCCTCCGATGTGAAGGCAGGGGCCCTTTCCCCAGACACTCAAGCCATTGTCTCTTCAGACCGAGGTCACAGCAGCACTTGCAGTGTAGGTCCTCTCCTGTGGAAGATCAGGTATAGAGTGATTGAACAGATAGAAAATGGTGGTCACGTCCGCGGCGGTGCTTACCGTCACCGCCGGCGTACATCGTCATTGGCTCCTGGGACCCATAGGGTCCAATGTTAACCAATGCAGCATTGCGCTGCGTTCTTCGACCGCCTACCGCGACGGTGTACAACGCCAGCGCAGTTACCTCAAATCCCATTGTGCCACTTTACAGGTCAGTCTGCCGCCATTTCAGGGGCTCACATGGCTTCATTTCCACTGCGTCACACATACCTAGGCCTAGACTCAACACACATACAGGCCACCTTTTGTGTATGATTGGTGTTCTGGGTAAACTGTGGGTACGTACCTCTGAGTTGTTTGACTCTGTGCTCGCTGTTGTCCTTCATAGGCACCGTCCGCTGGGACATGTGAGGAGATGGCGGCATTCTCCGGTGTACCGACCGCTGGTGGACCTGTCGACAATGGAGGAGCGACATTTGATTATCAGATACAGGCTTGACCGTGCCACAATCCAGGAACTGTGTACCCAGTTGGAGCCAGACCTGATATCAGCAATCCGCAAACCCACAGGAATCTCTCCTCAAGTGCAAGTGCTGTCGGTGCTCCATTTCCTTGCAAGTAGGTCTTTTCAAACAACAGTGGCCATAGCATCAGGGATGTCCCAGCCTATGTTTTCCAACGTATTGTCCAGAGTGTTGCCTGCCCTTCTGAAACACATGCGGAGCTACATCGTTTTCCCTCAGGTGGAGGATTTGCCTACAGTGAAAGGGGATTTCTATGCCCTGGGACACATCCCCAAACTCATAGGTGCCATTGATGGGACCCATGTACCCATGTGGCTTTGGTCCCCCCCCCCCCCCCCCAGGAGTGAACAGGTGTACAGAAACCAGAAGAGTTATCATTCTATGAATGTACAGATGGTATGTTTGGCAGATGGTATGTTTGGCAGACCAGTACATCTCCCATGTGAATGCCAAGTTCCCTGGCTCAGTGCATGATGCCTACATCCTGCGGAATAGCAGCATCCCTTATGTGATGGGTCAACTCCAGAGGCACTGTGTGTGGCTATTAGGTGAGCACCTGGAGGCAAGTCAGTGGGAATGGTTGTCTGTGTCTGGGGATAACCCTCCAAGTTAGTGTGTGTCTAACAGTTGTCCCTCACCATTTGCAGGTGACTCTGGTTACCCCAACCTGTCATGGCTACTGACCTCAGTGAGGAATCCCAGGACAAGGGCAGAGGAACGCTACAATGAGGCCCATGGGCAAACTAGGAGGGTGATCGAGCGGACCTTCGGCCTCCTGAAGGCCAGGTTCAGGTGCCTCCATATGACAGGTGGATCCCTGTTCTACTCACCAAAGAAGGTGTGCCAGATCATCGTGGCCTGCTGTATGCTTCATAACTTGGCTTTGCGACGACAGGTGCCTTTTCTGCAGGAGGATGGTCCAGATGGTGGTGTTGTTGCAGCTGTGGAGCCTGTGGACAGTGAAGACGAGGAAGCAGAGGAAGAAGACATGAACAACAGAGGACTCAGTGATCCAGCAATATTTCCAGTGAGACACAGGTAAGAGTACAGACCTGCTTACTACATGTACTTTAACACTACTACCTCTCTACTGTCTGTCGTTTTCACCCAGTGTGTGACATCTGCTTAGATTCCTCATGGACTAGAGCTGTGTGACATAGGTATGTTGACATTACAATTGAAAAAGCATTTTATCACTGTAATTGCTAATACACTATTTCGAAATCACACACAGACTCCAGATTGTTTTGTGCTTTAAGTGTGTTTATTTAAGTGCTCAATATTGGGTAGTGAAATGGTGAGGGGTGATGGCAGAGGAATGTCCATGGCAGAGTCCAGTCTATTAGTCTCATAGGTGCATTGCCCAAATGGGCATAGGAAGTGGAGCTGGGGCAGTTAAAGTATGGACAGGGTGACAAAGTGGGGCAGTAGGATGACAATCAGGGTGGTCTCATTTCTTGGCGGGGGTCTTGGCATCGTGCTCTGTCTTTGTCCTGGATCTCAGGGACCGTTTGCGGGGTGGTTCTCCCTCTGCAGGGGGTGGGGTGCTGGTGTGGTGGTCCTGTGGCAAGGCGTCCTGTCCACAAGCGCCAGCGGAGGTGGTGGGCAGTTCATCGTCCATGCTAGTGTCAGTGGCCCCTTGTAGTGCCACAGTGTCCCTCCTGGTGTTGAGTACTTCCTTCAGCACCCCTGTGATGGTGCCCAGGGTGGAGCTGATGGTTCTGAGTTCCTCTCTGAAACCCATATACTGTTCCTCCTGCAGCCTCTAGGTCTCCTGAAACTTGGCCAGTACCGTTGCCATCGTCTCCCGGGAGTGGTGGTATGCTCCCATGATGGAGGAGAGGGCCTTCTTGGAGAGTGGGTTCCCTTGGCCTGTCCGCCCCCTGTTGCATAGCAGTGCTCCCAGTCCCCCTGTGTTCTGGGCCTCCGTCCCCTGGACTGTGTGCCCACTACCACTGCCCCCAGGTCCCTGTTGTTGTTGGGGTGGTGGGTTATCCTGGGTTCCCTGTGGTGGTGGACACACTTCTGATTGATGTGTCCTGGGGACGGAGGTATGGGCCTGCTGGGTGGGTGCTGTGCTGGTGTTTCCAGAGGGGGAAGGTCTGTGGTGGCCTGTGAATGGGTGAGGGCAACCGACTGTCCTGAGGTCCCCGATGGGCCGGGCTGGTCATCTAGATCCAGTTGGACAGAGCTGCTGTCATCACTGTGGGCCTCTTCTGTTGGTGGTGTGGACATGTGTGGACCCTCCTGTCCGGTGAGGTTGGGTAGGGGTCCTGCAGGGGTATAAAAGGATGGTTATTACATCTGTGTGTGTCATGGTGTGCAATGGGTGGGTGACCGTGTACCCCAGTGCTTGCATTCCTGTGTGGGACCTTGTGTGAGGATGGTTTAGGGGGTTGTATGGGTATGTGCAGTGGCCATGCTTTAGTGATGGGTGTCCATGCTTTGTTGTTGCATGCAGGGCTTGGTGTTGGGATGGGTGGTTTGTGATGTTGGGACATATGTCAGGAGTTGGGGTGCTGGGGGTGAGGGTGAGGGTGGGGGTATGTGATGGCATGCAGGTAGGGTGGGGGATGTAATAATTAAGATTTGTCTTACCAGAGTCCATTCCTCCAGCTACTCCTTATAGGCCCTCAGGATGCAGAATCGCCAAGACCTGCTCCTCCCATGTTGTTAGTTGTGGGTGAGGAGGTGGGGGTCTGCCGCCAGTCCGCTGAACCGCCAGGTGGTGTCTTGAGACCACGGAACGCACCTTCCCCCATAGGTCGTTCTACCTCTTCCTGATGTCCTCCCGATTTCTTGGGTGCTGTCCCACTGCGTTGACCCTGTCCACTATTCTTTGACATAGCTCCATCTTCCTTGCAATTAAGGTGTGCTGCACCTGTGCTCCGAATAGCTGTGGCTCTAGCCGGACAATTTCCTCCACCATGACCCTGAGCTCCTCCTCCGAGAACCTGGTGTGTCTTTGCCGTGCCATGGGGTGGTGTAGGTGATGTGTGGGGTGGAGTGTGTGGTGATAAGTGTGCTGATATGTAGTGGTGTGTTGTGTGAGGTGCGTGGAAGTTCTGTGGGTGATGGTGTTGTGTGCCTGTTGATTCTGTTGTTCTTGCAGGTGCTCTCTCTCTCTGGCTTTCTTTCTGAATTTTTTTGTCGTGGGGGTTTGTGGGTGATGTGGGTGTTTGTTTTATATTGTAATGGGTGTGTGGGAGTGGTGTGTGTATGTGTATCAGGTGTGTGTATTTTGAATTGTCCAATGTGGCTGTGTTTTGTAAGAGTGTGTGCATTTTGAGCTCGGCGGTGTGTACCGCAATGGAATACCGCGGTTGAAAGACCGCAGCGTGGATTTGTGTGTCGTGATAGTGTGGGCGTATTTCTGTTGGCGTGACGGTGGAGGTTTTGTTTTCGCCAGTTTATCACTGACCTTTGGTGTGACGGACTTGTGTGGGTATCTGAATTTTGGTGAATTCCGACATGTGGGTCATAATAGCTGTGGCGGAATTCCGCGGCCGTGGCGGTGTGTTGGCGGTTTTCTGCACGGCGGTAAGCGGCTTTTACCGCCAATGTTGTAATGACCACCTGTGTCTTTCTCCCTTCTCTCCTGTGTGGGGAGGTACCCTCCTCTCCTGCCCCTATCATTGTTAGGACAACACATACCCACAGAGGCCCCCTAGCACTTACACAACCTCACCATGACTGGCAGGGCCAGGCAGCATAACTTAGTTTTTGCCATAGGGTCTCCCTCCCTTGCAAGGTCAGTGCTGCTCTTAAGGCTAGCACCCAGCAGAGGCTACTGAGAGCTGTCAGAGTCCAGAGCCCCACCCTTAGTTCTCCACTAACATTGGGGTGACCATGGGTTCTTGGAAGCTTGCATGTTCTTTAGTGTGGGGGGTTACCATATATTGTGGCAGGCACCCTTCTTCCACTCTCCCTTCCATCAGTGTGGGGGGGCATCCTGTGGCTTGATAGCTGCTTGACTGTTCAGGACATTTTTTTGAAGAGGGGAAGCCTCCCCAGGGCCAACTTTGAGTTCTACCCTTACTGGGCTAGAGTTGACACCCTTTCCTTTTTCTCTACCCTTTCTTTTGGGACCCCTGTCTCCGAACTATAGGGTCACGATCCCCAGGAACTTTGGCTTGGGGGTGCTCTGGGCAACCACCCCACTTAGGCCCATATTTATACTTTTTTAGCACCGCATTTGTGCCATTTTGTTACGCAAAAGCGGCGCAAACTTACAAAATACAATTGTATTTTGTAAGTTTGCGCCGTTTTTGCTTCAAAAAGCGGCGCAAATGCAGCGCTAAAAAAGTATAAATTTGGGCCATAGTCTCTGACTAACGTCTTGTAGGTCATTACCCAGAAGGCAATCCAAGGGAAGGTCAGAACTTACTACCACCTTGTGCCAACTACGAGTACCCTCCCTCTCTAGGGGCACTATTGCTGTAGGTCTCTCTGGGGCTTCTCAAGGTATCACCCTTACCTTTCAGATTTATCCTTCTACAAGCTGCTCTGGGGACACCAACCTTTCAACCACTACGGTATGACTGGCACATGTTCCTCTTATGCCAACGGCTGGGATCTCATTCATCTGAATGGAGTGGAAGTGCCAACTACCAACTCGACGACCACCAGCTTACATTCTGGACCCTTTTCCCAGTTAAATGCTTTGAGGACCTCTTCATCTAAGGTGGCCTTCCCTACGGCAGCCCAGTGCTAACCACCCCCTGTGAACAGACTGGCTCACTTCTCTTGTGCCTTGCCTGCTGACTGTCAAACGTGTCCCAACCCTCTTGGGATCACAGTTTTTACCCTGATACCCCTTTCCTTTGGGCTGGAAATAGTCTTAGGCCCATTCCCATTTGAGTTATTTTGGGAGCCTGGAGAGGACTCTTTTTACCCTTGTTGGTGCTACCCCCTTGCCCTGCTGGGAAGTCTGAGTACCCTTTTTGGAATACCTCCACTATGGGTCTTGTTCCATGGGAAACCTGGCCCGACCAATTTGTCAGCTATCTTCCCCACCTCTCTGAGAGGAGACAACTCAGAATTCACTAGATGCTATCACAAATTATCTATATAGCAAACAGTCAAAATGTGTTCTTTCATCAAAAGATTATACAGCCCTTCAGAGTAATCTACTTTATTCCCCTTTATCTAGTCTTCTAGTGCCTTGACTGAGAAATCAACAAGGTCTTGGTATTTTTGGGTGTCCCTACAGTTGACTCTGTATTCCTCTGTGGTGAGTCCAAACCCTTCTATGAGGGTCCTTTAATGTGGGTGTAGGACCCACTTCTTCAGGAAAGGTCAGACATCTGTCTTTGCCCTTAGCTAGGAATAACTCCCAAAGTAGAGAGCCAGAGTGCTGGTGATCGGACTTCCTCATTCTGCAGCACTTCTCAAAAGGCTGCAAGTCATTAATCAAAGTCGTCTCCTACACTGTGCATTGGGACAATCTCTTTGGGGACCTTAGGGTCAAAAGAACTCTCACTTTCCCAATTTATTCTGCTGCCACCGTCCTTGGGAATTAATCTCAGGCTAACCCCTCTGTCTTCCTGAGCAAGACTCCTCTCTTCGAGGTCAAGCCTCCTCTACTCCAGGGAGAGCTGCTTAAGCTTGTTCTTAAAGGTCCAACCCATTCTACCAGTGGGGGGGGGAGGTGAGGTTACTAGAGTGACTCCTGTCACTGCCCACTGGAGAAGGGGGTCTGGAGAAGGATGAAGAATCATTGTCTTCACCTCCTTCTTCTTCACTTACTGGGGCCAGGGCTTCATCCACCACCTCAATAGGTTCTCCTTCTGAGGAGGATGCCTCTTCCCTATGCCTGTTTTTTACAAACAAGGCGAGGGTCTCTATAAGGTCCTCTCTTTTAGCAGTACCTCTGAAGCTAATGCCTCTAATCTTTCATAAGGCCCTAAGATCATTGATCTTGAGGATGGAAAGAATAGGCTGATTGAGGCCTTGCCCAGGGATTCTGGGTGCATAGGTAGCCTTGCTGTCCTTAGAAAAGACCAAGAACCGTGAGTGCTGTCAATCTAAGATGCAGCACTCTTCAAAACCACACTTGGAGATGAAGTTACACCCTACCCTCGAAGAGTGGAGGCCTTTGGAGTTCCAGGACCTGGATTCCAGAGCTGGCTCTCTGCCACCATGTCCAGCAGCTCTGCATGTAGAGGTGGCCTTGCAACTATCAATCACAGGTGGGTCGCCAAAAATGCTTTGCCACTTAGACGAAGTTGCCTTCTTCAGGATGCAGGATCTCAGCAGTGGGGTCATTGATGACATCAATCACTGTGGGTGGGAGTTGCTCTAGAGTGGGTGATGCCCAGGGACGGATTGGTTACCGGGCAGATTACCAAAAAGCATTGGCAAGGACAAAAGCAATCCACAGGTACTTCATTGGCTGGAGGTCGACAGGAGTGGTGTGGCAGCTCGAAACTTGGTGTGAGTCTCACTACAACCCCCAGGGTGCAGGTCTCTACTTTTCTTTGGGCTCACTCAAAATGGGCCTGATGGGTTGCACTGATTGGGACACAGCAAGATGACTGATTGCACCAGTCAGGGGAGTCTGCTTCAATTTCTGGCATCAATTGGAATCCCTCTTGCTGGGGCAACAAGCTTTTGCCATGGACACACATCAAACACACAGTTTCTGTATATGGTCTTCAGAGGGCACTGAAGTCTCCTCTCTTTGCGCTGTGGTGGAGTCCAAAGTCCTGCTGTTGGTGATGGAACCTGTGCCTCTTCTCAGATTCAAAGTCAGAACTGAGGTTCTGGTGCCAGGGGAGCCCCTTAAATCCTCGTTTAGGTGGTGTTAAGGGTGTGAGGGACAGTTGCTAGTGGGCTACTGGTCCCTGTGTCTAGTCTGCCCCTGAGGTGATGACCTCCTGTGGGAGTCCCTCACTTCTCTACCAAGAACCCACTAATTAAGGGTTTGCCAAGATGGCAGAACATTTCCATAGCTGTAAAGACCTCCTACCTCACCCTAAAGGTGTGACTAGCCTCTCGGAGGTCTATGACTCCTGCATAACTAATTTTCCCACCGGTCATCCTGGACAGGGTGGGAAGGGCTTCGCCCACGAGTGTGGGACAAGAGATCACAAATGACGGGTGGGATCACCTTTGAGGCTCAACGCCTTGATTACTGTAAGCACTAGCCATCCTGGTAAGGCAGAGGTGTGATCTCCTCTCTGCCCAGGTCCTTTGTCTCTGTCCTTGGGAAGTGTTAGTACAAACTGCAGGTGGGAGGACTCATGTCTTGGTGGCAAATGACTCACGGGAGCCTGCCAAGGCAAGAGAAAGCTGGCAGCTTGGTGGGCGTCCTGTCCTCATGATAATCGTGCCCAGGGTTAAAAAGCATGGTGTTTGACACAAAACATGGGGGAAATCAGTTGGTCTTTCATGGAGCTGGAAATCTGGGGCTTGCCCAATTGTTAGCCTCATTGTTATCCATGGACCGCAGGTCACTTGTGGTAACATTAAGTTTTAAATGCTATCACAGGGTCATACGTGTTCCTGCATATTTGCCCTCTCTCATAACACAGTGAACCCTCCCTCCTGGTTATAAGAAGCCTGCCTAAGGGGTGACTGACCTGTGCTATGGGAAGTCAAGAGATTCTGCCTGCAGTTGGTGTGGGCAGAGTCAAACTTGAGTAGACAAGCTTCCTATGCAGGCTGACATGACAGCACTGCAGGCTTTGCCTTTACTCTGTCCAAACAGGGTGGCCCAATCAGTGCTGCAGTCCTGGTGACCCCTTTACCATTCCTGCCCTGGGTACCACTGGTACCATTTACTAGGGCCTTACAGGTATGGTAAAGTCCTTGACTATTGGGTTGACAAAATCGCAGTACAATTTAAGGAAAGGAGCACTGGCACTGAGGTCTGATTAGCAGGCCTCAATGCACTTTCAGATCAAGAATGGCAGCATCATTAGTCTAAATGGGGGTAAAAAGTGGGGGGCATATGCAAAGATTCCAGTTTACTACACATCAGATAAAAATGGGGCTGACTCCAGTCAAGAGTACCCAAAACATGAGCTCAATGAGTTAGGACATCCCTGGCCTTGGCTGTCATCAGCATTCCTGAAGCAGTAATCAGAGAAAGACAAAAGGGCAAAACCTGCCTAGAAATATACTCACTTGGAACAACAGAAACTGCCTCCACTCCTTCTCCCTATCATCTACCAAAATATCAGTGCAGAGAAAACTCGTCAGAAGCCTTTTGCTAACAAGGCTGTTGTTGAATTTCTAAGGAAGCCCTGTCTTCATCTGCCTTTAATTCAGTGTCTCAGTATCCATCCTCTAGCCACCCTCTGGCCATAGGAATGCAGGCAATACCATTCTACTGTCTGGGGTAGCTGACCTCCTACTCCATTATGTGCCATACTGTACCATGGGCCTTAAAAAGGATCTCACTGGCCCTAGTACTCAGACTCATACCGCAGAAGCCTCCTGCTTCCTGTAAAGGAAAGCTTGGTCTAAGGGCCTGATTACAAGTGTGGCGGGTGGCTGTCAGACCGCCGTGGAGGTCCGACCACCACATTACAAGTTTGGCGGACAGCCCCACCAACTTACTGCAGTCTCCACCGGGATCAGAGAACCCAACGGACTGACAGTGGCGCAGGTTGGAATCAGCCAGGGAGGTGCTGAAGTCAGCGCCGCCCTGCTAATCATGACTTGGTTCTCCACCAGCCTTTTCATGGTGGTTTCCCTGCCATGAAAAGGCTGGCGAAGAACAGGTGCAGGGAGCCGAGGCCCCTATCCTAGCATTCCAGCACCCTCGGAATGTGCACTTTTTGTAGAGCAGACAGTGCGTATTACGACAAAGGTCAAAATAAAGAAATATCTCTTCACAGACCACAATCCTTTTAATTTCAACAAAAAACATAGAAGCCAGAGTGACTTTTTTCACAAACACTCCATAGATTAGGCACACCTTTTTTCACCATCCCATAGAACACATTGTACATACTTTTGTCCACTTCCCCTGTTTAGTGAATCAATGTCATCGATAGTTTTCTTTTCCGCATGTCACATTGTAAAAATCCCTGTTTTTCAGAAGATGAGTTAAGGGTCATGGTGAATGAAATCATAAGAGTAGAGCAAAAATAGTTTGAAGCACAAATCCAGCATATTCCTCTCAGAAGGAAAATGGAAATGTGTGACAGGATTGTTCACAGAGTGAATGCTGTAGGCACTACTCTGTGCACAAAGGAGGAAGAGGTGGAACAACCTGAGGGGACAAGGTCCGTTCCCTGGTCTCCAGGCCCCAGATGCAGGCCAAGAAGGCTGGCTGTGGCTCTCCCAGTGCCCCATTGCATTTACTTCCCAGGGAGGAAAATGTCTTGGCCATCCTGCATCCTGAGGATTTGACAGGAATACCTGGGGGACTGGAGTCTGGTAAGTCACAATACAAACAAATCTCACCAAAATGCAATGTCATGCATGCTCACAGCTCACCTTTTCCCACTTTTACTGTTACTGCACTCACCAGTCCAGTGTCCACTTGTCCAAGGAGCCCGATTTGGCAACTCCCAATTGAAGTGTACTCACCTGGGAGGAACCATGTGTATAGTGTGTGTAGTATAGAGACTGACATGACTGCAACTCCCTGGAGGCAATGTTTATTTACCTCCAACCACCAGCACAGTGGTCACATGCTTCAATACATCTGTTTGTCAAATTTCAAATGATGTTTACTCACCTAGGAGGATAACATTTGTCAAGTGTGTGTGGTATAGAGAGTGACATGACTGTAACTCCAAGGAGGCCTGGTTTTTCTACCTCCAACCACCAGCACAGTGGTCACATGCTAAAATGCACCTGTTTGTCAACTCTCAAATGAAGTATACATACCTGGGAGTGATCAAGCACAGATCATGCCCAAATCATAGACGTATCTGTTAACATAGATCCATCTTGACTTACTAACCCAAAATGAAATATTGAAGAACAGGAATGACACCTTACACAGTGTGCAGAACAATGATCCCAAAGGCATCAAGATGCATAACCAGAATGGTATTGGCAGCAGAAACATTTACACTGCACTGACCACACAATGACTTCAGTCAAATTTACAACAAAGCCCTGGGTCTGCATGCATTACAATGAACTAAGCCTCAAAATGGCCAAAGCCATATCTTGCACAGCTATTTTTCTGGCTGCACTGGTGGCAAGATGGTATTCTCAGGCCATTCTCCCAAGTTGTGCTGATCTCCATATTTCATTAGCTGCTTGACTTAAATGGAATTGGCATGCTTCACAAATGTCATGTCAATACAACCAATACAAGGGTACTTGCCACAATAGGATTAAATGCACCTTAACTTTGTACAAGGTGTCTTCTTACTGTAACATTAAACTGTTGGAGGTAGATGTCAATATAACCAGTAATACTGTATGTTTTACAGAAGGCTACAGAAGAGACTGCCACTACCCCGCCCCCTCCAGATGTAGTCCTCAGTGAAGAAGACACTGCTGGATGTCTTGACATGAAGGATGGTTCTGGCCCATCTGGGCAGCCTGGTCGGACACCGATAGTGAGTCTCGCTGTGGCCACATCAGCACCTCACAGCCTGGTTGCCTCAACACCTTGGGCAACTATTCGCCACCCAACCTGTGGCCTGAGCCCAATGTATACCATCTCTTGCCCCCCCAGACCTGGATCCTGAGTCGCAGTGCAACACTTCTGACAATGAGATTCCAGAACCCCCTTGGAGACGGTACCCTGTGGCAAGGGAAGAGGCGCATGGTGGTAGGGTGTATGGGAGGGATGCTGTGGGTCAGCGCAGTGAGGCCACTGGGGCTGATGCTGGCCAGGACACCATCAGCCACGTCCTGGGGGTCTAAAAGGAGTCCCAAAGTGTGATGGGCCAGGTCTTGACCAAACTCAGGAAAATCAAGCCACTACAATGGGACATGCACAGACATGCAAGAACAGATGGAGGCCCACAATATCAACATGGCCTCCCTAACAGGGGTGCTGAGGGACATTCACACCACTTTGAGCAGGGCTTTCCAACAAAAGTCTACCCCTTCCTTTGGCTTATCAACACCAGGCACATCTACATCAGTGCTAACCACTGGAAGCGAGGCCCTGCCAGAGGAAGAACCAGCCCAAGACACCCATGCCTTTGTAGCAGTTGACTCCCCCCACAGCAGTTGTAAGTGGGGATGACCAGCAAAGAATCCAGGAGGTGCAGATGGCAAGACACCCACCACTGCCAGCAAGTGACTTCTTCCTAAAGGACTCCCTTTGTGTGCCACACATTCACACTATTGACTGATTCTTAACCACCTACCAGTTCCATTGGGAGGAGTTCTCTGCACTTTGTACTCCCAATGGCATGGAATCTACTCCAATTATTCATTTCGCCATGACTGACCCCTTCACTTCATTTTTATGTTTTTTCATGTCCCACATTGCATTAGCATTGTAATAAATGCACCCATCTCAAACTCGTCTGCTTCCTTAATTTTCAACTTTTTGCTATGTTGAGATGTGAGACCATGTGAACCATATGATGAAGACCCTAGCTATTTGTGCAGGGAGGTATATGTTACAGGTACACAGTGTCCAGCTCAGGATTACAACCATTACACACAAACACATTAGTAAGGGTGCCTGGTCACACCACAAATTTAATTCCAGTATACATGATATAGGCTGTAAATATGTTGGGACTTTTATAAACAAGAATTTGTGACTCATACAGAGTCAAAATACCTATTTCAAGGTACAGACCCCCAGACCACAAAAGGAAGGGATTTGACAGAGATTGTCCTGTAGAATAGGCAAACATTAAAGTGGTTGATATCACCAGCTTGAGTCTTATCACATACCACATCAAAGAAATCCAACATCACATTATCCAAGACACAGACTGATGGAGGTGCAACAGTCCCGTATCACAGGTCCATCATAATCCAATGCTCATGCATTAGGTGGCATGACACACACATGTCAGTGTTGTGGCACATGCACTGTGGCCTGCAATGAAGACACACATCTACAGCTATATACAGGTCAGAGAAAAGAGTGTTTAGCCAATGTTAAGATAAAATGACTTGGTCAAAAGCTATGACTACGTAACTTATGACCACATGATGACACAAATAATCCATCAGGCCCACCACAAGACACACAAGTCTAATGTGTACATCTGTACTCCCACCCAAACACTGTGCAGACTCTCTTGGTACAGGCCTCATACATCCAAACTCTGAAACCTACATTACCTAGATCAATACATGCCCACTTTGTATTTAAGAACAGCTTCAGATACCTGCCAATATAAGCTTGTAACCATACCCATGGCACAAGTCACATAGCAAGCAACTGGAAAACAAAGTAAATTGCAAGGCAGCTGACATAAACAAAACAACATCATCAATGTGGGGAAGTATCAAAAGCTATCTTCTCAAATAGCATTTGATTGAATGTTGCAGAGTATCAGCTCTCCAGCTGTTTCCGAAACACTCAATTCCACACATTCTCACAACTACAGTCACAACCATAACATCACATGACATACACTCATGAAAAAATTAGCTGTTGATGAGATCTTCCCGCAAGTCAGCTCTTTCCTCTTCACCACTGTTATCCTCATTTGGCATTTCAGGAGTCTCAACGGTGGCACTGCAGCCTTCCCCTCCTCTGGGATGTATGGTATATTCCTCTCCAGTACGATGATATGGAGCATGCAGCATGACACAGTGATCCGATACACTTTCCCTGGTGAGTAGAGGAAGGCTCCACCAGTCTGGTCAACACATCGAAATCAGGCCTTCAGGAGCTCAAAAGTGCCCGCTCCACTGCCTGCCATGTTCTTCCATGGGCCTCAGGGAAGTGGGCATAGTTGGATTCCTCATTGGCATCAACAAACAAGGATGTTTTGAATATGTTGAATCTCCTGTCAAGGAATGGGACAGAAGTGCAACAATAAGACACTCACTTCATAACTGTAACACCTGACATTGTTCACACACAATCATGACAGATGTATGTATGTATGTATGTATGGAGTATGGAGTATGGAGTATGGAGTATTTATAGAGCGCATTCCGGCCCGAGAGCATTGAAGCACTAACTAAGGTGAGGCAATGTGCTATCTATAGAGAGAGAGAAGAGATCCGGCTATTGAGGAAAGAGCCAGGTCTTAATCCGTTTCCTGAAGACAAGATAATTGTGCTCTTTCCAGAGATTGAGCGGAAGAGAGTTCCAGATCCTAGCCGCGGCAATAGTAAAAGCTTTGTCCCCCCACTTCACTTTCTTGGTACGGGGGACAAAAATTTTAAAGGTGATGGCAGAGCGCAGCAGGGGTACCGGTCAGTGCCTCTGTAAATTGGTCGTCAAGTACTTGGAACCGATCCCGTGGGTGGCTTTATATACAATGCAGAGTGCCTTAAAAGAGATCCGCTGGGCTATCGGAAGCCAATGCAGATTCCTAAGGCTCTCCGTAGCAGAGGCTGATTGTGGCAAATTCAATATTAGTCTAGCCGCCGTGTTCTGCATCAGCTGCATTTTTTTAAAGATCCTTTATCCAAATTGAGCAAGAGTGAATTGCCATAATCCAATCTGGACAGAACAAGGGCCAGAGTGGCTGTAATTTTCCATTCTTTTAAAAGATAGGTAAACATTTTCTTCAATTTCCTCAAAATCCACAAACAAGATTTTGTGGTCTGGTTGACCTGAGCTTGAAAAGATAAATGATCATCAAAGAGAAATCCAAGAATCCTAGACGTCGAACCAGGTAGAGGCAGAGAGCCGCACTCTTTAGGCCACCAGTTGGGGGACCATTGTGCCCTGCTTATCCCAAAACAAAGAACCTCGGTCTTATGGCAATTCAGTTTTAGCCAATTAGTCTTCATCCAGTTGCTAACTGCCAACATGCAAGCGTTGAAACGGGAAGCAACTACCTCCACGTCTTTGTTTATTGAGATGATAAGTTGCGTATCATCCGCGTATGAGGTGGGGGTGAAGCCAAACGAGCGTATTAGTGCTGCCAGGGGAGCTACATAAATATTAAATAAAGTGGGGCTAAGCGACGAGTCCTGAGGGACCCTACAGGGCAAAAGGTAGGCAGGGGATCTAAAATCTCCACAGCTTACTGTGGACCACCTGTTAGTAAGAAAAGATTCAATAAGCTTCAGGGCTTGATCCCTAATGCCTGCCTGATGTAGGCGTTTGAACAAAATGTGGGAAGCAATGGTGTCAAATGCTGCAGATAGGTCCAACAGGACCAGAAAGACCCCCTGACCCTCGTCCAACATCCTACGAATAGTGTCTGAAGAGGAGATAAGGGCAGATTCCGTACTATGAAGTTTACGGAATCCATTTTGAGAGAGATCAAGCCCCTCTGAGTCCGACAAAAAACTGACCAATTCTCTGTTAATGTATTTTTCAAACATTTTGGCCAGAAAAGGGAGTAAGGCTATGGGGCAAAGATTGGTCAAACCATCGTGTTTCCCTGTTTCCTTCTTCTTTGGGGGGATAATAATAGTTTCTTTCCAGGCAGAAGGGTCAATACTCGAAGTAAGGACCTCCTGAAATATGGGGACCAGTGCAGTTGCCACCAACTCCGGAACCAATTGCAAGATAGCCGGAGGGCAGGGATCGAGCAAAGAACCAGATTTACATTCCTGAAGCAATTTGCAAATTATGGGGGTCATTCCTACCCTGGCGGTCCGAGACCGCCAGGGTAGGGGACCGCGGATGCACTGCCAACAGGCTGGCGGTGCATCCAGGCCCATTCTGACCGCAGCGGTAAAGCCGCGGTCAGAAAAGGGAAACCGGCGGTTTCCCGCCGGTTTTCCCCTGGGCTGCAGAATCCTGCAGGCAGCGCCGCCATGGGGATTCTGACCCCCTTCCCGCCAGCCTGGTTCTGGCGGTTTTGACCGCCAGAACCAGGCTGGCGGGAACGGGTGTCGTGGGGCCCCTGGGGTCCACTGCAGTGCCCATGCCAATGGCATGGGCACTGCAGGGGCCCCCTAACAGGGCCCCACATTGATTTTTAGTGTTTGCATAGCAGACACTGGAAATCGCGACGGGTGCAACTGCACCCGTCGCACAAAAGCAACTCCGCCGGCTCCATTCGGAGCCGGCTTCATCGTTGCTGTGGCTTTCCCGCTGGGCAGGCGGGCGGCCTTTTGGCGGGAAAGCCAGAATGACCGCCGCGGTCTTTTGACCGCTGTACGGTCTTCTGGCGGTTCCCGCTTGGCGGGCGGCGACCCCGCCGCCCGCCAAACTAGGAATCAGCCCCTATGTCTTAGGATGGCGTATTAAATTTAAAAAGTAAGATACCCTTATTGCGCGTAGCGCTAGGTAGGGTGGAAGCAAGCAATGTCGACATGTCGGTGAGAGGGGGGTGCCCCTGAGACTTATCTGAAATGAAGCTGGAGTAAATGTTGAAAATTTTACTTTCAAAGTACTTTGCTATTTTGTTGCAGAGATCTTGAGAGTTCTCCGGCTTAGTCGTACAAGGGGGGTGGTCAGAGCATTAATCACTCTGAATAATTCTCTGGGAGAGTTAGTAGCTTTCCTAATTTTTAGCGTGAAGTAATCTGCTTTAGCTCTGAAACAAGCCTCCTTACAGTTATTTAAAGCTAATTTTAAATGAGATTTCCCGCTGGCTCCAGAGTTGAGTCTCCAGCGGCGCTCCTGCTGTCTGTATTTTCTCTGGAGTATTTTAAGGTCCTGAAAAAACCAAGGTTGGCTGGGTTTTTTGCCTATGCGTGGTGCATAAGACTTCAGAGGGGCTAATGAGTCAATTGCCAGAGTGATTCCCTGGTTGAAGCCAGCCAATAACGGTAAGACAGACAGTTTAGGATCCTTCCAGTTAAGTTTTAATGCTGTTTCCAGGGGTTTAGCCTTAATGATTTTCCATTTTCTTAGTGGTCTATTAGGGGGTATGTGTATAGGAAGAGATTGTTTCTCAGTAAACTTAAAGGTTAAAAGTGCATGGTCCGTCCAATCTAGCGGGGCAGTAGTAAACTTTAAATCTTCCTCAGGACGGGTGAAAATCCCGTCAAGGATATGACCAGCTATGTGGGTAGCCGGACCATCCTTTAGAACCCAATCTAAAGAAACCATGAGATTGAGAAATTCAGTGACCAACGGGTTACCCCTGTCATCAATCTCCTAATATGATTGCCTTTGAGGCCATAACAAGCGGTTCCAACAGATCAGTACATTCCAAAAGGAACTTAGGGAGGGGACCGGGGGGGCGGTAAATTAAGAGGCCTTCAGAAATAACGGAATTGCCGTAAAGAAGTTTAAAAACCATTGTTTCACATACATCTGAAGTAGTGGTATTAACCGTCCAGGTGCAGGTAAGGTCCGATCTACAGATAATGGCCAGCCCCCCTCCTCTGCCCGTTGTCCTGTCTGACCTATGATAGATGTGACTTACCGACCAGCCTTGCCCACTCTGGGAGCAATTGTGACATCAGCTAGGATATGGTGCTGTTCTGCATAATGAAGGAATCAGGGACTGAACCACAGACGTTTGAAATGTAGAGATCTGCCAAACAGACAACTTGCACATTGACGGAATTGAAGTTCTTTCTGTTGTGATAGACTTGATAGACTTGTTCATTGGCCTGCAGTGGCACAAATCCAACATATGTGCCATCAAAAGCCCCCACTACATGTGAGAGGCAGCCAAAACCATAGACGTCAGCCTTTAGATTGAATAAATCCTCATGTTGGTGGAACCTGATATAGCTGTCAATGTGTTTCAACATTGCTGACAGGAAATCCTTCAACATCAGGATGAACATAGGTTTGGACATACCAGAAGATAGGGCCACTGTATGTTGGAAGGACCCTGTGGCTAGGAAATAAAATATTCATGACTCATAAAATGGGTGGTATGCAGGGTGGATAACTAATAGTTGGCATCAGATCTGGCTCTAACTGACGGCAGAAGTCCACTATTGTTTGCCTATCCAGTTGGTAGTACATGATGATATGGCATTCTACCATGGTCTGACAGGTGACGGTAGGCAGGAGTTTGCTGCATCCTCCCTCTCCCAGGTACCTATGTGTGACAAGACATGAGTTGTGACATTAGTCAGTGTGTCCACAGCAACATACATGATGCATGCCAATTATATCATGTGACAAAGCACTTCTGATTAGATTGACATGACACCCAGTGCACATCACAGCAGCCAACTATGCAAGGGTCACATGAGACCACCATGGTTTCACACATGTGTCTAAAACATGGATGTGGACAAAAATACATAGATGTGCAACACAACTGCCCCTAAAAATATGACTGTATATTCCAACCGCCAAAATGACCGTCGACGGTGGTGGACCGCGCACCACTGTAAAATGCCATCTGTGCCCTGCAACGTACTACAATGGTTGTTGAGTAAAAGGACCTACATGACAAGACGTGATAAGGATGTTTGTGATGCAACAAAATGTGTTGTAGGTGTGATGCATTTTATAAAGCCCAACACAGCATTTCAGGACTCCAAAATGGTGGCTGCATGACCTACTCCACTGGACATTAGAAACCGCTTGTGACCACCAGCAAGAAGCCATCATGGCGGTAGGCGGATGGAACCACAGCGGACACAGCCATGGGCTAACGTTGTTGTCAGAGGTGGTAGCAGCCCAATGGCTGTGTCCGCTGGTGGTGATGACCACGTATGTATGTTGAACATGACCACCACATGGTGTACTTTCACTCACTTGACTCCTGACTCTGCTGCCAGTAACACCTCCACAACTTGAGCTGATGTGAGCAATGATGCCATATCCAGGAAGTTATAGGGCCCCTGCCTTCTCTCCAGAGGAGCTGGATAGGCATGTCAATGAGGTCCTACCCTTGTATGAACAGATCTATGGCTCACCAGAGGAGCAGGTAAGTACAGTGTGCCCCTGTGTTCCAGCTAGACTTCTTGTGTGCCTGCTGTTGTGTGGCTTAATGGGATGTACAAATTACAGGTATTGGTAGCCAGTACCATATGTTAAGTTCAGCCACATTCTGTTGTGTGAGGTTTTGGGGGTCCTAGATCCTCCTTTTGTTAGATAAGGAAACTTTACTGCCATACAATGACATCTCTTTCTTCATAATTGTTGTAAATGTTGGACAGCAGATATGTGCATGACAACATGAACTGTGTATACATCTTGTAATAGTAGCAGAGGTCTTTCAACCCCCATCTGGCCTTGCCAAATTGTAGTCTGGAATCCATATCCAGACTCACTCTGCCTTTCAGGTTGCCACACATACCACATGCCAATTTGCTGATGGCCACATAATATACTGCCATGCATGTAAGTGATGGAAATGGAGTGTCATGTAGGCTCTGTTTGCTCAGCCTGCAAGGGTCTGTCAAGTGTATCTCCCAGTATGGGACCTAGTCTATGCTGTGGGAGAGTCACTGTCGCTATGCAACTGTGGGACTGTGCCCACTCCCTATACACCAGCAGATCCCGGCATATGGAAAATTTGATGCTCTAGTGGCAAAGCTTGATCGAATGCCTCAGTCCAATTACTAGATTAGTAATGGGTACTGAGATAAATCATTAAATTAGTCCATATGTGCATTTTGCATAATTTTCAATGTATGTCTTTGAGTCATGGCAAGTCCCTTACACCCACAGCTCTGTTGTAACCTTCACACAGGTCATATTTGTCCTGTACTGGCTTATTGCACAAATGACAGTCCCACAGTGCAGACAGTGCGTTGATTCCTGGGAGGCCATGATATGTGAGTCAGTAGGTTAGTCACATAGCAGAAACTGTACAATGCATGCCTTTGTATGTTGGATGCCATCTACGGGGGATGGGCACATATGTCCAATGGAGTGTTCTGTGGTTCAGGTACATTCCACAGAAACCCACACTGAAGTGTCATGAGTCTGCATTTGGTAGGAAACATGTCCACACGTGGACAATTAATATACTTTCTGTACCCACCATGCCTGCCCCTCGATTGTTACTAAAGTGTAATAGTAAAGTCTGTACTATGTTATTTGATGTGGAATTGTATAAAGTGAGTCAATCACACAGAGTGTGAATGTGCTGGTCCATTCAGGCCTAAGAAGTTTACTCTTCAGAAGCTACATGTGTATGTAGTGTTTTATTGTGGCTCATATCACAGTACATGTTGCAAGAGCATCGGCTACCTGGTGTCCGTAAGGTTGCTTAGTCATTGTAGGCCCTAAGCAGGGTAGTGGGCTGGTCTGCAGATGGAAATATATATGTCTGTAAACCTGTACTTATTGGCTTGTGTGTTTCACACTTGTGCAGTGTTAACAAATTGAAGAGTTCTAGCTTGGTGTTTCTAACCTGTGTGACGCAACGATTTGGGTAAAAACTTGTGATTGTATTGTCTTGATTTGTCTTTTGCATCCATACGGGTTAATGTCCATCAGAAGAAGGAGCTATGGAGAGCCATCACCCGGAAGGTGCGGACCCTGGGGGTCCACAGCCTGCGGAGCGCTTACTGGTGGAATTAGGTGGGTGGACCTAAGACACCAGGCCCAGAAGATTGCAAAGGGCCAGCTGGGGCTGTCCTCCAAACATGGATGTGTTGCACCTTGGACCATGACCCCCCCAATGGCCTACATTATGGTGGTGGCCTACCCAAACATTGATGGGCATTTGAGGAAACCACAAGCCACAAGGGGGTGAGTACAGGGTATATTCCTGCCTGCCTGTCACATTGCTAAGTGAATGTGTTAAGTTCCGATGGCTCCCCTGACGATTAGGGATGAGCCATGTGTAACATAGTAGATGAGTAGAAGAGTGATTGTTTGTGTAGATGTCACGTGGTGCATACTGATGTGCCTTGCCTTTTGACACTGAGACCTACAACACAACTGTGTACAATCCAGAAACATTTTTCTCTCCAAGTACAACATATGGCTGTGTCAATCAATTACTGTTTGTTGTTGTAGTGGGTATAAATTCTATGCAACAGACCACTACTCCTCAGTGTTACGGGCTGTAGGAGGCTGGATTGGTTTGCAGTGGGTACCTAATGTACTTACACCTTATACCAGGTCAAGATATCCCTTATTAGTGAAATGTAGACAGCGTCTAGAAGCCAGGCTCTCTAGGGGTATTGTGGATGAGCAGCCAAGGCCTAAAGAGGAGACATGCAAAGTTCATGCAATGTTACTGTAGTCACACAGTACTCACATACATGAAAGAAAATACTTTATTTTGGTGACACAAATGCCAAAAATACCATAGAGACTATACTCCCTTAGGAAGTAAGAAATACACAAATTATATACACTAGTATGCAGAAATAGTGAAAATCATAATAGTTATAAATGGGCCTGCGGAACATAAACCATAAACTAAGAAAGTGGAATGCGAAAGTAGGTTTCCCACCTAGACAAGTGTAGTGTGCCGAAGGGTGCTGGGAGTATTAGAAAACACCAAAGTTAAGTAATAGAACCCACCCCAGAAATCAGGAAAGCAGGAGTAAATCACAGTAACTTTCCTAGAACACAGAAGAACATGAGAAAGAAGAGTATGCAAGAACCAGAAGAAACTGCAAGACACCAATGATGGATTCCTGGACTTGAAGACCTGTGGAAGAAGGGGACCAAGTCCAAGAAGCACTGAAGAGTCCAGGGAGAACAGGAGCCCCTGCTAACCCGGATGAAGGTGCAAAAGAAGAACCACAGTTGAAGAACAGTCAGTACTGCACCCAAGAAGACAGATGCGGGTTCCTGGTTGGTGCAGAAGATGTCCCATGCTGGATGGATGATTGCAGTCTGGTTTATGTCACTGGTTTACCGCCGCGGTCAGAATAGCCCAGGAAGCACCGCCAGCCTGTTGGCGGTGCTTCCGCCGCCCTCCGCCATGGCGGTCATGGACCGCCAGGGTCAGAATGACCCCCTTTTTCCAGAGAGGGGACCCAAGCCACCAGTTTTCGCTGCAGAGGGGTGCATGCTGAAGCAGGGAAGTGACTCCTTCACTTCAAGGGAGATTCCTTCATTCTTCTGGTGCAGGCTAAAGACAGGCTGTCCTCTGGGGATGCATGGCCAGGAAACAGTTGCAGTTGCTGGCAGGAGCTGAAGATACAATGTTGCAGAAGTTGTCTTTACTTCTTTGTTTCAGTTGTAGAGTTCCTGGAGGGTACAGATGCAGTTTCTTCGGTAAGAAGGCGAAGTGAAGGATGCAGAGGATTCCTGCTTGAGTCTTGAATCCAAATCTGAAGAACCACCCAAGAGAGAGACCCTAAATAGCCCTGATAGGGGAATTGGTCAACAACACAGGTAAGCACCTATTTGGGGAGGGCTCTGATATCACCTGCTGGCACGGGCCACTCAGATGCTCTCAGAGTATCCTGTCAACTTGGAAACCAAGATGGAAAAACCCAGGGACCCTCTGGAAGAGCTCTGAGCACCACCCCTGGGGTGGTGATGGACAGGAGAGTGGTCAGTCCCCTTTCCTTTGTCCAGTTTCATGCCAGAGCAGGGACTGGGGGTCCCTGAACCGGTGTAGACTGTTTTATGCAAGGAGGACACCATCTGTGTCCTTCAAAGCATTTCCAGAAGCTCTGGGAGGCTACCCCTCCCATGCCTGTAAAACCTATTTCCAAAGGGAGAGGGAGTAATTCTTTGTTTTGCCTTCCTGGGCTCGAGCTGCTTTAGCAACAGAAGGGTTGAAACCTGTCTGTGAGTTGGCTGACTCCCCACTGTCAGGAAGGAGGACTCAGACAATTACAGTGTCCTTAAGAATGCACTCTTACGTGGATTTGGGCTCACCACAGAGCAGTACAGAATAAAGTTCAGAGAAACCAAGAAGGAATCCTCACAGGATTGGGTTGACTTTGTGGACTGTGTTTATGCATGGTCTACCTACGCTGATGGAATAATTTCTGTATTCCCTCACATAGATGTGCATGCCAACGTGTGGGTGAAATAGGACATTAACAATGGGGCTACATTTTATGTGGGGCCACCTACAGCAGTGTGTCACCATTGATACACATGACCAACATCCCAACCTTTCCCTTCCACCTCCACATCCTGCCTTGTCACGCCTGCCCCTCTCAAGGACCCATACCCCTCCCCCAAGAAGAAGCCCACCCCTCCTAAGAGAGAGTCCACCCCTCCAAAACAAAAACCCAAACCCACTCATCCCAAATCTGAAGGATGATCTCTCTCTGTGGTGCTTACCTGCCTGATGCCACTTCCTGTGGAGGTTTCCAGGCAGTAATAGGAGTCAAGTGTTGGCACAGTACTGTGCAATAAAAGCCTAATGGACTGGCCAATGGCCTTGAGCATTTTGCCATTACTTGTTAATAAACCCAAACATTTGTTATTTTGGGTGTACATTTTTTGTCCATCTATTACTTTTCTACCGTTTTTGTTCCTGGGTAACTTGTGTTGTCTGCCTACACATGTGTGTGTTTCAGCCTGCTTGCTGATCCCTTTGCTACTGTTTGCAAAATCTGAATTTATGGGCAATGCTGGTGTCACCGAAAACAAAGGTAGATGTTGACTGTTTTGATATGTGTTTGTTAATGCAATTGTGACGTCATTGCATTGTGCTCTGTTTGATATGGTATTTCATTTTGTGTTGTCCAATGTGAGCATTTGTGGTGTTAGACTTGTCCCCCTGCTATGGATTGTACACGTGTCTCATGTGTGGGAGCTCGTGTTTTGTTTGTGCAGAAATTAAGGGTGTTCAACTGTGCTACCTTCCTTAGCATTTGACTGTGCATGTGTCTATTTTGCTGTGTGTACCTTGCAGCTACTCCATCTAGATGTCTGACCCCAGCTGTATGTGTTTTTTGACTTGCACTTTCACATTGTGCAGATAGGCAGGTCACTTCCCTCTAGTATTGGTGGTCCCAGAGATACCTGGAGGACCAGTTCCTGTGCAAATGTTGTTTTAGGGGCATGTGCAAATGTTATGTGTCCCAGTGCAGTACCCTTCCATGAGTGCTCCTGATGCCCCCATCCTTATTGTGCAGGTATTGTTTGCATAGCAAACTTTGTATATTTGACTCTCTGTCTTTTGTCCATCCCATTGTCCTTCAATTGTGTTGCAATGTGGGTGATATATGTGGGTCTATTACAGGGATGTTTAAAGGGAATGGTGTTTGTGTCCCATGACACATCCATACATGTGTTGAATATGACAGCAGTTCATGGTATGAGAGGGTTGTGAGTGTGTCAGTTGTATTTATAGATGTCATGTTGCTGTGTTGTTGGTGTTGTGTGACACAATGTTGTGAACACTTCACTGTCCCTGTGCCTGAAATTGACAGATGTGTATTTTTTTTTATTGTTGTGGTGCAGTGTTAGTGACTTGCCCAAAGGGGGTGTTTTGTGGCTGCAAATGTGTCCTTCTTTGTGAATGGCTCAGGCTGTGTACACAATGACAGTGTACTTGGTGCCCATAGCATGACTACATATCATGTGGATGATGGCGTGATGATTTGTTGTTGAGTGTAATGACACAGGTAGGTGTACTTATGGTCGCTTGCATCCATGGTGGTATGGATTTTTGGCTTCTTCGATAATCATCAGCAGTGGCAGGGCATGTGTGATGGCCTCCATGGTGGCACCAGACGTGTTAGGCTGCCTGCAGGTGAGTTGCTCCCTTTATACACTCTATTTCGGCCTGCTGATACGTGGTGGTTGGACCGCCATAGTCACATACGCAGTGTGCAACCTCATAATATATCCAACGGAAACACTGTCTCTACTGGCCTGTTTGAGTTGCCTCTGTACCGTGGCAGTCTTTGCTCCATAGGTCCGCATGACTCGTAATACAGTGGTCAAACCACCAAGCCGATGGAAGTCGGACTGCCACCACACCCATGGAGGTGCACAAACTGCCAAACTCATAATGAGGCCCTTACTTATATTTCTGTCACATTTGGGGTGTGATTATGCTCTCTTACATGAAGTGCAACACCATATTTAGTATCTGCCCTCCCATAGCATGCAATACAATAATATTTTGTACATTCCCAATTTATATGTTTTGTTGATGCACTCTCTTGCCTGTAGGTGTAGCCCATGTGATTTAATAACTGCTTTCCTTTCTGCAAAGTTATGTAATTTGCCGCCTCTGTCATTGTATCTGAAAGTAGTGTAATTATACAAATATATGCAATATTTTAAAACTTGTACATTTGTTATTTACATGTAAAATTACGTAGTTACTTCTATTTTGTGTACTTACATGTATGTTGTTTTTATATGTTTCACACAGTTCCGCAGCTTTTCTATTTGGGGGTGTTCTAATATGGAGCAAGTGGTTTATTTTCTGTTGGATGAAAAAAAGGTGACTTTCATTTTACATGTACATTTTTTGGTAGTTTGTACATGTTTTTTCATTACTAATTTTACATAATAATTTATGTGCACTTACTTTCTTATATATTTTTGCTGGTTTATGGTAATTGTGTTTTTCTGGCAGTTTATTGCTTTTTCAAGTCATAATTTTGTCTTTTAGAAAGTCTATGTACAGAGATGGAAGATTGAGATTGTTTTATTAATTATTTTACATTTTGAAGTTTAATAATAAGTGCGCCAAATTTAAATATAGATTTTACTTACTTGGTTAGGTACTTGGTGAGATGTATATTTCTTTATTAATGGTCTGGTGACAGAATCTGGCAGAATTTCCTCTTCTTGCAGCTTATGTTGTTTTTGATGTATTTAGTTTTCAAAACCAATGTGCCTTTTACATTGTTGGCTTATGTGTCAGAATTTATTTGTTAAAGTCGTTTATACTTTTATTTCATTGGTTTAGTTTTAGTTTGAATTTTTCTATCAGTTATCCATTTCCAGACTAAACACATTGATTGTTATTTTTTTGTATTTCATAATACTTACATTTAGAATACTTGAACACCAGAATATTCTGGCTGTATTAATATATTTTCTTAACCATTGCCAACTTTGCTGATTGATGATATAACTAATATAAAAAAAAAAAAAACCCTTTATGGTTAATTTCCACCCTCTCTGTCATTATTCTGAAGCCACCTTTCTGAGGACTGGAAGCACGCAGAGATCCATCCACTCTTGAAGAAACCCATGGCCGACTCCACAGATCTCAATAAATACCACCCCATCTCACTGCTGCCTTTCCCAGCCAAGGTCGCCTAGAAAGCAATCAACGCTGAGCTCTGCCAACACATTGAGGACAACAACATCATGGGCATCTCCCAATCAGGATTCAGAACTAACCACAGCACCAAGACTGTCATCCTCGCTGCCACAGATGACATCTGCTCTCTCCTCGACCGGGGCCAAACAGCAGCCCTCATCCTACTGTACCTATTGGCCGCCTTCGACACAATGTCACACTGCACCCTATACACCAGAATCCATGCAGCAGGCATACGTGGCAAGGCCCTTTGGTAGATACACTTCTTTCTGACAGGCAGAACGCAGCGAGTCAGACTCCCACAGATCAGCTGTGGAGTACCCCAAGGAACCTCGTGAGTCCCACACAGTTCAACATCTACATGACCCCGCTCACCCCAATCATCAGAAACTACGGATTGAACATCGTCTCCTATGCCGATGACACCCAGCTGATCATCTCCCTGGCCGAAAACCCCACAACAGCCAAGAAGAACTTCTAAGACGGGATGGAAGCAATGGTCACCTGGATGAAGGAGAGCTGTCTTAAGCTAAACTCCGAAAAGACAGAGATCCTCATCCTGAGACCCTCTTCCTCAGCCTGGGACGACTCCTGGTGGCTCTCCACACTTGGTAAAACCCTCCTCCTACAGACCATGCATGCAACCTCGGCGTCTTCCTCGACTCAATGCTTACCATGACAAGACAGATCAACTCCATCACCTCCACTTGTTTTCACACCCTCGGACTCCTCCAAAAGATTTTCAGATGGATCCCAAGCAGCGGCTGCAAGAGCATGACACATGCCCTGATCATAAGCAAACTTGAATACGGCAATGCTCTTTATGCCGGAACCACCAAAAAGAACTGGAGCAAGTTACAACAAAAACATCCCCCCGCCAAGAACACATCACAGGACCCCTGAGAGATTTTCACTGGCTCCCTGTCGAGAAGATGATCAACTTCAAGCTTCTTGTACATGCTTCCAGGTCCCTCCACAACATTGGACCCAGCTACCTAAACCACCACATCACCTTTTACTCCCCTGCCAGACCTCTCCACTCTTCCCATCAGTTGCTCGCTACCGTACCCTGCATAAGGAAGTCCTCGCCTGGATGGAGATCTTTCACCTACCTTGAGGCAAAATGTTGGAACACCTTGCCTCTCCACCTCAGGCAGTTGCCATCACTAGCTCAATTCAGGAAGGACCTTAATACATAGCTCTTCGACTGAATCTTGAGACCTACCCCACAGCGCCTTAAGACCCTACAGGTGAGTAGCGCATTTTTTAAATGTTGATTGATTGATTGATTTATTGACATTGGTCTCACTGTATTGAAATGTATTTTAAATGTTAGCTCCATATCAACACTTCAAGTCTACAGTGAAAGGTCCATATGACTAGTGAGGGATTCTATTTAATGATTCTACCAAAAGATTGAGATTCAAATCCCCCCTCCATCATCTGTTTATATATTATCAAACAATCAAAAGCTGTCATGTCCTGTTGATTACCAGCAGTGCTTCATTTTTAAAATAATGAGTGCTGGTACCCAAAGAGCTACTCAGAAGCCCACAGCCCGCCCTAATCAATAGCTGCATTCTCTGGATTCCATCTCAAGCCTCTTGAATCCACCATTAGAAAATTCCTGTCCCTTTATCTCAGTTTTGCAGGTCCCTTTGTGACAGTTTTTCCATCTTTCTCTTCCTCCGTCTTTCCATGTTGTGTGTTTTACCCTCACATGATTGTGGTTAATGTCTGATGATGAAAAATGCTGGTTACCAAAAAAATCACCGGCAACCACCAGCTCAAATTCAGCAATGATGACCAGGCCAATTACGTACATAAGAAATAACTTCTCAAATTCAGGAGATCATTAAAATCTAATTTCATTGCTCTGACATGTCAAATCTTCTCTGGAGTAGTCCTTATAAGTTGGATTGTTACGTCCTATCTTGTCAGATATTTCTAATCAGTTTAGCCTTCTTCACCTAGGCTTTCAGGATGCTTTTCCTTCTTTAAGGCTTTGTGATCAAGTTGTTGACATATTTGATGGCCAGTCTTTGCAGGCACACTCCATTGTTACAGATAATCAACTAATTTCTGTCAGCATTCAATTCACTGCTAACTATCTCTTTGGAATTGTTTCGATCAGTTCATATTTAAGGGTATATTATTTAGTTTACTGTGTCTGTGTTCACTTCATATTGTCATAGAGCCTCCTCACTCATGGCAAGAGAATGGCAAGACGTGCTCCCTAGATTATATGAGCAGTGTGATGAATGCTCTTACTGGAAGCAGTGCCTTTAATAACGGATCAGGTTCAGAGAATCCATCTCACCTGCCGTCCTTTTCCTTTTTGCTGCTGTCAGATTATTCAAAAAGTTATTTTTTATTTAAGATGGTAGATTGGTTGACTGAATCAGTCTTTGAGGAAACAGGAGAAATGCTTCAAATATGTGCAGTAGGTTGCACCACGTAGCAAGAAAATGTTCTTTTCCATAACTTACAGGGTCATTTTGGGGTCATTACAAGTCTGGCAGTCCCAACACTGGACTGTCAAGGTCACAGGAAGGAAGCCACCATCATGGTGGTGGACTTCCCAGCCCTATTACGATGTTCCCCTCAACATTGTACTAGACCGTTCCTGCTAGTCAGTCCAGCAGGAACAGTGCTACAAGATAGAACTTGGCTCCCTTAAATGAGCTGAGTGCTATCTTGTAGCACAGAGGGGGCTGACCAGCACCCTTGTAATGTACACTGTCTACATAGCAACATGGCTGTGGGCAGTGCAGGGGGCCCCATAGGGGCCCCATGCACTACTTTTCCACCAGCCTTTTCATGGTAGGTTCCCCGCCATGAAAAGGCTGGCAGAAAGGGGGGTTGTAATCAGCACAACAGTGCTAAGTTCAGCACCGCCATAGCTGATTACGATCCCTACCGCTGTCATGCCATTGGGAACCATGTTCCCGGTTGTTCGAATGGCAAAGTCGTAATTTGGTGGTCTGACTGTCAAATCTGCAACAGTCCAACTGCCACCGCGAGGCTGGCAGTCGGAAAACCGCCAGATTTGTAATGAGGCCCTCAGTAGTAATTGAAGTATTCTCCATACTATGGCCCTCATTATGAAATTGGTGGCAAGTTCCGCTTACTGCCACACTGACTGACGCCCACATACCACGTCCGCGGCGGTATACTGCTATGCGTATTATGACACACACATAGAAATCTGCCACTATACAGACACACACACAAGTCCGCCACACTTAAGGTCAGTGATAAAATGGCTGTACCAAAACCCACACCGTTACGCCAACAGAAATACACCCACAGCATTCTGACCAACAAATAATCGTGGCGGACATTCAACCGCGGTAAACCATTGGCAGTACATACCGCCGTGCTCAAAATACACACAACCTAACAAAACACCACTACATTGGTCAATTTAAATAACACACACCTGACACCCATACACACACCAAACCCACACAGCCACACCACTATGAAACACACACCCACATTAACCACAACCCTTTAACACTACAATTTACAACAGAGAGAGAGAGACACACCAGGAGCACCCACAGAACAGGAGCCACAAAACACCATCACCCATACACCATCCACGTACCTCACAGCACACACCCCAACACATCACCCTACAACCCTCACACACACCACACACACTACACCCATGGCACCACAAAGACACCCCAGATTCTCTGAGGAGGAGCTAAGGGTCATGGTGGAGGAAATCATCCGGGTAGAGCCAGAGCTATTTGGATCACAGATGTAGCAGACATCCATTGCAAGGGAGATGGAGCCATGGCGGAGAGTCGTGGACAGGGTCAACGCCGTGGAACAGCACCCCAGAACAAGGGTTAACATCAGGAAGAGGTGGAACGACCTACGGGGGAAGATGCATTCCGTGGTTGCAAGACACCAGATAGCTGTACAGAGGACTGGCGGTGGACCCCCACCTCCTCCCCCAAAACTAACAACATGGGAGGAGCAAGTCCTGGCAACCATGCATCCTGAGGGCCAGGCAGGAGTAGCAGGCGGACTGGATTCTGGTAAGTCAAATCTTTACTACTTTCACCCCCCCTACCTGCATGCCATCACATACCTCCACCCCTACCCTTACCCCCATCACCCCACAACCTCACATACACCCCACCATCACAACCCACCCCTCCCAGTACCCAGCACTGCATGCAGCACCAATGCATGGACACCACTCACAGCCCTGCATGGACACCCATCACCACAGCATGCACACTAGTGACAATCACTTTCCCAACCAAATTACAACTCACACAAGCCAAAGCTGCCTTGGTAATAACAACCATAGAGGGAAACATACCCATGCACAAGATGTCACACGCAGTAACAATTACACTGCATTTACATCCCCACAGGACCCCCCCAATCAACGTCACCAGAGAAGAGGTGCCAGCAACATCCAGTCCCCCCACAGAAGAGGGCCACAGTGATGACAGCAGCTCAGCATGTCTGGATCAGGATGACCAACCTGGCCCATCAGGGACCTCAGGACAGTTGGTTACCCAGGCATAGTCCCATACCACCACAGAGCCTCCCCCCTCAGGAAACACCAGCACAGCACCCACCCAGCGGGCCCATACCACTGTCCCCAGGACACGTCAATCAACAGTGTGTCTACCACTAAAGGGACCCCAGGCAACCCCACAAACACAGGACAATCAGCGACCTGGTGCCAGTGGCAGTGGGCACACGGTTAAGGGGACAGAGGCACAGGACAACAGGGAAGCTGGGAGGACTGCTGTGCGACAAGGGGAGGACAGGCCCAGGAAACCAACTCTCCAAGAGGCACTCACCAACATCCTGGGAGCACACCACCATTCCCAGGAGACCATGGGCCAGATACTGGCCAAGTTGCAGGAGACCCAGCGGCTTCAGGAGGGACAGTACCTGGGGATCAGGGAGGATCTGAAGGACATCCACACCACCCTGGTCACCATTGCAGGGGTGCTGGCAGACATGGCCAACACCATGAGGGAGGCAGTGGCACACCAACGGACCCCTGACACTAGCCACATGGATGAACAGCCCTCCACCTCCGCTGACGCTAGTGGACAGGAGGCCCTCCCACAGGAACAACAGGCCATCAGCACCCCGCCCCCTGCTGGAGGAGAACCACCCCACAAATAGTTGCTGCGATCCAGGCAGAAGCCAGAGAATATTGCCAAGACCCCCACCAGGAAATAAGACTCTGCTGATTGTCACTCTTGTGTCCCACTAAGTCACCCTGTCCACCTTAAATTGACATTGCTCCACTTCCTATGCCTCCTTGGACAATGCACCTGTGATACAAATAGACTGGCTTCTACCCTGGACTTTCCTTCATCAGCAGCCCAGACCATTGCAATAGCCCCTCCACTTATTAGCACCTAAATAAACACCCTTGGAACAAAATCAAATATGAAGTCTGTCAATTGTTTGACAAATGTATTAGTTTCACAAACTGTAAACATTGCAATTCAAATGTACAGTAATATTTACATAGGTATGACCTGTAGTGGACAGCAGTAAACACACCAGGAGCCAGAGTGGGGCACAGAGATCTGAAAATAGAGATGCCAAAGAGTACAGTAAGTGGCCAGAGAAATAGGGAAATCAGGCTGCTATATTCAATGTCTAACACAAAACTGCAATGGAAGCTGAAGTTACAGTGTCTTACCTGTGTGTCACTGGAAGTACTGTTGAATTAGTGTAGTTCTGTTGTCCACATCTTCTTCATCTGCCTCCTCTTCGTCTCTGTCTACAGGCTCCCCCACTGCCACACGACCATCCCCAGGCTCATCCTCCTGCAGAAAAGGCACCTGGCGTCTCAAGGCCAGGTTGTGCAACATGCAACATGCAATGATGATCTGGCACACCTTCTTGGGTGAGTAGTGCAGGGTTCCACCTGTCAGATGGAGGCACCAGAATCTGGCCTTCAGGAGGCCAAAGGTTCTCTCAATGATCCTTCTTGTTTGCCCATGTGCCTTATTGTAACATTCCTGTGCCCTTGTCCTGGCATTCCTCCCTGGGGTCAGTAGCAATGAGAAGTTGGAGTCACCAGAGTCACTTGCAAATATCGAGGGATACCTGTTAGCCACATACTCACCACTCGGGCCAAACCCACACCCATATACCTACATAAACTGGGTGGGGACCATGGGCTCACCTATTAGCCACACCCGGTGCCTCTGGAGTTGAAACATCCCCTATGGGATGCTGCTATTCCTCAAGATAAAGGCATCACACCCAGAGCCAGGATTCTTGGCATTGATATGGGAGATGTACTGGTCCGCCAAACACACCATCTGCACATTCAGAGAGTGAAAGCTTTTCCTATTTCTGAACACTTGTTCATTTCTCCGGGGGGGGGAACAAATGCAAATATGTGTACCATCAATGGCACCAATGATGTTGGTGATATGTGCCAGTGCTTAGAAGTCAGCTTTCACTGTGGCCAAATCCTCCACCTGGCAGAATACGATGTAGCTGCGCATGTGTTTCAGCAGGGCAGACAACACTCTGGTCAGCACGTTTGAGAACATAGGCTGTGACGTCCAAGATGCCATTGCCACTGTTGCTTGGAAGGAACCACTTGCCAGGAAATGGAGCACTGACAGGACCTAGACTAGAGGGGGCATAGCTGTGGGGTGGCGGATAGCTTAAATAAGGTCTGGCTTCAATTGGGCACACAGTTCTTGTGGCCCTATCAAGTCTGTAGGTCAGGATAATTTGCCTGTCCTCCATTGTCGCCAGGTCCATCAGGAGACTGTACACAAGGGGATGTTTCCATCTCTCATTCATCATCAGCGGTTGAAATATAGGGTGAAAAACGGTGAGCAGAAAGTCATATTCACACATATGTCAAAATTAATATGCAATTTTTGCTTTACAGAAACAGTATGTGAACTCGTAAGTCAGTTGATGTGCCAATGTCTGATGTGATGCAGTTAGGTGCCATGGCCTGTGTCCCCCTGAAATGGCGGCTGCTTGACCTGTGAGGAGAGACAAGTGGAAATGAGGTAATTCAGCTTGCGTTGTGCGCTGTTGCGGTCGGAGGTCGACGACCGCCCGCAACACCGCATTGGTTATCATTGGGCCCTATGGGTTACAGGAGCCAATGGCGATGTACGCCAGTAGTAACGGTACGCACCGCCGTGGATGTGACTTCCATTTTCTATCTGTGCACTCACTTGCTACCTGACCTTCAATAGGAGAGGACCTACACTGCAAGTGCTGCTGTGACCTGTGTCTGGAAGAGACAATGGCTCGAGGGTCTGGGGAAAGGGCCCCTGCCTTCACTTCGGAGGAGTTGGAGAGACTAGTGGATGGGGTCCTCCCCCAGTACACTTTACTCTATGGTCCTCCAGACAAACAGGTGAGTACACTGTGAGCATGATGCATAGGCCATGAATGTATGGATTGCTGTGTGTGTAAGCCTTGTGTGGGGGGGGTCTAAGGATTCCTGGGAAGAGTGCTGCATATGCAGTGGGCAATGTATGTGCGTAAGTGGATGGAGGATATGGTGGGCCTTGAGTGTAACAGTCCGGACGGTCTGACTAATACCTTTTCTGCAGTTTTTTCCCTGCAGGTCAGTGCCCATCATAATAAGGGCATTTGGTGTTCCAACGCCAAAGAGGTGCGAACCCTGTTTTTTTTTGACAGGCGGAACACCCACTGCCGCAAACGGTGGGAGCACCTGCACCGCTGGGCAAGGAAGACGGTGGAGGCCCAGCTGGGGCTGGCCTCCCAACAAGAAAGGGGTGCCCATCATACTCTGACCCCCCTGATGTTCCGCATCCTGGCAGTGGCCTATCCGGAGTTGGATGGGCGCTTGAAGGCATCACAGCAGCCCCAAGGGGGTGAGTACATATTCAGAATCATGACTTTGCACAAGTTAAGGTATTTCCAGGGTGGGGGATGTGTGCTGTGGGTGCCCCCGGTCCATGGTGAACATGGCTGGGTGTGTTCAATGATGGGCAAGCTCAGATGCACTCCAACCCCAATATTGTTAGTGGGTATCTACTACTGGGCAGGGCCTTGTGGGTTTCAGGTGTGCCGATAATGGCGCTAGGCATTGTACCCCATGGCATGGTGACTAGCATTGTAACTGGTAGTGCATGGCCTAGTGCATAGGGCTGTTCCCTGTGAGTTGTGTATGCCAACGGTAGTGTTGTTGCTGGCATTGACCAAGTGTATCCTCTGTCTCTCCCCCCTTTTTGTTTTGTCACCCTGTCCTTGTATGCATTAGCATAATCTGGCGGAGGAGCAGAGGTACCGGCGACGGAGGGAGATGGCAGTCACCATCCCACATCCATGCACACGTCCCCTATGTCCTCTCTCACTGTGTCTGTCACCCTTCCTCCCAAAGTACACAAATGCAAGCACACAGACACCCAACAGCCATCCACATCACAACAGCATCCAGCCCATGCACCTGCACCCAAACAGAGCAGACTGACACCTCCTGCAACCACTCCCTCTTCCTCCACTCCCAACCCTTTACCCTTTTCCTGCCCCAGTGTCCCTAAGAAGCTTTTCCTCACCAACATTGACCTATTCCCTACCCCTCCCCTGTCCTTCACCTCAGTCCAGGGTGGCCAGAACCCAGCCCTGCACCACAGCCACCCAGTCCACCGCCACTGTGGTTTCTGCAGCTACTGCAGATGTGAGAGGTTCCAAGGAGGCACCCGTCAGCCCAGCCAAGAATGGTCCACCACCTATCAAAAGACACCAGCTGGCAGAAGCAAGGAGGCACCACCGTCTGCCAAGGGCAGGAAGGGGCACACAACACCAGCCATGGCACTTCAGCCGTCCGAGTCTCCAGGTGAAGGCCTGGAGGCTACCACCACCAAAGCCAGCACCGCCACCTGCAGCGCAACTGGCATCCACTGAGCAGCTGTCACCGCCGGCGAGCAGTGCGTAGTGGTGACTACATGGGCTGCAGTGCGTCCTGGCCCCTGCAACACCTGTCGGTGTGACACACAGGTGAGAGACTGTGACCTTGCCCCATCCAGGATGAAGCACACTGGGCACAAGGCCCCCTCCAGAACCAGTGGAAAAAGACATCCACTCAGCCCCTCCTTGCCAGGATGAAGCACACTGGGCACAAGGCCCCCTCCAGAACCAGTGGAAGAAGGCATCCACTCAGCCCTTTTATCCAGGTTGAAGCACACTGGGCACAAGTCCCCCTCCAGAACCAATGGAAGAAAACATCTACTAGAGAAACTGTGGCTTTGCACTCCCCAGGACCAAGCAGTGGGCAAACCACCCACTTGAGACTGTGGCCTTGCACTCCCCAGGACCAAGCAGTGGGCAAACCACCCACTTGAGAGACTGAGGCTTTGCACTCCCCAGGACCAAGCAGTGGGCAAACCACCCACTTGAGAGACTGTGGCACTGCACTCCCCAGGACCAAGCAGTGGGCATGGAGCCCCCTCCAGCCCAGTGGCATTGTACCATCTTCCGGCTGAGGTGCCCCCCCATTCCCTGTCCCCCGAGGTGCCTGTGTGTTTTCGACCTGATGCCCCTGCAGTGTTCTCTCTGTATTGACAGGGGTCAAGTGTGGCCTTGGCCTATGTGTTTTGGCCCAGTGGGCCACCAACATTTTGGAGTGGGCATTGTCCCTCCTTTTTTATATATTGTATTTATTGTACATACTGTTTATTGATTAAAGTTCATTTTTATCTAAAACTGTACTATTAAACTCATTTTACTCCATTCCTTTTGTCCTTGCGTTATTCCTGAGGGCTATGGGGTGTATATGTTATGTTGTTGCATCTGTTTCTGTGTATGGTTTTGGGGGTGGGGGTGTTGCGTGTGTGTGTCACTCCCCCCCCCCTTGTGTGCTAGGTGCAGTACTCACCGTGGTCGTCTTCGCCAGCGTTCATGTTCCTGGTGTATGAGAAGGTACACCAGCATGGGGAACACCTGCGGTTTGGGCTTATAGCGTCATGGTTCTTCCTTGAGTGTCGAGAGGTGAGTCGTTTCCCTTCAGAGTACTGTTTCCACTGTGCTTTTGATGGCGTTGGTACCACCCCAGAAAAGATGGCCGATATGCGTGTTGTAATGCAGTGGGCGGTACATTGTCTTCCACCTGGCTGTTGGCGGTTACCGCAGCTGTGTTTTTTGCTACTACTGTGGCGGTCGGTGTGTTAAAGTGGCTGTTTGTGTTGGCGGGTTCCGCTGTGGTCATGATTCCTATTTTTTTAACCGCCGGCCTGTTTGTGGTGTTACCGCCGCTTTATCACCGACCCCCAGGGTTGTAATGAGGGCCTTAATAACTAAAGAGGTCAAGGGATGAAAAGGTGATTTTGGACTATTCACACAAGGATCTTTTGAGACCACTTGACCACTCAGTCCATAAAACTGCATTCCTCTCAGGGACTTGACATTCAGTAAGCTGTCAATTAGTTGCACCATTTACACTGTACTACCTGTACTACAGGTTGAAATAATTACCTTAAATGACCATGTTTTGAACACTTTCTCGCTGCCCTTTTATTTTATTTATTTTGTTTACAAATTGTTTCTGAGTTCTATTTTTTACAATTGTATTGCATGATCCTGTGTAGCAGGAATCTTCACATGCTTTTATCTCCTGTGCAGGTCAATTAATCAACCAATTTGGATTTACAGAGTGCGGCTAATCACACGGGAAGGCATCCAGGTTGCAGAAAGAGAACAGGCCTCTAAGGAGGGAAAACATCTTCAATGAAAGGCAGGTGCTCTTTCTTCCTGTGACCCACAAGTGGAAACCTTGTTCTGTGCAGTGAGAATTTGGAAGGAGGACATCATCACTAAAAGGGGTTGGAGAAGTGGGCTTAAAAAGGTCAACTCCATCCACCACAAAGCACAGAGAAGAAGAGGACAAATATGCAGCACATATAGAACCTAAGAGATGGGTGCCACTGTCTATTGTCCGAGGATGGCCCAAAGGAATTGTAAGTACTGGGCAAGATGCTGGGCATGCCCTGACAATAGTCATATCAATCATACTTTGACGAGGGCATAAAATGAGCTCTAATCATACATCCTTTAAGGAGCGTAAGACACCTGTACACCTGGAGAGGGACAGAGAAGACAGAGAATAAAGGGATTAAACAATGCAATACAAACAAATTGTGGCATAGATCAGGGGTAGTACCTGAAAGATTTTCTGTTTTGTGCTGATGATGAAGTAGGGCACTTAAGAACTAAAGAGGTCAAGGGATGACAAGGTAAGGTTGGACTATTCACTCAAGAATCTTTTGAGACCACTTGACCACTCAGACAGTAAAACGGCGCTCCTCTCAGTGACTTGCGCTTCGGTAAACTGTCAATTAGTTGCACCATTTATACTGTACTACTGGTTGAAATAATTACATTAAATGGACATGTTTTGAACATTTTCTCGCTGGCCTTTCGCTTTTATGTAGCAACTTACACAAAAACAGTCATGTAAACTGAGAAATATTTTTTTAGATGTGTTACTGTAAGGAGTTGTGTTGCCTGCACAAGTAATGGGTCTACATTCACCCCTTCACTAGGAATTAAACACCCCATTGTAGCACTTGACTTTCTCAGGGTAGCAAAGCACAGCAGTCCAAGGCCTGCTCAGGTGAGGTGGTGTGGGCTAGTAATTGCCCTTCGCTGGCACACAGTACTAACACTCAATAAATGATTGCCCAGGCTGTGTTCTTTCTTAAACAGAGAGGACTTTTCAGCCAACAATATGGTTTTACCAAATATGCTTTAGCTAATATAAATTAGCACATTTTTAGATTAGTCAGTGATGGGAAGATTACGGCCAAAACTCCTACTCAAATCAGAGAGGTTTTTTTTTGCTGGGCCACGTGCTTTGTTAAAATGTGTTTTTGAGAGAAAGCCATAATAGAAATATAAGCATTTGCTAACTTTTCTGTGTAAAGAATGATCCTCCTTTGAAGCTTCCAGATGAGCCTCTTAGGAAGAGCAGTCAGTGCATATCTCCCTTAAAGGTGTTAGTATATGGCTTGTCAGTTGCAGTGGTCTCCACCTGCTCTGGAGGAGTTCCATGAATATCATAAATGCTCCCCGAACTGGGAGTTGTGGTGCAACCTTCATTTCTGTATATCTAGAAAACAACAGAACCACAACCTACCATAACAAACGCATATTTGTGTAATTCTACGTAGAAGCATGTTTGTACATGAACGTAATCCCGCCATCATTTGCTCTTAAAACTGTAGTGTTTAAATTGGGGCTATGGGCCATTTCTCTAAAAGTAGTTAATCTGTCACAAAATAATTCAGAAGGGTACATAACTTTGTGTCTCTTTTTCTCATCTCAGTCCTTTCCTCTTGAGGTTTGATTTATTACACAGACAGGATTTACCTAACGTAAACCAAAACATGTTTTAATTAGAACACCTATACTGGGGAGCCATAGATAAAAAAAATGCTTTCAAATCCACCTGTTCCTCCTGTTTCCAGACACTTGACTGCCTATCTTATCCAATAAATTAATTCTCTTGCTTCCTTTCTTGAATATTCAATCACAAGGTGTATGACTAATCTCTCAAATAAGCTAAAAAGAATGATAATATACTCTGAGCCTTCCATGTTCCGTTCTTTCAGCTGTGCTCTAGCGTGCAGGAAGTCTCTGATAATCATGGCATGTATATTGCAAGTTGGGAGGTCTTGATTTAACTTCCTCTGCATTATTGGCTTACCTCACTTGTACCTGACCTTTTCTGAAGGGTCACCCCAGATGTTTGCTTTCCTTTGTTGATTCCTGTTTTAAGTTTCAGTTCAGTTTATTTAGAAGTGAATAGTTACTTAAAACATTACACAAATAATAAAATTCAATTAAAACCACAACAGTAATGTACAAATGTCCATAAAAACATTACAGTAACTACAGGGGAGGCCCCTGGCTATGGCGGAGAAGTGTCGCCCCCCTGCTGAAAGCAGAAAAATAAAGGGATAATAAAATAATTTGATTAGCCCTCTATTTTTCCCCTTTTGTAGGGCTGGGTGAGGCCAGCCTCCTCCACATCAACAAGTGGAGGAGGAGTAGTGGTGTGCTTCTAAGTGCACATGTCAGTTTGGCCGGCTGTCTGAGACCGGCCAAACTGACATGTGCACTTAGAAACTCTCCACCCAGCTGTATTTTACAGCCAGGTGGAAACCATGTGCAGTGCCCCACTCCCTACCTGACCGGCATTTCTACCTGCTCAGGCCAATCACAGCACTTCATTCATGCTGTGTAACAGCATGACAGAAGCATCTGGATTGTTTGGGGAAGGAAGAAGGCTGGAGAAGAAGTGGCTGGAGAGGGAGACGCGGATCATGGAGGGGCAGGTGAGTTTATTATTAATTTTCTTTTTACTCCCGCACCCCCTGGCTGCACTCACCTGCCTCCTCACGCCTTCCTGGCAGCAGCCACGACTGAGTAAGTAAGATGCTAAAGGGCCTCAATACAAAAGTACCCCAATACCAATAAGATCACAAAAAATCTATCAACAGTGTCTTCCTCGTTTCCATGCTACTGCTGTATATCTGTCTTTGTTATCAGTTCTTCACTCAAATCAATTATGAACCTAAGATAATGCATCCAAGAAAAGTGCTGAAGTGCTAAAGTGCCTAACACAGGTAAAACTTACAATATTAAAAACTATTAACAATTTTTTTTCAGGATTATTTTCCTGCAGCAAACTTCTTCCTAAAGGCTATCTATTCTCAGTTCATTCACCAGTAGACCCATAAAGGTTGGAAGATCATTATAATAGCAGGAATCAATAGATTATTACATTTAAATTTCAAATATCTCTGAAATACCTCATCGTTTCTGTTCTAATAAAGGAGAGTACTAAAATACTAAGGTGCATCACAAATACTGAGAACTTTTTCATATTATGTTTATCACTTTTTAATACTATAAAACATATTCCTAAAATGTATTTCTCAGTTCGTTCTTCACTACACCTATAAAATAAGGGAGCCCTCATAATGGCAATAATGTCTTAATGAGCTAAAGCTCCATTAATAGTACTAAACGCTGCAGTTTCCATCTTTCTTACCACCATTTAAAATACATTAGTAAGTTTACTGTTTAAAATAGCATTTGTTGCTTTAAGACATGCAATCACAGCTTGTCTACACATGCAAATTCCTAGCTGATTGAAAGCCCCCTTAAGCAGGTCCTTCCTCTCACTTAGCAGATCTTGGCAAAGACAGATTACATTAATGATTGTCTTGTCCCCAGAACCACACAGTTTACACAAACCTGTTTTTTTAATCCTCTAGCCAAGGCACATCGTGGGCATGTCCAAGGAGGATGTCATATTGATACCTAATAAAAAGGACCTTTTCCTCCCTTGACCACCCATTCTCAAGGTAGGGATGGGGTTTACATTTTTTGTATTCTTTTATAACCATCCATTAGTGGGACTTAACTGAAAAGACTTCTTTGCCTATTTCCACAGAGATTTTGGTCATTATTTGGTTGATCACTTTTACTTTTGCAAACGCAGTTTTGCAGCAAAAAGATTAGTGCCGGCTTGCTCCATTCCACAGTGACAGCCGAGCACCATATTTAAGGAATCTTAGCGCCATTATTTGGGGACGCATCCCACCCGTGTGTCATTTTTGCATGGGGGATAAATATGACACTATGGGAATAGCACAATTTTTGGGATGTGAAATCCGACGCTGCATCTGACTGCAGGTTCACACATTCAACAAATGGTACAAACTCCAATATTTTGACACTAGATGGGCCTAGAGGAGTGTTTTTTCTGGTTTTATGACTGCGCATATTACCACTGCTAACCAGTGCTAAAGTGCATATGCTCTCTCCCTTAAACCATGTCTCAGGCCTGCCGTAGCAAGGCCTGTGTGTGCAGTTTCACTGTTACTTCGACTTGGCATTTACAAATACTTGCCAAGCCTTAAACTCCCCTTTTTCTATACATTAGTCACCCCTGAGGTAGGTCTTAGGTAACTCATAGGGCAGGGTGCTATGCAAGTAAAATGCAGGACATGTTCATGTGTCTTCTAAATGTTCTGGCTGTCAGGTCTAACACGCTCTCTCTAAAACATGGCAAAACATGGCAAAACTGGTTCATACATTTAATTTACTAGTAAGTTCTTACTATATGATATTACAGGTATCCAAGGGATGTAAATGGTACTACATGTATCTTTGGCCTGTAAATCCTAATAGTGGGCCTGTAGCACTCATTGTGCCACTCACTAGCCTTGTAAAACATATCTCTGGCATGCCACTGCAGCCCATAGTGCAAAATAAACCTCTTACCGGAAATAAACCTTCCTTCTTAATACTTATGTCACCCCTAAGGTAGGTCCTAAAGGCTCATAGGGCATGGTGAATGGTGTTTAAAAAGTAGGACAACTGTACTTAAGTTTTAAATGTCCTGACAGTGAAAACTTCCCAAAGTTGTTTCTCACTGTTGTAAAGTTATCGCTCCCACAGAATAAGGGCCTGATTACGACCTTGGCGGAGGGGATTACTCCATCACAAAAGTGACAGATATCCCACCCACCATATTACAAGTTCAATTATACCCTATGGAACTTGTAATGTGGTGGACGGGATATCTGTCACATCTATGACAGAGTAATCCCCTCCACCAAGGTCGCAATCAGGTCCTAAAACTGGGTTACCTATTTACACTTAATAAGTGATAGCCTTTGTTTGGGAACAGGGAGAAGAAAGTTTCTTCCACTCTGACAAATTGCAGTTTAAAATCCTCTTTAATGGCAAAGTTGAATTTTAAATTACTATTCTTAATATGTCACTTTTAGAAAGCTGCTGTTTTCTGCCTGCACCAACTGTGCCTTTCTGTCATTATCCTGGGTCACAGGAATGTGGATGGCTTCTCTATGCTGAGTGTGTATTGTTTCTAGACACATGGACAAAGTATGCCTAGGTGTGAAGGTAGAGCGTCTTCTTTTCAGGATAGCTGAGAGGTGCTGAGCCCTGTCCTGATTTCACTTCAAAGGAACTTGCATGCAGCTCACACAAAGGAATCTGATATGTGGCCTGCCCTTGCCATACTAGATAGTTGGGAGCCAGGACCAGGGGAAGGGGAAGAACTGACCACAACCAGTTTTGGTGATAGGCGAGGGAATTCACCTAAACAAAGGTTAGCACAGAGCATAAAAGTGGCACATTCAGAATCTTTCATGAGAACACTCCCAAATCTGTGGAAGATTAAGAAGGACTTCCTTGCTGTCTGAAGGAGGAAGATTGGACATGCTTGCATTGAACCCAGACCCACCAGATGTGAGTACAAGGGTCGATTGGCAGACCTCCTTTTTGAGCCACAGGGACAGAATAAGCTTCCAGTGGCCTCCCAACAGCAGCCCGTTTGACCGGCACATCCCTGGACTGTCCTGAACCCTGTTGTTGGCCTCTGGCCTCATTTTAGCTGACTGGAACTTCTGATTTTTTACTGGTCCACTGTGACCAGATAATGTTGAGTGACACTTTGTGTGTTTTTTTTTTTTTTACCTTAATCCTCAAAAATTCATCTCCTTGGTTATACTGATTGGATCTTTGTCATTTTGGTGTAATTTTATTTATTTAATTTTACTCTATGTTTTTCCTATTTAGTTTTAGACTCTTCTTGTGTCATGTGTTCGCTTTATTGATGTTTGAATGCTGCATAAATACTTTTCACATTGTCTCTAATGTAAGCCTGACTGCTTTTGTGCTAAGTTACCAGAAGGCTAAGCACATGTTTCTTTAGTGACTTTTGTGGCTGTCTTTATTATCTGAGTGTGGCTTCGACCCCTCCCAATTTATAACCCAATTTCTTACACTCAACTTCCCTCCCTTATGCTTTAATCCCATCAGCTGTTTTTTTTCTTACCTGCAGCTGAATGGTGGGACTTGTGGAAGGTTGGTTGGGGTCTGGGAGGTGGACTCTAATACGACCATCTATTTATGGGGGCCTAGGATAAACTTTTCTCTTAATCAGGGGTAATTATGCTTTTCTTCCCCATAAGTTGTGGCTTGGCTACTGTCTGGTTCTCAGCTCATTGTTTATCGAGGGTTCAATGAGTCATGTTCTTTTAGCCTTTCCTAATTCTGTGTGCTCTTTGGCTTCTGAACCTTCTTCCAAAACGGTTAGCCCAAGGCTGGGGTGGGTGAGCCAGGCAGACTGTCACTCATTCTGAATGTTGTTGCTCAAGTCAACCTGTAGCCCCGGCCCTGTCATTGCTTTTTGTTCGTGAGCCCTGATAGAACAATGTACCCATCATGATGGGGGGTGTTGCCTAGCTTGAGCCTCTTGCAGACTATTTACCTACATTCCCTTTCTGCAGTTGCATTGTGTTGCACTGGGTCTTGGTTGGGAAATGAACGAAAGTCACTTGTGGTGGGAAGCTTGACTTTCTCCTTGTTTCCTTTATTGTCTGATGCAGCCATCTCAACCCCGAGGATGTTGTTGGGTTTCAGTCCAGCTGTTGCCCGTATACAAGGAAAGAGTTTCTTAGGGCTCATGGTTGATGTCCTTACCTTCTAAAAGTTGCAAGTTTAACTTTTTACACATCACACTGTGCCCAGATAGCAAAGAGTTGAAACCATTGTTCAATTGGTCCCTTACACCTAAAAGTCAACAGTGAGACCCAACGGCAGTGTAAAAAAAAAGAATACTTTTTTTCTGCTTTTAATGTAGTATAACATGAACGTGCAGCACTGAACACAAATGTGAACTGTTATTTAAACCATTGGTTATAAAGTATGGGACTCATTTACAAGCCCCTTACGCTGCCGTAGTGTCATTCTTTCTGATGCTACGGCGGTGTAGAACAATCCTCCACCCTGCATCGAATTTACAGTGGGACCATTGCGCTAGTTTGTAAACTCTTGCATCACATTATATCTTCACCAGGTATAATGTATGCAAGGGAGGTGTTCTATAGCAAGAAGGCCCTTATGAATGGTGCAGCGAAATCTGGAAGATTTCACTGTGTCATTTTAGCATCATTTTTTATTGCCTTCTAAGGGCAGACATTGAAGTGGCGCTATGCTTTGTTCTATGGATCTCTCAGCTCTTTGCTGGACTAGCATCAACATTTTTTACGGTAGTCCTGCAATGAGCCACAACTGCATTAAAAATTCTGATGCAGCTGTGCTAACTAGCGCCACGGTGTGCTGTATTCTAAATACTGTGCTACCATGCTGTCGTTAGGGGGGGCGCAGGCTGGGGCAAGGCAACTGGCGCATCATGAGCAATGCACCAGTTTCTTGTAAATTGCGCCCTTTGTTTTCCACATTTGAGCTCTTCTGCTTCTCTGGCCTCTTTTCAGTGTGCATTCATTTTTGTGACATTTAATGGACAATTACTGGTCGAGAATACCCTTATATTTGTCTAGTGAATCACTCCTTTGTTCATAGTTCGGTCTGAAAACTCTTAGGAGCATATTTATGAAAAGTGTCACTGTACCTAGTACAGCACCACTTTTCTTGCGCCCTTAGTTCTCCCCTAATGTCATCATGTGTTGGCCATATATGGCGCACCATGGTAGTAGTCAGCGGTTCTAGCGTCATAGTTTTTATGTTAGTCCGGTGCTACGCCGGCGGTGGTGGTAGAAACCACCAACAGAGGAGCGGTTCGGACAGCCAAATAATGATCCAAACGAAACACACGCATCCTGCGAACCACCCACCGCCAGGAGAGGAGTCCTACCACCGACGGCAGAGTCTGCCTACAGGCCTACGGAAAGGCCCAACCTGCCCATCAAATTATGAACCACCATTCCGCCGCCAGTTCCGGGGCGGGAACCACCGCCACACAAAGCCAGGTGGAAATGAACCAAATATAAGGAACCAACTACTGGAGTCCCACAGAACATGCAGCGGCAGCCATGGATAGAGAGCTGCACATCATGCCAGCCTGCTCCTTGCCATATACCTACACAACCGAGACTGCCAACGAAGACGACGATGGTAAGTACTGCAACCTATGACACAAGGGAGGAAAGGGCACAGTTACATACCCACCCACTCCAACCATCAGGCAACGCCCCCTCAACCCTTCCCAGCAGCACAAGTCATACACCCCACACCAAGAGCTACGTACCCGACTGAAGGCTAATGCAACTTGACCATAGTATATACAAAAGCCCCACACCCATTAAAAATCAAAACAAACACCAGGGTGTAACTGCGTGCAGCCCAAACACAGGCCACACAGAAACTTTAATAGGAAGCTCTCTGAGCCAAACAGGGCAAACAGGGCCAATGGCCAGTGCGTAAAATCCCAATTGTCACGGGCCACAACGGGCCACAACGGGCCCCACCTGACTCCCACAAGTGCTGGATACTCCACAGAATGGGGCACCATATGGGGATCCAGGCACCTCACCGAAGGGGGGCAGGGGGTGGGGATTTTCGACAGGGGTGGGCTTTTGACTTTCTTGTGGAGGGTGGAGGGGGGATGGGCTTCTCCTTTGAAAGGGGTAGGGGCTGTTTGGCTCGGGTGCAGCTGGATGGCCTAGGCTCTGACTGGACATTCTTCTTCTCTGGGGAAGGGGCACGGGAATGTGAAGGGTGGACCAGGGTGGGCTGTGATGTGGAAGGAGCGGAAAGGGCAAGGAGGTGGGCACGTTTAGGGACAAGACAGGGAGGGCCAGTGGGTTGGAAGAGGTCAGCACGGGAGAGGAAATGTTTCTTGGGAGCAAATGGGGTGGGCGTGGATGAGGACGTGGGAGTGGAGGCAGAGGGAGTGGATGCATGGGGTTTAGGGGTGCGTGTAGTGGGTGCAGGTGACTACTCAGTATGCTGTTGTGGGGTGGATGTCTGATGGGTGGTTGTCTTGGTGCATTTGTGTGTCTTGGGAGGTGGCGGGGTGGGCACAGTGGGAGAAGACAGACAGCTAGTGTGGATGTATGTTGGGTGGGTGTCTGCAAGTCTGGTGAGTGTGCTGCATCTGTCAACTACAGTAGAGGTGGTGAGTGCAGGTGTGGTGTATGGGGTGCATGTGTGGTTGTCTGCTATTGTGGTGAGTGCAGGAAGAGGAGCAGTAACAGTGAGTGAAGGTGTAGTGCATGAGGGTGTGAATGTAGAGGGGACAGAAAGGGAGGCGGAAGAGGTGGGCATAGTGGGGGAAGTGGACGTTGTTGTGTGTGCAGGTGTCTGTTGGCTGTGTGAATGCTTGTGGTGGGAGGTGTGCTTCTTGTGTGTTGATGTGCCTGTCAGCGGGTCTGATTATGTGCTTTGGACGGTTAAAGGGAGTAGGGTGCTGGAGGTAGTATAGGAGGTTGGAGGGGGGGACGGAATGGCCAGGGAAACTGGCTGCCGTCCGAGAGGAGGCCAGAGCCTGAAAAAATCTCTGTAGGGCAGACACAGCACCATGAACGCCATCCAGATAGGCATTGGTCTGCTGCACCTCTGATGCTAGCCCCTGGATGGCATTGACGATGGTTGTCTGCCCTACAGAGATGGTTCTCAGGAGGTCAATAGCCTCCTGTATGAGGGCAGCAGGGCTGACTGGGGCAGAGGAGGAGGTGCCTGGGCAAAGGAGATGCCCACCTTTCTCGTCAGGCACGGGCAACTCGGTGGGGAGCAGAAGAGAGGGCGGTGATGGTATGGGGATTGGCGGAAGATCTCACGGTAGTGGTGTGTGCACTAGGGTCCGCCACTGCCGGGGGACCCCCTTCGGAGGAGGTCTCAGAGTCACTACCTCCTGTGATAGTAGCCTCCCCTGTGGAAGTCCCCTCGCCCTCCCACCCACTGGTCCCTTGGGCGTCCATTGTCTCCACCTCAGAGGATCCTTGGGCCGCTGCCTCCCCACTTGCCAGTGCCTCAGCTCCCTCGCCTGATGTTGATGCTGTACCAAACCAACACAAGAGAACAGGGATAGGGAGACAAAACAGGAGAGACACTTGTAAATAGCTGAATGCAGATACAGAATGGCCAGACATACACCCACCCAGCAAACCCACCCAACAGGCAGCACCATACACTATGCCCATGGCCATGCCCCGGACTACTGCCAGAATACTGCTCTACACCCATCCCCTGAAATAATGTTGGAGCTGAGGTAGGTGAAACCTGACAGGTCACCCCTACACCCTTTGGGGAACATACAGTAGATGGACACCAGTCAAATCCCTGCTCTAAACAGTATGAGCCCTATTGCACACCCAGTCATCCTTCCAGACTGCAGGATGGTCAATGAGTACTCACCCCCTTGTGACTGCTGTGCAGCCTTCAAGCTCCAATCCAGATCTGGGTATGCCACTGCCAGGATCCGTCACATGAGGGGGGATAAGTGCCCGCTGGGCACCCCTTCCATGTTGGGAGGACTTCCCCAGCTGGGCCTCACTGATCTTTCGCGCCCAGCGCCGCAGGTCCTCCCACCTCTTTCGACAGTGGGTGCTCCGCCCGTTGTAGACCCCCAGGGTCCGCACCTCCTTGGCGATGGCATACCAATTTGCCCTCTTCTGGTGGGCGCTGACCTAGAAGGGCGACAGAGAAATGGAACACAGAGGTCAGGCACTTGCACAATAGGAACAGCTGGCAAATTGTCCAACATGGGACGGACATTACTCTCAGACATACAGGACAGTCGCACACAGCATTCCATGCACCATGGCCTATGCAGGTGCAGAAGAGCACACATATGTCCAATCCACACCATCCATTACACACACAGTGCCCTCCAAACCCAGACTTACCTGTACTTCTGGCCGTCCGTAGAGTTTTCCGTACAGGGGCAGGACCCCGTCCACTAGCTTCTCCAGTTCTTCCTGGGTGAAGGCCAGGGCCCTTTCACCTGCACCGCGCGGCACATCCATAGCCAGAGGCAGGCCACAGCGGTACACAGAGTGGAGTACCTCTCCGCACAAGATCAGGGAGTCAAGTGATCAAACGATGATGAACGCGCATACGTTCCACGGCGGTATGCACCGTCACCACCGGTGGCGATCATGATACACCAGGATTCCCCATTGGCATCCATGTTAGCCAATGAGGATGCGAACAGCGGTCAACACTGCCTTACGATGTGACGTCATCCGCTAGAGGTCTGAGGTCACTTCCACAACGAAGGGGCAGATCTACAGTGGGCAGACATTTTGCCATCACCTATGTATCTTGAATTTCCTACTACTCACAATGCAGGGCCTACTAGCCACATGAAGCTCCTAGGCCTCTATCCATTCCATATAGAAGCACATATGAATTACTCTGTTCCCTCCTAGTGATGTACATGTATATCTGTCAGGTAGCAGTTATTGTAGAGACACTACAATGAACAATGCAGTGCAGAAATGTTGAGACGTGTGCCTATGTATGTGTGTTCATCACTCCTTTTTGTAAACCCTCGTAGGTACCCACCCTTGAGGCGCGGAATGGCACCATCGGTGTACAGAGCACTTGTGGATATGGGGACCATGGTGGAGCATCAGATCATAATCACTTACAGACTCACACGTGCAACTATTCAGGACCTTTGTGCATTACTGGATGCTGCACTAACTCCGGGAAATCGTAATCAGCATGCCATTCCAACTGAAGTGCAGGTGCTCTCCGCACTCCATTTCCTGGCCACAGGCTCATTTCAAGTGACAGTGGGTATGGGTGCTGGTTTCTCACAGCCAATGTTCAGCCATGTACTGACAAGATTTCTGAATGCATTTGTACATCTGCAATCCTATGTGCGGTTTCCCCAAAGTACTGACCTCCCTGCCATCAAGTCTGACTTCTTTGCCTTTGCAAACATTCCCCATGTCATAGGTGCCATCGATGGCAAACACATTCCCCTCATCTCCCCCAGAGTGAGTGAACAGGTGTTCAGAAACAGGAAGAACTTTCACTCCTTGAACATCCAATTGGTGTGTACTGCAGACCAGTACATTTAACATGTGAATGCCATGTTTCCAGGATCAGTCCGTGATTCATTTGTGTTGAGGAACAGTAGTGTGCCACAGAAGATGGAACAACTACAAGAGGACAGAGGGTAGATCATAGGTAAGTTTGCCTGTCAATAACTGACACATTGCTGAAAACCAGCCTGTCTGACTAAGGGACATAACAATGATGAGTCTGAATTGAACCATTTTGTAGGTGATTCTGGCTATCCAAACTTGCGTTGGCTCCTGACACCAGTGAGGAATCCCAGGATGGATGCAGAGAGGAAATACAATGAGGCCCATGGACATACTAGGAGGGTAATAAAGCATACTATAGGTCTCCTGTAGGCTAGATTCCGCTGTCTACATATATCTGGGGGTTCCCTGGCCTATGGGCCTGATAAGGTGTGTAGAATAGTGGTGGCCTGCTGCATGCTGCACAACACAGCAGTGAGACATTCTATCTTCCTTTTGGAGGTGGAAGGTGCTATAGGTCCTGATCAGCTACCTCAGAGAGGTGAGGAGAGTGAGAGTGAGGATGAGGAAGGGGAAGATGTCCATTCCAGGAACCAACTGATACAACTCTACTTCCAATAACTGTGTGAGACTTAAGCCTGTCATTGGTTATAGTGACTAACACTGTCAGTGTGCTCTGTCATTTAGGGGGGATTGGTCATGATAGGCGATACATGGACCACTTCTTCATGGTACTGACAGAAAATATATGCATTCCCTCCTTGCGACCATTTGGGCACACGGTACCAAAATCAAGCACAAATTGACAATAAAGTTGTTCTCTGCCTGTTGCATCCATACTCCACTTTGTTCACAATTTAAGACAGGGGACAGTGTTACAGGTGTGAAATGTGTTTTATTGGTAGAATTGAGTGAATTGTTCTATATACAGTGATGGGAGTCATAAGGGTTGGGTGTCCTCAAAACCAACTTGGTGGCAGCCTTGTTGGATGGTTTAGATGGGTCCATTTTGTCGAACAGTACTTCATATTACTCTCAGCTAAGTGTTATTGGCGAATGGGTGGGATGGTTGCTTTGCATTAGTAGCAGAGTCAATTGCTGGAGGGGGCCTTGTTCTTAGTTGGGTTTCCAGTGCCATATCTTGGCCTCAGTGTACGTTTGGGTGCCTGCTGTGGAGCTTCTAAGGGGGCATGGTTGGCCCTTGTGTTTCCTGGGAGGGTATTTCCTGGGATGTGTCTGCTGCTTGGGTCATCAGATGCTGGTTGTCCAGGGCTGTTGTGGGGGCCTCTTGTCCAGTGTGGGTGTCAGACTTGTTTTTTACCAACTGCAGCAGTGCTCCAGCAATGGTGGCCATTGTGGCATTGTGCTCTTTCCACTGCTCCATGGCCTGTTGGTGTTGTTGCTGCTGCATCCTCTGACTTTGCTCCAGGGTGGACACAATCTGTGCCAACCTGTCTTGGGTATGTTGGTAGGCCCCCAATACCTCTGCAATAACGTCCTGGGCTTCTGCATCCATCCTGTGGCCTCCCCCCTGGCCCACTGGGACACTTGAACTTGCCCTAGCCCCCTGTGCCTGTGTCCCCTGCACAGATCTGGAAGTGCCACTTGTACTGGGGCCCTCACCTTTCTGCATGTTGGGAGTGGGAGACTGTGGCCTCTGTAGCTGTGTTCCACCTGCTGTGCCCTGGGTACACTGGTGTGGGTACACCTCCCCTGGCCTGCTGGTCTTGACTGGGTTTTAGGGGTGACAGTGGTTTCCTGGGTGCGGCTGCTGCATGGTGAGAATCCAGGACTGTGTGAGGGGCCTGCCTACTCATCAGTGTCCAGGCATCCTTTCCTCCAGTGAGTCCCTCTGGGTGCAGGATGGCGAGGACTTTCTCCTCCCAGTCGGTGTAGTAGGGTGGTGTTGGTTTGGGCCCTTCCCCAGTCTTCTGCACTGCGATGTGGTGCCTAGATGCCATGGCCCTGAACTTCCCCTGCAGGTCATTCAATCTCTTCCAGATGTCGTCCCTGGTGCGTGGATGGTGTCCCACTGCATTCACCCTGTTGACAATGATCTGCCACAGCTCCAATTTCCGCGCGATGGGTGTGTGCTGCACCTTGGCCCCGAATATTTGTGGTCCACCTTCAGGATCTCATCCACCATGGTCCTTAGCTCCCTTTCGGTGAACTGTGGATTTTTGGGGGAGGACATGGTGAGTGTGGTGGATGGCGTCTGGACTGGGAACGGGGTAAGGGTGCTCCTCTGTGGGTCGAGTGCGTCTCCTGCATGCTGGCGGTCGCCATCTGGCTCTGGTGCTCTCTGTGTTCTGTCCTGGTTTCATTGTAAGGGATTGTGGGGTGTGTCTGGGGGTGTTTTATGGGGTTCTGGATGTGTGTCAGGTGTGTGGGTGATACGCCTATCCAATGTGTGCACTTGTTGCTGTTGAGTTCACTTGCCGCCTGTGGCGGTCGCAGCCGCCAATGGTCGTCTGGCCTCCACTGTCCGCCGAGGTGATTAGTTCATCATTATTTGGAGGGCGGGATGTTGGTGTGCTTGGCGGTGGGGTGGGTCGGGATTCCCGCCGACAGAGTCATGGCGGGGAGTGGTGGTCTGGGAATTTTTGGCGGGTTGGGTTTTTCGTTCATTGTATGGTGGGTTTCCATTCACTGTCAACAGCAGGATTCTGTTCACCGCCGACACGGCGGTCGGTGGTCTTTCCCGCCATGTTCATAATGACCGCCTATGTCTGGAGCGGGCATAATGTGGAGCAAGAGGTTACAAAGGGGAGCAATACCAGCATTGCGCCACTTTGTAAATATGATGCAACATTATTGGCCTTCCAATGCCACATTAGCATAAAAAAAAAAATGCTAAAGTGGTGTTGGCTCTGGGCCCTCTTAAATCTGAGCCTTTATACTTATTTGAAAATGTCAAAATAAAATCTTGCTGGGTGCAGGTGAAATGATTTTTTGTTTCTTGAACTACATACTATGAATATAAGGAAAATGTTTTAAAAAAGGAGGCAGTTGTGGCCGTGTGGTAAACTTTTTAATTTTCACCCCCACAATTGAAGCTTCAGAACCCATTGGGGCCAGGGTCCTGTGTTTATTAAAGAATTACAAAGTATTCCAACGATCTCTCTGCTAAATTAGTAGTTGTGTTGCCTACTGTGTAGGCCTGAATAGGCCTACTAAACCCCTACTTGAAGCATACTGGATATAGTCTGCGACTCTCTCTGACATGGTGTCCTGGACACTGTCCCCAACAATCAGGGCCAGCCTATGTAGTGAATAAGATGACTAAAAAAGGGGCCCACATTTGTAAATCAGGCCAGTTTTGAACTTTAAAAGACACTCTTTATGAGTATTTTGCAAGGTATCAGAGGCTGTGTGCATTTGTGTTAGCTGCAGGTAATAAGGTAATAAATGAACAGCAAAAAGGTGGCCATAAAACAGGTCCACAAACTGCTAAACAAATGGCCGATGCACCGATCTGTGAGACCAGCCCACTCGGCACTACCTGATTGCCCTACAGGCCATTCCACCCTGGCCGACAACCCAGTCATCCTTCCCGAAGTCGGCAGGTTGATTACTGGTGCATTGAGGTCATGGTTCTTGACTCCCCACAACATGCGCATAGGTGCAAGTCCTTGATATTCAAGTAAGCTTCATTCTCTCTACAGTCTTGCAGCTGTTTATTTTTTTGAGGAGAGAGGACAGGCTTGTGATTTGGGTGGAGTATTTTTAACTTCTTATGTCCCTCCACCTATGTTATTTTGGCTTCAATACAGCTTGCCTGGCTCTTTTTCTGGTCACAATGGAAAGAGTCTCCTCCTGTACGTTGTGCATGTGGTTCAGCTTCCTCTCTGGTGTGGGGAAGCACTGAAGGGGCAGAGACCCTCACGCTCTTCGTGGAAGAGTGGCTTTCAACGTGGTGAGGGGGGAGGGGTCCTTCTCACCTACAGCAGCATCCATGATTATCTCATCAGTAGTTTCCTGAGACTTACCCCTGGATTTCCAGGGTTCTTGTCAGTGGTTTAGGTTTTCCTACAGACCACCCACCATGGGAAAAAATGTTTGCCTGCCTTTTCCTTTTCTTCCCTATATACAAAATAGGCTTTGTGGATACCTTGTGAAGGGCTTTTTTGTCATGTTTCCTGAGCAGCCACATGGTGAAGACCCAAAGTTAGAAAACAAACAATGACTAGATTAAAGGAATGTTTAAATTAATCTCAGCCGTTGGAGATCACTTCACTGAGCAGAATGCGGTCCAGCAATCTTCAGTGGCGAAGATTAATTCAAACATTATTTCTTATCAGTTTGTGGTTTGTTTAAATAAGATTAAATGTAGATTTTTCATTTATGGTTCATGTGTGTAAATACTATGGCCCTCATTACAACATTGGTGGCAAATGCCGCTTACCACCGTGCAGATGACTGCCAACACACCGCTGCGGCGGTGGAATTCCGCTACAGCTATTACGACCCACAGGCCGGAATTCGCCAAAATCCAGACACCCACACAAGCTTGCCACACCAAATGTCAGTGCTAAACTGGTGATAACAAAACCTCCACCGTCACGCCAACAGGAATACGCCTACACTATCACGACCCACGAATCCACGCAGCAGTCTTTCAACCGCGGTATTCCATTGGCAGTACACAATCCTGCGCTCAAAATACATACACATTTACACAACACAACCACATTGGACAATTCGAAATACACACACCTGATACACATACACACACCACTCCCACACACTCAATACAATATAAAACACACACCCACATCACCCACAAACCCCTACGACAAAAAATTGAGAAAGAAGCACAGAGAGAGACATCACCATCAACAATACTAGCATCCACAGGCACACATCATCATCACTCACACAACATCCATGCACCTCAGACAATACACACAAACACATCCCCTCTCACATCACAACACACACCACCCAACACATCACCCACACCACACCATGGCACCGCAAAGACACCCCAGGTTCTCTGAGGAGGAGCTCAGGGTCATGGTGGAGGAAATCGTCCGGGTAGAGCCACAGCTATTCGGATCACAGGTGCAGCACACCTCCATAGCTAGGAAGATGTAGCTATGGCGCGGAATCGTAGACAGGGTCAACGCAGTGGGACAGCATCCAAGAACTAGGGATGACATCAGGAAGAGGTGGAACCACCTACGGGGGAAGGTGTGTTCCATGGTCTCAAGACACCAGATTGCAGTTCAGAGGACTGGTGGCGGACCCCTACCTTCTCCCCCACAACTAACAACATGTGAGGAGCAGGTCTTGGCTATACTGAATCCTGAGGGCCTCGCAGGAGTAGCAGGAGATATGGACTCTGGTAAGTCAAATCTTAACTATTACATCCCCCACCCTACCTGCATGCTGTCACATACCCCACCCTCACCCCATCACTCCAACACCTCACATATCCCCCACTATCACAACCCACACATCCCAATACCAAGCCCTGCATGCAACAACAAAGCATGGACACCCATCACCAAACCATGCCCACTACAGATACCCACACAGATCCCCAAACCAACTATCACACAAGGTCCTAGACAAGAATGCAAGCACTGGAGTACAGGGTCACCCACCCATTGCACATGATGGCACACACAGATGCAATAATCATGCCTTTACACCCCTGCAGGACCCCTCCTCAACGTCACCGGACAGGCGGTTCCAGACATGTCCACTCCCCCCACAGAAGATGCCCACAGTGGTGACAGCAGCTCTGTCCAACTGGATCAAGATGACCAGCCCGGCCCATCTGGGACCTCGGAACAGCCGGTTCCCCTGACACTGGCACATGCCATCACAGAGCCTCCCCCCTCAGGAAACACCAGCACAGCACCCACCCAGCAGGCCCATACCTCTGTACCCAGGACACATCAAGCAGCAGTGTGTCCACCACTACAGGGAACCCAGGCAAACCCACCAACCCAAGAAAATCAGGGACCGGGGGGCAGTGGCAGTGGGCACACGGTTCAGGGGACAGAGGCACAGGATAACAGGGAACTGGGAGGACTGCTGTGAGACGGGGGAGGATAGGCCCAGGGAACCCACTCTCCACGAGGCCCTCTCCAACATCATGGGAGCGTACCATCATTCTCAGGAGACGACTACAACGGTACTGGCCAAGTTTCAGGAGACCCAGCAGCTGCAGGAGGACCAGTATCTGGGGATCAGGGAGGAACTTAAGTCCATCAATACCACCCTGGTCACCATTGTAGGGGTGCTGAAGGACCTTGTCAACACCAGGAGGGACTCTGTGGCACAACAAGGGGCCCCTGACACTAGCCTGAATGATGAACAGCCCACCACCTCTGCCGGTGATAGTGGACAGGAGGCACCGCCACAGGATCACGACACCAGCACCCCACCCCCTGCAGATGGAGAACCACCCAGCAAACGGTCCCTGAGATCCAGGACAAAGACAGAGAACAATGCCAAGACCCCCGCCAGGAAATGAGACCACCCTGAATGTCATCCTTCTGTCCCACTTCGTCACCCTGTCCATCCATCAACTGCCCTGGCTCCACTTCCTATGCCCCTTTGGACAATGCACCTGTGAAACAAATAGGCTGGACTCTGCCATGGACAATCTTCCACCATCACCCCTTCCCATTTTACAACCCCCTCCACTAATTTGCACTGAAATAAACACCCTTGAATCAGAAAACAATCTGGAGTCAGTCTGTGCTTTCACAAATGTGTATTTGCAATAATTAAGGAAAATAGTATTGCCAACATACCTATGTCACACAGCTCTAGTCCATGAGGTAATATAGCAGAGGTCACACAGTGGGACCCAAATCTGTGAAATGGAAAGGCAAAGTTACAGGTCAGGGTCCATATACTGGGTGAAAGTGACAGACTTATGATAGGTCTAACAATTGTATGAGATGTGTGAGCCAGTGACATCTTCTTACCTGCATCTCACTGGAAGTATTGCTGGATAACGTTGTTTCTGTTGTTGATATCCTCTTCTTCTGCCTCCTCTTCTTCACCGTCCACAGGCTCCACAGCTGCCACAAGACCTCCATCTGGACTATCCTCCTGCAGAAAAGGCACCTGTCATCACAAAGCCAGGTTGTGCAGCATACAGCAGGTCAGGTGAGTAGTAGAGAGAACCACCTGTCATATGGAGGCACCAGAACCTGGCCTTCAGGAGGCCGAAGGTCCTTTCTATCACTCTCCGAGTTCGCCCATGTGCCTCATTGTAGCGGTCCTCTGCCCTAGTCCTGGGATTTATCACTAGGGTCAGTAGCCATGACGGGTTGGGGTAACCAGAGTCACCTGAAAATATCGAGGGACAACTGTTAGACACACACCAACCCTTAGGGACAACCCCAGACCCAGACAACTATTCACAGGGTATAGGGTCCTTGTCCTCACCTATTAGCCACACACGGTGCCTCTGGAGTTGCCCCAAAGGGATGCTGCTATTCCGCAAAATGTAAGCGTCATGCACTGAGCCTGGAAACTTGGCATTCACATGGGAGATGTACTGGTCGGCCTAACACACCATCTGCACATTCATTGAATGGTAGCTCTTCTGGTTTATGTACACCTGTTCACTCCTGTGGGGGGTTACCAATGCCACATGTGTCTCATCAATGGCAACTATGATGTTGGGGGTATGTCCCAGGGCATAGAAGTCACCTTTCACTGTGTGCAAATATTCCACCTGAGGGAAAACGATGTAGCTGCGCATGTGTTTCAGCAGGGCAGACAACACTCTGGACAACACGTTTGAGAACATAGGCTGGGACATCCCTGATGTAATGCCCACTGTAGTTTGAAAATACCCACTAGCCAGGAAATGGAGTACTGACAGGACCTGCACTAGAGGGTGTATTCCTATGGGATAGCGGATAGCTGACACCAGGTCTGGCTCCAACTGGGGACACAGTTCATGGATTGTTGCATGATCAAGTCTGTAGGTGACTATTATGTGTCTCTCTTCCATTGTCGACAGGTCCACCAGCGGTCTGTACACCGGAGGATGCCGCCATCTCCTCACCTGACCCAGCGGACATGCCCTATGGACGAGAACAGCGAGCAGAGAGTCGGCCAACACTGAGGTATTAAAAAATGTTTATTGCACACATTTTTCAATCCGCAATGTGCCTGTCACTGTGTGTATGCAAGGCCTAGATACATGTGACGCATTTAAAATTAATCCCATGTGGCCCCCTGAAATGGCGGCTGCCTGACCTGTAAGGTGGTACAAGGGGACATGAGGTAACTGCGCTGGCGTTGTACACCGTCGCGGTAGGCAGTCGAAGACCGCAGCGCAATCCTGCATTGATTAACACTGGACCCTATGGGTCCCAGGTGCCAATGTTGATGTACGCCGGCGGTGACGGTACGCACCGCCGCAGACGTGACCACCATTTTCTGTCTGTTCACTCACTTGATACCTTACCTTCGACAGGAGAGGACCTACACTGCAAGTGCTGCTGTGACCTCAGTCTGGAAGCGACGATGGCTCATGTGTCTGGGGAAAGGGCCCCTGCCTTCACTTCAGAGGAGTTGGAGAAGTTAGTGGATGGGGTCCTCCCCCAGTATATGCTACTCTATGGTCCTCCAGACAAACAGGTGAGTACACTGTGAGCATGCTGTATGGGCAATGCCTGTTTGGAGTGGTGTGGATGGAAGTTACGGGGGGGGGACTGAGGCCTGCATGAGCGGACGGGGAGTGTATGTGCATCAGGGCACGGGTGGGAACGTGGGTCAATGACTGTGATGGTCTGGACGGTTAAAGATTTTCCTTTTCCCCTGTACTATTCCTCTAGGTCAGCGCCCACCAGAAGAAGGATATTTGGCATGCCATCGCCAAGGACGTCGGGACCCTGGGGGACCACCACAGACAGAGCACCCACTGCTGTAAAAGATGGGAGGACATTCGCCGCTGGAGCACGAAGACAGAGGAGGCCCAGCTGAGGATGGCCTCCCAACGTGGGAGGGGTGCCCGTCACACCATGACCCCCCTGATGTTCCGGATCCTGGCGGTGGCCTATCCGGAGTTGGATGGGTGCTTGAGGGCATCCCAGCAGCCACGAGGGGGTGAGTACAGTCACATCCATCTGACTCTGCATGCATTAAGAGGTGTCTGGGTGGGGGAGGTGGGCTGTGGGTTCCCCTAGACCAGGGCGAGTTTTGTAGGCAAGGTCTCTTCAAGAGGCAGGTTATGTGGCACCCCAACCCCACCAGTGGTAAGAGCCAACTACACCTAGTCAGGCTCCTGTGACTTCCATGTGTGCAGCAATCGGGCATAGCCCTTGTACCCCATGTCTCTGTGATTACTTAGTGCACTCTAAGTGCATGGTGTAGTGCAGAGGGCTGCTGTGTCTGTAGTGTATAGTGGTATTGCATGCACTGAACATGTCTTTCTTCTGTCTCCCCCCCCACTTTTTGTGGTCTCCCTGTTCTTGTGTGCATTAGCATCATCAGGCGGAGGAGCAGGGGCACCGGAGCAGGAGGGCGCTGCATCCCACAAGGCCCTGGAGGGCGAGACAACAGAGTCTGAAGCCACCAGTGGGACAGAGGGCGAGGGGAGCTCCACGGCGGGGACAGGAGGTGACATCAGCGACAGCGACTCTTCCTCTGATGGGAGCTCCCTTGCAGTGGCGGGCCCCTCTGTGCCCCCCCCATCAACAGGTACAGCCGCCACCAACCCTACCAGCACCCCCCTCCCAGCAGCCCCTCAGCGTGTGTCCCGTGCCCGCTCACCCAGGGGGGTGGGCATCTCCTTCGACCCAGGCACCTCAGGCCCTGCCCCAGTCACCCCTGCTGCCCTCAGTGAGGAGGCTATTGACCTCCTGAGATCCCTCACTGTTGGGCAGTCTACCATTCTGAATGCCATCCAGGGTGTAGAGAAGCAGTTGCAACAAACAAATGCATACCTGGAGGGCATTCATTCTGGCCAGGCAGCCCAACAGAGAGCCTTTCAGGCTCTGGCCTCAGCACTGATGGCAGCCATTGTCCCTGTGTCCAGCCTCCCCCTTCCAACCTCTTCCACCCAGACCCAATCCCCTGTACCTCAGCCTATCCCAAGCACACCATCAGCCGAGCATGCACACACCTCAACACACAAGGGTGGCTCTGGTAAACATAAGCACCACACAAACCAAAGGCGCTCACACAAGCATCATACCCATGCACACATACCAACATCCACTGCCTCCACTGTGTCCCCCTCCTCCACATCTCCCTCCTCCCTCCCTGCCTCGTCTCCACTCACACCTGCATGCACTACATCTTCAGCCACTACCTCCATCACCAGCATGCCCATCACCACACACCGCTCACGTGCACTCACCACCCCAACTACCATTCACACATCCCCTGTGTCCTCTACCAGTGTGTCTGTGAACTCTCCTCCCAATGTACACAAACGCAGCAACACAACCACCCAACAGCCATCCACCTCACAACAGCCTCAAGCCCATGCACCTTCACCCAAAGTCAACAAATGTACACCTCCCACAACCACTACCTCTTCCTCCACTTCCAAACCCCCTCCGTCTACCCGTCCCAGTGTGTTCTAAAAAGCTTTTCCTGTCTAATAATGACCTCTTCTCTACACCTTGCCCCCCCGTCCTTCCCCTAGGGCCCGCCTTTCCAGGTCCCAGCCCAGCACCTCAGCCACCACATCCCCAGGCACAGTGGTGCCAGCAACTGCGGGCTTTGGAGTGCGCCAAGCATCAGGGTTGCCAGTGTTCCACGGAGCGAGGTCAAGGACATTCCGCCACTCCAAAAGTAAAAAAGTTACCCACATGCCGGAGGGAGAAGGCGAAAACACCTGACACCAAGGGCTCAGGCAAAACAAAAGTGGATAGTGGCAAGACAACTGCGCCACCATCCAAGATGGGGAAGGGCCAAAAAATCAAGGGCAGGTCCACGTTGACGCCAACCTGGACAGCGGACAAGACCGCCACCAGCACGCCACCTGCACCGCCACCTGCACTGCCACCAGCACCGCAGTCACTGAGCCCGCCACCAGCACTGCAGTCACGGAGCCCACCACCAGCACCGCCGCAACAAAGACCGGTACCAGCACCGCTGCCACAAAGACCGCTGCCAGCACCGCCGCCACAAAGACCGCCACCAGCACCGATGCCACAGACCCCGCCGCCAGCACTGATGCCACTGACACCACCGCCAGCGGCACCGCAACATCCTGAGCCAGTGGCACCACCGCAGACATGGCTGCCATCCCCAGTGGTCAGTTGCACGAGTCTGGTGGTCAGTTCCAGGAGCCTGGGTAGCTTGCATGTTGCACCACTGTCAGTGGAGTATCACATCCACTACCTCAGTCCTTGGCAGGATGAAGCACTCTGGGCACAAAGCCCCCTCCAGAACCAGTAGAGAAAGGTATCCACTACCTCTGTCCTTGACAGGATGAAGCACTGTGGGCACAAAGCCCCCTCCAGAACCAGTGTAGAGTTACATCCACTACCTCAGTCCTTGGCAGGATGAAGCACTCTGGGCACAAAGCCCCCTCCAGAACCAGTGGAGACTGTTATCCACTTGAGAGACTGTGGCTTTGCACTCCCCAGGATAAAGCAGTGGGCAACCCACCCACTGGAGAGACTTGAAAGACTGTGGCTTTGCACTCCCCAGGATAAAGCAGTGGGCAACCCACCCACTTGAGAGACTTGTGAGACTGTGGCTTTGCACTCCCCAGGATACAGCAGTGGGCAACCCACCCACTTGAGAGCCTTGTGAAACTGTGGCTTTGCACTCCGCAGGATAAAGCAGTGGGCAACCCACCCACTTGAGAGACTTGAGAGACTGTGGCTTTGCACTCCCCAGGATAAAGCAGTGGGCAACCCACCCACTGGAGAGACTTGAGAGACTGTGGCTTTGCACTCCCCAGGTTACAGCAGTGGGCATGGAGCCCCCTTGTGGAGCAGTGGCGTTGTGCACTCATCCGGCTGAGGTGCCCCCCCTTTCCTTCCCCCAGAGGTGCCTGTTTCATTTCGATCTGATGCCCCTGCAGTGTTCTCTCCGTTTGGTGTCTGGTATCGAGTGTGGGCCTCGCCCATGCATTTTGGGCCCAGTGGTCCACGGACTATAATTGGTGCACTATCCGGACTTGTGTAGTTGGTGTACATAATTGTATATACTGTATTTCAAGTTTTGAATAATGGATTTTTATTTATTACAATCGTTCAACTCATTTCCTTTTGTCCTTGCGTTCTTGAAGGGGTGGGGGGTGTAAATGTAATGTTTCAGCATGTATGTATGTTGTTGTGGGAGAGGGTGGAGGTGGGGGAGTTGTGTGTTGCGTGTGTGTCACTCTCTTTTCCCTCCCCCCTCCCCTGTGTTGTAGGTGCAGTACTCACCGTGTTCGTCGCCGCCGTCTTTCGTGCTCCTGGTAAAGGAGCAGGAATACCATTGCAGGGAGTATTTGGAGTTCTGGCTTCATGGCGTCCTGGTTCCTCGTGGAATGTTTAGAGGTGAGTGTTTTCCCTTCCAAGTCTGCTTCCGCCGTGTTTTTTTTTGCATTGGTTCCGCCCCGGAAAAGGTGGCGGTTTGGCCTCTCATAATAGTGTGAGCGGCACATTGTCTTTCGCCTGTCTGTTGGCGGTGACCGCTGCAGTGTTTGTTTCTACTGCCATGGCGGTCGGAGTGTTAAAGTGGCTGTCTATGTTGGCAGTTTCCGCCATGGTCGTGATTCAAATTTTTTTTACCGCCGGCCTGTTGGCAGTCTTACCGCCGCTTAAACACCGCCCGCCAGGGTTGTAATGAGGACCTATATGTTTAAGTGTGTAAAGAGGCAAGCCGGAGAGCTAAGGACTGTAACGGGGACGATTGGGACTCGGAATAATGAAGAATATTAGAGGGGTATGTACTCCTTTAAATTTTCTTAATGTGGGCATGGCACACACAAGTTTCCAGAAAGATTTGAGTCTCCTCGTGTACCCATCCAAAGAAAACCTCCATTACAAAAATACGTAAAACACAATAGCACATAGAGATTTGCCTTTAAACGTGAATGCTGGTCGTTGTTTCTGGTATTTTATGGTGCCTGCTTGGCGAGTGGTTTTATGAATCTGCCTGTTGGGGTGCACGTGGTATTTTATGACATAAAGTAACGTCGATTACAAGCTTGGCACAAAAAAAGGCAGCCTTCAAATGGAAACTGTTACAAGCTATAGCTCATTTACTTTAATTGGCTCAATAGAAATAGGTTCACTGTTATAGTTATTCAAGCAAAATAGGGACTAGGGCTGTAAGCATTTGACAGTCAAAAGAGCGTGTTGTGTTAGTTATAAGAAGAGACATTGCACCGAGCTCGTGTCGGTCATAGTGTATAATCTCAGGAGGTGTGTAGTGCTGATGCGTGTGTAATACTGTGTGCCAGATACACGAAAGAGGCTGACACTTGCTGAGACTTTGACATCCTTAGGTTGATTGCTGACAGGGGTTAAGAATCAAATGATTATCGTATCTGCAGCAGCACAGACCTGCAGCAAATAAAGCATATGGAAAAGAACATTTTGTAATTTCATTTCGACAGAGCTGTACAAACCTTCACATTTCGAACGCCGAAATCCAAATAGCACAGCTCTTTGTGAGCTCGAGATTGGATGCTTTTAAATCCTACTGCGAGATGAAAGGACTGTGGATATTATTTGATGGTACACTTACAAAATCAAACGCAAGTATGCTACTTTCCTGTTATGACAGGGAGTTTTATGAGCAGAATGAAAAAAAACACAAACAGAAGGGCTGTGAGCTCCCTTTGTTTGTTCCTTTGTTAATATCTTGCTCTGCTAGGTTTACAAATCCTAAGTAAATAGAAATTAGTGCTCCTTACTTTGCAGTCCATTTGCTTTAGATGTTTGCCTTGAGGGACATTTGTGTATTCTGCTAATGGCAGCAGCAGAGTGCTGTCTCGTTTTCATTCTGGCAAAAAAGGGCCGTCTCCATGGTTACAGTTTCATTTGCTAGAAAGAAACTGATGGCTGTTAGTGATCCCATCATAAGCAACTTCTGTCAGATTTCTTATCAAGTAGACATATTTTGACAAAGTGAAAGATAACACCATAATAAGGGAACCGAGTTGCCACTCTAGGTAATGAACCATTTAGCATTAAATGAAATGTGAAACCAATTTTCTAGGATGGAAGGTATGGGAAAATGAAAACATAACATGAGCACTCTTATCTGCAGAATGTATGTGCATGTATGTTTATCTACACACACGCACACGCACACTCACACACTCACATCTACCAAGGAAGAACACAAGCAAATGTATAGGTTTACAATTTGCAACAATCACATCAGAACATTTAGTTTATTTCTATTTACACTTTAGAAATGAATGCTGAATATTGTGTGCTAATGTATAGTTTTAAGGTAGTACAATGTACCTTATTTATACATTTGCTTGTCACCTATTATTCTCGGGTGACATTGACATACTGCATTACTGGGAAGCATTTCATGACATTTATTTACTTAAAAAACACCACAGGCCTGACGAATTTATCACGATTTAGAAAATGTAGCCCAGGAAATGAAAGAGCAAATGGCTGTGCAGTTGCTCTGTATTAGAATATTGTTCCCATAAGTCTTTTTTTTAACCGTGAAATGAAGATGAGACCAGTCCCCCAGCCTTTGCTTGCTAGATGCAAGGTGTGGGGACGGCATACTTCAAGTACACATACATTAGTGGGACTCATTTGTAAGTTAGGCACTGCTTACGCACCTCCACCGTGCACATTGTTTATCCAGACGATACCCTTCTTTAATATTTTTTTGCAATAACAACCTTTGAATCTCCTTGCTCAAGATGTAATCTAATAATCTAGTCTAATAATTTGCAAAGAAAAACAGAATTTTGAAAACTTAAAGACGAGAGAGAATGTAAGAATATCACTAGGTGGTTCTGAAGGTAATTTTGTGGAATGCTAATCACAGTATTTCAGGAAAATTGTCATACGTGACGGCAATCGAGACAGTGGTGATGTTTATGGAGTCAACGTAAAGATGAAATTCAAGAAGGCCTCTGGTGTTTATAACAAGGCTGGAAACTTGGGCGAGGAACCTCGAGAATATAGTGTGAACCACGAAATTAGGGCACACAGAGAGGATGCCGTTGGTGGTGGAAGCTCTCAATGATTAAGTGCATAATGTCGCAGAAATATCACTTACAAAGAACAACAAGATCATGTGGCTAGGAGACTATCTTTCATTCCCACCAAAATTTGCAAATATAACAACCAAAGTCCAAGGTTTCTTTCATAAAGAAAGATTATAAGTGCATTTTGTAAGCACAGAAAACTCGGCCTCCTGGAAGACATCTTTTTCTTGCTATCATCCACTGCCGTGCCTTTGGAAATAATCACATTTGAAAAATAATTAACTTGGGTTTAAAAAAAATATACAATACTCACCATGTAGAGTGTACATACCTATGCTTTAAAATAACTACAGCCAGATGATTTCACCACAATAAAGCCAGCAAACAAAAGTCGAACCACAGTCATCCTAGACCTAGATGAAGACTTTTACACATAAAAAATCCGTGGCAACATAGAGATCCTGGTCACAATATAAGAATACTTAATAATCACACAAACAAAGTGCAAAACTCAGTTGTGGGTCTCTTAGATCAGTGATCTTAAATGCTGCACCCTCCCCAAAGTGGAAATAAAATCATTGGGCCCCTTCCTAATCCTTCAAAAATATTCTATTAAATTGGTAATGTTTAACTATGTCTAGACTATTTAATTTCTGCAGTTAAGTTCTGTTGCTGTTTTAAAAAAGCAATTGAATACATGATGCCCTACATACTGTTCTGTTCAGGCAGGCCTTACTAAGGTGTAAATGTACCGCACTGTGATTATTAGGGGTGGGGGTTTTGAAGACTATTTGGATTTCCTTCCGTTTTGACACATACTTCCAGCTTTGATATTAATGATGAAACATATTGGTGAAGGCCCATTACAGAGTGGTTTACTGCTGCTTACTCTATTCAGCTTAAAACAAAGTCCTGTTATCAGCATAATGATTCTTTTGGCCTGTGTCTGGCACTCCCACCCCACCCTCTTTCTTGCTTATACCTAGTGTGTGACTGCAAGACTCTGCCTCTCCACTCCGACATAAAGTGGGATTACCCTTTAGTGAGGGTGAGGACGAGTGTGTGTGAAAACTTTGTGTGCTTCCACTTTGACACCTGTGTGCTCCACACATGATTCAGTTTTGGGCTCAACATCAGTATGAAATGTGCGAAGAGTGCTGTGCATTCACTAAAGCAGCACAACTACTCCACATGGGAAGTGCCTAATATGGCCTACTACACATTTATCGTGTGTGTAATTCCTCTCAGCAGTCACACGTGTGTGTCTCCTTTTCATTAAGTTTTTTGTATTTTTTATGTGTTTTATTTTCAGTAATGTTATAAACATTTTCTATGTTCTACCTCGCAGGATCTAATGTAAAATGAAAAAGTTCCTGTTTCAAGAGACTAGACATTAGTTATCTTGTATTGTATACTTGTGCACCAATGGAGTGTATGAGCATTTACATTAGTTGGCGTACACATAGAGCACTTGGTACTGAAGAAAGCCCTGGACTCCTGTGCCGGTCATTTGAAGAGCTGAAACATGTCGATCTAAACAGGATATGAGCAGCATAATTTAGCCTCATATGTCCTAAAAATGTTTTTTAACCATCCCTTCACCACCCTCTAATAATTTTTGAATTATCACTTAGCAGGTGATAGGGATTTTTATTGGACTTAGTTCCCCTTTCCCTGTTTTCCTTAGAAATCCCCAAATTCTCCATCAGTTCTAACGAGGGCCTGTCTGCCATTGGGATATGTCTTGGTGACCGCAGGATGGCCGATGATGAAGCATGACACCCGGCGGATGGGGGAAGTGAGTGTGAGGCCATCCTGTTTCCTTCAGAAAATGCTTAGTGAACTTTGTTGGTGGAACCCCAGGACAGAGTACCCACCCACAAAAGAAGAATGTGCGTGGGGGGCACATTCCTAAATTAGGGTTGCTGTGATAAGGGCATGTTTGTTCTTTAGACTTTAACATTTCCTTGTTTCCATAAACCATCACTAGCTTCAAATGTATACCCAAGTGAAGAGTTGACAGTCATTCATCACAAATTACCAAATTGCAAAACAAAGCTTGGGGTTTATTCCCAAGTTGTCTTACATATGTGAGCAAGACAGAATAAGAGATAAAAAGGGATTTAATTGAACATGAATCCAAGGACGCTGTAAACTCCTAATACGCAATTGGTCAACAACTTTAAAGCTGCCAAACATGCCGACATTATATAGAATAGTAAGTCTGACTTGCTATCAAGCCAAATGAGAGAGGTGGCAAAAAGAAACAAATTTTGCCTCAAAAAGCAAAAATGGTCTGAATGAGTAATCAAAGACCCATGACACATTGAGATAATGATTCTTTACACACTCGTTTGTTTCAGAGAAAATTCCAGGTCAATTTATTATGTCCTAGCACACATATATTTTTACAGAGTAGCGTTACATGGTACACGTTTTCAAAAAATGATATGGGGCCTCATGCACAAACGTATCTGGTATCACAGTTTTCAACCAATATAATAAACCCTCAGATATTGCTGTGAATGGGGATCTGTGATGTGACTGAATCATCATCCCATCTGATAATGTCATCAATATTAATGAACACATCTAAAGAGCCATTTCCAGGGTATGATACACCAGGTCCAGGAAGCCATACAAGATGTAGTGTCAGATGTGAACAGTCCTCCTGAAGGCCCTGCAAAAATCTGTCCTCAGGAGGATCAACATTCATCACATCTGTAACTGTGGGACTCCATCTTAGGAAGTAATCTAAGGACCAAGGAGAAGAAATCACTCTAATTCATATAATGTTCTTGCAGTTTCTACCAAGTTGTTTGTAGAAGACACTAACAAATAAGACTCTTGCAATTAAACAACCTGTAAAAACTGTTCTATTCATGAAAACATAGTTGTCTTATGTGGAACCCAGAAAAAAGATCAGACAAATATATGGTAGAAAACACATTGCTGTATATGGTAAGTAATTCGGTATGTGTACCTGTTGAAGATATTCGAAAATCAATGATTCAATACCTATGACTCAACTACAGAACATTCAGTTTCTAAGAGGCATCTAAAATCCATGACAGACAGGGATCTCTTTTCTGGATGGTTATAAGGTTACAAGAGTACCGACCTGTAGAGCAACAGAAGAATGGAGAAAATCTGCCAAAGCAAACAATTCAGCAGATACACCAATCATAATCTTCAACATAAACTTCATGGTACTTGAAGAGACTCAATTAGTATACTCAGTCACTCCATTTATTTGACGGTGTCATGTATCAGGAAAAAACAATTTAAACGGTCATTTGGGGCTGCAAACTTGTTTTACAGCCAGAAATTGCTTGATTTGTGTTTGTCAGGGATTAACAAAAGGAAACTGGTTAGGCAGGCATGCTTCCACTACTATGTAATTGTATATCATGACTGTGTACAATTACACAGTGACAAACACCAAGTAAGTGATAGGATTGGAAGGTTCAGGTGTGGTCTGCTTTGGAGGTATGTGAACTTGTGACTTTGTTGACATCCGTACGCTCCTTTCTCACTACTTCTCACCTGATAAATAGATGGAGATTTACTACAGCAAAACGGTGGAGCAACTCCCATTCTAGGTTATGAAGAGGAACAGAACACCCTCTAGCTTCATATGCATAGTGAAAAAGGATTTCCCCGGGGAGAAAAAAAGAAAAAGGAAAACATTTATATGTACGTAGTGACCTGCAATTCCTAATACATAATACCCTGTGTATATCTCCGCAGTGGAGCAATAGCAAATGTCATATGATATTCCCAATATTATCCATGTAAAGCTGTCACTGGTGCAGCATTCCAGCTGTACCATCGGTATTGTTTGTGAATCCCCAAAATTTGTACATTTACACCAATTCAAGTTGTATGACTATAGGTATAAATGTGTGACTTTTTTTTGTAGACACCGTTACTGCTCACACCAAGAAATAAATCCTAATCCAAATTAGAAATAAAAAGAGTACAATTTATTAAATGTAAAGGCATCAAACTGACAAAAATCCAGTAAAGTAATCCAGATATAGGAATTTTTAAACTTTCTGTGTAACAACAGTACCAAAAGCACTAAGCACAAATGGTGGTCTGTGGAAATAGTAGACCACGACCTAGGGGTGATTTCAGACCAACAACAACGGAGCCAGGGTTTGATACATGAAGTTGATTGGTCCTGGTGAAAGTCTGAAAGTTGTAAAGTACAAAAAAAGTTTATAAGTACCACTTCAGAGATGCACTTTGTTCCCACGTGAGACTGGGATGAAATTTTAGCCTTCACTGGGGAATGAAAGGCCAGATACCTCAAGCAGAATCATCCTGCTGGCACCCTGGAGCTATGAAGATTTTTCACTGAAATAATTCTAACTCCCAATGCAGAATGACACTTAGGGGCTGATTGTGAGTTTGGCGGTTGGAAAAACCCGACCACAAAACTCCTGATGAGGAGTCCACCATGGTGCTGGCGGTCTCTCCACCACCCTATTGTGAGTTTTCCACTGGGATGACCGGCGGAAATGAAGGCTTCCCCCGGTCTGCCCAGTGGAAAATGTGCAGCAGCATTGTACTTGGATTCACATGGAGCCAAGTCCAATGCCGTTGCACAAGGGGCCTCCCTAGCACCCTCGGAATGCGCACTGTCAGCACAGCAGACAGTGCGTATTCTGATAGTCCTGGGGAGGGGGGACCCTGCACTGCCCATGTCATATGCATGGGCAATGCAGGGGGACCCCTGTGGCCTCCTGCACTTGTTCTCTGCCAGCCTTTTCATGACAGTTGAAATTACATTAAAAGGCTTCTGGAGAACAATCAGCATGGCAGCTCTGACTTCAGCACCGCCGTGGCTGACTACAACCAGACCCCTGTCATCCCGTTGGGATCCAAGATCCTGGCAGAAATGGCAGTCTTTTACAGGTCCCACTGCAAGGGTTGCAAAGTGGTGGATGGACCACTACAGCTGCGGTGGTCCGACCGCCACTGTGAGTCTGGCGGTCTTGTGATGGCCAGACTCGTAATATAGCCCTTAGTCATTTTTCAGATGTGTGAGAATCTCTGAGTGGGATGAAGCTGAAATTCGGTCTAATGCTGTTGATCTACCAGTTGGATACTTGTGCTATTGGGTCTCCTTGAAGCTCTGGATGAAAACATTACAAAAAGTTTCAAAACTTAATCTGGTGCTGAAACAAGTACACAGATCTATACCTAATGCCACAAGGTCCTCAGAGGAAGGCCAACAGAAAAGTCCAGGCTGGGTATAGTTGCCAGTGGTTAGCTGGGCACTTCATGGAAAAGGCCTCTTGCAGTCTGTTATGACTCTGTAGCCACACAGGATGTTAGACAACTGACCCTTGAAGTCCAGTACTTTGCACTGGGTACAAGAGGAGCAAGTCCAGACCTTAAGGACTCCTTTCAGGTCACAGACAAGTTTCAGTCCTCTTCTGATTTTCCACAGGTTCAGTAGGTGTTTGATAATGGTGCCTTAGGGTGCCACATTTTTGCCTGGCACCAACTAGTGGGTTGCAACAACTTCTGGCTTTTCTCTAAACAATGGGTTAAAAGTTCCAAGGGGCAACACTTCTCGCTTTTACTGTTCCTATTTGTGCACTTTATTTGCAAAATCCAAGATAGGGAAACCCTTCTCCCCTTATGCAAAGCCTGAGTCCTTACTCAGTGGTGTAGACATGGTAATGAGCATTACCATCCTCTATGGTCACACAAAACCAGGTAGGGGCTAGCTGCATTCCCACCAGGTTTTGTGTCAACCTGACTAGGGACAAAAGGCAGCTTCCTCCAGTTCTCCTCTTGCATTTACTCATGAAATTGGAGGGTCCCTGTTTGAAATGGGGTCTCTAGTTGGCAGAGGTATACACCCTTGTCCAAATAGGGACCACAGTTCTAGTCAGAGTAAGTCACACACAATCCAAATTGTCCTGTGCCCACCCTCTGGTAGCTTGGCACTGAGCAGTCAGGCTTAACTTAGAAGGCAATGTGTAAAGTATGTGTGCAATAAATCAAACAGTAACACAGTGAAAACACCACAAAAATACAGCACACAGGGTTAGAAAAATATATGATATGTATCTGGTTAAATTAAGGTAAAAAAGATAAAGATCCAATAAGCACAAGTTGAGATATCACTTTAGCAAGTTTAAAGAGAGTCTTAAATCTTAAAAATCAACAGTTGTCACTATATTACACAAAGTACCTGGTTTGCATCAAAAAGAACACACAGGGAGACTGCAGAGGAGGAGATGCATGGAAAAATAGGGTGTGCGTCAGATTTTCCGACATGGCACAGATGATGTGTTGTTTCTTTCCACCATGCAAGGGGCTTTGTTTCATTTTTCGGCACACAGACTTGGTTCCTCACTGCGAGGTGGGGATCTTTTTGGTATCTTTTCGTTGGGAAATCCTGGGCATGTGGGAAGAAGTCACAGACGCTGCGTCAATCCGGTACAGTGATGCTTCAAATTTTCAGTTGCATGCCAGGTGCTGCGTCAATTTTCCACTCGGGGAATTGGCTGCATCGTTCAGGTTTGGCTGTGCGTCAATCCAGTAGGGCTGTGCGTTTAATTTCGAGTCGCAAGGCTGGTGCTGCATCGAATGTTCACTTGGGAAGTCACCCTGCGTCGGTCTGGCTTGGCTGTGCAGCAATTTCTCAGTCATAAAACAGCTGTGCATTGTTTTCAGCAGGCTGTGCATCGATTTTTGGTGCACAAGGAGTTTCCTGAGGAGATGAAGTCTTTTTGGCCCTGAGACTTCAGAAAACAGGAGGAACGCTCAAACCAAGCCTTTGGAGAGCACTTCTCAAAAAAGTCAGAGAGCAGCAGGGCAGCAAGGTTTCAGTAGGATAGCAGTCCTTCTCAGCAAAGCAGTCCAGATGAGTCTATTGGGCAGACAGGCAGTTCCTCTTGACAGGTTGCAAATTCAGGTCCAGAAGTGTCTGAGTTGGTGGGGTCAAGGACCAAGTTTGCATAACCAGAAATGCCTTTGAAGTGGGGGAGGCTTCAAAGAGTGGTTTTGAAGTGCACAAGCTCCCCTTTAAGTACAGCTCTGTCTGCCAGGGTCCCAGTAGGGAGTTTGGCAGTATATTGTTTGCAGGCAGGCCACTATCCTTTGAAATGTATGTATCAGGCCCTCCACCCTTCAGCCCCGGAAGACCCATTCAGTATACAGGTGAGTGCAGGTGTGACTGAGTGTCCTATGTTTTTTGGTTGTCTGGGTGAAATGCACAAGGAAGCTGATTGAAGACATGCTGTGAGGCACACATGGATTCTAACTGCAGAGAAATGCTCCCTTTTTAAAAGTTGCATTTCCAAAACAGTAATATAAAATCCAAGTTCACCAATAAACAGAATTTCCCATTACCATTCTGGCCATACTAAATATGACCTGGTTACCCCTTTCTGATCAGAATCTATCACTCAAACTGTATGTGAGGATAGCCCTAATGCTATCTATCCTATGAAAGGAGCAGGCCTCAAAGTTAAGAAAATTAATTTAATATTTTTTCAACTACCAGGACATATAAAACACACATGTACATGCCCTGCCTTTTACCTACAGAGCAACCTGCCCTATAGGTTACCTAGGGCCGACCTTAGGGGTGACATATGTAGAAAAAGGGGAGTTCAAGGCTTGGCACATACTTTTAAATGCCAAGTTGAAGTGGCAGTGAAACTGCACACACAGGCATTGCAATGGCAGGCCTGAGACATGGTTATGGGGCTACTTATGTGGGTGGCACAACCAGTACTTCAGGCCCAGTGGTAGTATTCAATTTACAGGCCCTGGGCACAGGTAGTGCCCTTTACTAGGGACTTACAAGTAAATCAAATATGCCAATGGGGAATGAACCAACATTGCAATGTTTAAGGGAGAGAGCATATGCACTTTAGCACTGGTTAGCAGTGGGAAAGTGTGCAGGGTCCTAAAACCAGCAAAAACAGTGGCAGAAAAGTTGAGGGAGGCAGGCAAAATGTTAGGGGATGACCACCCTAAGGCTGTCAGGTCTAACAATCCCCTTTTAAGTTATTGGAGTTCTTGGGTCCACCCTAACTGGTTTTCCTGCATGGAGAAGAAAACCACTCCCCCACACCCAGGTCATTATTGTATGGTTACTAAAAAAACATAGCTCACATGGACATTATAGTTCGGTTCCGATTTTACACACATAAAATCAGTGAAATTCAGCAGTTATAGTTTTCCCAAAATACTGTAACTTTTGCCCCACAGTAACTATAACTTGCACCCCGCCATGCAGTTTTCTCATCAATAATGGTAGTGCAAATGTTGCTGTGATATTATAAATAATGTCATAGAAGATCTCATGACTGGTGAAATATGTGGGGTAAATAGCAGTGCATGGTAAGGGCACAAGTTATACTTAACTTATGGCACAAGTTACAGTTTCTTGTGAGAACTATAACTGCTGAATTTCTATTGTTTTATGTGTGCAAAATCTGAACCCAACTATAATGTCCCTGTAACCTTTGTTTTTAAGTAAATTTGTAAGTTTGTTTTTTAATTCTATCTCCTAACTATAACTTCCTTGTAACTTTTGTTTTTTTTGTGAATTTCTAGTGTTTTTTTACTGTAAACTAATAATTAGTTACCATATGTTAATCCAACTGCCGCAGTACATGGCCTTTGGATGTTCATGGTGAGAGGTTGGCTGCAGGGCCTGCATTCAATCCCCGCATGTGTTTAACCCCACCCTGTGAGTCTGTGAGTGGATGTTTGAGTGGCTGCATAAGTGTGTGAATGGTTGTGTGGGGGTGTAAGCCGGTGGGTAAATGTATGAGGGGCTGTGTGAGTGGCTGTGTGGAAGTGTGAGTGGCTGTGTGACTTTGTGTGGTCTGTGAGTGGTTATGTGAGTGGCTGTATGGGTGTGTGAGTGGATGTGTGAGTGGTTGTGTGGGTTTGTAAGTGAGTGGGTGTGTGAGAGGCTGTATAGTTCTGTGGCTGGGTGTGGTAATGGTTACTCTACTATTGTTTGCCACTACACTGTATCTCATTCCATTGTACATTGCTCGACTTTATGCCACTGCCCTGCATGCTACTCCACTGTATGCTACCACACTCTACTACACTACATTCAATGTAGCTCCACTCTTCACCACACCACTGTTCTCTACTCCACTCAACGCCACTCCACTCAATGCCACCACCCTTTATAACACTCCATTCTATGCTATTCCACTCTACACCACTTCACTGTACCACACTGCACTATACCACACTCCACTGTACAACACTACACTCTACACCACTCTACTCTATACCATTCTACCCTACAACATTCTACTCTTTGCTCTTCAACTGTATGCCACTCCACTGTACCACATTCCACTCTACTTCACTCCACTCCACTCTACTCACTCTACAACACTGTACTCTACAACCGTTTACTTTACAACACTTTCCTTCACTCTGCTCTATGACACATCACTTAATGACACTACTCTCAACAACAGTAAGCTCTGCACTATCCATTTTCGTAAATTAAAAATAAAAAGCATGGAAATTCAATCTAAAAACACAAGGCTAATCCTTTGTTATAGTTAAGAAAACTATATTTACTCTTTCTATACAACCCTAACTTACAATCTGCAAACATTAGAGATTCTTCAGTTCTTGTGGTTGGAATTATGGCATCACATTGTTTCCTGAAAAGTGTTAAAAAAGACTCAACAACTTATTAAATGTTTCATTTCAAATAATGCTTTATTGAAAATATAATCAGTATTATTAAACATGACAGTGTGGCAATTTATGAAACGTAATTTGATTATAGTTAGTGTGACATTCAGATTAAGCTGATAGGTCTGTTTTATATATTTTGATGAGCTGACCCCTCGACAAATCCAATAAGCTTGCTGAACCTTTGACAAAGTCATTAGGTCTACCTAACCTAAAATGAAACCCTATATATTTTTACATGACTTACTCAGCCAATGCATGTCAGGGGTGTGGATGTCCATGCAGGGTGGGGGTTGCAGGGCCAGGATGAAGGCCAAGGCCTTCACGCAACCTCTGCTGCGCACAGCCAAATACTGTTTATGACAGTGTGGTGAGGTCTCAGAGGGGCCAGACCCTGTCCCCAAACCCACAGCATCCATTGCCTTCAGCCATGTGTGGCTTGGGAGAGGCCAACCGGGGGTAGGGTGCAGGACTGGTCCACATGCATGGCCAAAGGGAGAGGGGCAAGTTGATGTTAATTACATGGGCACCTGCTTGGGAGTTAGGTGCAAGGACCATCCCCATGATATGCACAGCACTGCTTGTACCCTCTCATATTACATCACTGATGACAAATACAATGATAGCATTGATGCAATCACTGATAACATTTGAAATTACATCATTTATGATAACACTATGCATGGCGGGGGTGCGAGTAATAGTTGCTCTAGGGCTCGAGTTATAGTTACTTGAGATAACTATTACTAATGGGTTTTAGTGGTTTTGTTAGTTTAAATGGTGTGTTTTAACAGACACCTAACTGTAAAGTCATCTTAACTTTTGAGGCCAGTGTTGGCGTGAATAAACGCATTGGCACTTCACAATTGAAGATGCCAATTTACACACACACACACACACTCCCACACACACACACGTTCTGTTGTTATCAGTACGGCAGTTATATTAATCAGCAGTTATTCTGGTCTGCTGCAGCTTAAATATCCTGCCAGTACTGCTGCTATTGTTTTGTGTCCTGTTGTCATTGTTGTTATGAATTGGCAGTCCTGCCGTTTCTACCTGCCATACACAACTCTCTCATTCTCTGCAAGTCGGACTGTCATCCCCTCTACTGTCCAACCCTTCAAGGTTGGCGAGAACAGGAAAATATCAAAGTGATAGGGTTGAAAGTGAGCAACGCAGCCCATTCAGCTTTTATGACACAGAAGGCAAGATTCCCTTGTAGCGGCTCCAATTGATGGTAATGGTGCTCCGCAACAATGATATTGGACCTACGCCTCTTTTAACAAAGTTGGAATGAGATTATGGCACTGGTCTACCGGGAAGGCTTTTTTCACTCATCTAGTCACTTGGCAGACTCAGGATTTGTGTCCCATTATAGATTTGATGCACTATGCCCTTATGAAAGTAGGTGTGTGCATGAACTCTTTGAGAACGGGGATGTGCCTGTGTCCTGCTAGACCAGAAGATGCTGAGAAAGGTAGTAGAAGCGGCATCAAAATAGAGATGATAGGTTATGGGGTTTTTAAAAAGTTATGAACAATTTGTAGGGACTACTATTGCTTACAGTATTAAGTAGTTATGTGTAACGTTTATAAAGCGTACACAAAAAATACATTTCATTTATTGCACTAGTGATAACTTTCTACAGTCTTCCTTAGGTTCAATTGAGAGATAAGGGCTATATAAAAAGATCATTTAAAGCTACCTTCATAGTTCAGTGATAGAAGTCAGCTTTGGCTATCACATGCCACAGGACTGATGAATGGTTTTGCGGGCAGGACCATCATCAGCTAATTGTGTTTCTTATGCACGGCCAGGTATCTGCTTTGCATTATGTTTGGTGGGGCATGAGGCCGCAGTGATAACAGAAGAGGAAATCACGACTGTCCAAATCAAATTGCCTTTGAGGTTTGAGTTTTATCTAACTGCATTCAACTATACATAAAAACATCTTTCAAAGGACGCTACCCATTATATGTCAGTTTTGAACAGCTTCAGAAAGCAATCCCTATCCTGCTAGTAGTATCTGACAACCTTCTAATCTCCAAAAATTGCTGGTAAGAGCTGCATTAAAAAGCCTGTCATCAATCTTCTATCCCTTGCCAATGTAATTTAAAGTGATGCACTACAGTACCTGAGATTACTTGCAGAAAAATACAGTTCTACCTTTCAAAACACCTCAAGAAGAAAAGATGGTATATAAACCACATAATCTTGCTTACAGATCTCTGTCTGTAATCTATTTTACATCCCACAGTGACTATCTCTCAAATCCAATAAAACACACTCCATACAGTACACACATAAACATTGCCTACTGCTGTCCAGCTGCCTCCGGCAGACACATTCCTTTCAAAAGTGGAATCATGTTGTCATTGCATGGAGAAAATGTGACTAACCATCAACAACAGAGGATTCTATCTTCAATATGCCTTACACCGTACCCTATTAAACTGATACAGATCCACTCGACAAATATGGCGTGTGATCTTAAAGTATATCGCCTTCACTGTTTTCGAAATATTTTTTTTTACGGACTTAAGTGGAAAATGAACGTGTATTTAGCTTAAATTGTGCATTGTTGTGCATGTGCCAATGGTCTAAAGGAGGAGCTATACTGGTTGGCCTTCTAATCACGGTCTCATTCTGTAGGCTGTGGTAAAACTGGACGACATTAATGCCTGTGTGGAATACCTTTTGCACTCAGTTTAGATTGCGAAGCTAATTATGAGTTTTGTCTTGTGTTATGGAGAATAACGTGAAAACGATCTTCGAAAATCTGACAGCAAAAAAGACCCAATATGTAAAAAGTTGAAAACAGCGTTCAATTTTGTCTTCAGTAAAATGTAAACAAATAAATAAATATACATTTTAAAAAATCAAAGCCTTTTTCCCGTTGTTCTTCAGTATACTGTCTCTGTCTCTGATATGCAGCGACTGCCACTGGCTGAAAGATGATTGTTGAGGGGGCGGTGTTATGCGGTGGCAAAATGAAGGCTCTATGAAGGATCATAGAAATAGCAATAATAGGAAATAAAGTGAGAGCATATTGATTAGAAAATGAGACCTTCCATGCGCTAAATAGAGGGGCCAAGAATTGCCGGGGGCGAGAACTGAGGCCCAAATTTAAGAAAAATACAGCAAAACTGTGCTAGCACAGTTGTATGTCTACATTTTTACATAGGAAAGGTTAGCATAAAAACAAATGAGGCTAACTATTGTGACAGGTCGTAAAAAAAACTATGCTAATGCTGCAAAAGTGGTGATAGCATAATTAGCAGCACATTTTTACGCTAATTGTGCTAGCGCCATTTTTGCATCAAAATAGCCAGCGAAAATGGCAAACAAGCCACGAGGACCCACGCTGGAGAATTCAGGACAAGAGCAACCCTGAAGAGACCCCAACCAGCCCAGTTAAGTGAGGATGGACAAACAAATTCACAGGAAGAGGGGAAAAGACGGAGGAAGAGTCACTTCAGTGAGGAGGAGATACCATCTTGGTCAGAGGGGTGACAGAGCACCAACACCAGCTCTTTGTCACCTCTAAATTGCCAATAGATAGGAAGGAGGCCCTATGGCAGTCAATTGTGGATAAAGTCAACACTGGCAGAGCTGAAGAGAACTGTTACTGATTGTATGAAGTGCTGCCACGACTGCAAGTGAAGAACTAAAGAGAAATTGGCCACAAACTGAAAAGCAGCACTGAAGACTGGAGGTGGAAGTCTGACACCCCAGGAGGATGTGGAGGAGCTGGAGGAAATGGTGACAGTGGTCATCCTGGAGGAGCTGGTTACCAGAGTCTCAGGTCAGGATAGTGTAGACTTCCAAGACCTACCACACATGCAGGGTAAGTTGCAGTAGGGGGCAATCTTGAAACTAACAAATAGCAGAAGGGGGAGGCACATAGGACACACTGAATGCAGGCAAAAGGGTTGCATGAGGACACAATAATGGTCAAGCACTTCTAATGCGCTCTCACCTATGTGTACAGACCATTTCTCAGCCCTCACATCAATCCCTTCACTGGTGCAAATGAACCACCTGTCCATGTGTAACACTCATTGGGCTACATGTACTATTCTTGTTGCACAGGGTGAGTCTACAAGAACTGTGATACGCCTCCATACACCACTGGGAATGGGCACAAAAGTGATCATACACAACATATGGGGAATGTCTGTGATTATCATCTGTGCTGCTGTACAAGTAGGTTCAATGTCACTATGTAGCAAGGGTGCCTTTGTAGTGGGGATGCTTGGTGCTGTACACAAAGGTGCACCTTCATGCACAACATCAGCTACAAGTGATTTCACAGTCTCACTAAGGTCCCATATTTACAAGCCCTTACTGCAACATTATCATCATATCGATTGATGTCAATGTGAACTCAAGATGCCCATTCCCCTCGTGCTACATTAACAAAGTGATACAGTGCATGCACAGATCCACTTTGTACATCCTTGCACGACAATATACCTGTGCCAGATAGGAAAATTTCTTACACTGGGAGGGAAGAACAAATGAGGCAGACATTCCATTAAGATTGCACTGTGCTATATTTTAACCTTATTTGTGAAGCCTGCCAAAGGCAGATTTTAAAGTAACACAAGCATTGTAAGCAATGGACCTCCCTGTGTTCTGCTGCACTAGTGCCACAATGTATGGTGCCAATGCAGTAAAGCACCGTTATAGTGGCAACACTCACGAGGCTACTGTGGAACTGTCCACCATGGTGACCAGTAATGCAAATAAGGTTTTTCCATGGTGTTGTTGGCTGGGGCAGGGGGGCTGCAAGGAAAATGGTGTTTTGGGGTGAATGCACCATATACATATAGTTTGCCCTATGTGTGATGCAGAATGCAACACACGTTGAACAACTAAATTTTTTGGAAATACAAAATTGTCAAACACCCACTTGTCACTCCCACATCACCCTTGAGGTCGTGGAATACACTGAATCAAACCCAGATGTGTATATTTTTGAAGGCATCAGAATCTGGGTGGGTCACACGTGTGTTGCATGGGAAGATTCCAACTATACACATGCAATGCCAACTACATGCAGTGTCAGGTGTTAGAGGGGCACATAAGAACTGGGCCAGGATAAGGTATGCAAGGTGTCTTACCTTGGCATGGTATTTATGAGCTACTACTCCCCACCACTGGAGTGTAAGGTAAAAAAATGCATTGGTAGAGCACGCTGGGTACTGTGGCACATATATACTATTTATGATGAAAGATGCAGTACAGCAGCTTAGCTTGCTGTGCTGTGCATCATCAATTCAAATGTGCAGGGATGTGTACTTGTCACAGATAGTCAATGCATCCTTCTTTTAACCTTGGTTAATGCAAAAGAAATGAACACAAACTGCATGATGTAGGGGTGCCCCTCTTGCCGGTCTAAATGCACATATTCAACTAACAGGAATGCTGTTCGCCACTTACAATTATTGATGATAATTGCAGCACACATTGAAAGTAGTCAACAATAGGACTACCATAATGTCAGTCCTTAGTACCACTACTACAATGCTACCCTTGATGTGGTGTCCCAACATGATGCATCGCACATCAACAAGCCTCAAAATGTGTCAGGTCCTCATGCCACCCCACATGTGTTGTTAGAATGATGGAAGTGGATGGGCTTTCCACATGAATCCTCATAGTCGCTTTAAGTCTTGTGTTTAGCATCCTGTACCATGCATCGTAATGATGAACCACCCTATGTGTATGTGTGCAAGCAGGAAGGTCTAACTTCCAGCATTGCAACACTCAGTCCAGAAATGCAGACATCCTTGCACCTATGCTACAAGGAAAACTGCAGTGCACGGGTGAGTGTTGTCCTGCAGGAAGGGAGAAATTCCTGTTTGCATACATACACACAAGCTGGTTGAATCTCACAATGGATGGTGCAGGATGCTGATCATTCCCGTCCTTAACTCTAACAACACACATGAGGTGGCAGAGGAGTCAGTTACTTACTCAAATATCTGTAAAATCAAATGCAAATTATTCTGTACATCTTCATTTGTGGTGAGTGCACAAATCTCTAACAATGCCCATGACATATATTTGTAAAACAGTCAAATCAATGAAAGAGGTACATATGCAAAAAACCATGATAAGTCATTCAAGATTGTGCCTATGGTGACTCCATAGAAATGATGTTCAGGTGGCACAGTGTGCCACTAGGGGTATATAATGTGTGCCATGGTGCGTGGGTCTGTACCATGTCCCCAAGCCACCAGCAACAAGTAAATGCACTACAGCCACTACAGTCCAAGATTGACATTTCACTATCCCATTACAGAGGATGATGCTTTACCTCCTGCAGAGCTGCCTGTCCTGGATTTCTCTGATGATTTGGATGAGCGGCGGCTGAGCATCAATGCTTATATTCTCCTGGATGTACTGGGTTCCTTCCAGACACCATCTTCAGTCATAGGGAGGACACTATTTTGGGGTCTCCACCTGAACCACCCAACAACCAACACACAACACCAACCAGTACAGTCACAGCTCTAGACTCTGAGGACCCAGACATTACCTTTCAGAAGACAGCAGCTTAGAGTCCAGCAGGAGCTGGCACAGCAGATGTGGCTGTGGACGGAGACCATAGCAGTCAGCTTAGAGGGAGTGCAGAGATGCCTCAGTCTGAATAAGAACAACTCTTCTGCCATCAGAGGCACTCACTCTCCACTACGTGGACTCCAGCAGTTGCTGGCTGAAATAGCTGCTCTCCTGTGGCAGAGGCTGGAACAATTGCCCTAATAAAGTGGCAGCAGCATGATTTACAGCAGGCTGGGGGCTATCCAAAATGTCCTGGAGTCCATGCAGTGGATTCTGGCCTCCCACCTTGAAAACATGGCTGTCTACCACTGTGATGTAGCTGCTGTGTTGCGAAACCAGCAGTTCCTCCTTGCTACAGTAATGCCTTTTGCTTTCCCATCAATAGAGGCTGCCAGGACCTTTTATTCCACATCCCTATCCCCTGATGTGTGTGACCAGCACCACCCATAGCACAGGAGGCACCACACACATCAGAGGATAACGATGTGGAAGGAACATCATTCACCAGGAAAACCACCCGGTAGCTGCAATCTGTGGCCCATGAATGGTATCTCTTTAGTTTTGTGCTTGAGATCATGCCAGTGTAGTGACATCTGGCAACGTGCCCTCTTCGCTCTACCGCTGTTGACTTATTATGCATAGACTGTCATTGTCTCAATTCCTTCCTATTGTCAATTTGGACACCTCACTGATGTACACATCTCCTACACATGTCTCATGACATGTCCCTCCCCTTTGGACTCTGATTGGATATTCTATGGCTTGGGATCTCCCATGGGGTCAAAATACTGTATTTTGTACATCATCTGAAACAAAACTTGCACATGTAAAAACCAAAAACAAATTCACATATGTTCTGATTTTTTCAGTGATCCATTGACTATTTCAAACACATGCATTTTTTGAAGCTATGAAAATGAGTACTGAACAAAAGGACATGGGTGGCTTTCACAAATAGACTCAAACATGCTCCTCCCCTTCCCTGCCAAAGTCGTAGAGAAGACCGTCAACAAGCAGCTTACCAACTTCCTTGAAGACAACAACCTTCTCGACCCCTCTCAATCCGGATTCCGAGCCAACCACAGCACTGAAACCGCCCTCATCTCAGTCACAGACGACATCAGAACCCTGATGGACAACTGTGAAACAGTCGCCCTCATCCTCCTCGACCTCTCGGCTGCCTTCGACACCGTCTGTCACCGCACCCTAATAACCCGCCTCCGCTCCACCGGGATCCAAGGCCAGGCCCTGGACTGGATCGCCTCCTTCCTCTCCAACCGCTCTCAAAGAGTCTACCTCCCACCTTTTCGCTCAGACCCCACCGAGATCATCTGCGACGTCCCACAAGGCTCCTCGCTCAGCCCAACACTCTTCAATGTCTACATGAGCCCCCTCGCCGACATCGTACGCAAGCACAGCATCATCATCACCTCCTACGCCAACGACACTCAACTTATACTCTCCCTCACCAAGGACCCAACCAGCGCAAAGACCAACATGCAAGATGGTATGAAGGACGTCGCAGATTGGATGAGACTCAGCCGTCTGAAACTGAACTCAGACAAAACGGAAGTCCTCATCCTCGGTAACACCGCGACCGCCTGGGACGACTCCTGGTGGCCCACGGCCCTTGGCACCGCACCGACCCCCTCATACCACACTCGCAACCTCGGCTTCATCTTGGACCCACTTCTCACTATGACCAAACAAGTCAATGCCGTGTCCTCCTCCTGCTTCCTCACCCTCCGCATGCTCCGGAAGATCTTCCGCTGGATCCCCGCCGACACCAGAAAGACCGTGACCCACACCCTCGTCACTAGCCGCCTGGACTACGGCAACACCCTTTACGCTGGGACCACCGCAAAACTCCAGAAACGTCTGAAACAAATTCAAAACGCCTCTGCCCGCCTCATCCTCGACATACCCCGCAACAGCCACATCTCCGCCCACCTGAGACACCTGCATTGGCTTCCCGTCAGCAAAAGGATCACCTTCCGACTCCTCACCCACGCACACAAAGCCCTCCACAACAAGGGACCAGAATACCTCAACCGCCGCCTCAGCTTGTACACCCCCACCCGTCTTCTCCGCTCCACCAGCATCGTTCTCGCCGCCGTCCCTCGCAACCGCCGCTCCACAGCGGGTGGGAGGTCCTTCTCCTACCTGGCGGCCAAGACTTGGAACACCCTCCCCACCATCCTCAGGACCACCCAGGACCACTCAGTATTCCGGAGACTCCTCAAGACCTGGCTCTTCGAGCAGCAGTAACCCCTTCCCCCTAGCGCCTTGAGACCCGCACGGGTGAGTAGCGCGCTTTATAAATGTTAATGATTTGATTTGATTTGAAACATGATTAAGGTGACCGATAGCATTGTGAGCTCCCAAAAAATTTCTGAGTCTTCCAAGCATGTATTAAATAGGTACCATGCAAGTTTACATATGGCATGTTTGGTTCAGAAAACAAGTGTCTCAAAATAACTCTGATGATTGTACTAGTACAACATTGATGTGACAAACAAATCAGGCTTATGTATGACTGTGAGGGGCAGCAGTTAGTGTGTCAGTATCTATTTCCCAAATGAGGTGGAATGCAATGTCCTAAACCTTTGACCAATGAATGTTGCGTTAATTATCAAAAGATGGTGTCTGATTACCTGTGTTAGAATTTGTATCCATGCACAATCAGAGTGTCAGGAACAGCACTGAATAGTGTATTGAGTAGCTGATGTCATACCGCTGCCAATCAGACAGGTACTTGGCCACACGGGATACACATGAAAATCAATACTAAACGCACACCCATAGGCATTGGTCAAACGTGATCAGTGCAGACATGATAACACCTAGAAAGTTAATCATCATGTACACCATATTGTAGGAAACTAACAAGATTTATTTATGCTAAAAAATTCTACCTATCAAAAGTCTAAACTACACACTAACCTTCACTAATCTAACCTATACAAGCTAATCTTAACTTATCGCTACAGCTAACTATTCTTATCTTAACTTATCTTATACTTGTAACACCACATGATTAACATTGACCCCTCTCCACCCCCCTAAGAGACAATAGATGAGAAGGACACATTAAGTAAAGCTAAGCATAGACTAAATATATATATATATATATATATATATATATATATATTAACAAATAAAGGTTCCACTCACAACCGGCTACATCCACCAAACGAGTCTGGTGCAGACAAATGGGCGTGGCACCTTTTTATAAATTAATAGGAATTTTCTGCCAATCCATTCAAAAAGCAGAAAAAAGAAGTTGCCATCTTAGTAGTATATACCTTTTTTTTAATCAGATTGTTTTTTTGAATTGCTATTTCAAATAAAGCTTTGTGCTTGAGAAGCCGGCACGTTGGGTGCGACTTCTTTTTTCGGCTTTTTGAATGGATTAGCAGAAATTTCCTATTTATTTATATATATATATATATATATATATATATATATATATATATATATATATATATATATATATACTCGATATCCTCTAACAAATCCAGTTTATTATGGCTAAAACACCCAACGCGTTTCGGGAGTTAAAGCTCCATTGATCACAAGCAATTTAGTCCATACTTTTCATTTCACTAAATACCCTCCACCAACTACATAAACAGTTCTTATTCCAAATATCGCGGCCATCTTTAAACATGTTTTTCTTGCAATTGAGCATACATATTTATACTTCGCATATCTTTTTCCCTTATTATTATTTTTCCAAAACAACAATTATCTCATGTAATCTGCTATCCTATGTTTTTTAATACATATAATATATATATTGTCAATTATTATAATTTTTATATCGCCATATGGTTTCCACTTCTATACAGCTTGTCTACATATTCTCAAATGCTACCCATAGTCACAATTGTATGCTATACACATTACTATTTTTGTAGAATTTATTCACCTCCCAGTCACTATCAGTTTCAAACCCTTAATTCAACACTAATCATTTCAGCATTACCATCTATTTAGCCCCAGTGGGCAGTTGTAGTTCAAGCAACACCATGAAAAACACAATTTCTCCATTCCAGATGGAAATCCTATAATTACTTTTTACCTCATTTAATTACATATTCCAAAATAATCAAACTCCGATCCTGCAGAAAATCAGATGTTATTTATGCGATATAGTAGCTCCTCTGCATTTTCAACGACTCTTCACATTTTTCTTCTTTTTTCTAAAAAAACAAATAAAACACCTCCTATTAAAATCAGATTATGAAAAAAGCTCTCCTTTAAAATTCATTCTGCATACCCAATTTTGTACCTCATTGTGCATAATCTCCTGACAATATTAATTCATTTATTTTTCAATACATCAAATGTACAGCTAATTCCTCATCCTAATTTATTCCTTCCAGTTCCATAGTGTTACAGTCAATAATTAACTGTGTTTCTAACTTTCTTAGCTCTAATGTTCCATTTCCTCCTCATGTATTCAATATGATTTTATCCAGTACCACAAATTTTAGTTCATTTACATTAGTACTATGATGTTCTTTACAATGTCTGGCCACTGGATATGTCTTATCCTCATTTTTGATTGCTCTCATGTGTTCTAATACTCTTTTCTTCACCATATGTATGGTGCTCCCTATATAGAATTTATTACAGGGGCATTTTAAAGCATATACACAATAGTCTGAGTGGCACGTTATGTGTTTTTTAATTTTGAATGATTTTACACTCCCTACAAATTTTACTTCTTTACAATTTTCACTATACTTACATGCTTTACATTTACCACAAATAAAAATAGGACTTCTCTTTTCCATTGTTGGTACCAGGCATTGGCTTACTGTGTCCCTTAGAGATCTACTTCTCCTAAAAGTAAATGTAGGATAATCCTTAATCATCTTTGCTAAATTCTCATCTGTTTTCAATACTGGCCAATATTTATCGAACATCTTTCTTATTTCCCTGTTTTCTTATGATATGTTGTGATAAATCACATTTGTCTTTCATCTTCCTTTTCTCTTTTAGATACCAATAGATCTTCCCTTTTGATTTGTTTGACTTTCTGCAATGCCTTTTTTATACTACTCTCTTAGTATCCTCTTTCTCTGAATCTTTTAATCATAACACATGCTTCTTTGTCAAAAGTGGTATCCAAACTGCAGTTCCTCCTTGCCCTAAGTAATTCTCCATAAGGAATACTTTGGATGAGATTCTTAGGGTGACTACTAGTAGCATGAAGCAGGCTGTTCCCAGCCGTGTCCTTTCTAAATAGCTCACACTCTAACTTGTTATTAATCACACTTACTTTCACATCCAAAAATATCAACTCCAAATGATGTATTTCACTACTAAATTTCAAGTCTAGAGAATTATCATTCAATATTGTTACAAATTCCATAGAAGATTCCATACTCCCTTTCCAGATACAAAAAATATCATCTATATATGTCACCCTGAGAACTGACTGGTCTTCAAAACCAGTGATGTCCCTGACCACCCGTTCCTCCTACCAACCCAGGTACAAACCTGCATAGCTGGGAGCAAAGCAGGTGCCCATCACAGTCCCCTGGCATTGTCGATATACTGTATTTTCAAAAATGAAGAAATTGTTAAACACATGTAAAACATTTCTAACAACATCTCAGTGTGTAAAAGTTATGACAAGGACCTTGCTCTCAAAAAATGTCTTACTGCCTTAATGCCTTCTTCATGAGGTTTACATGTGTATAAACTTGTAACATCCAAACTCAAGAGAAGGTAATCCTCCTCCCAGATGATTCCCTCAATAATCCTTAAAAAGTCTCTAGTGTCTTTAATATATGAAGGTAAGGTTACTACAAAAGGACGTAGAAAAAAATCGACCTATTTTGAAATATTCTCAAAAAGACTCCCCATTGATGATACTATAGGCCTACCCGGAGGATCCTCCACATTTTTATACACTTTAGGTAGGAAGTAAATTGCCGCTGTCTTAAGGAATGCAACTTTGAGGAATTGATATGCCTCCCATTCAATAAATCCCAGATCTCTCCATTCATCTAATTTCTCAAAACTTTCCACTTTACATCCTTCATTTCATCTTTACTCGAGATAGAGTAGTGATTCTTATCTTGCAACTGTCTCAAACCCTCCTTAATATGTTTCTCTCTAGATAGTGTTACTACATTGCCATCCTTATCAGATTTCTTTATTATAATGGTTTTATCATTTCGTAGTGATTCAATTGCTTTCCTATGCCTTTGCAGCAAATTATCATATTTCGACCTCTTCATATATCTTAATCTCTTCATATCCTTTATTATACCTTTTTCAAAAACATTAATTGCATCACAATTGACAGGCAGGGAGAATGTCGATTTAGGTTTGAAGTGACTTGGACATCCTTCCCCTACATCAATACCCAATTACGCTAGATTCAAAATAGGGTCAGGATTTGCTTCAACATTTTCATCCAATTTACACATCACATGCAACATTTCTATCTCATTGATCTCTAACCTCAAAGGTATTCCTTCCATATCCACCCTTTGATTATATACTTTAGTTCCAAACCATTTCTTCAGTTTTAATTTCAGAGTAAATTGAAATAAATAAATTCTACTCTGAGAATAATTGAACTGTGTCACTGGGAAAAAAGATAGTCCCAATGCTAAAACTTCTCTTTCAGAATCCGATATACACCTATTCGAGAGATTAATTACCGTCTTTCTTTCCATTACTTCGTTGTCATTTGTCCTCTTGTTTGCATTCCTCTCGAATTTTCCTTTATCAATCCTGACCCTCTTTTTCCTCCTCTTCCTCTGCCTCTTCCTTGATGAAAGTCTCTTCCTGCTTGTACCATTGATCTTCCTTGGGCTATCAGGTCGAATTCCTTTATAATATTGTCTTTTACTCCACCACTTTCGGACTGGGTTGATACATCACTCTCACTATCTTCACTTTCCCTTATCTCTTTGCCTTCTTCCATTTAGGTTTTTTCTCTTTCCTCTACTGTTCTTAGTTCTCTGGAAAACTGGACAGTAATAAATGTCTCTCTAGATTTATTTTTGATCACCTCATATTTTCTTACAAATGTAAGGATCTGCCCCTTCTCATAATCCTTCAAATCTCTCATGAATTTCTGTTGCTTCTTCACTTTCAAAATTTCCTCTGCTTTCCGTAATTTCTCATTCACTTTCTCCATTTCTATTCCAAACCCTTTACTAGAGCTCCTTTCTTTCAATTCTTCAATAATGTTTTCAATTTCTACATTTAATTTATCTCGTTCTTTCCATGCGTATTTTACCAATATTTTCAACATATTGGTGCTGCATTGATGATTATTTTCCATCCACTCTACCACCATTTCTGGATCAGGATTCTCTAAGGTAGGGACTGTAAAGATTCTTAAACCTCTGGGAATTCGTCCACTGTAAGTATATTTCTGTAGTGTAACTGCTTCCCACCATTTGGATTGTTCTTTTTATGAATACTTCAACAACATGTCTCATAATGCCTTTTGACTTGTATTCGTCCTTCCAGGATTTATCCCCGTACTTCCATTCACATCAAACTCTTTTTTATCAAAATTATCAAACAGCTGCTCTGCTGCTGCACACCGTGCTATTTCCTTTTCAGTTGCCATATTTAAATTAATTCCTACAGGACATCTGCACACAATAATCTCTTATTATGTTGCTCCGTTGCCACCTATTGATTCTTAAATTTTTACTTTTTCTATTCTTTTCATTCTCTTTTTCTCTTCCACTTCTTTCCTGAATGAAGCTTATAGTATGTATCTTATTATAAAAAACAGTTAAATGGAGTAGACTCACCTGTTTATCCGCTTAGCAGTGGTCCCATCCGTGCCCGGACTGATGTTTCCCTGCTCCTCTTCTATTAAAAGCAGGCCACTCCAAACGTTATGATAATGCTGAGGAACCCGTTGAACAAGTGTACAATTATCCTAAAGATAAAGGCTTTTACCTTTTTGATGAGTTCCTGTGTAAGTAAAAATCACAGCAAATATTTCACAGTAAACGGCTCAAAGAAAAGCAGTAGATCAAAAGAGTAACAGATCATGAATTTCCTAGTTCTTTAATTTCCATTCAAACACATCAATACTCCCCCTTATAATTCATTACTCTTTCCTTCAAAAGTCAAAAAATATAAGTCCATTCCCTTCCAAGTTCACCGAACAGTCAAATAGTGAGCCATGTAATCTCCAAAGTCCATTATACTTTATCTTGAGTGTTCCTCCAAAGATTTTTGTAGCCTTAAACTTGAACAAATTATCCAAACTCCTTACAACGACCTCACAGCCAACACGTGTTTCGTCGCTTGACTTCTTCAGGGCTGGAATGTAGTTGCTTCTTATAACAGTTTATCTAAATCCCAAGAATCATCAAAAACAAAAATAAACTCAATGGAATCATATTTAAATCAACAAGACACACACTGCCCAATGCTTAAAAAGTATCATTGATCCATAGTGGAACCCAGTAATCCAAAACCTATTATGTGGATTAGCATCCAAAGACCCAGTCATAGCACAGAAAAACACCCTATTAATCCGTGAAGACACCCATAGTGATGACAATCCCTACACATGCAACCAAGATCACCATAGTGTGCATAAGTAAGTCAAAAATTAAAAAAGTTATATACATATAAAAGATATAAATCAGCAAGAGTAAGAATATAGTATGACTCTTTTACTGTTACGTTATAACTAAAAAGCCACAAAAATGATAACCCAATCCAATATGTCCATTTGCACTTTACCTCCAAAAGCACTGTATCCCAAACTCTGTGACCTTAGTCAAACTACGGACCCGCAGTCAATGGTTTTCAGAGGACTGCCTCCCTAATAAAACGCCACTCCAAACGCTATCCTCTACCCTATAAATAAACATATTGTGAGCCATTTCCTTTATCACACCATAAACAACCTAGTCTCGTTAGACAAAGTAAATACTACCACATCTGCAGCCTCATTATTATATATTACAGTCCCCACGTAAGATCCAAACAAAGTACCTCATGTAGAATTGTTGTTCCTCCGGCACCTGCCAAAATAATCAAAGCCTCCATGTGTCACTGCAGAAGGACACGTATGCACTATGTGCCACGCGTCCATGTAGCCGGCATTTACATTTTTTTCACTAATCAACAAAATAAAGGAAGGGCCAATTTTCAATCGTCTTTCACCAAAAATAGAAGAGGGACTGCGCCTCTAACTACAGTGCCACTCGAGAACATGGAAAACAGAAGTATATAACGAACAAAATATGCATCGACGGTCCCACACCACTTAATAATACACCACACCTAAAAAATGCACTAGCCCAACCAAACAAAAGCCACCCCTAGACATTAATTAATTGTATCATTTGAAACAATGAAATATGAAATATCTGTAACTTAGTACAATTGAACAAGGGACAAGAAATATCTTGTGAAAGAGGAACCTAGTCACTTTTTCATTCCTTATTAAACTAGACCATTAATCCAATATACATCCTGAATGTCCCCCAAATCAACATAATTATAACGTGACAGTAAAAATAGTTTTATCTAAGAGAAAAAGATAAGAAAAGAGAGAGAAAGTAAATTAAAATGAGTGTAAATTAAATCACAAAGTAAAATATATATACACAATACTCCCAATACATAGAATAAATAGTCATAAGACCGGGCTATAAAAACATCCCAATAAATAGAGTCTTGGCTCTGAGTACCACTATCCCAAGATGGAGAATACAAAGTAAATACAAACATTATATGTACAAAATAATTTAAATCCCAAAGAGATCTCATTGTTGACACAGTTCCCTTCCCATAAGTACAATCATGAATATAAGTACCTTCTTCACCAAAATAGAAAATATATTGTAAGCACATACATTATATTTACAGATGAATTTATATCCCAAAATAGTCTCATTATTAACACGATTACCATCCAGATCATAGTCATTCCAAAAAGATTATGTATATAATCAAGAAGAGCGTGACAAGACTAAACACCTTCCAACTTAATTTGTGTCAAATTTAAGTTCATAACACAAGAGGTGTAACTCATTACCGATCCCAATTACATGTCGGAGTCTAAGGGCCAGATGTAGCAAAAAAGCAAATTGTGACGTGCAATTTGCGAGTCTGTGCGACTCGCAAATTGCATGTCGCAATTTGCTATGCAGAAAGGTGTCTCAGACACCTTCTGCAACTCGCAATGAGGTCGCAAAGACCCACCTCATTAATATTAATGAGGTGGGTCGCAGTTTGCGACCCCATTGCGAGTATGGGCACTCACGGGGATGGTGGCCTGCTGTAGACAGAGACCATGTCCGTGACTGCTTTTTAATAAAGCAGTTTTTTTATTCTATCTGCAGCCCGTTTTCCTTAAAGGAAAACGAGCTGCACTTAGAAAAAAAACCGAAACCTTTTGTTTCTGTATTTCCATAGGACCACTGCCTGCTCTGAAAAATTATTATTGTTTCCATTCACAAAGGGGAAGGGGTCCCATGGGGACCCCTTCCCGTTTGCGACTGGGTTACCATCCACTTCAAGTGGATGGTAACTGCGATTTCATTGTCGCAAATGAAATTGCATAGCATTGCGAGTCGCAAATAGGAAGGGAACACCCCTTCCTATTTTCGTGTCAGAAATGCATTTTGCGAGTCGTATCCGACTCGCAAAATGCATTTCTGCATACCGGAGAGGCTTTTGCGCCTCGCAAACTGTGTCTTTCACCATTTGCGAGTCGCAAAACCCTTTTTTACATCTGGCCCTAAGTCCCCAAGAAATATTCCAATTCTCCAAACTTTATGCTGCTGAATAATTCTGATTCGCATATGCCTCCAATAATTCAAGAGTTTCATGCTGGCACCCTAAGGTATTCATGTTATGCGCCGCATTCACCGCTGGCCGTGTCTACAAACAGTGCCCCGATTTATTTCAAACTTCCCTTGTCTTTGTTTGGCCTCACAATATAATCCTTACATAAGCCTTATTTGGGAATCTACCTCAGAACAACCACTGCTGGTAGCCTAAAGTGTTCGTGTTAGGCACCACCTGCACCACTGGCCGCATCCACAAACGATATCCCGATTTCCTTTAGGCTTCACTCTACATTGTTAGGCACCACGTTATAATCCTTACGCGTGCCTTTAAAATCCACTTCGGGGCGGGCACTGCTAACAGCCTAACGTGTTCGTGTTCAGCACCGCATTCACTGCTGGCCGTGTCCACGAACAGTATCACAATGTTTTTAAACTTCACTCTTCATTATTGGGCATCGCATTACACTCCTTGCGCATGCCTTGAGAATCCATTCCTGGGGCGGGCGCTGACTCATTAACTCCATAAAATTCCTAACACGGTCGCGTATATCAGTGCCCTCACGGCAGGCAGAGATAGGGTCACAAACCCCATAAATATTCTTCCAAATGTTTTCTCCTCTTCAGAAAAAACGCCTATATGCACATACGTTTTGAATTTTATTAAACTTTTTTTACTCATACCCCAATACATAACCCCTATATCCCCAAAGCAATAAAAAAAACTAAACAGCACCCCTTAACTATACCAACTATATCCTAAAACTAACCTACTCTTTGCTACCTTACCTGTTCCTACCCATCTAAAACCCACTAAAGGCATTTTCTTTTTAATGTACTTCAAAAGTTATTTATTTATTTTGTTTGCCTCCTCCAATTTGGCCAACCTCAACTCAATTTCAGTCATGTCCTTCCGCATTTCTTCCTCAAATATGGTGGCAGTGGTAGCTGGTCTTGGCTGTGGATGGGATGGTGTTGGGTCTTGTAGTTGGGGCCATTGATGTTGAGGGAGCAGAACCTGCAGACCAAACCCTGACCTTCTGTTTTGAGGTTCCACTTGTGTGTGTGCTGGTTGCAGATTGTTTGGCCAGTCCTCCATGAGGAAATGCCTGCCACAACCATGATGCTTTTTCAACTTTGTATCACCTGGCCATCCTGCGGTACTCTTCATGAACTGGACAGATTTGCTGGTATCTCTCTACCCTTTTCTCAAACACATGCTTCTGCTCAGGAGTAATTGAAGCTGCTAAAACATGAGGGGAACATGTCATCAAAAACTGCATTGGGCAGAGAAAGAACAAGCAAGCAATGAAAACAGCATCTTCAGATGACACATGTTCTCCACCAGAACTCATAAAAAAATGTCAAGCCCAAAGTCTATATGCCTCCCTAGCATCTAGAAGATATTGTTCATGTCACAGGGATAAAGGCTAACGAATGTTGCACACTTTCTGTGCACAATCTTGTAACATCTCCCAAGTACCAGGTAAACACTCACCATGCACATCTCATTCACACATGATGTGACCATGTTCCATGCACTCATTATGATGGGTAGATCATGTAGGGACCTCTGCACACATCTCTTGGCTTCAATCCATAGACATGCACCACACTCAGAACAAGAGCTGAAATTTCAATATGGACTCAAATAACTGTTGGCCTTCTCAAAAATCTCCTTGCCTGACCGGTGCTTCAATTCATTTCTGAAGAGAAGTGAAGCACCAGTGGAGCAAGTGACTCATTGATAAGCCCCTTGGAGAACTCTTCACATGGTCATTAATTGTACCATGCCCAGAGTTACTTTGTGCCGCATGTGGTACAAAGTGCAGTAACGTGGTGTGACAAATATGTTGCCAACATCCAAACATTTCTGAAACCCAGCACCTCTGACACATATCTTGACTGACATCACTGTGTTAGTGTGCATGCATACCTTTTCCAAAGACTCACAAATCCATTGCACGTTGGCACCTGTGCATTATGTTGTTGTATTCCACATCCTCAACATAACATAAGATATACTGTCAATACCCAAGGATAGATTATGGTGTCTTGATTGACACTCATGCCATTTTAACATGGTATTGCACCCGCCATACTACTGCACACAAAACCTTGGCTCAACACATTTGGTTTACGAGGTAGCACTTACTGGCAGCAGTGGGGTCTTCAAATCGTGAAACCTCTCCAATGGTGTAGGCCCACCTGCAAGACATGACAGAAAAACATAGCTTTGTGAATGTTGAACAAAGAAAAACATGAACAACTGTTACACATTCCACCTGTTTAGTTGATTGACCTTAGGCGTAGGAATGACCAACTGGCATCTATAACATGCCAATTATACAGATGTTGTTAGCCCTCAAAAACACATACAGATATGGGATTCACCCATATGTATGTCACAAATATATATGTAACAATTTCTTGGCCACAGGACACTGTCAATTGTCTGAAGCTTAGGACTATGTAAAAATGGAGCAACAACTCAGATGCTCCACTTTTTCTGCGGCCCCTTAACACCTAACTCCACCATGTGTGTGCCATATCTGACATACAGCACACCATGTTAGGACACTAGCATTGTAAACTATGACATTATAGTGGCACTTTTCATGATTTGCAAAATACATGAAGGCGCCAAACCTGCTAAGTGATTTTCAGCACATTGTAAACAATCGGAGTGCCATTTTACCAACCTGCATTAGGCATGCATTCAATTTAACTCCAAAAATGGCTCAGTGGAATATAGTAGATTTACCTGCTCAATTTTTGTGTGTCTCCAACCGCCGTAACACACCTCTTGCATTCATCATGCCTGGTGCAGGCATTATGTCGGGCCAGGGATTAAAAATGCCACAATGCTTGCATTGTGCAACTTTTGACATACGATGCAGCAATACTTGCCTCCATCAGCCAATTTACCTAAAAAAATATTACGCTAAAATTGCAGTAGGAGCCCCTAACCCCTTCATACATTTGTGCCTTTGTTGTGTCACTCTGCACATACATTACTCAAGGAACACACACATCCATGACACCCTATACTCCTCCATCATGTCTATCATCACATGAACATGAACATGACAATGCAAATTTCCACAGTTGTCAAGCCTATGATGGGTATGTATAGTTGTGCCTAGAAAGCATGGACCGTTACACCATTATACATGTGTGTTTAGTTTTCTGTACTTAAATATGTATATGTGATACACAAGCTAGAAAGAGAGGAATGTGCTAATTGTCAGCACCCGGTGCATTGCTGACCTCTCATAAATGAAGGATTGCTGAGAAACAGAACTTGCTGCCCTCAACTTTGTCATGACAAGCTGAAGTAATCCTTATGTCTTTCTGTATTGCAAATGCAAATAAGGATGTAGGTGCGCTCAAGGGGTACTTACCAACAGTCTAGCTGATCCGATTACCAGGTGATCGAGGAAATCATGTTCATGTGATAGGAGGTGTGCCCACCGGTGTTTCAACTGGTGGTCAGTGCGCTGGGAAGAGAAGATACATGCCAGCTGGGACAGCACCTTGCCCCTGCACAGCTTCCATGCCTCCGTCAGGTAGCCCATTATCACATGGCCACCTCTCCCGAGCACACACTACAAGACTGCAAAGTAAAAGTGAAAGTAAGTTCACTTTTCCATGTGTGCAGCCAGGAAGTCCTATTACATCACTTCCTGGGCGTATGCATCATGTTTTCTGAAATGCATAATTTTTTTGACTCATGATGGCCATGTGTGAACCTTTGTGTGAAGGCTGACAAGGCATTACAATTTAGTTTAGATGCACAGGTGCGAGGCATGAATTTAAGTATTTGCGATGTTCAAAAAATACCATATGTGTAAGTTTTTTTGACACGTGATGGGCACGCGTGGATTTTAAAGGGAAGGCTGACAGGACACCCTGAACCACATTTCAAATTACAGGTGCTATGCATCTTTATTGTTTGCATGCTAGGGCAACATATGTATGCATATTCATGTGTATTTCACTGTGTACCGGTAACATAGGATTGTGTTTCTACATGTTTATGGGTGCGTGGAATGAACGGGAGGACTGTTACTCTTTGCAAATGCACATGTGTATGACAACCATTGCCACATACATGTTTTCACATGTGTACAATGTGTGTAATGTGAGTGTACATATGTGATGGAACTCTTATTGTAGGTCTAACACATTTTAATGTCAGGATTCCCACTGTTCGTTTCACAGCACAGCATAAGATAGGTGGGCCATGTGCAAAACATGTTCATGCATATGATACCCTTGGCAGATGTTTAGCTAAGAATGGTGTTGACTAAGACTGGGTCATGATCCGGTAACCAATAACAGTGTGAGTGTGTAAGACACTCTGGTGTGTTCTAAGGGGCAGACTTCATGATGTAATGCAAGACGTGTAACATATAGTTCCCTATGCATACTAATTATTGGTGATGGTGTGCTGACATGTGCATGGTTGTTATGTATGCAAGATGTTTGTATGTAAAAATATTTTTTCCATGTGTGATAAGTAATTGGTAATACAGCAGTGTGTTTAGGAATATGTCAACTATCAATTCTCAATTCCGGTATGGATATATGTAGACCATTGTGGCAAAGCTGTGTACTCATATCTGTGTTTACCTACATAGAAACATATGTACTGTTCATTTAGGTTTCTAAGTAATTTTTTTAAACATACACATTAAAATATGTAAATTGTTCTCTTTTGTCCGTATTCAAATAGACCACACAAAGCGTGGTCCACCCAGGTGGGACATGTGTGATAAAATTGAGGAAATATATGATTAGCTCATACACTTGGAATGTGCAATGACTCTCCCTTTTTTGCCAGATTTCCCTTTTAGCATACAATCTATATGGCAGGACTGCTTTCAGACATTGGTGGCAGCCTAGTCATCGGTGCTCTAGTGGCACTTTGTATGCCCACCCAGGCCCATTGTTGCTTGTATTGTCACAAGTTGACTGTGGTCACCTCAGCACATTACACTGTGTACAGGCAGCATGCCCCTGTGTCAAGAGTCGATGTAGCCCCCTTTAAGGATTCAGGCGGTGCAATCCTCAAGATTAATCATCAGCACTACAATGCATAGTCACCTTCAGACATACACCCGCACAATTGTGGTCCCTAGGCCAACTACGTTTTGTTTACTTTGAGGTTGTGGATGTCAGGATTGCCCTATTCATTACCAGAGACTCACAACTTGTTTGGGTTGGACATGTCTCACCATTTGCTAGTTTTGCTAGGGTTTGATATGACTATGCATAAATAAGTGAGATTATTGACCTAACCATGATACTTGGTTAGGTCATTGATATATTATTGAACTGGGTGATAGCTGCAGGCCCAAGGTACAGTTACAGTCATTTTTCACTTGCTTCTGTCACACTTGTTTGTGCTGGCCAAGCACATAGCTGTAGTTGTTGCCAATAGGACTGAAATATGTTCAGACCTACACAATCTCTGTGAATATGTATTGGGTGTTAGATGGAAACATTGTTGTGTTGTACAGTGAGTAGTAGTCTATGTGTATTACTTAACACAAATTGACAGCATATTTTGTGAGGTATGCTTCTAGTTCAACATTGCTGCCATACTTTCTGCAGATTACCCCTAGTACCCATCTTTGCCATCCATATTGTCCCTTCATTCATGCACAGCATGCTACGTCAGACTTGTGAACTTTGTAGATGGGCATGGTTTCTTCTACAGGCTAAGCAATATTTGCCTTAACATTTCCAAGCTTTGCAAGATCACATGACCTACTCCACACATCACTGAATACCAGCCACAGCATTTGTGTAGAGTCTGTGTAACTTCCACATATTGGATCCTAAAGCAAACCAAGGGAGACTCTCAGTTGTCCTTCCACATAATGTATTTAAAATTACTTAACACATGTATGTCCTTTATCACACGTACAATTTATCAAGAGTTTGTGACTTGTTTAGACATTGCTGGCCTTACATGCACACTAAAACCTGGATTGAGCCTGACAGACCTAGACCTTTAGGTGTTTTGGTCTCTGTATTACACTCTTTCTTAGTTAAACATGTGAGTGCCACTGAGGGGTATATTTTTAGTTATCACCTGTGATAGTGACATTCAGACATTGCTTGGTTACAGAGCAGAAACAAACCTACTGTTGTAGGTAATTACTACTCTTTTCCTACCTAGGTCAGACATCAGTGCAGTAGTCTTCACGTATATTTCCTGGATTGCTGCAGGCATATGTCAACCAAACACACTAGTGTGATATGTGTGTGACAATGTAATTTGCTAGTGCTACAGATTATGCCTACATTTCACCCACATATGTGGTATGTGGTTTGTATTTGTTTTTTGCTCCTGATTATGTTCCTAATTTATTTACTCCTTTGTGGTCTAGTCATGGTCTTGGGGATGTTGGTGAGTTAAATCGTTATGTGATGGTAAAAATAAGTACTCCATGGGAAATCAGAGTTAAAGTGATTTATGATTTATTTTATTTATTGATGTTTGGTTTACAGTCTCTAAGTGAAAAAGTTGTCCACAATATGGTCTATTTTGCGTGCTCCAGCAGCAGAGTTTGGTTGTTCCCCATCCTACTGTTGCACATTATTGTCCTCATCCTCTTCACTGAGGACATCTACCTGTTTGTCCCAGGGGATATTGGTACGAACACAGATGCTGTGCAAAATTGAACAGACAAGTATTATTTTTCACATAAGGGGTGGTGCTTATAACAGGCTTCCTCCTGTTAGTCCTAGGCACCTGAACCCGGATTTCAGCATGCCAAATATAGGGGGTCATTCTGACCTCGGCGGTAAAAGGCTCTTACCGCCGGTCAGAAGACCGCCATTCTACCGCCGCGGCCGCGGTAACCCGCCACGGTCATTCTGACCCACAACTGCCAAGCCGCCAAAAACCCGACATCCACGGAAGGCCGCCTCATCAGCGGGTAGCGATAAACTGGAGATGATCAAACCTCCACCGCCACGCCAACACAAACACGCCCATGCCATTACGACCCACGAATCCACGCGGTGGTCATTCAACCGCGGTATTCCATTGGCGGTACACACCGTCGCGCTCAAAATACACACCGAGCTCCAAAACCCAGCCACATTGGACAATTTGAAATACACACACCTGATACACATACAAACACCACCCCCACACATCCAAGCAACTATAAAACACACACCCACATCACCCACAAACCCCCACTAGTTGGAAATCGGAGAGAAGGCGATAGAGAGAGAGCGAGCGAGCACAGCAATCGAAAACCCCAACACACACAGGAACCCAACATCATCAACCACACCACATCTACGCACACATCACCACACACCACCACTCACATCACCACAAACACCACCCCACACCTCATCCACACCACCCCATGGCACCCTAAAGACACCCCAGGTTTTCGGACCAAGAACTCCGGGTCATGGTGGAGGAAATCATAAGGGTAGAGCCCCAGCTCTTCGGCACACAGGTGCAACACACCACAATAGCCAGGAAGGCGGAGCTATGGCAGAGGATCGTCGACAGGGTCAACGCTGTGGGACAGCATCCCAGAAACCGGGAAGACATCAGAAAGTGCTGGAACGACCTACGGGGGAAGGTACGGTCGATGGTCTCCAGACACAACATCGCTGTGCAGAGGACTGGCGGCGGACCACCACCCACCCCTCCCGAATTCACAGCATGGGAGCAAGAGGTCCTTAACATCCTGCATCCTGCGGGCCTCGCTGGAGTAGGCGGAGGAATGGACTCTGGTAAGTCTAGTCTCAACTACTCCCCCCCCCCCAACCACCAGCATGCCAACCCACACCCCCACCCTCACCCCAAACCCCCCAGCACACATCCTCCCTGCCAATTTCTCACCAGCACAACCCACCCAACCCAAAACCAATCCCTGAATGCCAACACAAACCATGGACACCCATCACCTATGCATGACCACTGCACATACCCATCCCCCCACAAACCACCCTCACAACTCCTGCCACAAGGGAATGCCAGCACTGGGGGACAAGGGCACCCACTAATCGCACACCATGGAACACACAGAAGCAATAACCATACTCTTTCACCCCTGCAGGGCCCGAACGCCAACACACCGGCCAGGAGGGTCCAGATATGTCCATCCCACCCCCAGAACAGGCCCGCAGTGAGGACAGCAGCTCTGTCGACCTGGAACCTGATGACCAGCCCGGACCATCGGGGACCCAGGCTGACCCAACACCCCAACAACAACATGGACCTGGGGGCAGTGGTAGTGGGCACACCGTCCAGGGGACAGAGGCCCGGGGAAACAGGGCAACTGGGAGGGCTGCAGTGCGACAGGGGGGGAGGACAGGCCCAGGGAACCGACTCTCCAAGAGGCCCTCACCACCATCATGGGAGCATACCACCGCTCCCAGGAGACGATGGCGACGGTAATGGCCAGGTTCCAGGAGATCCAGGCACAGCAGGAGGAACGGTACATGGGGTACAGAGAGGAGCTCAGGAACATCGTCCAGGCCCTGAACCTAATAGTCACCACATTGCGGGACCATGTGGCACCCCAAAGGGCCCCTGTCACCAGCCCGGACCAGGAACAGCCTACCACCTCCGCCGGCGCTAGTGGACAGGAGGCCCCCACACAACGACGGGCCACCAGAACCCCACCTCCTGCTGAAGATCAACCACCCCGCAAGAGGAGCCTGAGATCACAAAGGAAGACAGAGTAGAATGCCAAGACCCCCGCCAGCCTAAGATCCCCCCGGATGTCATTCCACTGTCCCACATCGTCACCCTGTCCAACCTTGAACTGCCCCTGCTCCATCCTTCCACAGGCATATGGACAATGCACCTGTGCGACCGAGAACTGGACTCTGCCATGGACATCACTCCACCCCCACCCACCACCGTTTTACTATCATGGACCTATATGTAGCACTTTAAATAAATCACTAATTGCACTTAAAACACTCAGGAGTCTGCTTGTATTCTTAACAAATGTATTACACATAACGGTTCAAAAATGTTCAGTTACATTGTGATGACAACATACCAATGTCAATGTGCTTTACTCCATGGCCGAACAAACCAGAAGTCACGCAGTGGGTCATACAGCTCTGAAAAGCCAAGGGAAAGTCACAATTCAGTTGAAAGGAACTGGGGGAAACACAGAAAGTAGAGATGCAGGAGGCCAGAAGTAAATGTAAAATGCCGTGGGGGATTCTTACCTGGGTGCTACTGAAAATACTGTTGAATGACCGTGTCCCTGTTGTCCGTGTCGTCCCCGTCGTCTTCCTCCTCTTCACTCTCCACAGGCTCCACAGCTGCTACAACACCACCATCTGGACCATCCTCCTGCAGAAAAGGCACCTGGCGTCGCAATGCAAGATTGTGAAGCATACAGCAGGCCACGATGATCTGGCACACCTTCTTGGGTGAGTACATTAGGGATCCCCCTGTCATATGCAGGCACCTAAACCTGGCCTTCAGGAGGCCGAAGGTCCTTTCTATGATCCTCCTAGATCACCCATGGGCCTCATTGTACCGTTCCTCTGCCCTGGTCCGGGGATTCCTCACTGGGGTCAGTAGCCAAGGCAGGTTGGGGTAACCAGAGTCACCTATTAGCCACACACGGTGTCTCTGTAGCTGTTCCATAACAAAAGGGATGCTGCTATTTCGCATAACATACGCGTCATGCACTGACCCAGGGAACATGGCATTTACATGGGAGATGTACTGGTCAGCCAAACAGACCACCTGGACATTCATCGAATGGTAACTTTTCCTGTTTCTGTACACCTGCTCATCGTCTTTTGGGGGTACTAAGGCCACATGGGTCCCATCAATGGCACCAATGATGTTGGGGATATGTCCAAGGGCATAGAAGACAGCCTTCACAGTGGCCAAATCACGCTCCTCAGGGAAAATAATGTAGCTCCGCATGTATTTCGTCAGGGCAGACAACACTCTGGACAAAATCTTAGAAAACATAGGCTGAGACATCCCTGATGACATGGCCACTGTTGTCTGAAAAGACCCACTTGCCAAAAAATGGAGGACTGACAGAACCTGCACCAGAGGGGAAATTCCTGTGGGTTGGCGGATGGGGGACATCAGTGCTGGCTCCAGCTGGGCACACAGTTCATGTATAGTGGCACGGTCAAGTCCGTAGCGAAGTATTATATGACGTTCCTCCATTGTCGACAGGTCCACCAGTGGTCGGTACACGGGAGGATTCATCCTTCTCCTCGCAAGTCCCAGCAGACGGTGCCTAGGAAGGACAACATGAAGCACAGAGTCAAGCAACCCACAGATACGTAACTACAGCTTGCACAGTACACGATTCTCAATGCATTGAATGGCTTGTATGAGTGGCAATGCAAGGCCTAGGCCTGTGTGACGCAGTAGTAATTAAGCCCTTTGGTCCCTTGTAATGGCGGCTGCCTGACCTGAGAAGTGTGACAGAGGGATGTGAGGTCAATGCGCTGGCGTGACACACCGTGGAGGTAGGCGGTCGAAGACCGCGGCGCAAAGCCGCATTGGTTAACATCGAACCCTATGGGTTTCACAAGCCAATGACTAGCTGCGCCGGCGGTCGCGGAACGCACCGCGGCGGTACGCGCCGCCGCGGGCGTGACCGCCATTTTCTATCTGGTTAATCACTCGAGACCTGATCATCCACAGGAGAGGACCTATACTGCAAGTGCTGCTGTGACCTCGGTCTGGGAGATACAATGGCTGCTGCGACTGGGGAAAGGGCCCCTGCCTTCACTACAGAAGAGTTGGAGAAACTTGTGGATGGGGTCCTGCCCCAGTATGCGTGACTCTACAGTCCTCCAGACCAACAGGTAAGTACACTGTGTGCACGTTGAATGGGCTATGCCTGGGTTGTGTATGGTGGATGTAAGATGGTGGGGTGGAGGGACAATGACGAGTGAAAGGCACGACAGATGAGAGCATGTGCCACATGGCAAGGTTGGGGAGGGGGGGCCAATCGCATCTATCATGCGGAAAATTGATGATATTCCAATTTCCACCCTGTACATGTCAAATAGGTCAGCGCCCATCAGAAGATCGACATTTGGCTTGCCATCGCCAAGGAAGTCCGGACCCTGTGGGTCCACAACAGACGGGGCACCCACTGCCGCAAGAGGTGGGAGGACATCCGCCGCGGGACCAGGAAGACTGCTGAGTCACTGCTGGGGATGGCCTCCCAACCTAGGAGGGGTGCCAGTCATACCCTGACCCCCCTGATGTCCCGGATCCTGGCGGTGGCCTACCCCGATTTGGATGGGCGCGTGACGAAATCACAGCAGACACAAGGGGGTGAGTACCAGCACATTCAGCTATCTTTACGCGCAGTGGAGGTGCCTGGGTGGGGGACGAGGGCTGTTGGTGACATTAGGCCAGGGCGCTTTCTGTATTGTATTCCTCTCCTTTAGCCATGTCCCTGTGCCCCCGCCCCCCACCTCTGTACGGTGACAGGTACAGCTATCCATGGTCCTGCATCACCCATGTGCGCATTTGTTGTCCCTAGACCTGTTGGCCCAGTCACAAGTACTCAGTAGTGTACCCCGATTGCGCGGCTTAGTGCATGAGGCTCCTGTGTCTGTCCTCTCCGCCAACGGTGTTGACAATGCATGTACTCAACCTTTTTTTATGTCTCCCCCCACCCTTTTTCTTTATCTTCTTGTGCATGTGTGCATCAGCATCATCAGGCGGAGGAGAATTGGAGGGAGCTCCCAGGGAGCTGCGACTCACAAGGCCCCGGTGGGCCATGGCACAGACACCGAGGCTACCAGTGATACGGAGGGCGAGGGGAGCTTCATAACGGGGACCCGTGGTGAAACCAGCGACAGCGACACATCCTTGGATGGGAGCTCCCTAGCGGTGGCGGCAACATCCGTGCCCCCCGCCTCTACAGGTACAGCCGCCACCCAGCGCACCAGCTCCGCCCTCCCAGCAGCCCCTCAGCCTACGCTCCGTGCCCACTCGCCCAAGAAGGCGGGCATCTCCTTCGCCCCAGGCACCTCAGCCCCTGCCCCTGTTACCCCTGCTGCCCTCAGTGAGGAGGTCATTGACCTCCTGAGGACCATCATTGTTGGGCAGACTACCCTTTTGAATGCCATCCAGGGGGTAGAGAGGGAGGTGCATCGTAGCAATGCATACCTGGAGGGCATTCATTCGAGTCAGTCTGCCCATCAACGATCGTTCAATTCTCTGGCCTCAGCACTGACGGCAGCCATTGTCCCTGTTTCCAGCCTCCCTCTTCTAACTGCCTCCACCCTGTCTCTGTCTCCTGTCCCTCTGCCTATCCCATCCACACCATCAGACCAGCCTGCACACACCTCAACACCCAAGGGCAGCTCATCCAGACATAAGCACCACAGATCACACAAACATTCACCCAAGCAACACCCAGATGCAGACATGCCAACAGCCACTACCACCTCTGTGTCCCCCACCTCCTCGTCTCCCTCCTCCCTCCCTGTGACATCTACACTCACACCTGCATGCACACCACCAACAGCCAGTACTTCCATCACCAGCACACCCTCCAGTACAGCCCGCACACGTGCAGTCACCACCCCCACTGCCATTTACACGTCCCCTGTGTCCTCTCCCACTGTGTCTGTCACCCCCTCTTCCAAGACACACAAACGCAGGCAGCCACCCACCCAACAGCCAACCACCTCATGACAGCCTGCAGCCCATGCACCTTCACCCAAGGACAGCACACCTGACTCTCCTACAACCACCTCCTCTTCCTCCACTCCCATAACCACTGCACCTACCGTTTACCTTGGTCCTAAAAAGTTTTACCTCTCCAATCTTGACCTCTTTCCCTCACCTGACCCACCCCCTCCATCTGCTAAGAGTCCCAAGAGCACCTCAGCCACCACCAGCCCGGGTTCACGTGTCAGCGTAGTCCATGGATTTTGGAGTCCCCCCTTTGCCAGCGGTGAGACATCGGTCAGCAGCAAGGTGACAGCCAGCCCCCCCCCTGGAAAGAGGACCCGGAAAGTGAGGGGCCGCCGCGAGAGGAGTGCCACGGCTGCCCCCAAGGACCAAAGTTCGGCCACTTCACCTGCCACAACATCCAGGGGAGGCAAGGCCCAGAGAGCCACAGTGAAGGAGGGCAAGGGCAGCAGGGCTGAGAAGTCAGGCAGCAGGAGCGCGGACCAGGAGGGCCCCACAAGCCCCATCCCGGGTGTGAGGGAGGACACCCAAGGGCCCAGGACACCGTCACCGAAGGGTCCAGCAACTGCACGGTCGGAGAGCGACTGAGCAGGGAGTCCTGCCCAGGTCTGACTCCCTGGAATTACAGCACAAGCACCGCTGAAGAGGGCCCCACCGTCCAGAAAGGCACCGCTGAAGAGGGCCCCGCCGTGCAGGAAGGCACCGCTGAAGAGGGCCCCGCCGTGCAGGAAGGCACCGCTGAAGAGGGCCCCGCCGTGCAGGAAGGCACCGCTGAAGAGGGCCCTGCCGTCCAGAAAGGCACCGCTGAAGAGGGCCCCGCCGTCCAGAAAGGCACCGCTGAAGAGGGCACCGCCGTGCAGGAAGGCACCGCTGAAGAGGGCCCCGCCAAGACAGGCCCCGCTCCGTTGGGCCCTTCCTGTCAAGCACCGCTCCGCTGGGCCCCGCCGTCTCAAGCACCGCTCCGCTGGGCCCTTCCTGTCAAGCACCGCTCCGCTGGGCCCCGCCGTCTCAAGCACCGCTCCGCTGGGCCCTTCCTGTCAAGCACCGCTCCGCTGGGCCCCGCCGTCTCAAGCACCGCTCCGCTGGGCCCTTCCTGTCAAGTACCGCTCCGCTGGGCCCCGCTGTCTCAAGCACCGCTCCGCTGGGCCCTTCATCTCAAGCACCACTCCGCTGGGCCCCGCCGTCTCAAGCACCGCTCCGCTGGGCCCTTCCTGTCAAGCACCGCTCCGCTGGGCCCCGCCGTCTCAAGCACCGCTCCGCTGGGCCCTTCCTGTCAAGCACCGCTCCACTGGGCCCCGCCGTCTCAAGCACCGCTCCGCTGGGCCCTTCCTGTCAAGCACCGCTCCGCTGGGCCCCGCCGTCTCAAGCACCGCTCCGCTGGGCCCTTCCTGTTAAGCACCGCTCCACTGGGCCCCGCCGTCTCAAGCACCGCTCCGCTGGGCCCTTCATCTCAAGCACCGCTCCGCTGGGCCCCGCCGTCTCAAGCACCGCTCCGCTGGGCCCTTCCTGTCAAGCACCGCTCCGCTGGGCCCCGCCGTCTCAAGCACACTCCGCTGGGCCCTTCCTGTCAAGCACCGCTCCGCTGGGCCCCGCCGTCTCAAGCACCGCTCCGCTGGGCCCTTCATCTCAAGCACCGCTCCGCTGGGCCCCGCCGTCTCAAGCACCACTCCTCTGGGCCCTTCCTGTCAAGCACCGCTCCGCTGGGCCCCGCTGTCTCAAGCACCGCTCCGCTGGGCCCCGCCGTCTCAAGCACCGCTCCGCTGGGCCCTTCATCTCAAGCACCGCTCCGCTGGGCCCCGCCGTCTCAAGCACCGCTCCGCTGGGCCCTTCCTGTTAAGCACCGCTCCGCTGGGCCCCGCCGTCTCAAGCACCGCTCCGCTGGGCCCTTCCTGTCAAGCACCGCTCCGCTGGGCCCCGCCGTCTCAAGCACCGCTCCGCTGGGCCCCGCCGTCTCAAGCACCGCTCCGCTGGGCCCTTCCTGTCAAGCACCGCTCCGCTGGGCACCGCCGTCTCAAGCACCGCTCCGCTGGGCCCTTCCTGTCAATCACCGCTCCGCTGGGCCCCGCCGTCTCAAGCACCGCTCCGCTGGGCCCCGCCGTCTCAAGCACCGCTCCGCTGGGCCCCGCCGTCTCAAGCACCGCTCCGCTGGGCCCCGCCGTCTCAAGCACCGCTCCGCTGGGCCCTTCCTGGCAAGCACCGCTCCGCTGGGCCCCGCCGTCTCAAGCACCGCTCCGCTGGGCCCTTCCTGTCAAGCACCGCTCCGCTGGGCCCCGCCGTCTCAAGCACCGCTCCGCTGGGCCCTTCATCTCAAGCACCGCTCCGCTGGGCCCCGCCGTCTCAAGCACCACTCCGCTGGGCCCTTCCTGTCAAGCACCGCTCCGCTGGGCCCCGCCGTCTCAAGCACCGCTCCGCTGGGCCCTTCCTGTCAAGCACCGCTCCGCTGGGCCCCGCCGTCTCAAGCACCGCTCCGCTGGGCCCTTCCTGTCAAGAACCGCTCCGCTGGGCCCCGCCGTCTCAAGCACCGCTCGGCTGGGCCCTTCATCTCAAGCACCGCTCCACTGGGCCCCGCCGTCTCAAGCACCGCTCCGCTGGGCCCTTCCTGTCAAGCACCGCTCCGCTGGGCCCCGCCGTCTCAAGCACCGCTGGCCCAATGACAGTGCCGGTTCTGTGTCGTGCTAATGTTCACGCTGCACTCGGGCCACCCTGCCTCCTCCATTGCCTGTGGAGACTGTTATCCACTTGATGGACTGTGACTTTGCACTCCCCAGGATATGACAGTGGGCAAGCCACCCACTGTAGAGACTTGAGAGACTGTGGCTTTGCACTCCCCAGGATATGACAGTGGGCAAGCCACCCACTGTAGAGACTTGAGACACTGTGGCTTTGTACTCCCCAGGATATGACAGTGGGCAAGCCACCCACTGTAGAGACTTGAGAGACTGTGGCTTTGCACTCCCCAGGATTGAACAGTGGGCATGGTGGCCCCTTCCTAGATCTGGCGTCGTGGACTCATGTGGCTGTGGTGCCCCCCCTTGCCTTCCCCCTGAGGTGCCTGTAGTTTTGTCATCTGATGCCCCTGCAGTGTTCTCTCCAATGGACTCAGGTCTCCTGTGTGGGCTTTGCCCATGTGTTGATACACTTTGGCCCACGGACATTTGCAATTTCTGTGACTGTGCGGGACTTTCTGCCTCTATTTCTCGGTTACGCAATGTTTACATTTGGAATTTTTTGCATCATTTTCCTATTTTACCATGTCTTCAATGAACCTATTTTTTACATAAATGTTGCTTCTCACTTTAATCATATCTTTTCGTTATTCCGGGGGGTTTGGGTGGGGTCACTTTGACTTGGTGCTCTGCATTGGTGTGTAGATAGTTGGGGGGTGGGTGTAATGCGTATGTGTGTGCCCGTAACCCTTCCTCCTCCCCCCCTCCCCTGTGTCGTAGGTGCGGTACTCACCGTTGTCGTCTGCGCCGGAGTTCGTACTCGTGGTAGATGAGCAGGTAGACGAGAGCAGGTAGGATGTTCAATTCGGGCTCCATGCTGTCCTCCGTCCTCGTGGAGTGTATAGAGGTGAGCGTTTTCCCGTTCGTAGTCTGTTTCTGCCGTGTTTTTATCGGCAGGGCTCCCGCCCCGGAAAAGGTGGCGGATTGGTGAGTTGTGATAGGGTGGGCGGTACATTGTCTGCCGCCTGCCTGTTGGCGGTGACCGCCGCGCTGTTTGTGTGTCCCGCCGTGGCGGTCGGAGTGTTAAAGTGGCGGGCTCTGTTGGCGGTTCCCGCCAGGGTCAGAATTCCATTTTTTGGACCGCCAGCCTCTTGGCGGGTTGGCCGCCGCTTTATCACCGACCGCCAGGGTCAGAATGACCCCCATAGTCTCTACCACATACCTGGTATTTTGTGTGCAAACTTTTATTGCTATTTGCCATGGCACTTTTTTGTTTTCAGTAGAGTGGTGATTCAGACTTGCATTTAGTATTCTGTATGTTCCTGTTTGAATGCATGGTTGTACTGGTGTGTGATGGTGCACCTCCCAGTCATGGGTTGTGCCTCAGGGGCCTGGTGATTGCTGATTATTTTCTGTTCTGACAGTTCACCAAAACAGAATATGTGTGGTGTTGTTTATATATGTTCCTTTCTCCCATTACTTTAGACCTGCAGAAAAGTGATGTTGGCTACATTTGTATCTGTTTTGTGTCCTGTGTGCCATGAGACAGGCGTTGCACCCTGTATGTTTCATGTAAATCCTACCGCCTTGGCCTTGGAATACCTCCCTTTCTCAATTGCTGGCTAGCATGCGTATGTGTATGTGGTTTATATGCACAGTGTGGCACAGTGGTATGTGATTTATTGTGATGTATGCAACAAGTTCCCAGACACCTGTGGGACAGGACAGGGCATGAGGTGTTTTCTGCACAGCCCTGCATCACCAGTTCAGCCCTGCAAAGTCCCATGTCTCCTTCATTTAATGTGTTTCTGGCCTTGATCAGTTCACTGGCAGTCATTCAGCTGCCACAGTCTACTGTAGGCACCCTTGTTTCATGGTAGGGAGATTTTGGATTTATGTGTATGATTGGTGGTGTGCTGTGAGGTGTCCATTCCTTCACATGATCTATCAATTGTGGCGATGTCCTATTTCAATGAGTGTTGCACTATGCACCACACATGGGAAAGGTGAACACTTTGAGACTATCAGGTATTTTTGATGATATGTAAATAGAGATGCCACCACTAGGGTGGCATTAATTGTCGGTGCTACGTCAAGTTTCAACAGCATGGTAAATGTGGAGCAGTGCTAATATGTGAGTTGTTTGACGGTGGTATGGCCAACACAATACACATGACTGAGCTATTCCATGCTAAGTGTTATGTGTGAATGATCCGTATTTTGTAATAAACATGTGGACACATGTAGTGGCTTGCCTCCAGCTTTTGAATGCAGAGGGGACATTGCTCCATTAGTGCGTCATTAAAAGTGTCAATCAGGTGGTGCTAAGAACTTGTACCTGGGGCCGAATGTGAGGGTGATGTGCATTGAATGCGGTGAAGTGAAGCATGTGGAATATGTGTTTTTGTCCAAACATCTGTGCTTCCCTGTTCATGTGTATTGTTTGTCCCACATGTTTAGTGTGTTGTCTGTGTTATGAAGTGTATACTGGCTTACCTATGAGTAGGGCATGGCCATATTGTCCATCCTGGAAGTGTTGATTTATTATTGAGTGTCTGAAGACATAGGCATCATGCACAGCACCCAAATATTTAGCAAGGATGTTGGTGAATTTTCCACAATGGTACACAATGGCCTGCACATTCAGTGAGTGTGTGTATTTCCTGTTCCTATAAAGGTGTTCCGTTACAGCAGGAGGGACAAGATGGACATGTGTGCAGTCCATTGCATCCAGCATATGTGGGAACCTAGCAATTTGGTAGAATCCTTGTTTAGTCTCCTGCTGCAGTTGCTGGGTATTAGGGAACCGGATGTGGTGGGGTGTGAGGTGCATGATGAAATCAAGGACCATAGGGAGGAAGGCAGAAAAGGATGCTTCTGAGATACCACACACTCAAGCTGCAATGGTCTGAAATGATCCAGAGGCCAACATTTGGAGGACGGCCAGGAGTTTGGTCATGGGTGGAATGGTTGTAGGATTTTCTACTCTTGCTTGAGACGGTACAGTATAATGACCTCTTCATCCCTGAGGCCAAGGATGGATGCACATGTGGAATAATCTCTCCCTCCTTCTGCTTTGCCTTTGTGGTGGCAGAGGTGGCAGTTAAGGCTGCTGTGGTGGTGCTGGTGGTACTTGATGTTATCGCTGTCGTCTTCTCCAGGTGCCAAGCTGTTGCAGCAACAGGTCCATGTCGTCTAGTTGATTGCCAGGGTTCCTCTATGTGTTTTTCTTATGTAGTTGTGGCTGGGCCTAATTTTAATGCCTGGTTTGACCAGGCTTTACATTTTTTATGCTAATAAGAGTTAGCGTAATTTTTTCAGCCTAATCCTAGGCGTGCAGCCTTTTTTCGTCAGCTTGTAGATTTGGTGCTGCCGGGCTAGCATATTTTTTAGGAGGGACCACCGATCTTGCATGCCATTGTCATTAAATGACGCAAGATAAGGAGGCACTCCTAAAATATAACGCTAACTCCTGAAAAGTGTCGCTAGACTTCTCTAGCTACACTATCTAAATGTGGTGCTGGGTTAGCACTGCTTTTGAGTAAAAAAAAGATTTTTCTTAAATTTGGGCCTGCCTTTTAGAGTCTCTTACTGACTGCCTTTTGCAAGGTGACATTGCTTTGGCTGCCGTTGATATTGCTTGTATACAGGTAGTATAATCATCCAGCGTAAAGGATGGTGGTGCAGTGAAGTGCTAGGGGATTTTAACATTGGGAATTGTAAACAGCAGTTGAATTGTAAAGATATAGCAATGAGCACACCTGATGTTCAGACCGTGTATTGCATTTTTTCTCAGATTTAGAGGGGGTATCTGTGATGCGTGGAGGTTCTTCCAGAGGTTCGTTTTTGAAATACAGCAGATGTTAAAACACCACAATGTTTCTTCCCAATCTGTGACTGTGGAGCACTTTGGGAAATGCTGGCACACGTTACTCAAACAACACTTCAGATTAACCCCATATGCAATCCTCCTTCCCTTGTCATGGGCACTTGGTACAGGTTGGTGGGACAGATCTGTTGAGTGTACACGATTATCCTGTGAGCAGATCAGCTCCCTCAACTCATGCTAACACTGAGATGCTTCTTATGTTTACCTCCAAATCATACAGACAGCTGCTATTTTCGGAAACTCTATCAGTAAACAAGAAAGCAATCTGAACACCCAACCTGAAGATGTGAGACATTTCTCTTGATACACTTATAACTGGGATATCAGTGATCAGCTTTGCCAATGCACAACAACGAGGGAAACAACATGCCTGAAATGTCAGAAATGAAAGAATGAGGGACTTGTGAAGCTCATGGTTACTCCAAAGAGTGTTGCGGCGTTTGCAGGAATATTCCAGGTATGCAACCCCAATCCAGGGACCTTACTTCTCCAGAGAAAAAAAGAAGGTTTTAAGTTTTTTTCCAGAAAGTTAGCTCCGAAGACATCAAACTCAATTCTCATGGAAGCTCATTTCAGGCTTTAATATCCAGGGAGGAAAAGGCTTTACCCCCCTTTAAACATGTGTAAGATAACCAGAAAAGAAGGAGATTTAGAGCACAACACTCTGAATATAGGGCAAGATGTAGGAAAATCCGGCATTGCGACTCGCAAACTGCGAGTCTGAGCGACTCACAATTTGCGAGTCGCAATGCTGGATGCAGGATGGTGTTCCTGACACCATCTGCGAGTCGCAATGGGGTCGCAAAGGTCCACCTCATTAATAATAATGAGGTGGGTCGCAATTTGCAACCCCCTTGCGAGTCGCAGCACTCACAGGGATGGTGGCCTGCTGGAGACAGCAGACCTCCATGTCTGTGACTGCTTTTAAATAAAGCAGTTTTTTTTTGTTGTAATGCAGCCCGTTTTCCTTAAAGGAAAACAAGATGCATTACAAAGATAAAAATGAAACGTGTCAGTTTCATTTTTTCAGAGCAGGCAGTGGTCCATAGGACTACTGCCTGCTCTGAAAAAATGTTTTCAAGGCCATTCACAAAGGGGAAGGGGTCCCATGGGACCCCTTCCCTTTTGCAAATGGGTTACCACCAGTGTGACACAGGTGGTAACTGCGATTGCTTTGCGATCACATTTGCGGTCACAAAGCAAACTTACATCGTGCTGCGACTTGCAAATAGAAAGGGGAACACCCCTTCCTATTTGTGACTCGGAGTCCTATTTTGTGAGTTGGTAACCAGGTTACCGACTCGCAAAATGGGAATGGGCATCGCAGTGTGGGTTTTGCACCTCGTAAACAGCGATTTTTGCTGTTTGCAAGGCGTAAAAGCCTTGCTACATCTGGCCCATAGTGAGTGAATCTTTATGCCAAGTAACCAGGGCTGGAACCATAGCTAAGGCTTTAATTAGAATCTGTTTCTTAATGGCAGCCAATACAATGCCATGACTGCAGCTGTAGTTGTAGAACATCTAAGCAGACAAAGAAGAAACCTGGCTGCCAGATTTTGAACCACTTGACGGCATTTCACCTGAGCTTCCTCCGCTTCTAGATATGAGAAATTTGCGCAACACAGACACAAAGTGATCAAGGCATGGATTACTACTCTTCGTGCCCACAGAGGCAAGAGGGGGAGAAATGTCTTGATAGAGCAGACCAACACCAAGCACTGGCCTACCACCACAGAGATTTGAGCCCTCAGGGTGCAGGTATCATCCAATTTCACCCCTAAGTTCTTAACCAATAGGAAAGGAGGTGATGGGACAACAATGCAGAGCACCAGAGGTCTTGCCTCAAGTTGGACACGTGATCCAAAAGTAATAGTTTTAGTGTTTTCTGTGTTGCATTTAAGTTGGCTGCTCTCCATCCAACCAAAGACACCTTGTATGAAGTCGGTGAGAAGAGCTGCAATGGGGACATCCAAATGGCATGACCACAAAAGTCAAGGAAGACATGAAAGTATTAAAAAGGGTAGGGCTAAGTGAATAGCCCTGCAGGACACCATGGTTAACTGCCTTGACTTCTGAGGGGAAAAAGGAGCTCGCCATAGCGATTGGCCTCTGGCGGTCAGGAATGACTTGCACCAATCATTCGGAAAACCCATTACAACAAAAGCAGAAAGGCATAAAGAAGGACAGAGTGTGATGATGGTGCCCAAGGTAACAGACAGATCAAGAAGGCTCAAAGCTGCATTTGTCCCTGTATCCAACATTCATTTAATATGGTCAGATATTTCCAAAACTGCCAATTCAGTATTATAGCAAGGATGACAGCCAGATTGGCTAGGACTAACATTCCCAGCATTTTTGTAGAGGCTGGAAGAAGAGAGATCGGCCTATAGCTGCAGAATATGCTAGGGACCAATATAGACTTCTTATCCAGAGGGGTCACTTTGGCAAGTTTCCAGGTGAGAGGCACTACAACTGAAGAAAGGGAGAGATTGAACATGGAATTAATAACTTACTTAATGATGTCCACTGCTTCTGCAAGCAACATCAGTGGGCAGGCATCAAGGGTGAACCCGATTTCAATTTCTGGATGACAGCTCTGGACTGGTCCTAGGATATGGGACTAAACTGAGTAAGCTTATACCTGTGCCTGTCCTGAAAAAGAACGACTGACAGGAATAGGAGTCTCCACCAAGACAGGTAATGTTTTCTGAATATCAGAAATTTTAGTTTTGAAGTATGTTTCAGTCCATTGCACAGCTCTTGGAAAGGAACAATAGCTCTTTGACAGGACTGGGGGGAAATGAAGGACTTCACAATCTGGAAAATGGAACTGGAGTTCTGCTTGGTGGAATTTACTTTCTCATTGAGAAACTAGCTCTAAGCATGTTTAAGAAAGACATGATGAGCTTTGAGCACTGATTTATAGATGACTTTACTATCTGAATATTAGAAATTATTTTACTGTCTAATGAATAGAAATGAAGCAATGAGGTCAGAAGTAGCTGACTTTGGTACACTACTGAATGCTACTCAGAACTATCTCATAGTCCTAAAACCGGAAAGGGGTTCTGAGCTGTGGTACCTGAAATGAGAACTAACATCTGGAAGACCAAAGCCACAGAAATAATTTCCTCATATACAAAGTGGCCAAGTAGGAACAGCGAGCTGATATGGTGGGGTTCATGCTAACCTTCCTGCTGAGAATGTTGAATATATGCTTCAACCAAAACTTTGAAATTCAGAGAGCACATAGAGCCATTAGCAGGGCATCCTATAGGGCTCCACCCCATAACTGACTATCTCATACTACATCAGCAAATCAGAAAGATACTACAACTGGCAGGATGTTCTACTATAATGACCAGACAATATCAATAGCTGCAGACTGTGTGTGTGTGCATCAATATATATATATAGATACACATATATATATTTTTAGACATATATCATTATATATAGTTACGTTCCACCCCTCTCCTACCACCTTTGTCAGCTGAAAGCGGGTTACAACTTTGATCTTGCAAGTTCTGGTTTGGCCAAGATAGGGACAACCCCTTTCGGTAGCCACAGTGCTGCTGACAAGGTACATGCCAAGGCAGTCTATGCCCTCCAAAAACCACAGGGGAAAAAACCTCTAAGTCGGGGCTCCAAGAGGCAGTAGATACCTGGACTCCAAGGACTGGAGCAACAGGAATCTGCAAAGTGTACAGGCAATAGCAATTCTACAGAGCAACAAGCAGGAGCGAGGATGTGTTGCAACACAAAGAAGAAAATAATCCAAGTTCTTTATATACCTATGGACAGGAAGTGACAAACAGGAAACAGGCAAAACACAATGTTGGATTGGGAAATTGCAATAGAATTGCAATAGAAAAAAAATAGTCAGAATACCATCTTTAAAAGGGAAAAAAGGAAACAGTACATGCTGAGAAAATAATAGCATTCTGTGAAAGAGAAAATATGGCCCCAATGTCCAGGAGAAAGAACAGCCCAAGAACTAAAGAACAGGTAACCAATCATGTGTGTATCGTGGGGAATACCCATGATACAAGAGCAGGCCGTAAATTATCTGTGGTCAGACCTGCAACCCGATTCAGGCCACCCAACCTTGCTGCCGGAAAAAAGAAAGACAGTGCAGCCTGGCACGTGGCCCACGGCAGGTCCGACAGGCCGAAAAAAGGACAGGGACCTTGCCACAGGCCGAGAATATATCGCGGAGGGCTGAAAACCTGGCAACGGCACAATAGTAGGTCCCCACCCCGAAGTCCAGGTTTGTCTGTAAAAAGGTGGAAAAACAGCAGACAAGAAGGGGAGCATGAACAGAAGAAGCATCTTCCAAGGAACATTCACTAGGGGGGTTTCCCTTTAAATGAAAATGAAATTGGAGACAGTTCTGAAAGAACTGTCCCTTGTACTCAGGCACATTTTCCACCAAAAGAGGAGGAGAACAAGCATAATGTCTTTGAAAAGGATAAGAAATATACGGTTTCAACTGTGACACGTGAAATACTGGATGTATCTTCTATGTCCAAGGCAACTGTAAATGGAAAGATACTGGATTCACCACTTGAATGATCTTAAATAGATCATAATATTGAGGTTTGAACTTGTTTGTGGATAAGCGGCAAACATTTTGAAGAAAGTCAGACCTTATCATGTCCCTGGGATAGTGGAGAAGAACGTCGTCTTACGCCAGTGGCTTTCTTCATGTGTTGTTTTCCAGCCAGTAGATTAGAATGTATAATCTTCCTGATGTTACAAAGTCGACAAGACAAAAAGGTTGCTGCTGGGATAGTGGGTGACTGAGAAATGGCTATAGGAAAGGCCTTAGGATGTCAACCATATGCGCAGAAACAAGAGCTAGCCTGCGATGCGCTGTGTACAGTATTGTTTATGAAAACTCTTCAAGTGGTAAATATTTGTACCAGTCACTTTGGGTTGCATTACAAAATCAACAGAGGCACTGTTCCAATCCCTGATTTAGGTGCTCTGTTTGTTCATTAGTTTGAGGATGGAAACCAGAGGATAAGGCTACTTCATTACGCAAAGATGTATAAAAATGCCTTAAAAAAACGTGAAACATATTGGGGCCTCAATCAGAAATGATGACTTGAGGGGAGACCATGAAGGCGAAAAATTTCTCGTAAAAAGATGTGGCTCAGCTCCTGAGCAGGGGGTAGTTTCTTTAATGCAGTAAAATGTTCACACTCTCTGTATAACGAGCATCCACTCCGATATTCTGTGGTCCAGGTATATAAGTGAAAAAAGTCAAATTGACTAAACAAGAAGGCCCATCGTGCTTGTCGGCTGATCCATCACTGAGAATTCCAGAGACACCTCAGATTCCGATGATGAGTCCTGACATCAAAAGAATCTTTGGTCCCCATTAGAAACTGCCTCTATTCATTACATGCTACCTTTAGGGTAAGCAATGGTTGCAAAAATACTGAATAGTTGCGTTCAGAATTCGTCAGGTCATGAGATAAATAGAAGACTGGGTGTTCTGATCCAGCTTCATCTTGTCTTTGTAGAAGTACAACTCTAAGTGCTCGGTTGGAAGCATCAGTTTCTACTATGACACTTCAGTAGTATCAGGATGCCGTAGGATTGGAGCCTGAGTAAAAGCTTGTTTCATATTTTGAAAGGCTGTCTCAGTGGTTTCTGTCCAGCAGAATCCACTCTGAAGACTTTCTTACTTTAGGATCTGCGTAATGAAACTTGTTTGCAGAGCGCAATTTTCTATACCCTGCCAATAGAAATTGGACACACCTATTAAACACTGCATCTCTTTTATAGTAGAAGGGGTTGCCAGTCCAGAATAGCTCAAACATTTTCAGGATCCATAACACTACTGGTCTTGTTAACCCATTAGCTGCCAGGCCTTTCCCCCCTCACGTGGCAAGCCTTTTTTTGTCTATTTGGGGCAGTTTGCGCTTAGGCCCTTATAAGTTTCTGTCCACATAGGCTACCCACGCCAAATTTGTCTCTTTTTTTCCAACATCCTAGGGATTCTAGAGGTACCCAGACTTTGTGGGTTCCCCTGAAGGAGGCCCAGAAATTAGCTGAAATACAGCAAAGAGTTTGTTTTTTTAAAACAAATGGGATAAAAGGGCTGCAGAAGAAGGCTTGTGTTTTTTTCCCCCTGAAAATGGCATAAACAAAGGGTTTGCAGTGCTTAAATGTCACCATCTTCCCAGCCTTCAGGAACAGGCAGACTTGAATCAGAAAATCAAATTTTTACACAATTTTGCCATTTTACTGGGACATACCACATTTTAAAAATATTTTGTGCTTTCAGCCTTCTTCCAGTTAGTGACAGAAATGGGTGTGAAACCAATGCTGGATCCCAGACAGCTACACATTTCTGAAAAGGAGACAACATTCTGAATTCAGAAAGGGGTAATTTGTGTAGATCCTACAAGGTTTTCCTACAGACAATAACAGCTGAAATAAATAAAAAATTGAAATTGAGGTGAAAAAAAAAAATGTTTCTTCTCGTTTTACTCTGTAACTTTTTCCTGCGATGTTAGATTTTTTTAAAGCAATATACCGGTATGTCTGCTGGACTCTTCTGTGGTAATATATAGGGCTTGCAGGTTTATCAAGAACCCTTGGTACCCAGAGCTAATTGTTGTGTAGCCATTTTAGTTATAGTTCCATGCACGTTATTTTAACACACTAGGCCGCTGTGCACTTTAACCTAGATATATTTTATATTTTGCATTGTTATTATTACAATAACTATTTTTACAATCTTGCTTTATTTTCATATATCTAACTGTTTTTGCCTAGCACAGCACTCTGTTCTCAAACAAGACATTCTTGATTACTCTGTGCTTCATTCACGGCTACAGTTCGGTACATTGCCGGTGAACGTGGTAGAAGTTTAGTCTCCAGCCTTCGTAGAAAATACACATCCTTACGTAGGGACATTTTCTCACAACATCACTTGTGTTGTTATATAAACACTTAACACTTCCTTGTGCCTTACACATTAGAGGGAGATTCCAGCCAGGGAAACACGACTGTATGCTGATTGCTGAATTATTTTCTACTGATGCCTACACAGACCACAGGCCTTTGCTTAGGTATGGGGGTTGATGTCTTCCCAGGGGAACCTGAAAGGCAGAATTAGAGCTTAACATGCTGTGCCAAATTACGACCTAGATAGAAGATAGTCCATCGATCATAGTGACAATATGATAGTGTTGTTTTTATGCTTCACTCTTCTTGTCACAATTTTAAAACTGTCATGTTGTGTCGTCCTGGTTATTGCAGCTCACGCTTTTCTATCTAAGATGCAGTTGTTTTATTAAACTCATTATTGAAACATATACTGCCTTTGTTTGTCGTTTATATATGAGACAGAATTGTAAATGAGAGAACCGGATGCGACCTGAGTGACCACGACTTCCCTGATAAGCCTAGTATGTCATGTGCTCGGCTGCCCAATCATCACTATCCTTGGTAGAGATGAGGTACTGCTAGTTAGCCGGAGCAAAACCCAGATTTAGAGTGACAGGTGTCACCTGCAGTGGGTTAGACTCAGTCTCCCACAGCGTGGATGAGCCTGCTGCTCAAAATCCAGTAGTCTCATTAGAATAATGAGAGCCTACGTGACATGGCGCCGCAAACGTTTGGTCAGGTTCTAATTTTCAGGTCCTCCGGAGTATCTCTGTCTCATTATATATAATGACACCTCAATACCGTATGCGGAGACGTCCGTGGTACTGAGGATTTCCACCCCAGCTGCGTAGGCTATCCTATTTGCAGCTGGAGGTTGTTCAAGCTTCAACTTTAAAAGGAAAGCCCTATTTGGTGTGCCTTCTCTGAACTCATAGTGTCAAAGCAGGTACAAATAGCGGTTAATATGAGACAACCAAATATGAGACAACCGCACATTTATTAGCGAATGGCCTAATGGACCAGGAGGGTCCAGTCACATTTGTGGTGGATGCCCATGCTGCTTATAGAACAGAACTTTTCTATTCTTGGTTCATGTTTCCAGCAGTTGATGGGAACACGAATAAATTTCACTAATATACACCTGCAAATGCGCCTTGACAATACAGAGCATACGCATATCTAGAAATACCTCTATCTTATCAAGAACATAATAATTGGCTTGATGGCGCCCTACACCATACAATATTACCAGTAAGGTTAGGTCCTCTAAGTAATGACAGTCCTACCTGGCCTTTATTGGCCACTTATACACCACATCCTGCAGTTGCAAATTTAGCGGCAGCTGAGGTTCGTCGTTTATATACTGAACTAATAGCGTTATATAGACAATTAGTACAATTTATAATGCAAACACTAAATACAAACCAAGCATGTGCTGCTCCAGCACATCCACATACAGCAACACCAGGTATAAATCCTGCGGCTGTACATTCGATTATGGATAAGGTACCCGCCAAATGAGAGGAAAATCCGTTTTGGTTAGCACAAAAGATTAATGCGCTGGAGGCAGTATTTCCCTATACGGGACCTCAGGATAAACATAGAATATTAACAATGTGCTTTCAGTTTTGGGATGGTCCCTACAGTGGATAACTGTAATACCTGGGGCATGGTGTTTAACCCCCTCTATACAACCACACATGGAACACCGACGCTTGCCAATTTACCGGAGGTGTTGAAACAAATTCAAGATGAATACGGGGCTGCCCCGGCCCTAGATTTAGGGATGCAATTGATGGGCAATTTTGCCACAGTATCCTCAATCATTTTAAGAAATCTTAAAGGGGAAGCAGTGGCTCTCACGGTGCGCATGCGGCTCCGTGACATTCCACAACAGGATCAGGAACGAGAGCTGCCTAAAATAATAGCAGAGACTTATTCAAGTATTGGTTGAGATAGTCTAGGGGCCATACCACAAAAAACACAATTTCAGGGTAAATTGAACAAAGATACCCCCAAGCAAGCACCTGAGGGTAATAAGAAACGCTGGGATAAAAAGCAACAAACTCCTAAAAAAGAGAGGGGAGAATCTCCGCGTATGGAGACGCCGCAGAATAGGTATAATTTCAGAAATAGAAATAACATAAAAATGCCCGATAGATATCAATATACTGATACATGCCAATCTTGTTCCTTTCAGGACTCATCGGATAAACGAAATGAGAGAGGTGGGCGATCAGAGCAAAGGACAGAGTACGTGAAATCGAGACAGGAATCACAATGCTCTTCGGAGGTTTCTGTTAAAAAGGAAGAGAAACCCGCCCAACAAAAAACCCAATTCAAAAGAAAAAAGTGGCAGCAGTCACAGTCCGACATGTCACTCAGGAACAGGGTCCTCTTGAAGAACAAGAAATGGGCTCTAGCACTGCTAAACAGCGTGGCAGAGGTCACAATAGTTCACCGGAATCTTCTAGAGCATCTGGAGGTGAAAGCAACTGATGACTTTATACAAGTAGAGACTGCGGACATGCGCCTGATAGGGTGTATAAAGTAATTCTACAGTTAGAAGGAGACATTGAACGCATAATAGACGCAATCTTTTGGGTTCGCATAGTAAACATATATGATGTCTTGTTGGCCGAACGCGATTGGCCACCTGAATTTGTCCGTACCTGTCCATATGGAGAAGAAGTCATTAAGCCTTCCTTCTCGCCCCTTGTTCCAGAGGAACTTGCCGAATCCTATTCCATTGAATGGGCTTTAGCACAAGCACCCGCATTATACAGAAATCACGTAGGATGGGATAAAGAATACCCCTACCACGTAATTCCAATTAAAGTGAACCACAAACGCAGTATCCTATAAAACATGAAGCGAAAGCAGAGATACTCACGCAATTAGAGTACCAGGGCGTAATTGCACCCTGTGTCTCGCCATTGAATAATCCATTACTTCCAGTAGCTAAGCTAGATCATTCATATAGAATAGTCTTAGACTACAGACATTTAAACAGTCATACACACACATATGCTATCCAAAACTCGCATAGCACAGCATTAATGAGCAACATAGTGCGTAAAAAATAGAAAACAACACTGGATATTTCCATTGTTTTTTTCTGCCAGAATATAGAGCCTGAGAGTAGAGACTTAACAAGTTTCAGTGCACTAGGCTCCCAGAATTTTTTTTTTCAATTACCTCAGGGGTATAAGAACAGCCCAGGACTGTTTGCAGCTCATGTTACTGCAATTTTGCACAAGATTGACCCTGAAGCATTGTCCTATGTAGATGATATTTATGTTACGGATGATGAATTACTACAACATTTAAAATGGGTAGCCCGCATTGTTGTCGGATTTGCTGAATTTGGCTACAAATTAAACTTTAAAAAAACAGAAATAGCCTTCCTCAGCTTCCTGTTCCTAGGATATGAGCTGTCAAGTGAAGGAAAGAGCCTAGCACCACAATTCTTGGAGAAATGAGCACAGTTACAACCACCAAATACAATTAAAAAACTCCAATCTCTATTGGGTTTTCTAAATTTTGGCAGAACTTGCATTCCAGATTATGCTACATGCATAAAAACTTTACATGATCTAATACAATCCTGATTTTTAAGTAAATTCTGGACAATTGAACATACACGCATTCTTCGAGAGTTGCAAACAGACATGCTTACGGCACAACACTTACACACGAGGGACAACAAAACACACTTGGTCATCAGAGTAATAGCTGGGGCCAACGGTTTCACCTATGTGACATTAAATGAAGGTGAGACAGTGTTGATTGCATACAATTCACACTTATATTCAGCGGCAGAACAACGCTTTGCTCCCACTGAGAAAATTCTCACTGCAGTGCAGATGGCTGTCATTAAAGAAATACCTTTTGCCTAAGGAAAACACATTATTGTCGTTTCTCTGATCCCAGTCCTAGAGGCTGGTACAAAAGTCAGCGTTCCAAATGCAAAAGCATTACATCCTCGTTGGATACAATGGGCTACGTCTCTGACAGCCACTAACGTAGACTACATTTTTTACTCAAAGTTGCAAACTCAAGAATTTTTACAATACAAAATAGAATACCCAGTTCCAGCAAATACATTGCCTATTGAACAATATCATAGAGTCATGTACACTGATGGCTCAGCACAACCTGCAATTGGAACTAAACACCAATATTTTGCTGCGTGCACAGTCATAAGTGGCTACATGGAGGGCAATACATTTTGTTTTCTACATACCTTTACGCAAATGCTAGGGGATTGCACAGCGCAATTGGCAGAACTAAAAGCTCTGCTGATGGCACTGGAACACATGGATCCTGCACTGCTTACGCTGATTGTTTGTGATTCGTATTATTGTGTCCAGCCCTTTAATGAATACCTGCATTATTGGCGCTAGAATGGGTTCAGAGATTCCAAAGGCAACACCATTAAACACAGACTTCTGTGGGGGAAAGTAGCAGATCTGAAAGAGACGCTACCAAATGTCCACATTGTACACACACTTGGACACCAGCGGGTTGGAATACACATTGCTGGAAATACATTGGCTGATGAAGCCGCAAAGTCAGCAGTGGCAGTGGCCGCTGTAGCTGCAGTCACTCGTTCGAGTTCCAAACCGGACACAGACATTTGGGCTGCCGTGACAGCTACCACTGATGGTAAGCCCTATCTTAAAGGACTTCCTAATAAATATTCCAACCGAATGGGAGATTGCCTGAATACTGAAGTTAGAACACCAGGTGTAGGAATAAGGGATATTCCCAAAAAAGACATAAGACCAGGGTTGATCAAAGCAGCGCATGAAGGGGTGGCATCTGCCCAGGCTGGCGTGGCGGCTACAATTTTGATCTTACAGGCCCGTTATTGGTGGCCAGGTCTTTACAAAGAGACCAAGCAGTATGTCCTTTGTTGTGACATCTGTCAACAAATTAAAGTTTCCACTGCCAATCACCCGCCGCAGACACCCCTCAATTTCTAACAGACCATTACAATGTGTGTACTTGGACCACTGTGGACCCCTAACACCTGATAGTGCATGCAAGTATATTCTAGTTGCTGTTGATTCATGCTCCAAATTTTTATGGGTGTGGCCATAACGCTCGGCTGACGATTTGCGAGTCTTTATCAGTACATATGCTGTTGCGGCTTTCCATTCGGACCAGGGCCCTGCTTTCACCTCAAGGGCATTCAGGGACGCCATGGCTTTGTTGGGGGTCCAACTCCAGTACTCGTCTCCATTTCATCCTGATGGAAATAGTGTAGTGGAGTGATTAAACCATGATTTAAAGCAACCCTTACAGCCAGAGTCTTAGGTACGGGTCGTACGTGGCTTAACCACCTATATGGAGTCCAGAGAGCACTAAATAATCTGCCTAGAAGGTCCCTGGGGGGTCTTACTTCATATGAGTGCCTGTTTGGAACTCGAATGTATGTTCTGGATCTTGATGGTCCTGGCGTGGAGGCAGCAGAAACACCTTTTGATATAAATGAACTTGTCACTGTCTTACAGAAATTGCAATAGTTCAGTGATGATAATGCTTCTAACAGTGCCACCTCCACAGGAATCAAGGGATGTGCCTGTAACACCTACCGGCTGGATTCCCAAAGTTGGGGATCTTGTACGTGAGAAAATCGCTGTGGAAAAGGAATTTGGCCCTTCTTATCGAGCACCAGTCCCAGTACTAGGGATACACGGTAACAGAACTGTAATTCTACCACCGTTGGCAGGTGCCAAAGAAAATCGTTTTGTCTCCAACGATAATGTCAAACTACACCATGTGGCGGATCCTGCGCAACCGACCAAGAGGAACATCCAGTAGTTCCCGAAGCCCTCTCACTACTGGTGAAGAAGTTCCTCTACAAGTTGTATATGCCAACACCGACACCTCTCCGAGCTTGGGGATGGTGGAAGATGATCTTGCATTAGTTCCACTAACGTCAACTAATTTAGAAACCTTTGGCCAAGCTAACTCAACTGCAACACAGACGGATGGTGCTATCTATAGTGTGCCACCATAGGAAACACCAACTCCACCAATGACAATGGCTCTGCCATTTGCACGGACTGCCTCTGGATATTTTGCCGACTTCAACGATGACTTCTCAGATTAATTTGCCTCTTCGGCAGCTGACTTGTCAAGTACACATAAGCTAAAAACCTGGCTTAAAGAAACTTATTTTATTTTTCCATGGAACTATCTATGGCTCTCTCTGAATGTCTTAGCCTTTCTACTTTGGATTGATTTTGTCATCACCTTTTTCTTATTAATACATGGTCACATTCTTCCTGAAAGATCAACAGTTGAACTGGAGGAGGAGGTTTTAAAGCCACAGATTTCATCACATAAAGTCTGAAGAGACTTATCCTTTGTGAACATTTCTGCAGTACCAATTCCTAATGGGATTGTTTGGGACAAAGTCATGTTTGATATATATGGTCCCAAAGAAGTTACTCAAATACCGTATGTGTTCAAATTATCAGTGAATGATATAGTAGTAACAGGCATTGTTTCTGATGATTGGGATGTGAAACAAGTTGATTCTATGAGGACTGAATTGCAATATTATACTGTCTTTGAAAATGAAGATGTTTACCAATTTAAAGAGAATGATGGTGATATGTTTTGCTATAATTATTATGGGCACCATTTCATACATAGAGTGAGCAGCCCTAGAAATGTTTTTATTTACACACAATGGGAACATTGCCCGACTCTGCCACAGGGGAGTTCCAAAACATATTCTGAAAAGTTTGCATATTTTTCTGGGCACAATGTGAAAAATGCTGAGTCAAATTATTTTAAAGTACCACCTACTAAGGATATACATATATTAATGACCAATACGAAATTTATCGATAGAAGGCTATGAATATTGGCTGAAAACAATTGATCTAAAAAGTGTGTGGGGAACAAAAAATTGGCAAATTAAGGGAAAGGAAGCTTTGTTTAGAGCATGCCTTATTCCTGTACAAATGATCTTTTTAAATGAAACGTTACAACAGACAAGTTGTTTAGGCTTAGCGAAAATTAGGAAATTAAACATGCCCAGTATACCTGCCCCCGCAAAGTTTTATAAATGGCAAAAATATAGAAATGCAACTGAAAATCAGCTTGATGAATGGGTCCAGAATGGTACGTTTAATACATCACTGGCACATCCTGGCGGGTGGTTATTGTGGCCAATAGATACCAACAGGTGTCATCAACGTTTTATTAACTCCTCGGGGGGCTTTAGGATGAGTAGGCCAGACCCTCGCTATATTTCATCCGAACATGCAGCTATAGTTGCAACATATAGTGTGGGAAAATTGTGCCAGCAATGGTTAAAATCATCCTCACTAGATGTGGTTAGAGAACACCTCAGTCTCCTGTCTAACACCACTGATTTACAAGACTTCCTGTTAGGCCCCAGAACACCACATAGGAAGTGTTTCTTATATGCAGTATATAATGAAATTTGGAAGCTTTCCAAACAAGATGCTGCTGCCCGGTTAAGGCAAATAGATCAGGAAAATCTAAAAAAAGCATTAGCTGTTGTGGATAATGGGATTAACACATTGTCCGACCGGCTATACACCATAAATAATATTGTCTCTTCTGCTATAGACATTATACAATCAGATATGTCTTCTTTACACCATGGACAGAGTCAGATCAGGTCCATTAAGCAGTTGGGTTGGACGCTTCAAACATTGAAGGCGGGTCGCGTTCTCTGGCAGCATGTCAGTGCGAGAGAGATATTTTCTTCCTTCAATTTAATGCAACAACAACAACTAATGGCTAAGAAGGAAGCGACTTATGTCATGCTTAACATTGAGAAATTAGAAAAGTTGCCTTTTACTGTGGCCAAAATACCATCTGCTGAGTGGTCTGCTATTTCAACACTTCAATTAACCTCCTGTTTAAAACACATTCTGGTAGGCAATTATGAAAAGCTGGGAGATACTTACATTCAAGAGGTGTAGGAGCTTCCCTTCTCGTACAAATGCTTCAGTGGCATTAAAGAAGGCTTTCTTAGCGGTAGTGAATGTGAGACTTCAGTCAGCCATTCGATGGTTTGTAAACAGCTGTCCTTGCATGGGGCATATAACGCCTCTGCTGGGAACTTGGCTTGTTATCTGAAGGGAGTTCCAGTCCCTTTGATTAGACCTACATTTCAGGTGCTTTCAAATGGCAGCTATGTCCTCCTCAATGGTGAAGACTGGTGTGGCATGCGGGCCGGAATAGTTTGCGTTGTTTCGGTCTCTAAGGTCGTTACTCTTTCCCCCCACTAAAATTAGGGAGGTAGCTGATATTTGGCCTCACATTGCTACTTCAAAGGTGAATTTTGACAAGTTAAGCAGACTCAAGGCTTTACTGTTTCAAAAGCATGTGGCCCTTACATCTGCGCTCGAGACCTACGCACTTCAAGTGGCAAGGTCATCGGCAGAAATACAGTCCATGTTAAATACAAACTTTCCAAGACACTTTGGTGAACTCGTGGGATGAATATTCAACGCGTACAGTACAACTGGAATCGCACATTTTTTCAAAGATATTGGTTCTGGTTTCATTCACATCTTCTCCTTCGTATTCATTTTGATACCTTCAACTATCCACTCAATTTTTGGTAGTATTTTCGGGGGATTTCCGATAACTTTGGCCTTATTAGCTGGCATTCTGCTGTTGCTGTTGTTTATTCTCAATGGCTGTCCCACCACAACAACAAGAAATGATGGCGCTCCCATCAACGCAGCTGTGTTGTGAGCGTATGATGCAGTATTTTGGAGCAACAATCCTGGAGCAAATGGAGTGTGGCTGGTCTTTGTCATTCAGACCGGTTTTACATTGTGTGCAGCCCGTGTTTCGGCCCCTCTGGTGCTCTTTCGAACATGCACTGGAGATCTGCCTTTCACAGAAGCGCTGGCCTGTAGTAGACGCTGATTTGTTGATGTTCTCGCTGAGGGTTCATTACCGGACATGCGCATTGAGGTTGCGTTTGCTGCATGAAGCTGCTTATGAGTTACCCTTCTTGGAGGAAGTTGTTGAAAACTCATCAATGGGCACACCACAGGATGCCGCCTTGGTTGACACTGGGGCTATGGGACACACTTGCTCCTTGATCCTTCTTGGTGAGGACTTTCCGATTTAAACATCGGCCGAAGTGGAAGATCTTCTGTTCTCCATGACTCGTACCTAGATTGGAACTTTTTTCAATTGACATGCCCTTCAAATTCGGTTACATGCCACATGCTCATGTTTTAAGTTGTCACGTTGGATGCTTGTGTGTCCCTTTAACTTGTCCAAATTGTCTTTGCCTTTATATATATCTTAGGTTGAGCTTTTTAGCAATAAGATTTTAGCTTTGGCTTTGAACCACTTTCAACCTACAAGGGGAGGGTGTTGTGTAGCCATTTTAGTTATAGCTCCATGCACGTTATTTTAACACACTAGGCCGCTGTGCACTTTAACCTAGATATATTTTATTCAGCTTTGCATTGTTATTATTACAATATACATTTTTACGGTCTTGTTTTATTTTTATCTTTCTAACTGTTTTTGCCTAGCCCAGCACTCTGTTCTCCAACAAGACATTCTTGATAACTCTGTGCTTCATTCAAGGCTACAGTTCGGTACATTGCTGGTGAACGTGGTAGAAGTTTAGTCTCCAACATTCGTAGAAAATAGACATCCTTACGTAGGGACATGTTCTCAGAACATCAGCTGTGTTGTTATATAAACACCTCCTTGTCCCTTACACGTTAGAGGGAGATTCCAGCCAGGGAACTACAACTGTATGCTGATTGCTGAATGCTTCGCTGCAGGTGCTAATGCAGACCACAGGCCTTTGCTCAGGTATGGGGGTTGATGTCGTCCCAGGAGAACCTGAAAGGCAGACTTAGAGCTTAGCATGCTGTGCTCAAATTACAACCTAGATTGAAAATAGTCCATCGATCATAGTGACAATAATATAGCATTGTTTTTATGCTTTACTCTTCTCTTCACATTTTAATACCGTCATGTTGTGTCGTCCTGGTTATTGCAGCTCACACTTTGATATCTAGGATGCAGTCGTTTTATTAAACTCATTATTGAAACATATACTGCCTCTGTTTGTCGTTTACTAATGAGACTGAATTGTAAATGAGAGAACCGGACGCGACCTGAGTGACCACGACTTCCCTGAGAAGCCTAGTAAGTCATGTGCTCGTTTTCCCAATCATCACTATCCTTGGTAGAGATGAGGCACTGCTAGTTAGCTGGAGCAAAACCCAGATTTAGAGCAACAGGTGTCACCTGCAGTGGGTTAGACTGAGTCTCCCACGGCGTGGACGATCCTACTGCTCAAAATCCAGTAGTCTCATTAGAATAATGAGAGCCTATGCAACAGAATAAATGAGCTGCACCTTGCAATGGGTTTTCATTCTATACCTGGTATACAGCAATTCATTTGCTGAAATATAAAGAGTGAAAAATAGGTAACAAAATTGGCACAAGATACGTTGTTCAGAAGCAGTGGTTATTTGCACATCTCTAAACTCTGTGATGCCCATACTAGCATGTGAATGACAGGGCATTTCTCAAGTAGACGTCTTTTTTACACACTGTCTTACATATGGAAGGAAAAAATGTAGAGAAAGTCAAGGGGCAATAACACTTGTTTTGCTATTCTCTGTTTCTGTTACACACACCAATCCCTGGAGCCTAAGTGGTTTCTTCCCCCGCCCCCTGGGGCAGATTGACCTAATAGAAGTAGGCCGGTCTGCCCTCAAGGAGGGCAGAAATGGCATAAAATAAATTTGCCCCCCCCAGGGGAGCGACCCATTGCTTAAGGAGTCCCTCCCCTTGCGTGAAATTGACACAAAAAGAAAATCCCTGGTGTCTAGTGGTTTCCGCCCCCCTTGGGGGCAGATTGGTCTAATAAAAATAGCCCAATCTGCCCCCATGGGGGACAGAAATGGCCTAAAATAAATTTGCCCCCCAGAGGAATGACCCTTGCCTAAGGGTTCACTCCCCTTGCATGAAATTGATGCAGAAAAATAAAAATCCATGGTGTCTAGTGGTTTCTGCCCCCGTGGGGGAAGATTGGCCTAATAAAAATAGGCCGATCTGCCCCCAAGAGGGGCAGAAATGGTCTAAATACAATTTGACCCGCAGGGGAGTTAACCTTATCTAAGGGGTCACTCCCCATATATAAAAAAATACAGTAAACAAAAATATATATATCCCTGGTGTCTAGGGGTTTCTGAGCCTCCTGGTGGCAGAACGGCCTAATTATAATAGGCGGGCAGAAAAGGCCTGAAAATATTTTGCCCCCTGGGGAGCGGCCCTTGCCCAAGGGGCCATTCCCCTCATTCAATAATAAATGTTTTTTAAACAACCTCCCTCGTGTGCTGAGAGAGACATGAAAGGAGAGGAAAGGCCTTTCCTCTCCTTTCATGCCTTTCTCGCCCCATCCATGTGATTGAAGGAGAGATGCTTTTACATTTCTCCTCCAATCCAGGCTGGAAGCTGAGGGGTAGGCCTCTGATGAGGTCAGCGCACATGCGCTGACGTCATCAGTTGCCACAGGGGGTCCGGGGGTGGGGGTGGAAGGGGAAGCTATACCCTTCCATCCCTGCCCTGGGGGCGCCCAGGCGAGGCTCATGGGGAGAGCGCTAGCGCTCCACTATGAGTCGGTCCAAGGACATAACGGTTACGTCCTTGGCGCCTGAGCGCCGCAGCCAAGGATGTAATCATTACGTCTTTGGCTGCCAAGGGGTTAATACAGTAGGCAAGATATTCCACTTCGGTCTCAAACTCAACTTTTTCCAGCTTACAAAAGTATCAATGTTGCCAGAGCCTTTCCAGGACTTGAGCAGCATGTGATGTATGCTGTTCTGGACTTGCAGAATACACTAAGATGTCATCCAAATATTTGGCAACTATTTGATTTAGGTGATCCAAAAATACGTAGTCTATGAACCTTTGAAAAATAGGAGCATTGGTTAGGCCAGAGGGCATTACCCGGGATTTAAAGTGACCTAAGGGAGCCTGAAAGGTGGTCTTCCACTCATCTCTCTTCTAGATTCAGAGAAGGTGATATGCTCCCCTCAGATCCAACTTACTGAACATCTGTGCTCCTCTAACTGAATCAAGGATGTCCTTTATATGAGGTAAAGGATACCTGTCCTTTATGGTAATCTTGTTCAGTCGCAAAAGTCTATGAAAGTACGTAAATTCTTAGTATTCTTGGTACAAAGAACAGAGAAGCCCCAGCAGGTGAGGAAGAGTTTGTGATCAGTCCACTCCGTAGATTCTCTTCCAGATATTCTCTAAGTGTTTCTTTTTCGGGTTCTCTTTCTGGTTCAGAAAGGGAATACCTTCTCCCAAAGGGAACCACTACTCTGGACTCCAATGGAATGGCACAGTCATATTCTCTGGGTAGTGGCAAGACAGGTTTTTCTGGCTTTTGGAAGATATTCAGGTATTCTGCATAATGATTCACTGCCCCTTGAATAGTTACTGGAACAACTTGCCTCTTTGTTCTTAAAAGGTATACTTCTAGTTGACCAATACATTTGTGAAGAGTAGCAGTTCTGTTCACAAAACTGTAAGGATAAAGAAATGGATTTGGTCTCCCAATTAATGTAGAGATTATGGCCCTCATTCTAACCCCGGCGGTCTCAGACCGCCGGGGCCAGGGTCGGCGGGAGCACCGCCGACAGACCGGCGGTGCCCCGCAGGGCATTCTGACCGCGGCGGTTTGGCCGCGGTCAGAAAGGGTAAACCGGAGGTCTCCCGCCGGTTTACCGCTGCCCTTAGAATCCCCCATGGCGGCGCAGCTTGCTGCGCCGCCATGGGGGATTCTGACACCCCCTACCGCCATCCTGTTCCTGGCGGTTCGCCCGCCAGGAACAGGATGGCGGTAGGGGGTGCCGCGGGGCCCCTGGGGGCCCCTGCCGTGCCCATGCCAATGGCATGGGCACGGCAGGGGCCCCCGTAAGAGGGCCCCACAAAGTATTTCAGTGTCTGCCTAGCAGACACTGAAATACGTGACGGGTGCAACTGCACCCGTCGCACCTTCCCACTCCGCCGGCTCAATTGTGAGCCGGCATCTTAGTAGGAAGGTTGATTTGCCCTGGGCTGGCGGGCGGCCTTTTGGCGGCCGCCCGCCAGCCCAGGGCAAATCCCAAAATACCCTCAGCGGTCTTTCGACCGCGGAGCGGTATTTTGGTGGGGGAACTTCGGCGGGCGGCCTCCGCCGCCCGCCGAAGTTAGAATCACCCCCTATGTTGTGTCAGCCAAGGTATGCCTAGTGTGATCATATGGTTAGGTGAAGCAATCGAATTAAAGGTGATATACTCCTGATGCTTCCCATACTTCAGACACAAAGATGGAGTTGTTTCCGGACCTGGTCCTGAAGAAAGTATAGTGAATCCTAGTTTTTAATGGGATAACAGAAGTTAGCTTAGCCGTTGTCCTGTGGACTCATGCTCCCGTCATCTAGTGACCTTTAACCTACTTAGCTTGCTCTGTCTTAGCCCATTTACTTATTTAATTCTTGTAAAATGGCTGCCTTGTTTATAGTTAGACCACTTGTTATGATTTGCATTATCAGTGCCACCGCGTTAAGGCGTCAAAATCAAGTGACAAAGACAAACAAACTGTAGGTGTTCACATTTAGGGACTTTCCCTCTTAATGCTTTCAAGGGTAGTGTTTATATTAATTGCCGCCCCAAGCATGCCTGTTATCTATTGTTTGGGAACATACCTACGTCAGGGGTCCAAGTAGATCTGTATAAATACACCACACTTTAGACAGATAATCAGAGGGATTCCGACCAGAGGGCATCACCACCATCACTGATATCGATGCTGCACGTCGTCTTGAGGCTGACTCAGTCTTCGTGTCCCTGCGGAGTCTGAGATAGAGAACTCATTCCAAGGTAATGAGGGTTGGGGGCTCCTCTCATGGACATGGCATTGGCAGATTAGGTTAAACATACCCAGCTCTCCTTTAGGTAGGAGGTTAGGCCTATCATGATAGGGTATTAGGGCATATTACACACTTTGGTCCTCATTACAACCCTGGCAGTAAATCCCGCTTTCCGCCATGCTGAAGACCGCCAACATACCGTTGCGGCAGTGGAATTCCGCTACAGGTATTACGACCAACATCTCGGAATCCACCACAATAAAGACACCCACACAAGTCCGCCACACCAAAGGTCAGTGATAAACTGGCAATACCAAAACCTACACTGTCATGCTAAGAAGAATACGGCCACACTATCATGACCCACGAATCAACGCGGAGGTCTTTCAACCGCGGTAATCCTTTGGCGGTACACCCCCGCGCTCATAATACACACACACTTACAAAACACAACCACATTGAAAATTAGCAAATACAACACCAGCATCCACAGACACACAACACCATCACTCATACAACATCCACGCACCTCAAACAACACACACCAACACATCCCCCACACATCACAACAGACAGCACCTCACACATCGCCCACATCAAATCATGGCACCTCAAAGACACCCCAGGTTTTCTGAGGAGGGGCTCAGGGTCATAGTGGAGGAAATCATCCGGGTAGAGCCACAGCTTTTCGGATCACAGGTGCAGCACACTTCCATTGCAAGGAAGATGGAGCTATGGTGGAGAATCGTCAACAGGGTCAATGCAGTGAGACAGCACCCAAGATGACATCAGGAAGAGTTGGAACGACCCACGGGGGAAGGTACGTTCCGTGGTATCAAGTCACCAGATTGCTGTACAGAGGACTGACGGTGGACCCCCACCTCCTCCCCCACAACTAACAACATGGGAGGAGCAAGTCTTGGCAATACTGCATCCTGAGGGCCTCGCAGGAGTAGCAGGAGGACTGGACTCTGGTAAGTCATATCTTTATTACCATATCCCCCTCACCCCACCTGCATGCCATCACATACCCCCACCCTTACCCTCTCTCACATCACTCTATCATCTCACATATGTCTCACTATCACAACCCACACATCTCAATACAAAGGCCCTGCATGCAACTCTATGCATGGTTCACTGTCACCAAAGCATGTCCAGTACAGATACCAAGACAGACCCCAAACCAATTATCACAAAAGGGCAAACACAATTATGCAAGCACAGGAGTAGAGGGTACCTCACCCAATGCACAAGATGGAACAAACAGATACTAAAACTATGCATTTACACCCCAACAGGACCCATACCCAACATCACCAGATAGGAGGTGTCAGACATATCCAGTCCCCCACAAAAGAGGCCCACAGTGATGACAGCAGCTCTACATGCCTGGATCAAGATGACCAGCCCGGCCCATCAGGGACCTCTGGACAGTAGGTTCCCCTGCCACTGTCACAAGCTACCACAGACACTCCCTCCTCAGGAAACACCACCACAGCACCCACTCAGCGTGCCCATCCCTCTGTCCCCAGGACACGTCAATCAGCAGTGTATCCACCACTACAGGGAACCCAGGCAAACCCACCAACCCAAGAAAATCAGGGACCTGGGGTCAGTGGCAGTGGGCACACGGTTCAGGGGACAGAGGCACAGGATACCAGGGAAGCTGGGAAGAGTGCTGTGCGACAAGGGGAGGAGAGGCCCAGAGAACCGACACTCCACAAGGCACTCTCCAACATCATGGGAGCATACCACCATTTCCAGGAGACCATGGGCACGGTACTGTCCATGTTTCAGGAGACCCAGCGGCTGCAGGAGGAACACTACCTGGGGATCAGTGAGGACTTGAAGTCCATTAACACCACCCTGGTCACCATTGCAGGGGTGCTGGCAGACCTTGTCAACACCATGAGGGACACAGTGGACACAAACAGGCCCCTGACACTAGCCTGGACGATGAACAACTGCCCACCTCCACCGGCGCTAGGTGACAGGAGGCACCGCCACAAGACCAACAGGCCACCAGCACCCCATCCTCCGCAGAAGGAAAACCACCCCACAAACGGTCCCTGAGATTCAGGAACAAGACAGAGAACTTTGCCAAGATCCCCGCCAGGAAATAAGACCCTCCTGAATGTCACCCTTCTGTCCCACTTTGTCACCTTGTCCACCTTAAACTGCCATTGTTCCCCTTCCTATGCCCCATTGGACAATGCACCTGTGAGACCAAGAGACTGGACTTTGCCATGGACATTCCTCCACCATCACCCCAGCCCATTGCACACCCCCCTCCCCTTATTAGCACAGAAAGAAACACCCTTGAATCATAAAACAATCTGTAGTCAGTCTGTGCTTTCACAAATGTGTAATTGCAATATCTCTGAAATATAGCAATGTCAATGTACTTGTTCACATACCAATGTTACACAGCTGTAGGCCAGCAGTAAACATAGCAGAGGGCACAAATTGGGACCCAGATCTGTGAAATGGAAAGCCAAAGTGACAAGTCAGGATCCATACACAGAGGTAAAAAGGCAGATTTATGCTAGGTCCTATAACAGTATGAGATGTGGGAAGCAGTTCCATCCTCTTACCTGCGTCTCACTGGAAGTATTGCATGATAATGTTGTTTCGATTGTCTAAATCTTCTTCTTCTGCCTCCTCATCTTCACTGTCCACAGGCTCCACAGCTGCCACAGGACCACCATCAAGCCCATCTTCGTGGAGAAAAGGCACCTGCCGTTGCAAAGCCAGGTTGTGCAACATACAGCATGCCACGATTATCTGGCACACCTTCTTCGTACGTAGTATAGGGATCCACCTGTCAGATGGAGGCACCAGAATCAGGAGGCCAAAGGTGCGCTCTATTATCCTCCTAGTTTGCCCATGTTAGACATCCTCCAAACATTAGGGAATCTCCCATACCCAGACACCAAATGAAACTGTGTGGGGACTTTAGGCTCACCTATTAGCCACACACGGTGCCTCTGGAGATGCCCCATCACATAAGGGATGCTGCTATTCTTCAAAATGGAAGCGTCATGCACTGAGCCAGGATACTTGCCATTCACATAGGAGATGTACTGGTCTGCCAAACACACCATCTGCACATTCATAGAATGGTAGCTTTTGCGGTTTCTGTACACATGTTCATTCCTGCAGGGGGTGACAAATGCCACATGTGTACCATCAATGGCACCAATGATGTTGGGGATATGTACCAAGGCATAAAAGTCACCTTTCACTGTAGGAAAATCATCCACCTGAGGGGAAAACGATGTAGCTGCGCATGTGTTTCAGCAGGACACATAACACTCTGGACAACACGTTAGAGAACATTGGCTGGGACACCCCTAATGCCATGGCTACTGTTGTTTGAAAAGACCACTGGCCAGGAAATGGAGTACTGACAGGACCTGCACTAGAGGGGGTGTTCCTGTGGGATGGCAGATAGCTGACATCAGGTCAGGCTCCAACTGGGCACACAGTTCCTGAATTGTTGCACAGTCAAGTCTGTAAGTGATAATGATGTGTCTGTCTTCCATTGTCGACAGGTCCACCAGGGGTCTGTACACCGGAGGATGCTGCCATATCATCACCTGCTCCAGCGGACGTGCCCTATGGAGGAGAACGGTGAGCAGAGGGTCATACAAAACATAGGTTTGTCTGTCCGTACTCATGGCCTAAATAGGTGTGACACAGTTATTTGGCCTGCCATGTGGCCCCCTGAAATGGCAGCTACCTGACCTGCAAGGTGGGACGGGGGAAATGAGGTAACTCCGCTGGTGTTGTACACCGCTGCGGTAGGCGGACGAAGACCGCGGTGCAATTCAGCATTGGTTAGCATTGGGCCCTATGGGCTCCAGGAGCCAATGACGATGTACGCCGGCGGTGATGGTATGCACCGCCACGGATGTAACCGCCATTTTCTATCAGTTCCCTCACTTGATACCTGACCTTCAACAGGAGAGGACCTACACTGCAAGTGCTGCTGTGACCTGTGTCTGGAAGCAAAAATGGCTACAGTGTCTGGGGAAAGGGACCCTGCCTTCAATGCGGAAGAGTTGGAGAAACTGGTGGATGGGTCTTCCCCAGTACACGCAACTGTACAGTCCTCCAGAAAAACAGGTGAGTAAACTGTGTGCATGGCAGGTGGCACATGACTGTATGGAGTGTCATGAATGGAAGAGACGGGGGGACAGGCCAGCATGTGAGGATGGTGTGTGTATGTATTTCTGGGCCAGGGTGGGAGGTTTGTGGCCAATGTGTGAGAAGATCTGTACGGGAGAGTAACATCCATTTTAACTTCACTTTTCTTCTAGGTCAGCGCCCATCAGAAGAAGGGGATTTGGCGTGCCATCGCCAAGGAAGTGCGGACCCTGGGGGTCTACCATAGACGGGTCACCCACTGCCGGAAAATATGGGAGGACCTGTGCCGCTGGACCAAGAAGACGGCGGAGGCCCAGCTGGGGATGGCCTCCCAACACGGAAGGGGTGCCCGTCGCCCATGACCCCCCTGATGTACTGGATCCTGACGGTGGCATATCAGACCAGCATGCACACTCATTAACACACAAGAGTGGACATGGCAAACATAAGCACCACACATCCCACTGGCACTCACACAAGCACCATCCCCATGCAGACACACCAACATCCACTGCCTCCAGTGTGTCCCTCTCCTCCACGTCCTCCTCCTCCCTCCCTGACTCATCTCCACTCACACCTGCATGCACTACATCTTCGTCCACTACCTCCATCATCAGCACGCTCATCACCACACACTGCTCACGTGCACTCACAACCCCCACTACCACTGACGCATCCCCTGTGTCCTCTCCCAGTGTGTCTGTGAGCCCTCCTCCCAAAGTACACAAACGTAGGCACACACCCACCCAACAGCCATCCACCTCACAACAGCCTCCGGCCCAGGCACCTTCACCCAAATTCAGCAGACGTACACCTCCTACAACCACTACCTCTTCCTCCATTCCCAAACCCCCTCCATCTTCCCATCCCAGTGTGTCTAAGAAACTCTTCCTGGCTAACATTGACCTCTTCCCTACACCTCGCCCTGTCCTTCCCCTAGGGCCAGGCTGTCCAGGTCCCAGCCCAGCACCTCGGCCACCAAATCCTCCAGCACAGTGGTCTCAGCAAGTCCGGTCATCTCGCTGGCGGCACCCATCGGGGCTGCCAGTGTGCCACCTAGCAAGGCCAAGGAACATGCCATTCCGCCACCTGCCAAGGTGAAGAAGGTGCCCACATGCCGGAAGGAGAAGCCACACCTACCAGCAAGCAAGGGCTCCTCCAAGCCAAAAGGGGACAATGGCAAGGCAGCAGCAGCGACATCAAAGGTGGGGAAGGGACATAAGCCAAAGACCAGGTCAGGACAGGGCTCGCAGGCTCCGGCTGAGGGACCTCAGTCACCCCTTCTGTCAATCACATCAACCAGTACGGCGGTGGACACCGCCATATGCACCGCCACCACCACCTGCACGTCTGCTGCCTCAGCAACAGTCCCCAGCATCATCCCCAGTGGACAGCCATCCGAGGCTGCAAGAAACGTCCAGCTGTGTCCCTCAACAAGTGCAGACACATGCACCACCACCAGCACCTCCGCCACAGACACCGCCACAAGCACCGCCACCAGCCTCGAGACGTGCTCAGACAGTGTCACCACAGCTGACATGTCAAAAATCCCCAGTGGTCAGCCGTCTGAGGCTGCAGGAGTCATCCTGGACCCTGCCCAGCGTACATGAGGCATGATTCCCAGCACTGTTTGTACCAGCAGGTGGCAGGCGAAGTCGCAGCAGGGTGGAATGTGTCTCTGCCTCCATGGAGTATCATGCTACCTGTTCCCAGGCAATCTCATGGCACACACACCCAGGTGAGGGAATGAGACCTGCCACTCTGCATGTGAAGCACTCTGGGCACAAAGCCCCCTCCAGAACAAGTGGAGATTCACATCCACTACCTCTGTCCTTGGCAGGACGAAGCACTCTGGGCACAAATCCCCCTCCAGAACCAGTGGAAATTCACATCGACTACCTCTGTCCTTGGCAGATGAAGCACTCTGGGCACAAAGCCCCCTCCAGAACCAGTGGAGATTCACATCAACTACCTCTGTCCTTGGCAGGAAGAAGCACTCTGGGCACAAAGTCCCCTTCAGAACCAGTGGAGACTGTTATCCACTTGAGAGACTGTGGCTTTGCACTCCCCAGGATAAAGCAGTGGGCAACCCACCCACTGGAGGGACTTGAGAGACTGTGGCTTTGCACTCCCCAGGATAAAGCAGTGGGCAAACCACCCACTGGAGAGACTTGAGAGACTGTGGCTTTGCACTCCCCAGGACCAATCAGTGGGCATGGAGCCCCCTAGTGGAGCAGTGGCATCGTCCGTTCATCCAGCTGAGGCGCCCCCCCTCCCCCTCTCCCTGCGGTGCCTGTTTATTTTCCATCTGATGCCCCTGCAGTGTTCTCTCCGTTTTGAGTCAGGTATCTTGTGTGGGCTTCGCCCATGCATTTTGGGACACTGATCCACGGACAATGATTTCATTAATATCCAGACTTGTGTAGTTGGTGTACATATTTGTACATGCTAGTTTTTTAATTTGGCCTAACGGATATTTAATTGATTACACTCATTACAATCATTCCCTTTTGTCCTTGTGTTCTTCCATGGGGTGACGGGGTGTATATGTAATGTTGCTGCATGTATTTGTGTGTATGGTGTTGTGGGTGAGGGTGGGGGGTGGGGGTGTTGCGTATTGCGTGTGTGTGTCACTCTCTTTTCCTTCCCCCCTCCCCTGTGTGCATAGGTGCAGTACTCACCATGGTCGTTGCCAGCATCTTTGCTGCTCCTGATACAAGAGGAGGTAGACCAGCATAGGCAGGACCTGTAGTTCGGGCTCTATGGTGTCCTGGTTGTTCATAAAGTGTCGAAAGGTGAGTTGGTTTCCGATCCAAGTCCTTTTTCCACCGTGCTTTTGATGGTGTTGGTACCGCCCCGGAAAAAGGTGGCGGATAGGCGTGTTGTAATACAGTGGGTAGGAACCTTGTGTTCCGCCTGTCTGTTGGCGGTTACCGCTGCGGTGTTTGTTTCTACCGTTGTGGCGGTCGGAGTGTTAAAGTGGCTGTCTATGTTGGCGGTTTCCACCATGGTCGTGATTCCATATTTTTTTCCGCAGGCCTGTTGCCGTTATTACCGCTGCTTTAACACCGCCAGGGTTGTAATGAGGGCCTTTATGTCTTTTCATGTTATTGCAAGATGGTGGGGGTCTTTGTAACAATGACTCTTGTCTTTACAATTCTGTTCCTTGCACTGTTCATTATCCTAATCATTGCAGTCCATGCAACTTATTGCAGATTGCAGTTGTGTTAAATAAAAACTATTGAAACTTTATTGCATCTTTATTATTGCCTGTGTTTGGTTAAGACATGATATATCTGTGAGAAAGGGGTAATCTCCGTTTAACCACAACACGCCCTGAGATGTCATACTCTCGAGTCCATGAGTAAAGGCTGCCACAAATCACCTTTTACTATTTTGGTTTTTGGTGAGGTGCTGCTAGTGAGCCGGAAGGGTCGGGGCGACAGCTGCGACTTGTTGTAGGATAGGTATAGTCGCCTACACACATAAGTACTATCATCCTTAAACCAGCACTCTTGTCCAGAGCAAGAGTCCAAACTACGACATGGCACCACCAACAATGGTGTTTAGGCACTAATTTACGGATACCCTGACTATCTCTGTCTCATAGACAACAGGTTCCCTAAGTACCATTAAATGGAGATGTCCGTGGTCTTTGGGAAGATCCTCCACAGCTGAAAATGTAACACCTGATTAGGCTGTAGGTTGTTCGAGCTCAAACTCATAAAAGGACTATACTCCCCATTTGCTGTTCCATTTCTCTGACCAATGTTACAAATATGGCTAACGCCATAGAAATTCCTGAGAATGCTAGACAAGCATTAACACAACACTTACTAGTGCATGGCTTTGCAAAAGAGGGCGGGATGTTACTCTTATAATAGAAGCTAATGAAGCATACCAAACAGAAACATTTTATTGTTGGGTCACCTTTCCTGAGGTGAACCAAAGAACACATACATTCTACACATACGAAATTGCAAACGTACCTCAACGGTACCAGGCATACCAGTATCATGAAATATCGCTCACATACCAAGAGCATTAGAACTTTTTTGAAGGCGCCCTACCACATGTATTACAAAGAGTGAGACTAGGTCCTTTAAGTAATGATGGACCAACGTGGCCTATGTTTGCCACATACACACCTCACCCAGGCATACAAAATATGCCAATAGCAGATCTGGGAAATTTATATAATGAGCTAGTAACACTTTATAGATGACTAGTCCAGTTCGTAATGTGAACTTTGAACACAATACCAGCACGTCCAGCTCCACCAGCACCTGGTGGATACCAATTGGCTACTGGGATTAATCCACAAACAGTGCATACTATCATGGGTAAAATACCCACAGAATGAGAGAAAATACCGTTCTGGATAGCCAAGAAAACAAACCAGCTGTCAGCTGTGTTTCCCCATACGGGACCACAGGAAAAACATAGACTTCAAACAATGTGCTTTCCCTTTGGGATTGTTCCCTCAGTGAATGACTGCACCACATGGGGTGCAGTCTTTGCTGCTATATATACTACCACACATGGTACCCCAACACTTACCAATTTACCGTAAGTGTTAAAACAAATACAGAATAAGCACAGGGCTGCACCAGCCTTAGATTTGGGGATGAAATTAATGCGTAACTTTGACACAGTTTTCTCAATAATACTCAGTAACATTAAAGGGGAAGCGGTAGCACTGGCTATACATCAGCATCTCTGAGAAACTCTACATTTGGAACAGGAGAGACAGCTACCAAAAATAATTTCCGACACCTATACTAGTACAGGGCGGGATAGTTTGGGAGCCAAACCAAAGAAGTTTGAATTGTAAAGTACCATCCTCAAGGAAGGTATAAAGCAGGCACAAGAGGACTCTAAAAAGCGCTGGGAAAAACAAAAAGAATTTAAGGATAGACAGAATAAGAGAGGTGATTCTCTTGGGGCGTGGTCTGGCCGCAATCCATGATGGCCGCCTGAGAGCCGAGCTCCGTACGGCGGCGGGCCATGCGGCGGTGGCGGCGGCGCTGGGGGTGCCCCGAGGGACCCCCGAGCGCAGCGGGGGCCAACATAGGAGCTGGGGACGACGAACGGCCGGCATCTGTGATGTGGGGGGAGCGCCCTCCCCGGAGTCGCCGGGCAGAACGAGGGGAGCAGGCTTGAGGCCTACAGCAGGCCTCTAAACCACGGCCTCAAGTGAGGAAACACCCCGACACGGAGAGACGCGTCCCTCGCTAAAGCCCGAAGTGGGGGAGCGCGCCCTCCGTCCCTACCTGCGCCTTGACAGCGGCACATCTGCGGCTCCCGGAGCCGGCAACCGGCCGGGACGCCGCCTGCCCCCTCTCTCCCTCCCGATCACCGATCGATTGCTGCCGAAGGGGGAGAACGGAACCGACCAACCTCACGGCCCGGAACAACAACGAGGCTGACGACGCGCCTCCCGGTGCCTCTCCACCCTTTCCCCTTCTGCTGGGGGTAACGGGACCGGCGACAAGAGGCCTCACCACCAGCGGAGCTCAATGGACGGCTATCCCCACCCCCCCAGCCTTACCTGCTCCAGAGAAGGCCCCCCTGAGGAAAGACAAAGGCGCCGGAGAGGATGGAGAGGTGAAGGCCGAGCCTGTGAGTCAGAAAGGATGAGAGATGTACGGAGATGAGGGTGGTAGATGAGTGAGAGAGGGGACGCGAGTGAGGAGAGAGGGAGAGGAATATAACAACGAGCGGAAAGAGGAGGAAAAGTCACTGAGGCACGGACAGCACCCCCTTGGATCCCCACCTGCAGGGAGAAACCCGCAATGCCCAGAGGCAAGACGGCGGGTAAAGTACCGTGCAAACCCGCTCGCCAACTTCTCTTCTCTGAAGCCCTGCACCAACAGAAACATCCTGCTACCGCAGACTCTCCACCCCCCTCACACGACACCATGTCAGACAACACTCAAGGAGCATCAATGGATCGTATACTGCAGGAGATATCGGCAGTAGGCCGCAAACTGGAAGGTTTGGACACTGCCATGTCAGCATTAACAGCGGAAACGAGATCCATGAGCTTGGAAATAGCGGGCTTCCAGTCACAAATCTCCGGACTGGACCATCGAGTAGCGGCTGTGGAAAGTCAAGTGGTTTTACAGACTGACAGAGATCAGGAACTCTTGTACCTTCGCAGCAATTAACCGACCTTGAGGACCGAAGCCGCAGAAACAACGTCCGCTTCCTTGGATTTCCGGAAGGCATTGAGGGTACAGATATCCTCTCTTACCTGCGAGACACGCTTCCCAAACTAGCCGGCATAACATTTGACCCCTCTCTGGAATTTCAAAGAGCGCATAGACTTGGTCTCAAGAGACAAAACGGAAAAGATCGTCCTCGTCCAATTATAGCCTGCTTCCTCCGGCACGGGCAGGTCCGCCAACTGTTACAGCTATCCCGAAGACAAGGTCCACTCCGGCTCGGTCCCCTCGAAATCCGCCTTTCAGCAGACTTCTCCAAAGAAACAGCGGATCGTAGAAGAGCCTTTCTCTCCCTCCGCCCTCGCCTTCGCCATCTGGACGTTAAATTCGGCCTCTTCGAGCCAGCCAGGATGTGGATAACTAAGAACGGAGAGTCACGAACCTTCTATGACCCAGAGGACCTGAAGTCATTCCTAGAGGGGTTGCATGATCCGACACAAACCATGGAATCAACAACCCTATCCCCCCAAGACACACAGAACCAAACTAGGGGAATGGGCCAATCGGAAATTGCTCTGGACACCGACGGAAGACCTACTACAGACCCCCAAACCAGGGGCAGAGACCTGGAGAGATTAACAAAAAGCTTTGATGACAGGGGCCAAGTTCTACAGGCGGTGGTGATGCACACACAGCTGCCGGACAGAGACAAGTCCTGATCCCCTTTGAAACCCTAGGTGCCTACTATCTGAAACCAACATGGACACAGTTTTCCTACAAGCCCTCGATATCTGCAACCACAGACTGTCATAGAAACGCTGCAGGAAACATAGGAACTTTGATGAAAGAGTCCTGACACAGAGAAATGATGAGTACTCTATATTAATGTATACTCTTCAGACATTGTACCACGGAGAACCGCCCCCAGAAGGATTTAACCGCCTCGGACTGCTTAGACTGTTCGGATTGTGTGGTAGTTTTTGTTGGCTCCCGATTACATTTGTTTCTCAACGTCCCCCCCCTTCATGCCGGGTAACACTTACCATACCCCACATCACTTCTCCCATCTAGAATCAGGATCTATAACGTCCTCTGGAAAATATGGGAACTGGCGCAGTACCCTCGCACATTACTGGCTTGCCCTGGCAGGGTTGGGGCAAAATGATTCTGAACTGGGTTTTGAGCTCTAGACCCCGGTCTACTAACAAACGCAATAGTGACATAATGATGGGCGCTGGTGCAAAGCAGAATAGACCACAGATACCAAGTCCCAGAGCATATACATGCCGCAGCCCCTCAGAATAACCAAGGGGAAGCGACCTCAGTAACAACAATATCTGCCCCTGCCCTTCCCTCGCGCTTCTCCCATCCCCTTCCCCCCCCGCACACATGGACGCAGCCAACATGCGACCTCCCCTCCTCCCCCCATCCTCTGTTCACAAACACATACTACATCCCCCGGACATAATTGGAGGCATCCACACGGAGGCCTGGGGCGCCTCGTGGGCGCCGCCTTCCTCCCCCCCACCCGGCGCGGGGCCTGCTGGCCGGGCGTCGAAGCTCAATCGGCCTAGGTTTCAGACCCGCCGGTTAAAGTTTGGGTACTTCGGGACTTGTATCCCGGTCTCCCTTCTTTACCCTCTTTTTCTTTATTTCTTCCTTCCTCCACTGTCTCCTTTTTATTCTCTTTTCAACTCCTCTTCGTACCCGACGCGCCCACCACCCTTCCCCCCCCTTCCCTTTCCCTGACATCCTCTTCAGTTCACAGAGCCCACCCCACTCCCCCGAGCTCATACCCCCGGGTGGGCGAACACAGGAAACGAGGATGCCCAATCGGATGGGAGCACCGGTAGTTCTCCTCAGGGTGATATCGTGGAACGTAAACGGTCTTACCCACTTTATCAAACGGAAGAAAGTCCTATCCTACCTTAACTCTAAGCAGGCAGACATCGCCTTATTACAAGAGACACACCTAGACAGTCTTGAATCTGATAGACTACGACGTGACTGGGTGGGAACCGTCCTGTTTAGCTGCACCCCACCCTCACCCGATACAGAGAATGTCCCAAGAAAAAGCAGGGTGGCGATCCTCTTACACAAAACCCTCCCTTTCACAGTCGTCAAATCGTGGAAAGACCCCGAGGGTCGATACATATTTACCAAACTGAAAATCGGGGACTGAACACTGTGTGTGGGATCAGTCTATGCACCAACAGGTCCCAAACGCCTCTTCTTCCTCCAGCTCAATCGACTTCTAACCGAGATAGGGGCATCCCGTTATGTTATAGGAGGAGACTGGAACCTAGCAAGGGATGCAGCATTGGACAGGACGGGGCCTCTAGACACGAGTAACAATGCAGACAGGGCCATCCAGTCTGATATACTCGCGGATAATGGTTTGGTTGACCACTGGAGGCTGACTCACCCAACGGACAGAGAATTTACCTTTCTCTCGCCGGTGCACGGTACCCAATCACGGATCGATTACTTTCTCCTTTCCCACAATCTTGTGGCCCACACCTTGGGGGATGACATACTGGAGAGAGGCCTTTCAGACCACTCGCCAGTCCTTATAACCATCTGATTAGGCCTGGTATCCCCGGGCCGAAAACCCTGGAGATTAGCGATCCATCGATATCGATCCCCCCAGGGTAAGCTGCAGCTACAGGATCATGCGACCACTTTCGCCCAAGACAACCTCGGTACGGTTGATTCAAGTCGAACTATGTGGGCCGCAGCCAAAGCCTTGTTACGGGGACAGCTCATGCGGGATGCGGCGATAGCGAACAAAGACAGAAACAAGCAACAAGCGGCTCTGGAACTCGACATACGCCGACTAACCAGACAATATAAAGCGCACCCCTCCCTTCCAGGCCGCCAAAGTCTAGAGCAAGCCCAAATGGCCCTTAATGAGCTGTACACCACTCAGGCTGAATTCGCATTACAGAGACTCCAAGGGAGACACTACGAACAGGGTGAGAAGGCGGGATGACTGCTTGCAGCCCAACTCCGTCAAAGAGCAGCTGCTCTAGCCATCCCAGCCATTCGCTCTCCCTCCGGGGACATACTGACCCACCCGCAGGCCATCGCAAACGAATTTGCCCAATTCTATAAACACCTTTACACGCCGGAAACCACGACCAACCTAGCGCAAGCTACAACCTTCTTAAAGGAGCTAGACCTCCCCTCCCTAACAGACGAGGGCCGTAGCCTACTAGAAGGGGAAATAAGCAGACAGGAGATAGATAAAATCATCTCTGACCTCCCGTACCATAAATCACCCATAGAGGACGGATACCCTGCAGAATTTTATAAATGGGTAGGGGCAGGGGCGATTGATATCTTATGCGAAGCCCTCAATGAAGCCTGCGAAACACAGACATTAGGGGCCATATCTAATAATGCCACAATAGCTGTCATACCGAAGCCTGGGAGAGATCCTTTATTATGCAGCAGCTACCGACCCATCTCTCTACTAAACGGGGACATCAAAATTCTAGCAAGCGTCCTGGCAAACAGATTACGTAAAGTAATCCCGTCCTTAATACACTACACACAGGTGGGGTTTGTACCGGGCCGTACGTCTAGGAACCACCTACGAACCCTATGCCATACCTTATGGGCGGCCAGAAACTCCCCGGAGTCGGCGCTGGCCCTGTCCTTAGACGCCGAAAAAGCATTGGACCGCATAGAATGGCCCCACTTATTTGCAGCCTTAGAGAGATTTGTTCTAGGCAACAAATTTATCTCCATGGTACGACTGCTCTATGATCAACCCGCGGCCAGAGTCAACTGCGGAGGCTTCCTCTCAGACCCTTTCCCTATCCGAAGGGGTACACGGCAGGGGTGCCCCCTTTCACCTCTCCTGTTCCTTTTGGCAATGGAGCCCTTGGCGGCAGCTATCCGGTCCTCCCCCTCCATAACCGGCCTACCACTACCCGAAGGCACCTCCAAGATATACCTCTACGCTGACGATATCCTCTTAACACTCACGGACTTGGAAAGATCCATACCGGCCCTATTAGAGGTAATCGAGGACTTCGCAGCCCTATCGGGATACCGAATTAACTGGGACAAAAGCGAGGCACTTCCGCTATCGCGAGTAACCACAAAAGCGGCACTCCTAGGCTACCCATTCCGGTGGATGCCAAAACATCTTAAATACCTAGGAGTGCTTGTTAACCCTGGACTGGCACACATGGTGGCGGACAACATTGACCCTCTCATCACGCGGGTGAAACTGGACTTTGCGAAATGGTCCCAGTTAGGCCTTTCCATGTGGGGCAGAGTACAGGCGGTTAGAATGGTGACGGTACCCCGCTTTACCTATATCCTAGGTCTCCTGCCCTTACAAGTGCCCCTTTCCACACTAAGAGGCATTGATGCACTAATTAGATCATTTGTGTGGGGCACAATGCGACCACGGCTATCACCAGCCAAGCTTTTGGCCCGCCGCATAAACGGGGGAATGGGACTCCCATCGGTGGAACACTACTCTTTAGCCCTCCAAATGTCTCAGCTATCCAATACACTATCGAAAATACCAGATCCCCCCTTGTGGATAGCAGTGGAAAAACGACTCCTGGCTGCGAACGAAGGACTCGGTGGACCCTACCGTGCAGACCTCCCAGCCACTAACTCAGTGAATCCTATCCTGGCGGCGACCAGGGCATCCTGGCAAAGGGCCCACCGACTGTTTGGGGTCCACCCCCTCATACATGCCCAAGCGCCCCTGTGGCACAACAGTGGCCTACGCATAGATGGCGAGGTACTCCATTGGCCGCAATGGAAACAGGCAGGCATCCTCATCCTCTCACAGGTCCTGGAGAACGATGTGCTCAAACCCTTCCCCAAGTTACGGGAGGAGTTCGGCCTACACCCGAACCAGGAATGGAGATACATGCAACTTAAGCATTGTCTCTCCCAAAGGAATACACCTCCACTGCGGGGATCCCTCCCCTCACCGATAGTGGCTTACCTGCAGCAATGGGGACAATACAAGGGAGTAATGTCGGGTCTCTATGATCTAATTATTCGACGGCTTTACTCCCAACCGCTAATGGACAAACTACGTCTACAGTTGCAAACCAGGCTGCAGCAGGATCTAGACCCAGATGATTGGGAAACTACCCTAGAGACACTAGACAGAGGCACCCGGGAAGCACGCTTGAAATTCTGCCTCTTCAAAATCTTACATGAATGGCACTGGTCACCAGCGAAACTGCACAGGACCGGACTCCTCCCGCATGCGAACTGCTGGCGATGTCCAGAAAAATCCTGTGACCTGATACATATCTTAGTAAACTGTACAACAGTACGACCACTCTGGGATACGGTGAGCTCCACTCTGGCTGAAGTAATGTCACTTCCGTCACCACTTCCTCCTGCCCTCATACTTCTGCAAGATACGACCTCTCTACCAGACCTCCCTAGACCACACAAGAGACTGTTGCACACAGCGTTAGCTACTGCAAAAATTAGCATACTCAGACATTGCCGGTCAGAGACCCCCCCAAGCCCGGAGGAATGGATTACAGCCATGATCCGCACTGCTAGGCATGAACGGATCATCTATAACTTACAAGACCAAGCTCAAATAATCCTACAGGTATGGGCTCCCTTCCTAACAAGGGGGCAATAGTGCCCTACCCGGAACCACCATTGTTCCCTTCCCACTTCCCTTTCCCTCCCCTCCCCCACGTGCGTCTATTCCCCCTTTCTCCCCCTCGCTGCCGTACCTCCCCCTCCCTCTGTATTCTCCCCCTCTACCCCTTCTTATCTCCCCTTCTCTTTCTTCTCTTTTCTCTTCTTTTCTCCTCTTCCCCTTCTTTTCTCTTCTACCCCTTCTCCCCCTCCCTTTTCCTTCTGTTTCTTCTTCTTCCTTCCTTTTTCCCTCTTTCTTTCTTTCTATCCTCTCTCTCTTTCTCTTTCTCTCTCCCCCTTGCCCCTTATCCCCACGTCTCTTTCTACATACCCACTAGAGTCCGAACATCGCCTTCCAGCAACGCTCCAAACAGATCTCCATGGTAGATCCTCTTCCTATGTCGTCTGATAGTCAACTGATCCCAGCCGAAACTGACCACAGAGTTGACATGAGCTGAAACACCCATTATCCGCGCAGCGACATCCCCCGCTTCCCAAGATAGCACTCCCCGGTCCTCTCGTCTGAACAGGTACAACTTACCCTTTACCCTTATATCTTTATCCTCTTTAAACCCCCCCCCCACATAGCCTAAAACATGTTGGAAGTGAACTCTACCTCAGGTTTTAATATTACGATTGCTACCTTGTTTGTGCCTTATGCGCTTTCTCTTCTTCTTTGGTTTTCTAATATCACTGATGTGCAACTACTCTCGATTGACGGGACCCTGATCCCACTGACTCTGTATCATATTGTGTTATTAACAATAAAAGAAAAGTTATAAAAAATAAAAAAAATAAAAAAGAGAGGTGATTCTCCACACCTGGAGAACTCTGAAAGGAGATACAATCTCAGAAATAGGGAAAATATAAAAACTCCTGAAAGATATACTGATTCACGTCCCTCTAGTCCCTTTCAGGAACCACCAGATAGATGTAGCGAGAGAGGGGGCCGTCCAGATCGACGTCCTGAATAAGTGAAACAAAAGAAAGACTTACCATGGTCTACAGTCAAAAAAGAAGAAAAGACTCTTCAGCAGATGCCACAGTTTAAAAAGAAAAAGGTGGCAGCACTGTCAGTTAAAAATGCCAGTACACTTGAGAACATTGCTGATAACAAGACGTGAGCAGTGACACTGTTAGACAGCGCAGCAGAGGTCAGGATGCGTTGCCAGAATCTGAAAGATCATCTAGATGCGACAGCAACTAGCGATGATTTTATTGTGGTTGAGACTGCGGACCGCCGTGTTCTCCCACCCAACAGGGTTTATGACTTAAAAATTCAAACAGAGTGAGACATAAGCGGTTCCCGCCGAAAGACCGCACCGCGGTCAAAAGACCGCGGCGGTCATTCCGGCTTTCCCGCTGGTCCGGCGGGCGACCGCCAGAAGACCGCCGGCCGGCCCAGCGGGACAGCCCCTTCAACAATGAAGCCGGCTCGGAATGGAGCCGGCAGAGTTGAGGGGTGCGACGGGTGCAGTGGCACCCGTCGCGATTTTCACTGTCTGCTAAGCAGACAGTGAAAATCTTTGTGGGGCCCTGTTAGGGGGCCCCTGCACTGCCCATGCCAGTGGCATGGGCAGTGCAGGGGCCCCCAGGGGCCCCACGGCACCCGTTCCCGCCATCCTGGTTCCGGCGGTGGACACCGCCAGAAACAGGCTGGCGGTAAGGGGGTCGGAATCCCCATTGCGGTGCTGCAAGCAGCGCCGCCATGGCGGGTTCCCTGGGCCAGCGGGAAACCGGCGGGAAACTGCCGGCTCCCCTTTTCCGACCGCGGCTTTACCGCCGCAGTCAGAATCGCCCAGGAAGCACCACCAGCCTGTTGGCGGTGCTTCCGCCGCACTCCGCCATGGCGGTCATGGACCGCCAAGGTCAGAATGACCCCCATAGAGCGCACCATTGATGTGATATTCTGGGATGAACTTAATAGTGATATCCTGTTGGCCGAAAGAGACTGGCCACCTGAGCACATCCGTAAGCTCCCACATGGGGAAAATGACATTTTGCCTTCTTTCTCTAATCTTGTTCCAGAAGTAGAAAAACAAGCCTATGCTGTTGAATGGGCTTTAGCGCAAGCACCTGCGTTATACTGCAATCATGTAGGTTGGGACAAGGACTATCCTTCCTATTAGGTCTACACCCTAAACCTCAGCCACAATATCCTGTTAAACATGAAGCGAAAGCTCCGGTGAGGGAGATCCTCACTCAGCTCGAGTACCAGGGAGTAATTGAACCCTGTACATCGGCAATTAATAACCCGTTATTCCCCGTTGCAAAGCCAGACCCTTCCTACAGAATAGTCATAGATTACAGACATTTAAATAGTCATACATGTACATATGCTATACAAAACTCACATAGCACAACACTAATAAACAATATAGTGCGTAAAAAATATAAAACAACGTTAGATATTTCTAATAGGTTTTTCTGCCAGAACTTAGCACATGAAAGTCGGGACCTGAGTGCATTCTCATTTGGCTCACAAAAACGCTTTTGCCGTTTACCCCAAGGCTATAAGAACAGCCTAGGGATATTTTCAGCCTGTGTAACATCAATATTACATGATATTGAACCCGAGGCATTATCTGACCGGGATGACCTATAACTCACGGACGACCTCAACATTCATCTTGTAAGGGTTGATCAGATCAATTTGGGATTTGCAAACCTCGGTTACAAATTCAACTTTAAGAAAAGTAAGATTGCCTTTCTCAGTGTATTGTTCCTGGGATACGAGCTATCGAACGAGGGGAAGAGCCTGGCCCGCTCTTTCAAGAGGAATGTGCACAATTGCACTTCCTAACACTCTCCAGAAACTACAGTCATTACTAGGTTTCTTCAACTTTGGCAGAACATACATTCCACACTATGCACAGCGTATCAAGCCACTTTATGACTTGATACTGGCAAACTTTTCTAGCAGACACTGGGCAGTTGAACACACAAGCATCCGTAGGGATTTGCAACAGGACATGCTGGAAGCTAAACACTTGCACACACGTGACAATAAAACAAATTGGTCATCATAGTAATTGCTGGTGCCATTCGATGAAGGTGACACGGTACCCATAGCATAAAAATCACATTTATACTCAAATGCAGAATAACGTTTTGCACCTACAGAAAAAATTCTTACTGCAGTTCAAATGGCTGTCATAAAGGAGAGTCCACTTGCCCAAGGCTGTCACCAAAGCAAGCATTCCCAATGCTAAAGCATTACATCCACGTTGGATTCAGTGGGCAATGTCCCTGACCGCCACTGATGTTGATTACATCTTTGATCCAAAACTTCAGACACAAGAGTTTCTCCAGTATGAACAGGAGTACCCCGCTCCTCTAAATATCTTGCCACTTGACAGATACCATACTGTCATCTACACTGATGGTTCAGCACAACCAGCTGTAGTTACCAAACATCAATACTCAGCCACTTGCATAGCTTTGAGCAGTGTGATGGAATATGGAGTATTCCACCCTCACAACACCTACAGGCAGACCTTAGGGGACTGCACAGCTCAATTGGCTGAACTTAAAGCTCTTATATTAGCTCTAGAACTCACAGAGCCAGAATGCCTGACTTTAATAGTCTGCGACTCGTACTACTGCGTCCAGTCATACAGTGATTATCTTAATCATTGGAAGCTGAACGGGTATAGTGTGGGGGAGGGTGGCTGATCTTAAGGATAAGCTACTGTGTGTCCATGTAGTACATACATTGGGCCATAAACGTGTAAGAGTACATGTTATTGGCAACACTTTGGCTGATGAAGCAGCCAAATCTGCAGTAGTTACGGCTTCTGTGGCTGCTGTGACTCGTTAACAGACGAGATTGGATAATGGAATACTAACTGCCGTAAAAGCTTCAGCTGAAGGCAAGTCCCTCCTGAAACTATTCCCTACAAATTATTCTTATCATATAAGTGCACAGAATGTTGCCTACGCAACAATTGCTGGGGTTGGAGATCGAGTGATCCCCAACGAAGACCAGAGATCATATCTAGTAAAAGCAGCGCATGAGGGTGTTGCTTCTGCACATGCTGGTATTTCGGCCACAATAACACTCTTACAGAAATGCTCCTGGTGGCCTGGTCGATGCAGACGGACAAAAAAGTACATCCTTTGTTGTGACATTTGCCAGCAACTAAAAGGCTCCAATATCAAACGCCCACCACAGACATCCCTCTTAGTGTCCAGCAGGCCACTACAATGTGTGTACCTGGACCATTGCGTTCCACTCCAAACTGATGGTGCATACAAATACATCTTAGTCACTGTAGATTCTTGTTCTAGATTCCTGTGGGTATGGCTGCAGCGGTCGGCTGATGCTCGAACTGTTATAAAAGACTTGCTGATCTTTATCGATACATATGCGGTTGCTTCATTCCATTTGAACCAGGGCCCTGCATTTGGCTCTAAGGCATTTAGGGACACCATGGGGACGATGGGTGTTGAACTCCATTACTCCTCACCATACCATCCGAGGGAAATTTGGTCGTGGAGAGGCGGAACCGTGATCTAAAGCAGTCCTTAACAGCTCGAGTATTAGGTTCAGGCTGCGGTTGGCTTCATCACCTATATGGGGTCCAGAGAGCACTGAATAATCTGCCAAGACGGTCATTGGGGGGACGCACTCCTTATGAGGTTCTCTTTCGGATACCTATTCATGCCCCAGATCTTGATGGTTCTGGTTTGGTGGCAGCAGAAACACCATTTGACATAAATGAACGTCTCACTGTCTTACAGGAGCTTCAACAATTTGGTGATGATAAATCATCTACCAGTTCTGCCACCTTAGGAATAAGGGATTTAGCAAAACCTTCGACTGGCTGGATTCCTAAAGTTGGGGATCTGGTTCATGAGAAGATCACTGTGAAGAAGGAATTCTGTCCATCATACAGAGCACCTGTCCCGGTCTTGGGAATTCAAGGTATCAGAACTGTTGTCTTACCACCACTGCCAGGTTCCAGGACAAACAGGTTAATTTCCATTGATGACGTCAAAGTTCACCATGTGGCCGGTCCTTCACAGTAGACCAAGAGGTCCCTTGGGTAGTTCCCAATCCCCTCTCACTAACCAACAGGACATATCTCTACATAGTAGAATGACCAACACTACTACGGACTATGCAACAATGCCCAACGCTGTCACAGAGACCTCCTCAACCATGGGGAGGGCGGAAAACGAACTCTTGCTAGTTCCAGTTACCATTTCAATGACAACACCTGTCCAAGATTTAGCTGTTTTTTACACTAACACTACACAGACTGATGACGCAGTCTACCATGAGCCTCCACGTGAAGTGGACCAATCTACAAGCAATGTACCGGCTCCAACATTTGCAGAGACTGCCTCTGGCTATTTCGTAGACGTTGATGATTTTTCTTCAGACTCATCCACTATTATGATTGACATTGTTTAAAAAACACGTAAGCTCTATCAATGGCTTAAAAAGAACTATTTAATTTACCCATGGAACTATTTATGGTTCTGTTTCACATTTACTGCATTATTCTCTCAGGTTGGTTTTGTGACTGTTTTCTTTTTGCTTATAAATGGTCATTAAATTTCTGAACGCTCCTCTGTCGAGCCTGTGGATGAAGTCTTAACTCCATATCATTCCTCACATAAGGCCTGAAGAGACTTGTCCCTTGTGAACATTTCAGCAATACCGATTCCTGATGGGATTGTATGGGACAATGTTCCCTTTGATATATACGGGCCTAGTGAGGTCATTCAAATTCCTTATGTGTTCAAAATATCTATGACACATGTGGTTACACCTGATGTTGTATCTGATGATTAGAATGTCCAAACAGTTGATTCCATGCTAACTGAAATGAAAGACTATTCCGTATTTGAAAGTGATGATGTATGTGGACATACAATGAATTATGGGGAACTGTTCTGTTACAACAATTGGGGACAATACTACCTACACCGTGCCACTAGACACAGGCCAGTATTCAATTACACACAGTGGGAACACTGTTCAACACCATCAGTGGGGAGCCTAAAGCACTATTCAGATAAATTTACATATTTCACTGGGCATGATACGAAAAATGCAGAGTCATATTATTTTATGTTACCTCTGTCACAAATTAGGAAGATTTTACTAACAAACACAAAACTGATTTATTCATATCCTTTTGTTTCCTGACTTGTAGTTGAAGGTTACAAATACTGGAAGAACACTATTGACTTAAAAAGTGTATGGGGAACACAGGATTGGCAAATACAGGGTAAGGAAGCTTTATTTAGAGAATGCCTAATTCCTGTGCAAATGATCTTTTCAAATGACAGTATTCAACAGACATCCTGTCTGGGGTTAGCGAAAATTAAAGACATGAATACGCCCAGTATCCCCACACCGGCAAAGTTTGATGACTGGCAATACTTCCTTAATATCACAGAGGAAACGCTAGACGCAATGGTTAAGGATACCTATAATTCTTCACTTTCCAGTCCCGGCGGGTGGTTAATATGGCCAATAGACACTAATAGATGTCAAGCATGTTTTTTGAACACTACAGAGGGTTTTACAATTAACAGGCCAAACCCTCGCTTTGTATCAAGTCAACACACAGGTATAGTTATAACATACAGTGTGGGTAAACTGTGCCAGCAATGGGTACAGACTAACACGTTAGCTGTAGTTAAAAAACATCTTAACACTCTTTCTGAAAATGTAGACTTGCAGGATTTTCTGCTAGGTCCTAGGAAACAGCGCTCTAAAACTTTCCTGTATGCTAGGTATAATGAAATCTGGAAACTTTCACAGATGGAAGCTGCTACACGTTTGAGGCAATTAGATAAGGAAATCTTAGAGAAGACTTTAGCAGTTGTCGACAGCGGCATGAACACTCTGTCCAACAGGATTTATTCACTATCCAACATTGTGTCATCTGCTATTGATATCATTCAGACAGACGTGTCCTGTTTATATCATGGACAAACTCAGCTGCATTTCATCAAGCAGCTAGATTGGACTTTACAGACACTGAAAAATGGCCACATTCCATGGAAGTATATTAACGGTAGTGAATTGTTCACTGCTTTTAATCTTTCCAGGGAACAGCAGACAATGGCTAAAAAGGAAGCTAGTTTCACCATGCTTCATATTGAAACGTTAGATAAGTTGCCCTTCACGGTAGCAGAGAGTCCTTCAACAATTTGGCTCCTACATGGCATAATTAATTTGCCCATTTCAACCTTTTGTTTCTCGAATTTCTTGAAACATCTTGCAGTGGGCAGGTTCAAGCAACTAGGCGATAGCTATATGAAGGAAGAGTGGGAGCTTCCCTTTGATTATAATTGTTTTAACGCCAAAACAGAGGTTTTTCTAAGCGGAAGCGAATTTGAGACTATTGTTAGTCATTCAATGATATGTAAGCAGGTGTCCCTTCACAGCTTTTGCAATGAGGGGGTCACGAACTTGGCCTGTTTTCTGAAGGGTACTCCCGTCCCTTTGATTCCACCGGTATTTCATGTACTTTCCAATGGAATCTGTGTGGTACTGAGCAATCAAAGTTGTTGCGGCATGCGACCAGGAATTGCCTAACCAATCTCGGTCTCGAAGGACGTTACGTGTTGTGGACATGATTTATTCCCCCCACACGAGAGATAAAAGTATCTGACATGTGGCCCCACATAGATACTATTAATGTAAATTATGACAAGCTGAACAGACTAAAGGCGCTACTGTTTCAAAAACAGGTCGCGTTGACATCCGCTAGAGAGACTGATGCTCTCCAGAAAGCGAGATCATCAGCAGAGATACAATCCCTATTAAATACCAACTTCCCCAAGGACTTTGGAGAATTGGTATCTAGAATATTCAATGCTTTGAGCACTGCTTGGATTGTCCATTTCTTTAAGGCTGTCAGGTCTGGATTCGTGTCCATCTTCCAGACTGTTTTCGGAGTCATCCCATCAGCCATCCATTCACTCTTTTCAAGCGTGTTTGGCAGTTTTCCGATTATTTTGGCATTGATTGGCTGACTACTACTGCTATTTCTTCTGATTCGCAGTGGTTGTTTCTTTCCAGCTACGCAGAGCAATGGAGCTGCTCCCAACACCTCAACTGTGCCATGAATGAATGGTTAGATCTTCGATGTCTCCTTGCTGGTGGAATTGGAGCACGATTGATCGTTGTCATTTCGGCCACTTCTCTGGTGCATACAACCAGTTTTCCGCTGCGTGTGGTGCCTCTTCGAAAGCCTGCCTATGGTGTGTCTTGCTGTTGCACCGGCATCTCCTGTGGACCAAGAACTGCTGATGTCCCCGATGAGGGTTCATTCACGGTCGTGCCCCTTGAGACTAAGGCTGCTTCCTGAGGCCACTTATGAGCCTTTGGTTCTAACATCTTCTATGAAAAATGCCACTGCTGCAGGTGGACCTGCACAAGAGACTGACACATACTACTTCTCTGCGGATCTGTCTGCCCACCCAGTGATCGATCTGACATCTGACGATGTGGACTCATTCTTGAGGTCCTTGATTGGTGACTTCAATAACACTCTTCGAGATTATGACTATAGCAAATAATTTGATGAATTGGCTTGCCATTCCCGATTCAAAGTATGCATTCAAATTGCCTTTATTTTGGCCTGCTGTGCTTGTCATGGTTGACATTAAATTTCTCTGTATGTAATTTTAACTAATATTTTTAACTACTACTTTTTAATAACTATTTAAAACAGATGTTTTTAGCTAGTTTTTATGCTTTTAGCTTTTAGTCCAGAGAAATTTTAGTGTTTGGATTCATTCACCTTCGGTGGCGTCCTGTTATGGCGTCATACTTGTTACGGCAATGGAGAGGGTGTAGTGAATCCTAGTTTGCTTTAATGGAATAACAGGAGTTAGCTTAGCCATTGGCTTGCGGACTCTTGCTCCCATCACCTAGTGTCTTTTAACCTACTTAGCTTGCTCTGTCTTAGCCCATTTAATTATTTAATTCTTCTAAGATGGCTGCCTTGTTTATAGTTAGGCCACTTGCTATGATTTGCATTATCAGTGCTACTGCGTTAAGGCATCAAAATCAAGTGACAAAGACAAACAAACCGTAGGTGTTCACATTTAGGGACTTTCCCTCTTCATGCTTTCGAGGGAATTGTTTATATTAATTGCCGCCCCAAGCATGCCTGTTATCTATTGTTTGGGAACACACCTACGTCAGGGGTCCAAGTAGATCTGTATAAATACACCACACATTATACAGATAATCAGAGGGATTCCGACCAGAGGGCATCACCACCATCGCTGATATCGATACTGCATGTCGTCTTGACGCTGACTCAGTCTTCGTGTCCCTGCAGAGTCTGAGATAGAGACCTCATTCCAGGGTAACGAGGGTTGGGGGCTCCTCTCGTGGACATGGCATTGGCAGATTAGGTTTAACATACCCAGCTCTCCTTTAGGTAGGAGGGTTAGGCCTATCATGATAGGGCATTAGGACATATTACACACTTTGGGGGTCATTACAACCCTGGCGGACGGTGTTAAAGCTGCGGTAATACCGCAAACAGGCCGGCAAAAAAAAAGGGAATTATGACCGTGGCGGAAACCGCAAACATAGACAGCCACTTTAACACTCCGACCGCCACGGCGGTACAGACAAGCAGCGCGGCGGTCACAGCCAACAGACAGGCGGAAGACAAAGTACCGCCCACAGTATTACAACACACCAATCCGCCACCTTTTCCGGGGCGGATTCACTGTGGATAAAAACATGGCGGAAACAGCTTTTGCAATGGGAAAACGCTCACCTGAACACACTCCACGAAGAAGGAGGCCACCATGGAGCCCGAACTCCAAATGCTCCCTGCACTTGTCTACCTGCTCCTCTACGAACACCAGCAACGGCGGCGCCGAAGACAACGGTGAGTACTGCACCTACGACATAGGGGGAGGCAAAAGTCAGGGACACACACACGCAACACCCCCACCCTCAACCCGACCCTCGCACACTACAACACACACACCAATGCATTTCCAAACATCACAGGAACAACCCACAACCCCCCAGAAGAATGCAAAGACAAAACCAAATTACTTGAACCATTGTAATGTATCCAAATACAGTAAGCTCATATATACAGAAATATATACACATTCAAAATATATACATCACGATTAGTAGTGCAGGTATGCACATTTCAATGTCCGTGGACCACTGGGACCACAATGCATGGGCGAGGCCCACACTAGATACCTGTCCTCAAACGGAGAGAACACTGCAGGGGCATCAGATAGAAATACAACAGGCACCTCAGGGGGAAGGGAAGGGGGGCACCTCAGCCGGATAAGTGCACCACGCCAGATCCACGACGGGGCTCCATGCCCATTGATGTATCCTGGGGAGTGCAAAGCCACAGTCTCTCAAGTCTCTAAAGTGTGTGGGTTGCCCACTGTTCCTTCCTGGGGAGTGAAAAGCCACAGTCTCTCAAGCCTCTACAGTGGTTGGTTTGGCCACTGTACCATCCTGGGGAGTGCAAAGCCACAGTCTCTCAAGTCGATGCATGTCTCCACAGGTTCTGGAGGGGGACTGGTGCCCAGAGTGCTTCATCCTGTGAAGGATTCAGGTAGTGGATGCAGTTCTCCACTGGTTCTGGAGGGGGACTGGTGCCCAGAGTGCATCACGCTCCCCGTGACGGTCCCAGTTCCGTCACTGTCCCAGCTGCACATGGGCTAATGATGCTTGAGTTGGCGGTCTTTGCCCTGTTCAGCTGTGCTTTGCCATGGCGGTCTTTGCCCTGTTCAGCGGTGCTTGACTTTGCAGTTTCTGACCTGTTCAGCGGTGCTTTGCCATGGCGGTCTGTGCCCTGTTCAGCGGTGCTTGACTTTGCAGTTTCCGACCTGTTCAGCGGTGCTTTGCCATGGCGGTCTTTGTCCTGTTCAGCAGTGCTTGCCCTGTTCAGCGGTGCATGCCATGGCGATCTTTGCCCTGTTCAGCGGTGCTTGCCATGGTGGTCTTTGCCCTGTTCAGCGGTGCTTGACTTTGCAGTTTCTGACCTGTTCAGCAGTGCTTTGCCATGGTGGTCTTTGCCCTGTTCAGCGGTGCTTGACTTTGCTGTCTCTGAACTGTTCAGCGGTGCTTGCCATGGCGGTCTTTGCCCTGTTCAGCGGTGCTTGCCATGGCGGTCTTTGCCCTGTTCAGCGGTGCTTGTCCTGTTCAGCGGTGCTTGCCATGGCGGTCTTTGCCCTGTTCAGCGGTGCTTGACTTTGCTGTCTCTGACCTGTTCAGCGGTGCTTGCCATGGCGGTCTTTGCCCTGTTCAGCGGTGCTTGACTTTGCTGTCTGACCTGTGCAGCGGTGTGTGGCATGACGGTCCCTCAGTGCCCAGCGGGGCTGCGGCTTCTGGGGCCCTCCAGGGCACTGACGCTGGCGGTGGTCTCCGGACCAGTGACGATTGTGCTGCCCTCCTGGGCACTGACTCTGGCGGAGGTCTCCGGACCAGTGACGATTGTGCTGCCCTCCTGGGCATTGACTCTGGCAGTGGTCTCCTGACCAGTGATGATTGTGCTACCCTCCGGGGCACTGACTCTGGCGGTGGTCTCCGGACCAGTGACGATTGTGCTGCCTTCCTGGGCACTGACTCTGGCGGTGGTCTCCGGACCAGTGACGATTGTGCTGCCCTCCTGGGCACTGACTCTGGCGGTGGTCTCCTGACCAGTGACGATTGTGCTGCCCTCCTGGGCACTGACTCTGGCGGTGGTCTCTGGAACAGTGACGATAGTGCTGGCGGTGGCGTCCTGGCCAGCGGGGAGGATGGCGGCCTTCTCTGCCTTGCTGCTCATACCAGACTTTGGAGATTTCTTCTGCCCCTTCACCACCTTGTGAGGAGTCACAGCTGACTCTGCACTTCCCCCGGGACCCTTGTGAGCGGCTTTGCCGGCAGGAGTCTTCACCCTCTCCCATCGAGCACTGTCCAACTTCTGATGTTTTACAGGGGGTGGACTGGCAGTGCTTTGGCTCCGTGTCACACTGGCTGCCCTGGTGCCCGGTGCACTCCATATACCTCTAACACGCACCACTGGAACCAGACTTTTTTGGGCTGAGGTGCTAGTACGGGACCTATGATTTGGAGGGGTGGGGGTGATGGGAAAGAGGTCAACGTTGCTCAGGAAAAGTTTCTGACGAACACTGGGATGGGTAGTGGAGGGGGTCTGGGAGTGGAGGAAGAGGAGATGGTAGTAGGAGGTGTAACTTTAGATGATTTGGGTGCAGGTGCATATTCTGGAGGCTGTCGTGAGGTGGATGGATGTTGGGTGTGTGGGTGCCAGCGTTTGTGTACTTTGGGAGGGGGCGTCACAGACACACTGGGAGAGGACACAGGGGACGTGTAAATGGTAGTGGGGGTGGTGACTGCAGGTGAGTGGGGTGTGGTGCTGGGTGTTCTGGTGCGAGTCCTAGTGGCTGTAGATGTAGTGCATGCAGGTGAGAGTGTAGACGACACTGGGAGGGAGGAGGAAGACGACAAGGAGGGTGACACAGTGCAGGCAGTGGATGTCCTTGTGTCTGTATGTGGGTGATGCTTGTGTGAGTGCCTGTGGGATGTGTGGTGCCTATGTTTGCCAGAGCCACTTTTGTGTGTTGAGGTGTGTGCAGGCTGGTCTGATGGTGTGCTTGGGATAGGCTGGGGTACAGGGGATTGGGTCTGGGTGGAGGAAGTTGGAGGTTGAAGGCGAGACACAGGGACAATGGCTGCCATCAGTGATGAGGCCAGAGATTGCAGGGTTCGATGAAGGGCAGCCTGACCAGAATGAATTCCCTCCAGGAATGCATTACTGTGTTGCAACTCCCTTTCTACACCCTGGATTGCATTCACAATGGTAGACTGCCCAACAGTGAGTGATCTGAGGAGGTCAATGGCCTCCTCACTGAGGGCAGCAGGGGTGACAGGGGCAGGGGCTGAGGTGCCTTGGGCGAAGGTGATGCCCACCCTCCTGAGTGAGCGGGCACGGAGCGAAGACTCAGGGGCTGCTGGGAGTGCGGTGCTGGTAGGGGGGGTGGCGGCTGTACCTGTAGAAGTGGGGGGCACAGATGGTGCCGTCACAACAAGGGAGCTCCCATCAGAGGACGAGTCCGTGTCGCTGTCTGCTGATCTGGTGACCGACGTGAAGCTCCCCTCGCCCTCCGTCCCACTGGTGTATTCGGAGTCTGTGGTGTGGCCCTCCATGGCCATGTGGGATGCAGCTAACTCGTGTTCCGTTGCCACTGTACCTCCGCCTGATGATGCTGATGACCAAAAGAACAGGGTGAGCACAAAAAGGGGGGGGAACAGAAGAAAGACAGGTTGAGTGCATGGCTTACCACTACCGTTGGTGGACAATACAGACACAGCAGCCCCCTGCAGTACGCCGTGCTCTTGGCCTCCACAGATGCAGTTCCTGGGATATGGCCTACATGGCTATGAGTGTCATTTCTCCACATAGATGAGACAGGGGCATGTATACCTGTACTTGGCACTCTACAGAGGTGGGGTGGAGTGGCACATGGCCTGCATTCCGGAGGGGCCTAGCCTACGGAACTCGCCCTGGCCTAGGGAAACCCACATCCCTCCTCCCCCACCCAGACCCCTCCACTGCACGCAAAGTCATCAGAATGTGAGTGTACTCACCCCCTTGTGTCTGCTGTGATGACCTCAAGCGCCCATCCAACTCAGGGTAGGCCACCGCCAGGATCCGGAACATCAGGGGGGTCATGGTGCGACAGGCACCCCTCCCACGTTGGGAGGCCATCCCCAGCTGAGCCTCCGCCGTCTTCTTGCTCCAGCGGCGAATGTCCTCCCATCTTTTACGACAGTGGGTTCTCCGTCTCTGGTGGACCCCCAGGGTCCGGACTTCCTTGGCGATGGCACGCCAAATATCCTTCTTCTGGTGGGCGCTTACCTACATGACATATACAGGGGAAGAAGAGAAGTCATTAGCAACAGCACCGTCGAAGTGAGTGGCCACATCCCTGCCCTTGCCATGTGGCACATGCATTCACACTCCTTCATGCTCGCATAACTCTGCCCACTTCCTACTTACATCCAGCCCTCTCCACCCAGGCATAGCCCATACAACTTGCACCCTATGTACTCACCTGTTGGTCTGGAGGACCGTAGAGTAGCGTATACTGGGGGAGGACCCCGTCCACAAGCTTCTCCAACTCCTGTGCAGTGAAGGCAGGGGCCCTTTCCCCAGACGCACGAGCCATTGTCTCTTCCAGACCGAGGTCACAGCAGCACTTGCAGTGTAGGTCCTCTCCTGTCGAAGATCAGGTATCGAGTGGGTGAACAGATAGAAAATGGCGGTGACGTCCGCGGCGGTGACGTCCGCAGTGGTGCGTATCATCACCGCCGGCGCACTTCGTCATTGGCTCCTGGGACCCATAGGGTCCAATGTTAACCAATGCAGCATCTACCGCAACGGTGTACAACGCCAGCGCAATTACCTCACATCCAGTTGTACCAGTTTAGAGGTCAGGCATCCGCCATTTCAGGGGCCCACATGGCTTCATTTACAACTGCGTCACACATTCCTAGGCCTGGACTCAACACACTTACAGACAACTTTTTGGATTATGTTTCGTGTACTGTGTAGCTGTGGGTACATACCTCTGAGTTGCTTGACTCTGTGGTCGCTGTTGTCCTTCCTAGGCACCGTCAGCTGGGACATGTGAAGATATGGCGGAATCCTCCGGTGTACCGACCGCTGGTGGACCTGTTGATAATGGAGGAGCGACATTTAATCATCACCTACAGGTTTGACCGTGCCACAATCCAGGAACTGTGTACCCAATTGGAGCAAGATCTGATATCACCAATCCGCCATCCCACAGGAATCCCCCCTGAAGTGCAGGTGCTGTCAGTACTCCATTTCCTTGCAAGTGGGTCATTTCAAACAACAGTGGCCATAGCAACAGGGATGTCCCAGCCTATGTTTTCCAACGTGTTGTCCAGAGTGTTGTCTGCCCTGCTGAAACACGTGAGGAGCTACATCGTTTTCCCTCAGATGGAGGATTTGGCTACAGTTAAAGGTGACTTCTATGCCCTGGGACATATCCCTAACATCATAGGTGCCATTGATGGGACCCATGTGGCTTTGGTCCCCCCCCACAGGAGTGAACAGGAGTGCAGGAACCGGAAGAGTTATCATTCGATGAATGTACAGATGGTATGTTTGGCAGACCAGTACATCTTGCAGGTAAATGCTATGTTCCCTGGCTCAGTGCATGACACCTACATCCTGTGGAATAGCAGCATCCTGTATGTGATGGGTCAACTCCAGAGGCACTGTGTGTGGCTATTAGGGGACTCTGGTTACCCCAACCTGTCATGGCTATTGACCCCAGTGAGGAATCCCAGGACCAGGGCAGAGGAACGCTACAATGAGGCCCATGGGCGGAATAGGAGGGTGATCGAACGCACCTTCAGCCTCCTGAAGGCCCGGTTCAGGTGCCTGCATATGACAGGTGGTTCCCTATTCTACTCACCAAGGAAGGTGTGCCAGACCATCATCGTCTGCTGTATGCTTCACAATCTTGCTTTGCGACGCCAGGTGCCTTTTCTGCAGGAGGATGGTCCAAATGACGGTGTTGTGGTAGCTGTGGAGCCTGTGGACAGTGATGAGGAGGAAGCAGAGGAAGAAGACATTAATAACAGGGACTCTGTCATACAGCAATATTTCAAGTGACACACAGGTGAGAACATTTTTTTTTACTATTACATTTACTTTCACACTTCTACCTTTATCCTGTCTGTCAATTTGAAGCAGTATATGCTAACTGAGTGGTACATTTCCATTACGGTTTCACAGGTGTGGTTACCAACGTGTGTCATCTGCTTGCATCCTTCATGGGCTTGTGATGTGTGACATAGGTATGTTGACATTACATTTTCTAACGGATTTTGACGTTGTCACAGCTAATACACATTTTCTAAATCACATACTGACTCCAGATTGTTTTGTGGTTCAAGGGTGTTTATTGAAGTGCTAATTATTGGAGGGGGTGGTAAAATGGTGATGGGTGATGGTGGAGGAATGTCCATGGCAGAGTCCAGTCTATTAGTCTCACAGGGGCACTGCCCATATGGGCATAAGAAGTGGAGCTGGAACAGTTCCAATCTGGACAGGGTCACAAAGTGGGACAGTGGGATGACAATCAGGGTGGTCTCATTTCCTGGCGGGGGTCTTGCCCCTTGTAGTGCCACGGTGTCCCTCATGGTCTTCTGTATATCCTTCAGCATCCCTACTATGGTGCCCAGGGCGGAGCTGATGGTTCTGAGCTCCTCCCTGAACCCCAAATACAGTTCGTCCTGCATGCGCTGGGTCTCCTGAAACTTTGCCAGGACCATCACCATCGTCTCCTGGGAGTGGTGGTATGCTCCCATGATGGAGGAGAGGGCCTCGTGGAGAGTGGGTTCCCTTGGCCTGTCCGCCCCCTGTCGCACAGCAGCCCTCCCAGTTCCCCTGTGTTCCTGGGCCTCCGTCCCCTGGACCGTGTGCCCACTACCACTGCCCCCAGGTCCCTGTTGTTGTTGGGGTGGTGGGTTATCCTGGGTTCCCTGTAGTGGTGGACACACAGCTGATTGACGTGTCCTGGGAACGGAGGTATGGGCCCGCTGGGTGGGTGCTGTGCTGGTGTTACCAGAGGGTGGAAGGTCAGTGTTGGGCTGTGCCTGTGTGAGGAGAACCGACTGTCCCGAGGCACACGATGGTCCGGGCTGGTCATCTTGATCCAGATGGCCAGAGCTGCTGTCATCACTGTGGGCCTCTTCTGGGGGTGGGGTAGAGATATCTGGACCCTCCTGTCTGGTGACGTTAGGTAGTGGTCCTGCAGGGGTATAAAAGCATGATTATTGCATGTGTGTGTGTCATGGTGTGCAATGGGTGGGTGAGCGTGTACCCCAGTGCTAGCTTTCCTGTGTGGGGGCTTGTGTGATGATGGTTAGGGGTTGTTATGGGTATGTGTAGTGGGCATGCTTTAGTGAGGGGTGTCGATGCTTTGTTGTGTCATGCAGGGCTTGGTGTTGGGATGGGTGGTTTGTGTTATTAGTACATTAGTGAGGAGTTGGAGTGATAGGGGAGGGGTGAGGGTGGGGGTGTGTGATAGCATGCAGGTAGGGTGGGGGATATGATAGTTAAGATTTGACTTACCAGTGTCCATTCCTCCACCGACTCCTCCGAGGCCCTCAGGATGCATAATGGTCAAGGTCTGTTCCTCCCATGTTGTTAGTTGTGGGGGAGGAGGTGGGGGTCCACCGCCAGTCTGCTGAATCGCAATGTTGTGCCTGGAGACCACGGAACGCACCTTCCCCTGTAGGTCATTCCATCTCTTCCTGATGTCGTCCTGATTTCTTGGGTGCTGTCCCACTGCGTTGACCCTGTCGACTATTCTTCGCCATAGCTACATCTTCCTAGCTATGGAGGTGTGCTGCACCTGTGATCTGAATAGCTGTGGCTCTACCCGTACGATTTCCTCCACCATAACCCTGAGCTCCTCCTCCGAAAACCTGGGGTGTCTTTGGCGTGCCATGGGGTGGTGTAGGTGATGTGTGGGGTGGTGTATGTGGTGATGTGTAGTGGTGTGGGGTGTTTTGTGCGTGGATGTTGTGTGGGTGAAGGTGTTGTGTGCCTCCGTGTGGTGGGGTTGTCTATTGCTGTGCTCTCTCTCTGTCGCCTTCGTCTCTAATTTTTGGTCGTAGGGCTTTGTGTGTGATGTGGGTGTGTGTTTTATATTGTGTTGGGTGTGTGGGAGTGGTATTTGTATGTGTATCAGTTGTGTGTATTTGGAATTGTCCAATTTGGCGGTGTTTTGGAGATATGTGTGTATTTTGAGCGCGGCGGAGTGTACCGCAAATGGAATACCGCAATTGAATGACCGCCGCGTGGATTCGTGTGTCGTAATAGCATGGGCGTGTTTCTGTTGCCGTGACAGTGAAGGATTTGTTATCGCCAGTTTATCACTGTACTTTGGTGCGGCGGAGTTGTGTGGGTGTCTGAATTTCGGCGGATTCCAAGATGTGAGTCATAATAGCTGTGGTGGAATTCCGCAGCCGCGGCGGTGTATTGGCGGTCCTCTGCACGGCGGTAAGCAGCTTTTACCGCTGATGTTGTAATGACCCCCTTTATGTCTTTGCATGTTTTTGCAAGATGGTGGGGGTCTTTGTAACAATGACTTGTCTTTACAATTCTATTCCTTGCACTGCTCATTATCCTAACCATTGCAGTCCATGCAACTTATCGCAGATTGCATTTGTGTTAAATAAAAACTATTGAAACTTTACTGCATCTTCATTATTGCCTGTGTTTGGTTAAGACATGATATATCTGTGAGAAAGGGGTAATCTCCGTTTAACCACGACACTCCCTGAGATGTCATACTCTCGAGTCCATGCGTAAAGGCTGCCACAAATCACCTTTTACTATTTGGGTTTTTGGTGAGGTGCTGCTAGTGAGCCGGAAGGGTTGGGACGACAGCTGCGACTTGTTGTAGGATAGGCATAGTCGCCTACAAAAATAAGTACTGTCATCCTTAAACCAGCAGTCTTGCCCAGAGCATCAGTCCAAACTGTGATAAAAGAGGAGTACCATCTACAGTGTGGACTTGCTCAGGTGTATTTTTGGTACCCTGGGTATTTTCCTTTCCTTTGCCCATTCCTTGTCAAAATATATACCACTAGCACCACAATCCAATAAGGCAAGGACTCTTTTGACTTTTCAATCTGTTAATTGTAACAACATGGGTAACAAGAAATGAGATGATGTATTCACCTTGGAAGAACATATAGAAGGGATTTTTGGTTGTCCCAGCCCCAGCCTTCTTTAAGAGGACAAGAGTTGGCGTTTACCGTTGCCTTCGAGGGAAGAGTAGGGGAGGCACTAATTAAATGGCCTGAATTGCCACAATAAACATTACGATCCCCAGCAGTTCAGATCACCATGCCGGCGGCGGGGGCAAAGACCACCACCGGCACGGCGGTGTGAACCGCCATATTATGGAGACAGTGAGGGCCGCCTATGGCGACCCTCCTCCGCCACCAGACTGCCGCCGACAGGCAGCCTGACAGTGGAGGGAATAATTTTCTGACAGGGCAGCGCTGCAAGCAACGCTGCCCCTTGGCTAATGATCCCTTTTTCCACCAGCCTTTCCCTGGTGGGTCCCCCTGCCAAGGAAAGGCTGGTGGAAGGGGTGCTCTGGGGCCCCCGTGCAGTGCCCCATTGTGCAGGTCACTGCCCGAATTACAGGCAGTGATCTGCGTGACGGGTGCTGCTGCACCCGACGCACACCAACATTGGCGGTGGCTCCATTTGGAGCCACTGTCAATGTTACGGCCCTTTTCCCTGCAGGGCCGGTGGGCGGAAACACTGTTTCCACCCACCGGCCCAGCGGGGAATACATTATACGGCCAATGGGGGGTAGTCGCGTTGGCGGTCTTCTATTGACCGCCAGCGCGGATCTCTGCAGTTTTTACCGCCGAGATCATTATGAGGGCCAAAGTCCTTTCTTTCTTTTCATCTGTGTTCACATTCAATATCAGATAATGACCCACAGGCCATGTCTATTTGCATCGGTTTGTCTCCAGAAGCACTGAGAGGATCAGTTCGGGGGTCCTCTCAGTGATGTGGTTCCCATGTGTGATTGAACACAACGTTGCAGTTTCTCTAAACAACGCTAGTGAAGGCGGTAGTCAGTGGACAATGCCAAGTCCATAGGTTCTTACATGTTGTTTGCTCAAGGAGACTGTACTGGTTTCTCTTTTATTTCTTCACGTATCCCTCTACGAAAAAGGGTTACAAGGGTGCGCTCAACCCAAGTGGTCTCTGCCTCTAATTGTCAAGACCATGTTATGTATTGTAAGACATAATGATTACCCTTCTGGATGTCGCACAATGCTTCTTCTGCAGAAGACTCCAACCCAGGTCACTCGGTCATTTATTTACTGGCCTAAAAAAAAAGCGGTGTAATGGGACAACCTAGGATTATCCGTGGCCACCAAAGGAGTCGCCCAAGCTAAAGCTGGACCAGACAAGGCACTGATCAGGTAACCTACTTTGGTCTTCTCCTGAGTGAATTGAGACAGGTGAAATGCAAAAAAGACTGTCAAGGAAGCAAGGAATTCTTTCAACTTATTAGGTTCCCCGGAAAAACGTGGCGTAGTAGCAGAGACTGATGGAACATCTGTGGTTCTAGAAGCCAAGGCTTGTTGTAATGTAGCATTTTCGATACATAGTTTTGTAGCTTTTGGGCCTATTGTTGTACAGTATGCACTAATGACTGAGCTGTCTCCACTATCTCGCCCAATGGATCTTCCATTGTCCTTTGGCCAAAATGGAGTTTTGGGTGTTGCAATCTGTCATGTTCCACCCCTCTCTTACCGCCTTAGTCAGATGAAAGCGGGGTACAACTTCAGATCTTGCACATTCTGGTCTGGCCAAGATTGGGGCGGCCCCTTCCCGTAGCCACGGTGCTGCTGACAAGTTAGGGTAAGTGTTGCATTATGTGGGGTAATTAGCAGTGCATGGTGAGGGCAAGAGTTATACTTACTTAAAATAACTCTAACTATAACTTCTGAATTTCTATGGTTTTGTACATTTAAAATGTGAACCTAAGTACAACATCCCTGTAACCTTTGTTTTTTCAAGTGAAAATCTATGTTTTTTTTAAATTCTATTTCCTAACTGTAACCCCACTTTAACCTTTTGTTTTTTTAGTCAATTTCTATTTTTTTATTGTAAAGTCATTTTAATTACTTTACATTAAACCAACCACTAATGTGCCCAGCCTTCAGCCGTGCATGTCAGAGTCTGACCGCAAGGCCTACCATGCTGCTACGCCCTGTGACCAACCATTCAATGCCACACACACTCTTTGGCAGTGTGCAGCGGGGTTTGGCCAAATGGCATGGCCAGCAGCCTAGTCCTGCAACCAACCCCCTATAACCACCCAACCCTGTGTCACATACGGCCTTCAGCTTTTCAAAGTGAATATGCAGATAAAAACACTTGTTTTGCCTTGACTATGCACTAGAAATTTGGATGATTAGTAGTTTACGCAATTGGAGCTTCAACTTGAGCACCTGGTTTATTTATATCTGTAAGTGTTTCCTGTTGAGGTTTGATTACTTTTAAATTATCATCATGCCAGAATGAATCCTACCATACATATTTAAACTAGAAAATATCTACCCAACTGAAATGATTTCTACTGGCTAGTTAGTAAGTGCTACCTAGTGGTGTAAATGTATAATGCATCTCCTACACTACAGCTGCGAAAAGGATGCCAAAGGAATGTCTTCAGTGACCTTGTGTGTCTCTAACTTTGCCACTCTGATTGTTCCTTGTGCGTCTTTATCTAAATGGTTTACAGAGACATTTTAAGGCATGGGCAAAGTGAACTCTGGCCCAGGGCCCCAGGCTTTCAGGGGCCCCCTTATAGCCAACTCTGTTCTGCAGATAGTTTTGCCTTGATGTATTTTCATAATTCTTAAACAGACAATTTTGAATACTATTTTCCTTTAATTTATTTTTAATGTGTGTGATGTGTGAGAGTCTATTACGCACACCTTGTAGAGAAATAGTGAGTTTATGTTTCATGCAACAACTATAAAATAAAGTTTCTTTTACATCAAATCAGGACTTCACGTATGAAAAACGGGAGGGTGTCACAAAGTTTATTTGCAGTAGTATTAGTGAGCTGCTGCTGTGCTACCGTATTGAAGCAGCATGTTATATCCTTGAATATTAGATGTAAACACATTTTGAATTTGGACCAATTTGATAGTGCACTGTCAGTGGCTTGGCCAAACAGAGCATGAAAGAGATGAAATTGGATCATAAATGCAAGGCTGTTCTGAAGCGGGGTCCCAAAAATATGTTTGGCCCAGTGCCTCCAAAATCCTTAAGATGTCCTTGCTTGTTTATGGGGTCCATGGAGAGAGCCTGAAGGGCCCCACGGGAGCAGTTGGCTTCCGTCTTCTGAGGGTGATGGCATTGCTCCAGCAAGCAAGGAGCTGCTTTAAACAGGAGCTCCATGCTTGCAGGAACAATGTTTTCATCTCTTTTCCTGCATGCATTTTAGCATGCAGGGAAAGAGATGAAATCTCCTCTTTCAGCAAGCAGGAGCTGTTTGACAGTGCTCATTTGCTGAAAGCAGAGTTTTGTTTGCTTTTGATTGGTGGGAGCTGTCAGCTCCTGCCAAGCAAAAGCAAGCAGCTACCTCCAAGGGTGGGCACCCTGGGAGATAGCACGTGCTGTCCATGGGGGATGGTGGTCCCCAGGGCCATATATGGTTCCAAGACGGGGGCCACCTTCTTGTTTTAGATTCTTCCCCAGGAAAATGGACGTCCCCAGGCCATGGGGGGGATCCACAGGCCCCCACTTATATTTGTTTTGGATCTTGTACAGGGGAGGTGGAGGTTCCTGGGGCACTGGGGAGCCCCTGCATATATTATATTTATAATCCCTGGGAGGTGGCAGTCCTCATATTTAACTACTAGTTTGTCTCAGGGAAGTGGTGTTCCCAGAGGTGTGGGGAGGCAGCACACACCCACATACTTTATTTCATTTGCCACAGGGAAGTGCAGTCCCCAGGGCTTTAGTAAGTCCTAGGAGGGGAGACCTTTGCATCCCCACCTTAAAATAATATGTCCCTAGGATCTGGCCCACCTGGGGGGTGGGGGAAGTAAAAGCAAGCACAGGATACTGTGCTTCCTTTTTTCTTTTTGTCACTACAAAAATTGCAAATATATTGTCAATTTTTGAAGTGATTTAAAGAAAATGCTTTTTAGCCCTGGGGTGTCCCTGTGGACACATGGACCAAGGCTAGGGGTTTAGGGTAATGATACCCTGCCCCGATTCTTTTTTTTCTTCATTTTTTTAACAGCTGGAGCTGAGAATAAAAATGGCTACCGGCACTTCCTGGTTGTATGGTTGGCAGTCAATCAGATCTCTTCAAGAGATCCAGCGGTTCAGGCGACAGATGTGTCTAAAGAGTCTTTGGGAATTGACATGGGAAACACACTTTTTTGACCACACCCCCTTTTTCTCAGCCCCCGCTTGACAGATCATCCCAAAACTTTCCCTATACAATAACACCCTCAAGGGCACTTTTTATGGAAAATTCTGTGAAATGCTATGAAGATTCGTCAAACTGCGCCAAATATATGTCAAAATACACTTTTTCTATGGAAAGTAGGTCCTAACTGCATAAACACCTACTGTCAACCGCCAGTAGGTGTATTTATATACAGTATATATAAGTCATTTCAACACAAACAGCTCCCCAAGAAGAAATTCGGAGCACTCAGCAGGCGGTAAACTTTATTCTTTTTTTTTATTACAATTTTTATTTAATGTGCAGGGAAATACAGCATTAATCAGAGTAATAATCATATAATAGAAACACACTTCATCATTTTAACATAAAACGTTGAAAACCTAAAAAGAAAAAGAGAAGAATCCAATCCTATTGCACACATTTCCATAAAGTGCTGGTGCTAGTTGTGAACAAACTACTTATACCATTCCTCAAAAAATCAAGATTATTGCCCAAGCAACTAGGGCTGCAATGGTCCAACACAATTTAGATTAAGCCCAGAGGACTGTAAAATGCAAAAACAGTACTTCATCAAGTGCCATCATAAAGTGCTAAATACAGAGAATGCCTTTGTGCAAATATTCATCCTCATTCCTTATTCAACCATTTAGTCACTGCAGACTAGATGACCTCTCCCTTTCGTCGCTTCTTTTACCCCTCGAGCCTATGAAGACCCACCTCCATTCCATAAATGGCCAATAATCTCGCTCTCCAGCTCTCAAATAAAGGGGAATCTGGTTTTAGCCAATCCAAGCCTAAACATAATCGAGCAAAAGCCATCGCTATCAATATGAGGCAGCCTTCCCTCTTTACAACTTTATTTCCTTCTTCTTCCTCAGCTATCCCCAGTAACACCAGGAATGGTGTGAGGCAAATACACCCTTCAATAGTATTGCTGAGATACATACACCTCTGTTCCAGAAAAAATGGATACCAGCTTGGGACAGGCAGAAAACATGCATAATCTCAGCCGTACTTGCCCTACAACAGTTGCATTTACCATCTGAACCTCCCCATTTAGAGACTTTAGCTGGCGTATAATATATATATATAAAATGCTGTCACTTCAAACTAGCTGTCAGAAGGACAATGTCAGCCATCCCCAGTGATTTTTCTAGCCAAGGAACCTCTTTGCCTAATCGAGAATCCCATTTCTCATTTTGGGCTGCAAGATCGTCAGTCCAAATGTCAATCAGTCATTCAAATAAAGTACCTATTGTAAATCCATACCTGACAGCCTCTATTAAAGAGAGTTTCTCCATAGGATAAAGTTTGTTCTTTCGTTGCTAAAGAAAATTGTGCAGCTGTAAATACTTAAAAAATCTTGCCTGTGGAGATCATATTGTGCCTGTAGGTCCGAAAATGAGCTAAGCTGAAATCCCACATAGAAATCACTCAACATGGTTATACATTTCTGCCTCCAACCATTCATAACTGTACCCTGAAAAGTAAAAAGCAAAGGCGGGGAGGCAGACTTAGGAGTATAAAAACCGATCCTTCCCATATGCAACCAATGCCTGACCTGCCCTATATCCTGTATACTGCCTTTAGGATCTTAAACCTAGTTTTTTTGTAGTAGCTCGGTTATACTTTTTTTACCTAGGCAGCCAGCGCTGTCTCCCTATATGCTTACATTAGGATTTTATATTTGAAGGACTACGACTGGAACTGACAAGCATAGCTAAAACCTTCGCCAAATTTGTACGACTCTCTGGCTTACAAATAAATGCTGACAAATCCTGTGCCTACTTTTGTGTGCCTCAACCAATATGTCCACCTCTAGCGTTCAGATCAGCAACAATCCCAATAGCCCTGTATACCTTCCGATACCTGGGGATTCGCTTATTACAGAACCCACAATATTTAGTGGGTGGTAACCTAATACGAATAGTCCGTAGTCCTAGATCCCAAGTCAAATTCTGGGTTACCCTACCTCTCTCAGTGGCCGGAAAGCTAGTACTGGAGAAGAGTGTTCTGCTCCCCGAATTATTGTACCATTTTGTAAATCTACTGGTCATGAACCCAGCACCATTGTTTTACAGCCTGAGTACATTATTGATGGAGTTGGTGTGGGGGCTAAACTTCAATTACCAGTGTTGGAGGGGGTTTGGGTGCTCCAGATTTCAAGGCATATTGTATTGCGGGACACTGGCATACTGGCTCACGGGGCACAGGTTGTGGGAAATAGGTTCAACACCTGCTCAAGTCCAAAACAGACACTTACATAGACTGCTTTGTCCCAGGACCCGAGTCCATTACCCCACCCCATTGTTGATGAAGGTGGTGTTGCAATGCTGGCAGATGGCCCTACAATATACACACACATCCTCTCCCTATGCACCAAATATACCACCGCAGAGTCTACCACTCACACTGGGCACGTTAACGGCACAGTGGCTGGAGCCCTGGGAGCAGTCGGGGGTGCTGACGCTTAACAAACTATTTTCCGACAGCACTACATGTCACCATCCAATTTCATCCACCTTCATGGAATGATGGATAATTTATTCCTACTGCATGCGATTATCCTGTGTTACGTTATGCGGCATTGGGCATGATGACGCAGAAAAAGAAGGACCAACATATATTCATATATCATGTAACCAAGATCGTATAATGCAGTGTGATTCCAGTAAAGAAAATAATGCACGAGGGAAATTGTGCCCTCGGAGTAGTTCACCAATATTATAAACGGGCTTAATTAATCATGAAGAATTGAAAATTGTAGTAATCCGTCATAATTGCAAATGTGTGCTATGATTTCTTGTTGAAACTGTTTTATGCTTAGCTTAAATTTAGTAGAGGCTTTGGCCTAGTCGCTTGACCTCAAATTCAACTGCATAGTTTTTCACTTTCAAAAGAACATTATTCTGTATTTTTTCCAGTAGAGATGACTAATACACTTATCTCCAAGGGTTTGTGCTAGGCCGGTTTCATCCCCTCTGATCCAAGGTCAGTCTCTGCAGGTGCGGACAATAAGAGTACTGATATTGAAATAATTGGCAAACTGTGTTGCAACTTGTGTTCCAAGGCTCCAAGGACAATGTATGCATAAATGAGTACTAGGAGAAAGACATATTCCATTGGTCAAATTGAAGCCACCCTATGAACCCTCCAATGGAAGAACCTGCTGAATTTGGAATGTTTCTTACTTAAACCCACCGGACAAAGAGAAGTCAGCCATTTTCCTTGATGGCCTTTTGAAGCCAAATGCCAGACGCCATCTTGGACCACATCTTGATGCTCATTTCTGATTCTAGAGAAAGAGACTTTGAGAATTCTCACCCTAGATACTTTAACTTTAAATTGCCCCGTCTTGCCCATGCAGTAACTTTGCCCCTTTCTCCTTGCTGCTGCAAGGAAACTTGCCGTTAACTTTGCCCCTTTGAAATCTGCCCCATGCTGATCGAACCGGTACCTGAAGGACGAAGACTTTCTTGAATGCTGATTGTATTTGGTAATTATGAAAGGATAATTGTATTATGCATTGTGTTTTTCCTTTTAGGTACCAACTGCTATTTTGGTAGGGCCCAAGCTAGAAGTTTTCTAAATTTGTGTTGACTACATTCGTTTTGCATGAAGCCCCACATGCCAATGCTAATTAGAGGTTAGTTGAGGGTTTTTATCTGATGCACCATGCTAAATTGAAATCTTGTTATGCTGACCGATGTATGAAATTAGTCAAATTCAGTTACTTATATTAGTGATTTGCATTGCTATAACCGAATGCATTATAATACAGATTTTGCGTAGATTGCGTTTCTTCCGCCGTTATGGACAGCTAGTAATGCTCGTATACATATATCATTTGGTCTTGAGACTCATATACATTGTGCTAGCTTTGTTAATATAGGGAAATAAACTCACTAACTTTAATAAACTGGTGTGGTTATTCATGACTGAAAGGTCATGGTGTGTCGAAATACCAACTGTTATTGATTCCTAATGTGTTATTTTGATTTATTAATTGAGTATTGGCTATCGATTACCATAGTCATTGATTATTGGTTTAAGTGATCCGACTATTCTAAGATGAGGAAAGCCCAACTCGGCTAAAAGGTTCACCGACCTCCAACGTGTCCAGGTACAGGTAAATTATAAGGGCTGGACGCGTTATCAGGCACCAGAGGGGAAGGAACCGAAAACATAGCACTTCTTCAAGCACTGCATTCCATGGGGCATGCCTGTCACTTTGTTTGCTGGTTGTAACAGGACATGAGATCACTCTTAGGGATTTCCTTAGAGTTGCTGGGCACGAAGTGGGAGAGAGACTTGTCCTGCTTCTTCACTGAGAAAGAGCGTAACTTTCTAATAGCGTCCCCAAAGGCAGTGTCGCACAACACTAGATCCTAATTCATTAATTTCTCAGTCTTACACAGAGCATATCTTACCCCGCACAGGCCAAATAGAATGTTTCCTGGAGCTGCAGCAGAATTCCCCAGTTGTCACCGGACGAGAGAGGATCTTCTGCATATGCTATAGCATTGGCCAACGTTGACTGAGTATTGGGCACATATAGCACAGTCATTGACGGTTTTGACAGGACAATCGCACTGGAAGACACCCCCTAGGCCTCTATCCCTGACTGTGGAAGGCCAGGGTGACAGCCTGATTTATTGATTTGTCACTCTCGCTAGCCAAATGCTTAATAACAAGGGATTGGAAGTCCCTGATTCATCCACAAGTGTATCCATTGTGAGAGGAGGTGGCAGGTTGGGGGTTGACAGAGAGCAGTGCATTGACCAAAGAAGAATACAGGGTGCTGTACAAGACAAGCATTTCCCTAGAATTGTATGCCAGTAAGAAAACATTCACTCATTAAATGCAAAGCCCCTTTATTCTCAGTAAAAGCTGCAGTTCCAGTCATGCCAATTTAACACGTAAACAAGACATGACAACATCTGCATTGCCTCCATAACCTGGTAGGAGCTGAGCCGAAGTAAAGTAACTGAACAGTATGAAATTACCTGGTACACTTAGCATAACTTAATTTGAGGTCGGATGCCTAAATCCTACTGTAATTTGTTTTTGTGGTTGACGCAGTTAGGGGTTAGATAGTAGTAGGGGAGGGGGGAATCTATAAGAACCCCTCAAGAATGTTGTATCATTACTGGAAATGTCAATGGTTTTGCAAAGTTATTTTTGAAATTATATTAATCATGTATCATATAAACGGTAACAGTGTTGTTATACAAACTATATTAAAATATGTGTAAAAAAAAAGTGCGACTAGGCAACCTTTTGACTCTGTCCCAAAAGCCATCTCACAGATCGTAAGGGATTCTGCAGGGCCAATACCCTCCATTCCAACTTTGATCCATAATAATAATACCCATATGCTGTTAGACACATGCCACATAATATAAATACAATTTGGGTACTGACCACCTACCGCGTAATCTCAGAAAGGACATATATTTCATGGACCTTCTAGATCTTGAATATCTTCATAAGAAGTTGCTGCTCACAGCCTCCAATTTAGCCAACCAAGTCCTGCTGATCTCTAATGGGATAGACAGGAAAAGCTATAATACTTTTGGGAAAATATTAATTTTCAAAATATTACAGCTGCCCCAAAGCAAGATATTAAAATGATGCATCCTGCCTAGATCAGCTTTAGCTTTACCCACCAATGGGTCTAAATTTAGTTCCACTAAATGATCCACTGCTGCCGTAAATCTGACCTCCAGATAAACAGCCTCTTCCACCACCTGTCGATCCGTGATCCTGACCGTATCCGAGCAAACAACCTGAGGTTTATCTTGTTCCACCTTATAGGCAGCATAGGTCCCAAATTTCTTAGCCAACCTCTCAATTTCTTGTACAGCTGTATGTGGTTCTGCAGTCACCACCACCACATCGTCTGCATATGCAAATACCCTATATACCAACCCTTATAGAGTGCAAATAATAGTGGGGAACAGGGACACCCCTGCCTTGTTCCTCTAGAAATGGCTATCAAATTTGATTCCAGACCCATAGCACAAATCTGTACAAACGGGGCCCGATACAACGCTCTAATTGCATTACAAAGCCCTCCCCCTCTCTCTTTCACTTCAAAAGAGCCCAGAGGAATGACCAGGAGAAGTGATCAAACACTTTTGCCTCGTCTAATAATATTAAGCCTAGGGGCACCTGCCGGGCCCCCATAAGATTAAATAGTGTGATGGCTCTCTTGACATCGTCCACTGTTCCCCTGCCTACGATGAACCTGTGCTGCCTGTAAGATACTATAGGGGGAATAATACATCCCAGCCTAGTAGCTAAGATCTTAGCATACATTTTCCCATCTCAGTTCAGCAGGGAATTTGGTCTATAGGAGCTCGGAGATAGCCGAGATGTATCTGTTTTCGTAAACATCACTGTAGGGTGACCTGCCAGGAATTCAGAGTTTGTACTTTTTTTTGCTGCAAGGAATGCTGCCAACAAGTCCTGTTGGAGTTCTGGAAAAAAAACTAAAAAACTCCAATAGAAGAGCATCAGGGCCAGGCACTTTACCAAGGGGCAATGAGGACATTGCGCCCTCTATCTCTTCCATCCTGTTTGGAAATTCCAAAATATTGTAATCATCCCTAGTTAATCTATGTGTAGACAGCCCTTCCAAAGACTCCCCATAGCCCTCTGCCACGTCCGCAGAATACGGATCCTGATAAAAGGTCATAAATCCTTGAGAATCTGTGCTGGAGTTTTGAGAACCCACCTTAAAGAGCCATGAATCGCCTTTGTGTGCCCACCAAGCACCTTCTGCCTAATTCGTTTGGTTAAGAGCCTTGTTGTAGTTTCCCCATGCTCATAGCATTCTACCCAGAACACAGGGTATCTGGCAGTGGCTTCTTTGCTAAAAAAAAAAATAACTTTAGCTTTCAAGACAGCCATTTCTTCTTGCATTGCTCTTACTTCTCTGCCTCCGGCTATATCTTGGATCAGCTTTCCCTCAGCTAGCATACGTTTTTGATGTAAACCCCTATGTTTCACCTCCTTCTGTTCATGCAGATGCAAGCTAAAGCTTAAGGTTTCTCCTCTAATTCTAGCTTTCAACGTGTCCCAAACCATCCCAGGGGCAGCGGTATCCCTGTTAATAGGCAGGAACTCTATCAGCCAACTGCACATATGATCGAGGTATAATGGTTCTGTTAATAACATCTTGTCAAATGACCAGAGCCTGCAAGGCCTGACAAATCCAGCTTCTGGGATTTCTAAAAGTAAAGGATTATGATCTGATAGTATTCTGAAGATGAATTCTATTTCAGCTTTGGATACTAATGAAGAAGAGATGAAAAAATAATCCAGGAATACCAGCTTATTATGCAGAGATCAATTATATGTATACCCTGGGTCTGGGGCTTTAGCACACATCAAAAAGGCCATGTTCTATTACTAGCCTTTTTAATGCCCTAAATACCATAGGTTTTCATCCTTGATAATTACCAGTGACAGTTAGGTCATTATTGACTTTCAAGATGGATATTCAGATCTCCACAGAGTACTAAAGGAAGTAGCCAGGCAGACAGCTGAATATTCAATGCATTGAACACCTCCACCTCATCAATATTTTACCCATAGACAGAGCATACAGTAAACCTAGCAGCATCCACAATACACTCCTGGATAACCCAATGACCACCTTTATCCCCCAGAGTGCGGTCAGACGAACAAAACACATTCCTAACCAAAACTGCCATGCCTCGAGTGTCAGCCCCAAATCAGTGAAACTTTCCAATTTTTCCCAGGGTATGTAGGTCTCTTGAAGACATATTATGTGAGATTGCATACATCTTAGGGCCAGCACAACTTTTCTCTTTTTCTGTCAAGATGGCGGCCATGTGAGACGACGAATGAGTGTTCCTACGTCCCTATCTGCTCCTGCCTCCTGTTTGCATGCGGAATGGCTACCTCCAATTGAAAGATTGTGGCACATAAGATGGAACACGGGTGGCAGCTCAATGTGAAAATAACTACCTGATGGAACTCCTCTTGCTGTGTGGGCTCTGTCCGGTGCTCAGCCCATGGCATTTTCTCCCTGCAGCAACATTTTTTTAAAGTGCTGGCCTTGTGGGCAGGACACCTGTCTTGCTATGCCATAGAAATGGTGGCAAAGCTAGCAAGGGGCGTGAAAGCCCAGGTAGCTGGAGGGGCCACAGCAGAGAGGTCGGAAGATGGATCCCTCCGCTCTGATCTGTTGGAAGGCAAAAAGAAGATTAGCCCCGGAGTGAGAGGCCTGGGAGAGCCTGCACCAGCAGCAGGAGCTGGCTCTGTAAAGAAAAAGACGGCGGCATCGGCACCACTCATGAAGCTCTTGAGGAAGTCCCTTCCCATGATGGATACACCTATGGCTCCCCCAACAGCCCCGCTTTTACCTGTGCACACAGAGCAGATGTCATTGGCTCCTTAAGTTTCTGTACCAAATGTGGAGGCTCTTGTCACCCTAGCGGTGAGTTCTATTGTGCCTGCAACTTTGAAGATACTGAGGAGGCTGCCCACACTGTGAATGATTCCCAGAGCCCTTCCGCTGTGAACTCCCCAGCACTGTTACATGGAAATCTAACTATGGTGGGGTCAGAAGGGATTGCGGAAGGGCCAGCTGCAGTTAGACTCTGAGTTAGAGGCTCAGTGGTATCTACTCTGGTCCCACATCAGAGGACTGAAGATGTTCTGTCTTTGCCCCCCGTAAATCCTTAGCAAAAGGGCTCCCAACCTTTTGCTAGCTTGAAGGCTGTGTTCAAACCAGGCACGGATGGAGACTTGGGGTTCAAGTTCTTCTCATTCTCGGACAAGTTGAGCTGGACCAGTGTAGATGATTTTGATGATTTTGATGAAGGGGGGAGCCAGGCAGGGAGGAATTCGCAGGTTGAGACAGCCAGTGGTGCAACTGCTCCTGAAGAGCGTGAGGCCTCAGGGGTTGGGGCAGTAGGTCTGGATGTTACGATGTCTGCCACTGTTAGGAAAAAAAAGGTGTTGCGCCCACACCTGGAGATAGTTTTTTTTACAAGTGTTTCATTTGCATTTTGTATAAACAGATTAACATGCCCCCTCGGGCACTGAGACAGCAAAAGCATTGACACAACTGAGGAAGGTCAAACCGATGTATTGTATAAATTGAGGGTAGCATTACTATCCTGGTCAGATCTAACATTCCAAACATTCAACAATACCATTGGGATCTCTGTCTTCCTAACAGTGCATATCTTACTAATCATAATAGGCTTTCCAGGGGCCCTATACATTAATGAATTTTCTTAAACAACTACAGTTGTCACTCTCCACCATCATGTAGACCCATTCCTGCTCTCGATTCCATCAATGTGGGAGGATCAGGGGATCCCCAGTGATTTGCCATGTCCCTCTTGGCCACTACTAGGCCCAAGCTACAAAAGAGAAGTAAGGGCAGGGCAGATCTATTTCTATCAGGATGCCTAACAATACATAGCATGGGTCAGACGGAATTTGTGCATCAAGCAACACCCGAGTTCTCTTAGGATTCAAGACCAATTGTTGGACTTTTTTGCTTATACAGGGCCATCCCCAATCTTTTTGCCTCCTGCCTCCTATTTTTTATGACCTGTTGCTATTGGCTTTTGGACTCTGAGCACTTTACCACTGCTAACCAGTGCTAGAGTGCATATGCTCTCTGTGTAAATTGTATGTAATTGGTTTATCCATGATTGGCATATTTGATTTACTAGTAAGTCCATAGTAAAGTGCACTAGAGGTGCCAGGGCCTGTGAATCAAATGCTACTAGTGGGCCTGCAGCACTGGTTGTGCCACCCACATGAGTAGCTCTGTAATCGTGTCTGAGGCCTGCCACTGCAGTGTCTGTGTGTGCAGTTTCAAATGTAAATTCGACTTGGCAAGTGTACCCACTTGCCAGGCCTAAACCTTCCCTTTTCTTACATGTCAGACACCCCTAAGGTAGGCCCTAGGTAGCCCCAAGACCTCCGTTCACAGAGGGTAGGTCCTCATTCTGGACCGGCGACGGGACTATAATCGTCCGAGTCCTCGGAACGTACTTACCAAGGAGCCCGATCTCAACTTGGGGGCGGGCGACCTGACAACGACTAAGCTTGTATACTTCAATGTAAGTGACCGGCTGACACATTTTGAACCTGCACATTGTCAAATATTTTTGTTGTTTAGGAGAAGAGCTGACTCACGTTTCTTGTATATTTTGGTCCTGATGAAGCGTCACTGGATCCGTAAGGACCGCACAATGCGAAACATGTTGATCTAGTTTAAGGGATTTCCAGAGTGATATCCTTTTGAGTTTACTGTTTTTGAAAGTAATTGAGCATTGATACTCAATTTATTACTTTCCCTTGTTTTTAATCTTGGTTTCATCCCTGACTATTGATTAAATTATGAAATATGTAGAGATGAACAACCAATTTTATTTCATTTCTTTGTTCTCTCCTTTGTGCGCTGGTGCCTGAATGCAGACACGCTCGCTTAAGATAGCTGGAACTCACCAGTCACTATCAAGAACAAAACGGCTTGTTGCCCCCCTATTGGGGAGCCCGTCAGGCACTGCACTGCCAGCCTGGCGTGGAGCATTACCCGATGATGATGCTAGTCATCCACTGTGATGCTTGAGGGTACTCGCTCCTGAATGTTTAGGTCTCCCTAGTTCTTCTTACGTGGTACAGTGTACTTTGGCAAGTACCTTAACCAGGAATTTCATCTCTATTCTCAAGAGCAACATTAGACCATAGGAGTTACACTTCCTAGGGGGCTTCCCTTCCTTAGCTATTACCACTATTGTGGTCCTTCTCAAATCCCATGGAAGCAATGGTGTTTCTCTGGCCTCCTGATATACACGGAGAAGGTAGGGGCCCAAAATGTCCACATTTTTCTTAAGGAGTTCAACTGGAAGGACATTTAGCCCAGGTATCTTGATGGGCTGCATTGCGGCTATAGCAGCTTTGATTTCTAAGAGGTCTTTTTCCATGTCTAGGGAGTCACTCTCTTCTGTCGACAAATGTGACAGTGGTATACCCTCCAGCTAATTCTCGATTAGAGACACATTTTCAGGTGTGCATCTACTGCAGAGTTCCCTGAATAATGTTGCAAATGCACTAGAGATACCTGTAGTTCCTGCCAATAATATGCTCCTTGTCCTTTGTTATGGTCATCGAGTACACAGGAGTATGGACTTTAGGTGTCACACGGCTTGGCGTCCAGGTAGAGGGGGGAGGGTGGCTGTTAAATAGCTCCGGTACCGTTAACTCTTGGGGGCCCCACCAGACCTGCAAGATCCTCTTCAAGAAAAGAGCACAGTCTACTATGTGCAACTTCACTGGCCCTCTGCCATCTGACAAAGGGCAGGCCGAGGTCATGGCCTCTTATAGGGTATCAAATCTAAGTTGGGACCTGTGTCATCTGAGTGGGCGATGCTCTGGAGGGTGCCCGCCAATCTTATGTGTTCACCCTGGATACACTAGCTGTCTCATTCTTCCCTCATCCCCACAAGGTGGACATCATGCCACTGGTGTCTCTGAAAGCTGTTCATTCTCTTCACTCTCATGCTGATGCTCTCCGTTTTCTCCAAGAACCACACAGCACCTCTTCGTTCCCACTTTTGCCCCTTGCCCCGATCGCAGTCGCTCCGGCTATTTGCCTGACCCAACATCAGGTCATGGGGGGGTGGATCACGAGGCCCCCCTCCATCCAGTCCCCAGTATGGCTCCTCCACCAGGGCATGGTAATTCAGGCGCTAAGTCCAAATATCCCCCTCACTATGGTGGTCAGAGACTTCATTGCTGCAGGAACATTAATTCAAAGGGGGGAGAGTGACAGCACTCTGTACTTGCCGGTCTCCCTCTGAGTGCATCACACAGATCGTCTTCGTTATCTGTGACTGCACAGCACGCCCCATGTCAATCTCCTGATTTCAATCCCATGGCCAAAGCCCCCAGTGTGGGCCCAGGCACAGGGGCATGCCAGCGTGGGTCCACTCATGTACCCTGCCGGTCACCAGTTCTTGAAGGCCCCCAGTGCAGGACCAGGTGCAAGGGCTCCCCGGTGGGGGCCATTGCGTATCCTGCCAGTCACGAGTTCCCGAAGGCCACTATGTGGGGGTATGCCAGTAGGGGCCCGCTCACTTATCACCAGTCACAAATTCTTGAAGGCCCTTGGTACAGGCCCCAGGCTCAGTGGCATGCTGGCAGGGGCCCATGCACTTAATCCACTGGTCACCAATTCTCAAAGGCCCTCAGTGTTGTCCCGGGCTCGAGAGCATGCCAGTGGGGCCCGCCCTCGCACCCTGCCCGTCACCAGTTCTTATCACCCACCTGGGCCGACAAGCCCACAGGTCGCATCTGGGGGCCATCCAAGATGCAAACGGGCTGCTGTATCTCACCACAGCTCCCACTCCAGTTCAACTCTCCCTCAGGATGTTTCTGCAGGTTCTTGGTCAGCGGGCTGCCTCCTTCACCTTGAGATTGCCTGCTCCCGCATTAACCACCTCTTCCACCATAACGGTCATTCTCCTGGTCTAGGCACCTGCTCGCCATTCTTCAAAGCCAGTACCATTTGTGTGTCATTTCAGTGGGAGGGCACAACTCCTTCCACCATCTTGAAACAGGATCAAATAGGATTAATTTTGGGCCTTTAGCAGAGCTCGCTTGTGAGCATCCATCAACTTCACCATCTTGGCCACGCCCTACGCCTGGACAGTCTTAAGTGAATACAGCAGTCATCAAAGGATTTGCAACGGGACTACTTCATTTCCCCCAGTTTTTAGGTTATGCTCCCAGGGGGCCATAAAGCATTGGAAGGTACCAGCAATGTTCTGGAGGTGGTTTCACTGAAACTATGCACCAGAGTATCATGGAGCACCGGGATGAAACAAGTACTGACAGTCAGAGGACTCTGTCAGCTTGCTAAAAAACGCAGAGTGCCATCCGCCGAGTAGCCAAGTCATGCTCTGAATTCGCTGAATGAAGGGGGGAAGCTGAAAACAGGATCTCAAAACTAGATGATGAATTGGTGAAGCAAACAGAAGAGACTGACTTGTTTAAAGCTCATGTGGATGATATTCAATGGAACTAGCAAATCTGGAAGGTAGGCTCAGGAGTAATATTCTTATGGAATACTTTAGGGAAGCCTTCCTGGACCTTACTTAATGGAATTGGGAAACCGAAGTTCAGAGAGCTCATAGATTTCCATTCAAAATGAAAAGTGTAGCTTAAATACTTTCCTAGTGCGACAAGCTCGCTACGATCTTGCCCGTCCCGGTCAACATTGATCTGCCAAGGGTTATGATTTTTTTATACAACCTGATTTCTGTCCAGCCACTGTGGAAAAAGACGGCACCTCCTACAGCTAATGACCCCTCTGTAGAACAAGGGGGCCCAGGTCTTTTTACTGAAACCTGCAACGCTGAAAGTAATTGTCAAGGATAAGATCCATTATTTTACCTTTGTAATTAAAGTCATAGAGTTTCTGGACTGGCTGTGATCCCGGTTGACATCAATAGGGGGGATGCTTTGGCACCTTTTTTTCTTTTTCTTTTTTTTTGGGTAGTGAGGCTAGCTTACTATGTCTCATATAATGGTTAGTTCAGGGGAACGAGAGTTGACTGGGCCAGGGCCCACGAACCCACTGTGAAATGGACGGCGAGGGTCCTGAGACCTTCTCAGGGTTGCAGGGTGGTGGTGGGTGATGGTGGGTTGAGGGGAATTGTGGGTAAGGAAGGGAGTGAGGGTTGGACTGCGGGGAGGAGGGCCAGAAGGAATGGGACTCAGCAGTGTAATTATAGATATAGCAGACATAGGCAAGATAGCACTATTCTTTTTTTTCATAACAATTAGGAAAGGATATTGGAGGTCAACAAGTAATGCAGACCTTTTGGTTCCGGGTGATACTTGCCCACTGTAGCATTACCTTAGGAAACATATTAGGCACAGAGGTGGCAGATATATTTTATCTAGACGTTGTGATAAAATCAAGGAGTCTGGGTTGGTGGGCAGAACAAATTGAACTCATGGGACATAAGGTACGAATCTGTTCCATCAGTATATGCGGCCTAAATAATAGACTGTAGACTTTCAGTTTACTTGAGGACGTGTTTCAGCAAAGCTGCCTTTTTCCTGTCAATTACAATTTCAAGTCACTGAAATTAATAAGGCAGCTTTGCCAAAATGCACGTCAAATATATTGAAAGTGTACAGCCTGCTGAGTGCTCTTTGGGGAGCTGTTGGTGTCGCTTGAGGAATCTTCACGAAAATTTCCAAGAAAATACAATGCTCACCTCAGCTGCTGTCTGGAAAGTTTCAGAGTGATTCATTAAGCAGTAGCTGAGAAAAAATGGACGGTCCAAAAATGCATTTTCCCCATTCATTTATGCATAGGGATTTTGAACAGCAGTAGCACCAAAACCAGTGAATGGAATGACATCAAATTTGGCAGAAAGGTAGCTCTTAGTCCAGAAAAAGCAGTTTTTGTTATTTGGTGTAAATCCATTTAGTAGTTTTAGAGAAATTAAAGGAAATCCAAAATATGTGTATCTAGGAACGTGAAGGATTTGAGACCCCTCCTGTTCTGAGATCTGATTGGCTACCAACGCTTTAACAAAAAGAATGAATGGGATGACAGAGAGAGAGAGAGAGTGGGAGGACTGTGGGGGGCCTCAAAGTCTCCGCATTCCTAGCCAGCTCCCCGCATCCTGCGAGAGACAGAATTGCTCCCCCTGCTTTTCATAGCAGCTCCCTGCATGTGGGATCAATGGTTTAATCTGTCTTCCCCTCACCCATGTGTGCATGCATGGAAGACAGATGAAAACTCTGCTTTCTGCAAGTGAGAGCTGTTTTACAGCTCTCACTTGCAGAAAGTGGACTTGGTTTGCGTTTGCTTAGTGGGAGCTCTCAGCACCAACCAAGCAAAATCAAACAGCTATGTCTCGGGTGTGGGCACCCCGGGACATAGCAGGAGCCGACCCTGGGGGATGGCGGTCCCCAGGGCAATCAATGGATCCACAATGGGGGCCCTCTCTAAAGCCCATCACCCCAGCACCGGGAGATGGCAATCCCCAGGGCTGCAGGGTGTGCGGGCAGAGCACCTCACTGTTTATCTTTAATGCGCCGGGGAGATTGCGGTCACTGGGCTGCGAGTGGTCAGGCACCCCCCACACTGTTTATCTTTAGTGCCTCAGGGAGGTAGCAGTCTCTGGGGCTGTGGAAGGGCCATGCTGCCCCTCCTCACTGTATGTTTTTAAGGCCCCTGGAAGGTGGTGGCCCCCAGGGCTGCGGGGACCAGTTTTCTTAATAATAATTTTATTGCAAATGTTGCAGTGATAATATAAAAGATGCCATAGAAGATGTCATCAGTGATATAATATGTGGAGTTATTAGCTGTGCATGGCGAAGGCGAAATTTATAGATGCCTTAAGGTGAGAGTTATAATTACTTGAAATAACTATAACTGCTGAATTTTTATGATTTTGTAAGAGTAAATTTAGAACCTAACTATAACATACCTCTAACCTCTGTTTTTTTCAGTGGATTTCGATGGTTATTAACGTAAAGTAATTTAAATCATTACACGATATTCCAACCACCGCTGCGCATGGCCAAAGGATGGGTGTTGGTGCAGGGCCTGCAGTTAAGTCCTCATAACCACCCAACCAATACCACACACAACCTTTGGCCTTGCGCAGCGGAGATTGGCCACATGGGTTGTCTCTGTCAGTGGATCTGTCAGTGGGTGTGTGAGTGTTTGAGTGAGACTGAAAGTTTGTGTCTGAGTCTATGTGTGGGTCTGAGTGGATGCATGAGTGTCCGAATGGATATTTGAGTAGGCACATGAGTCTCTGAGTGCATGTATTAGTGAATGAATTAGTGTATGAATGTTTTTTTAAAAATGTTTGTACATCCTTGAATATCTTTGAAAATCCTTGAGTATTCAAGGATATTCGAGGAAATTCATGAGTATCGGGCATGGAGAAGAAAAATCATTTTAAACCCATATTTTGACCCTAAGACACCTCCATATCACACATAAGGTTAGGGAACTTCCACCCTGACTCCTTATACCACTTAAAATTTATATTTTCAGCCCTCCACATTCTTGTCTAGTTGTTGCCAGACAATTACAGAGCTTTTATTTGTGCGTGCATTCACATAAATTCATGAATTTTTGCAATATATTCACGAAGGATCAGCGGGCCTTAATATACACATTTACTTTCACTTTAATATCTCCAAAACTGCTGAAAGGATTTTCACAAAATAAGTGAAAGCGGGTTCTGCGTACCAAAAGCTAGCATTCTGTCAAATTTGGTTTAATTGTGTCCAGTGGTTCGGGCTTTAGTCGTGTCTAAAGGTCCGATTGGAATTAACATGGTAAATGCACTATTTTTTGACCCCACTCTTTATTTTAAGAACAGTCCTGGTTAGGACTGGGTAGGGATCTGGCTAGGACTGTGGGGTCCTTGAGGATCCCCTGTGGGCCACTGCACACTGGGTGCTCTGTGGGCCACCCAGGAGAGATGGCTAGTCCCCAGGAGATAGAGCACAAAATTGGCCTGGGGAGGGGGGCCGCATGGTCCCCCTCCTCTATTTATTGAAGGCCAGGCCCCAAGGGATGGAGTACCTCGGCCGAGAACAGCCTGGGTAGGTGTGCACCACCCCTCGTCCATTTATTTATGGTGGGCCCTGGGGATGGGGTTCTCGGGGATGAAATTGGCCTTGTGGAGACGGGTCGCATGGCCTTCCTCCCCCAGAGTCCATGGGTCTCCCTTTAAATTACTACAAGTATGCAATTGTTCAAATCACCTGAAAGCACGGCCTGCTTGGCCCTGGAATGTGTGCAAAGCATTAGTAGTATGCAAAGATCTTACTGCCTTTTACCAGGATGATGTACAGCTTACCAAGAGGCCCCCCAGTGCATTTCCCGCCAATTTTGGTGGTGTGTTGTTGATGCCAAGGAATAAGAGGACTGCTACACTAAACAAAGAAGCGCTTATGTCAAATAGGTAAGAGGAGGACCATGGTTTGGTGGAGATTTACATCTTTGTAGTCTTGTTGGCCTCTATATAGCAGGATTTCTGTTATCACAAAATTCTGGAGAAAGATGCACAAGTAGTAATCGCATTGCTAAACTCCTACAAGGATGCCTGGAGACATTTTCTTGTGGTCCATTAGGCAGCTGTAGTGTAGAATACACACTTGACATTAACCTAATGAACTAGCACTTACTGACTAACTATTAGAAAGTACTTAAGTTAGGTAGACATTTTGTGTAAAACTGTGGACTCTTGTTGGATTACAGGCAGGTGCAGTGCTTTTGTGGCCTAGTGATAAACACAACTACTGACACACCCACACAGACACAGACCCATTGAGGCTCACACACACACTCACGCAAGTTATAGTTACCTCAGGGCACGAGTTATAGTTACTTGAAATAACTCTAACTATAACTGCTGAGTTTCTAAGCTTTTGAGATTGTAACTGTAACATCCCTGTTACTTTTTGGTTCTTCATTAAAAAAAAAAAATATATATATATATATATATATATATATATATATGTGTGTGTGTGTGTGTGATCAAAAGAAGTAACAAAAAGGGCTTCCTTTCTACACTTTCAAAACTTCAAGACTCCTACTAAATTTAATTTAGACAAGTTGATTCTGGATTGTGACTGGAACATTGTATAAACCCTATTTAGATAAAACAGGTATTATTCCGGACTGTCAAAATAATGACAGCCGTTCTGCAGGATGTTAAGGCAGAATTTAGTCTGATTACTGATCACTTACTTCTACCCTCCTCATGGTACACAATCCTGAGTAGATTACTTCCTTAGAAACCCGTCTTGATCGCTTAAAGTGATTTACAGTAACATACAGCCAGGTGGCCTCTTTGAACATGTATTAGTCCTGCTCCCAGTGGGCTTGGGGTTCGGCCGCCCTCTCCCCCAATGTCACTCTGTAGGCTGCAAGTTTACATATATAAGGGCCAGAAAAAGAGGAATTGTGATCTCATGTTATTGTGTACAAAAGTGAAAATGGGGCGCCAGGTACATCTTCGCAAATTGTATGGGCAACAGGTAGAGCCACAATGAAGGGGTACGGTAATGAGGGTTTCTTCCTTTAAGAACAGTGAGGCTGGAGCTGAACAGGCCAGATCGGAAAGTTCGAGACAATGCCTTAATGTTCAATACTCTTCCAAACTGATCCCAGATTTAAGGAAAAACTAGAGCTTGAAGAGGTGGATCTGAACACTCTTTTTTCACCCAGAAAAAGCGCTGGTCAACTTGAGGTTCCACGGTGAAAAGGGAGTAAAAGTAGGTCATTTGATAACATTCCAACTGAAACAGAGGTCTTTCCCAGTGATACATAATAATGAAGGCCATATTTTGACACATTCCATTGAGATAGCTTAGTCTTTTGCTTCCTTTTTTGAGGGAGAATGGAGTCCTGAAGTGAAAATAAAGAATCTTCACCGAAGCTGTAGAGTAAAATCTTATTAGTAATGCACATGTGGAATCTCTATCTCTAGAAGTGTCTTCTCTCCTTAAAGCGGAGACAACAATAGCTGACCCAGAAGAAGCAATCACGTGTAGATCACCAGGAGAAGATGGATTTATGTGACGGACTTTTACAAAGCAGGCTCCCCACTCTTGGTACCAATGCTGTAGGTCACATGTAAGGAAGCTTAACGCACAGAGTCAATAGGCAAGTTACTTGGAAAGCGATCATCTCGCTCATCCCAAAAGGATGGAAAATGCCTTTCTTTGCAGGAGGTATCGTCCTATTACTTTAATGAATGTTGGCATTAAAATATTGGTCAAGGCACTGTTGACAAGGCTGAGAAAGGACACCCCCACCCTTATCAATGGCTCTCAGGTAAGATTCGTACCTGGGCGCTCTGTAATGAATCATATGCATATATTAGCCCACACTTTTTGGAAGATTAAGGACCTAGCAGGTGAATCCTTAGCCTAGTTAGTAGATGCTGGGAAGTCATATAATCACATAGACTGGGCCTGCCTTTTTATAAAACTTGCCAGGATTGGTCTTGAAGATAATTTGATTGCAAAGGTGAAGTAGCTATATGAAACACCTGCGGACCAGGTAAAATGTGGAGGCTTCTTTCATGTGATAATATTAACTGATGCTTACATACAGATGCCCCCCTTATGACTATTACCACTGATCCATTACTTTTCTGTTTAAAAAAATGAACTGGGACAAATGTGAGGCATTGCCGCTATCCAGCTTGAGCACCAGAGCATACCTTTGTGCTTACGCGATGAGATGGATGGCCTAAAGACTGAAGTATCTACAATAGGATGCTAGTTAAACTAGGACTGGATTAGTGACAATTTAGATCCCTGATATTACATATTCAAAATAAATTGGATCTTTGGCATCAATCTAAACCGTAACTCTGGGGAAGGGTTGAAATCATTAAAATGGAAGTACCAACGAGATATAATTATCTCTTTGACCTGCTCCCCTACTAATCCATAAGAAAATTCTGAATTATAATGACACAAACACTGTCACTTTTGTGGGAAGGCTGTAGACCCAGATTGAAAACCAGTTATTTCTATGCACACTCGGGGACTGATTCTGAAGCTGCATTTTGTAGCACATATTGTAGTGCAACTAAATGCCCTACAAACCTTTCTACAAAATGAAAGTTTTGTCTATATTTATGTGTACTGAGTTCTCCCCATTTGTGGAGTGTCCGCACATGTAACTATAGATTTAGTAATACATGTGGGAGGAACACAGGGGAGTGGGTTCGAGAAGGGGAAGACTTGCTACTAAAGGGCATGGGAGTAGAGAGGAGTAAGAGCGGTTTATGGAGGGCCAGGGAGGGGTTTAGGAGTGCATGTCACTTACCCACACAAGGGTAGGCCACTTGTTTTACTCTGGGAGTGGAAACATGTAACTTTCACTTTAATAGTTAGTTTACACTTCACAAAGGATACATTTCAATTTGGTCAAAGTTTACTATTGTTGCTCTTCACAAACTCAGAGTTAATAGCAGCTTTCCGACTCTGGAAACTCTGCAAACAGGGTGGAGTACTCTGCACATAAAAAGGTAGGCTCTCTGTTTGCGAATTTCGCCGCCCCAACTGTTTTTTGTTGTTCACAAATTCGGACTTAATAGCATGTTTTCGATTTTGGAGACCCTGCAGTCACCGGCAGAGAACTCCGCACATAAAGAGATAGAACAGGCCAACTGCGGAGAAGCTAGGATATGTTTGTGTGGCAGGGGTACCAATTCTCTGGAAAGCATTTGAGACTCGTGGTCTGATATAAAATAACCAACTCTTTAATGATGCCATGGTAAAATCCGAATTCCGTTTCACTGACTGCACGGAAAGGTATTGCACTTGCACCTTGCTTAAATAAAAAACACTCTGTAGACCACATGATACAGTTATTATCACCAATTGATTACCTCAAAACATAGGTAAACTACAAAGGTGTGATCCTGGGTCTTTATTGCTCACTCATCAAAAAAATGTTTACATGACAATATACACAAAACCATTGACAGAGAAAACTTGAGAAATAAGACTCTCCACAACATTGGTCTGTACTACTCAGAACACATGACAAATACTTTAGATTCTTATACTTAGAGTACTGGGCAATTGGCACTAGTCACCTAAGGGACTTGATACAGCAGGATTGCCCTCACAAAGCACCCATTGGAAATGGGTATAAGATGTGACACCTTACATATATTATGGAATTGTCAAAAAGTTCAACCATTTTGGGCCAATATATAGAAGTAGAAAGCAAATACATTAGGCCACAATGTGATCCCTTAATTCATTTGGCTATCCTTTATGATGTTAGACCTGGAGGGATTAAACGCATACATTGGTGGATGGCTAGCAACAGCATTAAGGGTGGCAAACATTTGTATACTGCACCTTTTGTGTGTTGGAAAAGGATGGTATAGGTATTGACTCTATCCGGGCCGGACTGGACACCTAAAGCCCTGGCAAAATGCTCAGACAAGCTTCACTTCTTCCATCTTCTCTCGTTACCACTCTTTATCCATTCATAATCTCCTCCCTCTGGTTCCTCCCTCTGGTTCCTCCCTCTCATATAGCGTTCTCACTACCCTCTGCCTCCTTCACTCGTTTTCACTTGAAGCCTCCGCATGCCTGTTGCAAGCTATTTGTGGAGCTGGGAAAAGTAAGAGCGACACAGGCGCAGCCCGTCATTTTCAGAACTACTTCAAAGCAGTCCAGCCAAAGGAGGGAATGATGGGTTGAATAAAAGGCCTGACCAGCAATGGAATTTATGCATTGAATATGTGCTGGGCTGTAAAGTAGTGCTGTTATGTGAGTTGTACCAGTGAAACCATGGAATACTTGGGTACGAGATGTAGAGGTCAGTGAAGAGTTGAGAGATATCATTATCATGGTGATTTATCTTTCTTCTTAATTTTTCCACTTCTTTGGCACTTTTATATTTTGTCTTTCAAGGTTCAACGTTGTTGAGTTACTTTTCTTGTCTTGGTCTTCCAAAAATAACATTTTCTAATCTTCTACCTTGCTATTACCTCAATGAATGTACTCTGTCCTTGATGAAATGCCCTTCAGGAGTAGTTTTTCTGATCTCAGTCTGTAGTTCCCAGTAGCAGGACCTTCCAAAAACTCAAATTTAGGTTAAAAAATCTTTCTCCTGTTTGAAGAGGACCACTGCAGTTCAAAACAGCAAGAAACAGCTTATACTGTCCTCAATGACTTCTGCACCCTGGTGCCATGGGCAAGATGGCACTGAGACCAGGCATGCCACAATGATTTTCTGGCATTGCTGAGCAGGCCCTGGGCATTAATCCTGCTTTCTAGCGCCACGGCTACTCGCTGGAGGCATACTTTGCCGCCGGGTGCATGAGAGATGAGAAACTGAGTGGTCCTCTCTGGATCACTAAAGACACATGGATCAGAGGGGTGCTCTGACTGTAAGGACAGCACAGGCCCAAGGTGTGGGCCTGTGGTAATGCCAGCGCAGGAGCCTGCTACGTGGGGGTTCCACCAAGAGAGTGGACATATCCTGCCTGTGCATTTCACACAACTGGCATCCTTGGTGCTGCTGCTTCTGATGGGTGTTGTGGGGTCTAGTGGGGCACTAGGGCCACCTGAGGAACTGCCCTGAAGTGGGAGTGGTGCACTGGTCATTAAGCAGGAGGCCCAGCCATGGCCGCCTGCAGGAGAACTGTTGCCTTGTAGACTCTCCCCTCCCTCGAACATAGGTGTATGAGTGGAGAACCACAGCTGTGGAGGGAGGCGACATGGTCCCTGTGCGTGGACCCATTGAGTGAAACCGGCCACAGGGGCTGCAAACAGGGGCCCCAACACGATGGAGGTTCCCGAACATACTTAGGGGCATATTTAAGAAAAGTGGAGTTGCACTGTGTGCAGTGACACTTTTCTTGTGCCCTTTACCGCCCCCACTACTGCCACCATGTGTGCACCGTATTTAAAATACGGTGCACCATGGCGCAGGATAGGGGGCAATAGCATAATTTTTCATGACGCATTGATGTACTCTGCAGGACTAGAGCCAAAATATTGGCTCTACTCCTGTAGAGTACATAGTGGTCCATTATAAATATTGGATGCCCCTTTTAATGCCTGCTCTGAGTGACATAGAAAATGAGACAAGGAAATCTGTTAAATTTCCTTGTGCCATTTTATCAGCCCCTCCAACGGGGGAACGCCCCCTTTGCATAAACTATGCTTGGCACAGGCAAAATGTAGCGCAAAGGGTTACAAAGTGGCGCAATGCTTGCATTGCACCACTTTGTGAATGTGGTGCGAGGGTTTTGGCCTTGTTGGGCCACATTAGCCTAAAAAAATGATGCTAATGTGGCACAAGGTGGTGCTAGGGACTTATAAATATTCCCCTTGGAGTACTTGCCTGGTGCCCAATCCACAACCACACAGAGATATTAAGCGCCACATTGCCTGGGGAGACCTGACAAGATGGGCTGTGGGAGGTCCCTACCAGAAGGGCAATCATCGGGCTGCAACTGGAACCACGCTACAGCTTGATGGAGTGGGACCCCACAAGTTGTAGAGCGCATCAGTGGCTCCATTGAGGAGGGCACTGGGAAAAGCAGGAGCAGCATTCCACACAACAAGCACCTGTGAAGGAGCAGGACACAGGCACCCAGCAGCTCTCAGATGAGCTAAGAGGGTAGACTTCAGGGGCTGGTTGTGGGTGATGTGGGCCTTGTGGCCTCACAGTCACTGTCTTCGGGAGGCAGGGGCAGAGGCAGCACTAGAGAACAAAAGGCAAGCATCCTCAGAACCCAGCCCTCATATGCCCCCCCATGAACATAATTGTTAAAAACAAGCAAACCAAGCCCAAATCAGACACGATAATCGTGACCGCTGGGGAGTCGGTGATACCAAGGAATGCCATCATTAGCCATGTGGAAGCAACCCTTGACTTTCACAAGTCCAAATTTAATGTCATTATGCATGCCATCCAAGAGGCCAAATCATCCCTAGAAATTAAAATAGACTCAGTGGCACTGGCAGTCAGCCTCTGAAGATCACAGAAAATTGGTGAACAGGGCGGAGTCCACACTCACCATGATGAGACCAACAATGTGGAAACTGCAGGACCAAATAAAGGGACTCCAAACAGAGATCACAGCCCTGCTGCTTCATGTGAAGGATGCGGAGGTGCACTCGGGGTGCAATATTGTGAAGATAGTAGGTGTGCCAGAGATTGAGGAGGACCCCAGCACAGATCTGTTTGTGGAGAACTGGCTCAGCACAGTGGTTCTACAAGGCATGACCTCCACATTTTCTATCTGTAGAGAGGGTCCACAGAATTCCAGGCTGCCCATCCCCTCCAGGCACTTACTCACAGCCATTAGTGGCCCGCCTGTTCAACTTCAGGAAGAGAGACATGCTATTACAGATAGCTCGCACCAAAGGGCCCTGGCAGATAGGCGTGCAAGATGGCAACATTTAACCTGATGATGACAGTCAAATGCCACAGTCTAACTACTTGGAAATAACAAAAGCATGCAGGCACAGAACATATGATATTTTCTAAAGTATCCAGCCAAATTAAGGGGCATATTTAAGAGCCCCTAGCGCAATACTAAGGCCACATTAGCCTAATGTTTTTACACTAATGTGGTGTTAGAAGGCCAAAAACGTGTGCCATGTTTACAAAGTGGTGTAATGCCTGCATTGCTCCACTTTTTAACCCTTTGTGCTACATTATGCCTGCCTTAGGCATAATGTACGCAAAGGAGGCATTCCCTCAGTAAGGGGGTTGAAAAAATGGAGCAAGGAAATATAACAGATTTCCTTGCGTCATTTTTTTACCACTTTTAACACTTGCTTAGAGCAGGTGTTAAAAGGGGGCAATCCATTGAATACAATGAGCCCCTATGTACTCTGCAGGAGTAGCGGCAAACTTTTGGCACTACTCCTGCAGAGTACATAAATAGCATAAAAAAATGACACTATTGCCCCCAAAATATAGCGCGTATATGGTGGTGTCGGCTGAGCGCTAAAGGGTGCCAGAAAAGTGGCGCTACACTGTGCAGCACCACTTTTCTTCATAATGCCCCTGAGGATACATCGACCAGAGCAAGAGGAGCTTCCCTCTGACACCAATGGACAGGTGTAACTGGCTCCAAAAGAAGGATATTAGCATGCATGCCATCCAAGACTGGCCTGAGGATGAAGGCTAGGAATGAGGGCATCCCCTGAAGCACTGTGTGAAACCATTGAAAAGATGTCCGAAGCACAGGAAGGAGGCTGAAGCCAAGTCCAAGCAGGGGCAGTAAAATTCACTCCTGTCACAGGGTGTAGGAGGCTGGCCTGATTTGTAGTGGGTACTGTAGCCGGGCAATCCCGGCTCCGAACACGGCAGATGACGTATCGGCCGAGGCCGATACGTCATTTCCGCGTCTTCCCGTTGCCAGGGAGACGCGGCCCGTGAGCGGCAGGCAGGACGGCGTTGCCCGGGAAACGACGTATGTTTCCCGGTTAAGGACGAACATAAAGAAGACACGCTGGACAGGGAGGAGGAAGAGAGGAACGCGGAGAACGAAAGGCAAGCGGAGAGAGAAGGAAACATGGAGAGACCAAGGCAAGAGCAGAGCGAGGAGGGAAAAAGGACCAGGAAAGAAGCAGACGAGGAACCGGAGGAAGGAGAGAGAAGAAAAGAACTCCAGAACCTGGATACAGGAGATCAGCAGGAGGAACACTACCAAGCCAGCCACGACCCTGGAGGGTCGTGGCTTAACAAGGTACGGTCCTTTTAGACAGGAAGAAGGGAAATTGGGGAGAAGGGACTGGGGAGGGGTCATAGAGGAGGGTTGGAAAGGGAGGTAGGAGGAAGGGCACTATAAGTAACTCACCAGGGTCACTTATTACTACACTAATAATAGAAGCGTGCACACTAGTCCCTTAAACCCTCCTCACTGGCACCAACCCCCTCCTTTTGTGTGTACCCCCTCCCAGTCCAAAGTTAAGAGAATAGGAAGAACCCTATTAAAAAAAACCAATACTCACCTTAGCGTTCTCCCTTCTGTTTCCGGTACCCCCCTGGACTCCGACGAGCGAGCAAGGCAGCTGGGTTCCCTGTAAAAGAAGAAGCAAGAACGTACCATCACGAACCTGGGAAAAGATACGGAAGAAGAGCAAAGGGACTAAGACAGACGATAACACTTGTGACTTTATTCCCATACGCTACCCCCCCCTATAGAAAAATAAACCACTTACCACTACCTACATAACGCCTCAGTGGTCTTCATACTGTTCGACCTGCGACAGTGGTGTCAGAAGTGGGATCAAAAACCTGTGTAGCCTCCTCGCAGTAATCGAACATTATAACCATGAGTGACCAACCCTCCTTGGAGGATATGATAAAGCAATTGGCCGAGGGCCAACGCCATCTCCAACTGGTGTGGGAGGCCCACCAGCGAGAGGCCAAAGAGGACAGAGAAGCATTACAGTCAGCTTTGAAAAGTCAGGCAACCATCCTTGCGAATAATCAACTGGTCCATGAGACTGCCATGAAAAAATTGACGGAGACCATTGCTAGTAGTAAAGTACATCCCAATGTCCCAAGTTCTGTGTTACAGAAATATCAAGACAGAGAAGACCCGAAGCCTTTTTTACTAATTTTGAGAGAGTGGCATCATCCCCCCAATGGCCTGAGGATAGATGGGGTCAATATGTCGCCCCCTTACTTACAGGGATCTTACAAGCAGCATATCAAGCAGCAAACCCGGGTGGAACCACGCCATACCAAGAGATAAAGACTAGTATCTTAGAACGTGTGGGGCATGATACGGAATACTATAGGGTTAAATTTAGAAAAATCAAATGGGGACCGAATGAAGACCCCCGAACCTTTTATTATCGGGTTAAGGACTTGGCCTTAAAGTGGTTGGGTTCTTCCGGAAATAGTAGGGAGGAAGTGATCCAAACAATTGTCCTTGAACAATATTTAGAGTCCCTGCCTACCACCACTAAACACTGGATCCGTCAACATCCAAAGGTGACTACTGACATGGCAATTGATTTAGCGTGTGCTTATCATCGCTCCACTGATGTAAGAAATATGTCAACCCGACCCAGCCTAAAACCAGGTCCTTCCAATCCTAAAATTACACCAAGAACCTTTCCGGAGGAACCAGTACCTCACCGATTTCCTAACCCTCCACCGGTAGCAGGGCCCCAATGTTACAGCTGTGGGGAATGGGGCCACATTGCCCGAATGTGCCCCAGAAAACAGGATAGTAGCGAGCCAATGGAAATCGGAGTTACTAGGCGACGGGTACTGTGTACCGGAAGAGGTAACCAAAAGTTTAAACAGCTTCTGAAAGTCAACGGGAAAACCATATGGGCCCTTATTGACTCAGGGTGTAGCCAGTCGGTGGTAAGAAAAGACTTAGGGGGTCATTACGACCCTGGCGGAACAAGTCCGCCAGGGCCGTGGGACGCGGTGGCACCGCCGACAGGCCGGCGGTGCCCCGGGGGGCATTCTGACCGCGGCGGCTCAGCCGCGGTCAGAGAAGGGAAACCGGCGGTCTCCCGCCGGTTTCCCGCTGCCCCAAAGGAATCCTCCAAGCCGGCGCAGCATGCTGCGCCGGCATGGGGATTCCGACTCCCCCTCCCGCCATCCAGTTCCTGGCGGTTCTCCCGCCGGGAACCGGATGGCGGGAGGGGGAGTCGCTGGGCCCCTGGGGGCCCCTGCCGTGCCCATGCCTATGGCATGGGCACGGCAGGGGCCCCCGTAAGAGGGCCCCTAAAAGTATTTCAGTGTCTGCAAAGCAGACACTGAAATACGCAACGGGTGCAACTGCACCCGTCGCACCTTCCCACTCCGCCGGCTCTATTACGAGCCGGCGTCATCGTGGGAAGGGAGTTTTCCCCTGGGCTGGCGGGCGGTCTTGTGAAGACCGCCCGCCAGCCCAGGGGAAAACTCGGAATACCCTCCGCGGTCTTACGACCGCGGAGCGGTATTTCGGAGGGGGGAAGCCTGGCGGGCGGCCTCCGCCGCCCGCCAGGCTCGGAATGAGGGCCTTAGTCTCCATAATAGATGAAAGAAAAGAACAATGGGTGAATATATGTTGCATACACGGAGATAAGGAACAATACCCTTTATATGACGTCACAGTCGAGTGGGGAAAACACTGGGATGTCTTACCGATGGGTATAATGTCCAATCTGATTGAGGAGTGTATCATTGGCACTGATTATGAACATTTCCAAGAGATACTAGATTATGTTCGACAACCCAAACTGACACAGGATTGGTGGAGAGACGCTCCTTTCTCCGATAGCAGTATAGAAAGCCCCACAATCCGGAGGAAATTATCACGTAGAGAGAAACGAATAGAAAAATTGAATTACTTGGAAAAGGAGAGATCAGGACCGAACACAGGCATTATTGCGGAAACACATGAAGTCCCTGTCAGTTTTCCCCATCAGCAAAGAGTTGATCCTTCTCTCGCCCACGCTTGGAAGTCGGCCAGAGAAGAAGAAACCGAAGAGGTGGGTCCCTACTTCCTCATTAAGAAAAACCTCTCATATCGGATAACCACTACCGGTACCGGAGAACATAAACAACAATTAGTGGTACCCGATCATTATCGAAATTAAGTCCTAACGATGGCCCATTGTCAACCTGGGGGAGGTTATTATGGGAGGGAAAAAACAGAAGAATACCTTCTTAGACGGTTCTATTGGCCGGGAGTATTTGCTCACATACGTAAATTTTGTTCCCAATGTCCCAGATGCCAACTCACTGAACCCAGCAGACCTAAGAAAGCACCTCTGATGCCCCTACCCATTATAGACATTCCCTTCAGTAGGGTAGGAATGGACCTAATTGGACCTGTAGTACCATCCACGAAGGGTTACACGTATATTCTCGTCATGGTTGACTATGCCACACGATACCCCGAGGCCGTTCCCTTAAAAAGTATGACAACTAAGACAGTGGCCCAGGCCATGATTAAGATTTTTTCCCGAGTAGGGTTCCCGCATGAAATACTTACTGACCAGGGGACTCCTTTTATGTCCACTCTTATGAAGCAAGTATGTAAAACCTTCGGTATTTCCCAAATCCGTACCTCGGTATATCATCCACAGACGGATGGACTAGTGGAACGATATAACCGAACAATAAAAACCTTATTGAGAAAAGTGATGGAAGAGTCAGGGAGAGACTGGGATCAAAAACTACCCTTAGTATTATATGCTATTCGAACACATGAACAGTCCTCTACAGGACACAGCCCCTTCGAGCTGGTGTTCGGAAGACAGCCGAGATCTCTTCTTGACATGGCCATCGAAACATGGGAGGAAGAGGAAGAAGAAGGGGGAAGGCCCCTTCTAGAGTATGCCCACAATTTAAGGTCACAGCTACAAAGTCTATGGGACACGGTCAAAGTGAATATGGAACAAGCTCAAAACACTCAAAAACGATATTATGACCAAGGGAGCAAGTTACGGATTTTACAACCAGGAGATAAGGTCTTAATTATGCGTCCAACCTCAGAACAAAAACTAATCGCCAAATGGCAGGGCCCCTATAAGATAATAAGAGCAGTATCTCCGGTTACCTACCTGGTGGAATTATCGAACGCTCCCCAAAAATCACAGATTTATCACATAAATCTCCTAAAAAAATGGGAAGAACCAGACCCCTCAAACACTGCCAGCGTGTTGGCAGGATTCCTATGTCCAAATAATAAGTCAAGTATTGCGTTCTGTCCAACCGAACACAACAACGGGGAAGATCTACCCCCAGTAAATGATACATTAACAAAAGCAGAAAAGGAACAGGTATACAGTGTACTAGCACATTTCCGTTTTTTTTTTTCAGCGTTACCAGGTAGAACCACCTTGATAACTCATAAAATAAGAACCATACCAGGGAAAATTGTGAGGTTACGGCCATATCGTATTCCTGAAGCAAGGAAGCAGATTATGGAGGCTGAAATACAGAAAATGTTAGAACAAGGGGTGATTGAACCGTCAAATAGTCCCTGGTGCTCCCCGGTGGTTTTGGTACCAAAACCCGATGGTACTATTAGATTCTGTATTGATTTCAGGAAGCTTAACGAAAACTCCCTGTTTGACACATATCCTATACCCAGAGTTGACGACGTATTAGAGAAACTAGGAAAAGCCAAATATATGACTACCTTAGATTTGACAAAAGGGTATTGGCAGATTCCCTTAGAAACAGAGGATAAAGAGAAAACAGCATTCGCCACCCAGTCCGGTCTTTATCAGTTCACTGTGCTACCCTTTGGTTTACATGGAGCGCCAGCTACATTCCAGAGGTTAATGGATAAACTCTTAAATCCCTTCCAGTCTTTTGCAGCAGCTTACCTAGACGATGTAGTAATTTTCAGTGAAACTTGGAATGATCATCTAAAACATTTACACCAAGTTTTCCACACTCTTGTCACCGCAGGATTAACTGCCAATCTGAAAAAGTGTGTCATAGGAACACCCGACATATCATACTTGGGCTACAAAATTAGTCAAGGGAACCTAAAACCTCAAACAAAAAAAGTAGAGGCCATACTAAATGCACCTAGACCAACAACCAAGAAAGAGTTACGATCCTTCTTAGGGTTAGTAGGGTATTATAGAAGATTCATACCTGATTATTCTACCTTGGCCGCCCCTCTCACGGACCTTCTGTCTAAATCCCATCCTAATAGGCTCGCACCCTTTTCGGACCAACAGAAATCCAGTTTTGAACGACTAAAATCCTTCCTAACCAAAGACCCGATACTCCGATGCCCTGATTTCTCGAAACCTTTCCATCTCTATACTGATGCCTCCGATGTGGGTTTAGGGGGAGTATTGGCCCAACCTGACGGGGAAGGTGGAGAGCACCCGGTAGTATACGTCAGTAGGAAGCTATTTCCCTGAGAACAACACTATCCGACCATTGAAAAAGAATGTCTAGCCATAAAATGGGCCGTGGATACGTTACAATATTACCTTCTAGGCCGCCCCTTCATACTTTTTACAGATCATGCTCCCCTTACGTGGTTGTCTGCCCATAAGGATACCAATTCTCGGATTTTACGATGGTTCCTTGAACTGCAACCATTTTCCTTTCAGGTCCGTCACATCCCAGGTCGCCAACAGGCCCCAGCTGACTATTTGTCTCGCTTCCCGGACGCTGCTACGGTCCTCGAGCAGGACCTTTCATGGGGAGAGGGGTGTAGCCGGGCAATCCCGGCTCCGAACACGGCAGATGACGTATCGGCCGAGGCCGATACGTAATTTCCGCGTCTTCCGGTTGCCAGGGAGACGCGGCCCGTGAGCGGCAGGCAGGACGGCGTTGCCCGGGAAACGACGTATGTTTCCCGGGTTAAGGACGAACATAAAGAAGATGCGCTGGACAGGGAGGAGGAAGAGAGGAACGCGGAGAACGAAAGGCAAGCGGAGAGAGAAGGAAACACGGAGAGACCAAGGCAAGAGCAGAGCGAGGAGGGAAAAAGGACCAGGAAAGAAGCAGACGAGGAACCGGAGGAAGGAGAGAGAAGAAAAGAACTCCAGAACCTGGATACAGGAGATCAGCAGGAGGAACACTACCAAGCCAGCCACGACCCTGGAGGGTCGTGGCTTAACAAGGTACGGTCCTTTTGGACAGGAAGAAGGGAAATTGGGGAGAAGGGACTGGGGAGGGGTCATAGAGGAGGGTTGGAAAGGGAGGTAGGAGGAAGGGCACTATAAGTAACTCACCAGGGTCACTTATTACTACACTAATAATAGAAGCGTGCACACTAGTCCCTTAAACCCTCCTCACTGGCACCAACCCCCTCCTTTTGTGTGTACCCCCTCCCAGTCCAAAGTTAAGAGAATAGGAAGAACCCTATAAAAAAAAAACAATACTCACCTTAGCGTTCTCCCTTCTGTTTCCGGTACCCCCCTGGACTCCGACGAGCGAGCAAGGCAGCTGGGTTCCCTGTAAAAGAAGAAGCAAGAACGTACCATCACGAACCTGGGAAAAGATACGGAAGAAGAGCAAAGGGACTAAGACAGACGATAACACTTGTGACTTTATTCCCATACGCTACCCCCCCCCTATAGAAAAATAAACCACTTACCACTACCTACATAACGCCTCAGTGGTCTTCATACTGTTCGACCTGCGACAGGTACCTAAGGTACTTACACATTATACCAGGTCCATTTATCCATTATTAGTGAAATGTAGACAGTGTCTAGAAGCCAGGCTCCCTAGGGGTAGTGTGGATGAGCAGCTGAGGCTTAACTAGGAGGCACGCAACGCTCATGCAGTACCACTGTAGTCACACAGTACTCACACACATGAAAGAAAATGCTCAGTGTTGCAAAAATAAAGGTACTTTATTTTGATGACACAAATGCGAAAAACACCATAGAGACTATACTCACTTCAGAGGTAAGTAATACACAAATTATATACACTAGTATGCAGAAATAGCTGTACAAACAGTTAGAAAACAATGCAAATAGTGAAAATCACAAAAATTAGAAATGGGACTGCGGGAGCACAAACTATATACTAAGAAAGTGGAATGCAAAAGTAGTTTTCCCACCTAGGCAAGTGTAGTGTGTAGAGGGGCGCTGGGAGTATTAGAAAACACCGAAGGTAAGTAATAGGACCCACCCCAGAGCCCAGGAAACAGGAGTAAATCACAGTAACTGGGGCGGCTGCTACTGCTGGAACAGCCAACTCTTGAGATGTCACCTGAAGGTAAGGAGGTCCTTGGTCTGACGCAGATGGGTTGGAAGAGTATTCTACGTTTTGGCAACGAGGTGTGAGAATGATCTCCCGCCAGTGTTTGTTTTGCCGTTACGTGGGACGGTGGTGAGGGCAAGGTCGGTGTGTTGTAGAAGGAGAGCCGTCTGTCGAGGTATTCTGGTCCGGTGTTGTGCTGTGACTTGTGTGCATGGGTGAGGAGTTTGAAGGTGATTCTCTTGTTTACGAGGAGCAAATGCAGGTCTCTCATGTGGGCTGTGATGTGACAGTGGTGGGGGATGTCCAGGATGGGGCATGCGGAGGCTTTCTGGATGCATTGCAGTCTTTTCTGGAGTTTGGCAGTGGTTCCCGCGTGGTAGCTTCAGAGTGGAATGGAGGGAGGCGGACTCTCTGAGTTCTGCCGGTGAGAAAGGAGGTGATCCAGTCCAGGGCTCTGTCATGGATTCCTGCGCCACTGAGGCGTTTGCATTGGGTGTGGTGGCAGATGGTGTCGAACGCAGCTGAGAGGTCCAGGAGGATGAGGGCGGTGGTTTCGCTGCTGTCCAGAATGGTTCTGATGTTGTCGGTGGCGGTGAGGAGGGAAGTTGCTGCGGAATCCGGATTAGGATGGGTCTGGAGTACTGTTCTCAAGGAAACGGGTCAGTTGTTAGTTGACAATTTTCTCTATGACTTTTGCTGGGAAGGGAAGCAGGGAGATGGGCCTGAAGTTCTTGAGGTCGCTTGGGTCTGCCTTAGGTTTCTTGAGGAGGGCGTTGATCTCAGCGTGTTTCCAGCTGTCCGGGAAGGTGGCGCACTCGAAGGAATTGTTGATGATCTTCCGGAGTTGGGGTGCGATGATGGAGCTTGCTTTGTTGAAGATGTGGTAAGGGCAGGGGTCATATCGTGAGCCAGATTGGATGGTGTTCATGATTTTGACGGTGTCTTTGTCATTGACATGGGTCCAGGAGAGCAGGAGGCTGTTGGGTGTTGAGTCTGTGGTGTCTGTGATCTTGCGGTGGAAGAAGGTGGCTAGAGAGTTGAGGAGGTCTTGTGACGGCAGGATGTTTTTGACATTGGAGCCAGGGTTAGAGAGCTCCTTCACGATCTTGAAGAGCTCCTTGTGGCTGTGTGCGTTGTTGCTGATGCGTTCTTTGAAGGCTGTTCTCTTGGCTGTTCGGATGAGTTGTTGGTGTCTGCGGATGGCGTTTTTTAAGGCTGTGTGGTTGTCCAGCGTCTGATCTTGGAACCACCTCTTTTTGAGTCTTTGGCATGTTTGCTTAGATTCTTGGAACTCAGCAGTGAACCAGAAGGCCTTTCTGTCAGTGCGTCTGTTGGATGAATTTTTGATCCGGCAAGAGTGTTGGCACAGTCGTCGATCCATTCCCTGAGGTTGCAGGCAGCTGTGTCAGTGTCGGTGGTGTTGATGGGTGGGTTTCGTGAGAGGGTGGTGATCAGTTGGTCTTCGATGATCTTGGTCCATCTGCTGTGGGGGATCTGTAGTGGGTGATGGTGTGCTGTGGGTTTCTCAAAAGAGAAGTGGATGAGGCGGTGGTCTGTCCAGTGGAGTTCGGTTGTGTGGCTGAAGGAGACGTGTTCGCTGGCAGAGAAAATGGGGTCGAGTGTGTGTCCTGCGGAGTGGGTGGGTGTTGTGACAAGCTGTTTGAGGCTGAGGTTGGAGAGGTTGTCAAGCAGGGTGGTAGAGTTGTTCTCATTGGTGTTCTCCAGGTGGAAGTTCAAGTCCCCAAGGAGTATGTAGTCTGTGGATGCGAGAGCATGCATGCTGATGACATCGGTGACAGAGTCGCTGAACTGCTGTCGGGGGCCTGTAAATGAGGGTCCTTCGGAGGGTGGTGTTTGGGTCGGTGTGGATTTGGAAGTGCTGGTGTTCGGCGATGCTGAGGGTGTCTTCAGTGCTGGTCGTGATCCTGAGAGTGTTCTTGTGGACGATGGCGATGCTTTCCCCTGGTTTGTTGGAGCGGTCCCTGTGGGTGATCTTGTAGCTGTCCGGGATGGCTATAGCGATGTCTGGAGCTGAGGAGGGGCTCATCTAGGTCTCTGTCAGGAAGGCGACATCTGGGGAAGCTGAGTCAAATAGATTCCACAGTTTGTCGGCATGTTTGTGGATGGAGCTGGTGTTGAGTAGGATGCCTCTGAGATTGTTGCATACTGTCTTGGTGGGTGGGTCATTGGTGTGGAGGCTGGTGAAGGTGCAGTTCCGGCGGGAGAAGGGTCTGCAGGTGAGCTGCGGGAAGGCTTGATGGCAGGCGGGTGAGCCGCTGGTGTTGAGGGCGTGGAGGGTGGGGGCATTGTAACGAAGACGGATGGAGCAGTGTTGGGGGACGGGAGCCAGAGGTTCTGGTGCTGGGAACGGTCCAGGCACGGACGGGCGCAGATGGGCTTTCCTTTGGCTCGCCTTCGGTGTGCCAGCAGTGTGCCAGGTGCCAGCTTTTTGTTGTGTTGCCATTAAGTAGGGAGGGGGAAGGAGAGGACAGCTGGGAGGTGGGAGCGAGGGTAAAAAACAGCGCAAAAAAAAGGGGGAAGGCTGCGGGGCAGCAGCGCTGGGAGTGCAGCATGTAGAGAGGAAGAGGGTGGGGCCAGAGGGGTAGGAGCGGCAGAGGAGAGGGAGGAGAGTGAGAGTGAGAGAGAGAGTGGAGGGAAAAGCGTAGAAGTAAGGCAAGAGTCAGAAAGAGCACAGAGGAGAGTGAATGGCAAAAAGAGGCACAGGGGTGCAAACATGGAAGAGAGAGCACAAAGAGAGAGAAGCAGAGAGAAGGAGGAGAGAGGCAGCCCAGTAGGAAAGCAGAGCTCTCCCACTAGACCCCAGGGATGAGGCACAGGCAGATGCCTGCGGGTGGAGGAGGGCCTCGAACTCCTGACAGGGGTCAGGAGTTCAGATGAACGAGGGCTCTACTTAGCAAGTGGAGCAACTGGAGGCAGAGCAGTTCACTGACCAGGTCAGTGGTATTGCTCCTGTGCCCTGCCAATTTGAAATCCATGATGGCAAAACCTAGAGGCCCTCTGGAGGAGCTCTGAGCATCACCCCTGGGGTGGTGATGGACAGGCGAGTGGTCACTCCCATTTCCGTTGTCCAGTTTTGCACCAGAGAAGGGACTGGGGGTCCTTGAACCTGTGTAGACTGGATCATGCAAGGAGGGCACCATCTGTGCCCTTCAAATCATTTACAGAGGCCTGGGGAGGCTACCCCTCCCAAGCCTGAAAAACCTCAGAAGGCTGGAATGCAATCCCGAGGGTCTTCTAAGGAGCCCTCAGATTGCACGGAATCATACAACTAATGCTTACAAAAGCATTGAGGTATGATTCCAACATGTTTGATACCAAACATACCTATGTTCGGAGTTACCGTTATGTAGCTGGACAAAGGTAGTGACCTATGTCCAGTACATGCATAAAATGGCATCCCCGCACTCATGAAGTCCGGGAAATGGTCCTGGAGGTTGTGGGGTCACCTCTGCTAGTGCAGGGGTGCCCTCACACTCAGAGCTGTAGGGCCTGCTATAGGGGTGACTTATAAGTGATCTGGTGCAGTGTAAATGGCAGTTGAAGGGTGCATGCACCTTTTCACGCAGGATGGAAGGCAGTCCTGCAGAAGCCTTTGCATGGGCTCCCTATGGGTGGCAAAATAAATGCTACAGCACATAGGGATCCCCTGGAACCCCAGTGCCCTTGGTACCTACGTACCATATACTAGAGACTTATAAGGGGGCACAAGTATGCCAATTTGGGGTGAAATACTGGGTTACCAGTATGCAGTGACAACATTTAGAGAGAGAGCATAATCACTGGGGTACTGATTTGCAGAATACCAGTGAACACAGTCAAGCACACTGACATCAGGTAGACAATGGGGGTAACCATGGCAAAAAAAGGATACCTTCCTACACAGATGTTTAAAAATTTGGGAATTCTTTCTTCTGTTAGCGTGAGATTTGTTTTTGCAACTCGCTCGGGTCGTTAGTGAGTGCACAGGAGATTTCGTGCCCGCATGCACGGCATCTGGCTACGATAACTCCATTACAGTGCAAATACGCCTCAAGTAGATTCTCTACTCGAGAATCAGCTAAATCTACTCAAAAAGATGGTCTGTTTGAGTTGTTTTTTGGTGCACAAAGCCTTTTTTGTTTAACTTTTTTCTCCAGCAGGAAGGCACTGCTCTAGAAACTCAAACTTTATGATCCTGTTCCACAGGCTCCTCCCATTGCTTTGTCCATTACCTGGTCATTTTTTCCCTTGGATTTCGAGATGGAAGGATCACCCTCTTTCTTTGCTGAATATATACGTTTGGTTTAAAGGATTTTGTTTTTGTGATATCACACAAAAGTTCAAAAACTATTGTAGAAGGATGTTCTTTGTTTGATTTTTAAATTTCATTGTGGTGGGTGGCCTGGAGTTTCAGTAGAGGCCTTGTTACTTATTTGCATTTTATTTTTCAACTTTTGTAAAGACAGATGTTGCACAGGTCAGTACTTTTTCCATATTTGTTACATTTACAATATTCATTTGTTTTACTAAATGGCCTGGTCTTCTATCAGTAGGCCCAGGACTAGTCATCAGTGCATGAAAGAAATGTTTCTGTTGTATATATTTTTAAGTCACAAAAGAATGGATATGATTGATCTTCACCCAATTTGGGAGAAATAAATAGGTCCCTGTGAGTATCCAAAATCAGGAACAAGAGCCCTCACTCACCATTTGGAGACATGCTTTATCATCGGGCTCTGCTCCTCGTCAGGACGGCACTGCAATGTCTGACGGGCCCCTCAAGGGGGCTCTTTGCAAGAGATCTTTTTAGAAATATTTGCCGGTGGTGAGTGCAGTAATGTGGGATTGGTGAAATAAACTGTTACATTTGTCTAGAGGGACAATATAATAGAATATTATTGAGAATGTGGGCCTCTGTCAAGGTCAGAAATGAAGAGAATTAGGAAAAAGTAAGAATAATTTTTACATGTTCAAATATGATGTCTTATGTAAAAAAAACTTGCAGTCTATGGGTTTTGTAAGTAGAGAGCAGAGTTTGATCTCCGTACACTGCCTAAATTGGAAAGGTCAACATGTTTCTCACTAAATTAGTCTGAAAAGATCAAGGTGCAATTCATCAGGACCTACAGAAGATCATACCTAATTCTCACAGTTGTAGTAAACCAAGTCAAATGTGTGGAATGGGAACCCTCCTCAAATTAAAGGATGGGCCCCAAAGGGATAGTGATGGGCATTACTGATCTAACCAATGTAATAATTTGATTGTGGATCCTCGGGTCTGTCAGCACCTACCCAAAAACTCTGGTGACTGTATGGGAGGATTGTGCACAGGACCAATTAGAAAATCTCCCACCATATAAGCCCTCCTTTTCTGTTTTGACGTATATGTTTGTAAAACATCATTTAGGGCAGAGATAGCATTGTATTATATTAAAAATGTTGGGTATTATTCCTATTTCATGTTTTTTTCTGCAAAAAGTATATATGTGGAGTAATATTTTATGCCACAGGAGGATGTGTGTTGTTGTAAATTATAACTCAGTTAAATTTCATGTTTGCCATTGCTGAATTAATGTTAGTATTTTCTTCAGTGTTACCATGCCTCTCCTTTGTCTGGCCACTGCATGTGTGAGTGTGTTTGTCATTCGCCTCTATTTGTCTTTGTTCTCCATGTAATGTTCCCAGGGGCCATTTAGTGTAGTTTGTGTCCATAGGCCTGAATGTATTACTTGTTCTCCATGTCTCTTTGCTTGTTGTTGTTTGACTATGTGGCTGGTGGGCACTTTGTGCAGCTTGTGCAGCCAATCAATGTGCTTTCTGCCATATGCTTATTGTTTGAACATGTGGCTGACTGCCATTTTGTGCATCCAGCCAGTCTGCTTTGCCATAGACTTGTATATTGTTAGACCTAGTAGCCTTGGTGTAGTTTCCCCTGTCTTTTTGCCTCTGCTTGTTGTGCGTTGGACTGTGGCTGGACTTCGTTTTTGCAGGTCTATGTACTCTGGTGACCAGTGCTAAAGTTCAAGTGCTCTCTGTGTAAATTGTAACTCTAATTTGCTTTTCCATGATTGGCATATTTAATTTACTGGTAAGTCATTAGTAGAGTGCACTAGAGCCTGTTCAGAAGTCTCAGGGCCATCAAAGACTTCCTCTGCCAGCACCTGCAGTCTCTTGATGAGAATCTTACCCTGTCAAGTCATGCCCTAACCAGTCCCTGGGCCCTTGAAAGGAAAATCTGGTGGAACCCAGGCTGAAATCCATGCACTGGAGCTGAGCATGAGAACAATCAATGCAGCACCTGCATCGCGGCTGAAAAGTCGACACAACACACGCTTGTGGCTGCTGAAATTGTTGCATCACCCACACAGAATACGGCTCTTTGCCATAGTGCGTCATGATTTCGCAAGCATCATCGCTGGGCGTCTAATCCACAGTAAACCTGCACAGAGCTGAGGCTGGTTGGCCGGAAATCGATACATCACTCTTCTGCAGGTGAGAAAAACGGCACATCGCTTACCCGACCAGAGAAGAAACTATGCACAACCTCACTTGTGAGTCAGGAATCGACGCATTGCGTATTTTTCTGATGCACGCTCGCCCTCGTGGCTCTATCTTTGACACGTTCCATTTACTTTGTGTAAAAGGAATGCATCAATTGATTTCTATGTATTATGACCCTTTTTAATTTAGAAATTCACATTTTTGCTTGTCTATGTTAATTTTTGGCATTTTTGTCTTATTTCAATCAGATAACTATTGGCTATTTTTCAAAACTGGTGTTGACTCCATTTTGTGGTGCTTTCACTGTGTTACTGTGTGTGATTGTACGAATACTTTACACATTTCCCCTAAGATAAGCTTGGCTGGTGGTGCCAAGCTACCAAGGGGCTGAACACGGATTGTCTGAGGAGTCCCTTACCCTGACTAGAGTGAGGGTCCCTGCTTGGAAAGAATGCAAATTGACTGCCAACCAGAGACGCCATTTCTAACACATATGTTCTTTGCTGCCCATGCCTCCTTGCTTATTGTTGTTGTTTGACCATGTGGCTAGTGGGGGTAAGACAACAGCTATCTACAGGCCTTAGCCCTGAAGAAAGTTTTAAGGACGTTCTGTGGCATGCAACAGTATCCATGTTTGCCATGAAGAAATCACATACAGCTGCAACCATCTGGGACACATCTAACAGCAAGGTGTCTGAATGTCTGCGCCCCAGAGGTCCAAGAATTGGAATTGTTGCCACAGACAATGGCAGTAATATAGCCAAGGCGATGGCAAACTGAGGCTATTTCAGAGTTCTGTGTTTGGTGCATTGCTTCAACCTGGTTGTGCAGGTGTTTCACACAAAAGACATAGGCCCTCATTCCGACCCTGGCGGTCATAGACCGCCAGGGTCGCGTATGACGGAAGCACCGCCAAGAGGCTGGCGGTGCTTCATTTGTCATTTCGACCGCGGCGGTACAGCCTCGGTCGCCCAGCCGGGTCCGGCGGTTTCCCGCCGGATTTCCCCCGGCTGGGAGAATCCTCCAGGGCAGCGCTGCAAGCAGCGCTGCCCAGGGGATTCTGACCCCCTTCCCGCCAGCCTGTTTCTGGCGGTTTACACTGCCAGGAAGAGGCTGGCGGGAACGGGTGTCCTGAGGCCCCTGGGGGCCCCTGCACTGCCCATGCCACTGGCATGGGCAGTGCAGGGGCCCCCTAATAGGGCCCCAGCCTGCTTTTCACTGTCTGCCTAGCAGACAGTGAAAAGCACGACGGGTGCAATTGCACCCGTCGCACACCTGCAACACCGCCGGCTCCATTCGGAGCCGGCTTCAGTGTTGCAGGCCCCCTTCCCGCTGGGCCGGCGGGCGCTAACATTGTTAACGCCCGCCGGCCCAGCGGGAAGGTCGGAATTGCACCAGCGGTCTTTTGACCGCGGTGCGGCCAAATGGTGGTTCCCGCCAGGCAGGCGGCAACCGCCGCCCGCCGCCCGCCGGGGTCAGAATGACCCCATAATCAGCAACATACTGACACCTGCAGAAGAATCAGCATTCATTTCAACCGTTCTTTTAAAGCCTTGAAGTAGTTGCAGATTATTCAGTGTGCTCATAGAGTACCAGTTAAAGTCTTCTTACAGAAGGTACCGACATGTTGCAACTCAATCTATTACACAATGCGAAGTCTGTTTAAGCAGTATAGGCAGATCAATGACTATGTCATTCAAAGAGGAGGGTATGCAATTGGTAAAGCTATGACCATAAATGCAGACAAAGAGGGCCTAATCAAATGCCTGACACCACCCTTTTGTGGTTTTCACACTGAAAGTTAGCAAGGAGGACAGTATGGTGACGCAAGCTATGATGTTGCATCTGTTACAGGACCAGCTAAAGAAGATGTCTGAAAGATTTGCAGGTGTGAATGTAAACCCAGAAGCACTTGCCTTGGTTGGGAGCTTAACCCTTTGCTTGGCTTTTAAGACAACCCTACAAAATAACATCATGTTGTCCAAAGAGTACTACTGAGACACTACTTGATCCACAGTGCAAAAAAAATGATGCCCATTTTCATTCCTTTTTCTGAAGGGGATGTTTTAAAATACAAGAGGTGGATTGCTTAACAAGCCAGAGGCCTGGAAGAAGAACGACTAGAAATTAGAGCCCCACTCCAAAGTTCTGGGGTGCCACCTTCAACTTCCAAAGAGAACAGTCCTCTCTCACAGCAACCAACACCAGCAACCAACACCAGCAACAACAACATCAGCAACAACTGGAGCCGAAGAATGTCAGCGAGGCAGCCATTGCAATCATGGTGATGTGGACCAGCAAAGTAGTTGTCAAAGCCCAGCTCACCTGAGTTCTTGTTCAGTTCTGATGGAGGTTGAAGACAATCCGACCCCACCCTGAAACTGCTTGTTCCAGCACACTAGTTTTTAACACAGTGCACTAAGAACAGAAGCTCAAGGGTAGGGGGGAAGTGGATAAAATAAAAAAGAGAGACAACACCGTTCTTGCGTTTCCACTGTTGAAGTGCTGCACAAATCTGCGGCCCTTTCTGACTTCTGTAGAAACTGGTGCCTAATGAAACATAAACAAAGAACAGATAAGTGCAACCTATTCCTAAATGGGTTCCTGACTATCCCTTTATTTATTAGAAATTCTCTTCTAAAAGTACCTCTTGGATCCTGGTCTCGAGTTTCCAGGTTTGGAATGTGTTACTGCTCTGGGATGTGCTTTCTATTACTGTAAAGCTTCTAAAACATTAAACAAATACCGTTATCAGAATTACCAATATCAAACATTCATCTTAATATAACTAAAGCCTAAATTCCCAATAGCAGACTCACTTTTCCCATATCTCCAGAATCTTTTGGAAAACAAATACTGTACTTTTACATCAAAATACAGCATGTAATTTGTGCAAGTCCTTGATTTACTGTTTGCCTTGCTGTTAATGGTTTCCACTGTTCGATTCTTAAAAGTTCCATAAAAAAAAAACAATGTTTGTTTCACAAAGCTCCGCAAGGTATTCTTGCAACAAAGAGCCTGAATCACAATGTTCGTGGAAGGTATCTTGCTTCAAACCGTCCACACACGAATCCAGAAATTGTTGTCAAAGTTCCTTCAGGTAATAAAAAGTTTTGCACTTACTTGTTGCTGGCAAGAGATACTGATCAGTCTAACCTTGTCTTCTTTCTCTTTTGCAGGTTGTTTGTAGGAGAGAGGCTGAGGCAAGGAGTAACCGGAAACCAGAAGAAGGAAGAGCCAGCAGCTGCGCCCATTGAAGCCAATGAAAGTCTGTAGAGAGCAGGAGTGCCAGCGCCGAGGGATCTGTTCTCAGGTAAGCGGGAGGTAGACGAGCACAAGCACTGGGTGAGGCTCGGGGGCTGCCTTTTATAGACAGGGCTGGGTGTGGTTCGAAGAGCTGGGTGTGGTTTGAAGGGCTGGGTGTGGTCCTCACATGCTGCACATGTTCTTGAAAGGTGAGCAGAGCTGGGTGTGGTTTGAAGGGCTGGGTGTGGTCCTCACATGCTGTACATGTTCTTGAAAGGTGTGCAGAGTTTCAGTTATTATGCAAATGAGTTGAATTAACACATGGCCTAGGGAGGAGTGTTTTAAAGAAGCCTTGGTAAAAGCAAGGCCCAATGTGTAAACAAAACAGCACATTAAACAACATACACAGAAGCCTAAGGGGGGGGGGAAGGTGAGATATCAAGAAAGGGTTTGAATAGTAAGTTTAAAAGGGAGCTATTACAGAACCCACTAGTGCAGTGAGAGGGGACATGCTCTTTGCTGTGCACAAACCCTAACAGTTGCCCCCCTCAAAGGCCCTCCTACAGGACGGGGTTTTCCTGGGTTTTTTAAATAAAACCGTCTAATCAGCTGTGGGGCATGTACATATGATGCTGGTTCCCATGAATTCTCAGATTCATCATATCCTTTCCATTCTACTAAATAAAACAGACGTCCACTAATTCTTTTTGAGTCTTTTATGCTTTTCACTTCATATTCTAGATTTCCCTTAATTGGTATGGGTGGAGGTGGTGGTTCAGGTCGGGTTTTTGGGTTGTACGGCTTAAGCAAGGACACATGGAATGTAGTATGTACTGGATATTCTTTTGGTAAATCTAATTTTACTGTTACCGGGTTTACTATGGCAGTTATACTAAAGGGTCCAATGAAACGTGGTTGCAGCTTTCGGGATCCCTCTATGTTTAGGTTCTTTGTGGAGAGCCATACCTTGTCACCAATTTTATACATTGGGGCCTCAGATCTGTGTTTGTCTGCTTGTCTTTTCATGCTTTCCTTGTACTTTAATAAATGTTTCCTGGCTTTGTCTTGTATGTCACCTAACCTCGTTAGTCTATCCGTTACTGTAGGCAACAGGGACTCTTCTAACAAAATGGGTATAGCTCTTGGATGATACCCCTGCAAGAAATAGAATGGTGAGCAAAGTAGAGCTGAATGCTCAGTATTATAATAAACAAACTCCGCTACAGGGAGAGCTTCCAACCATTCACTAGAATAATCAGCCAATAAACAACGTAGCGTTTGAAGTAAGGTTTGGTTCAGTCGTTCAGTCTGTCCATCTGTCTCTGGGTGGAAAGCAGTGGATAATGCCACATCTATTTTCAGTTTTTCACATAATTTTTTCCAAAATCTAGAGTTGAACTGGCTCCCTCGATCTGACACCACTTTGCTTGGCAAACCATGTAAACGCACAGTTTCCCTTATAAAAATATCGGCAAATTCTGCCGCCGTGGGTAATTTCCGTAATGGTACAAAATGTGCCATTTTAGATAAAAAATCCACTATAACCAACACTGTTGTGAAGGATTTTACAGGTGGTAAGCCTACAATAAAGTCTACGCTCACAGTGTGCCAAGGTTGCTTGGGTGTTGGCATTGGTATTAACAAGCCGTCAGGGGCCTTATGAGAAGATTTATGTCTTGCACAAATTGGACAGGTAGTGACAAATTGCTTAATGTCCTTTCTTATAGTGTCCCACCAAAAGTGTTTTTGCACATTTTCCAGGGTTTTTACCCAACCAGGATGACCTGCCAACGGTGAGGTGTGATGCCAAATTATCACCTGTGTTTGTAATTCAGAGGTGGGCACTAACAGCATGTTGTCGTGATACAATAAACCTCGTTGTATTGTGTTATGGGAATCCTTTAACCAATCCTGAGGTGCTATTTGCATGTGTGCATTATATAGATCTGTGATGAAATCCTTCTGTTGTACCGGTGCCAAAAACTTTTGGGGAGGAATAATGGGTTCTCCTATTTTATCTTGTTTCATGTCTGAGGTATGTCCGTATCTAGATAACACATCAGATTGAATTTGTTGTGCACCTGGTCTATAGGTTATAACAAAGTCAAATGTGCTAAAAAAAAATTACCAGCGCATCTGACGTGGTGTTAGTGCTTTAAGTGATCCAAAAAACTGTAGGTTCTTATGGTCAGAAAAGATTGTAACTGGGTACTTGGCTCCCATTAAATGATGCCTCCATTCTGAAAAGGCTACTTTGATAGCTAGTAGTTCCCTTTCAGCCACAGTGTAATTTTGTTCAGCTGATAATAACTTTTTGGAATAGAAGGCTATAGGATGTAACTGGCCATCTACTATATCTCGTTGAGAGAGAACTCCTCCTAAAGCTACTTGTGAAGAATCCGCTTCAACAAAAAAGGGCAAGTCAGGATCAGGATGTTTCAGAATTGGGGCTGAAGTGAACTTTTGTTTTAGGAGTTGAAAGGCGTGTGCCGCCTCATCAGTCCAAAGAAATCGTTGCCCTTTCCGCAACAAGGTAGTTATTGGGGCCGTAATGTCTGCAAAATGTGCAATAAACCTCCTATAAAAATTGGCGAAACCCAGAAATTTCTGAATATCTTTTACAGAGGATGGTTCTGGCCAATCAGCAATAGCACTGATTTTCTTTACATCCATAGTTATTCCTTGAGGTGACAGGCAGTATCCTAAAAAGTCCACCTTGCTGACATTAAAAGTACACTTTTCTAACTTAGCAAAAAGATGATTTTCTTTTAACTTTGATAATACTGCACGAACATGTTGGGTATGTTCTTCTGAGTTCTTAGAGTAAATGAGGATGTCGTCTATGTATACTATGACACAAACGTCCAGGAATTCGTGTAGGACCTCATTTATAAAGAACTGAAAGGCCGCAGGGGCATTACATAACCCAAAGGGCATTACTGTGTACTCAAATAAACCAAACTTTGTCTTGAAAGCTGTCTTCCACTCATCCCCCTCTTTTACTCGGACCAGGTGGTAAGCTCCCCGCAGATCTAGTTTAGTGTATACAGTAGAATGTCTTAATTGATCCAACAACACAGGTATTAGAGGAAGAGGATATTTATTCTTTATTGTAGCCTTATTTAGTCCTCTATAATCGATACACGCGCGCAGGGATTTATCCGGCTTCGGGATAAAAAAGAGTGGAGATGATACCGGAGATGTGGAATGACGGATGAACCCAGACTGTAGTAGGTCATCTAGGTAGGTTCTTAAGTATTTGGTTTCTTCGTCAGTCAAAGCATATACTCTGTTATTAGGTAAAGGGGCCCCTGGGATAAGATCTATACGGCAGTCATAAGACCGATGTGGGGGCAGCACACTAGCCTTTACTGGATCAAAGACGTCTTTAAAGTCAGAATATTCAGGAGGGAGACTTGGTTCATCTTGTGTAACACTAGCACAGTGTAATACTGTGCTCTGTTCTGTACCTGCTTCTTGATAGCAATTGGTTCTACAGAAAGAGGAATCCAAAGTAACAGTTCTATTCACCCAGTCAATTTTTGGGTTATGAGTTGTTAACCAGGGTACCCCGAGAATCAAACCAAAATTAGGAGTATCTATCAGATCAAAGCTAATCACCTCTGTGTGCCCGTTCTGACAGACCATAACAAGTGGACTTGTTTGTTTTGTGATTAATCCAGAGGTCAATTCTGACCCATCCACTGCACATACTGCTTCTGGACAAGGCTTTAGGCACATAGGAAGTCCTAAGTTTTCAGCTAACTTATTATCCACAAAATTTCCTGTCGCGCCTGAGTCCAGTAGGACAGGGAGAGAATGCCTCACTTGGGTAGTAACAATTAAAACGACCTGAATTATGAAATGTCTAGGTATGTGCGGTACCATGAAGGCTGCAGCATTAGAGGTTTGATTAAAACGTTTTCTCGAACAAGTAACCTCTCCCCTTGTCGAGCTTAATCGTTTCCCGATTCAGTTGAGGAGGTGGAGGAAACAGCACCCTTTTGTGGAGTTTTAGGCTTTACTGGACATTCTCTGGCAAAGTGACCTGCCCTGCCACAATATAAACATAATTGAAGTTTTCTCCTTCTTTCTTTTTCCTCTGATGTGAGTGGACCTCTGAGTGTCCCTATTTGCATAGGCTCAGGTTCAGGGAGTTTATTATCTGTGTCTTTCTTCTCGTGTTTAATAAAAGTTAACCGTGATTCCAGTTTGTATTTATCTCCCTTTCTTTCTCCTAGTCTATGTTCTAATTTCACAACTAAATCTACAAAGTCCGAATAGTCTTCTGGCAAATCAACGATATGAGCCAGCGCGTCTTTTAACTCGTCTCTCAAACCTTTATAAAAAAGGGAGACACGCTTTCCTTCTGGCCACTGTGTCTCGGTGAGTAAACGATTAAAACTAGTGAGATAGGTCAATAAATCCTTGTTACCTTGTTTAAGATTTAAAAGCTCATTATCACTTGCCTGCATGAAAGTGTGTTTTGCAAAAAGGCTGGTCATGGTACGTTTAAATTGATTCCAATTATGGAGGATGGGATCATCTCTATCCACGAAAGGAATTGACCAATTGGCTGCTGTGCCACCCAAATAAGACAAGACGAATGCCACTTTCGTAGCATCAGTAGGGAACTGTTGTGGCTTACAAACGAAGTGTAATTGACATTGATGGATAAAAACATGGAATTTGTTACTATCTCCATGAAAACGTTCAGGTGCTGCTAAGGGCACAGCATTAGGAACATTAACAGTAACCTCAACTGGGGGAGGCAAAGTTGTATGTTTTGATGGCGCCCCTGTCTCTGAGGTGGTTTTAAACAAAGGCGTAAAAGCTGTGTTCCACTGAGATCCCCTAAATTTATACCTGCTTAAATCCTGTTTTAAAGAGGTATTCTCCATCTTTAATCTCTCTATTTCCTCTTGCATATATTGTAAGATGCCAGACACTGATTCATTATGAGCCAAGTCCTCATTTAGGGCCTGCGCCATATCCGTGACGTCAATGCCCTCTATTTCTTCCCCGGTATTCATCGTCCACCAGAACTGAAATTTTTTAAGGCTTGTGCTTCTGTCAAAGCCCAGCTCACCTGAGTTCTTGTTCAGTTCTGATGGAGGTTGAAAACAATCCGACCCCACCCTGAAACTGCTTGTTCCAGCACACTAGTTTTTAACACAGTGCACTAAGAACAGAAGCTCAAGGGTAGGGGGGAAGTGGATAAAATAAAAAAGAGAGACAACACCGTTCTTGCGTTTCCACTGTTGAAGTGCTGCACAAATCTGCGGCCCTTTCTGACTTCTGTAGAAACTGGTGCCTAATGAAACATAAACAAAGAACAGATAAGTGCAACCTATTCCTAAATGGGTTCCTGACTATCCCTTTATTTATTAGAAATTCTCTTCTAAAAGTACCTCTTGGATCCTGGTCTCGAGTTTCCAGGTTTGGAATGTGTTACTGCTCTGGGATGTGCTTTCTATTACTGTAAAGCTTCTAAAACATTAAACAAATACCGTTATCAGAATTACCAATATCAAACATTCATCTTAATATAACTAAAGCCTAAATTCCCAATAGCAGACTCACTTTTCCCATATCTCCAGAATCTTTTGGAAAACAAATACTGTACTTTTACATCAAAATACAGCATGTAATTTGTGCAAGTCCTTGATTTACTGTTTGCCTTGCTGTTAATGGTTTCCACTGTTCGATTCTTAAAAGTTCCATAAAAAAAAAACAATGTTTGTTTCACAAAGCTCCGCAAGGTATTCTTGCAACAAAGAGCCTGAATCACAATGTTCGTGGAAGGTATCTTGCTTCAAACCGTCCACACACGAATCCAGAAATTGTTGTCAAAGTTCCTTCAGGTAATAAAAAGTTTTGCACTTACTTGTTGCTGGCAAGAGATACTGATCAGTCTAACCTTGTCTTCTTTCTCTTTAGCAGGTTGTTTGTAGGAGAGAGGCTGAGGCAAGGAGGAACCGGAAACCAGAAGAAGGAAGAGCCAGCAGCTGCGCCCATTGAAGCCAATGAAAGTCTGTAGAGAGCAGGAGTGCCAGCGCCGAGGGATCTGTTCTCAGGTAAGCGGGAGGTAGACGAGCACAAGCACTGGGTGAGGCTCGGGGGCTGCCTTTTATAGACAGGGCTGGGTGTGGTTCGAAGAGCTGGGTGTGGTTTGAAGGGCTGGGTGTGGTCCTCACATGCTGCACATGTTCTTGAAAGGTGAGCAGAGCTGGGTGTGGTTTGAAGGGCTGGGTGTGGTCCTCACATGCTGTACATGTTCTTGAAAGGTGTTCAGAGTTTCAGTTATTATGCAAATGAGTTGAATTAACACATGGCCTAGGGAGGAGTGTTTTAAAGAAGCCTTGGTAAAAGCAAGGCCCAATGTGTAAACAAAACAGCACATTAAACAACATACACAGAAGCCTAAGGGGGGGGGGAAGGTGAGATAACAAGAAAGGGTTTGAATAGTAAGTTTAAAAGGGAGCTATTACAGAACCCACTAGTGCAGTGAGAGGGGACATGCTCTTTGCTGTGCACAAACCCTAACAGTAGTACCCAATCATTTTCGGAAACAGAGCAAAGTGGATAGCAACTGCAGCCTGTATTTGTAGATCTTCCTGAAGTTGGAGCAGAACATGAGGTTGAGCTTCCCGCCGAGCAAGAACCTCCTGTTTTAGAAGCATTGGCTCCGAGACCTCCAGCAAGAAAAAGGAAGGGCACTACTCCACCATCTTCTCCAAGCACCCTTTCTAATAATGATGATGATCTGGACATGGATTGGCCCCTGGCAGACTCCGAAAGATGCCAGGAGAGGTAAGAGAAAAGAAAAGATCTTGAAAGCCTTAGAATTATGGAAGGGGATGATGAGGCGGATGGCGACGATGAACCAGTCATTATTATGGAATCTGGCACAGAGAAGTCCAACATTTGTCCTCCAATTCAACCTCCTCCGAGGCATGTGGCACAGGTACCATTGCCAGCTCCCATATTTGTAAAGGCCCAGCTGAGACCTGCACCAACCCCTATCTCAGTAGAAGTATGTGCTGCAGAGAGACAATTGACGACACACCCACTTATCTCCAGTTCTTCTTCAGGCATTTACCCCGTCAGAGAATCCTCCTCCCCAGTTTCAGACTTTGGTACACTTAACAAGCAGGATAAGAACATTGTAATATACTCCATTTGCCATGCATCAGCTCCAATCTTGGTGGAAGGTCCTGAGGAAGAAGAGGGTGGCAAATTTACACCACGCAGCCCTGTTCCCCACAGTGATCCAGGATCACCCACCTTAGAAACAAAATGACATAAGACTAAGGGCTTCATTATGAGTCTAGTGGTCTTCAGACCTCCAGACCCACTGTGGTGGCCTGACCGCCGCGGTCATGGCAGAGCCGCCATGATCCATCCATCGACACTGGCAGGTTGCCGCCAGTCTGCAGCCTGGCGGTCCCTGCGGTTGTAATACACCAGGGTAGCGCTGCAAGCAGTGCTGCCCTAGGAATTATGAGTCCTCATACTGACAGCCTTTCCATGGAAGTTACACCACCATGGAATGGCTGACGGAATGGCGTTTACACCGCCATGGAAAGGCTAGCGGAGTGGGGGTGTCGGGGGGGCCTCTGGGGGCCCCTGCACTGCCCATGCACTTGGTATGGGCAGTGCAGGGTTCCGCATGCACAGCCCCATCGCACATTCCACTGCCTGAATTTTTGGCAGTGGAATGTGCGACGGGTGCTGCTGCACCCACCACAATGCCACATTGGTGCCGGCTCCATTAGGAACCAGCATCAATTTTAAGGCCCTGTTCACTGCAGGGCTGGTGGGTAGAAACTCTGTTTTGGCCCGCCAGCCCTGCAGTGAACTCTTAATTGGGCCGGTGGTGGTCAGGCCACCCAGGCAGCCTGATGGAGAAACAAGTTTAGCAGGCAGTCTCCGCCACCCACCAAACTCATAAAGGGGCACTCAGAGTCAGATGGAGGTACCACAGCAAGCAGTGAGGTCTGCCACCTTTAAGACGCACATTGAGTGTGCCACATCCTACTTCTCAAACGTTGCCTGCATTAGTGGCCCTACAAAAGAAGAAATTCCAGGCTACTATTATAGGCATGTTTAGGCAGGAAGGGCCCTACAACTGCAACCCCCCATCAGCACATTTGTACGCCATACCGGAGGGATACAAAATCACCAGAAGAGATCGAACCAACGGAATCGGCGGCGGAATAGCCATCGCCCACAAATCCACCCTCAAAATCCATACCCACACGGACGACACCCTCAAGACAGCCGAACACCTCCACTTCCAGATCCACACGGACCCCAACACGACCCTCAGAGGAACCCTCATATACCGCCCTCCAGGACCAAGAGCCCCCTTCAGCGACACCGTCGCCGACCTCGCGAGCACCCACGCCCTCGCTTCCCCAGACTACATCCTCCTGGGAGATCTAAACTACCATCTGGAAAATAACAACTACGTCAACACCGCATCACTGACCTCCAACCTCCTCAACCTCGGACTCCGTCAACTGGTCAACACTCCCACCCACATCGCCGGACACACTCTTGACCCCCTCTTCACCTCAAGCAACCACATCTCTTTCAGCCACACCTCCGAACTCCACTGGTCCGACCATCACTGCGTCCACTTTTCCTATACGAAAATCACCGAACACCACCGCATCCCTCTACCTCCTCACTGCCGTTGGGGAAAAATCACCCAAGACCAACTAACCAGCACCCTCGTCAAAAACCCACCACCCGACTCAACCGACCCGAGCTCTGCCGCCATCAACCTCCATCAATGGATCCTCGACTGCGCCAACACCTTAGCCCCACTGAAGAAACCCACCACCAACCAAGGAAAGAAAAAACCAGCCTGGTTCACAGACGAACTGACCGCCTCCAAAAGACTCTGCCAGAAGCTCAAGAAGAAGTGGATCTTAGAGCGCACACCCGACAACCTCGCCTCCCTCAAAGACGCCAACCGTGAACACCACCAACGGATCCGAGTCGCCAAGCGCGCCCACTTCACTGAACGCATCAACAACAACGCCCACGACTGCAAAGAACTCTTCGGCATCGTGAAGGAACTCTCAAACCCCAACGCCAACTCCAACGACATCCCGCCCTCCCAGAAACTCTGCGACGACCTCTCCACCTTCTTCCACCAGAAAATCACAACCATCCACGACAGCTTCAACGCCACTCCGCCGCCAGACCCCACCCCTGACATCTCCACAGACGCCTGCCGCCTCACCGCTTGGACCCACGTGGACGACACCGAAACAATAACAACCATGAACACCATCCACTCAGGCTCTCCCACGGACCCATGCCCACATCACGTGTTCAACAAAGCCAACGTCATCATCGCCCCCAAACTCCGCAAGATCATCAACCTCTCCTTCGACTCCGCCACCTTCCCAGACAGCTGGAAACACGCAGAAATCCAACCCCTCCTCAAGAAACCCAAGGCTGACCCCAACGACCTCAAAAACTTCCGACCGATCTCTCTCCTCCCTTTTCCAGCAAAAGTCATCGAGAAGATCGTCAACACACAGCTCGCCCACTTCCTCGAAGACAACTCCATCCTAGACCCCTCTCAATCCGGTTTCAGATGAAACCACAGCACCAAGACTGCACTCCTCGCCGCCACAGATGACATCAGAACTCAAATGGACAACGGCGAAACCTCGGCCCTCATCCTCCTCGACCTATCAGCCGCTTTTGACACAGTCTGCCACCGCACCCTACTGACCCGCCTCCATGAAGCCGGCATCCAAGATAAAGCCCTCAACTGGATCTCATCCTTCCTCTCCGACAGAACCCAGAGAGTCCGACTCTCCCCTTTCCGCTCCAAAGCCACCAACCTCATCTGCGGCGTCCCCCAAGGCTCCTCCCTCAGCCCTACGTTGTTCAACGTCTACATGGCCCCCCTCGCTAAACTGGCCCGCCAACATCACCTCAGCATCATCTCCTATGCCGACGACACCCAGGTCGTCCTCTCCCTGACCAAAGACCCACTCACAGCCAAAACCAACCTCCACGAGGGACTAAAAGCCATCGCCGAGTGGATGAACGACAGCCGCCTGAAGCTCAACTCCGACAAGACGGAAGTCCTCATCCTCGGGCGCACCCCTTCGGCCTGGAACGACTCCTGGTGGCCCATCGACTTCGGACCCCCACCCACCCCAGCCAGCCACGCAAGAAACCTCGGCTTCATCCTGGACTCCGCCCTCACCATGTCCAAACAGGTCAGCGCCGTCTCCTCTTCCTGCTTCAACACCCTCTGAATGCTACGCAGAATTTTCAAGTGGATCCCAACAGGAACCAGAAAGACGGTGACCCAAGCCCTCGTCAGTAGCAGACTTGACTACGGCAACGCACTCTACACAGGCATCCCAACAAAAGACATCAAACGACTCCAGCGTATCCAAAATGCATCCGCCCGCCTGATCCTCGACATACCCCGCCGATGTCACATCTCCCCTCACCTGAAGGACCTCCACTGGCTCCCCGTGGACAAGAGGATCACCTTTAAACTCCTCACCCACGCTCACAAGGCTCTACACAACACCAGACCTACCTACCTCAACTCCAGACTCAACTTTTACGCCCCCACTCGTCAACTCCGCTCTGCCAATCTCGCCCTCGCCATCGTCCCCAGGATCCAGCGCAAGACCTCCGGCGGCAGATCCTTCTCCTTCCTCGCCGCCAAGACCTGGAACTCTCTCCCCACCTCTCTACGCCAGACCCAGGACCTCCTCACCTTCAGGAGACTCCTCAAGACCTGGCTCTTCGACCGCTAACAGCTCACCCCCCCCCCCCCCAGCGCCTCGAAACCCTGACGGGTACATAGTGCGCTTTACAAATTAAATGATTGATTGATTGATTGACAGTGAGAAGCCAGCAAAACTTTTAGCCCCCAATATCTTCTTTTTCTTTTGTTTAAGGAATGGTATTTTTAGAAGTTGTGGTGAACATCTGCCCAAAATGGAAGGTTCCAGATTGGACCTATTTTGCCAGAATTGCTGGTCCAGTGCTTCATCAAGATGTGCTGCAATTGGCTGGGCAAACTTTGCAGCAAAGTTCTGTTCACACTACCCACCTGACGACAGACATGTAGACCAGTTGTCAGATGACTGATTATATATGCATTACTGCACACAGGATCTCTTTTGTGGGGTAAAGCAATCTACAGCTATCTACAGGTCTTAGCCCTGAAGAAAGTTTTAAGGACATTCGGCGGCGTGCAACAGTAGCCATGTCCACCATGGAGAAATCATAGATAGTTGCAAACATCTGGACAAATTTAACAGCAACGTGTCTGAATGTCTGCATCCTAAATGTCTTAGAAGTGGGTTTGTTGCTACAGACAATGGCAGTATTATAGTCAATGCCGTGATAGATGGATGCTATTTTAGGGTCCTGTGTTTGGCACATTGGTTCAACCTCGTTGTGCAGGAGTTTCTAAAAAAAGAAGACATAGTCAGCAACAAACCATCCCCTGCAGAAGAATCTGCACCGATTTAAGCCATTCTTCTGAATCCCGGAACCACTTGTAAATTATTCAGTGTGTTGATAGAGTATCAGTTAAAGCCCTCATACAGGAGATGCCAACATGATGGAATTCAACCTTTTACATGCTGCAATTTCTGTTTGAGCAGTACAGACAGATCAATTATTATGTCATTCAAAGAGAAGGGGATGCATTCGGGAAAGCTGTGACCATAAATGCGGACAAATAGGGCCTAATAAAATGCCTGACATAGATGCTACTCCCTTAGATGGTTTTCACACAGAAAGTTAGCAAGGAGGACAGTATGATGATCCAGGCTATCCCATTGTTGCATCTGCTACAGGACCAGGTAAAGAAGGTGATTGAAAGGTTCCCAGTCATAGGTGTGAATGAAAACAGAGAAGTGCTTGCCTTGCTTGAGAGCTTAACCCTTCGCTTGGTTTGTAATGCAACACTGCTAAATTACATCATGTTGTCCAAAGAGTACTTCTGTGCTGCACTATTTATTCCATGGTTAAAAAAAATTCTACCCACTTTTATTCCTTTTTCTGAATGAGATGTTTCAAAATACAAGAGGTGGACTGTTGAGCAAGCCAGAGACCTGGGATAAGGGCAGAAAATTAGAGCTTCACTCAGACTTTCTGGGGTGCCTCCTTCAACTTCCAAAGAGAGCAGTTTTGTCTCAAAGCAGCCAACATCAGCAACAAAACCACCAGCAACAACTGGCACAGATGAATTGGCCCCAACCTCTGCATTGACTTGGTTTCAAGTTGCAGGTGTTAAGATCAGTGCAGAGGAGAAGGCAAAAGAGATCAAACAAGTGACAGCACTAATTACCATTCAGAGAGTGTTCCAAGAGTATCTGGATGGCCTAAAAGAGGTCTACATGGATTAAAACCCATTGGTGAATTGGTATGGGAAGATGCACCAATGTCCAGAGCTCATCAGGCTGACAATAAATAATCTGGCTTGGCCTGTAGCCAGTGTGCCAGCTGGGCACGTGTTCAGTGCAGCTGGTGCAGATTTCAGAGTGAGAAGGACAAGTCTGTCAATTCAAAACACGGAGAGATAGACCATGATTAAAATGAAACAACATTTCACACCAAACAATCATACTGTTCCTGAAACAACACAGGAGGAGGATGATTGGTCAGAATCAAGTGTGTTAGCTGACAAACTTCTGGGCAAACCACCTGAGTTTGAGGATGAACTGTACTTCCCTGACTGAGTTTGCCACCATAGAACTTTTGAATTATTTATAGCTGAAATTCTTTCTTTGCCACCCCACCCAAAAAATAGCCAGTCAAACATTATATTTGTATCTGATTTATGCTACCCCACCATTCTTTAGTTACATGTATGGCCAGATTGGAGTTGCACCAGTGTGCAGTGAAGACACTTCCACAATTCCTTCAGGACACTGGAGACAATGTCTGCTTTCCTTTCATTCCTACTCTTTTTTCCATCACCTAGCAGGTCTGCCCCAAAAGATCATTGATTTACAAGACTGCCAATGCCAAATTCCAATGTGCTGCTTGCATCAAATACACAATTGTGTACCTAACACCGTGCTTGGATTGGAAGAGATAACTACAACTATTTCACCAATGAGTGATGCTATATTGTTGAGTGATTGTGAGTGATGATTTATATGGTGGCAGATAGTCAGGGAGGGTGTTCA